>NC_089838.1:226697067-229097067 GCF_035609145.1 Eleutherodactylus coqui | reverse complement strand
GGCTAGCAGGAAGTCACTGCACCCAGCCAGCTCAATCATTCACCACCTGTGTAGCTGTGCTGCTAGAAACCATAGTACTACAGGTCTCAGCAGCACAACATAACAGATACTCTTTTAGGGTGCATTCAGATGAGCGTGTGCATGTGCCATACATAGGTGCGCACAAAAGTGCGCACCCACGTACGTGCACAAACACGCGTGTATGCAGGTCTGTGCAGCACTGCTTTCAATGGGGCCGCAGCTGCTGCCGGTGGCCCCATTGAATGCAGTAGGATCCCGGCAACCCTTACAGTGATTTTCAGGGAAGGACTTGAAATATAAGCCCTTCCCTGAAAATCATCCCTGGTTTGTGTAAAAAAAAAAAAAAATGTATATATATATATACACACATATACACTCACCTCTTCGCCGCTGCCGTGTAAAAATTCCCTGCAGGGAGTTACCTTGTCACTGAACACTGTCACAGTGTTCAGTGACAAGGGGACTCCCAGCGGGGAGTACAGAATCCCCTGCTACAGCTGTGGCAGAGCATCGCAATGTTTTTCCTATTGCTTTCAATGGGATCGGCGCTTTTGCAGTTCCATTGAAAGCAATGGGCTGCTGGCAAGCCCGGCAGGGATTTTCAGGGGAAGGGCTTTAAATATAAGGGAAAATCATCCCTAGAATGTGTTAAAAATAAAAAATATATATACTTACCTCTCCTCAGCTGCCGGGGCTCAGGCATGTCCAGCCTGTCTTCTCCCTGCACTGCTCTGACTCTGTTTCAGCAGGCGGGGATTTAAAATCCCCTCCTGCTGAAAGGGTTGCATCTGATTGGCTGAGCGCTCAGCCAATCACAGGCAGCGCTCAGCCATTCATTAAATGTAATTGGTCACAGCACTCATCCAATCACATGCAGCTCTTGGCCATTCATAGAATTCAGTGCTGTCACAGTATTCAGTGACAATGGGACTCCCCGCTGGGGGATATTGACACGCACCACGGACCTATGGTGCACGCATGTTCTATGTTTTGCAGGTTCGTGTGTTTGCATTCCTGTAAAACATGGACATGTGAGCACACCATAGGTAACCAATGTTTCTAATAAGTGTTTGTTTGTGTGCGCACAATTATACGCACATAAACACGCTGGTCTGAATCCACCCTTAAAGGGTATTACCATTCTATAAAGAGATTGCATATCACTAGGGTATGTCATCGCTTTAGGATTGATGGGGGTCTGGGATACACACTGATCTGGAGGATGATGGAGCTGCAGTAATGATTTAGAGCTGGGACTCTGAGGTTGGTCCCCCACTGTTCCTAAAGTGATGGCATACTTTAGTGATACGCAATCATTTTATAATATAGTATTATTCCTTTTTCTTTCAGATACAATAATGCATCATCTTAAACTGTGCCTATACTTAATAGAAATTACAGTAATTTGTAAAAATGCGTTAGAAAATATATCTAGCCTACACTATGTGTTTGTCCATTGTTTGATTTATCTGTCTTAAATTGTAGACATTTTCAACTACAACATTGAGAACAATAAAGCCAGGTAAGAGCCCACCATTCATCACTCTCCATGATATTGGGGTGTTTAACAAGTATTCTGCATTATTTTACACCCATAGAAAATTATCTAAAACTCACATAATTGTACATACATCCATAATAAGGTCCTTCATAGAGTGTGTTCTCAACCAGCATCCCATTTAATGCCTTTGTTGCTCATGAATTTGAGCAATGTGCTTAATCTGGTATGGAATAACCGTGCTGTATGTTCAAATATATGGTCTATGTGGAATAATATAAACCCATCAGCAATAACATTAAAATAGATGAAGTGAATATCACTGATTAACTCTTGGCAAAGGCAACTGTCAGTGGTATGGGATATATTAGGAAACAAGTGAACAGTTATGTCTTGAAGTTGATGTGTTGGCAGCAGGAAAAAAGGGTAGGAGTAGGGCCACCCTCACACAAGCGTTGTTTTATCGCGAATTATGCTCATTTTTCGTGTGTGTGCACTAAAGCTCCATGTTTTTCAATGAGGTCTCTCACACTAGCTTTTTTACGTGGCGTATTTTACGTGTGCAAAATTGCCCATAGAAATGAATGGGCTGCACACGACCGGGTTGGATTCCGCATACGGGAGCCCGCAGCGGAATCCGACCTTGTGCCCAACTGGCATTTGCGCGTACCTGCATTCTTCTTTCACCGGCTGTACTGCAAATGGTCTGCATGGCGAGCTGTCGAACATGCATAGTACCGATTTCTTTTCTGAAATCCCAGCTTTTCCCGCAGGTGCCCGCAACCTTTCTGCAATGTCATTGCAGAAGGGCCTAGGGTCAGACGGCTTCCATTGACTTCAATGGAAACCGTCAGTGCGGAATCTGCACAGAAATAGATCATGTTGCGATTTCTCCTCCGCAAGCAAAAAATCACAATTGATTTCCGCTTGTGTAGAGGAAAATGCATTTTTCAATAGCATGCTATGGGTGGTATTTGCTGCAGTATCTGAAGGCGTACACCTACTCTGGATTCCGCAATGCAAATCCGTCCGTGTTTTGTTACGCAGGTCGCCATGCCACCGGGAGGGGAGAAAAAAACAAAACAGGAATTTGTTATCAGCTCCTTCACAGAGTTTTGTGCTGACGAAAAGCAAGTTATCTCCAATTGGCATGGAGAAATTTATTGCCCTCACGGAGCAAAAACCTGTCATGTGGGCCAGTAATGCCTGTAATTACAAAATCAGGTTCGCATAGGATTTTGGTGAAATTGGCCCGATACCGACACAAACCAAATATTCCACTATTCGCTCATCACTAGTCTTAGTGCCTTTAGAAAATGAAAAATTATTTTTTCAAAAGAAAACAATTTGCTTTCTGTCACCAAATTAAGAGCCCCAATGATGGGGAATAAATAATGCTGCAGATTAATAGCTTAAACTTTTATGGATACGGCCTTACCAAATGTAATAGGAGAGTGAATGCTTAATTTTTAAAATATAAATTACATTTTTTTTTCTTACGTTCCTAAGTGGGATTTGAACATGTGATCTCTTGATTGCATTTAAAATATACTGCAGTGCTTAAGGACAGGGCTTCATATAAATACTGGGTTGGCAGACCTAACCTTCAGTAGGTGTCTGGTTATTATGACAACCATTTGGCACACCACAATCACTTTGCAGGACAGAGGCTTGTAGGTGGTTAATTGGCTGGGGCTGAAGTAGTATAATCTGATTCTGGCCATTTGAAGCATATGTGGGCTGTGTAGCACAGCCGACACCCCCTCCGACATTATGACATAAATAGCTATGATAGAAAGGTGTCAGAACATACAGTGCATTGCAGTTTGCTGCGTATGGGACTGTGTAGCCACAAACCATTCCAAGTGCCTATGCTGATTCCTGTCTACTTCCAAAAACACTAACAATGAACATATGAGCATCAAAATTGGACATTAGAGCAGCTAAAAAAGGTGGCTTGGTCTGATAGATTATGTTTTATTTTACATCATGTGAATGGTCTAATACCTGTGTGTGTCGCTTGGTACGAAAAACATGGTACGAGGGTGCACTATGGGAAGAAGGCAAGCTGGCAGAGTGTGATTCTTTGGAAAATGGGAAACCTTGGGTCCTGGCATTCATATGGTAGGTAAAGATAAAGTCCCCTGGTGCAAGCACTGAGTCTGGACTGACTCCTAGGGTAACATCACATCGTGACAATTACTTGGCAGACGGTTTTTGTGGGGTGGTTTACCATTGCCTTCTCCACCAAGCTGGGTACTCATTTTACTGACCTCAGAAGGATGGAAGGCTGAATCAACTTTCAGCCAGCTACCTGAACCAAGCGGGGATTAAACCCGCAACCTTCAGGTCGTGAGAGAGAGTGTTACCATGCAGGGCAGCGCAGGGTCCCGCGGTCAGCGCGCGCCACCCGGCGTCGGCGTCCTGGAGCCCTGACGTCGGGGTTCTACCGGCGACGTGGAACGGCTGGTGTGCTGCGGCGTGGGCGTGTCTGCCTGTAGGGCGCCGCCCGCACTCCTCCATCTCTCTTGTGCAGTAGTGGGGGAGCTGGCTCCTCCCACTCTCCACTCCAGGGCGGAGTCTTTCGTTTATAAGGCTGGCAGTGACCTGAACTCACTGTCAGTTATTGGTTCTGTTAGCCACTAGTCAGTTCTGCCTGTGTCAGTCAGTCAGTACTAGTTGCTAGTCAGTCTCTTTCTAGTGTGCCTTTTACTCAGTCTGTTCTGGTTCTGTCTGCTACTAGCTCGTCTGTCTGCAGCTACCCTCAGCTAGCCCTAGTTTGCCAGTCAGTTTCCTTCAGCCTGCCTGTAGCTTTGTTTGTTCTGTTGGTCTTTTCCATCTGCCTCTCTGTCGGCACTCTGTCCCCCCATCAGTTAGTTTCTCTTGTCAGTCACCAGGTCCCTAGCCAGCGCAGGGACCGCCGTCCAGTTGTCCGCCTGGGATTAGCCAGGGCCGAGGCAAGTAGGCAGGGACAGTGGGGTGTGGGAAGTTCAGGGCACCCCACCTGGCGCTCGGGGGTCAGAGTGCCGTAATAGAGAGCTTAGGACTGCATTTCTGCTGCCTTAACACTCTGCACTACATGGGGCTCTACTATGACATGTATGACTTATCAAAACATTGTGGCACACAAAGTACACCCCTTCATGGTGACAATATTACCTAATGACAGTGGCTTTCCACAGAATAATGCGTCTTGCAACACTGCAAAGATTAGTCAGAAATAGTTTGAGGAACACGACAAAGAGTTCAAATGATGACTTAGCCTCTAAATCTCAGTCTGACCAAGAATCTGCGGGATGAGTTGAAAAGTCCAATCCAGGCCACCTTACAACTAACAGTCCTGACTTAAAGCATCTGCTACTAATATCTTGGTGCCAGATTCCATAGGACATCTTCAGAGGTTATCTGGAGTCCATGCCTCGATGGGTCATAGTTGACAGTACGAGAGGGACCTGCACAATATTAGGCAGGTGGTTTTAATGTTGTTACTGATTGGTGCATATGAGTGAATATATGATTCATATTGTTTTGAGTGATCTAATAAGAGGACTAAACAGTATTTATTGTCTTTACTAGGAATGCTGTTAGGAATACAGTTATTGGGATTTTTACAAGATGGACAGATACTGACAGGTCAACTTTCAAGGACTCGATCCGCTTGGATTATGAGGTTCTGCATCATAAAATGCCCTTCTAATGGTGAAGTACTTTTTTATTAGCAGCAATATAGTACACTTTATAAGTGAGCTGATGGAAAAAAATGATTGAGACTCAGTCCAAATCAGTGAACATATAAATTACTAGCTAGTGAAGAAATGTCAGTCAATAGTAATAAAATGACTTTTATTGGTACAGATGGATTCACCTTCAATTTCACAGAAAAATATAGAAAATGGTGCAACAATCAAGGACATATGATGCCACCAGTGCTATGAAGAAGAATTTGTTACCTGAATATTTGGATCTACCTACTTGGACCTCAACTCTTTTTTTTTTTTTTTACTGAGAAATACGATTAGCTATTTTAGTCTGGATTGATTTTGGTATATAACATTAAATTTGGTATATAAAATGGAAACTTGATGGAATATAGGCAAATTCTATTAAGTTTCCACTTTTTGCAAACCGCATTAGCATAGTCTATTGTGCTGGTCTACTTCAATAAAGATTAAAACTTGGTGGATCCTGTGTAAGTCAATGTGATTTCTATTGATCACAGAGCATAGATGGTTAGGGTGTATTTACAATGCCGATATTACTATGTGAGTTTCGTCTGATTGAGATATGGCTAAAACTTACACGGCAAAAAAAGCAATTCATTTGAATGGGTTCATGTACATAAGTGATTTTTCACTTGGACCAATGGTCCGAGTTTGAAAAGTTGGTGCATGTCCAATTTTTGGTGAGCCTTGCATGAGAATACAGGTGAAAGAAAAGTGGTGGAGCTACTCCGTGGGTGGATGTATAAACTTCGTTGATGAATGGATGTTAGGTTCAGCAGACCTAGGCGTCGTCATTTCTCCTGAGTCTGCTGCTCTTTCTTCCAGCAGTCTCACAGTTACTTTGTCTTTCACCCAGCCTGTGTGGATTTGCAATCAGATTCCTATATAAACCCTCCATAGCTTTCCCACGATGCTTTGGTGTTCTTACTCATTCCCTGGGTGGCTGCACTCAAGCTGCTTGGTGCAGCTATACTGTCTCTTGACGGTTCTCTGTACATCCTTTACTAGTTAATTTTGTGTCTTTGTGTTTCCAGTTCTAATTTGTGTTCTGCCACTGGGTTCTGTTTCTCTTGTTATTTTCCTCTATTTGTCATCCCTGTATTGGACTGGCTCCAGTTTCCATCTAATGTCTATTCCTGCTATTCAGCGCAGCTCGGTAAACCTGCCTCTGAATTCCATCCTTACCAGGTAGATAGGGTGGTCTACGAGCCAGGGTCAGGAAAGGCAGTCTGGATCTCTCCACCCCCAGGGGTATGTCCAGGATAGGGACATCTAGCCCTTCTGAGTTTAAGGTAAGGCCCATTCTCCTTTCCCATTCCCATTTTTGCTCAGTCTTCTCCTTTGTGTCAGCTGTCTCTCCTGCTGGGTGGTTCCATTTGGCAGGGAGACACAGTGGCTCCACAACACACATAACAATGGAGGTGCTACCGGCAGGCGTTTACCTGTACAAAACAGGTCAAGAAGTACACAGTGGGAGTGAGAGAAAATGGCTCAAGGCGCAACGACTCCAAAAAATGGTGAGGATGGTAAGATATAAAGATTTTATTATATGAGGAGTAAAACCAGCAGAACAAACGTGTTTCGAGGAAAAGCCTCCTCATCAGTAATTGCCGGGGCAATACATGCTGGATGGCTACTGTGAGTATTTAGGTGTCTGAAGTGTAGATATCTACACTTCAGACACCAGGAGCTATACCTGCAGCCTGGTTCTCTCCCTATGGTTTCTCTACTGGCCATGCTGGCATGACAACCTAAATACTCACAGTAGCCATCCAGCATGTCATCCTCATATAGTAAAATCTTTATATCTTACCATCATCACAATTTTTTGGGTCATTGCGCCTTGAGCATTTTTTTCTGTCATTCCCATTGCATCAGAATATGACATGTAATATGCAGTGTCCCACACATCACACAAATGGAGTGTTCGTGTGCTGTGCAATGCAAGTTGTGCCCAATAATCTTGGGCACAATTCGCAAAGCCTGTGTAAATACAGCCTTATGGAAAGTCAAATATAAGCCAAGCTGTGGAGAGGAGTAGTTAAGAAAAAGCCAGATCATGCAGCACACTTACTGTTCTCCTTCCAGGATGTCAATCATTCTTCAAGTACAATTTTGATGGCTTATGATTCATAATGAAATAACGCTTGAGTTGCAGGTTTTGTTTAACCTGGTGAAGGCCAAACAAATCAGACATTTGCCCACAAATAGACAGACATAGCCAAGAGCAGGCCATATTGTGGAACATAGGTGGACAAACAAATTGAAGTCGGGTCACAACATGGAATGTAGGCAGACAGACAAGCCAGGTTGTAGAGTTATGGGTCATGGACAAAGAGTCAGAAGCAAAAACAAACCAAGGCACAATAACCAAAGCCTGACACTGAGGCCTCCTGTCCATGGGCGTAGCAATATCCCGCGGCAGATCTTTGCCACGGGAGCCGCCACTGGGTAGCAGAGGAGAGCTGACAGCCTTCGGTGTTGAGCCTATCTGACAGATAGGCTCACCGCAGAGAATAGGGGCTAATCGCAGCATGCTGCGATTTAAATCCCGCAAGCAGAGAATCGCTATGATTCTCCGCTCGTGGACAGTGGGGCTGCGCTTTCCACAGTAGTCTATGGAAAGCGTTCACTGTGTTTCCTGCTGATGGATTATCGCTGCGGGAAACGCAGTGAAAAATCACCCATGGACAGGCATCCTGACTCATAGCAAACTATAACTAGGGTCAATGATGTCACTGAAGCTTCCCTCGAATAGCATGTGCTGGTAAGATAATGATAAGCACCGGTGGGGAAATAAATATGCTGGATGCAATAGGATGAGAGGCATCTGCTTGCAAGAAAGAAGATCTAAAAACGAAATCAAACAATTAAAGTTACCTTATAAGCACAATATTCTGTTCCTTCCATGTTTAAGATTAAATCTAATTGTAAGGGCATAAATACCCAATGCTTATATATCTATGTATATCATTGTTGGACTTTATGTATGTTCCTTCAAGAACTCTGAGAGAAGTCACATGACTTGTTTTTACTCTAACTTTGCTGCTTTGCATAAACAGTGAGTGAACTGCTTATTGACTGGCTGACAGGCTTGGTATAAAAGGCAGGTCCTGTGTGACTCAGCAGTTTTTGTAGAGAGCAGTCAGCCTTGTGGGGAGTGAGCTGCCCCTAGCGCTACTGGAAGCTGATGCTACCTAGCTGTTACAAACCGAGTGCCAGAGGAAAGTCTGCTGATTGTCCAAGAAAACGTCAGCTGCAATTACTGACTGCAAGTGCCAGGCTGTCAAGGGGAGAGAGCCCACCGGAGAGAACAGATAGACTGACAGCCAGTATCTGGATATTCAAGATTTGGTGGTGTGTAATTGTGGGTACCATCACCCACTCTCACTGGTTGAATTGATGATTTT
Organism: Eleutherodactylus coqui; assembly: GCF_035609145.1. NCBI lineage: Eukaryota > Metazoa > Chordata > Amphibia > Anura > Eleutherodactylidae > Eleutherodactylus > Eleutherodactylus coqui. The sequence continues at coordinate 229,088,416 of NC_089838.1, read as the reverse complement.
GACTTGGTGTACAGCCTTCCCAAAGGTTCTGTGCTAATTTGTTCATGGGACAATGATGGCATATTTTAGTTAACAGCTTTAGTAATTTGGTTAACCAACCAAACTTTCTAGAAGGCTAAGTTACGTCAGAGAAGTCTCCAGAAATTCTCTTTGGGGTTATTTACCCCTGGCCAGGCTAAACAAATTATTGACCATGATAATTTTAAATAGTGTGTACAATATTAAGGACACCCTATTCGTGGGGTACAGACTGTGTTATTGAATGAATCGAACGTTAGTAAACTGTTTTATTGTATTCAAATAATATAGTTGTATGTTATGGCCATATTATTCATTATTGTACTTCAGTAAAGCATTGTTAGTTCAACTGAACTAGTATAAAGCATTTGCATCTCTGACGTAATATTCCTCACCTGTTAACTGTTACATAACCAGTAATTTAATCAGTCACAAAACTAAGTTTGCTTCACGCACATGAATATTTGTTGTTTTCATGCCAGAATTCAAAATACTTTTGTAGCAGCAGCCTGATCCTGAATGCTGTCATTCCAATACTCTTGTTGACTTTAGGTAATATTAGACTTGTATTTTTCTCTAAAAATGTAATTATAGGACATTGACCAGTATGATTTTTGGTCACATCATGTAAAATCAGAATTTATAGTGACTTGTCAACATGATAAACGACAGCTGCCTTCACTAGATTGGTAATTTGGATGAGCACTTATTGGAAGAGGGAGTCACTAACCAGGGTGTTGGCTGAGGTGACCCTCTCTCCACTAGGGGAGCTTCTACGGCTGTCAACCACTTGCATTCTGGTATGTTGGGGTTAGTGTCCCTAAACTGTGACGGGGACATTATGGGAGGCCAAGGGCTGCGGGGATATTCGCTGACCAGGGTGTTGGCTGAGGTGACCCTCTATCCACTAGGGGAGCCTCTTAATTAACAATGGTAACTTTCTCGTTGGCGTGGCTGTACAATACTTTTTTAGTCTGCACAATGATTATATGTCAGTAATAGTAACAATAAGGCCATTGCCATCTGCAGTCCTTTGAACTTGCTGAGCGAGTGTAGCGTAAAATTTAACTCCTTTAGCACATTGTTACCGTATATTGTGATCTGGATACTCACTATCCAAGTTCACTAGTGCCATTTAGTAACTGACAGATTGAAAGTGCTGTTTCATAGTCATTGCCTGTCATCAGTGTGCACTAGGTTTCTGACTTGGCTAGAGAGAGTCCTACAGACATGGGTCAGGAAGGGTATCGTTTCTCCTAGGGTGAGCACTTATAATACTAAAAAGTCTAACATTGACTTGCATGAATGCTGCCTTCCAAAAGGTTACGCTGCAGAGGTATTGTTCCATCTTCCCATTGGAATTAGCATGGAATAGTATTTTTCATGGAATTGGTGAGTGAAGTGGGTGTGGTTTACACATATTTCGCATTAAAAGGGGCATTTGTGGAAGTTTTGTAGATGTTCTTTCTGTGAGGGCTGAGCTTACAAATATCCAGTAATTTGTGATATAAATGTTCAACCATTTAAAATGAAAAAAACAATAAAGACCTCTTGGAGGATGAAATATTGAACATTTGTGTGAATAAACAGTTCACCGTTTTTGGTCTATACATAAAGTGCTGCAGTCTTTTCATTTTGAATATTTAATGGAGGTATACAGGGATCTGGCCATTGGATGCTGTGCACCCCTCTGTTGGTAATGGGATTATGGTGATGCTGACTTCAAGTATATACAAATATTGGTACAGGATGACAGCCTTCAGCTTCCTGTATCAAGCTGAGGGGCATTGCTGAAGTCTGAAGTGGTAACTTCTTGACACAAGGAATATAATAATTAATCTCTAAAGCACCAAAGACCACCAGAAATACAATGAATAGCACCTAAACATCCCTAGAATATTAGACATTCTAAACATAACTCCTAATCGAAATCAAATTAAACTTCCATGTGTGATTATAACATTGATATAAGTAAGAGATTACAACTAGAGATGAGCGAGCACCCAAATGCTCGGGTCTGCGTTATTCGAGTCGAGCTTTTCGTAAAATTCGAGAGCTCTACTCGAGTAACACACCCCATTGACTACAATGGGGGGCTTGAGCATTTTTGGATGTGGAACGCCGGGTGCCGAGCTTTTTTTTTTTTTTCTTGGTTCGTGTTCTCTCTCTCTTTCTCTCTCTCCAGCCAGCCCAAAAATTTGCCATTGACACACGCGCTGTGTCGTGGCAGGGAGGAGCCAAAACAGGCACGTCCCAGCAGGGAGGAGCCAAAAACTGGGGTGGGGTCGAACACGGCTTGATGCTCGTTCGAGTGACGAGCACCATCGAGTACGCTAATACTGGAACGAGCATCAAGCTCGGCAGAGTACGTTCGCTCAACTCTAATTACAACATCAGAGCAAAAGGGTAATTTATTGCAGAAAACTGAAGGGCTGCCTCTAGCTTGAACGCAAGATGTGATACAGGTGAGAATAAAGGATTACAGGTTCCATAAGCTGTGATTGTCCCTACTAGGGCTGTCTGACTATCGTATGCACTCACCCCTAGGTCTCCAGCCACAAACACGGCCGTCGTCAGTGCCAAGACTAAACCTGGATTTGTCGCTGAAGACAACACGGTTCTACTCCATAGCAGTCTGGTTTTGTTGTTCACAACACCACTGCAAATGGAGGTTGCAGTGGGTGGGTTTGAAAGGCAGTACATGTAATGTGTGTTGTGAGATGAAACGTCCTTCAGCCAAGGCACCTGGAAATGGTTCAGATAGGCACAGGGGCCTGTAATGATGGTGCCACCTCGCTGTGGATGGCAGACAACAAAACAGTCAGAGCTGCTCTTGCTTGTCAGATGATCCTCTCTACTGTTGGTCTGTTGAGGACATCCTGAGCCTGGACACCTTGTGCGTGCCCTCCCACGTCCCAACACTTCCAACAGTCTGGTTAGACCACAGGTGGCAGGTAATTCGTCCATATGACCATCTAGCTTCCCGCATTCTAATAATGCGTCCCCTCTCAAACTCTGTTAACTGGACGAGATGACTTCAATTTCTTTGTAGAAGCATGTCTAGTGGTCAACAAGCTCTACGCAAGAGGAAAAAGAGGTCACTACACACAAGTAGCCTCTGAGAGCCTTTTTAAAGGCCAAGGGTGGAACCACTTTTAGGGCTTTTGGTGGAAAGATTGTTCATTACAGATGAGCGAGCATACTCACTAAGGGCAATTACTCGAGCGAGCATTGTCCTTAGTGAGTACCTGCCCGCTCGGAAGAAAAGATTCGGTTGCCGGCGCGGGTGAGCGGTGAGTTGCGAGAGGGAGCAGGAGGGAGCGGGGGGGGGGGAGAGAGGGAGAGAGAGATCTCCCTTCCGTTCCTCCCCGCTCTCCCCCGACGCTCCCCGCCCCCCGCCGACACCCGAATCTTTTCTTCTGAGCGGGCAGGTACTCGCTAAGGGCAATGCTCGCTCGAGTAATTGCCCTTAGCGAGTATGCTCGCTCATCTCTATTGTTCATCTAATCACACAACTCTAATCATTTTCATATCTGCCTGAAATGTAACTGCATGCAAGTTTTGCAACAAAATAACAATTTCTTCTAGGGGCTTGATTTTAAATTCTAAACTACCATAGACAACAGAGACTATAATCTTAAGGAAGTTAATGTTAACTAACGCACCATCCTAGTTCAGCAGGAATATTATTTATTGACTCCTTTTACATCCAGGTTAATTATTTCATCCCTATATCACATAGGGATATTAAAGGGGTTAACGTGATATCCGACTCCCTAGAATAGGTCCTGTGCAGATTTACTACATTTATAAAGGCAAAAGAGAGGTTATGCTATGCCACTGACCTACCATAGGATGTATGCCAGAGAGATCAACCACCATGCCATCATTTATATTATACGAGTGGACAACTACAAGTGGCATCTGAATATTGAGCAATAACAAAAGAATTACTTGATTACTAAAACTGCACTAAACACTAGATCAACAGCAAAAAGTCTAGAGCATTGGTTTATGAACAATAAATAATTGGGTCCCTAGGGGCAGAGCACTAAATCACTGAGTTACCGTGGCCCTTTCATTGCTTTACAAGGTCAGGCAGATACATAGGATTTGGGCATTTTTGGCCATCATAAAACACTTCAATTGTACAGGAACTATGTTTGCAGACTTCTGGATGGCATCATTATTTTGGCAGTCACTACTATTGCCATTTTTATGCATCATTATTAAAAAAAGCTAAGGAGTGAACACCTTCAACTGTTGAAGTTGAAATAATTGCCCAACAGACTAGTGGCTAGTTTTGGGTTAATCAATAACTCTTTCCAAATGGATCTGTAGTTTACATTGAGCTCAGGTACAGTTTCTGGTGACTTTAGGAAAGTATAGAGCAAAAAGCGAAAACATGAGTATTTTCTTTTTTTTTCTATTACAAATATTACTCAATACCCCCACTCCCACCGCCCACCACCCACCCCAAAAAAAGGAATAAAAAATGTATTGTGAGGAGAGTGAGTGTGCAATCACCGTGCCACTGAGCTATTTGGCTTTGGGCTAGTCCTGAGGGCAGCACCTAGGGTTCTCTGGCTTTTACCCTCTAACCAATCCAATTAGGTCTAGTTTTAGCAGCAGGCAGTCGTCGGGTGGTTACCACAAGGGTAGACTCAGTTCAGCGGCAGCTGACATGGACAGGTCATAAGCATTGTAGCACAGTACCAGAAGAGAATGCAGAGATGTAATCAATATACAAAGCCAAGTTCAGGACAGACAGAGTTCTTTTCTAATGGTGTGACAGGCAGAGACAGAGCAGGCAGCAAACAGATATATTGCAGTCAAAGTACAAGCCAAGGTACGGACAGAAGAAGTCGAAGAAGTCAGGAACACTGGGTGAATCAAGCATGGGTCAAACCAGGAGTCAGTCAGAATTAGTGATGCGAAGTCCTGGAAAAAAACTGAAAAATTAAGAAAAAAGTTTTTTCCCCCATTTTTTTCCAAAGCCATTTTTTATGTTATAAAGTTTTGAATACCATATTATTTATCATTGGAAAATAAAATATTCTACTCTTGTCAGAATACAACAGTACATTTGCAGAACCATATGGAGATAATTGTTCAGGTATCTTCCAGTGGGGGAGGGTGCCTTAAATAACCAAAGAGCAGTCCAGATTGCCTGAAGATGGCAAAGCTTGGTGTGCGCACTGGCTCTTTAAGAGGCAGGCCTATGGCGAACCGTGACAGGTGCCTTACCTGCACGGATGGTGCGGTGTTTGTCCCACATGACAAGGGGACATTGGATAAGATGACAGGCGGGAGGTAGGAGAAGCTGACGACTATGCCCATCAGTTGTAACAGATATCAAATACGAAATGAGATATATAACTGCGTTAATATTTGCCAAAATGCATATTACCATTTCTGAGTTAATATAGCCAAATACTGTATGTAACCAAAGCCAGCATTATGTTGTAGGGTTCCCCAATGTGCTATTCTGTCATACAGTGCCATGCAATATGATGACCAAATAAAAATGCCATATGCTTGCCAAACAACACTTATATACAGTTGTCTTAATAACAATTCTAACCACTATACACGACAAAGATACTATACAGAGTCCAAGTAGCAGTGCCCACAATGAATCCATGCAGTGCTCATATAATGTCATCATTCAACTGGGGTTAGCTGTCTAAGCATGCTCATGTCAAGACTACCTTTTTGGCATTAGGTAGCTAGAAGAACTTATAAAGCTGCATCTGGGAAATGAGTTCAGCAGCATTGGGTACTGGTGCAGTGTGAAGATGAAGCTGAGGACACTTCACCTTGCTTCACTGATCATGTTTATGAAGCTGAACCCTAGCTCCATAATCACAGGTTGGTAGTTTAGTAACCCCAAATATAAGAACAGACTCCCTTTAATATCAAGATTCATGGTGGTCCCAAGCTTTAGGCGACTGGCCATCTGAAGGGCTCATTCATATATATATAGCTGCTGTACTGTAACCAGATAATTCTTAATTTTGCATTATGCACATTTTGTTAAGATTAGCTTTTTAACTGTAAGATAATATTTTAATATATTTAGTTGCAATCTAATGAAATTATGATCAGGGTCATATAGGATGATTACTATACTGTGATATAATGTCAATTTTACAGAGAAACCAATATAACATAATATAAAATATAATACACTCATTGTGAAAAAAAATAAAGTGCCTAGAAGGAGTTGTCGAAATCGAATGAAACATTATATATCTGATTATAACATTGATATAAATAAGTGTTAACAGTATCAGAGCAAATGGATAATTTATTGCAGAAAACTGAACATTTGAAGGGAGGCTCTAGTACCCTGTTGTACCTGCTCTAGCTTGGATACAAGATGTGATACAGGCAGGCATGCAAGCTCTAGTACCCGGTTGTACCACCTCTAGCTTTGAAACAAGATGTGATACAGGGGGCATAGAGGCTCTAGTACCCTCTTGTACGACCTATAGCTTGGATACAAGATGTGATACGGGCAGACATGGAGGCATACAGGTTTCGTATGATATCCTGTGGCATAGCAGTCCATATTTGTTGTTACTGAGCCTCTAGATTATGCAAACTCATACGCTGTTGAAGTTTGTATCCCAGATGGTCCCATACATGTTCTATTGGTGATAAATCTGACAACCCTGCAGGCCACAGAAATGTGATAATGTTGTGGAGGCATTCCTGTGACACCCTTGTTGTATGCGTCCCAGTATTATCCTGCTGGAAAATGCCCATTGGAAGCCATCATGAGAGGAACACATGTGACTGCAGGATGTCTTGAACATATTGCTGAGCTGTCATTGTCCCTCGTACCACTACTAGGGGTGACCGACTGTCATATCTGATGGCCCCCCAGACCATCACACCAGCAGGGGACAGTGTGCCGCTCCACAGCAAAGGCAGGATTGAGATGCTAAACCCTAGGTCCCAGGCATAAATACAGACATTGTCAGTACCCAAACGAAAACTTGATTCGTCACTGAGAACAGTCTGGTTTCACTCGTAGCAGTCCAGTTTGGTTGTTCATGATACTACTGCAAATGAAGGGGACAGTGGGTGGGTGTCAAAGGCCGTACTTGTAATAGGCACCGTGAAACCAATGTTCCTTCAGCCAAGGGCCTGGAAATGGTTCCGATAAACACAAGCGCCTGTCAGATGGTCCTCTCTACTGGAGTTCTGTTGAGATCATCCTGAGCCCCGGCACTTTATGTGCATCTCCCCAGACATCCACTGGCCCAACACCTCATAATATTCTAGTCAGAACAGCCAACGCAGTTCGTTGATATAACCATCCAGCTTCTTGCATGCCAATAATAGGCTCCCTCTCAAAATCTGTTCACTGGATGAAATCTCTTAGATTGCATCATAGAGGCATGTCTAATTGTCAACAAGGTCTATGCAAGCGGTCCAGTACACACAAGTAGCCTCTGAGAGCCTTTTTATAGGCTAAGGGTGAAACCACTTTTAGAGCCTCCTGTGGCAAGACCGTTCATCTAATCATGCCACAACCCTCATCATTTGTATATCTGCCTGAGATGTAACTGCATGCCACGTTTTGCAGTAAAACGAAAACTCCTTCTAGGTGCTTGATTTTTTTTTGACAAAGAGTATATAATACGATACGCCATTCTATTACTGGTGGGTGGTCTGATGTTGGATACACATTTATATGCAAGAGACTCAAATCTGTAATACCATTTAGTTATCAACTAAGAGCTGAGAATAATCCCTTGTTAAGTTGATCCAAATGTGTCAGAAATAGTCATAGGGCTTAATATCTTCAGCTCAACCTCAAAACTCTTTTTTTCCCCTACAAACTGTGATTGTCAGGAATAGCTTATTGTCATCAGCCTGAAAGGGAGGCTTTGCACAAATCCACAAAGGATCAATACTCCAGGCTTTTTTCTTAAAGTCAGAAAGGTTCCAAATGGCCACATACGTCTGTAATGTAAATCTACTCCCTGTAAACTTGTGCTGTGGGTTAGTCATCTGGAGTAAGCTTTCAGTCTCTCACATTTCTTGTTGCACTTATGAGTAAAGTGGTGCCTTTTAGTAACCACCTCTTCTATATAGCCTGTCCACATGGAGTCTTTTTTATGTATTGATCATAACAGGAAATATACATGAATGTCTTTGAGAAGAGAGACTGTGCTTCAAGAAAAGTACTTGAAGCAAAAAGTCATTACAAAGGATTTTGTCTGCAGATAGGTTTATAAACTAAAATTAAACTGACCGCAGAAATGTCGTATTTAAGGATAAATCTGTTCAGCTGATTATCAATATGAAAGAAATTCTCCCCATCGTGGCACCTCCCTCTTTAGAAGGAAGAGCCACTTGGGCAGACTTAGCATGACCACGTATGACATGGTCGTCCATCTATTGAATAACAGGTGTAATAGAACAATTCACTTTAGTGGTCACTGCAAAAAAAATGGCTGCTTGCAACTTCTTTTGATCAGCTGATTGTTGGGAAATTTAGTAGTCAGACCAGTGGTGATGAGCTGATCACTAAATTAGCTTTATTTTGAGAAGGGGTTGTCCTAGTAACTTTCCTTTCATACTTGCTATTTCACCCTGATTCCTCTGCCATTGATGTAAACCATTTGGAAAAAGTTTCTAGTTTCTCCACCGCCAACAATACTTGGTTTACTTTTCGTCGCTAACAGTTCCCTCACTATTTTTAGATTTGCTCCCTGTAGAAGTGGAGCATTCTCATAATGAAGCATGGTTGCTGGAGAAAATGTAGATTTCTGGATGCTTACCTGACAGCTTGTCACTCTGTATTAGGAATTTTGTGAACAGGGTATTTTTTTTAAGAATATAGTTGTAATTAAAATCGCCTTCACTTTATGAATTACGAATATGCAAATAAGAAGTATGAAACTGGAAAGTCTATAACTCAATAATGCCGATTACAACAATATTAGAAGTTAGTCATCGCTCATTTAAAAAGACTTTACAAAACTTGAGGATTGTCCAAACAATCAGTGGCACGAACAGTCATTTACTACTTGTGATCATGCATGTGACCTTCATTTCCATGCTTGTCAACACCACGGATGAAAATGCTGCAAACAAGCGAGGATTTTTTTGCTCAAATAAAAGATCTGATCATCTGACAAATTAGTGTTTCCTCATTTGTTGGCCGATCGAGGGCATACTTTCGCACAGATGGAATTTTCCGCATACTGCTATGTAAGTCATGGCAAATTCCACACCACAATCCTCACTGCTCCGTGTGGATTTTGATGTGGAATGAAAATGGCAATAAATCAGCCTGCAATTCTGCACACAGGGCAATAGTCAGGAATGAATGTTGGTATATACAGTTGTTAAGCCAATCACTGGTCCATATAAAAGGGCCTTAAACTGTCACATCTGACAGCCACAGTAGTCCAGGTAAGGCAATATTTACAAGGCCAATTTTACTGTGTAAGTTGTGTGCGTTGTAAGATGCACAAAACTGACACGAATATAGAACTCATTATTTGCGATGCGTTTATTTACATGGGCAATTTTCTCTCACTCTGATGCTGTAAGACAGAAAAATCACAGCATGTTCTGTTTTTTGGGTGCTATCTCCCATTATTTTCTATGTGACCAAAATAAAATTGCATCACACTTTACTGCAGATGTGATTTTCATGTGAGTGCAATGTCATTTTTAATTTTTCCTATTGAAGGAACATGTGATTTTCACATGTGTGAAAGCTGCATGCTCGATGATATGTTTTTCTCAGAAAATGCATCTCAAAAATACAAGTGCGATATCGATCCAAGTTACTAACCTGTGTAATTCGCCCTTAGGCAAAAGCAGTTTTGCCCCTAGGTGAAGCCACTTTAAAAGAAACATATCATCAGAAAATGACATATTTTAAATCAAGTTTTGATGGCACTGTAAATATAATTTTAAGAATTTAGTTTTTTTACCAAAAAAAAAAAAGTATTTAATGTCACTAACTTTTTTTTTTTTTAAAGTCCTGAAAACCTGAAGTTTTTATACTGGCCACTGCGCCTCATAATAGACTGACACGTCCTGTTCTGTAGAGATCATTTCTCAGCAGTTGTTGCACTTTACTATCATCACAGGCAGGATTACACTGAAAGGTGACCCCTATCTATAAATAAAGGCAAAAGCCCTTACTGACTGACTGACAACCCACTAATTCACTAGTTCTCTAACTTTCCGATGTCATACAAACTTGAAATTTGGCAGGAGCATTCTTTAGTTCCTACATAGGAAAAGTAAAGGTGTCACAACTTGATTATTCAATACTAAGTGCAAAAGTAAGTGCACTCCTATGTAATGCACGCAATTTAAATCTGTAACTTTTCGGTGTCGTGCAAACTTGACATGACCATTCTTTAGAGCTTAGATAGGAAAAGTAAAGGGGTCACAACTCAATTATTCAATGCTAAGTTCAAAAGTACATGCACCCCTATGTAATGTATCTAATATAATTCTCTAACTTCCAGGTGTTGTACAAATTTGAAATTTGGCACAACCTTTGTTTCAGTGCTAAATGCAGGTATGGAGCATGCATTTAAGGCTAAGAAGAGGCTGCAACCTCCAGTCTGATCTTAAATTTGAATAAAAAGGGTGTTACTTTTAAGGGTAAAAAGTGAGGAGAGTGGGAAGAGTGGCACATTCTATAGAGGGACATCAGTACATGTAGTCTGAGGAGAATCAAATGCTCCTCTATGTGTATACATATTTTATTCCTCGGTTCCTCTGAAGTAACCACAACTTCATAAAATTTTCTGTGCGAACAACAGGTAAACACCAGTACCAAATTAACTCAGACGAAGCCGGATATATCAGCTAGTACATAAATAACACAGGGTCCATCATTTACAATAGGTGGTGTTCACATCTCATCTACTTCCCCACCTGTACAGGTCACAAAACAGTCTCCCATAGAAGTAAATTATTTTCCCCCAGTCTATTGTTTTTATGGTGGCTGCTGTAAAGCAGATCTTTGAATATTATTAACCCCTTCCTGCCGCCCCATGATGTACTACTACATCATGAAAACCAAGCAGTTCCCACAATTTGATGTAACAGCAAAACATGGTGATAGAGTGAGGGCTCATAAACTGTGCTCATACAATCACCATGGGAACTGCAGCTGTAGCTAAGACCAGGGTCTAGCTGCAACAGCCCTGGATTGGTGATGGTTTTCATACTGGACATTAACCCCTTAGATGCTGTGGTCAATGCAGCATATAATCAGTTAATGGAGGAGGAAAATCCCTCTGTCATGTCATCAGCCCTCTAAAATGATGGGCTGCTATGGCAACCAGAGGCCTAACAGTATCCCCTAGGCCTGTTATGACTGGTAGTGTCAAAGCAAGGAGATAATACACTGCCATACTAAAGTATTACAGTATGTTATTTGTGGAATCCTATGATCCCATGTTCAAGTGCCTACAGGAACGTAGAAAGAAGTCCAAAAATATCCAAGAGAAAAAAATAATTAAAAAACACTGTCGTGTACTTTGTCCTTTTTGCAAAATAATAAAATTAGTAAAAAAAACAAAACATATTTTTTTAATACTGCATCCATAACTACCCATACATTAAACTGAATGCATTCTTTTATCTTGCATGGTGAATGCTGTAAAAGAAGTAAATAAAAAAAAAAAACATAGCCAAAATGCTGTTTTTGTTCATTATGGTTTACCAATAATGCAATAAACTGATCAAAAAAGTCATATTTACCCCCAAAATTGTGCTAATAAAAACTATAGCTTATTACTCAAAATCTAGCCCACCCACAGCTCTGTTGATTGAAAAATGAAAAGCTTCTAGATCTTTGCAGCGATGCCAGAAAGAAATGTGATTTTTACTAAAATGGGATTTATTGTGTAAACACGCACCGCTGCGTTCCCGGCAGCGGTGCGTCAAGCTGCTTGAATTCTCCCCGCTGTCCTCTCTGCTCGGCTCTGTCATCCCCGCCATAAGCACTGTAATTGGATCGAGCGCTGGCTGTGATTGGCCGGTACTCAATCCAATCACAGCACTTACTTACACAGCACTGACGGTGTGGGATTTGAAAGCCAAGCCGGGAGATGACAGCTGGGAGAATTCTAAAACAGCTTTCCACACTGCCGCCGGGAACACAGAAATTGAAGCAGCTTTCAGAACCGCTGCCGGGGACACAGAGGTGAGTATGGAGTTTTTTTTAACCCTTCCCTGACTCGAGTATAAACTGGAGTGGGCTTTTTCAGCACAAAAAAATGTGCTGAAAAACTCGGCTTATACTCGAGTATATATGGTAATTTTGATATTGCCACATTTGTACCAACTTGTAGAAAAAAGTTATCATGCCATTTATAATGCATGGTAAATGCTGTAAAAACAACCTTAAAAAGCAATAGCAAAATTGCCATATTTCTTTGCCATGGTCACCTTTACGAATTTATGAAAGTTATACAATAGCAACATTGTATATACATATATTTATACAATATTGCATAAATAAAAGCTACAGCTCGCTATACGATAAGCAAGCCCTCATATAGCTACATTGGTCCCCCTTGCTATCACTTTTTTTTAATGCTTCTTAAAGAAACAAAACAAATAGCGCAATCTGCAGCACTATGTGTTGTGGTTAAAAAAATGGAACCATAGTGGAATGGAAAGAAACTGAAAGTATTCCATTTTTTTTAAACCAATAGGAAAAATTGAACTATTTATTTCTGTTTTAATTCGGTTTTGTGCTCCAAAAACAGAACATAGAAAGGGTATTATACGGCCCTAACGGGAGCATGAATGCCCCCTTGGTAAAAAAGTATTGATAATACACTCCCTTTAAAGCAGCACATTAAGGATGTTATTGGAGGAAAGCACTTAAAAACTTTTCCTTAAGTAAACCCCGCAGAATACATGTGTCAAGTACATCCACACTATTTTAGAGTGCATCCACATTAAACCAAGCTGCTGAGTGACAGTAGGACAGTGGCAGCTGATAAGCTATTTTCATTACCTAGTCTTTCTTTCGTAAAATATTCAATTACCATAGCATTTATTTATTGTGACATAAAGTAAAGTATTCTTGTAGACTAATGTGTTGGAGCAGACAATACTTGGAATGCTGTGGAGCAGAAGAGAAGATATTAGAGGAGCTAGCCTTTGAATGTCTTTGTTGTGTTAGCTAGGATTTTCAGTGTGATTTAGTGGGGATTGATTTGCAGTATATTCTGCCGTCATTGTTTGTAATGTGCTTTGCCAGCTCGTGTACTCTGAACCTTAATTGTTCTAAATTAAACTATGGGGACTAGACATCACACATTTCAATCGGATTGACAAAATATTGCACAAATCACCACAGGGATGTGTAATCTTTTGCACTGACTGCACAGCTTGTCAACATATACTCAAAGAGGAAAAGATGCTTTATGAAGTCATTTTGCTGCAATACCAATTTTTGCTATCAGAATAGTGTATCACTACAGTATAACTTTAATTAACTGACCACTATAACACTGTGATGCATTTGAGATATGAAATGAAGCCTCCTGAGCATTGAGATGGTTCATGATGGAGTTATTTCTGCTCTGAAAAGTAACTGGAGCTTCCATGATGCCATCTGAGACAACTGCCTTAGCTTTTAATGAAATTCAATTTAAAACTATGATAATGGGTAGATCCCCATCATGTTTTCTGTGTACATATGCTCAGGATTAAAAGAGAAAGCGGAATGAATGCCATTTACAATGGTACCAGATGATGTCAGAACCTACAGAAAACTATAGTGTTAACAACAATTTCCAAAATTAAAAACTTGGTAAAAAAAACTCTGAGCTGCTGTCGCAAAAATGACATAAAACTATTTTACCAGCTGACCATACCAGCTCAGTTACATTGGAAGGCTAGGTTCTCATCAGCCATTACATTAAAATTACCTGCCTTATATTGGATACGTCCTGCTAGTTCTGCCAAAACAGCTCCAACTTGTCAAAGTATGGATTCCACAAGACTGGGTGGAAAAATCACCTTGATTTTTGCCCAAACAAATTGGGTAAGTCCTACCCAAATTTTGGTGAAAATCACAAGAAAATTGAATTTCCCCAAAATGCCTGCTACAGAGGTCAGCATGCAGCCAATCATCAGCCAGGGCATCTTGATAATGTTACCAAATGTATCCACCATCTTACATATGGGAAGCAGTTTCATAAGATGCCTGCATCACATGACAGGCATATATAACATAGGCACAGTGTAACTAGTGGCCATTTTACACCCGAGTACATTACAGAGAAGCTGAATCACATTTTTATGCTTATATAAAACGTTATCTGTTCTTAGAGGGAGATATTCTGCAGAGGATATATCACTGCGAGTGTGAAAGCTTATATAGCAGAGATCTTAAATGGGGTTGTATTGGGGGGAGCACAGAAGGCAGCTGAATCATGTTTATATGCCTATACAAAATGGGATTTGTTCATTGGGAGAAAGTATATGTCTGCTGGTGTCACCATATACAACAGGAAAGCAGACAAACAAACTATGCCTCGGCGTGAAGAATAAGGCAGTTCTCTGTTTGTGGCCTATGATGTTGTTGAAAGTTGCAAGTCTGGCCATTACAAATTATTTGCAGGACTTAAGCAGCTACTTGTGGAGTGAGGCGAATTAAATTACACTGCGCAAAGCTGGGACAGTTCACAAAGATACTAGCTTTACTCTGTGGCGTTCTGTTCTCACATATCTTGTTGCCCAATGATTGCTGTCCAGTTAGTGGTCAGTGGTTTATGATGACTATGAATAAAGAAAGCAAACAAACACAGACACAGCAAATACACGTTGTGCAATGGATGACCGGGCTGCAGGCTTCAGAGGTAGGAGTGGGGCATGGAGAGAAGAGGTTGAGATGCTATCATCACCACCACTTCAATGACATTGATATCTATCCATAGTCCAGCATGTCTCAAGTCAGCAGCCAGACCTGTATCCCTCAGCTATGGGAATATTTAAAAAAAACAAACACCCCAACCATCCACAAGCAGAGAGCTTGAACGCAAGCAATGTGCAGCTGCTTGCAATGGAAATGCTTTCCTTCAGGTTAGTGAACACAGACACCTTTGGCAAAGTGATGCTTCATGCTAACCCACATTACCAGCTGCCATTTCTTTGTCCAAAAAGGTATCCCTGCCTAACTGCCACATCAGTGATAATGTGGTCCTTGTATTACAGAATGCTGTTAATTGCAGCATTCGCTTGATCACAGGCATGTGGTCCAGAAGCTTGGCCAGGGGCGTTACATATCCTTAACAACACAGTGGGTCAATGTTCTGTAGGTGGGGTATGAAGCAAAAAGTGGAGGTCCACATTTCATGGTACCTTTGAGACTTGTGGAACATTTTGTCTCCTCTTCCTCTGCCTCTTCATACCATCTATCAACACTAGAGATGAGCGAACGTAATTGTCAAGTGACAATTAATGAACTCTCGATTGCTGAAATTCTGATTTGTTGTCACACTTGAGAATGTTGAACTTCTATTGATATTTGCATGCTTTGCAACCACTATATCTAAACGATCCAACCAAGGGAGTTGACTTTAACTAAGTAGTGCTGGCAGATAGTGGAATCAAATGTAGAGATGAGCGAACGTACTTGTCCGAGCTTGATACTCGTTCGAGTATTAGCGTGTTCGAGATGCTCGTTACTCGTGACGAGTACCACGCGATGTTCGGGTTACTTTCACTTTCATCTCTGAGACGTTAGCGCGCTTTTCTGGCCAATAGAAAGACAGGGAAGGCATTACAACTTCCCCCTGCGACGTTCAAGCCCTATACCACCCCCCTGCAGTGAGTGGCTGGCGAGATCAGGTGTCACCCGAGTATAAAAATCGGCCCCTCCCGCGGCTCGCCACAGATGCGTTCTGACATAGAGGAGAGAAAGTGCTGTCTTGGTGGAGCTGCTATAGGGAGAGTGTTAGGAGTATTTTAGGCTTCAAGAACCCCAACGGTCCTTCTTAGGGCCACATCTAACCGTGTGCAGTACTGTGGAGGCTGCTTTTTGCAGTGTTGCACTTTTTTTTTTTTGGTATATCGGCCGTGCAGAGCATTGCGCCCTGCAGTAATTAGACATAGTGCAGGGCCAGTAGTGGTGAGGCAGGGACAGAAGACATATATTGTGAGGCAGGGACAGAACACATATATTGTGAGGCAGGGACAGAAGACATATTGATTGAATATAGGCAGTGGGTCTTTGCAAAAACATTTGGGGAAAAAAATCTATTTGGGCTGCCTGTGACTGTCCTCAGTGTTCTGGGTCTCTGCTGGGTGTAGTAGTCCTCCTAATTCATACGCAGCCAGCTAAGTGTTACAGCAGGCTTGCGCAAAATTATTTCCTGGCTCTGTCTGGGCTGTTAAATCACCGCTGTATTGCAGTCCACAGTGCAACACTCTGCAGTTCTTTGACATACTCCAGGGACAGAAGTGGTGACGCAGAGAGAGAAGAGATATATTGATTGAATATAGGCAGTGGGCCTTTGCAAAAACATTTGGGGAAAAAAATCTATTTGGGCTGCCTGTGACTGTCCTCAGTGTTCTGGGTCTCTGCTGGGTGTAGTAGTCCTCCAAATTCATACGCAGCCAGCTAAGTGTTACAGCAGGCTTGCGCAAAATTATTTCCTGGCTCTGTCTGGGCTGTTAAATCACCGCTGTATTGCAGTCCACAGTGCAACACTCTGCAGTTCTTTGACATACTCCAGGGACAGAAGTGGTGACGCAGAGAGAGAAGAGATATATTGATTGAATATAGGCAGTGAGCCTTTGCAAAAACATTTGGGGAAAAAAATCTATTTGGGCTGCCTGTGACTGTCCTCAGTGTTCTGGGTCTCTGCTGGGTGTAGTAGTCCTCCAAATTCATACGCAGCCAGCTAAGTGTTACAGCAGGCTTGCGCAAAATTATTTCCTGGCTCTGTCTGGGCTGTTAAATCACCGCTGTATTGCAGTCCACAGTGCAACACTCTGCAGTTCTTTGACATACTCCAGGGACAGAAGTGGTGACGCAGAGAGAGAAGAGATATATTGATTGAATATAGGCAGTGGGCCTTTGCAAAAACATTTGGGGAAAAAAATCTATTTGGGCTGCCTGTGACTGTCCTCAGTGTTCTGGGTCTCTGCTGGGTGTAGTAGTCCTCCAAATTCATACGCAGCCAGCTAAGTGTTACAGCAGGCTTGCGCAAAATTATTTCCTGGCGTTCCGTAAGCGAAGTGAGCCTCCAACCACAGGCCAATAAGCGGCACATTTAATTACAGCGTTCTGTTTCTGCAATACTGGTAATACAGCATGCTGAGGGGTAGGGGTAGGCCTAGAGGACGTGGACGCGGCCGAGGACGCGGAGGCCCAAGTCAGGGTGTGGGCACAGGCTGAGCTCCTGATCCAGGTGTATCGCAGCCGACTGCTGCGGGATTAGGAGAGAGGCACGTTTCTGGCGTCCCCACATTCATCGCACAATTAATGGGACCACGCGGTAGACCTTTATTAGAAAATGAGCAGTGTGAGCAGGTCCTGTCGTGGATGGCAGAAAGTGCATACAGCAATCTATCGTCCACCCACAGTTCTGCGCCGTCCACTGCTGCAACTCAGAATCCTCTGGCTGCTGCTCCTCCTTCCTCCCAGCCTCCTCACTCCATTACAATGTCACATTCTGAGGAGCGGGCAGACTCCCAGGAACTGTTCTCGGGCCCCTGCTCAGATTGGGCAGCAGTGGTTCCTCTCCCACCAGAGGAGTTTATCGTGACTGATGCCCAACCATTGGAAAGTTCCCGGGGTCGGGGGAATGAGGCTGGGGACTTCCGGCAACTGTCTCAAGACCTTTCAGTGGGTGAGGAGGACGATGACGATGAGACACAGTTGTCTATCAGTGAGGTAGTAGTAAGGGCAGTAAGTCCGAGGGAGGAGCGCACAGAGGATTCGGAGGAAGAGCAGCAGGACAATGAGGTGACTGACCCCACCTGGTTTGCTACGCCTACTGAGGACAGGTCTTCAGAGGGGGAGGCAAGGGCAGCAGCAGGGCAGGTTGCAAGAGGCAGTGCGGTGTCCAGGGGTAGAGGCAGGGCCAGACCGAATAATCCACCAACTGTTTCCCAAAGCGCCCCCTCGCGCCATGCCACCCTGCAGAGGCCGAGGTGCTCAAAGGTCTGGCAGTTTTTCACTGAGAGTGCAGACGACCGACGAACTGTGGTGTGCAACCTTTGTCGCACCAAGATCAGCCGGGGAGCCACCACCACCAGCCTTACCACCACCAGCATGCGCAGACATATGATGGCCAAGCACCCCACAAGGTGGGACGAAGGCCGTTCACCGCCTCCGGTCTGCACCACTGCCTCTCCCCCTGTGCCCCAACCTGCCACTGAGATCCAACCCCCCTCTGAGGACACAGGCACTACCGTCTCCTGGCCTGCACCCACACCCTCACCTCCGCTGTCCTCGGCCCCATCCAGCAATGTCTGTCAGCGCGCCGTCCAGCCGTCGCTAGCGCAAGTGCTTGAGCGCAAGCGCAAGTACGCCGCCGCGCACCCGCACGCTCAAGCGTTAAACGTGCACATTGCCAAATTTATCAGCCTGGAGATGCTGCCGTATAGGGTTGTGGAAACGGAGTCTTTCAAAAATATGATGGCGGCGGCGACCCCGCGCTACTCAGTTCCCAGTCGCCACTACTTTTCCCAATGTGCTGTCCCAGCCCTGCACGACCACGTCTCCTGCAACATTGTACGCGTCCACACCAACGCGGTTACTGCCAAGGTCCACTTAACAACGGACACGTGGACAAGCACAGGCGGGCAGGGCCACTATATCTCCCTCACGGCACATTGGGTGAATTTAGTGGAGGCTGGGACAGAGTCAGAGCCTGGGACCGCTCACGTCCTACCCACCCCCAGAATTGCGGGCCCCAGCTCGGTGCTGGTATCAGCGGCGGTGTATGCTTCCTCCACTAAACCACCCTTCTCCTCCTCCTCCTCCTCCAACGCAACCTCTGTCTCGCAATCAAGATGTGTCAGCAGCAGCAGCACGTCGCCAGCAGTCGGTGTCGCGCGGCGTGGCATCACAGCGGTGGGCAAGCGTCAGCAGGCCGTGTTGAAACTACTCAGCTTAGGAGATAAGAGGCATATGGCCCACGAACTGCTGCAGGGTCTGACAGAGCAGACCGACCGCTGGCTTGCGCCGCTGAGTCTCCAACCGGGCATGGTCGTGTGTGACAACGGCCGTAACCTGGTGGCGGCTCTGCAGCTCGGCAGCCTCACGCACGTGCCATGCCTGGCCCACGTCTTTAATTTGGTGGTTCAGCGCTTTCTGAAAAGCTACCCACGCTTGACAGACCTGCTCGGAAAGGTGCGCCGGCTCTGCGCACATTTCCGCAAGTCCCACACGGACGCTGCCACCCTGCGCACCCTGCAACATCAGTTTAATCTGCCAGTGCACCGACTGCTGTGCGACGTGCCCACACGGTGGAACTCTACGCTCCACATGTTGGCCAGGCTCTATGAGCAGCGTAGAGCTATAGTGGAATACCAACTCCAACATGGGCGGCGCAGTGGGAGTCAGCCTCCTCAATTCTTTTCTGAAGAGTGGGCCTGATTGGCAGACATCTGCCAGGTCCTTGGAAAGTTTGAGGAGTCTACCCAGGTGGTGAGCGGCGATGTTGCAATCATTAGCGTCACCATTCCTCTGCTATGCCTCTTGAGAAGTTCCCTGCAAAGCATAAAGGCAGATGCTTTGCGCTCGGAAACAGAGCCGGGGGAAGACAGTATGTCGCTGGATAGTCAGAGCACCCTCCTGTCTATATCTCAGCGCGGTGAGGAGGAGGAGGAGCATGAGGAGGAGGGGGAAGAGACAGCTTGGCCCACTGCTGAGGGTACACATGCTGCTTGCCTGTCATCCTTTCAGCGTGTATGGCCTGAGGAGGAGGAGGAGGAGGAGGATCCTGAAAGTGATCTTCCTAGTGAGGACAGCCATGTGTTGCGTACAGGTACCCTGGCACACATGGCTGACTTCATGTTAGGATGCCTTTCTCGTGACCCTCGCGTTACACGCATTCTGGCCACTACGGATTACTGGGTGTACACACTGCTTGACCCACGGTATAAGGAGAACCTTTCCACTCTCATACCCGAAGAGGAAAGGGGTTCGAGAGTGATGCTATACCACAGGACCTTGGCGGACAAACTGATGGTAAAATTCCCATCCGACAGCGCTAGTGGCCGAAGGCGCAGTTCCGAGGGCCAGGTAGCAGGGGAGGCGCGGAGATCAGGCAGCATGTACAGCACAGGCAGGGAACACTTTCTAAGGCCCTGGACAGCTTTCTGGCTCCCCAGCAAGACTGTGTCACCGCTCCCCAGTCAAGGCTGAGTCGGCGGGAGCACTGTAAAAGGATGGTGAGGGAGTACGTAGCCGATCGCACGACCGTCCTCCGTGACGCCTCTGCCCCCTACAACTACTGGGTGTCGAAGCTGGACACGTGGCCTGAACTCGCGCTGTATGCCCTGGAGGTGCTTGCTTGTCCTGCGGCTAGCGTCTTGTCAGAGAGGGTGTTTAGTGCGGCTGGGGGAATCATCACGGATAAGCGTAGCCGCCTGTCAACTGACAGTGCCGACAGGCTTACACTCATCAAGATGAACAAAGCCTGGATTTCCCCAGACTTCTCTTCTCCACCAGCGGACAGCAGCGATACCTTAGCAATACGTAGGCTGCACCCGCAGATGGAAGCATCGTTCTCTATCCCCATCAAAAACGGGGACCTTTTTGCTTCATCAATCTGTGTATAATATTCCTCCTCCTCCTCCTGCTCCTCCTCCTGAAACCTCACATAATCGCGCCGAACAGGCAATTTTTCTTAGGCCCACAAGGCCAAGTCATATAATTTTTGTAAACAATTTTTATACGTTTCAATGCTCATTAAAGCGTTGAAACTTTCACCTGAACCAATTTTTATTTTAACTGGGCTGCCTCCAGGCCTAGTTACCAATTAAGCCACATTAACCAAAGCGATTAATGGATTTCACCTGCCCTCTTGGTTGGGCATGGGCAATTTTTCTCAGGTACATTAGTACTGTTGGTACACCAATTTTTGGGGGCCCTCGCCTACAGTGTAATCAAATGAATTTTTAGCCCACCTGCATTACAGCTGACGTTACATCAGCTGTGTTGGGCACTGCAATGGGATATATTTATGTACCGCCGGTGTGTTCCAGGGAGCCACCCATGCCGTGGGTCCACAGGGAGTTGTAACTGCATGTGTCCACTTCTAAAGAACCCCAGTCTGACTGGGGCATGCAGTGTGGGCCGAAGCCCACCTGCATTAAGCACGACATTACCTCAGCTGTGTTGGGCACTGCAATGGGATATATTTATGTACCGCCGGTGGGTTCCAGGGAGCCACCCATGCCGTGGGTCCACAGGGAGTTGTAACTGCATGTGTCCACTTCTAAAGAACCCCAGTCTGACTGGGGCATGCAGTGTGGGCCGAAGCCCACCTGCATTAAGCACGACATTACCTCAGCTGTGATGGGCAATGCAATGGGATATATTTATGTACCGCCGGTGGGTTCCAGGGAGCCACCCATGCCGTGGGTCCACACGGAGTTGTAACTGCATGTGTCTACTTCTAAAGAACCCCAGTCTGACTGGGGCATGCAGTGTGGGCCGAAGTCCACCTGCATTAAGCACGACATTACCTCAGCTGTGATGGGCAATGCAATGGGATATATTTATGTACCGCCGGTGGGTTCCAGGGAGCCACCCATGCCGTGGGTCCACAGGGAGTTGTAACTGCATGTGTCCACTTCTAAAGAACCCCAGTCTGACTGGGGCATGCAGTGTGGGCTGAAGCCCACCTGCATTTAATCGGACGTTACCTCAGCTGTGATGGGCACTGCAATGGGATACATTAATGTACAGCCGGTGGGTTCCAGGGAGCCAGCCATGCTGTGGGTGCACACGGAATTCCCATTGCGGAGTTGTACCTGCCTGTGACTATTTATAAAAAACCGCGGTCTGACTGGGGCATGCAGACACCTTGACAGAATGAATAGTGTGTGGCACATAGGTTCCCCATTGCTATGCCCACGTGTGCAGCTCCTGATGGAGGTGGCACAGGATTGGATTTCTCATTGCTTCTGTACAGCTTTGTGGGCTATTGCCCCGCCCCTTTTAAAGAGGGTCGCTGCCTAGCCGTGCCAACCCTCTGCAGTGTGTGCCTGCGGTTCCTCCTCATGGCAGACGCACTTATAAATAGACATGAGGGTGGCGTGGCATGAGGGCAGCTGAAGGCTGGGCAGGGACAGTTTGGTGTGCGCTGTGGACACTGGGTCGTGGGGGGGGGGGGGTTTGGCAGCATGTAACCCAGGAGAAGTGGCAGCGGAGTGTCATGCAGGCAGTGATTGTGCTTTGTTGGAGGTAGTGTGGTGCTTAGCTAAGGTATGCATTGCTAATGAGGGCTTTTCAGAAGTAAAAGTTGTTGGGAGGGGGGGGGGGGCACTCTTGCCGCTATTGTGGCTTAATAGTGGGACCTGGGAACTTGAGATGCAGCCCAACATGTAGCCCCTCGCCTGCCCTATCCGTTTCTGTGTCATTCCCATCACTTTCTTGAATTGCCCAGATTTTCACAAATGAAAACCTTAGCGAGCATCGGCGATATACAAAAATGCTCGGGTCACCCATTGACTTCAATGGGGTTCGTTACTCGAAACGAACCCTCGAGCATCGTGAAAAGTTCGTCCCGAGTAACGAGCACCCGAGCATTTTGGTGCTCGCTCATCTCTAATCAACACCATCCACATTGACACAGATATCCGTATGCAGCAAAACTTGGTCTCCATACTGCACTACACATGGTAAATGCCAACATGCTGTTCTAAAAGTCATATGTCCAGAGAAGCACAGCCACACGGCTGGAGATGGCTCTGCAGGTCCAGGCTGACATGCCTTTTTTTTTAGCCCGTCACAGCCTGCAGCAACAGCACAAGGTAGGACTGGGAGTCACCAGCAGCACTTATCCATGATGGTCCAAAAGTATGTAAGCTCCTACATGGATGGACTCAGACGTAGTGTTGTCACATTTGACTTCTGGGTGTATAAGCTGGATGAGGGCCAGAGCTTGCATTAAATGCATTAGAGGTGCTTGCTTCCCCACTGCAAGTGTGCAATCTGAAAGCATGTCCAGCACAGCTGAGGGTGTGATGACTGACAGACACATCCTCCTGTCTACACATAATGTGGATCGCCTGACGTTTATAAAAATGAACCAGGCATGGATGTCACCTGACTTCTGCACCCCATGGCAGATTCCATTGAATAGCACACTGACAATTTTTAATTACATATGTCAGCATAGATTTATATCAAAGACACCACTGTGCTCTCAAGGTGCTGTTGCTGCTGATTGTGGTGGTGCTGCTGCCTTTCTCACGTTTCTGCGATGTTTCCTCCTCCTACTTGCTCCCAAATTAAAAATATATCAATATGGAAATATGGAGCTACAGCTCTTATGTCTCCATGAGCAGCACTCTCTGCCCTCAAGGTACTATTGCTGGTGGTGGTGGTGTTTTTAAAACAAGCAACACACTGCTGTCTTGAGTAGCATAATTTTTCCTTGGATTAAATCTGTGTTTGGTTGTCCTGTTTATCTAGTAGAATATGTCCTTCAAAAATGTATGAGATTGCTTTTAAAACAAGTCTGCTGTCTTTCTTGGTAAAATTTTAGATCTAGGAGACCATAGGTGGGCCTTCTTTTGTTTGCAATGACACCCCTGTGCTACGAGTCTCTCCCATACCACTGTATACTAGTTCTACCTGATTTTGAAAGGAAGACAGTGTTGCCTAGATGTTTGCCTTTATTCCCATGCAATTTGAGGGGCTTTGGCTGCACTCAGGGCCTTCTGCAGGACAAATTAATGAACCTGATATTTACTCCTATTGACTGTAACGGGAGTCGGAATTGGCATTGGACTTGAGAAAGGTACCGTGGAGGTACTGAAACGCGTTGTCCGCTGTACACACGTGTGTGTGGCACACGTACGGCATTGGTGTTGGTCTGCTTGACACATGTGTGTTTTACACATACGGCAGTTGTGTTTTGAGAAGGATTAATAAACCTGTGAAGAATCTTTCTTATTTACTGGTCGTATGAAGATTGGTTTAATCATTTGGAGTCTTCACTACAAGGAGGGGGATTCTGCATCACATACCCCCCTCCTAGAAAGTAAGTGTCTGTTTACCATCTTTTTTATAAAAAAATAGAGACAAAAAATCCTTTTTTTTTTTGTCACCATCTCTGGCAGCGCAGAGTTTTCTTAACTGTGTATTGTTTTCTTGTTTTTGGGGGCTCTCTACTGGGAACCCCTTTTCACCCTGCAGCTCTCCCTAAGGTTAGGGGATTTGAGATCGGTGACTTCAGAAAGGAACAACAGGACCTTGTGGCGCACATTCCATTTGTTTTTTTACCCCTGTGCTACGAGTCTCTCCCATACCACTGTATACTAGTTCTACCTGATTTTGAAAGGAAGACAGTGTTGCCTAGATGTTTGCCTTTATTCCCATGCAATTTGAGGGGCTTTAGCTGCACTCAGGGCCTTCTGCAGGACAAATTAATGAACCTGATATTTACTCCTATTGACTGTAACGGGAGTCGGAATTGGCCGTCCTAGTTCATGATGCTTTTGGAGAAATATGCCTGATCCCAACACAAACTAATTATTTCACTAATTGCTCATTACTACTAATCATCCAATCTCAATTTACTACTAAAATCCATTTCTAGAGAATATGGATCAGTTTACTGAGGTGTCAGGTTATATGCTGCCCACAGATGTCTATGGAGAGGAAAGTAGGGGAAGGAAGTAGCTGCAGAGTGAGAGAGAGACACTGCTGCCTAAGGCTCTAGTAAGTATTCTATCTCACCCCTATCACATCTACACTGTTTAGTACTGCTGTGCAATGTCTGCCATTCTGAGGCGTGCCAGTTCACTTGGTTTTCCTGGAAGTCACCTAGTCAACCTTTCCATTCACCTGGGTCGTGGTCATGGCTCCCAGCAGTAGCCGCATTCCTGATAGTTTATCTTTTATATCTTTTAGTTCGCCAGCCCATTGCTACCACAGAAGCAAGCAGCGGTGCAGTACAGAGATCAAGTGCTGTGTTGCGACCCACGGACCCCTCAGATTCACAACACCAACTGCTCCTATGTGCATTTAATTTAATGCTTGAAGAGGAAAAAAGAAGGAACGTTCACAGCCACTGCATGGCCTACTGACTGGGAAGCCTGGACCAGAGGTCTTAGAAGTAGAACACTGATGTGTTAACAAGAAGTTCGTTTTTCTTATAGTACATGAATCTTTCCTATAGCACATTAATTTTTTATACTTATTTTTATTTAATGATCCTCCATACTTGTTCTCAAGGTAACAACAGTGAATCATTTTCCAAGTGGGACAGGGTTCAGAGCTGTGAAAATATGGCATGAAATGGCTTAGTATATAGTTTATCTATAAAACAGCAGTTGAAGAAACAATCGTTTGTGGTATATTATTCCAGCTCATTTAGGCACTTTTTAAAAAATTCTGGCTCACCCTGACTGCTTTTTGGGCTTTTAAGATCAGGGAACTCATTTCATACCACCAGGACCTATCAAATATCTGCAGATTCTAAATGAAGCTTATTTGGAGACCCTATAAAGGAATAGCAAAAGAGCCGCCAGCTCCGTGCAAGGACTCTTGTCTGTGATAACATTTGTTAGCTATTGCTATGTTAACGCAACAAAAGCCATTAAAAAGCTATTACAAGAGCAAATAAACTGGCACAGAACATTTTCTTAATGCTTTGGTTGTGTCAGCTTAAACTTTGCTACATCTGTACATGCTCAGATACTCAGATCTGGGATGTATATTTGATGTGGGGTGGAATATGTGTGCATTATCCAAAGAGCTGTATATTATTTTGGGAGGTGTATATTATTAGTAGAGTGGAGGGGCTATATATATTTAAATCACCATATTATAAATAGTACTAATCCTGCTGTATATTAGCCACACCCTTGTATTTGAGCAACAAGCTTGAAAGGCCACTCTCATTTTGTCAGGAGCCACTATGTGTATATCACCTTGGGAAGGGCACCAGACACTATTGCCTCTGAGTAAAGCCCCATTTACATGCAATAATTATCACTCAAAATCCGTTCAAACGATGGCTTTTGAGCAATAATCGTTGCAGGCAAACACTTCCATCTTTCACTTTTTGGCTGTACAATGATTTTTAGGTGAGCATAAAATCCATTGTTCAACCAGAGAGAGAGAGCTGGGACTGCACACTGTGTTTGCCACAGGAGCAGCTGATTACATTGTAATAATCTGACAGCCTGCGGCAGCCCATGTGAAGACAATACAGCTGAGTGCAAAGTCCAGACCACATGCTAGGATTTGCAAACAGCTGCTGGAGGCTCATTTGCATGTAAATGAAGCTGATAAAGTGCTAATGGGAATGAGTGCCCATTAGTAATTTATGTAAAACTATCGCTAAAACTGTCAATCTTTCAATCGTTTGAAAGATTGTCTTTGCGTGTAAATGAGCCTTAACACTTAAGATATCCCTAATGGAAACCTTAACTGAAACTCTCACCCTGGCAAAAAAAATAAAGGGCACAAAGACCAAGAGACAAAAAAGCACATTTGAGCAAAGTTGAAGTATGAAGCAAAACAAGGCAGAAACAAACCAGGAAACAGAGCCAACAAAATTTGCAACACTAAGAAGCAAATACTGAATTAGAAATAACCACAAGAACAGAACTTAGGAATATGATACTAGAAGTAAACAAGGAATACTGGATTTAAGCACACATATGTTACGCTATAATCAGCAACGCATTGCAGAAGCAAGACCTCCTTTCCACACCAGACTGGCATGTAGCTGTTACAGCACTCTGCCCCCCGAGCGCCAGGTGGGGTGCCCTGAACTTCCCGCACCCCACTGTCCCTGCCTACTTGCCTGGGCCCTGGCTAACTCCAGGCGGACAACTGGGCGGCGGTCCCTGCTCTGGCTAGGGACCTGGCGACTACCTAGATGGAACTAACTAACGGGAGACAGAGTGCCGACAGAAGAGGCAGGTGGAACAGACCAACAGAACTTACAAGGCAGAGCAAGGCTGGAGATGGAGCTCACAGGCAAACTGGAAGGACACTGACTAGCAACTAGAGCAGACTGAGACAGACCTGACTAGAGGCTAACAGAACCAATAACTGGCAGTGTGCTCAGGTCACTGCCAGCCTTTTAACTTAAAGCCTCAGCCCAGGGGCGGAGAGTGGGAGGAGCCAACTCTCCCACTATTGCATAAGAAAGGCGGAGGAGAGCGGGCGGCACCCTACGGGTGGACACGCCCACGCCGCTGCACGCTGGCTGCTCCACGCCGCCGGGAGAGCCCCAACAGCAGAGCTCTGGGATGCCGGAGCCGACATCGGAGTGGCGCGCGCCGGCCGCGGGACCCAGCGCCGCCCTGCATGGTAACAGTAGCAGTATGGTTCACTTACTGCTAAATATATCCCACCAATTGAAAAGTGCAATTGTAAATAAATAATCCATGTTATTTACGTGATCTGTCAGTGTATTTAATATAATGACATGCACATATTAATATGCAAACATTCATAATAATAATACTTCAAGCGAGGAAAAGTATGTGAAGATGACTAGGATGCTCCGCCAAATTAAAAATTAATTCTGTAAAATGTAGTCTGATACTCAGCGGTTGGCTGTATTAGAGTAAACTGAAGAAAGTTTTTTAAGTGGAGGCAAAGATATTTTAGCTAATCATTGATGATTATGCAGAAAAACTTCTAGACATATAGACATACAAAATGGCAGAGAGATATAGGATAGGATAATTTCAGAAAGCAATTTTATTTCTTTTGGGGGGTGTGGTTCACACTCAGACAAGCCAAAACTTTCACTTTAAAGTGAGAGGAAAGTTTGCCTAACAGTGGCAAGGCTACTGTACATATACAGTACTGTGCAAATGTTTTAGGCAGTTGTTAAAAAATGCCAAAGTGTAAGAATGCTTTCAAAAATAGAAGTGTTAATTGTTTTTTTTTCAATTAACAAAATTCACAGTGAATGAACACAATACAAATCTAAGTCAAATCAATATTTGGTGTGACCAGTAAAGATGAGCGAACACCAAAATGCTCGGGTGTTCGTTATTCGAAACGAACTTCCCGCGATGTTCGAGGGTTCGTTTCGAATAACGAACCCCATTGAAGTCAATGGGCGACCGGAGCATTTTTGTATTTCGCCGATGCTCGCTAAGGTTTTCATGTGTGAAAATCTGGGCAATTCAAGAAAGTGATGGGAACGACACAGCAACGGATAGGGCAGGCGAGGGGCTACATGTTGGGCTGCATCTCAAGTTCACAGGTCCCACTATTAAGCCACAATACCGGCAAGAGTGGGCCCCCCACTCCCAACAACTTTTACTTCTGAAAAGCCCTCATTAGCAATGCATACCTTAGCTAAGCACCACACTACCTCCAACAAAGCACAATCACTGCCTGCATGACACTCCGCTGCCACTTCTCCTGGGTTACATGCTGACCAACCCCCCCGCACGACCCAGTGTCCACAGCGCACACCAAGTTGTCCCTGCGCAGCCTATTTATAAGTGCGTCTGCCATGAGGAGGAACCGCAGGCACACACTGCAGAGGGTTGGCACGGCTAGGCAGCGACCCTCTTTAAAAGGGGCGGGGCGATAGCCCACAATGCTGTACAGAAGCAATGAGAAATATAATCCTGTGCCACCGCCATCAGGAGCTGCACACATGGGCATAGCAATGGGGAACCTATGTGCCACACACTATTCATTCTGTCAAGGTGTCTGCATGCCCCAGTCAGACCGGGCTTTTTAATTCATAGACACAGGCAGGTACAACCCCCTATTGTGAAGTCCCTGTGGACCGACAGCATGGGTGGCTCCCTGGAACCCACCGGCGGTACATAAAAATATCCCATTGCATTGCCCAACACAGCTGAGGTAGTAATGTCGTGCTTAATGCAGGTGGGCTTTGGCCCACACTGCATGCCCCAGTCTGACTGGAGTTCTTTACAAGTGGAAACAGATGCATTTACAACTCCCTGTGGACCCACAGCATGGGTGGGTGCCAGGAAGCCACCGGCGGTACATAAAAATATCCCATTGCATTGCCCAACACAGCTGAGGTAGTAATGTCGTGCTTAATGCAGGTGGGCTTCGGCCCACACTGCATGCCCCAGTCTGACTGGGGGTTATTTAGATGTGCTTTCAGATGCATTTATAATTCTCTGTGGACCCACAGCATGGGTGGGTGCCAGGAAGCCACCGGCGGTACATAAAAATATCCCATTGCATTGCCCAACACAGCTGAGGTAGTAATGTCGTGCTTAATGCAGGTGGGCTTCGGCCCACACTGCATGCCCCAGTCTGACTGGGGTTCTTTAGATGTGCTTTCAGATGCATTTATAATTCTCTGTGGACCCACAGCATGGGTGGGTGCCAGGAAGCCACCGGCGGTACATAAAAATATCCCATTGCATTGCCCAACACAGCTGAGGTAGTAATGTCGTGCTTAATGCAGGTGGGCTTTGGCCCACACTGCATGCCCCAGTCTGACTGGGGTTCTTTAGATGTGCTTTCAGATGCATTTATAATTCTCTGTGGACCCACAGCATGGGTGGGTGCCAGGAAGCCACCGGCAGTACATAAAAATATCCCATTGCATTGCCCAACACAGCTGAGGTAGTAATGTCGTGCTTAATGCAGGTGGGCTTCGGCCCACACTGCATGCCCCAGTCAGACTGGGGTTCTTTACAAGTGGACACATGTAGGTTACACTCCGTGTGCACCTACAGCATGGGTGGCTCCCTGGAACCCACCGGCGGTACATAAAAATATCCCATTGCATTGCCCAACACAGCTGCGGTAACGTCAGCTGTAATGCAGGTGGGCTAAAAATTAATTTGATTACACTGTAGGCGAGGGCCCACAAAAATTGCTGTATCAACAGTACTAATGTACATCCAAAAAATTGGCCATGGCCAGCCAAGAGGGCAGGTGAAACCCATTAATCGCTTTGGTTAATGTGGCTTAAGTGGTAACTAGGCCTGGAGGCAGCCCAGTTTAACGAAAAATTGGTTCAAGTTAAAGTTCCAACGCTTTTAAGCGCATTGAAACTTTTAAAAATTGTTCAGAAAAATTATTTGAGTGAGCCTTGTGGCCCTAAGAAAAATTGCCCGTTCAGCGTGATTACGTGAGGTTTCAGGAGGAGGAGCAGGAGGAGGAGGAGGAATATTAGACACAGATTGATGAAGCAGAAATGTCCCCGTTTTGGATGGTGAGAGAGAACGTAGCTTCCATCCGCGGGTGCAGCCTACGTATTGCTTACGTATCCTTGCTGTCCGCTGGTGGAGAAGAGAAGTCTGGGGAAATCCAGGCTTTGTTCATCTTGATGAGTGTTAGCCTGTCGGCACTGTCGGTTGACAAGCGGGTACGCTTATCTGTGATGATTCCCCCAGCCGCACTAAATACCCTCTCCAACAAGACGCTAGCCGCAGGACAAGCAAGCACCTCCAGGGCATACAGCGCTAGTTCAGGCCACGTGTCCAGCTTCAACACCCAGTAGTTGTAGGTGGCAGAGGCGTTACGGAGGACGGTCGTGCGATCGGCTACGTACTCCCTCACCATCCTTTTACAGTGCTCCCGCCGACTCAGCCTTGACTGGGGAGCGGTGACACAGTCTTGGTGGGGAGCCATAAAGCTGTCCAGGCCCTTAAAGACTGTTGCACTGCCTGGGATGTACATGCTGCTCGATCTCCGCACCTCCCCTGCTACCTTGCCCTCGGTACTGCGCCTTCTGCCACTAGCGCTGTCGGCTGGGAATTTTACCATCAGCTTGTCCGCAAGGGTCCTGTGGTATAGCAACACTCTCGAACCCCTTTCCTCTTCGGGAATGAGAGTGGGCAGGTTCTCCTTATAGCGTGGGTCGAGCAGTGTGTACACCCAGTAATCCGTTGTGGCCAGAATGCGTGCAACGCGAGGGTCACGAGAAAGGCATCCTAACATGAAGTCAGCCATGTGTGCCAGGGTACCTGTACGCAACACATGGCTGTCTTCACTAGGAAGATCACTTGCAGGATCCTCCTCCTCCTCCTCCTCCTCAGGCCATACACGCTGAAAGGATGACAGGCAATCAGCCGGTGTACCGTCAGCAGCGGGCCAAGCTGTCTCTTCCCCCTCCTCCTCATCCTCCTCATGCTCCTCCTCCTCCTCCTGTACGCGCTGAGAAATAGACAGGAGGGTGCCCTGACTATCCAGCGGCATACTGTCTTCCCCCGCCCCCGTTTCCGAGCGCAAAGCAGCTGCCTTTATGCTTTGCAGGGAATTTCTCAAGATGCATAGCAGAGGAATGGTGACGCTAATGATTGCAGCATCGCCGCTCACCACCTGGGTAGACTCCTCAAAATTACCAAGGACATGGCAGATGTCTGCCAACCAGGCCCACTCTTCTGAAAAGAATTGAGGAGGCTGACTCCCACTGCGCCGCCCATGTTGGAGTTGGTATTCGACTATAGCTCTACGCTGTTCATAGAGCCTGGCCAACATGTGGAGCGTAGAGTTCCACCGTGTGGGCACGTCGCACAGCAGTCGGTGCACTGGCAGCTTAAAGCGATGTTGCAGGGTGCGCAGGGTGGCAGCGTCCGTGTGGGACTTGCGGAAATGTGCGCAGAGCCGGCGCGCCTTTACGAGCAGGTCTGACAAGCGTGGGTAGCTTTTCAGAAAGCGCTGAACCACCAAATTAAAGACATGGGCCAGGCATGGCACGTGCGTGAGGCTGCCGAGCTGCAGAGCCGCCACCAGGTTACGGCCGTTGTCACACACGACCATGCCCGGTTGGAGGCTCAGCGGCGCAAGCCAGCGGTCGGTCTGCTGTGTCAGACCCTGCAGCAGTTCGTGGGCCGTGTGCCTCTTATCTCCTAAGCTGAGTAGTTTCAGCACGGCCTGCTGACGCTTGCCCACCGCTGTGCTGCCACACCGCGCGACACCGACTGCTGGCAACATGCTGCTGCTAACACATCTTGATTGCGAGACAGAGGTTGCGGAGGAGGAGGAGGAGGAGGGTGCTTTAGTGGAGGAAGCATACACCTCCGCAGATACCACCACCGAGCTGTGGCCCGCAATTCTGGGGGTGGGTAGGACGTGAGCGGTCCCAGGCTCTGACTCTGTCCCAGCCTCCACTAAATTCACCCAATGTGCCGTCAGGGAGATGTAGTGGCCCTGCCCGCCTGTGCTTGTCCACGTGTCCGTAGTTAAGTGGACCTTGCCACTAACCGCATTGGTGAGGGCGCGTACAATGTTGCGGGAGACGTGGTCGTGCAGGGCTGGGACGGCACATCGGGAAAAGTAGTGGCGACTGGGAACTGAGTAGCGCGGGGCCGCCGCCTCCATGATACTTTTGAAGGACTCCGTTTCCACAACCCTATACGGCAGCATCTCAAGGCTGATAAATTTGGCTATGTGGACGGTTAACGATTGAGCGTGCGGGTGCGTGGCGGCGTACTTGCGCTTGCGCTCCAACAGTTGCGCCAGCGACGGCTGGACGGTGCGCTGAACTACACTGGTGGATGGGGCCGAGGACAGCGGAGGTGAGGGTGTGGGTGCAGGCCATGAGGCGGTAGTGCCCGTGTCCTGAGAGGGGGGTTGGATCTCAGTGGCAGGTTGGGGCACAGGGGGAGAGGCAGGGGTGCAAACCGGAGGCGGTGAACGGCCTTCGTCCCACCTTGTGGGGTGCTTGGCCATCATATGTCTGCGCATGCTGGTGGTGGTGAGGCTGTTGGTGTTGGCTCCCCGGCTGAGCTTTGCGCGACAAAGGTTGCACACCACTGTTCGTCGGTCGTCAGGCGTCTCTGTGAAAAACTGCCAGACCTTAGAGCACCTCGGCCTCTGCAGGGTGGCATGGCGCGAGGGGGCGCTTTGGGAAACAGTTGGTGGATTATTCGGTCTGGCCCTGCCTCTACCCCTGGCCACCGCACTGCCTCTTGCAACCTGCCCTGCTGCTGCCCGTGCCTCCCCCTCTGAAGACCTGTCCTGTGTAGGCGTTGCACACTAGGTGGGGTCAGTCACCTCATCGTCCTGCTGCTCTTCCTCCGAATCCTCTGTGCGCTGCTCCCTCGGACTTACTGCCCTTACTACTACCTCACTGCAAGACAACTGTGTCTCATCGTCATCGTCCTCCTCACCCACAGAAAGTTCTTGACACAGTTGGCTGAAGTCCCCAGCCTCTTCCCCTGGACCCCGGGAACTTTCGAATGGTTGGGCATCAGTGACGATAAACTCCTCTGGTGGGAGAGGAACCACTGCTGCCCAATCTGAGCAGGGGCCTGAGAACAGTTCCTGGGAGTGTTCCCGCTCCTGAGCATGTGTCATTGTAGTTGAGTGAGGAGGCTGGGAGGAAGGAGGAGCAGCAGACAGAGGATTCGGATTTGCAGCAGTGGACGGCGCAGAACTGTGGCTGGACGATAGGTTGCTCGAAGCACTTTCTGCCATCCACGACAGGACCTGCTCACACTGCTCATTTTCTAATAATGGGTCTCCCGCGTGGACCCATGAATTGTGCGATGACTGTCGGGACGCCAGAAACGTGCCTGTCTACTAATCGCGCAGCAGACGGCTGCGATACACCTAGAACAGGAGTTCGGCCTGTGCCCACACCCTGACTTGGCCCTCCGCGTCCTCGGCCGCGTCCACGTCCTCTAAGCCTACCCCTACCCCTCAGCATGCTGTATTACCAGTGATTTGATTTCACAGGCAGGAAATAAATTGGCGCAAGACTGCAGGCCAAATATAATTTTTTCCCTTTTTTGAAAACGAAACGCCCCACTGCCTCTAGTGAATGAATAATCTAAGTTTAATAACTGTGCTGTGGCCCTGCTAATGTGTCACAGAACTTGAGGGTAGCAGAGTTATTAACTCTGGCAGAGCAGGTATTTTTTTCCCAATTAAGGAAAGCAAATGGCGAAGCCAGCAGTAAACCGTAGCTGGGTGGTCTGATTTTTTAACGTTGTACACGCAGCTCACACGTGTCCACAGTCCTTAGGACGGACAGAGGCAGGACAAATAGATTTCTTTTCCCTTTTTTTACACCAAAAGGACCCACTGCGTATATTCAATGAACATGAGAAGTTTAATAACTGTGCTGTGGCCCTGCTAATGTGTCACAGAACTTGAGGGTAGCAGAGTTATTAACTCTGGCAGAGCAGGTATTTTTTTCCCAATTAAGGAAAGCAAATGGCGAAGCCAGCAGTAAACCGTAGCTGGGTGCGTCTGATTTTTTAACGTTGTACACGCAGCTCACACGTGTCCACAGCCCTTAGGACGGACAGAGGCAGGACAAATAGATTTTTTTTCCCTTTTTTTACACCAAAAGGACCCACTGCGTATATTCAATGAACATGAGAAGTTTTATAACTGTGCTGTGGCCCTGCTAATGTGTCACAGAACTTGAGGGTAGCAGAGTTATTAACTCTGGCAGAGCAGGTATTTTTTTCCCAATTAAGGAAAGCAAATGGCAAAGCCAGCAGTAAACCGTAGCTGGGCATCTGATTTTTTAACGTTGTACACGCAGCTCACACGTGTCCACAGCCCTTAGGACGGACAGAGGCAGGACAAATAGATTTCTTTTCCCTTTTTTTACACCAAAAGGACCCACTGCGTATATTCAATGAACATGAGAAGTTTTATAACTGTGCTGTGGCCCTGCTAATGTGTCACAGAACTTGAGGGTAGCAGAGTTATTAACTCTGGCAGAGCAGGTATTTTTTTCCCATTTAAGGAAAGCAAATGGCGAAGCCAGCAGTAAACCGTAGCTGGGTGCGTCTGATTTTTTAACGTTGTACACGCAGCTCACACGTGTCCACAGCCCTTAGGACGGACAGAGGCAGGACAAATAGATTTCTTTTCCCTTTTTTTTACACCAAAAGGACCCACTGCGTATATTCAATGAACATGAGAAGTTTAATAACTGTGCTGTGGCCCTGCTAATGTGTCACAGAACTTGAGGGTAGCAGAGTTATTAACTCTGGCAGAGCAGGTATTTTTTTCCCAATTAAGGAAAGCAAATGGCGAAGCCAGCAGTAAACCGTAGCTGGGTGCGTCTGATTTTTTAATGTTGTACACGCAGCTCACACGTGTCCACAGCCCTTAGGACGGACAGAGGCAGGACAAATAGATTTCTTTTCCCTTTTTTTACACCAAAAGGACCCACTGCGTATATTCAATGAATAATAACTGTGTTGTGGCCCTGCCTACACAATTCTTTCCCTGTAGTATCAATGGAGGGTGCAATGCTCTGCAGAGGCGATTTTGAGAAAAAAAAAATATGCAGCACTGCTAACAGCAGCCAGCACAGTACTGCACACGGTTAAATATGGCCCTAGAAAGGACCGTTGAGGTTCTTGAAGGCTACACTCACTCCTAACACTCTCCCTGCCTATCCAACACTTCTGTCCCTAATGCCGGGTGCAACGCTCTGCAGAGGCGATTTTGAGAAAGAAAAAAAAAAGTCACTGCTAACAGCAGCCAACACACAGGTATTACTGGCCCTAATAAGGACCTTTGGGGTTCTTGAAGCCTACACTAACTGCTATTTCTCTCCCTACAGCAGCTCCGGTACCAGCAGCACTGTCCCTCATCTAACTCACAAGGCATCTGAGGCGAGCCGCGGGAGGGGCCGACTTTTATATTCGGGTGACATCTGATCTTCCCAGCCACTCACAGCAGGGGGGTGGTATAGGGCTTGAACGTCACAGGGGGAAGTTGTAATGCCTTCCCTGTCTTTCAATTGGCCAGAAAAGCGCGCTAACGTCTCAGGGAAGGAAGTGAAAGTAACCCGAATACCGCATGGTGTTCGTTACGAATAACGAACATCCCGAACACCCTAATATTCGCACGAATATCAAGCTCGGACGAATACGTTCGCTCATCTCTAGTGACCAGCCTTTGCCCTCAAAACAGCATAATTTCTTCTAGGTGAAATGCTTAAATACTCAGATAGAATACCAATGTAAAAAAAAGAATATGGAATTTATTCTAAACCCATAGTTCTCCAGAATATACTTCAATATCCTATATACTATGGTCTTAAAATAACCTACAACTACGTTGGCCCCTCACTTGTAATTGTCAGTGGTTCACTTGATTTGTCCAGTGAAAAAAAAATAATTGACAGAGCCACATATTTAATAGGGTGTGGATATCTGGGCCCACAGCCAACATAGGAGTATTAATTACTTAACCTGTAAATGTAAAATAGTGATTCAGACTTCCAGCCAATAATCTGAGTGCTCAGCTGCAATGACTGAAAGCTGCCTCAATTCACATTTATGGATAACTCTGCTCTGATGTCCAAATGAATATGATTTCAGAGCCAGAAAGTACTAAGTAAATGTAAAGATAAGCATACGATCAGAGAGATCAAGTGACTTCACAACAGCCTTTATGAAACCAAAAACTGATAAAAAGGGATTTGGCAAATAATTAGAGTTGTGGCGTGCTTAGATCAACTGTCTTGCCACCTCAGGCCCTAAAAGTGGTTATATCCTTGGACAATAAAAAGGCTCTCAGAGGCTACTTGTGTGTAGAGAACCTCTTTTTCTACTTGTGTAGAGCTTGTTATTTAGTATAGACGCCTCTACACTCGAACCGTCAATACTAAATAACCTACCTATGAAATCGAAGGACGAAACAGTGAGGGATCTTAATTAGAGACTCATGATCTTCCATAGGGACGACAAAAAAACTCCAAAACTTTCTAAGGGACACTACTGACTGCGAAACAAAAAGGATGTACAGGTGGCAACAATGCCAACAGCAGTTGAGGTCCACAGGTTACAGGTTTCGCAACTGGTCTGTTTCTAGTGGAGCTTCCTCTGCAAGGTCCCCTGCTTCCTCTTCTTTTTTCCTCCCATTGCAGGACATTCTTGCATTTCTCATTTGGCAGGGTGATGACTGGAGTTTACAGTAGAGATGAACGAGCACCAAAATGCTTTGGTCCTCGTTATTCGAGTCGAGCTTTTCGTAAAATTCGAGAGCTCCATTCGAGTAACAAACCCCATTGACTTTAATGAGAGACTCGAGCATTTTTGTATGTGACCCACCGGTTGCTGAGCTTTTTTTTTTTTTGCTTTTTTTCCTTCCTCTCTCTTGCCAGCCACAAACCCACAAACTAGCGTTGACGTGCGCAGCGTCGCAGCGGGGAGAGGTCAATTCTGACATGTCAGTGGCGGGGAGGGGCCAAAACTGGGACGGGGTCAAACATGGCATGATGCTCGCTCGAGTAGCGAGCACCATCGAGTATGCGAATACTCAAACGAGCATCAAGCTCGGCAGAGTACATTCGCTTAACTCTAATTTACAGTCGTTCTTCTCCATGTTAAACAATTTCTTTCAAAATCTCCTTTAGTCACATAAAAGCCATTTTTCTGGATGTAAAACTCAAAGAAATTGATAAGGAGGTACACTTTGACTTACACCCCAAAACCACTGATGAAACCAGTCAACTACATTTTTCAAGTGCACATTCCAAGGGCCTGCTTAGATTTTTCTCTGCTTTTTCTTAGAGTAAAACGTATAGTTTCTGATCCCACTACCTCACAAATTTGCTTAAAGAAGATGTCTAACAAATTTAGTCATTGGGCCTACCCAGAAATCATTCTCCAGGACCACCTTACCTCCCTCTTCCCATTACAAGAAGGCACTTCCCAGCACACCGTAATTCAGGGACCATAAAACTTTCACTCCATTATCAGTGCCTAGACAAAAAAGTTTGTTTTCTGTTGCAGTATTCCTTTTAAGGGCAAACCAATCACATCCATGTCTGCGCCTTGTCATAAGTATGTATGTTATAAGTGTGTATAAATATTCATGCCTCTTCAGATCTATTCTCTTTTTTTTAGCCTGATGAAGAGCCCGAGAGGTTCGCAAGTTCGCTATTACATTATGTATTTTTGTTAGCCATTAGAAGGTATCATATCTACAAGATTACGTGGTTTCTCTTGCTGGGAACAATCACATTTTGCTCTCCTGGCTAACACGGTACCAAACCAAACCACATTTTGTGACTCAAGTGATAGAGTTCATGATATCAAGCGCAGACATTGGCACATCCCGAGCAGGGGACTACCCACAGTATTTGCAGACCCTCCCTTAATATCATATCATAGAGGACACATTCTACAGGATGAATTAGTAAATTCTGATTTAGGCCTCACAAATAACACCATACAAACCACCATGTTGGGCTCTTGCAACCAGGGCACTTTACCTTGCTTGAAATGTGCACAGTGCATCAACAGCCAAAAAAGTTAAAACGTTCTCACATCCCCATATAGGCAAGTCTTTCCAGATTTGGGGTCACTTTACCTGTGACTCGAATTATGTAATTTATCTGATCAAATGTCCATGTAGGCTATGCCAGCCAAACAAGCCAAAAAGTAAAGTACCGGATCTCAAAGCACAAATCCTACTATTCATACCCATTGTGTGGAATTAATGATCCAAGCCCATTTTATTTAATGCAAACACTTCATTGACCAACTTAAATTTCAGGTTATTGATTGAGTTCTGCCCGGCAGATGTGGAGATGACAGATGAGCAATGCTGCGTGAGAAGGAATTATGGTGGATTAAGCGACAAGACACACTTCAGCCAAATGCGCTCAAAATAGAGTATTTGTGAGTCACTAAGTGTATATTTTTTCATTGCAGGGCCATTATCCTCTTTCATATATACTAGCTTACAGGTCATCTTCTTTCCGATAACCTAAGAGTTTGCACGATCTTGAGGCTCAGTTACATCAAATGTGGACCGATATGCCATAGAATACCAAACAAAACCTGTATAACAATACAACAAATTGGGTAAATATGACATGCGTGGCATGCGAAAGTTAGCAGAACTTATGAAGTAAGCCATCTCACAGCAAAAAAATGGTGAATGTCTTTTTGAATGAATGTTTGAAGCTTCTTTTCAAAACTGTTCAATATAATAAATTTTGAGTGCTTCATGTACCCCATTTTTGGAACAATTTGCCTTAGAATTTTGGTGCATGTTGCTTAGAAAATCCCCACCAGTCTCTTCAAGCTAGAAGAAAACAGTTTGTTGTTTTGGATAACAGCTATCATATTAGCGAATGAAAACTACAGATACAGATTTCCAGTCTAACAAAAAGATTTATCATACAGGCCAAATGTGTCTGCTATCTGTACCGTGCCTTACCCTACCAGATAACACCCTCTCATGTTGCTCTTGACCTTCCTTCTAGAATGACATGGCCCTCTAAAGCAGTAACTCAGCACCTCCATTGCTTTAAGGGAGACGTATTTCTAAGCTTAAACATACAAGATTACTACAGCCTTTTCAGCCTACTGTGTAGCCGGTTTCCCATGTGATAGCCTCTCTTCAGGATAGCTATTCTTTCATGCTGCCCCAGCACTCGCATTGATCAGTGGAAAAGTTCAAGGCAGCCACTCATCAACTACAGCTTCAATACTGGATACTAGACAAGGTCTGCAATAAATAATACCAATAACAAAGCATCATATCTTCTCTCTTTTCAGAAAACTAACAGTGACAACGCTACTGTTACAACCCAAGTCGAAAAGGAGGACAATATTTCTCCTTGCTCAAGT
This sequence comes from Eleutherodactylus coqui, assembly GCF_035609145.1. Taxonomy (NCBI): domain Eukaryota; kingdom Metazoa; phylum Chordata; class Amphibia; order Anura; family Eleutherodactylidae; genus Eleutherodactylus; species Eleutherodactylus coqui. Next base: position 229,048,654 of record NC_089838.1, on the reverse strand, counting down.
TTTAAGATGCATAGATTCACTCTGAAACATAAATATCACACACAGGAATAATTCTCCACTTTGAAATGCATTGAAATCAGCTGTTGAATGAACAAGTGCCCGAGACTGTGATTTCTCCTTGTCTTCCAGCAGTGGAAAATGCTCTTATGAAATTCTATGAAAGCGCTCAGAATCTGTTATTGTGACCTGCATGTTAGTTGCAGAATTTTTTTTTAAATAATTGTTCCAAATCTTTAGTGTTAGCTAACATACAGAACAATCTATTGCTGTAAGTAGACAGAAAAAAATCTCAAATAGTGGTGTGATAAAAAATATACACCCTAAGAGGGCCCTCACAGATTATTGCTATTGATTTCTTTCTGAGAGACGTGGAAATTTTACCAGATGGGGTGTTAGGCTGTAAGTGTGTGGGTGCAAACGGAGTTTATTGCTTGCTGTCTAGAAATCACTGCAGACCTTCACAATTCTTTTTGCTCCTGACATATGAAACAGCAAATTGTCCCAGACTAGCCCTTATAGGAAGGCTTCACGTGGTGCTGCAAATATTCTCTGTCTAGGGAGTGTGCCTTTTGTGAGAATTAAATCATTAGCAGAAAAGCATGTTCATTTTGGTAAATGAATGCTGGTAATCACTTGTGTGAGGCCTGGCCTTTTATTTCACCTTAATCTATGTTACTGTCTGTTACCATTATTCAACTTTCTTTCCCTTTAAAAAGAAGAAAATACAGATTTTGATGGTATTGTCCATGGATGTCATTAATAGAAGCAGTATACAAGTCTACTGCTTTGAGGTTAACAAACGCATAATGTGCTCATGTGGAGCTTTCAAATAAGACTGGAACTGGAATATAATACAGAGCAACTGTGCATGACCCTCCTGAGGATACACCCAGATTTTTTTCAAAGCTGACCTTCTGTCACTGTTCTCCTCCTTCCGTTTAATAATTAGTTCTCCGACCTTTGAGGAGATCTTTAAACCCATTGACCCCTGTTAGAATAGGAAGACTTAACAACTCCAAGTGCCACTATGACGGTACCCCATCAGTGAGGTTGGCAGTATATTACCTAACAAAAGTATATAATGTCACTAGTAAAATGTAACTACTGTACTTTAAATATTACCATCCACATTTAGCAGGGACCTATCTATCTATCTATCCATTTATCATTTCAGATATGTTTCCTTTTTCATAAAATATTCAAAAAACCTGCTCTAAATAATTTATCTCATACATAACGAGGTAAACTTGGTAAACAAAAGATGACTTTCATCCATTGGAAATGGCATTCAATAAATTCAATGGAATGTTACATCTACAGAATATATAAATGTGCTGTGCAGTAATAAATGAAATGGCTAGACTATGGCACCTAGAAAGATGATCAAAATTAGGTTTATTTAGAGGAAAATGGAGAGCCGACCTAAGATATGTAAATACTGTATATCGAAAGTCAATGTAGAGATCTCTTCCATGGTCTATGTTTACCCAGGACTATAATAAGATGGCATTCTCTATGTCTAAGGGCGTCTTCACACGGCATATTTTTCTTCAGTATTTTGTGAGCCAAAACCAGAAGTAGAACCTACAGAGAGAGTATAATGGGAAGTTTTGCATTTCTTCTGTATTTTTGACCCACTCCTGGTTTTGACTCACAAAATACTGACGTGTGAAGAATCCCTAAAGGAAAGCTTTCTACAGCAACATAGAAGGAGAAGCACTGAGATATGGAACGCCACTGATGAACTTGCCATGGTGGACTCACTATGAGTTCAAAATGGGCTTAACTGCTTTGCTCCAGTGGATAGGTGATAAGTGCGGCAGGATGAAATACCTCTTTAAGTGAATACCTGTGCATTCCTTAATGAGAAGGTGCCCTCAACTGTGTGGACTTCATCGGCAATTTTGAATGCCCTGTTGGGCCTGTGATTGCGATGAGCACATTGCATATTTGTGGTCATGGAAGGTCAGGGTCCATGAAAGGTAGTAGCATAGTGGTCCTCTGCAAAGTCTACTACAAAAGTGGTGCGGGCCATAGCAGAGGGAAGGCTCGCAGAGAGCCGCAATGGCATGGTAGAGAATGCTGCATTGCCTACAGTCACTTTAGCATACAACAACCTGGTGGGAACTCCTGTAGAACTTAACTTCCCCAATGGCTAATTAAGGTCTTCATCATATGTGGCATGTGTTTGCAATAAATGTGTTTTACTGTAACATCTGTGTTTTACTCAGCAGTCTCTCTTACACATGCCATAGTCGGCGGGATCACAGGACAGTATGTTGCAGTCAATAGTGGCCAATGATCTAGGCAGAAATGCAGGGCCTGTTACTCAACCCCCCAGCCTCTCCCTCTGTAATTATACCTGTGGTAGCAGCCATGGGCAGTGCCACTAACTGGGCAGCACCAGATTTGTGTCTTGTAAAGCTCCTACTATAAGAAATGTGGTATATTGTAGTATAGTCAGTAGCAGGAATATTAAACAGGATTCAAACTGGCTTAAAACCACAGGCTCATATAAATGTGGAGTGCCGCACTGGTTTATGCATCTATATGTGAAAGAATTCAAGTCATATCATTTGGATAATACTTTCAATATTAACAGCTTTACAAATTGTGCGACTTCTCATGTGATTTATTCTGATATGTACTTATGTAATCAAAGTGCTAATGACCATTTGTCGGTCTGTCCATGTGTGCTGTGTGACTTACATGCAGAGTCTGACAGCACCTGTGATGTCAGTTATCGGTTCTTAGCTCCGCCCTCTGATTACACAATGGCGAGGTCATCACAGGTCCCTTATTCCTCCTTGTGCACTGAATGAAGGATTATCGTGTGCTGACAGGACTTGTGATGATGTCACTGTCATGTGATCAGCCACATGGTCTCTGAGCTGAATGAGGGATTATGGGTGGACTACATCCCCCACAAACCCCTGTGGCCTTGGTTGCAATGGATACAGCAGTACTCAGTCTGTCAGTTTGTAGTTTGTTGTGAGACAGCTGGACACCTGTGTGGAGACTCCAATAAATGATACCTCACAAATATACACACACATAGCTCATGGTGCATATTGACCAACAACATTGAAGAATAGTCCTTCACCACTATCTTTACATCTGCTGAAAGTGATATTATGTCATCTCAAGTGCTAATGCAGCTAACACCAGTCCAGCCTTCATCTAATCGTGAACCGTTGCCCAGTGTTGAAACAAACCATCGCTGTCATGCAAACATGTCACCACAGAGGGTTCAATGCTGCCGTGAAGTTAATGCAGCTTACATGATACAGCTGTCTCCTCAGCGAGCTACTGAAGTTCGTAAATCACATGCAGCTCATATGCAAAAGCAACGTAGCAGAGCTGTGTGTGTGTGACGTACATGTAGCAGAGCTGTGTGGTGCATTGGGCCATCAGAAACACTGGTACTATGATTTCCTAATAATTACTAGTTTGCATTATGTAGGCTGCACACACTGTCCGTTACAAAGTATAATCTCTGAACATTTATTAGCTATTAAAAATAGTGACACACATAAACTATCAGCCACATCCCATTATTTCCTTGTGGAACATCAAGGCAATACTGAGCATCTTGTTGTGAATTGAATTGAACGTATTAATAAACCATTGAGAGGAGGAGATTTGGGCCCTAAAGTTTATTCCAGAGAAGCATTCTGTTTATTACTATAGATGCTGATACTCACCTCTCACTTTTTTACTGTAGATGCTGATACTCACCTCTCTCTTTTTTACTGTAGATGCTGATACTCCCCTCTCCCCAACCCCACAAGTCCCCGGGCCGGTGGCTCTGGGTCTACCTGGTGATGTATTGTTTACAGGCTGCAGTGAGCCTGTGATGTCCTGTAAACCTGCAGCCAATGTAGATGGGTGGGAGCTGACTTTTCCATCTATGAGACAGATAGTGCTACTTTCAACTTTAATTTCTCTGCCAGACTATTATGAGGTATCTTTGGTACTAACATTCCGTTATGGGATTATCTGTGACTGGTAGACAAATATAAGGGCATCTGTGATTAAATCCTTTGTTGCTATTTTAACCAATACATATAATAAAACAATAGATCACACAACTGGTTACATTTGTTCAATTAGGGTACATTCACATGTAGCGTATTTTGGTGTGGATCTGCACCAAAATCCACATCAAATGCCGCCCTGTTTTTGACGTGGATCTGCAGCAAATGTCACGCGTGTAATTGAAGAGGGGAAGTTTGCTACAAATCCACATCCACCAATGATGTGGATTTTGATGAGGTTTTTGGTGTGGGTTTTCACACCAATTCTACTACGTGTGAATGTACCCTAAGGCCGCTTTCATATGGCCGAGAAAATCATGTAAGAGCCTTCGTCCATTGAATTGAGTGGGACATTTAAAGCCTTGCATGGCTCTTGCATGCTGTGCAATGTGCATGCGGGTGTGATGCGAGGTTTCCCATTGAAATCAACGAGTAACATTTCCAATCCTCTACTGCATGTGAAACTCGAGCGAGGGGAGCGGAACTTCATCGATGCAGTGCAAGGCGCTTTTGCCTGAAAAACACCTTGCATCTATGAGTAAATCGCATACTCACAATGAGTTTTACAACCCAATATCACACTTGCCCTTGTGTCGGTAGCCTTACACATTTTTCTGTGAATAAAACAATATGTATATGTTACGGGTAAGCTGTAAAGTATGTAAAAGTAATTTCAGAGAAGCAGAAAAGGTATTTGCAACAAACATGAATAGTCAATGAAATGGCTTTTGCATTCATGAATGAAGACATTGCTTTCTTGCTTCTTATAGTCAACAATATGAAGAAGGCACATGCCATGTTCTTCTTGCTAAATATAAGTTTGTGAACTGAGTAGTTGTAATTAGAGATGAGCGAACGCGTTCGTCCGAGCTTGATATTCGTGCGAATATTAGGGTGTTCGGGATGTTCGTTATTCGTAACGAACACCATGCGGTGTTCTGGTTACTTTCACTTCCTTCCCTGAGACGTTAGCGCGCTTTTCTGGCCAATTGAAAGACAGGGAAGGCATTACAACTTCCCCCTGCAACGTTTAAGCCCTATACCACCCCCCTGCTGTGAGTGGCTGGCGAGATCAGGTGTTCGCCTAATATAAAAGTCGGCCCCTCCCGCGGCTCGCCTCAGATGCCTGGTGAGTTAGATGAGGGACAGTGCTGTTTATACCGGAGCTGCTGTAGGGAAAGAATTGGTAGTTAGTGTAGGCTTCAAGACCCCCCAAAGGTCCTTATTAGGGCCACTGATAGCTGTGTGTTGGCTGCTGTTAGCAGTGGCATTTTTTTTTTCTCAAAATCGGCTCTGCAGAGCGTTGCACCTGGCATTAGGGACAGAAGTGCTGCATAGGCAGGGAGAGTGTTAGGAGTGAGTGTAGCCTTCAAGAACCTCAACGGTCCTTTCTAGGGCCATATTTATCCGTGTGCAGTACTGTGCTGGCTGCTGTTAGCTGTGCTGCATTTTTTTTGGGCTTCTCAAAACCGCCTCTGCAGAGCATTCCACCCTCCATTGATACTGCAGGGAAAGAATTGTATAGGCAGGGCCACAACACAGTTATTATTCATTGAATATACGCAGTGCTGCCTTTTGGTGGAAAAACAAGTGAAAACAAATCTATTTGTCCAGCCTCTGTCCGTCCTTACGGGCGGTGGACACGTGTGAGCTGCGTGAAAAACATTGCTAAATCATACGCACCCAGCTACGCTTTACTGCTGGCTTCGCCATTTGCTTTCCTTAATTGGGAAAAAAAATACCTGCTCTGCCAGAGTTATAATAACTCTGCTACCCTCACGTTCTGTGACACATTAGCAGGGACACAGCACAGTTATTAAACTTCTCATGTTCATTGAATATACGCAGTGCTGCCTTTTGGTGGAAAAACAAGTGAAAACAAATCTATTTGTCCAGCCTCTGTCCGTCCTTACGGGCGGTGGACACGTGTGAGCTGCGTGAAAAACATTGCTAAATCATACGCACCCAGCTACGCTTTACTGCTGGCTTCGCCATTTGCTTTCCTTAATTGGGAAAAAAAATACCTGCTCTGCCAGAGTTATAATAACTCTGCTACCCTCACGTTCTGTGACACATTAGCAGGGACACAGCACAGTTATTAAACTTCTCATGTTCATTGAATATACGCAGTGCTGCCTTTTGGTGGAAAAACAAGTGAAAACAAATCTATTTGTCCAGCCTCTGTCCGTCCTTACGAGCGGTGGACACGTGTGAGCTGCGTGAAAAACATTGCTAAATCATACGCACCCAGCTACGCTTTACTGCTGGCTTCGCCATTTGCTTTCCTTAATTGGGAAAAAAAATACCTGCTCTGCCAGAGTTATAATAACTCTGCTACCCTCACGTTCTGTGACACATTAGCAGGGACACAGCACAGTTATTAAACTTCTCATGTTCATTGAATATACGCAGTGCTGCCTTTTGGTGGAAAAACAAGTGAAAACAAATCTATTTGTCCAGCCTCTGTCCGTCCTTACGGGCGGTGGACACGTGTGAGCTGCGTGAAAAACATTGCTAAATCATACGCACCCAGCTACGCTTTACTGCTGGCTTCGCCATTTGCTTTCCTTAATTGGGAAAAAAAATACCTGCTCTGCCAGAGTTATAATAACTCTGCTACCCTCACGTTCTGTGACACATTAGCAGGGACACAGCACAGTTATTAAACTTCTCATGTTCATTGAATATACGCAGTGCTGCCTTTTGGTGGAAAAACAAGTGAAAACAAATCTATTTGTCCAGCCTCTGTCTGTCCTTACGGGCGGTGGACACGTGTGAGCTGCGTGAAAAACATTGCTAAATCATACGCACCCAGCTACGCTTTACTGCTGGCTTCGCCATTTGCTTTCCTTAATTGGGAAAAAAAATACCTGCTCTGCCAGAGTTATAATAACTCTGCTACCCTCACGTTCTGTGACACATTAGCAGGGACACAGCACAGTTATTAAACTTCTCATGTTCATTGAATATACGCAGTGCTGCCTTTTGGTGGAAAAACAAGTGAAAACAAATCTATTTGTCCAGCCTCTGTCCGTCCTTACGGGCGGTGGACACGTGTGAGCTGCGTGAAAAACATTGCTAAATCATACGCACCCAGCTACGCTTTACTGCTGGCTTCGCCATTTGCTTTCCTTAATTGGGAAAAAAAATACCTGCTCTGCCAGAGTTATAATAACTCTGCTACCCTCACGTTCTGTGACACATTAGCAGGGACACAGCACAGTTATTAAACTTAGATTATTCATTCACTAGAGGCAGTGGGGCCTTTCGTTTTCCAAAAAGGGAAAAAATTATATTTGGCCTGCAGTCTTGCGCCAATTTATTTCCTGCCTGTGAAATCAAATCACTGGTAATACAGCATGCTGAGGGGTAGGGGTAGGCCTAGAGGACGTGGACGCGGCCGAGGACGCGGAGGGCCAAGTCAGGGTGTGGGCACAGGCCGAGCTCCTGATCCCGGTGTGTCGCAGCCGACTGCTGCGCGATTAGGAGAGAGGCACGTTTCTGGCGTCCCCACATTCATCGCCCAATTAATGGGTCCACGCGGGAGACGGTTATTAGAAAATGAGCAGTGTGAGCAGGTCCTGTCCTGGATGGCAGAAAGTGCTTCGAGCAACCTATCGTCAACACGCAGTTCTGCGCCGTCCACTGCTGCAAATCCGAATCCTCTGTCTGCTGCTCCTCCTTCCTCCCAGCCTCCTCACTCCACTACAATGACACCTGCTCAGGAGCGGGAACACTCCCAGGAACTGTTCTCGGGCCCCTGCTTAGATTGGGCAGCAGCGGTTCCTCTCCCACCAGAGGAGTTTATCGTCACTGATGCCCAACCATTCGAAAGTTCCCGGGGTCCGAGGGAAGAGGCTGGGGACTTCCGCCAACTGTCTCAACAACTTTCTGTGCGTGAGGAGGACGATGACGATCAGACACAGTTGTCTTGCAGTGAGGTAGTAGTAAGGGCAGTAAGTCCAAGGGAGCAGCGCACAGAGGATTCGGAGGAAGAGCAGCAGGACGATGAGGTGACTGACCCCACCTGGTGTGCAACGCTTACTCAGGAGGACAGGTCTTCAGAGGGGGAGTCAAGGGCATCAGCAGGGCAGGTTGCAAGAGGCAGTGCGGTGGCCAGGGCCAGGGGTAGAGGCAGGGCCAGACCGAATAATCCACCAAGTGTTTCCCAAAGCGCCCCCTCGCGCCATGCCACCCTGCAGAGGCCGAGGTGCTCTAAGGTCTGGCAGTTTTTCACAGAGACGCCTGACGACCGACGAACAGTGGTGTGCAACCTTTGTTGCGCAAAGCTCAGCCGGGGAGCCAACACCAACAGCCTCACCACCACCACCATGCGCAGACATATGATGGCCAAGCACCCCACAAGGTGGGACGAAGGCCGTTCACCGCCTCCGGTTTGCACCCCTGCCTCTCCCCCTGTGCCCCAACCTGCCACTGAGATGCAACCCCCCTCTCAGGACACAGGCACTACCGCCTCATGGCCTGCACCCACACCCTCAACTCCGCTGTCCTCGGCCCCATCCAGCAGTGTAGTTCAGCGCACCGTTCAGCCGTCGCTTGCGCAAGTGTTCGAGCGCAAGCGCAAGTACGCCGCCACGCACCCGCACGCTCAAACGTTAACCGTCCGCATAGCAAAATTCATCAGCCTTGAGATGCTGCCGTATAGGGTTGTGGAAACGGAGTCCTTCAAAAGTATCATGGAGGCGGCGGCCCCGCGCTACTCAGTTCCCAGTCACCACTACTTTTCCCGATGTGCCGTCCCAGCCCTGCACGACCACGTCTCCCGCAACATTGTGCGCGCCCTCACCAACGCGGTTACTGCCACGGTCCACTTAACTACGGACACGTGGACAAGCACGGGCGGGCAGGGCCACTACATCTCCCTGACGGCACATTGGGTGAATTTAGTGGAGGCTGGGACAGAGTCAGAGCCTGGGACCGCTCACGTCCTACCCACCCCCAGAATTGCGGGCCCCAGCTCGGTGCTGGTATCTGCGGAGGTGTATGCTTCCTCCACTAAAGCACCCTCCTCCTCCTCCTCCTCCTCTGTCTCGCAATCAAGATGTGTTAGCAGCAGCATGTCGCCAGCAGTCGGTGTCGCGCGGTGTGGCAGCACAGCGGTGGGCAAGCGTCAGCAGGCCGTGCTGAAACTACTCAGCTTAGGCGATAAGAGGCACACGGCCCACGAACTGCTGCAGGGTCTGACACAGCAGACCGACCGCTGGCTTGCGCCGCTGAGCCTCCAACCGGGCATGGTCGTGTGTGACAACGGGCGTAACCTTGTGGCGGCTCTGCAGCTCAGCAGCCTCACGCACGTGCCATGCCTGGCCCACGTCTTTAATTTGGTGGTTCAGCGGTTTCTGAAAAGCTACCCACGCTTGTCAGCCCTGCTCGTAAAGGCGCGCCGGCTCTGCGCACATTTCCGCAAGTCCCACACGGACGCTGCCACCCTGCGCACCCTGCAACATCACTTTAAGCTGCCAGTGCACCGACTGCTGTGCGACGTGCCCACACGGTGGAACTCTACGCTCCACATGTTGGCCAGGCTCTATGAACAACGTAGAGCTATAGTCGAATACCAACTCCAACATGGGCGGCGCAGTGGGAGTCAGCCTCCTCAATTCCTTTCAGAAGAGTGGGCCTGGTTGGCAGACATCTGCCATGTCCTTGGTAATTTTGAGGAGTCTACCCAGGTGGTGAGCGGCGATGCTACAATCATTAGCGTCACCATTCCTCTGCTATGCATCTTGAGAAATTCCCTGCAAACCATAAAGGCAGCTGCTTTGCGCTCGGAAACGGGGGCGGGGGAAGACAGTATGCCGCTGGATAGTCAGGGCACCCTCCTGTCTATTTCTCAGCGCGTACAGGAGGAGGAGGAGGAGCATGAGGAGGATGAGGAGGAGGGGGAAGAGACAGCTTGGGCCGCTGCTGACGGTACACCGGCTGATTGCCTGTCATCCTTTCAGCGTGTATGGCCTGAGGAGGAGGAGGAGGAGGAGGAGGAGGAGGATCCTGAAAGTGATCTTCCTAGTGAAGACAGCCATGTGTTGCGTACAGGTACCCTGGCACACATGGCTGACTTCATGTTAGGATGCCTTTCTCGTGACCCTCGCGTTGCACGCATTCTAGCCACTACGGATTACTGGGTGTACACACTGCTCGATCCACGGTATAAGGAGAACCTGCCCACTCTGATTCCCGAAGAGGAAAGGGGTTCGAGAGTGTTGCTATACCACAGGACCCTTGCGGACAAGCTGATGGTAAAATTCCCAGCCGACAGCGCTAGTGGCAGAAGGCGCAGTACCGAGGGCAAGGTAGCAGGGGATGTGCGTAGATCGAGCAGCATGTACATCCCAGGCAGTGCAACAGTCTTTAAGGGCCTGGCCAGCTTTATGGCTCCCCACCAAGACTGTGTCACCGCTCCCCAGTCACGGCTGAGTCGGCGGGAGCACTGTAAAAGGATGGTGAGGGAGTACGTAGCGGATCGCACGACCATCCTTGGTGACGCCTCTGCCCCCTACAACTACTGGGTGTCGAAGCTGGACATGTGGCCTGAACTAGCGCTGTATGCCCTGGAGGTGCTTGCTTGTTCTGCGGCTAGCGTGTTGTCGGAGAGGGTGTTTAGTGCGGCTGGGGGAATCATCACAGATAAGCGTAGCCGCTTGTCAACCGACAGTGCCGACAGGCTAACACTCATCAAGATGAACAAAGGCTGGATTTCCCCAGACTTCTGTTCTTCACCAGCGGACAGCAGCGATACGTAAGCAATACGTAGGCTGCACCCGCGGATGGAAGCTACGTTCTCTCTCACCATCCAAAACGGGGACATTTCTGCTTCATCAATCTGTGTCTAATATTCCTCCTCCTCCTCCTCCTGCTCCTCCTCCTGAAACCTCACGTAATCACGCTGAACGGGCAATTTTTCTTAGGGCCACAAGGCTCACTCAAATAATTTTTCAGAACAATTTTTATAAGTTTCAATGCGCTTAAAAGCATTGGAACTTTAACTTGAACCAATTTTTCGTTACACTGGGCTGCCTCCAGGCCTAGTTACCACTTAAGCCACATTAACCAAAGCGATTAATGGGTTTCACCTGCCCTCTTGGCTGGCCATGGCCAATTTTTGGGATGTACATTAGTACTGTTGATACAGCAATTTTTGTGGGCCCTCGCCTACAGTGTAATCAAATTAATTTTTAGGCCACCTGCATTACAGCTGACGTTACCTCAGCTGTGTTGGGCAATGCAATGGGATATTTTTATGTACCGCCGGTGGGTTCCAGGGAGCCACCCATGCTGTAGGTGCACACTGAGTTTTTAATACATCTGTACACTTCTAAAGAACCCGTCTGACTGGGGCATGCAGTGTGGGCCGAAGCCCACCTGTATTACGCACGACATTACTACCTCAGCTGTGTTGGGCAATGCAATGGGATATTTCTATGTACCGCCGGTGGCTTCCTGGCACCCACCCAGGCAGTGGGTCCACAGGGAGTTTAACCTACATGTGTCCACTTGTAAAGAACCCCAGTCTGACTGGGGCATGCAGTGTGGGCCGAAGCCCACCTGCATTAAGCACGACATTACTACCTCAGCTGTGTTGGGCAATGCAATGGGATATTTTTGTGTACCGCCGGTGGGTTCCAGGGAGCCACCCATGCTGTAGGTGCACACTGAGTTTTTAATACATCTGTACACTTCTAAAGAACCCGTCTGACTGGGGCATGCAGTGTGGGCCGAAGCCCACCTGTATTACGCACGACATTACTACCTCAGCTGTGTTGGGCAATGCAATGGGATATTTCTATGTACCGCCGGTGGCTTCCTGGCACCCACCCAGGCAGTGGGTCCACAGGGAGTTTAACCTACATGTGTCCACTTGTAAAGAACCCCAGTCTGACTGGGGCATGCAGTGTGGGCCGAAACCCACCTGCATTAACCCTTTCCAGTCCACTGTGTGACCTGTGAAGACATTAGGGTTTAAGGCTGTACAGCTCCGTTGTTGGTAGACGTCCGTCGGGGTTCTCTTACTGTATATTGCCAGCCTCTCTGCTGTCGGAGCCTATCCTACGTGTCAGCTCATGCAGTACTGGCTTTAGCCAGCATATAGCGCCGTTGTATAACAGCAGAAAAAGAGTAAGCCCCCTAGGAAAACCATATACAAATTGGATTGGAAAGGGTTAAGCACAACATTACTACCTCAGCTGTGTTGGGCAATGCAATGGGATATTTCTATGTACCGCCGGTGGCTTCCTGGCACCCACCCATGCTGTAGGTGCACACGGAGTTTTTACTACATCTGTACACTTATAAAGAACCCCAGTCAGACTGGGGCATGCAGTGTGGGCCGAAGCCCACCTGCATTAAGCACGACATTACTACCTCAGCTGTGTTGGGCAATGCAATGGGATATTTCTGTGTACCGCCGGTGGGTTCCAGGGAGCCACCCATGCTGTGGGTCGACAGGGACTTCACAATAGGGAGTTGTACCTGCCTGTGTCTATGAATTAAAAAGCCCGGTCTGACTGGGGCATGCAGACACCTTGACAGAATGAATAGTGTGTGGCACATAGGTTCCCCATTGCTATGCCCACGTGTGCAGCTCCTGATGGCGGTGGCACAGGATTCTATTTCTCATTGCTTCTGTACAGCATTGTGGGCTATCGCTCCGCCACTTTTAAAGAGGGTCGCTGCCTAGCCGTGCCAACCTCTGCAGTGTGTGCCTGCGGTCCCTCGTCATGGCAGACGCAATTCTAAATAGACATGAGCGTGGTGTGGCATGAGGGCAGCTGAAGGCTGCCCAGGGACACTTTGGTGTGCGCTGTGGGGGGGGAGGGGGGGCGGTTGGGCAGCATGTAACCCAGGAGAAGTGTCAGTGGAGTGTCATGCAGGCAGTGATTGTGCTTTGTTGGAGGTAGTGTGGTGCTTAGCAAATGTATGCCATGCTAATGAGGGCTTTTCAGAAGTAAAAGTTGTTGGGAGGGGGGGGGGGCCCACTCTTGCCGGTATTGTGGCTTAATAGTGGGACCTGTGAACTTGAGATGCAGCCCAACACGTAGCCCCTCGCCTGCCCTATCCGTCACTGTGTCATTCCCATCACTTTCCTGAATTGCCCAGATTTTCACACATGAAAACCTTAGCGAGCATTGGCGAAATACAAAAATGTTCTGGTCGCCCATTGACTTCAATGGGGTTCGTTGTTCGAAACGAACCCTCGAGCATCACGGGAAGTTCGTTCCGAATAACGAACACCCGAACATTTTGGTGTTCGCTCATCTCTAGTTGTAATCTCTGTCTACTCGTTCCTCATCGTATACACTGAGGAATAGATTTCCTACGTATCTTTAAAAAACTATGTGGTTTAAATTCTGTCTTCATTATATGATAATTTACACTGTGCAATCGATTTTGTCAAATTTCTTAACTTGAAAACTCATTACAACATTCTTCTGTTCTTTTGTCAATGGATTATAGCCTGGTTCCAAGAAAGAATAATTGTCCGTAAATAAGTGGAAAAGTGCTGAGCAAAATAGATGTGAAGGAGAAATGTTCACAAGCCTGAAGGACAGTATAGTCCATTTAATAAAATACAACATCTAGAACAGTTTTATCCTATAGAAAAGATCGTACAAAGTCTTTAGAACGTAGACGAACCAATTCTATGGCTTATAGAAACTGATTGCACTTTATTAAAAGGAAACCATCAGTTGTGGAGATTGTGATGTAGTTTTGTGTCTCTCTCTTCTCTCTCTTCTCGATCTTCTTTAAATCAGTTATCATTTCTTTTATAGCATGTCTAGTTTTTGTGATGAGATGCATATGTTTCAGTATTGGTTGTAATATGAGTACTATGTAATCAATATTAGTTCTCATTTCAGATTGGATTTCACTTGACATAAATTTATCTGTTGGCATGCCTAGAAAATGCCCAAATCACCCCGACATGTTTTGCTATGTCTGTGGTTTATTTCCAGCTTCAGGATACCAAAATAATATTACTACAAGTCTTTCAAACGTTTACAAATTGGCTGTGTACTAGGTGATCAGAATAAACCATGGGCTCCACACGTTATTTGGTCAGCATATTCTAGTGGATTTGATGATTGGCTTCATGGGTGGAAGGCTTTACTTCCATTTGAAATAGCTATGATATGGAGGGAGCCAAAGGATCAGGACAAGGATTACTACTTTTGTAGCATTACTACAATTGGCTTTTCAGCAAAATATAGGCATAAAATCATTTATCCAAATTTGGATTCGGCTATTAGACCAGTTTCTCATGATGACTCACTACCAATTCCAGGATCCCCAGTGAATGGATTGGATTCCATTATGGAATAAAATTAATTTGATATGTGTGCCACTGCTGGTGAAGATCCTGCAGATTTAGACTACAGACCTGATGTTGAAAAAGAGCCAGAAACATTTACCCAGGAAAAGCTGAGTGTTTTGATTAGGGACTTATCTCTCTCAAAAGATAAGCCACAGCTTGTGGCATTAAGACTTAGGGCTCATTTAGACACAACAATGATTGCTCAAATATCGCTCAAACAACAGTTTGAGAGACAGCTTTGAGTGATCATTTTGCATAAAATACTAAGTAGCTACTCAGCTACTTAGTAGCTTATTACCGTGCAAATGAAGCCTTTTGCTGAATGCAGACAACAGCTGGAGGTCTGTTATCTGCATTCAGCTCCATTGTTCTCCAGTGGGACTGCAGCTGAAAGAATGCTATCAGCACTACCCGTTGAGAACTCAGTGTGCAGTCCTGATAAGCAGTAACGATGGTTTTCAAGCTGGCTTGGAGTCAGCGATGAACAAATAGTGCAAGAAAAGTGCACGATGGAAGCACGTTTAGACTTAAGGCCCATTTACACGGAGTGATGATCGCTCAAATAACAGTTTGAGTGACAGCTTTGATCGATCATTTTGCATAAACTATTAAGTAGCTACTCAGCTACTTAAGAGCAATTAAGTGTGCAAATGAAGCCTTTAGCTGAAAGCAGTTAATAGCCTGAGGGCTCTTATCTGCATTCAGTTCTTTTGTTCCCCAGCGGGAAACAATGCTATCAGCACTACCTGCGGAGAACTGCTGATAAGCCTGAATGACAATTTTTAGGTTGGATTGAATTTAACAATCAGCTAGCAGTGCCCGAAAAGCGCACAATGGGCGCAGCATTTAGACGCAATGACGATCGCTCAAACGATCGCTTTTTAGCGATTTTTGAGCGATCATCGCTCCTTGCAAATGGGCCTTTAGATTATTTGTATTTTTATCCAGCCTTCTTTATAATCAGTAGATAATCACTGTGTTTGTCATGTATATTTTGAACTAAACAAAAGCTAGCCACATCCCTAATTTTACACAGATTTCATTTATTTAAAATTTTAATTATAGAAGCCTTTAATAAACATCACTTTTGACATTTGACATTTGCAAACAACTAGGTGAGATGTGAAGAAATCCCCCCCCCCCCCACACACACAAAAACAGTATAATGATTACAATATTAGAAAGGCGCTAGAAACTTTTAAAAACTAGGTCAAGGATACTAATTGAAGAGCTGCTCTCAGTGACCAATCATGTTTCAATGCACATAAAAAGTCGAGAAATACTTTTCAAATGCTTTATTTTACTTTTTTTTATTCATGGGTACGGTTAATTTTTTGCTGCTTGCCATTCAAAATAGCAGTTTAACTCCACTCCTCTGTGGGGCATTTTGCTTAATAAATTAAAGGGTTTATTTGAGACAGCGGAGAAGCAAGGCTGAGCATGTTTGACCACATTGGAATATTTACTGAGGAAGACTGGACACAGAAAGGCTCTTCAATAAAAACAGCAGGTATTCTAACCTTAGTCCTGGAATATCTGGGAGTAAATTTTTTTTAATGTAAATACAAAAAATGTTAAGAATTATGGGCTGGATATAACTATAAACAATATTTTTCATGGGACAACCCCTTAATGGGTGA
The DNA here is from genome assembly GCF_035609145.1 of Eleutherodactylus coqui. Taxonomy (NCBI): domain Eukaryota; kingdom Metazoa; phylum Chordata; class Amphibia; order Anura; family Eleutherodactylidae; genus Eleutherodactylus; species Eleutherodactylus coqui. The sequence continues at coordinate 229,032,644 of NC_089838.1, read as the reverse complement.
ATATGCTGCGTCCTCTAGAAAGAGACACTATAATAAGGTATTCACCAATGTTTTTTGTACATCAGGCATCTGTGTTAGCTAAAACTGTTATCTGTGCTTTCATAATGTTTTAGTAACAGTAAACCAGCACAGCAATCTTTTAAATTTAGTTTTAGACAGTCATATGGAAGAGAACATCATTTGAGATATTGATACAAAATTTGTAAAGCAAAAGATTTTAAAGTGGTTTTTGTCACTACAACCAAAAACAGCTGGGCCTCGAGTAAAATAAAAAATAGGCTGTACTCACCTCACCAGAAATTTGGGACGGTGATGCTACAGCCTCTGATACGCCACAGTAGTCACCTGACTTCCGTCAGATGTACACACATCAGGAAACCGTATTAGGGGCCGATAGAGCCGCTCCGTGGTATCCCAGGGGGTTGAAGAGAGTTAAGTATAGTCTATTTTTTATTTTACTCTGGGTCCAGCTGTTAGAAAACTTTTGTTTCTAGTGGCAAAGCTCTTTCAAAGAAATCTATGGGATATGCAGGAAGGAATAACACTTTGTCTCTATTGAAGCATAATAGACCTTATGATGATATGAACATTTGCCCATATTTTACATTACATAACATGACTGTATCAAATTACTTAATAGAATTAGTATAATATAAGAAGTAATAAATCTTTTAAACAAATCATGATGTAATATATGTTTCTAGACATCAGTTGGCATTTTTCTGGGACACACTTAAAATGTGAAATAGAATGTTTTTGATTTTATGTTGCATGCAAAAAAAAAAAAGGATTATGCAACACATCCAGAATGCAATACATGCATTTAGGTGCATATTACTATAGCTAGAATGCAAAAAACAAACATAAAAGCAGTGCAACAGCTCACTAAGGCCTTAGTCAGACGGGCGTTTTTTGCCGCGATTTGCGCATGCGCATCCGTCCGTCGATTTTATAAAACCATTGCTTTGCAATGGTATCGGACACATGAGCGCTTTTTATGCGCTCGTCCGATAAATTATAGAACAGAAATCGCAGATCGCACCTATCTGCGATCTGCGATTCCTGTTCTCTTCTCTATATGCGCTCAATGGGGCCGGCGGCAGCAGCGCCTAGCCCATTGAGAACATATAGAAGACAAATCATTCTTCTCTTCCACAGCTGTAACAGCTGTGGCAGAGAAGAACGATGTTTGCTCATTGAATTCAATGGAGCCGGCAGTACAGCCAGCTCCATTGAAAGCAATGGGCTGCCGGCGAGCGCGGGATGAATTGTCGGGAAGGGGTTAAATATATAAGCCCTTCCCTGCAATTCATCCAGAAATGTGTTAAAATAAAAAAAACTGTATACTCACCTTTCCGCTGCAGCTGGAGTCCAGCCGCGGCCGCCGGCAATTCTCCTGAACTGCTACTCTATAGTATTCAGCAGTCGGGGCTTTAAAATCCCCACCTGCTGAATGAGCTGCCTCTAATTGGTCACAGCCTGACCAATCAAAGGCAGCTCTCACTCACACACCCATTCATGAATTCATGAATGGGTGAGTGACTGCTGCCTCTCATTGGCTCAGCACAGAGACCAGATTTTGGAGCTAGGAGCAGATTTTTCGGGCGATTTTTTTTGGCCCCGGTCACGCGATTTGCGGATGCGCATCTGTCATGCAATCTGCAAATCGCGGGAAAAAACGCCCGTGTGACTAAGGTCTAAAAGTGTCGACATTGATAATATGAATTTTGAACTGCATTACTGCTATACTTACTACGGATATAAATTTGATGTTCATAGTGCACATTTTCATCAGGTTCTCACAGCATATCAGGCAGTGACAAAGTGACCTCTTTAGATGAAACTTTACATTAGACTCACCTCTAGGCCTCCAAACAAAGGGTATTTAGGATCCAAACTCTGATCAAATTCGGTCTTGGGCTAATGGGGAACAAGTGCAAAATGGAGGCAACTACCGGTACACCTCCAAATGTACAATGCCAAAAAGGAACTAAATAAAACTTCCAAAGTGATGTATGTTCTGTAGATGTATGTTACTGTGGCTGCAGTGCAAAAAGCAAACATACTATTAACAGTCTAACAGCACACTAAAAGCACCAAGAAATGGACCAACATGTTGGTGTAATTGTAGATGGGCTTCAGTTATAGAAGGACATATTTGGAGTGCAAGCTATATATAATTATATCCATAGCTAAACCATCTTCCTCTCTATACATTTTACATTAAATCAGTTGTTTCTTCTTTCTTGCTCTATTTAGTTGGCTTAATCTTAGGTGTCGGGCATAATACAACGTGTCCAGACCTCTGCTTTCTAATTGGGTGAGTTTTTATACATACATTATCACCATTTGTTACAATTATCATCTGTGATAATGTCAAAAAGCACTTTCTAAAGTGATGACCTAAAGGCCATGGCATTCTGACTCTACATTTTATCAATAATGAAAAATGGCTCCATTTTCAAGTTTTTCTCTATGAAAGGTTCCCTGAAATATGACAATAAATTTAAATAGTAACAAATTGTAAGATCTCTTTGACATTAGAATGAAAAAAAAACACAATCCAAATGGCAATTTATAATTTTGCCTGATTAGCATTGAACTGGTTTGCAATGATAGCTTAGAAACACCATATTTGATAAAGGCGAGCAGGAGGTACGTTGGTCAAGCATTTAGAGAACATGGATACAAGAAAATCTCGTTATATATTGAACATTACACATTCTGATGAAGTTTATATATGACCCTTTTAATCTGAATAGTAAATCTCTACATGGCACCATATTTTACACTTGACAAGTGTGGTTAAATTTTATGTCTTGGTATCAGTGCTGGAAGGTTTTAATGAGCGAGCAAAGGAATCAGGTGGTCCATCATAGACCCTCAAACATAAATGTGCCATGATAGATAGATGTGATGGGTAACTTTGTTTTAGTCTTATAATTATATAACATATAATAAAGACTCCACAAACAAAAAGTCATCTGAGTATTACAGTCCTATGGATATTTCAATGACTTTGGACTCACTCTATAAATATGGAATTAAATGTATTATTGCTTAATGACTGCTGGCATTGTTGAATTAACAGAATTTAACTGTATTGCTCACTATATAATTTGTTTGTGTCATGGAATACTTTATGCTCTTTATTAATTTCATTGACTTGTAGGCTGCACACTTCATTCATTTCAATATGGGGCAGAGTAGAAGGTGACTTAAATTAATGCAGCACTTTATTGCTGATCTCAACTGCAGAAGCAGATGAACAAGATAGATAGTTACAATAAATTGAGTATTTTAGCTGAAAGGAATTACAAGCTGTCTGAGACTCCATGGAGAAAACGTGCTAGCTAACCAAGTCCTGTGATTCCTGCAGCATCAGCAGTGATTCAAACAGTCTCACATTCGCACTATGCTGTGTGAGAGGGACATGACTACAGCAATGACCTAACAAGAGAGGAAGAGAATGGAAAATGTAATGTGAGTTGCAAGGCTTGTAGAAACAGTCACCCTGACCAAGGTTGCTCCAGTAAAACAAAATCTTTCTCTATGTTGTAGTAGGGGTTGACATCATACAGGGGTATGACAACAATGATTTCTTTTCTGAAGAAGATATTGCAATCACGTGTTACATAAGCGCACTGTCATTTGCCTTGGTGCAGTGTAGTGCTATATTTCCTTGCAGTGGAAATGTGTGACTGTGCACAGCTTTCCCCTGTCAAAATTAGCAGATCACTGGGTGTTTCATCTGCTGGACGTAGAGCAATCAACGCAATGAGATTGTGGCACTCTATCAGATGTACATGCGTCTAGGGGAGAATTGCTCTGCACATACAGAATCTAATGGAACATCTCATGATTTTTTTTAATGTTGAAAAAATTGAAAAAATGTAATTCTCAAAGTATGTTTCCATAAGAAATCAGAGGCATACAGAAATCCAGTGAGTCCTCATGCCACTCTCCGGTTGCCCTGCTGCAGTTCCATACAAAACCATGCTGCAGTATGGGCATGTCAAACCAGAACTGCTATTTATTCGACTAATGAAAAATAGCAAGGATTTGAGATATTTAAATCAAACTGCACGTTCCTATATCTGTAACTGTCAAATTAATTAGATACAAAATAGCTTTTCTTAATGAGAGGTGGAGAACAAAAGCAGTGTACCATTAAACTACTCTATTGCACCTTACATGCATCAGGAGGAGTGGTGATAGTAGAAGGGCATGCTTGTCTTGTTGTTTTGTCTCTCTGGCCATAAATCAAACCATGATTGTTAAAGAAAAGGCTTTTTATAGGCTCTCTCTTAAATAGCCTTTATTCCTATGTGGCTGTTGTAATCTATAAATTAAACATTTAACATAAATCTGGAGCAACCATATTTTAGTCTAAGACTGTCTAATAGTAATATCATTACTATTGCTATTATTAGTACTGTTATTGGACTAAAAAACAAAAAGCAAGAACAACAACCTAAAGCACAGTAATATGAAGTTGTACAAAAAGTTTTGTATTCTACAAATAAAGACAGTGCAAATAGACTTTCAATGACAGTAAGAATAAAGTTTTGTGCTCACATTAAAATGAAAATTGTGATGCATTTCACCTGAATGTGTGGTGTACAATGTATACATTGGATAAAGAGTTGGAGGAAGGGAATGAATAAATAATGCGGCGATCTCTACTGAATTAATTAAAAGATAATTACCTTGGACCAAGCACAGATGTTTGCTTTGATTAATTGAGCTAATTTTTTCTGTAACAGCCATCTTCATTCTCACATTCACCTATTAAATGGCACCTGTCACATGAATACACCTGGAAAAAACTGGGCTTTTCCTATAAAAAAAACAACCTATTAATTCTACTTGCACATGGCCAAGATATTTGTCTGATTTTCGGACTAAAGGCTGCCACCAAGATATTTGGAAGAGCCACTGTTTCCTGCCACAGCTCTGTATACTGTGTAGCAGCCCAGAATGGTGGTTCAAGCTCTGCTTAATTCATTTGAACAGCCCCGCAGAGCCGCTAATGATGACCTATTCTGACGATAGGTCATCAATATTATATATTCAGAAAACCACTTTAAATAGATTTCTGTGATGGATAGATAATATGCCACTGTGGTGACCAGCAATTATTGTTGTCAAGTGCCAAATGATGACATGCCATCATTCCATGGCTACAATATAAAAAGTTGGACAACAATAATGATAGGTGGCTTTGGAACAGCAACAAAATCTAAAAGGGAAGTATAGCACATAGCAGAAAACAATTTTTAGGGGTAGGAAAACTCATCTAAAGTCTCAAAAAATGTTATTTTCCTTCTATCAAAATATTTCAGGTTATAGAAAGTGAAAATGTACACTAGTTTATAGACGCCTTTCTCGGTTAAAGGTCCTCACTAAAAAAAGTCAACAAAAAAGTATCGAAAGTCAAGGTACTACACCGTTGTTAAATAAACTGTATATGATTCACCACAATCTTAAATTCAATATATTTTGAATCCATATTTATAATTTCAGTTTACAATGCTATAATGCTATAATTATAATGAAAAGATTTGTGACATAATCAAAGATTCATTTTGTTATTAACACAGTGTTCCTCAATTGTTAGAAGATAAGCAATCCACTCTACCTGCCAGGAACTCTATACACACCGAATTAGAATTATATCATTAGAGTTAAGGCATATTTTCTGTTATCACATATAAATTATGTCAACTTGTTACTGCTAATATTACCCAGGGCATGGTGGTGATACATTATGTGGCCACTGACTTTATGTAGATTCAAATAAAAGCTTTCAACAGCTGTGCAGTTACTATGTAAGGGCTCAGTCAGACGAGCGTTTTTTTTCACACGTTAGGTGCGTTTGTGATTCGCATCTATTAGAACCAACGCTTTCCAATGAAAGTGGTCACATATCTGTTTTTTACAAGCAAAAAATAGGACAGCGTTTCACAATTCACACATCGCATCGCATTGAAGGAATTCTCTGCCACAGCTGTCATATTAAATGGCTGAGCGCTGCCTCTGATTGGTCATAGTGCTCAGCCAATCAGAGGCGGGGATTATTAAATCCTTAGCCAGAACAATAGTAGTGCGGGAATCTGGAAGAAGACACAGGAGATAACAACACTTCTAAGGTGATGTATACATTTTTTTTTCTGCGGTTAGGGAAGATTTTCGGGGTAGGGCTTATATTTCATGCCCTTTTTCTCATAAATCATCGCTGCAGGGGTTCCCCTCATCCCATTGTCTTCAATGGGGCAGCAGCAGCGCTGGCCCCATTGAAAGCAATGGGATAGCATCGCACTGCTTTGACAGCTGTGGCAGGGGATCTCCTCATCCCTGCGGGGAGTCCCCTTGTCACTGAACACTGTGACAGTGCTGTCGCAGTGTTCAGTGACAAGGGGACTCCCCGCGAGGATGAAGAAATCCCCTGCCACAGCTGTGGCCGAGGATCTTGAGCCTCTCCCTATGTTTTCAATGGGGCCAGCGCTGCTGCCGCTGGTTCTGTTACCAATAAGGTGAAACCCCTGGATGCTGTCACATCCAGGGGTTTCACATTCAAGGAATCTCCTGCTGCAGCTGTCACAGCCACAGCAGGAAATAGCAATGGGACTGCACTTTTATGTGCGAATTTTGCCATCGCGTGACCGCATAACAGTGCGAATTTAAAAACGTGTCTGCCGCTTCGGTCACACAAATTGTATACATGCGTTTTGCGAATGCGTTTCCCGCACCTAAATGCGTGCACAAAAATGCTCATCTGACTGAGCCCTAAAGCTTCTCAACTGAGGCACATGGTTACATGTAAAAGGAAATTGTGTTGTATTTTATGCTTAGAGGATTCCACATAGAAGGGGGTAATAATCAAAACTGCTCTAAAAGCAGTGCAGGCAGGGCTCAGATTAATGAATGTACCAACATCAGAGGCAGGTACAGGATTTGGTTAGTGTACTTCGGCTTTCAACTAAAACATTAATTAAATAAAAAAAACAAAAAGATAAATAAACATTTTTGAAACTGTAATGTTGATTACTTATCTTTAGAATATGCAACCACAATCTTAGCCGATTTTGTGAAGATTTCTTCTGCTACATGTAATTTTCAAGACCGTGCCCATACTTCAGAAATCTGTGGCAATTTGGCAGCATGTAAATTCACCCTTGCTGTGCAGTACACAAGGACTGTCTATAAATATATACATGATTTATAAGTATGCTATCTGAAGTCCTTCATAATGTCACTCTAACCATGGAAAACTAATTGTTAATGTCATTAAATATTTCTGCATATATGGATTCAAAATGGCTGCCATTTAAGGCCTAGGTCAGACGAGTTTTTTTCCCCGCACACGAATAGGCGTGCAAAAAGATTGCATCTATTAGAACCAATGCTTTCCTATGAAAGTGTTCAGATGTATGTTTTTTAGTGGTGCAAAAACTCACACCTGCAAAAGATAGGACTGGCATCTAAGGTCTGAGGTACGCACAAAGATAGGACCTGTCCTATCTTTGGAGTGTGCTTTCCATAGACTCCTATGGGAGCTGGAAAACACATACCATTCAGCTCTGATCGTGTACACAGGCTACTTCAAATAATTCACGCAGTCTTTTTGCGCTCCTATTCGTGCGTGGAAAAAACGCTCGTCTGACCGAGGCCTAAAGCACACATACACTTCACTTAAAATTTACTGCCATGTTAAAGATTGCTCCACAGCATCTGAAAATGGTAAAGAAATTTCTACATTTTTATTAACATGACGTGATAAGAAAATTATAGTTTTTTGTCAAATGTCAAGGAAACGTTGTGCGAATTTTCAACGCAATTTCAGTGAGACTTCACATATATTTTTAAAAAATCTGCACTATTTCACAGTGGAAGTCTGCATAAAAAGTTGAATAACCTTGTTGTCATGGATAGACTAATCCGAGCACACTCGCCTCTACTAACTTGTCATGGCAAAACCTCGATCGATCACTCTAGCGAGATTGCGAGTGTGGAGTTGCCAGACTACAGGTGGATTTGCAACCAGCTTTAACGGGGTCCTGCCACATGCAGACCAAAATCACAATTTCCCCCCTGATCTGGTCTAACGTACCCCAGCACTCCACAATGTCGCTCATACACACGCTGCCACCACCAACTTTTAAAGGTAAGCTGGAACCCAGACTTATGAATTATGCACTGAAACTACAGAGTTATGGACAAGGCTCGACTAATAAATTGCAGATTTATTTAAAAAAAGACTAGCAGAGCAAATATAAATGCAAAGGATATACAAAAAGGTTGTTACATGGGAGTATAAGAGTATACAGGCATATACAACAAGACAGTATTTTAAAATAAAACAAGGAAAAAAATAAATGAAAGATACTAGATTTGGGAAGTCCGGCCCAAGATTCTGATTCATGTAGAATCTCTAAAGCAATGGGAACAGCCTTACGTTGAGGCGTATCTCTGAAGTCTGACAATCATTCTTTCTGATGCCCCAGTTTTCAAAGTTTCCCTCAGGACACACCTTCCCCTGCCCACTTTGATGTCATTTAGGAGGTTTGGCGTGGGACATGCATCCCTTGTGGAAAAATCATAATTCCCCATTTTTCCCATATCGATCGAAGCGATCCTCCGTTTGGGAATTTGTGGCTGACATATTTCCGGTCATGATTTTATCTATTAAGCGATACCAAGCATGAAGGGTAAATTATGGCCAGGTACGAGGACACGCCATTTAGGGGTATTCTGGGCCATGCACCTCAATGTGTTTAGGTGTATTTTGTTCAACTGGCCTGTCCGATTCTGAAAATATAAGTCATATCGGGCTAAGACACAACGAATAAATCTTTTTTTTTTTAAAGGAACGTTTATTGGGTATTCTCATACAACATAATACAAATATGCACAAGAAGAGGCATCAGCAGCATAATTCTATCCATCCTTCATAGTAACATAAATCCTTATGAATAACTCTTATTAAAAGATTTTTTCCTAATCTGAATTTGTCTCTAATTGAGTAAGAGTGGGTTTACTCAGGACCACTATTGTCTGAATAGTTGCTCTATAGAATGACTGTAAGCAATAGTAAATATGGCCATAGGCTGGAGGAGGAGCAAGTATTCATTCACTAGTCACTTTATCTTAGCTCACTTGAAAATAGTCACTGCTGAATTATCATCTGAGCTAAAAAGGTAATCTCTGTCTTTCAATGATTAGCCAACAGGTTTGCAGAGAGATGTGCAATTGAGTTACGTGTACCTCCAGCTGAACGCTGATTGACTCCTGCCTATTTTTGAACAGTCCTGGCAGGTGAGAACGAAAGGCCACAGTACCAACTGTTCAGTCAAACTAGTGAAAGAGTGTAGCAATGAGTGTTCATTCTAATAAGCATGTGTTGGAAAGGGGTTGAAATTTCAAATACATGCTCGCCAAAAAAACTTAAGCCCCGTAACTGGTTGACAAAGGATTTTTTGGCCCATGTAAATGCTCCCAAAAATTCATTCAACGATCACAAAATCAAACAACAGGTGAGTAATAGAGATGAGCGAACACCAAAATGTTCGGGTGTTCGTTATTCGTAACGAACTTCCCGTGATGCTCGAGGGTTCGTTTCGAACAACGAACCCCATTGAAGTCAATGGGCGACCGGAACATTTTTGTATTTCGCCGATGCTCGCTAAGGTTTTCATGTGTGAAAATCTGGGCAATTCAGGAAAGTGATGGGAATGACACAGTGACGGATAGGGCAGGCGAGGGGCTACATGGTGGGCTGCATCTCAAGTTCACAGGTCCCACTATTAAGCCACAATAGCGGCAAGAGTGCCCCCCCCCCCCCCCCCCACTGTCAGCATAAAGATCGTCCTCCTCTGGCACAGCTGTAACAGCTGTAGCAGAGAAGAACGATGTTTGCCCATTGAATTCAATGGAACCGGCAATACAGCCGACTCCACTGAATGCAATGGGCTGCCGGCGATCGCAGGATGAATGGTCGGAAAGGGGTTAAATATATAACCCCTTTCCTGCAATTCATCCAGAAATGTGTTACACTAAAAATATATACCGGCGTATAAGGCGACGGGGCGTATAAGACGACCCCCCAACTGTCACCTTATACGCCGGTAATACAGTGGAGCAAAGAATAAAAAGCATTACTTACGTTTTTAGATGATCTGCGGCGCTCCTGCAGGCTGTCACTCCCTCCTGGTCCACGGCAGACAAGCTTTCTTCACGAAAGACTTTAAATCCCTGCCTCCAGAAGCACATGTGCCTTCAGCCAATCACAGCCAATGACAATGATGTCATTGAATGGCTGTGATTGGCTGTGTTTCTGGAGGCGGGGACTTCAAGCCTTGAAATCCCCGCCTCCAGAAACACAGCCAATCACAGCCATTCAATTACATCATTGTCATTGGCTGTGATTGGCTGAAGGCACATGTGCTTCTGGAGGCAGGGATTTAAAGTCTTTCGTGGAGAAAGCTTGTCTGCCGTGGACCAGGAGGGAGTGACAGCCTGCAGGAGCGCCGCAGATCATCTAAAAACGTAAGTAATGCTTTTTATTCTTTGCTCCACTGTATTACCGGCGTATAAGGTGACAGTTGGGGGGTCGTCTTATACGCCCCGTCGCCTTATACGCCGGTATATATTTTTAGTGTAACACATTTCTGGATGAATTGCAGGAAAGGGGTTATATATTTAACCCCTTTCCGACCATTCATCCTGCGATCGCCGGCAGCCCATTGCATTCAGTGGAGTCGGCTGTATTGCCGGTTCCATTGAATTCAATGGGCAAACATCGTTCTTCTCTGCTACAGCTGTTACAGCTGTGGCAGAGAAGAAGGATTTGTCTTCTATATGTTCTCAATGGGGTCAGCGCTGCTGCCGCTGGCCCCATTGAGCGCATATAGAATGCATCCATAGCGAGCAGCGGGAGGGGCAGATTTCAATACTCGGGTGACACCTTATCTCCCCAGCCACTCACTGCAGGGGGGTGGTATAGGGCTTAAACGTTGCAGGGGGAAGTTGTAATGCCTTCCCTGTCTTTATATTGGCCAAAAAAAAGCGCTAACGTCTCAGGGAAGAAAGTTTAATTTACCAGAACACCGCATGGTGTTCGTTACGAATAACGAACATCCCGAACACCCTAATATTCGCACGAATAGCAAGCTCGGACGAACGCGTTCGCTCATCTCTAGTGAGTAACAATCGCTGTATAAAAGCTCACAACCAACAGATGTTCGTACACTTTAGTAACTATTTCGAGCTACTATTCAGATGATGATTGTCTTGTGTAAAGCCATCCTAACTCTGATCCGAGATTCCACAATGTGCTGCTCTCTGTTAACAGAAATCCAGTAGGATTTTTAATTTAGCTATCAGTCTGTATAGAGGATAAAACACTGTATAATTGCAAATCATTGCAAATACAGTCAAGCCTCTACTTTTGTTGTTTTCTCCTTTCGCTGGTTTCCAGTTTCCCCAATTTTTCTAGACAGGATTTCGCCTCCAGTTTCGCTTGTTGCTCCTAGTGTTGCTGGCAGCCACCGGCTCACTTAACATCGCAGGCGGCATCCCTGTGCCTCTCACGGCTCTCCAGGTGCTCCAGCAGGCTTCCGTGTTGGCTTCAGTGTTGAAACACCATTCTCTTCCTGGTAACGTGGGTTGACTACCCCGCTCCAGGAAGAAAATGCTGTGATTGGCTCAGGAGCGCCATGGCTTAGGCAATCACAGCCGACGCTTGATGAGCCAATCACAGCCATTCAATGATGTCATTTACTGAATGGTTGTGATTGACTCATCAAGCGCTGGCTGTGATTGGCTCAGCCTGCAGTCCTGAGATAATCACAGCATTCTCTTCCTGGAGGCGGGGTATTCAAACAACGTCAGGAAGAGAATTGTGTTTTAGCGCTGAAGCCGACATGGAAGCCTGCCAGAGTTCCTGGAGAGCAGTGAGAGGGACGGGGACACTGCCTGCAAGGTGAGTATTTATTTTCTAATGTAGTGTAGCTAGGGCTTATATTTCAAGCCCCACCAAAAATTGGAATGTCTAGAATGAATTCATTGGATTTACATTGATTCCTATGGAAATAATTACCTCTAGTTTCATTGGTTTCAAGTTTGTCCGATTGCTTTCAGATGGATTACCAACATAGAGGTTTGACTGTACATTAAATATTGTCTGTGAATTTCAGCTGTGAAATATTGTAAATATATGATGCAAAAGAGGGGTTCTCTTTTAATTCAGCTAAATAAATCGTAGAAACAAATGAAGTGGTATCACCTTTTGCAACTGAAGTGATAATTTATTCAATAGCCCACATTCAGAGCTTTTCAATGTCGTATTATGTCATATTTTCTATGTTAGACAGCAAAACTGACTTCAGTGTGAACTCCATTATACATATAACACAGAGCAATTACCTTCTGCATCTTGTCTGAATGCATCATGTTAAGGCCCATTTAGACGGGACGATTATCGCTACAAAATCGCTAATCGGCGATTGTTTTAGCGATAATCGGTGCGTGTAAATGTGCGCCCATCGTCAGCTTTTCGGCTGATCGCTAAAATCAGTCCAACATAAAAATCGTTCCTCATTTTTATCAGTAGTTCTCCATGGGGAGTGCTGATAGTATTGTTTCCCTGTGGAGAACAAAGGATCTGAGCGCAGATAATAGCCTCGGGCTATTAGCTGCGTTCAGTGAAGGCTACTTAAATACAAATGAATTTTTATGCAAAATAATCTGTCCTTTGAGCGATTATCTGCCTGGTGAATGGGCCTTTATTTATCTACTGTATAATGATTTCTAGAGGTGTATAGAGATGCTGGAGCGAAAACAGTAGACATCAAGCATAGGCTTCATCAAATGCTCATGCATTCACTTAACGTTTATATGGCATTATTCTGGTCAGTATTTAACTGCAGTGTGTGATTTAGCATTTGCGAGCCAAATCCAGGAATAAAGAAGCAAAAATAGTATAAATCTTTCCGTTATACTTTTAGGACGCAGTCAGATTTAAAAATGCGCCCGCTGTCAACTCCTGTAAGTACCCATGGGGATGAGGGGACTCCCTGAGGGTTCCGTTAATCCCCACAGGGACTGACAGAATTTTACAATGGGACATTTAAAAAGTGCTTCTGGGCAGCAGCTTTTAAATGTCCTGTTGTAAGCAGCCAGGTATTCCTTCTCCCCCCCTGCTGGGTGATTCCCCATCAGTAGGGGGCAGTAGGGGACTCCCCCCACCTCTCTCCCCAAAGGAATTCCCTATAGTAGGGAGAGAGGGGGCAGGGTTTTAAGGCTTTCCCCTAGAGTGTGGGGGAGGGGGCGGGGCTAGAGGGACCTGCCCCCTAATCCTGCCCATAGCCATGCCCCCCATGTTTTGCTATGAGGATTCTCTGTGAAAATTGCTCTAGCCCCGTCCCCTCCTCCCACGCTCTGGGGTTTCCCTGTAGCCTCCCTCAATCTCTCCCTTCTCTGGGGAAACCCTGAAGCCCTGTGGGACTTCTTCTCTCTCTTCATGGAACAGCTGCGCTTTGCCAACCGCAGCTGTCCCTGCTCTGGGGAAATCCTGAAGCCCTGTGGGACTTCTTCTCTCTCTTCATGGAACAGCTGCGCTTTGCCAACCGCAGCTGCTCCAGTGAATGGGCAAAGTTTTGTGTGCTGTGCATATGAAACTTTGCTCGGTCACACGTTTTCAGCATATGTGAGGAGTGCGTTTTCTTTTTGGTGCACATAGGCATGCAAAAATACACGCTTGTCTGACTGCACCCTTAATATGTAGGTTCTATCCCGCCTTTTGGCTCATAAATACTGAAGCAAAATACTGATGTGTAAAAGTAGCCTTAGAGCCCCTTCACACTGGTGATCGTGATTTTGCCGTGAGAAAATTGCATCAAAATTGTGTCATTTTTCCTGTGATTTTTGATTGTCAGCGCTGCTTTTTCTTGCAAAAACATCGGTGCCGCTTGCAATTTTCTCACGCAACTTTTTTGCACGGCTTTGCTGCGATTTTTTTTAACGTGAAAGTCAATAGGACTTTCCAATGTTAATGCAAAAGTCAATAGATCTTTCCAATGTTAGTCTCATCACATGAAAATCGCAAGTTCGTACTTTGTGATGCGCTTAAAAGGAGGCTCCATAGGGAAACATTGGAGATTACAAAAATCGCACATCACAGAAAGATAGAACATGCCGCAATTTTTTTCTCTTGCAACATCACATGAGCAAAAACATTGCAAATGTGAAGCAAACCATTGAAACTCATGAGTTTCACAATTTTGCATTTTTACTCACTCTCGCATTGCGCAAAACTATGCGATTTTATTGCCCATTTGAAACCAACCTTACTGTGCAATTATAGTGGTTGTGAAGGTGTTGTCCATATGCCTTATTAGACCATATGAACATCATAGAAGAAATCCCCACAACGGCAAGAAGTATAAGAATGTTTCTTGCTCTAGTAGACCCAGCATGTTAATAGATCGCCATATATTTGAATAGCTGCCATGTAATGCTTTATTACCCAATGAGAAGGAGTCGGCACATGTGGCTTCCACTGCTGATAGATTTCATGAGTAACCCCTTTAATGTTTTTACTATCAATACATTTCATTAATTCTGTAGGGCCTTTCGTTGCCATGGATATCCCTTACATATATATAATAATACATAATTTTATACAAAAATATGTGTTTGTGGTTAGAATTGATGAACAAACCCTGTCTAATCACAGTAATAAATACACTTGTGCAGAGCTCTATTGCTAGTAAATAGATATTGACCTAATCAGTGTGATTTGTCTTACTGAAGGATAATACAGAGTTCTCTTGCTCAGTATATCACATTCCACTTCTACCATTAGGTCTTACTTAATTTGCAATCGCAATTAAATATAGTAAAAGGACAGATATGCGTAGTCTATATAAGTGAGTACAATAGGCAGACTGGATGTATGCTTGGTTACATGTATTTTCCTAGGTCAAGGGGCTAATATGAATTGGACCAGTGTTACTTGCTATCAGTTTTGTACTCATATCATTCAAATGACTAAAACTAGTAAGTGAGAAAAAAAAATGAAGTCTAATAAAACCAAAAACGAAAAGTGGCAATTGGATCAAAATCAAAACTAAAACACAGGAAATATGTGCAAATCTCTAGTTATGATTACAGGACACAAACAGATATCACAGGAATAAAAATATCCAAAAGCCTGCCATAATTCTGCACAAAAATCAAAGCATTTCCAATCTTATTTTTATCTGTATCTTTTTCTATTATTTTTCTTCTGTAAAGGCATTTACAAAAAAAATAATTATAATCATTACTCCTTATGTAATGCCTTCATTTTCCAGGGTACTGTAAAATATAGAGGGGGTTCACAAGTGTTTTTCTCCACCTTTTACAGCCACAGCAGCTTACCACAACAGCCAAATATCCTATTGGAGTTATTTTAAATCACAGAATATGGCCTAATTTTTTTTTCAGAACTCTACATATTCTGTTTCTGTTACAATCTTGTGCAGTATTTCCTCTTTGTGTAAAGAAAACCTTGCATAAAAACACTACTCAGCATTGCAACATTAACCTGCAGTACCATGATGCATTTATGTATGGAAATATTTTCTATTTTTTTTTTTGCTTTTTTTCATTTTTCTCATGTCGTTGCAGCATCATTACCAGTTGCGCATATCCTGGTAACGCTGCTAAATTGAAAAATATCAGAGATTCAAACAGTATGCCGTACAAATCATAGTATAACAAAACATGTACATACAATATAATCTACAAACCGTATTAGGAATGAGAGCTCCGCACCCACAAGCATACAGTCTGTCATTATAGATGGTAAAGATAATTCGTGGTAACCCCAGAGACAAAGAATTTCATGTATGTAAAATGTTTTTTATCGCGGAATAGCTTGAACGCTCATATCTTGAACGCCTCGGAAGCTCTTTTCCGAAGCAGACAGTATTGTTCTGCACATTCCCTAATAAAAGGCTCAAGACCTCTCTTTTCTAGGATGGATCTGTCTTAAACTATTGCGCTTTAGAAAACATAGAGTTAATGACTAAAGAATGGAGTTCTCATAATCAATATAGTCCTCAAGGTCTATTGATTGAAATTGCCCGCTTATTTTGCTGCTAAGATTTTTAGTCTATTCAAAACAAAGACACCCTTGGGGACTATTAGGTAAATAGACATTTAAGACTTTTTTTTGCAGCTATGAAAGCAGTTAATTATTATTTGTGCTTAAAAAGTCTTGATTTGTACAAAGTCAAAATCACGGCTAAAGGTGTGCAGTGATTTTCTTAGCGACAGCCTCTATTGTGTTTACAGTGGAATACTGATCTTGGGTAAAAAGCATTAGACGCAATACAATTTATAGATTGAACGCCACAAATGTAAAACATATCCAATAGCGTGTGTATGGCTGTTGTGCACTATTGTTATATCAGGTGTATACTTTTAATACATTTGTCTGACCGCAGCTCTGTTGAAGAATTAGTTGTCCAATATTGAATTTCATGTACAAAAACCCCTAAAAAATAACAGCTAAATTGCCATTAAATCTGTAAATTCGGTTTCAAAAATTCTTCCAGAATGTTACGAGTTTATGGGATAATAAAAATAACATCATTTTTTTACCTATTACTTTATTACTAATGTCAAAAACATTATTTCATATACCACAAAGTATTAGCTAATGTTTAGTCATTAAATCCGCACACACACACATGTATAAACAGACAAGCACGCACACACATACACACATACATACAAACACAATCAATCACATATTCACATACACACACAAAATCAATAAGACTGATTAATTTTGGAGATGCTTGTCCATCAATAAGATTTGACTGGATTGTAAAATGTAGTATTAGGCAGTTCAGACATGACTTTTTTTTTTTTCTCTTACACTCGCGCCTTGATGGTCAAACATTCCACATCCTCATATGGATATACATTTTTTATGTGTCTCATTTTTCTTCAAGGGAAGATTTTTGGACGTCAAATTAGTTGGAGGAAAATTGGAATTCATTTTTAAACATCTGGGATTTTACCAGCATGCAGAAACAGTGTGGTGATCTTTGATGCAGTGCAGGCTAAGTGAAAGATATTTTATCACTGCTGAATGTGCTTCTGTATTTGCCTTGGATATATGGCTTTGTCAGTATTGTGAAAGAGGAAAAAAAAATCAATGCTGCACTAAACCTCAGGCAGTCTGAGCCAACATGGTCAGAACGGTGTGAGCAAGGGAAATGGCAAAGGGGAAGAAACTGACTGCTCAGCAATGGTATGGTACTGTGGAGGACATTGCTCTAGGCTAATGAAAGCTTGCAATTACCCATGGAAATCCAAAGCTTGAAGGGCATTTAGAACAAGTGGGAGTAATGCTCGCGTGCATCAGCCAGTATCTTTACTGTTTTCTTAACCTGTATCAGTCTTTTTTCCTGAGGGTGCTCTTACTCATGCAGATATCAAAATGATATCAATCTAAATTGGTGGGAAAATGTTCAATTGATAAGATTGAAATCTGTCTCATCTGCCAGAAAGCTGATGCTTAAGAATCTGTCTGCCAATTGTAATGATTGTAGCGTGTAAACCACATCTGAAAGGGGCCTGAAAGACAATTCTGTTATAGGGAATAGAAAGATTTTACTTTAGGATGTTCATAACAGATGAGGAAGATAAGAATTGGTTTTATTGTAAAAAAATATCTGTATGTGCAATCTGCCAGCGATGACCAATATGATCATCTGTCAGATTGGTCTGATTGGTCAGAAATCTATGTGTCTAAACTAGGTGCCTTCAGATTTATGGCTTTTCTTAAGGACCTTTTAGATTGGCCAATGGTCAGGCACAAAGGTTCACCTGAATATTCATTTGCCCGATTCAGCCAGTCTTAATATGCTAGCAATCAACCAATGAATGAGCAGGTTTTCGTTTGCTAGGTGAATAGATCTTTCATGAATGCATAAAAATGATCACTAATCGCCAGCACATCTCTTGTGTAAATAAGGAGATATGTTGCCAAGTATTGGATAGAGCCATCATAGTAATGATCATTCAAACTCATACCAGTGAACCTCTAGTGGTGCGAACAGCAATGACGAGCACCAAACAACGGGCTGTTCATCAATTGGGGCTCATTATTATAGGACAATTCTTGGCCCATGTAAAAGGGCCTTTAGGTATTTCCCTTTTATATCAATATTCATTATAAAAAAATGTGATTGATTCAAATAAAATGTAATCATAAAACAACATATACCAGTTTTCATCTGGTAGTCTCCATAAGTCCTTATTTATGCCACTTGATGAGGCAAGCAATGCCAACCATTGGCCATACTTAGAGCCACTTACACATTCTTATAAACATGTAGAAATGTCACATGAAAGGATATATGCATGGAATTATTGTCACAGCAATAATATCCTTAACAGAATCACCTATAATAGTTTTGGGCTGAATTAAAAAATAATGTCTTTCACAGGATCACCCTTGATAGTTGTGAGCTGAATTCAAAAAATACACAAGGCAATTAATGGACAAGTTCAAATTCCCAGCAACATCTCCACTATCTGTCAATAGACTATAGACTGTTTTATCACATGCTCTAGGCTGTATCCCATTTGTTAACCATTGCCTGCCATATATAGTGGTCTACAATTCCTCTAGCTGTCTCGATGAATTTTTGGACAGTTTCTGCATTAGTTACATCATGTTTACAAATTGCTATTGAAGTAACGTTCAAAGATATATGTAAAATTATCTACAAATATATATATTAAAGTCTTATTATACTCTAGAGTACTAATGAGTTCGTAAGGCCATGTACTGACATGAAAACTTCCCTGTGATCAAAAAATTTCAATGACATGATTTGGAGGATCATCATTTCATTTCACTGATCTCGATTGACTATATGAATACATTGTCAGGAAAAAAATTAATCATCACTCATCTATTTTTTTGGGGTTGATTATTACAACATTTATGTAATACTAATAATAATCATCCACTGTATTTATTGCTTATGATATGAATATTTTTTTCAGCTTTTAATAAGAAGCTCTTTCCTATCTTCATTGGTTATACTACATGTTAAGTAAGCCTTGGTACTAGTGATTTTCTATAGAAATTATAGCAAAACTGCATGGGAGTTTTTACAGTGGTTTTTCTATGTGTAGAAGTGATACGCTTCTCACAACTATCACCAAGGCTTCAGTATGTGTAAGAAGCATGAGGCCTGTGTTACACAGACATATTTGCATGCGTATTTGCACATGCAAATTTTACACGTTCAATACACAGAAAATAGAACCCCCCGATTTCAATGTGTTCGTTTGCATTTCGGTCATATAAAAAAAATGCAGCATGTTCTATTTTCCTGCACATTTGCACAGGAAAAGAACACATCTTTAACTTGTCAAATTAATTGGCCTTTTCAATGGGTGAGAGTACTCGTGCGTGTTTTTTTACCCACGCAAAAAGTACAGTAAAAAATGCTGTTGTGCAAGCAAATACGCAACACCCGATGCACAAAAAGGCAGAGCAAATGCGCACACAAATTTGCATATGCTCATGTGACACAGGCCTTAATGACACTGAACATACAGTACAATGTAAAGGTTTTAGGCAGATGTGGAAACAAAGCTACAGTGTAAAAAATTTTTTTTAAAAGAAGCCATTAGATTGACTCCAAATTTATTCTGCAGTAGGACAACAACCCCAAATTGGCAACTATCTTCAGCATGAAGAAGAACAGGGGGTGATGATATGGCCCCACAGAGCCCTGATTGCAACATCATAGAGTCTGTCTGGGATTACATGGAGAGGCAGAAAGCTTTTAGGCAGGCCTACATCCACAGAAGATCTGTGGTTAGTTCTCCCAGATGTTTAGAACAACCTGCCTGCCGACTTCCTTCAAAAACAGTGTGCAAGTGTGCCTAGAAGAATGGATGCTGTTTTGAAGGTAAAGGCCGGTCACACCGAATATTGATTTGATTTACATTTATCTTTTGTTCATTCACTTTGCATTCTCTTAGTGGCTAAAAAAACCTATTGTTTTTGAAAGCGTTCTTACTTTGCAGCATTCTTTCCACACCTGCCTAAAACTTTGACACAGTACTGTATATTCTTAGCATATACCAACCACTGGATGCTTTAGTTTCTGCTTCTTTAATGAAAGTAAATGCTGATAATATGACTCTGGGTCTATTTTAGCTTTAAAAACATAAAAGAATATAGATTACTAACATGACCAGTACATTAAAACAATGTCCTATTTGTAGAATATAATGAAACCATTTTGTTTATAAGACTCAAATAAATAGTTACAATTTCTCACACAAATATGTTTTTACCGTCTAACTCCTGCAGTCTATTTCTCTAGTACGGTAGTATATTGACTGTTGTAGAACATGTGAACATATGAGAAAATCTGAAACAGCCAAACACAGAAATACTGAAGAAAGGGAGCAATTCATTCTTGTTTAATGTACAAAATGAATGGCATTTAAATAACTGCATCAGGACTGTTGTAGGATACATTACTTTTGTAGTAATCTCCAGTAATAGTGCTTATAGAAATGCAATATACAGCCTGAAAATATACAAAATGTTCTCCCGAATTCAGATAGGACTGATGAATTGGAACAGTTACATTTAAATCTCCCGTTTGTTACCCTTCATACAAGCTACTTCTTTTTCCTAGAGCTCATACAGCAAACATTGTATTTTGTGGAAATGTGAGTAGCTTAGCATAGATAGCATTGTCTTGTCACCCTGACCTTGCTGTAAGCTGTAGGTTGCAATTAAATTATGTGGAATGTCCTATTATTACAGCAGTGTTTTTAGCAGGAAGCCCTGGCGACGGCCTCACATAAGGAGTCGGCGTAACATGCAGAAGACTGGATATTCTTTTAAAACAAAATGAAGGCCTGGGTTTTTATTTTATTTTTAATGGAGGGGTGGGAGAAAGCATTGACCAACTGCAATGTCACCTGCAGAGAGCCATTAGCGTGCACAGCATCAGCCTTCTCTTTCTAAATGCTGAATCAAATTAATCTAACAAAAACAGATGACCTGTAAGCTCTCTGTCTGCCTTACAGCAAAGTCAAATAGGAGAGATAGCACTCTGTACAATAGCACACAGAGACCAGTGTCTGATCTGTGTCCGCCCCATGCATTGAAACCTACCATTCATCCCTTCTGCTTCTTTCCACCTTAGTCTTCAGTGACCACTACAGTTTTGCCATTAACAGCCGTCTTAGGGAGGTGTTAGGCTCAGCAGTTGTAATACTTCTCACATTAATCTATAAGAATCAATGGACATTTCATTAGAATAATCATGTGTTCGCCAGCCATTTCTAAGCTGACCTCTCCCAACTGCTATCGGTTTATTGCATTGAACGTGCAGCCTTTTTTTTAGGGGATATACTAAAAAGAATGGAGAAAAGGAATGGACAAAAAAAAAAAGAAAGGAGAATATTACCAATTAGTGAAAATATTACAGAAGGTATAAAATTGTTACTGTGCAAGATAGACATGGATTGAACAGGATATAAGTGTAGTTTATAGTAGAATGAATATATATTGCACATAAATTGATGTCTAGTCATGTTCCTGTACAAGATAGATGTGGAATGAACAGAATATAGTGTATTTTTAGGACTATAAGACACACCTGGCTATAAGAGGCACCAGGTTTAGACAATAGAAAGTAGGATACAAATATTTCATACTAATTAAAATTTCGCTGGTGGGCTAAGGAAGTGGAAGGTTATTGGTCTTGATGAACAGTTACAGTGCTTTTGCACTGTAACTGATCATTATGAAAGCGGTCAGTGGGGTCTAGCACTGCCAGACCCCCCTGACATCAGACCAAAAGATGCACACACTTTTTAGCAAGATTTGTTCTTGCTACAAAGTGCGTCTTGTAGTCTGCAAAATACGGTATACTGTTTAGAGTAAAATTACCATATATTCCACAAAATTGGATACCTAACAATTTTCCTGTGCAAGATAGATGTAGAATGAACAGGATTAGAGATGAGCCAGCACACTTGGATAAGCCAGTTACTTGAGCGAGCCTTGCACTTCTCGAGTAACTGCATTCTTGTCGGAGCGTGCTCAGGGAAAGGGTGGCGGCGGAGGATAGCGGGGGGTAGCGGAGGAGAGAGTGAGAGGGATCTCTCTCCCCCCCGCTACCCCTCGCCGCCACCCGCTCACCCCCGCTGCCCCCCCGAGCACGCTCGGACAAGAATACTGTTACTCGAGAAGAGTAACTGGCTTATCTGAGCATGCTCACTCATCTCTAAACAGGATAGACATGTACTTTATAGTGAAATAAACAGATATTCCACATAATCAGATGCCCCAAAATTTTACTGTGCCTCATAATGTTGAATGAATAGGATGTATGTACAGTTTATATTGAAATGAGCACATATTTCATATGACTAGATGCCCAATAATTTTCTTTTGTGTGAAATAAATGGAATAAACAAGATATACGAGGAATGAACAGGGTATGTGTGCAGTTAAAAGTGTAATGAAAACATGTTCCACATCAGTAGGTACCTGATACTTTTCCTGTGCCTGGTTCATGTGCAGTGACTGGGATAATTGTGTAGTTGATAGTGGAATGAACAAATATTCAACAGAAGTACTCGTATAATAAATTTTCTCTGCTTGATACATGCGGAATGAACAGGGTATATGTATACTGTGCAGTGAAATGAATACATATACCAATGGAGGTCTAGTACACTTTCTGTGCCTGATACACATGGAATGAACAAAAAATATGTACAGTTTATAGTGGAATGAGCACATATTCCACCATACAAAATGTCTAAGAATTTTCCTGTCTCTGATACACTTGGAATGACCAGGATATACGAACAACCTAGAGCGGAATGAAAACATATTCTATGTAAGTAGATAATTATAGTTTTACTGTGCAAGATAGACATGGAATGAACAGGATATATGTATACTTGTAGTGGAATGAAGACATATAAGCAACAGCCAAGTTATTGTCATGAGCTTAATAAATATGGAAGGAACAGGCTATATGAACAGTTTATAGTGTGAAATATATTTCATTCCACTATAAACTACACATATATCCTTTTCCTTCTATGTCTATCTTCCACTGGATAATTATTAGCCAATTACTTATGTGGAATATCTGTTCATTCCACCATAAAGGCTCATTCACACAAGCATAAATATGCTATGTATTATATGCACAATCTACAGTGAATAAAACCCATTGATTTTAATGGGTTCATTCACAGCTGTGTATTTTTCATGCCACTTTTGTTTGTGTGAAAAAAAGATGCAGCATGTCCTATCTTGGTGCGTATTATTCACCATAATAGGCCATTGAAATGAATGGGCATGTCTAAATATGCAGGATACCTGCGTATTAGCTGCATATTAATACACAATATCAGTGGGATTTGGGGAATTTTCATGCATGCAAATACGCTGCATACTTACACGCATCAAAAAAACTGCCGATAGGCAGAAGGACGCAAGGTATAAGCTTATTTGACTTTTTAAAATGCTGCATATTTACAGACCGAAAATTCACAGCCGTGTAAATGCAACGGGCAGCGATCTACGCGTATTTCCGCTCGAAAAAAAAAAGCACCACAGGTGCGGGTGAATATCCGCACCTGCCAGAAAAAGAACATGTGACTGGCAATGGAGCTGGGCAAGTGAATATTCGTCCGACGCGGTGCGGGCATTTTGCCGCACGCAAATACGGGCGGATCGCTGCCCATGTGAATGAGCCCCTAAGCTTCATTCCCAGGTAGTTTGGTTGCAATAAAAAATGCACCAAAAAGGGCATTGGTGAAACTATTTGTGTTTTTACTATGTTTTTAGTATAATATGGCAAAAAATGTGCAGTTTTGCAGATGCACTTTTTGGTGCATTTTTTATTGCAACTGAACCCCGTGTGAATGGAGCCTTAAAGGAGATGTCCCGAGGCAGCAAGTGGGTCTATACACTTCTGTATGGCCATAATAATGCACTTTGTAATATACATTGTGCATTAATTATGAGCCATACAGAAGTTATAAAAAGTTTTATACTTACCTGCTCCGTTGCTAGCGTCCTCGTCTCCATGGTGCCGACTAATTTTCGGCCTCCGATGGCCAAATTAGCCGCGCTTGCGCAGTCCGGGTCTTCTGTAGTCTTCTATGGAGCCGCTCGTGCCAGAGAGCGGCTCCGTGTAGCTCCGCCCCGTCACGTGCCGATTCCAGCCAATCAGGAGGCTGGAATCGGCAGTGGACCGCACAGAAGAGCTGCGGTCCACGAAGAAAGAGGATCCCGGCGGCCATCTTCAGCAGGTGAGTATGAAGACGCCGGACCGCCGGGATTCAGGTAAGCGCTGTGCGGGTGGGTTTTTTAACCCCTGCATCGGGGTTGTCTCGCGCCGAACGGGGGGGGGGTTTAAAAAAAAAAAAACCCGTTTCGGCGCGGGACATCTCCTTTAATTAGACATCCATCCTGTTTTTTCATGTCTGTCTTGCACAAGAACTTTATTAAGCATTTACTTATGTGAAGTATAGGTTCGCTCCACTATAAACTACATATATATGCTATTCATTCGATGGCTATCTTGCACAGGAAAATTATTTGGCATACACATATGCGGAATATATGTTCATTCCATTGCAAATAGAATATATATCATGTTCATTCCAAGTCTATTAGGCACAGACATCTGCTTATGTAGAATTCCACGATAAACTCAACATGTCTTGTTCATTTAGCACGGGTGCGTACGCGCTGCTCTCTGCAGGTGCTCGGGTCGGGTCCCGCGGCCAGAATTCTCGCCGCCGGATCCGACCCGCTCATCTGCAGGCGGCCAAATGCTGCAGATTTCGTGTTTTTAACACTTGTGTTTTTGTTGCTTTTTTTGTAGCACCAAATGCTGTATTCAGATGTTATCTGTAGATTGATTGTAGAGATGAGCGAGTATACTCGTTAAGGGACAATACTCTAGTGAGTATCGTCATTTTCGAGTACCTGCCTGCTCATCAGAAAAGATTCAGGTGCCGGCGGGGGTGAGCGTTGGGTTGCGGGGGAGAGCAGGTAGGAGCGGGGGGCAGGGAGAGAGAGATCTCCCCCCCCCCCCCCGCCCGCAGCGGCACCCGAATCTTTTCTGACTAGCAGGCAGGTATTCGAAAAGGACAATACTCGTTCATCTCTATTGATGGGTAATTGTGAAATGCACTAAAAGCAGGGCATTTTTGTAGTGGTGTTTTTTCTAAATTTTGGTGCATTTCTTGGGACTATGGCAATGCTTTCAAAAGCGCAGCATGCTCTAGGCTTGGTGGTTTTCGTTTTCATTTTTTTATCCCCACTTTTCAGGGGCTATAACTTTTTCATTTTCCTGTATAAGAGCATTTTTGTGTAGGACAAGCTGTATTTTTTAATAGTTCAATCTACTGTACCATCTAATGTATTGGAAAAAGTTTAACCTTTTTAAAATTGGGAATAAAAACCCCACAATTGGCTGGAATCGGCACATGTAACGGGGCGGAGCTACGCGATGACGCGTACAAGGGGGCGGAGACAGAACGCCGCTGCTGCCGAGCCGAAGGGAAAAGACCCATCTGCGCAAGCGCGTCTAATCGGGCGATTAGACACTGAAATTAGACGGCACCATGGCGACTGGGACGCCAGCAACAGAGCAGGTAAGTGAATAACTTCTGTATGGCTCATATTTAAGGCACGATGTATATTACAAAGTGCATTAATATGGCCATACAGAAGTGCATAACCCCACTTGCTATCGCGGGACAACCCCTTTAAGCCATTGCTTTTTGGGCTTGGCTTTTACAGTGTTCATGCTGCGACAAAAATGACATGTAAAATTCATTCTGTGGTTCAGTACAATTGTAGTGATACGAAATTTATATAGCTTATCAATATTTTATTACTAAACAAAAAAAAAGAATCTTTAAAATTTAGGTTGCATTAGGTCTTTTTGATCACATTTTATTCAATTTTCATAAGAGATGGGGTGTCCAAAACTAAAAAAACTGCAATTCTGGCATTTTGGTTTTTTTTCTTAGGATGTTAATCGTGTAGGATAAAAAAATTATATATGTTAATATTTTGGACTTTTATAGATGCAGCAATACCAATTATGTTTCTTTTATTTATTTATATATATATTTTTTACGTGAGGAAAGAGAAAGGTTTTTTTTTTTACTTTTAATTTTTAAAACCTTATTTAACTTATTTTTACATTTCTTTTTTTCTCCAAACTTGTGATAGTTTGATTGCTTCTGCAATTTAGTAAAGTTAGTGTGAGGGCTCAGTCACACAGGCGCCGATGCTCCCGTGTTTCTGCAGGATAAGACAGCTGCACTGCAGGTGCGGATGACTCTATGCACCAGCCAGTAGATAGAACACATGGCCGGCAATGGAGTTGGTCATGCAGAGAGACGTCCACACCTGGTGCGGCCATCTTATCGTGCAGTAACACGAGCGCATCTGCGCCCTTGTGACTGAGCCCTTAGTTGCTATTTGGGAGCTCTGTATGCCTCAGGATTAGGGTTCGTGAAGTCAGTAGTTTAAAAGCATAAAAAGCCAGTGTGTTACACATACGGCTCATTCAGACGAGCATGGTTTACACGCTGTTACAATGTCGTAGAATTCCTTTGTGGAACCACGGCTTACTCAATTTGAAATGTTTACACCCTTCCATATTAATTCTGAATTGATAATGCGCATAAGAAGATTTCACACTGACACAGGTTCAGCATGCATAGCTTCCTCAATTCTCCTTTAATGTTGGGCGTGTAGCCTCTTTTAAAGAGTTTAACATATGGGCAGGTCAAAAGATTACATAGATACATAGATACAACGTATTGTTTAATTATTGGATAAGCATCTTGCAATTCTTCCATCCTCCGGTCATCTGTGATTGGCCATCAGGTGGTGGATGAAATGAGTGGGTTGTCTTGGAGCCACGTGTGGTTCCTTCGATATGATTGGATGTTACATCATGAACTATAAATTGCACAAACCTCCCATGTTATTTGCATACGTTTCCAGTAAAATTGCTTGGGTAATTATTGTGGTAGCTGTTTCAGACTGCGGTTATCTATGTCTGAGTTATACTGTCTTCCAAAGTTGCAAAACAGATGGAAAATGTAACGTGTTTATACTATATATTATCTTGTCAGTGTTTTGAGAACAGAAGTTTCATAAGAGGAAGTAGATACATTGGATACATGAAAGAAGGCATATCTATATTTGTAACAGTAATGGAAAAGTACTGGCATTTAGTATACAGAATAAAAACAGGTTCATTGTCCATTACCAAAGGCCCACAGTCCAGAATATAGATATATTGGGTTTCCACTACAACAACAGCGTGTAAACCCCGCTGTTCACATGCAGGAAATCTACGGTTAATGAGCTGCTCTCTGGAGCAGTACGTTCACATGTCCGTGCTGCAGGCAGAGTGCTGCCACAGCTCCCATTGGAGCCAATGGTCAGCACCATGGACAGCGGCGGAGCCAATAGGCGAGTCAGCACTCGCTGTCGTATCTTTTTTTACCAGTGCAAAATCTGTGCTGGTAAAAAAGCACCATGTGAGCGCTTTCATAGCAACCTATTGATAGCTATAGAAGCGTAGTTTACATGCTGCTGTAACAGCGTGTAAACCACACTCATCTGAACAAGGCCTTAGACAGTTTAATACTCCAGTTTTAGCCATTTTGGTGAACTTCTGGTTTGAACTAATTTGAAATAAACCGTACATTTTTCAAAAGCTTGTTTATCACCAATCTCTAGTGGAAAAAACTGTAGGGCAGAACCCAATAAAGTTCGGTGTAGATTTCTCGAATTAAAGAAATAGTACAAATATTGCCACCAGGAGAATATTTGGCGCTGTATATGAATAGTACAGCATATATATATAATGCAGCTGGTAAAAGGATTCTATCAATTATTCAGATCAATGCGATACAACTGCGGTGCTATCACGTTGTCTGAATGTGCCTTGCTGGATAAACTTTATTATCAGTGAGTTGTTAACAAATTAATTGGACATGTGCACAGAGCACACATTGAACCATATATGTAGGTTTTTCCAACATGACAAATCACTGAGCCATTGTGCAGTAAATATAATGCTGTCCCAAGCCACAATGGATGGTTCTTAGCCATGAATTATGACGTACTCCAAAATCTTATACTTCAACAGTGCCAAATATTTCTCCCCTGGCGACATCTGATCCTTTTGTTTTCCTTTAAGAAATCTTAACCCAATAGCCCGCTGAGTATACACACCAACTTTTAATAGGTTATGCCCCGTACTTTTTTTCTAAAGACCTCTGAACACCTCTGGTTTAATTCTGATCGCCCTATATATGTTAAAAAAAGACATTCACTGAGATGCTTCCATGTCCATTTTTACAAGTCACAGCTTTTATGATGCTTAAAAAAATGACCTACGTGAGTCATTTAGGTCATGTATGCCTTTCCTTTCATACAAACATTAACTACACTCAAAATCGATGACCTTCAAATATAAATGTTTCAAAAAAAGAATCTAAAGGTGCATTTGGATAGGTTCACAGTAAAGATATCTAATTAAGTTTTACTTCCATTTACGAGTTATTAATTTGGCAATTGCACTATTGAATGAGGTAATAATCCTGATGTAAATGAATGCTCCCAGGTTATTACATCATTGAAGGCAAATTCCATTAGAATTGGCAAAAACAATGGAGATGAATTGTAAAAACTCTCTTTTTAGTCAATGCCTCTTATTAATAGAATAAGAGTTAGCAATAGTTTGAAAAATGCAGCAAAGTGTTGAAATGTGTCTATTTCTCGTATACTAATGAAATCAGTTAGATGTTAGGCCTCGCTCACACGGGCGTTTTTTCCCGCGATTTGCGGATTGCATGACGGATGAGCATCCACAAATCACGTGACCGGGGCCGAAAAATCGCCCCAAAAAATCTGCTCCTAGCTGCGTTTCATTAGAAATGGGCCAGAGCAGTGCAGCGCTGTCCAGCGCATTGAATTCAATGGAGCCGGCAATACAGCCGGCTCCATTGAAAGCAATGGGCTGCGGGCGATCTCACGATGAATTTTCGGGAAGGGCTTAAAAATATAAGCCCTTCCCTGAAATTCATCCAGAAATGTGTAAAAAGTAAAAAAAAATATATACTCACCGTGTCCCTGCAGACAGAGTTCAGCCACGGCCGGCAGTTCTCCTGAACTGCTGTGAGTAGTATTCAGCAGGCGGGGATTTTAAATTGAACTCCGTCTGCCGGGACAAGGTGAATATATTTTTTTTTTACACATTTCTGTATGAATTTCAGGGAAGGGCTTATATTTTTAAGCCCTTCCCGAAAATTCATCGTGCGATCGCCGGCAGCCCATTGCTTTCAATGGAGCCAGCTGTATTGCCGCCTCCATTGAATTCAATGGGCAAACATCATTCTTCTCTGCCACAGCTGTTACAGCTGTGGCAGAGGAGAATGATTTGTCTAGTATATGTTCTCAATGGGGTCTGCGCTGCTGCCGCCGGCCCCATTGAGCGCATATAGAGAAGAGAACAGGAATTGCAGATCGCAGATAGGTGCGATCTGCGATTTCTGTTCTATAATTTATCGGACGAGCGCATAAAAAGCGCTCATGTGTCCGATACCATTGCAAAGCAATGGTTTTATAAAATCACACATTGCATGCGCATGCGCAGATCACACGGAAAATCGCCCGTGTGACCGAGGCCTTAGAAGGTAAGTTCTAGATATATAATATGTAACTTCTTGTCATGATTCATATTAAGAAATTTGGTAAGGAGAGATGGTCCGATGTTAAAATAAAAATCCCTCCCCCATCCTATGCAAAATCACCTCAAATTCCTCGCAAATTGCAAGGTTTTAGCCAGAGCTACATACCCCAACAAGATTCTCAACTATGTGAATCTTTGGTTGGCAGAGCATCCTTAGTGCTTCTACACACATTTTCCCAATCACCTATCTCACTTATCTAATCAGTAGACAGTTTACTTATAAATCTAATACTTTCTCCTACCAATGCTGGAGGTATAAAACTTTCGTTGTTCATACCTAATAGGACGCCATCGAAAGCTGGGGCCTTCCTCATGTAGGGTCCCATAGCAGTGTCATTGTCTGAATTGTAATGTATGAATTGTAATTTCAATCATGACTTTTTAATCATGACTGGGAATTATGAATTTTATCATCTTGCAAAGATAATGTCTTTGTATACTGTTTTTGTATTTTAAATTTACTCTTATTAGTATTTTTATTTTTAGTCTGTATTCTAGCTTTACTGAGATAAGGGCCTTTTTGGCCATAAAAAATGTTTCTTTGCTGGTGCCTTATAGAATAAAGTTATATATCTTCATTTACTGGCTAGAAGTTTCTTAATTGGAGGACCACGCCATTTAGCAGGCTTTTTACGGTCATTTGATGCAATTGTCTGTCTCAATGGCAGGTACAATCCACTTTTATATTGAGGCCTCATTTACACGAGTGCTGTTTTGTGTGCACCTATGTGCGCATGCACAAAACAGCGAGCCTATTACAACCATTGGTTCCCTATGGTGTGTTCACATGTCTATCTTTTGCAGGTGTGCAAATTCGCGCAGCTGCAAAAGATAGGAGATCCGTGCACTGGAAAGGTCTGTGCTGCGCGTAAATATTGCCTTAAATAAGCACTTATCTGTATGTAGATAGCTTTCACTCGAAATAGAGGCTCCAACCAGTCCTAACCACTACCACCAACTGAACTGAGTAAACAGCAATGGATAAGGGGAGGGGTAGGAATATAAAGCCCTCCTCACCTGCTCATAGGTAGCACAGAGAAGGAACCACACCCCAAACCCTCTCTCACAGGTAGGACTCTCAGGTAGAATACCAGCATGCAGCATACAGGTACTGATCGCAGCTAGCAGCCCCCACACAACGTGAGTTAACCAGTGATCTGCATATTGGCAGAGTGACTGGTCTGTCCCTGCATCGTGGCCAACCTGTTGCGACACCATTCACTTGAATGAAATCCATACCGTAGTCTACACTGGGTAGATTTTAAGTCCTTGTATAAAAGAAGAAGTGACATGTCACTTATTGATGAGAAGTGGTTGGAAGCATTCCCTCTGATGTTGAATGCGTGGTGCAATATTATATATACAATTATTAAAATTGTAATAATTGGAGGGAACATAGTACAATGCCATCCTTCAACTAGCAACCAAATAATCACAAATAAAAAGAAAAGAAGGTTCATGAAGACACTCAATCTTTAAATAAAAATACAATTTTCATGAATCCATATTTCATATAGTCCATCTATAATGACATCCTATCTCAAAGAGGTCATTAATAGAGATGAGCGAGCATACTCGCTAAGGGCAATTACTCGAGCGAGCATTGCCCTTAGCGAGTACCTGCCCGCTCGGAAGAAAAGATTCGGCTGCCGGAGCGGGGGAGCGGTGCGTTGCGGGAGTGAGCAGGAGGGAGCGGGGGGAAAGGGGAAAAGAGAGAGATCTCCCCTCCGTTCCCCTCCGCGCTCCCCGCCCCCCGCCGGCTGCCGAATCTTTTCTTCCGAGCGGGCAGGTACTCGCTAAGGGCAATGCTCGCTCAAATAATTGCCCTTAGCGAGTATGCTCGCTCATCTCTATTTATTAATAATGATTAATTCCATAATACAACCCCAATTCCAAAAAAGTTGGGATGCTATGTAAAATGTAAATAAATGTAAAAAGAATAAGAATGCAATGATTTGAAAATCTCATACAAATATATTTTATTCATAATAGAACACAGAACACATATCAGATGTTTCAATAAAAAAAAACTATTTTAGAAAATGAAGGCAGCCACACATCTCAAAAAAGTTGGGGCAAGGCCAGGTGTACTATTGTGTAGCCATCCTTCTTCCTTTTCCAACAGTCTGTAAATGTCTGGATAGTGAGGAGACCAATTGCTGGAGTTTTGGGAGAGGAATGTCCCATTCTTGTCTGATGTAGGATTTTAGCTGCTCAGCAGTCCCGGGTCGTCTTTGTTTGATTATTTGTTTCATAATACGCCGAATGCTTTATATTGGTGAAACACCCAAACTCTTCCTCTGCAAAGCCATGCTGTTTCGATGGATGCCGTATGTGGTATGGCATTGTCTTGCTGAAATATGCAAGGCTTTTCCTAAAAGAGAGGTTATGTGGATGGCAGCATATGTTATTCTAAAGCCTCTATATACTGCTCAGCATTGATGGTGCCTTTCAATATGTGTAAGTTGCCCATGCCATAGGCACTATTGTAACCCCATACATTCGGAGATGCTGACTTTTGAACTGTGCGCTGATAACAAGCTGAATATTCCCTCTCCCCTTGAGTCTGCAGAATACAGCATCTCTGTTTTCCAAAAAGAATTTCAACTTTTGATTCACTTGATCACAAAAGAGTTTTCCATTTTGCTATTTTAAATTAGCTTTGGTCTAGAGAAGACCTCAGTTTTTGGATTTGGTGATATATGGCTTCTTTGCATGATACAACTTTAACTTGCAATTGTAGATTGCACAGCGAACTGTTCTCACAGACAGAAATTCCTGGAAGTATTCCTGAGTCCATGCAGTGATTTGCATTATAGAATCATGACTGTTTATAATGCAACGATGCCTGAGGACCCTTAGGTCTTGAGCATCCAGTATTGACCCTTGGTCTTGTCCCTTGTGTACATGAATTTCTCCAGATTCTCTGAATCTTTTGATGATATTATGTACTGTTGATGGTGGGATATTCAAAGTCTTCACTATTTTATGTTGAGGAACATTTTTCTGAAATTCTTCTTTAATATTTAGATGCAATTTTTGACAGATTGGCGAACCTCTGACCCTCTAATATACTCATTTTATGTACGGTCATATGACTTAGTATTCAATTGACCCTCCAGCTGTTTATTATTAGTATCACTTACTTTTCCAGTAGAGATGAGCGAGCACCAAAATGCTCGGGTGCTCGTTACTCGGGACGAAATTATCGCAATGCTCGAGGGTTCGTTTCGAATAACGAACCCCATTGAAGTCAATGGGCGACCCGAGCATTTTTGTATATCGCTGATGCTCGCTAAGGTTTTCATTTGTGGAAATCTGGGCAATTCAAGAAAGTGATGGGAACGACACAGCAACGGATAGGGCAGGCGAGGGGCTACATGTTGGGCTGCATCTCAAGTTCCCAGGTCCCACTATTAAGCCACAATAGCGGCAAGAGTGGGCCCCCCCCCTCCCAACAATTGTTACTTCTGAAAAGCCCTCATTAGCAATGCATACCTTAGCTAAGCACCACACTACCTCCAACAAAGCACAATCACTGCCTGCATGACACTTCTCCTGGGTTACATGCTGCCCAACCCCCCCCCCCCCGCGCATGACCCAGTGTCCACAGCGCACACCAAATTGTCCCTGCGCAGCCTTCCACTGCCCTCATGCCACACGCTGGCCTCATGCCACACCACCCTCATGTCTATTTATAAGTGCATCTACCATGAGGAGGAACCGCAGGCACACACTGCAGAGGGTTGGCACGGCTAGGCAGCGACCCTCTTTAAAAGGGGCTGGGCGATAGCCCACAATGCTGTACAGAAGCAATGAGAAATATAATCCTGTGCCACCGCCATCAGGAGCTGCACACGTGGGCATAGCAATGGGGAACCTATGTGCCACACAGTATTCATTCTGTCAAGGTGTCTGCATGCCCCAGTCAGACCGTGTTTTTTTATAAATAGTCACAGGCAGGTACAACTGGGAATCCCCAACTCCGCAATGGGAATTCCGTGTGCACCCACAGCATGGGTGGCTCCCTGGAACCCACCGGCGGTACATAAATATATCCCATTGCAGTGCCCAGCACAGCTGATGTAACGTCAGCTGTAATGCAGGTGGGCAAAAAATTATTTGGATTACACTGTAGGCGAGGGCCCCCAAAAATTGGTGTACTAACAGTACTAATGTACCTCAGAAAAATTGCCCATGCCCAACCAAGAGGGCAGGTGAAACCCATTAATCGCTTTGGTTAATGTGGCTTAATTGGTAACTAGGCCTGGAGGCAGCCCAGTGAAAATAAAAATTGGTTCAGGTGCAAGTTTCAACGCTTTAATGAGCATTGAAACGTATAAACATTGTTTACAAAAGTCATATGACTGAGCTTTGTGGGCCTAAGAAAAATTGCCCATTCGGCGTGATTACGTGAGGTTTCAGGAGGAGGAGCAGGAGGAGCAGGTTGAATATTATACACAGATTGATGAAGCTAAAAGGTCCCCTTTTTTTATGGTGATAGAGAATGATGCTTCCATCCGCGGGTGCAGCCTACGTATTGTTTAGGTACCGCTGCTGTCCGCTGGTGGAGAAGAGAAGTCTGGGGAAATCCAGGCTTTGTTCATCTTGATGAGTGTAAGCCTGTCGGCACTGTCGGTTGACAGGTGGGTACGCTTATCCGTGATGATTCCCCCAGCCGCACCAAACACCCTCTCTGACAAGACGCTAGCCACAGGACAAGCAAGCACCTCCAGGGCATACAGCGCGAGTTCAGGCCACGTGACCAGCTTCGACACCCAGTAGTTGTAGGGGGCAGAGGCGTCACGGAGGACGGGCGTGCGATCGGCTATGTACTCCCTCACCATCCTTTTACAGTGCTCCCGCCGACTCAGCCTTGACTGGGGAGCGGTGACACAGTCTTGCTGG
The DNA here is from genome assembly GCF_035609145.1 of Eleutherodactylus coqui. Taxonomy (NCBI): domain Eukaryota; kingdom Metazoa; phylum Chordata; class Amphibia; order Anura; family Eleutherodactylidae; genus Eleutherodactylus; species Eleutherodactylus coqui. The sequence goes on along the minus strand of NC_089838.1, from coordinate 228,997,869 downwards.
GGAGCCATAAAGCTGGCAAAGGCCTTGGAGAGTGTTCCCCTGCCTTCGCTGTACATGCTGCCTGATCTCCCCGCCTCCCCTGCTACCTGGCCCTCGGAACTGCGCCTTCTGCCACTAGCACTGTCGGATGGGAATTTTACCATCAGTTTGTCCACCAGGGTCCTGTGGTATAGCATCACTCTCGAACCCCTTTCCTCTTCGGGTATGAGAGTGGAAAGGTTCTCCTTATACCGTGGGTCGAGCAGTGTGTACACCCAGTAATCCGTAGTGGCCAGAATGCGTGTAACGCGAGGGTCACGAGAAAGGCATCCTAACATGAAGTCCGCCATGTGTGCCAGGGTACCTGTACGCAACACATGGCTGTCCTCACTAGAAAGATCACTTTCAGGATCCTCCTCCTCCTCCTTCTCCTCAGGCCATACACGCTGAAAGGATGACAGGCAAGCAGCATGGGTACCCTCAGCAGTGGGCCAAGCTGTCTCTTCCCCCTCCTCCTCCTCCTCCTCCTCAATGCGCTGAGATATAGACATGAGGGTGCTCTGACTATCCAGCGACATACTGTCTTCCCCCGCCTCCGTTTCCGAGCGCAAAGCGTCTGCCTTTATGCTTTGCAGGGAACTTCTCAAGAGGCATAGCAGAGGAATGGTGACGCTAATGATTGCAGCATCGCCACTCACCATCTGGGTAGACTCCTCAAAGTTTCCAAGGACCTGGCAGATGTCTGCCAACCAGGCCCACTCTTCTGTAAAGAATTGAGGAGGCTGACTCCCACTACGCTGCCCATGTTGGAGTTGGTATTCCACTATAGCTCTACGCTGCTCATAGAGCCTGGCCAACATGTGGAGCGTAGAGTTCCACCGTGTGGGCACGTCGCACAGCAGTCGGTGCACTGGCAGATTAAACCGATGTTGCAGGGTGCGCAGGGTGGCAGCGTCCGTGTGGGACTTGCGGAAATGTGCGCAGAGCCGGCGCACCTTTCCGAGCAGGTATGACAAGCGAGGGTAGCTTTTCAGAAAGCGCTGAACCACCAAATTAAAGACGTGGGCCAGGCATGGCACGTGCGTGAGGCTGCCGAGCTGCAGAGCCGCCACCAGGTTATGGCCGTTGTCACACACGACCATGCCCGGTTGGAGGCTCAGCGGCGCAAGCCAGCGGTCGGTCTGCTCTGTCAGACCCTGCAGCAGTTCGTGGGCCGTGTGCCTCTTCTCTCCTAAACTGAGTAGTTTCAGCACGGCCTGCTGACGCTTGCCCACCGCTGTGCTGCCACGCCGCGCGACACCGACTGCTGGCGACGTGCTGCTGCTGACACATCTTGATTGCGAGACAGAGGTTGCGTAGGAGAAGGAGGAGGGTGGTTTAGTGGAGGAAGCATACACCGCCGCAGATACCACCACCGAGCTGGGGCCCGCAATTCTGGGGGTGGGTAGGACGTGAGCGGTCCCAGGCTCTGACTCGGTCCCAGCCTCCACTAAATTCACCCAATGTGAATTTGGTGAGGTGAAAAACCAGAGACACCGCATGCAGAAGATATAATGTGTACTGTTTCCCTGTGGTGGGATGACGGCGGTCATGTAACGGGCGCAGCAGAGCCAGGAAACAATTATGCGCAAGCTTGCTGTAACGCTTAGCTGGGTATTAATTAGCAACTACTACCCCCAGCAGACACGCAGTAAACTGAAGACAGTCACAGGCAGCCCATATATTGTATTTTTCCCCAATTTTTTTGAAAAAGCCCACTGCCTATATAGCCAGTATACCTCTTTCCCTGTACCACTGTCCCTGCCTCACCAGTACTGCCCCTATACTGAGTAAAATGACTGCAGACTGAGGACGCTATGGTCTGCACGCCCGATATACAAAAAAAAAAAAAAAGTGCAACACTGCTAAAAGCAGTCTCAACAGTACTGCACACGGTCAGATGTGGCCCTAAGAAGGACCGTTGGGGTTCTTGAAGACGAATATAACACCTAACACTCTCCCTATAGCAGCTACAGCAAGACAGCACTTTCCCTGATCTCTGTCAGGATGCATGTGTGGCGAGCCACGGGCGGGGCAGATTTAAATACTTGGGTGTCATCTGATCTCCCCAGCCACTCACTGCAGGGGGGTGGGATAGGGCTGGAAAGTCACAGGAGGAAGTTGTAATGCCTTCCATGTGCTTCTAAAAGCACGCAAATTTCTTAGGGAAGGAAATGTAATGGAGTCGAGAACCGCGTGGTGCTCGTCTCGAGTAACGAGCATCTCGAACACCCTAATACTCGAACAAGTATCAAGCTCGGACGAGTACGCTCGCTCATCTCTAATAATTATATACAGGAGATACCCAGGTTATACCAGCATGGTCCTTATCACTATATACAGGGGAATATACACGCCTGATATAACCTGGATATGTCCTTTATATAATTATATATGTACTACTGGTATAAGTTATACATCCTGTATGTAGTGACATAGACCATGCTGGTATAACCTGGTATATCACTATATACAGGAAATGTATAATTTATAGCAGCTGTATATATTTAATTATATACAGTAGATACCCAGGATTTGTGAACCGAGAGCAAGGCAGGTGGTTTGGTCTCCGCAACCAGAAAGGACGCACAGGGGGTGGTCAAGTTAAGAAAAATGTATTTACTACAGGTTAATAAAGGCAAGTTAATGGTAAAAGAACAGGAATGAGGACAAGCAAAATACACAATATAGTTGGAACAATTCAAGTTAGATTTCACAATATATTCCACGTTTACTATGTCCACCTCCACAGCACGGACACTGAAAGAACACTAGTCCCAAAACTATCCCTAACTGACCCTAACTTCACATTTGGGTGCGCACCCTTCTTACCAGTGGTCTGGGTGGACTGTTTACAGTGTGTAGAAGCGTGCATTGGGGCCCAATGTCGTTCTTTCCTTGTATAGCGAAGCGTCCTCTCCTCACGGTTATCACAACATCCGAGGCAATAAGATTCTTCTTAGCAGGCAGGAAAACAAAATGGAGGCAATGAAATCCAACAGCAAGTAGCTCGGCACACTGACCGTCCTGCAGAATCAATACACCCCGATGTGATATAAGCCAGGGGTTGTGCAGTTCCCGTCCGGTACTCAACAGCACTGCCAGTCTTTAGCTTTGGTGGCAATGTCCACAGCCACAATGTCAGTATTACTGGTTAGCCACTGGGCACAGTCCTTTCAGCATGGCTCCACTGAATATACTGTCTCTTTATACTCTGTCTGCCTCTGGACTGAATTACACACAGGTTAGCTGCACAGGAAAGTCCTCTAAGATCTCCACACACTCTCAATGCAGCACAGACACTTGGTTCTCTCTCTGCAAAGATGGCTGCTGCTCTCTGTGTGTTGTCATATCCTGCTTCCTTCTCATACTGGGTCTGCAGACAGGCAGGCTGACCTCATAGGGGTGTGTCCCTCCAGCATCACATTCCCATTGCAGGGGCTGCTGACCAGAATCACAGAAACACATATACACTCAACTTTAACACAGTTTAAACAAATGGAACTTGGCACATCATTGGGCTGTATATTAGGACAAGTATATGCACAGAAGCAGCACTCCTATTGCCATAAGGCTGGGACACAGTCTGTATATTACAGTTATACCAGCATGGTCCATGTTATTATATACAGGCCATTTGGGGAGCAGGAAAGGGGAATCCCCGTGGTTGAACGGCTTTGTCTCTGAACGGAACCAAACTGCGTTGGACGTACCACATTGACTATAATGGGGTCTGTCCGCTTTCCACCCAGTTACCCCGCTTTTAGACAGAAGTAAAAGCACTGTTTGTAGCACTTTTCTTCTAGTATTTTGAGACGGATCTGTAATGGAACCTCCGACCGGAGATTCTGGCACAGATGGGAACTCGGCCATACACTAGCATGGTCAATATCACTGTATACAGGGAGATATATAGCTTGGGTATCTCCTGTATATAATTATGTGTACAGCATGGTATAATTTATACATCTCCTTGTATATACCCATGTTGGTATAACCTGGGTAAATTCTGTATATAAAAATACACTTTACACACAATTAAAATATGCATCAAAACTCGCATGTGTTTTTTAAAAAAAACAAAAAGACATTTTTTGCTTAAATCCTCATGCATTTTGTTATAGTGAATGCAGTTTCTTAAAAATGTATGTGGTTTTTGAATACCACATGCAGTTTTTTTAATGTGGTTTTTAAATTGTGATTCAAAAATGGCACAAAAAACATGAACACAGCCTAAGGTTGGGCTCACACGGCTGTAAGCATAAAACACTGCTTGGGTTACGCAGCGTTTTACTGCTGTAGAGCCATCGGTGACCTGCCCTATCGCTTCGTATCGCAGCAAACTTGTACTGTCCATGATAGCGTATCTCACACGCGCTGCCATGCGCAGTACTCCTGGTTTTTTTGTTTATACCTCCCGCTCTGAAGCTTTGCAACGGCGCACATACATGCCGTTCATACGCAATGTAAATACATATGGGCTGTGTTGATTACGGGCCCATGTATAACAATGGGCTCTCTCGCATGTGATACGCTGCAAAATAGAACATGCTGAGTTCTTTTTTGCACTCACATATTAGACACAATTCCTACACACAAATGTGAGCTGAATTGTGCATGGCAATGTATTTGTTTGCCTGCGAAGTACCGCATATCAAATGTACGTACAACACATATATTCGTAATACACGGTAATCAAATGCTCATGTGAGCCCAGTCTAAGGGGCTGTAAACAATTTTTCACATAGACCAGGAAATAAGTCATGTTTGAAAAGCTTATGCCAAGGTGCCAGACCATGTATGTAAATTAGTTTTGCAGCTGCGCGGTTTAGGTATGGATACGAGGAGGGGAGGGGCCCAAGCTGAATTTTTGCACCCGGTCCCTGAGCCTTTAGTTGCACTCCTGATAGGCTGGAAACACTAAATTAAATACTATTTTTTCTGGATATACTTATCTGTTCCACACATCCTGTATTCATTATGCTGCGTTTCCTCTGCTCCCAAGTCCCGGAGACATTAGTCCTCACTGCGTTACTTAGTATGAAGCCTTGTGATCCATGCATTCAAAGCAGCCATGTGTCCCAGCCTTTCACTCATAAACTTCTCGCCATTACAGGTGGAGCTGCACCCAAGCATCAGCATAGCAAAATCCATTACCTATGGTGACATGAACATGACTTCCTAAGAGAATAAATATATACACACCTAATGTGGGGCTTTCTAGAAAAACATGCACCAATCAGAGCACAAAACATCTTCCTTCAACGTATTACAACAATTTAACCCTATCCTACCTGAATAAGATTAATAGGATTCCTTCAAGCCAAAGTCAGACTTTTTATACAAGCCTTGTTAGAATGACCGGAAATTACAAGCAAAGCCAGACTCCATGTACATACAGCTGTTTCAGGGTTTTTGCCCTTCATAGGTGGCACTGTGGAGGATTTATTCCATCTCCCTTATTTGCATATTACCCAGAGGAGCGTGCATGGCCATTTGAGTCTCCTTACTTAGTTTATAGTTGCTCTCCCTAAGAAGAAAATATAGCGTTTTTGACCTAAGATTAATAGGGCCTATTGTTGAACAACCTATTACTTTCATAGAAAAAAAATAAAATCCATAAAGAAAAATTAGTGGAATAGTTAAAAAAACCTCACAAAATATATTACATTTCAATTCATTGTTCAATTCTACTCTTTAATTTATTTATCCACGTATTTTTGCAGTAGCACCTTATCGCAATAACCTCCTCTGGAATCTTTCGGTACCTGATAGATCACCATAAACCACATTCCCACAGAGCTTTTTAACATTTTTTGTATTCCTCACATGTTCATTTATCCTTACATGAGCTTCTCTAATTGTTTTCCCTACATATATTTCACCCCAAGGGCAAGAGAGTAAATACACCACCATAGTGGAACGACAGTCCAGATGGCTAAGAATCTGAAACAGTTTCATATATATTATTCCAAAAATTATTTAAAAGACAGGCAGTGAAAATATATTGATTTAAAATTGAAAGATGTGGTACAGTGCCTGCCCTCTTTAGTTTAAAATACAGGGGTTGTGTTGGTAAAATTGCATGATCTGGAGGCCCCACGGGGTCTTCTTCAAATGCATGTAAGGATAAATGAACATATGAAGGATATAAAAAGGATAACAAAACTAGTCCAGTGGCTTAAGGAATATTATGGACCAAACCCTGTGGGAATATGGTTTATGGTGATATATTAGGTACCAAAAGATTCCAGGGGAAGTTGTCGAGATAAGTTTTTTCTACAAAAAGAGAGTATGTGAACATTTATATTAAAGAGTTTGATTCCCCCGGGGATCGAGCAATGACCCTTTTCCTTCCCTATGCAGATACTTAGGTCCATTACCTAGATCCACGTTCTTCATGTGTTGAGCGTCTTCTCTATTTATGGATTTAATTGCTTGATAAAGGACATTGGCCCGAAACCTTGCATATATCTGTGGATGCCTGGAGAAATTCAAAAAATCTTAAAAGCATTCTACAAAAGAATCCCTAGTGTGTGCGGGTCATCTTTGCTTTTCTGACTTCTTGATGAGGAATCCATGTCAGATTTACCATATGAGGATTAGTTCCATTGAATGAGGCTAAAATCTGTGTGTAGATCAATGGCAGCAGAAATACAAATCCCTGGATTATACCTTGTGAACATAGCCTATTAAAATCTTTCAATCTATTTTGCATCCTTCACGGTAAGATTTTTTAGTACAGAAAATCCTCTTCTGTCCATAGTTATCGACTGTTAGGTTATGTTCCAATGCTGCAGAAAAGGTCAATGACATGTAGAACTGCAAATCTGATGCCAATTTGTGGCATAATCTGCATGTGGTATGTACACATTTAGCTGCAGATGTGCAGACAGCCGGAAAAAAATCATGACATAATACAGCTTGTTGTAGAATTAAAAATTCTAAAATCTGTGCTGATTTTTTTTCTGTCACATGTGATTTTGTAAAACCCATCCATATATATATATATAGAATTGTTATATCATGTATCATCATGATAATATATACATATTTTATTATGCAGGATTTAGTGTAGCTTCTGAATAAATTGGCTGTGAGAAGAGTATACGCTTTGCTAAGCAAAATGTGTAACTATAACTATGATTATTTAATACATTGATGATTATACCTCAATCAGCTATATTGGATTATCCATTCCATTATCTTCCATGCTACTTTCATTACTGCATTAGTTTGCTATAACCTTCTGTCTCTGTCTAATATATTGGCACAGTAACACGTGCAGTAAGGCTGATAAATCCTTGCCCACCTAACTTTAGGCCCTAGGCAAAAAAGATCACAAAATGGATTTGTGTATTGAGGCTGTTTTGACAAAAATGATAAATTTGCTCTCAAGAATGAAAGATGTTATCCAAAAACTAACATAATCATTTCAGACATAACGCCTTCCAGTTGAACCTCCCTCATATATCTGAGTCTTGAAATTGAAAGCCCAATAAATAAAATATCCTTAGATGCCAAAACATACTGGACTTTGCTGTATATTTCACATTGTCAAATAGAATTACGGTTTTTAGCGCAGAACAAAACTTTAATTACATATACTAAAGCATGCATGCTTTACATTATTTAACACAAAGAAAATGATTTGGGCCCTTTCATTGCTAGATTTTAGATTAGATTTTAGAAAGGTTAACTCTTTTAAACATTTTGTCTGTAGCCCTTGTTTTATCCACACATACTATAATAAATCTTTTTTTTTCTTGTCTTCAAAGTGATACCTACTGTTGTCGTAATACATAAGGACATGTGAAGGTCTGCATGTATGTAAAAATATTAAGACAAAACTCATTGGGTATTAGAAGTATTGGCCAAGAGGATGGACTCTGGCAGTTGGCACTTTGGGAAAGCACTCATAGGCTGATGCTGGAGTGCATGAAGTGACTATTGTGACAGCTGGTAAAGCATATAAACACATCAAGGTTGCAAACTGTCCAGAAATTACTGGATAGTCCTTAAGAATAGATGATTTTTTTCTAGTGTTCATAAAAAAATGGATGCACCCGTGTTTTTTTGTGGTTTGTGGTACTATAGAAAGTTATTGTAATGACAGTTATCAAATTTTTACAGTTCATGGTAAATGCTGGCAATGTGTTCATATTAGTATCTGAACTCTAAACACATATTACTTACAAACAACTGATATTTTCACGAGAAAACCATAATGTATGCTAAAGATTATGATGTTTGAACAAGTTGTCCAGAAAAAAGAAAAATTCAGAGGGGCAACCCTGAAATACATGAACTACCTGTAGGGTGTGCTATGTTCGGCAGATCACATTTCTTGCTAGGCTTAGGTCCTCTGTCTTAGGCCGACTGCAGACGGGCGGAAATTCCACGGCGGGATTTCCGCCCCTGGAAGCTGCCATAGGATTGCGTTAACAAACGCAATCCTATGCAGACGGTTGCGATTTGGCCACGCGAAATCTCGTGCGGCAAACAAATCGTGGCATGCTGTATTTTCGTGCGGGGCTCGCAGAAACGTCACTCACTGGCCGCCGGCTCCGCTCTGCGCATGCTCTGGCCTCCCGGCAGCCGGCACATGGAAAAGCCGGGCCGCGGGAGCAGGTGAGTGTCACGCTGCTCTCTGCAGACGCTCGGGTCGGGTCCCACTGCGAGAATTCTCGCAGCCGGATCTGACCCGGCCGTCTGCAGGCGGCCTTAGGCTGCTTTCAGATGAGTGTATTTTAACTCCGTATTTGGAGTAAATCTATGGCCGTATTTTTCACAGCTGTTTTTAAAAACGCATCATGACCTATTATTGTCTGTTTTCGCCTCCGTATTGGTATTACTTTCTATTCTGCAAATATGGATCAGAATTTGGCCACTGGAAAATTAAACAAAAAAAATTATTGAGGCAAACACAGATCAAATACTGATGACATATGGTTATATGTCATTTATAACACGTCCGTATTACAGATCTGTATTATGAACATGTGACAATACACACGTCTGAAACTGGAGCTTCTGACACCAATACTTTACAAAGAGGAAAAAATTCTAAATTCTCTTATATGGATGTCTTGGGTGCAATACATGAAATAGAAAATTAAGCCGCTGATCAGAAAGGAGTGTTTTTCTTATAACATATTAATATAAAAATGTGTTTGCCTCTAATAGTTTAATTAAGTAAAGAAACATTAACAGAAATGTAAATACAAGATGTAATAAAAGGTAATCTAAGTGTACAATAACATAACATTATCCAAACATGTTAGAAACCACATTGATAGAAACATTTACTATGAGAGGAGTGGAAGAAGTGAGTGGAGAGGGTGCACTCTACACAGTCTTCAATATTTTACAAGACATAAGTAATAAAAGGTTGACTTTTCCAGCTGGTATAGACTTGAAAATATTAATGTTATCTTGCATTACGAGGTGCCCACCATAATTTAAAAGATGGAAACCTCTTTTGTCTAAGTAAAAATAATCGCTCATATAAACATTGAGGAAACCTCCAATTTCTGGCTATCCAAAGAAGGGATGAAAGAAAGAAATGGTAAATCAGCCTTCTCAGATTGATTGGTATTTCATCAAACCCTAATGCGAATAAAGCTATAGAAAGATATAGCTTTATTATAGAAAGACATCAACTGCAAATAACTGGGCATTCCCCAAAAATATGAGGTAGGGTGCTCAATGTCTGCAGTTGCACCAACATGTATGTGGCATACCTGATAATAGTCTCGATAATTTGGATGGGTAATGATACCACCTCATCAGAAGTTTGTAGCATATCTATTGCAAGTTGGCACATAAAGTAGCTTTGAGAAACCACATAAAGTAGCTTTGAGAAAAGCTGAATACCGCTTGTCTAGAGAGAACACCCTTCCCAGATCCCAAATAAGCAAATTAATTTGTTTAGAGGTCTCTTTTTCCCTATTGACATATTCATAAATTCTCTGAGTGCACTTGAACTTCATCTTGGGGACATGATTAAAAAGGTCATAAGTTCTATTGGGGTAGCAGGATCTAGGATAAGGGATTGAAGATCAAGAAATATTTTATATACAAGCATTTGAAAAAATAATTTAAAGGGGTACAAAAACTTTGCCTTAGATAATGAAAAGACCAGACTTTATCTCCTAATAATAGATCTGAGAGATTATGTACTCCATTCTTAATCCATGTTTCTTTACCTATACTAGGAAGATAACGTTTTTTAGTATTTATAATGGTAAACGAACCAATATTTTAGTATCCCAACTATTTTAGACCTTCACTAGAGAAGTTCAGGCTTGGAGCAACACTCACACAGAAGGGATCTGAGGCAGATCCCAATCAGGATTGATAGCATACCCAAGTAACAGTGATGGAAGGGGAACACAACCTACTAGTACTTTTTCGATATTGGGCCAACTAATTCCTTTTCCAGAAGCCCACCATGATTAATCTGATTTATTAAGATTACGTTTTAGTATGCAAGTAGATTTGGAAGACTTATTCTACCGATCTTCCTATATGTCTGCAGAACAGTATGTGTATTCCCTCCCCCTCTTCAATAAAATATCTCATTTATGATTGTAACTTCATTATAGTTTCTTTTGGGATGGAAACCAGTAAAGCTCGAAAATACTGTAAAATCCTCGGCAAGTTTATAATTTTGTATAGAACAATCCCACCTAGCCAGGATAGTTCAGCTCTCGAAAGCTCAGCTAGCTCCTTTTTAAGGAGTTGAAAATGGGAGGAAAATTAACCCCCATTAATTTATTTAGTGGAAAGCATAGTTGAATACCCAAATAGGACAGGGAATCTTGTTCCCACCTACAAGGAAACTCTGTCTGATAGTCTCTTTTAGTGAGCCTTTAATGTTGGAACGCAGCACTAATAATTTACTGGCATTCATTTTAAATAAAAACTCTTCAGAATTCAACTAATAATTTGGAGGTGACTAAGGATGAGCGAGTATACTCGCTAAGGCACTACTCGTCCGAGTAATGTGCCTTAGACGAGTATCTCCCTGCTCGTCCTTAAAGATTTGAGGGCCGCCGCGGAGCGGGGAGCTGCGGGGGAGAGTGGGGAGGTACGGAGGGGAGATCTCTATCTCCCTCTCTCCCGCCCGCTCTCCCCTGCTCCCCTTCGCGACTCACCTGTCAGCCGCAGCGGTACCCGAATCTTTATGGACGAGCAGGGAGATACTCGTCTAAGGCACATTACTCGGACGAGTAGTGCCTTAGCGAGTATACTCGCTCATCCTTAGAGGTGACCCATGAGGATGCAAGGGGTCCACAAACATAATAATAATATTATCCACAAACAGACCTGATTTGTGCTGTCTGGCACCCATGAAAATTTCATGAATCCTGGGATCCATTATTATTGCTTTTTCTAGGCACTTTATAACCATTATAAATAACAAAAGGCATAGGGTGCATCCCAGTCAAGTACCATTTGATATCTGGAAAGGTTTGGACATTCACCTAAATCCGAATGGAAGGGGCTAAGTAAAAGGCCCGTATTGCTCTAAGGACATTACTCTTGAAATAAAATTTACTGAATCCATGGCAAAGGTAAAGTCTCAATGGATTTTATCAAGCATTTTCTGCGCATCCAAAGTGAGAAACAGAGAAGGCATACGATTTTCCTCCACTCTGGCCATCAGGTCAATTATACATCTTGTACCATCAGTTGCCTGTCTCCCCTTTGTGAACCCTACCTAGTTGAAGTAAATGATAAGTGGAAAATTATTTCCAGGTATTGGGCTATAAATTTTGCAAATTTAGTATCATGGTTAACTAAAGAGATCGGCCTGAAATTTGCTGGGCAGTTAGTTTGCTTCCTTGGTTTGGTGAGTATAACTATAATGGCTTGTGGCATTTCCTGAGGCATGTTGCCAACTCAGATTATTTCATTAAATAGTTCTGTCATATAAGGGAAAAAAAAAGGAGAAAACAGTTTATAATACTCATTTGAGAAGCCATAGTGGCCTGTACATATGGAATGATCGTGGAAAATGGCTGTTCTGGTAGTGGAAATCCAAAGTCTTTATTATGTTAAGTGTACATTAAGTGCAGCTACACTACCGTTCAAAAGTTTGGGGTCACCCAAACAATTTTGTGTTTTCCATGAAAAGTCACACTTATTCACCACCATGCGTTGTGAAATGAATAGAAAATAGGGTCAAGACATTGACAAGGTTAGAAATAATGATTTGTATTTGAAATAACATTGTTTTTACATCAAACTTTGCTTTCGTCAAAGAATCCTCCTTTTGCAGCAATTACAGCATTGCACACCTTTGACATTCTAGCTGTTAATTTGTTGAGGTAAGCTTGAGAAATTGCACCCCACGCTTCTAGAAGCATCTCCCACAAGTTGGATTGGTTGGATGGGCACTTCTGGCGTACCATACGGTCAAGCTGCTCCCACAACAGCTCAATGGGGTTCAGATCTGGTGACTGCGCTGGCCACTCCATTACCGATAGAATACCAGCTGCCTGCTTCTGCTGTAAATAGTTCTTGCACAATTTGGAGGTGTGTTTAGGGTCATTGTCCTGTTGTAGGATGAAATTGGTTCCAATCAAGCGCTGTCCACTGGGTATGGCATGGCGTTGCAAAATGGAGTGATAGCCTTCCTTATTCAGAATCCCTTTTACCCTGTACAAATCTCCCACCTTACCAGCACCAAAGCAACCCCAGACCATCACATTACCTCCACCATGCTTAACAGATGGCGTCAGGCATTCTTCCAGCATCTTTTCATTTGTTCTGCGTCTCACAAACGTTCTTCTTTGTGATTCAAACACCTCAAACTTGGATTCATCCGTCCACAACACTTTTTTCCAGTCTTCCTCTGTCCAATGTCTGTGTTCTTTTGCCCATCTTAATCTTTTTCTTTTATTGGCCAGTCTCAGATATGGCTTTTTCTTTGCCACTCTGCCCTGAAGCCCAAAATCCCGCAGCCACCTCTTCACTGTAGATGTTGACACTGGTGTTTTGCGGGTACTATTTAATGAAGATGCCAGTTGGGTACCTGTGAGACGTCTGTTTCTCAAACCAGAGACTCTAATGTGCTTATCTTCTTGCTTAGTTGTGCAACGCGGCCTCCCACTTCTTTTTCTACTCTGGTTAGAGCCTGTTTGTGCTGTCCTCTGAAGGGAGTAGTACACACCATTGTAGGAAATCTTCAATTTCTTAGCAATTTCTCGCATGGAATAGCCTTCATTTCTAAGAACAAGAATAGACTGTCGAGTTTCAGATGAAAGTTCTCTTTTTCTGGCCATTTTGAGCGTTTAATTGACCCCACAAATGTGATGCTCCAGAAACTCAATCTGCTCACAGGAAGGTCAGTTTTGTAGCTTCTGTAACGAGCTAGACTGTTTTCAGATGTGTGAACATGATTGCACAAGGGTTTTCTAATCATCAATTAGCCTTCTGAGCCAATGAGCAAACACATTGTACCATTAGAACACTGGAGTGATAGTTGCTGGAAATGGGCCTCTATTCACCTTTGTAGATATTGCACAAAAAACCAGGCATTTGCAGCTAGAATAGTCAATTACCACATTAGCAATGTATAGAGTGCATTTGTTTAAAGTTAGGACTAGTTTAAAGTTATCTTCATTGAAAAGTACAGTGCTTTTGAACGGTAGTGTATATTGTCTTCGTATAGACATGGTAGGGAGATTATAAAGTTTTGAGTAAAAGGCACTAAAAGCCTTTGCAATGTCTTGCGGGTGTGTTAACTTGTCTTTAGAATTAGTGGATCAAATAAAAGGCATCTTGGATTTTAAGTGTTTTTGCTTGACTCTGTGCTATATGTTTGCAGGCCTTATTATAAGATATATAATACATCATACACAGAGAGGAGAGACATTTCACATAATCTGCTATGAGGGCTTTTTGTTAGTCAAAGTCTTAATTGGGAGAGTGCATCATGAAGTGTAGAGACTGTTACTCTTTGATTTTTTGTAAAAGATCAAACACTTCCCTATGTCTCTGTTTTCTATGCTGAGAACTTAATTTGATCATAACACCTCTAATAACGGCCTTATGGGCATTCCATAGGGAAAATATATTTATGTCTGATGTGTTGTTAAGAGAAAAGAACTCTTTAATATATGATTGGAGCTTTTCTTTGAAAACTGGGACCTCCATCCAAAAGGTATTGTTGCTCTATGAACTTGTAGGATGGGCCTGATGTGAAGATATCATAGTGATACAAATAGGGGCATGGTCCAACCAGGTAATCTTGCCTATCTCAGAAAGAGTGACATAATGGAGGGCTAACTCATCGAGGAGGAACAGGTCTATCCTGGGAAATTAATGATGTTTACTAGAATAGAAGGTGTATTCCCTAAAGGAAACATGGAGACATCTAAATACATTAAATAGCTCTTGTCTATGTAGTCATGTTGTTAAGGTAGGGATATATAATTTAGAACTTCCAGTAGAATCATAATGAATATCTGGACTCATGTTAAAGTCACCACAAAGAACCAAATTTGCTTGTTGACAGGAACAATATTTTTGATAATTTTATTTAAAAAATGATTTTGTTAGGAGTAGGAGAGCATATATGTCAGCTACTGTAAATAACGTATCATCAATATATTGAAATGCTACTTAATAGCTACTGAGTCTTTGATAGCTATAAAGATGCCTGCTACTTTTTTATCAGCATTTGCTGTAAAAATATGGGGGAATTTACTATGAGAAAATCTTGGGGCATTTTGCAGTGGATAATGTGTTTCCTGTAAACTCAGGAAAACTACACTATAGGAAATCCCATCTTTCTAAAGTGATGATCTTTTAAATAGACTATTTAATCCATTATTGTTGAGTGACATAAATGTAATTGACATTCTTGTAAACTGCTGAATCCTTAGACCCTGGGAAGCTGAGATACATCATACCAAAGTTAATATGGAGGTTTAATCTTGCCATATATAACAAACCCATACTAAGCAGTGCACACCTCCATAAGAATAAAGAAGGGAGTAACAAACTGTAGGATAAACAGAAAAAAACATTGAAGAATAACATTAAAAAACATACTTTAACCCCTTGAGTGGCGGCTTTCCTACCACCCTGTCGTGCCCACCAGGGCAGGTTTTTTAAAATGGTCTAATCATTGAATTTCAACTAATTTTGCAGTTGCGTCTCAAGAGCCATAACTTTTTCATTTTTCCATTGACATGGCCATATAAGGGCTTGTTTTTTGCAGGACAAGTTGTGATTTTTTAAACAGGGGGGAGGAAAAAAAGAAATGGGGAAAAAAGAAAAAAAGGGGCCATGTCATTAGGGGTTAAATAATGTATTAACTTCCTTCTCTGGGTCATTACGACGCATGGATACCACATGTGTGATTGTATTTTTGATTTTTTACAAAGTAAAGGGAGACAAGTGTTTTTATTATTTTTTTTATAATTTTTTAACTTTTTTTTTTTTTAATTTTTTTTGTCCCTTTAGGGGACTTCCACAGGGACCCATCAGGACCCCTGATCACATTCCGGGGGTCCGATGGTGACAGCCCTTTACATGCTGCAGTGACAGCCCTTTACATGCTGCAGTCACATAGACTGCAGCATGTAAAGGGTTAACACAGCAGAGATCGGAGGTTTTCTTTGATCTCTGCTGTAAGAGCTGGTACCTAGCTGTCCTCTGACAGCCAAGCACCAAGCTCTCCCTGCCACAGAGACCATCGGCTTGCTTCTGACAAGCCGATGGTCTCTATGGCAACCTGTAAACAAAGCAGGAGATTGCCAGCAGATCGGCAATATCTTCTGCTGGTTTTTCAAAGCCCTTGCTTTGTTCTCTGTGGGTCTGTGCAGGCAGAGCACAGTGTCACAGCTTGTGGCATTGTGCTCTGCAGCTCCCATAGTGATATCTTCCGGGCTATGTTGCTATGAGCAGTGGAGCTCGTCCCGGAAAATTTCCGGGCGTGCCACTCAAGAGGTTAAAGAGTGGTACACAACAACGTAATCTTCATTGAAGATTGGGATAAATGGGAAAAAGTTCACCTGAGTAGAGAACAGGACCTCCAACCTGTAAAGAAAATGAGAGAAAGTACCTTGATGGTTCCTCACTTTGCAGACCATTCCAGTATTTAACAGTGGGCAGCAAGAGAGTTGCCTTGTAAACCAGATTCCACAGAGAGTAGACCCCCACTCTTAAGCAAGGTTAAACTATCCTCCAGCTTCTATATCACCTGAGTTTTACTGTCCTTATTTATCAGAAGTTTAGTGGGGAAAGCCCACTTATACAGAATGTTTTTGTTTTGCAAATAAGTGATCGAGATAAATTTCTTCCTAGCTTGGATTGTTTGGGACAAGTTAATGAAGAGCTGAACATTTCCATAAGTGTATCCTTGCTGTTTAAAAATTGTAGTGTAGCTATTACATCTCTTGGAGTTCTTTTGGGAAGCACTTTGGGTCTTAGAAGCCTATGGGCTCTGTCGATTAATTGATCTTGAGGATGGCAGGAGTAGAGATTAATTAATTTTTGCAGATACTTCTCTAAGTTCTGAAGGTTGCATACCTTCTGGGATGCCTCTGAATTTCACATTGTTCCATCTCTATTATAGTTATCCAGTTTGGTTTTTAGCCTCTCCACCTCCTCCTCTAGTGAGTAATGTGCATCTACTATATCATTATGTGCTTGGGTGATCTATCCCAACCTTTTTTTCTACGCGATCAACTCTGTTACCTATACCATCAACAGTGGAATTCATTGTGGTGGTAAAATGAGACAAGTCTTGGTTAATGGAACCCCTTAAAGCCAGTATCATTTCTTTAACAAATATATCTCAGATGCAGTATTGCTGGTGAGTGGTATGTTCAGCAGTGGATCTGAAGTTGTTTGGGCAGCTGAGTGTGGACTTATAGAGGTTAGTTCAACCAACCCTCTGCTTTGCTGGACTATTAGATGGAGATTGGAATTGGCTCCCTGGAAACTCTGTACTGAGGTGCCTTCTCCTGGCAGGAAGTCAGAATAATACAGGCACAGGATAAGAGATGCTGAGAAGACTCACCACTGTTATCGCCATGAGAGATACTGCTGTAGTTGGAGGAGCTTCTGAGAGACAAGCAAAAGGTGCCATTTTCATCTGCCTTGTGCTGTAGGCCAAAAGGACAGGAAGATGTCCATCAATCACTTGCGCAAAGCCACAGAGGACTTTATTTTTTGTAGCTTTAAAAGGTCACTTGCACAGAGCTCAGAATAAAGCATCCATCTCGGTCCTCAGTCAGGCCATGCCGTCCCCCAAGCAAACATATCTTAACCACATGTAGTAGATATCAGATGCAGCAAAGTGAACACAGCTATTCATCATTGCAGATAACCTTGCTCAATCTAAAGCTCACAAAAAGTAGTTGCTACAAAGTTTTACAGAAACACTGTGCCCAGATATAAATAAATTCCAGTAGAGTTGGACTGAAAACAATCCTGCACTGAACAGGGGGTTGAACCAGATTACCCTAGAGGTCCCTTCCAACTCTACCATTCTATGAAAACTCTGTTGAAATATGTTAGCCTGGAAAATGTTTCAAAGGTCTATGACTCCAAAAAACCCCATCATGGTCTTTAGAGGTCCATTGTAATAAGACAATGCCTGTATTATAGTCTTGTCGCAGCTTGTCGGTCACAACAATGTCATGGCATGGTGATTTCAACACAGTCAAAGACCTGTTGCTTTGTTAAGCAGGTCAAGGGTTAATGCACCATGTGCAGCGTCTGCTGGTTCTGTCTGCCTTTGCTGCATGGTTGCATGCTGGATTAGTCATGCCTGGGAGTAGGGTGGAGGTGTGGTTTTCTATTAACTCTGCCAGTTTTCAGATGCAGTGTGGCTATATATTCTCACCCCTCCTGGTGTTTAGTGCTGCTTACTCAGTTTTCTAGAGCAGGGGTCCCCAACCTTTTTGGCATCAGGGACCGGCTTCAAGCAAGGACATTTTTACAACGCCTGACAGGGTGGGGCGGGACATGGGCGGGGCTTTGGTTATATGGGGCGGGGTTATGAAGGGGGTTGGAGTTTAGTGCATACTTATTTAATTAATGACATTTAGAATGTTCTGGCAGTACACACATAGGGCAGTATAATATATCCCTCCCCCAGCACACACATAGGGCAGTGGGCAGTATATAATCTATCTCCCAAACCCCCGCCCCCCCCAGCACACGCATAGGGCAGCATATAATTTACTCCCCCCCAATACACACATAGGGCAGCATATAATTTACTTCCCCCCAAGCACACACATAGGGCAGCATATAATTTACCTCCCCCCACCACACACATTGGGCAGCATATAATTTACTAACCCCCCACCCCCAACACACACATTGGGCAGCATATAATTTACTAACCCCTCACCCCCCAGCACACACATAGGGCAGCATATAATTTACTCCCCCCCCAGTACACACATAGGGCAGCATATAATTTACTTCCCCCCCCAGCACACACATAGGGCAGCATATAATTTACTAACCCCCCACCCCCCAGCACACACATAGGGCAGCATATAATTTACTTCTCCCCCTCCCCAGCACACACATAGGGCCGCCTATAATTTATCTCCCCCCTCCTCCCTGGCAGGATTAACTTGAAAACTGACCTAGGTCCTAAGAGGTGTACAGGCGCAGGGGCTGCTGCTGCTTCTTGCACAGAGGCGGCTCTTCCTCCTACTCGTGGGACGCTCTGCTGTTTGGCGCCACAGTCCTCAGCACTTCAAGAAGGCGCCTTGTGATTGGTTGCGGCGCGCTGCTTCCACACCAGCAAGGACCATTGTATTTCAGCCGCACTTCAGTAGCAGAGAGTGATTCCAGCAACCTCATTGGTTGTTGGGTACACACACCCCAGTTTGAGGTGTGGGGGGTGTGTACCCAACAACCAATGAGGTTGCTGGAATCGCTCACCGCTACTGAAGTGCGGCTGAAATACAATATATGCGGCCCCTTCAGCAGCGTTCTGCGCTCACACTTACCTGCTATGTGTGGAAGCGGCCCCTTCAGCAGCATTCTGCGCTCACACTAACCTGCTATGTGTAGAAGCGGCCCCTTCAGCAGCGTTCTGCGCTCACACTAACCTGCTATGTGTGGAATGGGCCCCTTTAGCAGCGTTCTGCGCTCACACTAACCTGCTATGTGTGGAAGCGGCCCCTTCAGCAGCGTTCTGCGCTCACACTAACCTGCTATGTGTAGAAGCGGCCCCTTCAGCAGCGCTCTGCGCTCACACTAACCTGCTATGTGTAGAAGCGGCCCCTTCAGCAGCGCTCTGCACTCACACTATAGCAGGTTAGTGTGAGAGCGCAGAGCGCTGCTGAAGGGGCCGTGGGATTGTTCCTTTTAGAATAAAAGTTCCCGACGGTGCCGCGGACCGGCAGTAAACACCCAACGGCCCGGACCCGGTCCGCGGACCGGTGGTTGGGGACCCCTGTTCTAGAGGATAGGCTGGAGTCTGGTGTTCCTCTAGGCTGGGTGAATTGCTACATGTTCAGATATGTGCTGTTTGCTTACTGTCAGATGTATTTTGGTTTCCATTATTATTGTTACTTTGTGGTGTCGGTTAATCTTTCCAGGGGTTCCTATAGGTATAATCAGGGCCCAGAAAGAAGACCGTGGGGGCCGCCTTTTATCAAGGTGATGTCCCCGCTTTAGGCAGGGACCCATCACCTTCCTTGCTAATTTAGGGCCAGGCTTCCTTCCCTCTGCCTGGAGTGGTACTACCATCCCGCATAGCGTGGTGTGCTGCTTTTTCCAACAGTGTGTATGTTCCCTGTTGCCATGCTGACTGTAGTACTATTGTGTCGCATGGGCTTTACATCTGGGCTACATATTTCTGTTGTAGTGTGCACTGTTCTTCAGTGCAATAGTCTTTCAGCTTCTATAGTGGTAGTCATCTCCCTGCATCCGTGCTGAGCAAGGGGTTCGTGTGCTGCACGGATGTGACAAGTCTGACCTGCATTCATTATTCTGGTTAGTATTCAGCAAACTTTCAACAGACAGACATATTTTTTAAGAGCTTGTCCAGTTATCAGACAACATTCCCTCTAAAGCACCCACTGTGATAAAATAACAAAAGGAGCAGTACTTAATATTCCTCTACCACCGCGATACAATGCTGCAACCCTAGCGTGGCCTTGATGTTTGTTGTGGCAGGTGATGTCTCCGAAAGTCACATGACAGCTGCAGACAGTCAGAGGTTGTCATTGTCTGCCACAAAAAACACCTGGACCATAGCAGGCTGCAGTGCCGGATTGAGGCAGAAGAGTAAAGGTAAGTACTGCTTATTTTGTTATTTTAGCACAGTTGGCGCAATAGGGGGAATATTGTTCAGTAAACAGACAACCCCTTTTGCAGCTGATCTGAGTTCCTATTTTAGAGTGATGAAGTTAGATTTTTCTACATCAGATTTTTGCACGATGCACTTTTTAAAGATAACACTTTTGTGGGTAGAAATCTTCAATGAGTACTCGGTGTACATATTGAAATAACAAGTAATCTTTGAAGTTTTTAATTTTGAGTGTACAAAATTGTAATAGCAGGTTTGGACTATAATACAGGCTGTAGCAGATTTGGACTATAATACAGGCTGTAACTAAAGGTTAGCATAATATTAAAAGCTGCTTTGGGACGTAACTATAGGGGGCGCAGAGGGTGCATTTGCACTATAGGGCGTGCAGAGGGTGCAGTCTCACTTGGGCCCAGGAGCCCTATTAAGTTTGTCTTCCCCATACTGTGAACCAATACTATCAATGAAGCTTTATAGTTAGGGGCCCAGTTCCAGATTTTGCACAGCTTCAAGCTATGCCTCTGCATATATATATATATATATATATATATATATATATATATCACCAAGATGGGAAACTGTTTTACCTACCTGTGAACAAACATAATTTTACAATTTATATGTTATATATATATATATATATTGTAAAATTATGTTCACAGGTAGGGAAGACAGGCATTATACATTGGTTTAAATTACCATGGTTCTTACTATGAGAACTTACTTACAAGAGAACTTTTAAAGTATATGTACACAGAAGGTGTGATACATTGAGATGTGCAATTGCTGTATACAAAAGAAGAAAAATAGGCTTTACATTTCTTGTAAAGTGCATTGACTTCCCTTTTAAATCAGACACAATTTTACTTCTTAAATGCTTATAAAAATGTTGCCCTTTGCTATTTCTTGTGCTGATTTCAGATGTTTGCTTTTCATTTGATAAATCACAGACTGCACGCTGGGCAGTTAACATATTTCTTCTTTGACTTGGTTTTGATACTTTTGTGAAATTATTTTCCATCAGAAGAAATATTTTTCTTATTAAGTAATATCTCCAGGGCTATGGGCTTGGATGGTTGAGGTGATTACTGAAGAATGGCTATTGACCTTCAGACCAGGAGCACTCTAATTTGCAGAACAGCAGATGTCCCATGAGTCTATTCCGGACAGGTCACATAATCAGCCTGAGCTACAAAGCGCTTCTTGTCCAGCTGTACCCTCTCCCTCCAGGACCTGAGGACATGGTTAAATAGGCACCTCTGGATTACTGGACTTGGAATTATGAATTGGAAAATTAAACATAATAAGAAAGGCCTTTGGGTGTAGTAGTCCTTATCTAATAGAAATAGGGATGCACACAACCTTTGTTGTGCCTTAAGGACTCAACTTGTTTCACACTAAGTTTCTAAAATATTTACTCTTAAAATGATTGAATTTATTTAAATTCTGTAAAATAACAGAATTGCTTTCAAAAGATACAGAAGTTAAAATCACCAAGGGTAGCATGTTCAATTTTTATAATTTTAATTATAAAAACCCCAATGACTTGAATGTGATCCAAGTTATTAAAATATACAATCATTCAGTTTTCGTGTTTTCATGTTATTTGAATACATTTACAAATATTAATAGTCTATGTATGCATAGTAGAAGTATTTTTTATCTACAAGGCGAGTGCTGCTAGAAAATACTAATGACGGGTCTATACAATTATATGGGCCAAACTATGGTTGCAGATATGTGGCACTTATGCCAGTTGGGCCTCGTTCACATGGGCTACATCACTACAAAATGCATGTATGTGAAGCCCATGCTTTCCAATGGGTTCTTTCAGACTACAAAACATAGCGATGATTGTGTACAGGGGCGTAACTATAGAGGGTACAGGGGATGCGGTTGCACCCAAGCCCAGGAGCCTTAGGGGGCCCATAAGGCCTCTCTTCTCCATATAGGGAGTCCAGTACTATGAATAAAGCATTATAGTTGGGGGGCTCTGTTATAGGTTTTGCATTGGGGCCCAGAAGCTTAGATGATTTCTACTATGTAGAACACTTAAAAGAACACTATAATATATACGTACTACTATTTGGTATTACTATATGAGCAATACTTGCTGGAATGACATTGTATAGCTCTGGAATAGGAGCTCTCTTTTATTACTGTGACTCTGTAACATTCCAACCTATTAGCTGTAGTGAAACAAAAACTCCAAGCATGCTCTCCTGCGATTTGTAGTTTTGCAATAGCTAAAGAGAGACCATTGTTCTAGATTTTTATAAATCAGGACCTTGGAAAGTACTGAATGGCCCTGCAATAATTCTTGTAAGCATGTATTTATATTTCATGGTCATGTTGCATCTTTTCAAATTTTATGAAATCACCACAGATCTGCTTTCAGAATTTCAGAAAATACAACAAATAGGTAACATGAGTGCAATGTGTGAATAAACCCTAACATGAGTAATGCTTGGGTAACATGTTTATACTTTTCATTAAAGAAAATTAAACAAATTTTCTGGTCTAAAGCTATTGATTACCTATCATGATATTGGGATAGGTCATCAATATCAGATTAGCGGGGGTTCACCACCCGAGATCCCCATTGATCAAGCTGATCTGTATGGGCACTTTTAAGGTCCTTTTACATGGGATGATTATCGTTCTGGTTGTTCAAAACCCCATGCTCCCACCACTGCCCATTCCATTCACTGTAAGCAGTGGCTGTTCGGTACAGCCACTGCTTACAGTGAATGGAAAGGGGCGGGGTAAGATTGGGGAGAGAACCCTCCTCCAGCCGCTCCACCTCCCTGTTGGCCGCTCTGTGAGCAATCCAGCAATATTTGCTCCTGTGTTACAGCACGGAAGCTAGTATACAAGGGGAGGAGTGTCAGACAAATGATGTTACATGTAAAAGGGTCTTTACACAGAACCATTATCCTTCAGATAATCATTGAATTATGCAAAAATAAATGATAACCCTGGGGAACAGGAAACATTTTTTTATGGTGCCTGGAATTTTTGCGGGTATTCTGTGTATTTTTGTGGCACTGATTCTGAAAATGCCATCCATTTCATTCTAAGAGCTCTAGGTTTTGAGATATTCCTGATGTCATTATCTATTTTTGGTATATTTACTTTATTTTTCCACCAGCATTTGCGTACTATTAGTACAAATGGTACAAACTTAGTTTGAGACAATTTGTAAAAACACTGAAGAGAAATGGACCGAGTTTCAGCTATATATGTAGAAAATTTCTTGCGATGAGCATGGAGAAGCTAAAAGTAGGAAAATGCGATGGACTACAAGTCAGGGAACTTATGAAAGACCAGAATTTCCAAAATTCAGTGAACAACTTTGAGGCTTGTGCATGATTGTTGTGTTGTGTGGTTGTAAAGCATTTCTTTGGGAACTATAAGGCTGTAAAGTACGGTGAACTTGTGGAAAGTATGCTCACTTCTACTTTTGAACACTTGGTTGCAACATGAGCATTAAATTGCAGGACCTGCAGTCATTTTGGATCGATTTCCAGATTGTCTTGGTGATGTAAGTGATGAACAGGGTGAATGATTTCACTAGGAAATAAGTACTGTGGAAGAACAGATCCTGTAGACAATGTGATATGCATATAATGGAGGATTGCTATTGAAACATCCAGCGTGAATGTCCAGAAACATCTAATTAGAGGAAATCACAGAAATGTAGTTTCATCGACATGTCTCAATGTAGAAACTTTTGTTTTATACCTGTTCTAGGCTTCTTGGGATTTATCATTGTACCTGCAGCTTTAGATTGGCGGTCATTACATGTATTATACAATGTGGTCATGTATGCATTTATACGGATATATGGTATAGGAGCATTATACTTACCAGCAACACACAGTTGTAACCCTCCAGGGTAAGACCAATATCATGCACAGCCACAATTAGAACCTGAACCTTCATTCCATAAATAAGTCCATAGAAAAAAAAGTATGTGGCAGCATAGGGTAGGTGCAAGAACATTCAGATCATTTTATTCCTCCATGACCAGATTAAAATGTGACATGTCAACCACGCAGGGTCTTCATCAAGCTTGATAAAGACCTTGCGTGGTCGAAACATCGCATTTTAATGGAGAAATGAAATTATTAGAATTTTTTTGCACCTGCGTTATGCTGCCACATACTTTATACGGATATATGTCATATCTTGATAAGCAAACCTGCTGGAGAAAAAATAATGTTATTTTAGAATTTTGACCCCCAAATGCCCCCAAAAAGTTCTAACATCTCACTCATTAAAAATTGTGTTTCCCGGTATAATTCTGCAATGTAAACATGGGGAACAATTTAATGATGAAGGATAATTTGCTCTTCACTTATTATTCATTGTTAATTTTCTGCAGGCATAAATATCATTGTTTGTCATTTACCAGTTATGTATAGAAGACAATTATTCAGTCATTCACAAAACATTCCCAGGCATTTCCTGGCTTCCTCGAAAGAGCAACAATGAACTGAGTTAGCTATGACAAAAAATGATGAAAAATGCAAATGATTATTTGCATGTGTAAATGGATATGATTTGAAAACAAAGGACTTTGTCATCATTTGCTCATTACAACAATTAGTCATTCTGTGTAAAAGTTTCCTAAGAGTTTGCGATTGCCCAGAGGTCTCAAAAAGCCATCCATTCTGCAGTGGCCCAGCATGGTATCAAAGCTCTTTCCCATTGAAGTAAATGGGAAATAGCTGTATTAGCGTTCTGGACCAATGCAGAACAGATGGTGTTTGGAGGGTTCTGGCTGGATGCAAAGCCCTTCACATCAGATAATCAGCAGGGATCCCAGGCAGCAGACTCCCACCAATCATCTTTCATCTATCAATAGGTCATCAACAGCTTTGGACTGGAAACCCCCTTTAACTATTACAAACATTAGTCACTACAGTAGAAACAGAGTAGGATCATAATACATTGCTGATACATTAACACAAATTCCCATATAACCTAATGATAATCTCACTATAATGTCATTGCACAGAATAGACCTTGTTTGTTATATTACGCATCACTATTCTTTCAGAAATCTTCTACCATGTCATAGTGACAAATTAGAAGTTTTGAGGTCTAGCTGCTGAGACCTCAATCATTGCTGAAACAAAGGGTTAGAACCACTCAGTCGGGCACTATGCCTCTTTAGCAATGATGAGCTTTGATTGGCTAATCCTAAAGAGGTGGGGCTAGTAATACACAATCTCATAGACTTTCTATGAGTCTGTAAACGATAGAGCTGAATGAAGACAATCATAAGAGAAGGGGTCAGCATTCGGCGGGGTACTTCTGTCCATTTGTGTTCACAATCATTGAGGTCTCAGCAGCTGCATCTGAAACTTTCAAAACTATCTGACATGTCATTATGAGATATCAAAAGTTCTCAGAAACACTATGTACCCTGTATGCAGGTTTTCCAATTGTATTTAAATGTGCTACCTTAAAGTGGGATAATTGTTGAATTTTACACAATACACAACATCTATATCATTAGAATACAAGCAAAGAGTGCACTGGCTAGAAAATATACAGTAAATATGAGTGTTTTATGATATCACAGCTGGGAAACACAATTTTATGTGCTTGTTTCAACTTATCAGTTTAACATATATGCCCTTACTACATTTGTACCCTGTTTACCTGAAAATAAGACCTACCCTGAAAATAAGCCCTAGCATGATTTTTCAGGATGCAGAAGGATTTTTCAGGATTAAAGTATAAGCCCTACTCCAAAATTGAGCCCTAGTTACATTTAATAAAAAAAGACAATACAAATAGTGTCCAGGCAGCTATACATGTAAAAAAAAGTCAAATCTTTTGGTGCAAAAATTAATATAAGACACTGTCTTATTTTCGGGGAAACTGATTTTAAAATAAAATGTAACATCTTCAAGTCCATAAAATGGTATGTACATAATATATTTGGTGAGTAATTATTTTAATTACCACCGACATAGTGTTAACATGCTCTATACCAATAGTTGAAACTAACGGTCTTAGTTAGGAACAAAGTTATATGCATTTGTGACAAAGTAACATTTATTCTGTTGGCCATAGATATACATTTTAAGATGCATTGTTTCGGAACCACAAACCAATGACACTAGACATGCTGTAAAGGCTTTAATACACAATTTACACCAATGCACTTTGCTTTTTATATATCTCTTCACCCATAATGCATTGATATAAATCACAAGTGATAGTTTGATGTTAGAACTAAGTGTTTTGCATTAAAAGTTTGCAGGCTTTAGTAGTGCTGAATCTTCTCTCTTTTGTTAGTAGCCTTTGCTGGACTTGGGTGATTGATTAAAAGAAAATCTAAATACAGTAGATGAAAGGATTCTGGATCCATTTTCTTCAAGCTTGCTCTCCAGCATTTTATTAAGGGCCTCTTAACAGCTCAGGCGCTAAGATTATTTTCATCTCTTCAACTCAAGAGTATCTTTTGATGGCAAGCCGAGCCTTCAAATGTACAAGGATTAACGTAATCTTCTAGAACCTTTAATTCACACTGTCTTTACCTGTGAGGCATGTGGAAGCACCAGTTCTATCATAGATTCCTAAAACATTCAATATTTGCCAGGTTTCCAGGCATGTCAAAAATATCCATCTCAATGTTGAAACAAGCAAACTCTTTAATTCATATTTCAGGGGAATATGATGTATTTTCCACCTTAGGCCATATGAGCTCTATTTTGATGTTGCACAAAGTCCACATAGTAAACAGTGATACTTTCTCAAGTTTTCTTTGGCATGTTTTTTTATCATGATGTTTCGTAGGTCTCTATGGATTTGTTTTGTTAAGTTGTTTCGGTTGTTTCTTTGAGCATCACTGTTAGCTACATCAACCACTCAACTGTAAAATATCACAGAAATACCTTGATAAGCTGCCAGCATGGGCAAGAACATGGTAGATAAAATGTAACATTGATTAATGTAAAGCAATGCATCTAGGCTTCATTAATAGTATTACTCCTAAAACTGAGAATAACAGGCCAATAGAAGGACTTGGGGGTATTCTGATTGTAAGTAAATTATGCAGGATTACCCAATGCCAACAGCAGCTGCAAAAGCAAATAATATTTTAGGGTATATAAAAGAGAGTACAAAACCTGTCATCCCAATGTAATATAACTGTTGATAAATCCCTTAAAGGGGATCTTATCAAAATCTATCAATACACGTGTGATCAGAACAAAGAAAATGTTTCACTCATTCATTTATTAATTTCAAGAACTGTACCAAGGGCACATATGGAGGAAAGTCATTTTAGATAAAAGAAAGCTATGGAATGCACTACAACACTTGTAGTTATAGCAAATATAAGGACAGAATCGTAAAAACAACTCGTTATAGTAAATGAGTTGTCTAAAGAAGGCAACCCTTGTCATAATGCCCTATTTGGGACCCCTGTCTAGAAGTCATAACTAGAGTCACTCTGTACAAGTGGCTCCCATTCTGGGAAACTCAAGTCGTCTTTGTTTTACAAGTTTAGCCACCATGTAATACTACATTCCCCTGCAGATGCCTCGTTCCTGCAGCTTTCTCTGGAAAAATCAGATGATCAGACATCCCCTTTAATAATAATATTCAATTTATTATATCATAAATTAAGTTCTACAACCACCGGCATACCATGACAACCACATACCCAACATTCTAAAAAGTATTACTTACATTCATAATGTCATAATTGGTAATAGGTCAGTTCTTGTAGGAGTACGAATTACTGTCGTAGAAAACACAGAAAACTGACGCTAGAAAAAGACCACATAGTCCATTTTAAAAAAAACGTTCAAAGACAGCATCCCAATTATATTTAAAAAAATTAGCTTTACTCCTTTATTATGAAATGTTTTGACTGCGTCAGAATTACTCAAGCATATATAATTTAACACCAGTGACATGTATATGTAGTCAGTAACATATACAAGCAAACTAATCAGTAAGTAGCACCCACCCTCTGTAACAGCAAAGAGTCTATTATGTGATAAATCACTTGCAATACAACGTTAAAAACATTCAGGATATCTGACACACCTGAGTAACCACAAACCCCATGACAACATACAGATAGCCTGGGAGAGATGGAGGAGGAGGATTCAGCATCTTCTCACACTATTTAGGCGTGCCCAGAATCAAGCCAATAGCTGCGGAATAAGTTGGCACAATACAAATAAAGATTACACTATGTAACAAATTTTAACTTTTTTTTGTCCTTGGGCAGTAATTGTGTTTTCCTCTTTCCCCATGTCTAGAAAGTACAGAAAATGGCCATTATACCTTCCAAAATCAAGGCCGGTGTTTTCATTGGACCACAGGTAAAGAAGCTCATCAAGTGCAGTGAATTCCCAAAAAAGCTGACCTGAAAGGAAAATGCAGCTTGGAACAGCTTTGTGGCAGTAATTAAAGTTTCCTTTGGAATCAGAAGGCCAACAACTATGTGAAGCTGGTTGAAACTCTGGTTAAGAACTATGGCAAGATGGGTTGCAGGATGTCTCTAAAACTCTATATCCTTGATGCTCACTTGGATCACTTCAAGCAGAACATGAGAGAATACTCAGAGGAGCATGGCGAATGCTTCCACCAAGATATTATGGCATTTGAACGTCAATACCAAGGACAGTACAATGAAAGCATGATGGGAGACTACATATGGGGACTAATTCAGGAAAGTGGTGTGCAGTACAATCGTAAATCTAGAAAAACCACACATTTCTAAATATTGTCTTTGTTTTGAAGTATCAATAAACATTACTTTTGATCTAGATGTCGCCTGTTTATAAAAATAAAAATTTGCTACCAATTTTCATATATGGGGATATGCAAAATATAAAACGCTTTCTCATGAGCACAAAAGCAAACTTTGGAAGATGTAATGGCCATTTTCTAAACTTTTTAGACATAAGAAAGCAGGAAATAACACTCACTTGCCAAGGACAAAAAGTGTGTGACATAGTGTTATTGTTATTATTTTTGCACAGTAATCTCTGTTTAGTAACAATGACTATCCGCTTAGAGGAGAAAAATAGTAAAACATTTAAATTCCTTAGCGGCTCCTGTACTAACTCCAGGAGACATCCGCAGGCGTTTTACCCTTTAAGGCCCATTTAAAGACAATGATTATCACTCAAAATTTGCTCAAAAGCCGTCTTTTGAGCGTTAATCGTTGTGTGTAAATGTTCACCCATCGTGCAGATTTCCTTAAAGGGGTTGTCCGGCCAGAAACATTGCATGTCATTACTTCTGTTTGCCCATTTCCATGCACTTTGTAATATACATTGTGCATGGAAAATGAAGCAAACAGAAGTTTTGGACTAACCTGAAGGTATCCCCCCCCCTGTGTTGCTCCTCCGTCGTCCCTGGTTACCACAAGAATCTTCTCTTCTTGTCGGGCCAGCTCTTGTCGGCGCGGGAACGAGCCTCTTCTCATCCGCGCATGCGTAGTTCTTCTCTCTGTAGCCGGGACCGATATACGATCTCCTTGTGTGCAGAGGGGGGGGGAGGATGGAAGAGCGAGGAGCAGTGCTCTGAGCTCCCGCCCCCTCTTTGCCTCCTCTCCGCCCCTCTGCACTATTTTCAATGAGGAGAGGTGGGATGGGGGCGGGGCTAAGGCACACTCATTAGCCCCGCCCCCGTCCCGCCTCTCCTCATTGAAAATAGTGCAGAAGGGCGGAGAGGAGGCAAAGAGGGGGTGGGAGCTCAGAGCACTGCTCCTCGCTCTTCCATCCTCCTCCCCCTGCACACAAGGAGATCGTATATCGGTCCCGGCTGCAGAGAGAAGAACTGCGCATGCGCGGATGAGAAGAGGCTCGTTCCCGCGCCGTCAAGAGCTGCTGTGGCCCGACAAGAAGAAGAGAAGATTCTTGTTGTAACCAGGGACGACGGAGGAGCAACACAGGGGGGGGGGGGCACCCCTTCAGGTAAGTCCAAAACTTCTGTTTGCTTCATTTTCCATGCACAATGTATATTACAAAGTGCCTGGAAATGGGCAAACAGAAGTGATGACATGCAATGTTTCTGGCCGGACAACCCCTTTAAGCTGTTGCTCATCCTTGTCTTTCAGTGTGCTGAAAGGTGACGATGAGTCTTATCAGGGATTTACAGCGGGATACAGCTGATACTAATGTTTCAACTGTATCCTGCTCCCTGATGACAGGCGGGGTATGAAGAACAGAGCGGTCCAGCTCTGTTCTTCATACCTGGTATGGAGCGCTCAGCTGTATAACAGCCGGGCGCTCCGTGCAGAAAACAGCTGGATACAGAAGACAAGCGGGGAAACCCTGCTTGTTTTCTGCAGCCTTCGCTGGCAGTGCAAGGTGATCACTCATCTTGACCGATCATCGTGCGCTGTAAATGACACAATGATGATCGCTCAAAAGTTGCTTGAGCAATATCTTTTGAGCGATTATCGTTGTGTTTAAATCAGCCTTTAGTTGTATTCATTAAAGGAGAATTGCAGAGCAATTTAGTGTAGACATGGCCCATCTAGTCTGCCCTTATATTATTTCCTTGTTATTTTTCTCTTAGAATATACTTCAATTCATTCATTGAATCATTGCTACAGTACATCCAATTTAACCTAATAATCGTATGTTTATTATGCAGAAATTCACGTTTGAATCCTCGTTAAAGTTAGGTTTATATTTCCTTAAATAATCTCGTTAGGATTTGTCAGTTATTGAGAACATCCTTTACTGTCCACCAACAATCTACTTTAAATAATAATAAAGCATCACATCAATGTTGCTGGTTGTTCTCATTAGCCCTGGCACCTTCAGACTCATCAATACATGTTCAACAACATTGTAATGTATTTAAAACTTGGTGAAGTGGTGTTCCGTGCTATCTGTATTGACTTGCTTTTCTAATTATTGACAGATGATATAGAAGTAGTGATCATGCTCCCTTAGTGTATTTCCTGTTTGTAAAAAGAAAAGCATTTACAAATCAGAGACTTTGGACAAAGTTTCGGTTTCTAATTTCTGAAAATGAATTGAAGCCTATAAGTCAAAGTTACACATAGGGAGTCATATAAACAGCTTACCTTTCATCAGGTTGGATGCAGCTATTGAACAACATCATATGTATCAATGGTTTTAAAAAGTTGTTGTCAAGCCTCTGTTCACTATTTCCATTAGTACAATCCTCACTATTGAAAGGAAGAAAGCTCCTGCCTGCCAAGCGAGGATCTTCATTCCCTCCCAGCAGTGGGTCTTGAATGAGCTGCACATTACCTTCTGTAAACGCTTCCCATTTCTTTATGAGCAGTGATGACTATGTCTATATATAAGCGAAAACCCTCACTCATTGACTGACTCGCCACTAATTCTCTAACTTCCCGGTGTCGTACAAACGTGAAATTTGGCACAACCATTCCTTAGGTCCTAAATAAGAAAAGCAAAGGGGTCGCAACTTGATTATTCAATTCTTAAGTGCGAAAAGCTGTGGAAATCCATGATATATGAGATAATTCTTTTCTCAGAAACCATAAAGCCTAGGGAAATGATTTTTTGCACACACACTACCTTTAGGTCATGGAGGCATAACATTTTATAAAGTGATGATTACTTCAGAGGAACCCGGGACTAAAATATGTTTACCATGGGTAATGCAAAGAACTATGCAAAAACTGTGAAAATATTTTATTCCTCGGTCCCTCTGAAGGAACCACGACTTCATAAAATTTTCAGTGCAAACAACGGCTAAACACCTGTACCAAATTAAAGTTGGGTGAAGATGCAACCGTGTCACAAAGTTCCATGATGGTGAAAGAAATGTCTGCACCATTTGGTGTGGAACTTGTCATCGTTTTTAAGATAGATTTCACCCCCTCATTGAAAGGAGGTGGTTTATGCAGCGATGGGACATTTGACTTTTCAATGGGACAGTCAATCACATCACATGCCATGTGATGTGCATGCAAGTACAATGTGATGCTTCCCATTAAAATCAATGGGAAACATTTGCTGATCTTCTGACGCAAACTCCGGAGGATTGCAATTTCACAGAAGTAATGCGAAGCATTTTTGCATGAAAAACGGCTTGCATCTGCAGGTAAAGCACATGTTGACAAACACGATATCACGCCGGGGTACTCAGCCCAATATCGCTCTCGTCCGTGAGAATGTAGCCTTAAAGTTCAAGTTTTTATTATACAGATCAGGCCCTGAGCACACTTTGGTATTGAGCCACTGAGTTTAAGTAGGGATGAATATTAAACTTGATAGCGTACATATAATTTCTTAAACATTTTAATAAAAAATTTTAATATTTGATTTTCATTGCCAATGTAAATTATTTTCCCCAGTATTATATACAAATAGTAATAACATTGTTGTCTGTCTAAAGTGGGGCTCACAATCTGATTACACTTTATTAGACAAGGGCATGCACGGCCTATTGTTTAACAAAGCCAAACAGCCCAGCAATATGTTTGGGAGAAAACCAGACTACCTGGAAGAAACTCAGTAGTAATAGCACATTCAAACTCCATGGAGATATTGTCCATGGCTGGATTGATTTCCAGACCCCAGTGCTGCAGTATTGTATTTCACAGACAACCATCTACCACCATAACCAAAGGTCGTTGGGACCTCACAGCCTGGCTTAAAGGTCCTGTATGTAATTTTTGTAACTGTACACATTATTAAGGCTGAGTTCACACCTATCTGATGGGGAATCAATTCTCTTCACTTTTAAAAACTGTCTCACGATCTGGAAATGTTGACCTGAGATCATAACTTCTATAGACAATAATAGCCACAACCCTGTAAGACAAAGAAACATTACATGAAAGGCAATAAAAAATCCTTTCAATCAAATTGGTCAGAAAGTGACTATTATGGTCATTTTTGATTGAAAATCTAATTGCATCGTTAACTATTTCATCTGTTATGGTATAAGATTCTCTGCAACTGAGGACGTTTGTAGTTAATTTGCTGTACACTCTTTCATCTGTATGTTTTTTAATAACATAACCAGGACTGGATTTTATATTAAAAAAAACAGAGGGACAATGTAATAATTTCCTATTGTCTTCTCTTTTGGGTTCCACTTGGCAAACAATACTGCTCAACAAAGTGGTCCAAACTTCACTGTGCGAAGGAGCTCCAAATAATCTTTTATATAATTTGCTTCATTTGTAGTGCTGCAGTACAAGGATGTTCTTTAACTACTCATCCATGTCTGAGAGGCTATGTCTAGTGTGGCAGCACATTCACAGTCAATATTATCAGAGGTCCACTTATTAATGTTGTTGCCTTTCCACTGAATGTTACATTTATCTTTTCTCTGATCACACATTAATCACTTTTTTAATTGGGAGAATTCAAAAAGCCAGTATCCGTGTATGCGCAGTTAAGAAGTGCACTTGAGTTTGTGAACAGAAAGGGGTCAGATTCTGAGGAATAATGTAGAAGAGGGGTGGACATAGAAGAGTTAGATCAGGGAATGGGATAAGCCTACTTAATATGTTTTTGGGCATGCTTACATATGTGGATATTGGGAATTAACCTGATTGTTTGGAATAATGGGATATGGGAAAGGAAGGTTCCCATTATGGATGTAGACAGATGAGATATATGAGTAGGGTGGTGCAGTATTGTTGAGAGCTTTGAGGGTGAAAGTGATGTTAAATTGTATTCTAAAGTTGACAGGCAACCAATAACTGGCACAGGGTAGAGGCATTGTTGTATTCAGGATAGATTGGAGGGTGGAGGGTTTAGTGAGGGAAAGACTGATTAGTAGTGAGTTACAGTGGTCATGCATGTTCAATAGCTCCACCACCACCTAGATCCTCTTCTACAGGGCCAGTGGAGTAATTCTTCCTCTTGCGTATGCTAGTCACTAAGAATCGGAGAATTGCAAATGGCTTCTTTTCATTTGCGTTGCACACATCAGGCAGACGTTGAGCGAGGAAATCAATAATTATCTTGGGGCACCATAACGAGTATATAATAGCAATAAATACACATGAGGATTTTTTAAATATGCCATTTACAAATGTGTGAGCTAACATGGAATATTTAACTATAGGACAACCCCTTTAACCCCTTAACGCTACAGGACTGAAGGTTATGTCATGGCAGGGGGCATTTAACGCAATATGACATAACCTTACCTCATGTGGATGGTGCAAGATCAGAAGTGAGCCTGTGCCATCCAGCAGCGGGAGCCGGCTGTTACCGATAACCGGCCTCCTGCTGCAACAGCGGGGGTGCAAAAGGACAGCGACCCCCACTGTTAACCCCTTACATGCCGCAATCTATGTAGATCGTGTGCTCCCTCTGTGATGTCATCAGACCCCTGCAATGTAATCATAAAGGCCAATAGGATGCCATGGCAACAGGATGCCAGCTACAGGCGTCCTGCTTTGCCATTGCTTATGATCGCTATTACAAGTGATAAAGCATTGTAGTACAAAAGTCCTGTAATGCTTTATCATAGCAGCTATGGTTCAGGTCCCCATTAGGGGCATAAACAGTGTAAAAGAAAAACTAAAGCAATAATGTTTAAAAAAATAAATAATAAAGAAAACCCCTTTTTTGCTTATTTTTCCCTTATTTGTATGGAAAAAATTAAAAATTTAAGACAAACCATTCATGTGTAGTATCATCATGTCTGTAACGGCCTGTACTGTAATTTCAGCACACTTATTATCCTGCGCACCAGAAAATTAAAAAAAAAAGGAGGCAAAATGATTTCTTTTTTCATTTTACTAACCGAAAAGTACAATAAAAGTGAGCAAAAAAGCCATATGTAGCCCAATATAGAATAAATAAAAACTACAGCATGTGACACAAAAAACAAGCCCTCATAGAGCGCCGTCCATGGAAAAATAAAAACGTTATGCGACTTAGAATGCAACAGTGCAAAAATAATTATAATTTTAAAAAAAAGGGATTTTATTGTGGAAAAACCTACAAAAAAGATAATGTTTTTTTGTATCGTTGTAATCGAACCGGCCTACATAAAAAAATGTATTGCGTCATTTATGCTTTATAATTGACACTGTAAAAAGAGAATTAAAATTAGAATTGATCTGTGTTCTCTCCCTGCTGTCACAAGAACAAAGAAAAGTTTTACAATACTTTATATGCACCCAAAAATGCTACCAATAAAAGCTATAGTTCGCAACGCAAAAAAACAAGCCCTCATACGGCCGCGTCGACGGAAAAATAATAAAGTTATGGTTCTTGAAAGGTGGAAACGAAAATCTCCCAAAAATCGTTACATCCTTATGCCCAAAATATGCCATGTCCTTAAGCGGTTAAAAAATGAAAGAGTAGACCGATATGACAAGGAGTAAGGAATAAGGATACTTGAAAATTAGGTTACGGGAATTTCACAAAATGAATAGAAAAGGGGTACAGCTAGTAACATAAAAGCTGAAGAAACCGTCGGAAAACATGAAGAGAGTGAAAACTATTACCTACCACGTGGCAGACCTTTGCAATTGCATAGTTCATAGTGCGTGTTTGATGTTTGAATGGCTGAAAACTGGGTCATTGCTGTACATAACTCACCATTATGAAAGTGGAAAACATTTTTTATTTTGCATTTCTTAAAAAAATCACATTGAACTACTAAACAAAATATTGTTGTAATGAATAACTAAACAATATTGGTATATCACTGGTTTGCAGAATAGAAATCTTGGAGCAATGCAAACTGAAAGGTTAGTACATAATATATAGTAATAGTAATAGATTATATGGTGACTCATAGAAAAAATAGTAATTAAAGGGGTTGTCTGAGATTAAATAATATTTTTATAAATGAGTCCCCCAGTGTGTAAACATGATAAAGAACTCCTAGAGCTCATACTCTCCTCTCCCTGATCCTATCGGTGACTCCAGGTCTCCTGCAGCGGCAGGCTTACGGGACAGCACAGGCTGACTGCAGCCTGTAAACAAAGCAGCACAGAGGAGACCCAGCTAATGATTGCAGCATCGCCGCTCACCACCTGGGTAGACTGCTCAAAGTTTCGAAGGACCTGGCAGATGTCTGCCAACCAGGCCCACTCTTCTGAAAATAATTGA
Organism: Eleutherodactylus coqui; assembly: GCF_035609145.1. Taxonomy (NCBI): domain Eukaryota; kingdom Metazoa; phylum Chordata; class Amphibia; order Anura; family Eleutherodactylidae; genus Eleutherodactylus; species Eleutherodactylus coqui. The sequence continues at coordinate 228,961,470 of NC_089838.1, read as the reverse complement.
GGAGGCTGACTCCCACTGCGCCGCCCATGTTGGAGTTGGTATTCCACTATAGCTCTACGCTGCTCATAGAGTCTGGCCAACATGTGGAGCGTAGAGTTCCACCATGTGGGCACGTCGCACAGCAGTCGGTGCACTGGCAGATTAAACCGATGTTGCAGGGTGCGCAGCGTGGCAGCGTCCGTGTGGGACTTGCGGAAATGTGCGCAGAGCCGGCGCACCTTTCCCAGCAGGTCTGACAAGCGTGGGTAGCTTTTCAGAAAGCGCTGAACCACCAAATTAAAGACGTGGGCCAGGCATGGCACGTGCGTGAGGCTGCCGAGCTGCAGAGCCGCCACCAGGTTACGGCCGTTGTCACACACAACCATGCCCGGTTGGAGGCTCAGCGGCGCAAGCCAGCGGTCGGTCTGCTCTGTCAGACCCTGCAGCAGTTCGTGGGCCGTGGGCCTCCTATCTCCTAAGCTGAGTAGTTTCAGCACGGCCTGCTGACGCTTGCCCACCGCTGTGCTGCCACGACGCGCGACACCGACTGCTGCCGACGTGCTGCTGCTGACACATCTTGATTGCGAGACAGAGGTTGCGTTGGAGGAGGAGGAGGAGGAGTGTGGTTTAGTGGAGGAAGCATACACCGCCGCAGATACCACCACCGAGCTGTGGCCCGCAATTCTGGGGGTGGGTAGGACGTGAGCGGTCCCAGGCTCTGACTCTGTCCCAGCCTCCACTAAATTCACCCAATGTGCCGTCAGGGAGATATAGTGGCCCTGCCCGCCTGTGCTTGTCCACGTGTCCGTTGTTAAGTGGACCTTGGCAGTAACCGCGTTGGTGAGGGCGCGTACAATGTTGCGGGAGACGTGGTCGTGCAGGGCTGGGACGGCACATCGGGAAAAGTAGTGGCGACTGGGAACTGAGTAGCGCGGGGCCGCCGCCGCCATCATACTTTTGAAGGACTCCGTTTCCACAACCCTATACGGCAGCATCTCCAGGCTGATAAATTTGGCTATGTGCACGTTTAACGCTTGAGCGTGCGGGTGCGTGGCGGCGTACTTGCGCTTGCATTCAAACACTTGCGCTAGCGATGGCTGGACGCTGCGCTGACAGACATTGCTGGATGGGGCCGAGGACAGCGGAGGTGAGGGTGTGGGTGCAGGCCAGGAGACGGTAGTGCCTGTGTCCTCAGAGCGGGGTTGGATCTCAGTGGCAGGTTGGGGCACAGGGGGAGAGGCAGCGGTGCAAACCGGAGGCGGTGAACGGCCTTCGTCCCACCTTGTGGGGTGCTTGGCCATCATATGCCTGCGCATGCTGGTGGTGGTGAGGCTGCTGGTGGTGGCTCCCCGGCTGATCTTGGCGCGACAAAGGTTGCACACCACTGTTCGTCGGTCATCTGCACTCTCAGTGAAAAACTGCCAGACCTTTGAGCACCTCGGCCTCTGCAGGGTGGCATGGCGCGAGGGGGCGCTTTGGGAAACAGTTGGTGGATTATTCGGTCTGGCCCTGCCTCTACCCCTGGCCACCACACTGCCTCTTGCAACCTGCCCTGCTGCTGCCCTTGCCTCCCCCTCTGAAGACCTGTCCTCAGTAGGCGTAGCAAACCAGGTGGGGTCAGTCACCTCATCGTCCTCCTGCTGCTCTTCCTCAGAATCCTCGGTGCGCTCCTCCCTCGGACTTAATGCCCTTACTACTACCTCACTGATAGACAACTGTGTCTCATCGTCATCGGCCTCCTCACCCACTGAAAGGTCTTGAGACAGTTGCCGGAAGTCCCCATCCTCATCCCCCAGACCCCGGGAACTTTCCAATGGTTGGGCATCAGTGACGATAAACTCCTCTGGTGGGAGAGGAACCACTGCTGCCCAATCTGAGCAGGGGCCCGAGAACAGTTCCTGGGAGTCTGCCCGCTCCTCAGAATGTCTCATTTTCATGGAGTGAGGAGGCTGGGAGGAAGGAGGAGCAGCAGCCAGAGGATTCTGAGTTGCAGCAGTGGACAGCGCAGAACTCTGGCTGGACGATAGGTTGCTGGAAGCACTTTCTGCCATCCACGACAGGACCTGCTCACACTGCTCATTTTGTAATAAAGGTCTACCGTGTGGACCCATTAATTGTGAGATGAATTTGGGGACGCCAGAAACGTGCCTCTCTCCTAATCCCGCAGCAGTCGGCTGCGATACACCTGCATCAGAAGCTCGGTCTGTGCCCACACCCGGACTAGGGCCTCCGCGTCCTCGGCCGCGCCGACGTCCTCTAGGCCTACCCCTACCCCTCAGCATGCTGTATTACCAGGAATGCAGAAACACAACACTGTAATTAAATATGCCGCTTATTGGCCTGTGGTTTGAGGCTGAGTTCGCTTATGGAACGCCAGGAAATAATTTTGCGCAAGCCTGCTGTAACACTTAGCTGGCTGCGTATTTATTTGGAGCAGTTTTACCCCCAGCAGACACGGACCCACAACACTGAGCAGAGTGACAGGCAGGCCAAATAGATTTTTTTCAAATCTTTTTTTGCAAAAGGAAGGACCACTGCGTATATTCAATCTATAAGATGTCTTCTGGCCCTGCGTACACAATTCTGTCCCTGTAGTATTACTGCAGGGCGCAATGCTCTGCACGGCCGATATACCAAAGAAAAAAAAAAGTGCAACACTGCTAACAGCAGCCTCCACAGTACTGCACACGGTTAGATGTGGCCCTAAGAAGGACCGTTGGAGTTCTTGAAGCCTACACTAACTCCTAACACTCTCCCTGCCTAACCACCACTTCTGTCTCTGTAGTATTACTGCAGGGCGCAATGCTCTGCATGGCCGATATACCCCCCCCAAAAAAAAGTGCAACACTGCTAACAGCAGCCTCCACACTACTGCACACTGTTAGATGTGGCCCTAAGAAGGACCGTTGGGGTTCTTGAAGCCTACACTAACTCCTAACACTCTCCCTACAGCAGCACCAGCACGATAGCACTTTCCCTCAGCTAAGTCACAACCCATCTGAGGCGAGCCGCGGGAGGGGCCGATTTTTATACTCGGGTGACACCTGATCTCCCCAGCCACTCACTGCAGGGGGTGGTATAGGGCTTAAACGTCGCAGGGGGAAGTTGTATGTTCGCTCATCTCTATTTCTAACCAAGATTTTTTAATCTAGAGTATTCAACTGTACATAATGTAGAACAAGGGTGTAGCTAAAGGTTCATGGTCCCAGATGCAAAGGTACAGCTTGTTCCCCCACTCCAACTCTGCATAGCTACCGACTATGGTCTGCCCCATAAATACATACATATTGAGGCAGTCATATATGGACCTGGATTACAGTGAAAATTCTACAGCAGAGGTGTAGCAATTCGGGTTGCAATTGCATCCGGGCCCATAAACAAGTGGGGCCTGGGGCCCCCCTCACCACTAACATTACTGGGTTTTGCTCCAGAGTTATAGCAGGTTTTTTATCTGCTTTTACAAATTATAACTTGAAATGAATGTAATAAACAATTACATAAACACGTTCCATAGACTGCACTTTCTTGTGTGGAAGGCTCACATAAACTTACAAATGACAGACAACATTATGCCTACTAGGGTATATGGATGTTGTAGAAGGGTTCCCCAAAACACAGGGCCCCTAGTTATGTGCCAGAATGGCACTGGTGGACTTGACATAGTCATGTGTTACATGGATGTAATGCGACATTTCTCCTGCAGTGGCAAATAGATCGGGCAGGGGTGGGAGAAGCCTGGGCAGGGGCGAGACAACCCCGTTAGGGGCGAGAGAAGTCCAACCAGTGGAAATCAGCTGCTGTGCTGGATTCATTTTACCAAAAGGGTTGTCTTTTAACACATTGTTGCAGTGTTTGATTTATTCTTAAATATTTACAGTTAAAGGAGATGTCTCGAGGAAGCAGTGATTTTTTTTTTTTGCCCAGTCCCCCTAATTAAACATACATTACTAATTACCCCTGTAAATGACTTTCCTAGCTGGTTTGTACTTACCGTTCCAGCGTTTCAGCAGCTTATAAAAGTTTCCCCAAGATGGCCGCCGGCTCTTTCCCCGTCGCTCGCTGCAGCCCGACGTGCGCGCTCCCGAGACGCTGCCAGCTGTGTCTCCATGGCAACCGGACGCCCCGCAGCCGCCGACGAGACGCCCCGCAGCCGCCGACCAGTCACCCACCGCCAGGCAGCAGGTAACCGGCGCTAGCCCCCGGCTCCCCAGCGCTACGCTCCCGGCTCCCCAGCGCTAGACCCTCAGCCCAGGTGAAGGCCCCGGAGCCCAGCGCTAGGTTCCGGAGCCCAGCGCTAGGTTCCGGAGCCCAGGTGAAGGCCCCGGAGCCCAGCGCTGGGCTCCGGGGCCTTCACCTGTCAGTGAACATCACCCCCGACCCATCACTTACCCCCCTGGCCCAGCGCTAGTTCCCCCGGCCTAGCGACAGCCCCCCCCCCGGCCTAGCGACAGCCCCCCCATCGCAGCGACAGCCCCCCCCGGCCTAGCGACAGCCCCCCCATCGCAGCGGCAGCCCCCCCCCATCGCAGCGACAGCGACGACAGCCCCCCCCCCGGCGCAGCGGCAGCCCCCCCCGGCCCATCACTTACCTGGACGGCAGGACAGCTGGACGGCAGGACAGCTGGGCGGCTTCTCCGGACAGCTGGGCGGCTCTGCACCTTCCTCTAACAGAGGAAGGTACAGAATGGCCGCTCCAGCGCGCTCCCGAGCAGTGACAGCTCATCTGCGCATGCGCAGAAGAGCTGTAGCGGGGAGCACACTGAAGCGGCTCGTGCTGAAAGGAGAAAACCGGACTGCGCAAGCGCGTCTAAAAAAGCAAGCTGCCAGCGAATTTAGACGGAACCATGGAGACGAGGACGCTAGCAACGGAGCAGGTAAGTGAATAACTTCTGTATGGCTCATATTTAATGCACGATGTATATTACAAAGTGCATTAATATGGCCATACGGAAGTGTATACCCCCACTTGGTTTCGCGAGACCACCCCTTTAAGTCAAAGAGAAACTGGAATAGAAATTATTTTTACTACTACTATACAACTGTCATTACTTAAACAATTTTGCACTTTTTACTTCTTTTGGAATTTAAGGCTGATTGTTTTAAAGAGACCCATCCTTATTACTGTAAATGCTTATTCAGCAACAGGAATCCCCCATTCATTGCTTCCCATCTTTGTAAGCAGTGATTGCTGATGTGTACATTAAGTAATTAATACTGTCTTTTTTTCTTCACAAACTCGCTCATCATTGTAATAGGCACCCTTACCAATGCTGAAACAATATGTGCACATTTCTGAACGAGGATTGTGACCTACTGGTCAGTTATTGCACTGGGTGCGAAACTAGGGAACTCAAGTACAAATTTTCTTGCTCTGCAAAGGAACCTCGGGGAGGCGAAAATAAGATCAGCATCTTCTTAAGAGGTAAATGAGAAAACATTAAGAAGATAGTTGTTTGATTTCCATCTACTGTACTGTGCTTGTCCTTTTTATATTTGAATACGCTGTATTCTGATATATGTATGGTTGAGTGCAAGGTGCGTGGCCAGGGGAAGTCAAACATCTTGGGGATTTCAGTTTACCAGGAAAAGGAGGAGACGAAAGAGCACTAAATATGGGAAGACAGTACAAGGCTAAGTAATTTTTTTATGCAAGAAGAAGATACAATAGTATTTTTTTTTCATTAGTGACTGGGAGAGCAGAGCAAATATTTACAGTTAGGCTATTCTCACATGGATGTATTGTCATTGCATGAAACGCAATGCCAATAGCCCATTGACTTCTATTGGGTCACTCACACTAGTATTTTTTTCTTGTGCATATTACTCATACGAGAAAAATCACAGCATGCTCTATCTTGCCGTATATTTTGCGCACATACATACCGAGATGCTACATGCCGCCAATACCCATGCACTAAATATTCATGTCATTACTGGTGTGCGAGACTCTCATAAAAAAAACAAAAATTATTTTCCTGCATTTGCTAGTGACTGGAATTTAGTTATGTAACTCTCATATGCCCAACCTAGAATTTATTTGTGATAATGCGGCTACTCTAAGCATACAGGATAATACACTTGGCATTACTGCATTTACAAACCCTTTATAGTAGCACATGGCGTCCCCATTGGTCTCTATTATAGACCTTTAGTGCCGCAATATGTCAATTTAATGTACTGTATTCTCAAATAGAAGTATACCCCAGGAATTGGAATGTATACCATGTTAAAGGTTTTCTTTCATTTTTTTTTGTATTGTGGATGTGCTTTATATAATGCAGTGAAGTGATGCCCATTCCTTTCTAACCAGGCAGATGAAGGGTTTTACGTGATGCATGTAGTATCACAAAGTCAAAAATACTTCTTCACTATATCTGTACCTAATAAACATAGGTGTCACAAGTACTGTATATTGCAAAATAAATACTTTATCTGTTGTTTACTACCTCTTCATACGTAGAATTATATCCATCCTAAACTCTGTTACCTAAATTATTAAAAACTGTAAGAAGAGCTCAGAATGGATCAGTGTTTTGCATGTGGCCATTGCTCTATTAAGCAGGCAAAGACATAGAAATGTCAAACTGCAAAGCTGTTTAAAGATTAAATCTCTACTTCTTCCAGCTTCACACTGTTCAAAAGGAGAAACATATCTTCCAACTCTGAGATCCTCCCCAGTAAACTTTACAATCGGCAAACATATCTATAAAAACACACTTGGTGCTTTTCTGCAGTGTTTGCCCTCGATAAAATGCAAGAGTCGTTCAAAAAGGGCATCATTTCCAATGAATCCAGAAAGTGTCACACAGAGTATTGATCGATCAGCCTTGCCGTCAGCATGACCAAGACCTGCACAGAGCTAACCCTGTGATCCTATTTTCATAGCTCAGACACCTTCTCTTCCAGGCAAATGGCGTCAGGGAATAGCATCTTCATTTACGAAAAGGAGACGAATAGAAAAGAGAAACATAGTAGAGGAAGGGAGTCTGGGAATCAAGAGCCAGACATATCCGTCTTAAATATCCACTTTAATCTATTCAATTCAGGTTCCTTTTTTCTTAATGCGTCGTTGTGTTCTTACAGTTCATGAGATGGTCATGATTATTAGAAGAGAAAAACCATGCTTTATTACTTACACATATCTGTCTGTGTAACCATTTACTGCTATTTCTGCTATGTAATAATTACTGTATCATTCTATTCTGTATGCTGTATAATTGTATATTGTATGTTACTGCATGTTTTATATTACTGCGTCTTTCAGTTAAATTATGATTGCTGGGTTTTCCTTAAAATAATGATTCCGTTTGGAGTGGAAAAGGAAGGTAACACTATAGGAAAGTATAGGATATGAAGAGTGCTAAGAGCAATAGACCTTTGTGTGTTCACTTGCTATCTTCAGACAAGAAGATAGCAAGTAAATACACAAGAACTTAAACTATCTAAGAGGAGAACAATTCAAAAATGGTAAGAAATTTTATTAACAGCACATATAAACAACTACAGATTAATTAAAAATATTTTTAAAAATAATAATATACACTATTGTAGTGGTTTAAGTCACTGAGTGGGAGCCTCAGGTGTAGTAGCCGCAGGTCTGGAGAGAGTAGTCAGGGACGAGCCATGGGTCAGCAACAGGAGGTCTTGTTTTCAGTACAAATTGAGGAGCTGTATCGTGTTGTTAGGAGGGAAGCCAGAGGTCACTATCAGAAGGTCTCAGTGTCGCGGTACAAATGGAGGAGGAGGGTAACGTTGTCAGAAGGGAAGCCAGGGGTTGGCATCAGAAGGTTTCAGTGTTGCGGTACAAATGGAGGAAGTTGTTAGCTTTGTCAGTAGGGAAGCCACGGGTCAATATCAGAAGGTCTCAGTTGAATTGCAGAGGAGCAGGCGGAAGTGGAGCTTAAGTAATGGCTAGTGGAGCATAATAATCATGCAAGGGAGAAGGGAACAGGGCCAGGTTTATATAGGAAGCTTAATTAAGAACAGGGTGCAGCCAAGATAGGGAAACAGAGAAGCATGGCTAGGTTTCAGCAGAGAAGCTATCCAAGTTCTGGGGCACCTACCAAATTCTGTGCTGTTGGGGCAAGGGAATATGCAAATCAGATGTGTGAGCATTGGCTATAAAGAAGAGTATCACACAGGCATCTCCCAGCATAGTAGCTATCAGAATGCCATGAAATGCAGATTTGACAGACTTCCAATGGGGTATGGTGGGGGGATGTCACTTGAGCAATCAATCAGTATGGGCCAATGCAGTGCAGTTGGACCTTTCAAAGTCTACCGTTGGCAATGTTATTCAGAAATGGAAAACATTTGGTGTGTGCACAGTGCAGTCACATTCGAGGAGATCATGTAAACTGACAGAAGTGTACAGTGAAGCATTGTATGAGCTATGGAGGCATCACGCACATCGTCTGCTGAAACACTCACTCAGGATGTCTCACATTGGAGACTGGATGCGAAAGGTTACTATGGACAAGCGGCTGCACACACCCAACATCACAGCAGTGAATGCACAGAAATGCTGGTGCACTGTAAATGAGTGAAAACAAGTATTGAGGGCAACTGAATCCAAATATACCATCTTACAATCTGAAAGTTAGACCTGGGTGTGGTGGTTGCCTAGAGAGCGTTTTTTACACGACTGCAATATCCAAACAGTGAAGTTTGGAGGAGAATCTGTTTTGGTGTGGGGATGTTTTTGCTGGGACAGTCTAGGGCCATTGCTTATAGTGAAGTCCACCCTCAAAGTCAATGGGTACAGAGGCATTCTGGACAATGTGGCATTACCTACCCTGTGGCAATACATTGGTACAGCTCTATGTCTCTATAAATATGACCGAGCACTATGTCATACAGCATGCAGTGTTGAGGCTTGGTTTGAGAAGCAGAACATCTAAAAACTTTATTGGCCATCCCAAAGCTTGAATCTTAATCCCATTGGGGGGCGATGGGGGGTGGGGGAGAGAGTGAGAGAGATCTCTCTCTCTCCCCCCGCCACCCCCCGCTTACTCCCGCTGCCCCCTGAGCACGCTCGGACAAGAATGCTGTTACTCGAGAAGAGCGAGGCTCGCTTGAGTAATTGACCTATCCGAGTGTGCTCGCTCATCTCTACTCACCATGCATAGTGCACTTTAAACGTGGCTTGTTTTCTCAGTGCCGGCTGTATATCTTTATACCTAGGTTGGCAATGCTTTGTGTACTCCATATGCAGCTCATTTGCTCAAGGCTGATCTTGTATCAGTATATTAAGGCTAGTTTTCTATCCTTTGGGCAGCTTCACACGGGCTTGAGCGCAACATATTTGCGCTATGAATTAGGTTGATTTGTGCGCATAGTGTAGCGTGCTTTTTTGGGGCACAAAGGGCATGTTCATATGCGCTCGGAACACACCCATGCCAGAATTTAAATAGCTATTTATCCCATTGAGGCCCAGATGTGTTTTTTTCCCACCAAATTGTGCAGCGTATTGTGTATTTGTGCACCTCCCATAGGCTTCTATGGGGACCTTTGGTGTCCAAATGCACACAAAAATAGAGCAGGTCCTACTTTTTTGTGTGCACAAGAAATGTGCGCCCAATAAAGGAAATGAGAACGAACCCATTAAAATCAATGGATTCTATTCTGTGAGTAGTGCAAGCGCAAATTTTGCACGTGCAAATGCTCCTGTGTGAAGCCGCCATTAACATGATTCATTTGTGTCTCCATATTGGAAATATTCTGTATATGTGTGTACAATGTATGCATGTGTTTATACATAAACAACTTTTTAGAGTCTCATAAACAACTTTTTAGAGTCTTTGTAAGTAATATACACCTAAGATACAAGTTATTTGTGCTTTCATATTGGTAATACTTTGCACATGTGTGTTTAATATGTGCTGTGCAAATAACTAACATCCTTCCAGAACTTTTATAAGTGGCATATGTTTTTGGCGGATGCAGTGTATGGGGGTCACTCTATTATAGGAGTGTTCTTTTTTCTCCTTATGATACCATCTTATGATTTTTAAATATTTAGAATTGGTCTGTGGCTGTTTATATGTGTTCGTAATAAAATAGGTATTTTTGAATTCTTTTTCTCTTATATACTGTAGCTTAAATGTGCTTTCCTCTTCTCACACACATACACCTTTTGCCTGAGCATTCATTAGTGTAGTGCAGCTAATTATTTTGTTATTTGGTGGTGCCCACCATTTACTGTTTAATCCGTTTGCCATCATACCCCAGCAGCCAGATGTATAATAATAAACAATTAACTTTTCTTTTAGCAATTTTTTTTCTAAAATGCAAACTTAGAACCACATGTAGCCAAGACAACTCCCAGTTGTGGCAAATGTGTTTTTTGTGGTTCACTGTGGTTTTTGTGATGTGGCTGGCTTATCTCATAGGACCAGCAAGTCAATATCAGACCTTTTTAATAGGATCTGGGAAAAGAAACCAGAGTCTTCTCCAGACGGAAAAGATAACCACATACAGACAGTTTGGGAGGTTTTGCCCCTCATCAGTGTACAGTAAGCTACTCGTTTGTCTGGGCATGAGGCCTATGATGTGGGTCAGGAAGAGTACAGTTACTCATTAGTGAGAGCACCATTTTCCTGTCTAATGCCTTTCACCCAGTCAAGTCAACAACCTAATGCATGCTGGTGAGGGGCGAAAACCCCAAACAGTCTGCCTGTACATGGTATCTTGTCCTTCTGGAAAAAACACTGGCTTTGGCCTATACTCCCAGTCATTTTTCCCCTGCCTGTGAAAAAGTCTGACTTACTACCTTCTAATAGGTGATGCTGTAGAGGTATTGCTCCATCTTCAATTTGTATAAGGGGATGGAATTGTCCGAAGGACACAACACGAATGTGGATCTTGTCAATCAGGGCGGATTTTGTTGTGTTTTTAACTGCGGAATGCGTTTTGCAGAATGTCTTGCAAAACTTATTGCATTTTGTTCCCACAGATTTTAACTGTAATATTACATCTCCTATATGTTAGAAATCCACAACAAGAACTCCAGAAGAGGTCCTGAATTCCACAGCTGAAAGCTTTTCTGCTGCGGAATTTAATCTTGCAGTTTTGTAGTAAAGATGTGCGGATTTTAACAGGTTTGAAATTCAAGCCCCATGAAGATAACATTGTGACGCAGGAATGTTAGCGTGGACTAATTCCATCCTGTGTGAAAGGTCTCTAAAGGTCCATTTAGACACAACGATTATTGCTCAAAAGATGTCTTTTGAGCGACTTTTGAGTCGTTGTGTCAAACATTGATCGATCACCTTGCGCTCCGGAGGATGCAGAGAACATGCATCCAGCTGTTCCCCACTGGGAGCGCCCAGCTGTCATACAGCCAAGCGCTCCCAGCGGAGGATGTAGAGGACAAGTAGGGGGCCGCTTGTTCTCTGCATCCAGCTGTTCCATGCTGTGAGCACCCGTTTGTTATACAGCTGAGCGCTCCCAGCAGAGGATGCAGAAGACAAGAAGGGTATCCCCACTTGCCTTCTGCATCCAGCTGTTCCCCACTCTGGGCATCTTGCTATTATACAGCCGAGCGCTCCCAGCAGAGGATGCAAAAGTCAAGTGGGGTGTCCCCGCTTGCCTTCTGCATCCAGCTGTTCCCTGCTCCGAGCGCACAGCTGTTATACAGCCAAGCGCTCTGAACAGAGGATGCAGAAGACAAGCGGGCTGTCCCCGCTTGTTTTCTGCATCCAGCTGTTCTCCACTCTGAGCACCCGGCTGTTATACAGCCAAGCGCTCAAAGCGGAGGATGCAGAAGATAAGCAGGGTGTCCCCACATGTTTTCTGCATCCAGCTGTTCTCCACTCTGAGCGCCAGCTGTTATACAGCCGAGTGCTCCGTGCGGGGTCTAGAGAACGCAGTTCTTCATACCTCGCCTGTCATCAGGGAGCGGAATACAGCTGAAACAATAGTATCAGCTGTATCGCGCTGTGAATCCCTGATAAGACTCATCGTTGTCTTTCAGCACGCTGGGTTAACGAAAACTGCACGGTCAGTGCAGTTACACACAACGATTATCGCTCAAAGATGGCTTTGAGCAATTTTCGAGTAATAATCATTGTGTCTAAATGGGCCTTAAGTCTCTAGCTATATCCTTCCTGACTCATGTAATTAGGTAATGACTAAATACACATCATTTCAAAGTATTTATCAGATAGGAATTGGTATTCTTCTTTTAATTACACATTGTGGCAAACCGGGATTAACTCACCTCTGGGTCGCCGACCTTTTGGTCCAGAAATGGGCACCAACCACATAGAAATACTCCAGGAGAGTTTGACGTCTTATAAATCTGGGCCTGCCAGCATTTAATTGTCAGCACAGCAACATAGACAGCATATCACACGAGTCCATAATTAAGAGTTCACAACCCGCAGGGTCACCGTCACTATCTCCACCCGGGGTGTCTAGAGGGGGTCTTCTCTATCAGACCGGCATGACGGTTCCCCAAAACTGGTCGGTGCCGGACCTCAGGCTCACGGTCCTGATGGCTGCTCCTACAACCTTTCTAGCTAGAAGCCAGCATTCCCAGCCCCACTAGGCTAAAGCTCTCCTTCTGAGTGTGACAGGAACAGACTTTTATGTTGCTTCCTGCCACACCCAGCAGGTTTTAACCATTTCTCTACTTTCTAGTGGGCTTCAGACTGCCTGTCTAGGAACTCTGCAGGCCACTCTTGCTACTGTCCGTCTACAACATGTTGCCGGTTGAGGTCAGCTATCTAAAGGCTTTTTTAAACGGGAAGATTATTGTTCTGGCTGTTCCAAACGCCATGCTCCCGAGGGGTTTTGAACAATAATCATCCTGTGTAAAAGCATGCAGAAACTGAACAACTGGATGAGAGTCGGATGGGACTGGACTGGAAAGAACGGTCCCCCAGACGCCCCGCCTTCCTATTGGCTGCGATGTGAGCAATCCAGCGATACCCGCTCCTGTGTAACAGAATGGGAGCGAGGATACACGGGGATGAATGTCGGACATCTTTTGCCCAACAACCGTGCCATGTAAAAGGGCCTTAAACATGTATAATTCCATTCCAAAATCACCACGGAGAAGTCCATTGTAGTCACATGCAGGCTCCACTGTCCTAGGAGTCCAACTGTGTAGATATTTTATAAACCCTATTATAAGGATGGTTTCACACATAGCATTTTTGGGAAAATGTCACATTGTTCAGGGCGCTTTTCCTGTGATTTTTATTTTGCTCAAAAAAGGCTGTGGCCTAATATTACACAGACACCTACAGTGAAATATATTTGCACTATAAATGAAGAATTTAGCAATTTTTTCTATCATTTTGCTGAATTTTTTGGGTCAGTCGGTGGCTTTTTTCGCCATAAATACAGCATGTTCAAGGTGGGGCATTTTATTTGTTGTTTTTCTCCATAGGCTTCTTTATAGGAATTTAAAAAAAAGCATGTAACAAATGTAATGGATAAAAAAACACCACCAAAAAAATGCAACAAAAAGTGCTTGAAATGTATTAAATCTTTTTTAAAAGTCAAAGAACATACAAAAAAATGTGTACGGAGGAGTCATAGCCTTTCATATACAGACCTTTGTAATCAGTTGCACGTATTGTAGAAAAGTAAGATCATATAGATATTGCAATAAAGGAAAATCCTTTACACTGATCAGAATTCTAAAAAAAGCAAATAGTTAAAAATGTGCTGGTACAAAGTAGTTTATATTACACTATAATCTTAGAAATCTTCAATGCAATGTAAATAATAGATACATGAGCATCACGTTCTGATGTCAGAACAGAGATGACTGACACTACATAGGCGCTGCCAATCTATTCCTACAGAAGAGGTCTATCACAGATCACTTCTGTGCCAACAACTGACATAAAGTGCTCTTTTTATCTTTAAGAAGTTTTTGCAGCAGCTACAAAGCATATTATACAGTGCTGTGCCGCAGCAGCTGTGGGACATACACTACAGCTGCTGTAGACCAACATTTGAAGATTTTCATACTAATCAATCAGTAGTAGACAGGAATGTCCTTATCATTTGCAGAAGAAGGTCGGGAGCTGCGTGTTGCGTGCTATCCAGCTCCCATAGGAGACTATGGAAACTCCTCCGCATCGCGCACCATAGATAGGTCTGCTCCTATCCTTTCACACAGCTGGGAATTTCAGGTGCGGGATTTCAGTCGCACATGACCTATTATTTTAGGTGAGATTTTGATGAATTCTCCCATCTGAACATTTTCATAGGAATCAATTGGTTCTATTAGTTGCGGGGGTTTTTTGCGCGGTTAATATGGCGTGCGTTTCACACTCATGTGGATGAGGCCTTATACAGAGTAACATACACTCTAACCTTCTTCTTTTATTTAGTAATGCAACTCCTTCATACATGTTAATATTCCTATGTTAACTAATCTAATATATCAAGTTTAAGGCCGCCTGCAGACGAGCGGGTCGGATCCGGCAGCGAGAAATCTCGCCGCGCGATCCGACCCCAGAGCCTGCAGGGACGAGCGCGTACTCACCCGCGCCTGGCGGCCCCGGCTCTTTGATGTGCCGGCTGCCGCGCAGCCGGCGCATGCGCAGACCGGAGCCGGCGGCCAGGTGAGTGCGTGCCCCGCAGGAAATTAGAACATGCCGCGGTTTGTTTGCCGCGCGAGATTTTGCGCGGCCAAACCGCGGCCGTCTGCATAGGAGTGCGTATTGTAATGCACTCCTATGCAGACTTTCAGCGGCGGAAATCCCGCGGGAAATCCCGCGGCGGGATTTCCGCTCGTCTGCAGGCGGCCTAACTCGTTAACTAAACTATGTGTTAAGAAAATTGTAGATCGATATATCATTTAATTGCTTTTGCTATTAGATTGTAGAAAGATGTAGCATCCTGCTAGTATAAGTAGTGAAGGGGTTAAATGTACCATTTCTATATACCAGTGAGTGTATAGGACAGAGATATGAAAGTCCTCCAGATCCCCTTCCTTGCATTCCTTCCTAATGGAATAATAACGGTTTCTTTGTATGTTATAGTTACACCCTAAAAGGTGTGAACTTATGTTAATCATTTTAGTTTTAGCCTATCATGTATTCTTATTAGTTTTGGAGGTATATACTTTACCTGTGATGTCACTTATGATATATAAACAACATGCAAGTTTGAATACATTAGAAATTATTTGATACCACAACAGGGCTGGTGTGATTTGTATTTCTCTTAGGGGCCCATGCTTCTCCATGAGAACTGAGATTGTCTTCTCCTTGGTAATTCTAACACTGTGACACAGAACTCTCTTTTGCCTTTCCAATAGCTTTTCATTGGTTTTTGTTGTATTAACCCTTTCCAATCCAATTTGTATCCTGGTTTTCCTAGGGGGGCTTACTCTTTTTCTACTGTTATACAACGGCGCCATCTGCTGGCTAAAGCCAGTACTGCATGAGGTGACACGTTGGATAGGCTCCGACAGCAGAGAGGCTGGCAATATACAGTAAGAGAACCCCGACGGACGTCTTCCAACATCGGAGCTGTACAGCCTTAAATCTTAATGTCTTCAGACGTCAGACAGTGGACTGGAAAGGGTTAAAGTAAGATAACTTGTTGCATTCAGATATCAGAGCTGGGTTAAACTTTGCTACATCTTTAATGTATGCTTACAATAAAGCCTTAGTATAACAATCTTTAATATAGTGTATAATCTATAAAACTATAAGTTCATGTGTTTTTAGTGTTGGCCTGGTGTTCCCGAATATATTTAAGACGTCTAAACATATGCTAAATGCTGTAGCGCATTTCTAGCCAGATCATAATAAAGAATAAATAGATGCACATTGATAATGCAGCCATATTATATGTGTAAACGTTTGTTTATTATATAACACTAATTTTATTTATGTGGTCATTCACCACTTATGAATTGATGTCCCCGGTTAAATTTTGAGTACGGTAAACTGTGCTTGGTATGGATCGGTAAAGTCAAACTATACACTCACCGTGTGGTTGTTATTCACATACACTCATTGACAATAACAGAAAAAAGAGTGATTTATTGTACCTTGTTCTACCTTGTGTGGTGGCATCAAGGGCATTACAAGGTCCAGCTCTAGCGGGCAAAGATAAGCTAGAGTGGATGGATGATATTGTTCCAGTCTCTTTTTTCCTCACCTGAGCAGTATTATTCAGTAAAATCTCAGTGATTGAGTTGATGTAGGACTAAACAGGGGTCAAATGTGTGTCTGTAGATTGGTGAAATATTAAATCTGTCTGAATCTTCCTGATGTCTCCTTTCTGAATTTTAAACATTAAAAAACTAATTTTACAGGAAATATAAAATGCTTATTTCTCTATAACATGTAAAACTGAGCAATAAAGTTAACAGAACAGTTTTTACAATAAGGGCATTCCCATTAGAGGCATTTATGGCACATACACAGGACTCAAGTCTGCCTGTCACTTATGTGAATATTCTTTAATTTAAAGGGATTGTCCAGGATTAGATAAACATGGCTCCTTTCTTTAAAAAAAAACATCACCACACCTGTCCATGGGTTGTTTCTCATATTGCAGATAAGCTTCATAAAAGGGGTTTTACAGTCACCAACAGCAGATCATCAGTGTCAAGATGCCAATAGTTTTTCTCCTTGGAAATGCCTTTAAAGTGAATTGGGCTGAGCTGCAATATACAACCTGTAGCCATATGCGGCACTCAGTATGGAAAAAAGCAGCCATGTTTTTCTAATCCAGCAAAATACTGTTTTATTTCTACAGCACAGATCTGTCAGGGTCAGTAGATGTGGACATGTTGTGCCTCACACCGGTTTGGCTTCAGGCCGAATCCAGAGCCAACACCTGAGAAAACCCGTTTTTCACTGTTTCATCCCATCACTCAGGATGTTGGGTTTGCTGTGAACTCCCCAGGCCATTATTTTGGAAGTGGTCCCACTAATGTGGCAGCTGATGCTACTATAGACCAAGGTGCGGTACCTGAGGACATGTAAAGGATGTAGTCAAACAATCTGGGTTGGGCCAGGTAGCAGAACTGCAGGATGAAAAATAAGCAACAGGTCTGGACACACAAAACAGGTTCATCATGGTACAACGGGTCAGAAATCAGGAGAGACAGAAGCATTGTCAATATAACCACCAGTGTCAGGAGCAGGGAAGGAAATAAAGTCAGGAATAGCCGAAGTCAAGACCCGGAGAATCCAAACACACTGGATAGAGATTTAGGCCGCCTGCACACGAGCGGAAATCCCGCCGCGGTATTTCCCGCGGGATTTCCGCCGCTGAAAGTTTGCATAGGAGTGCATTAAAATACGCACTCCTATGCAGACGGCCGCGGTTTGGCCGCGCGAAATCTCGCGCGGCATGTCCTAATTTTCTGCGGGGCACGCACTCACCCGGCCGCCGGCTCCGGTCTGCGCATGCGCCGGCTGCGCGGCAGCCGGCACATGAAAGAGCCGGGGCCGCCAGGCGCGGGTGAGTACGCGCTCGTCCCTGCAGGCGCTCGGGTCGGATCGCGCGGCGAGAATTCTCGCTGCCTGATCCGACCCGCTCGTCTGCAGGCGGCCTTAACCAGGAACAAAAGACGCCCTCCATAGGGGGAGGCTGTTTAACACAGCCAGGGGTATATGATTGGGGATGACTTTGCAAGGTGCACCTGGCCCTTCAAGAGCACAGGCATGCCCACCCTTCGGGTCACAAACAGGGAGCGGGCAGATGCCAGAGCAGGTCATCTGCTGCAGGCAGGAGCAGGACATGTGCTGCAACCGCCAAGAGAGGTAAGCTGGTGGCTGCGACCACGAACTGTAGGAATGTCAAACAACATTATGCTGTGTTACCACACAATTTTTCTTGGGTATTTCAATATGCTTCATCTATAGAAACTGATGGGCTGAAAATGACAGTACTGTGTAAATGATTTAAGCAGGTGTGGAAAAAATTCAGCAAAGTAAGAATTTTTAAAAAAAATGTAAGGCGTCTGATTGACTCCAAATTTATTCTGCAGCAGGACAATTAACCCAAACATCCAGCCAATGTCATTAAGAACTATCTTCAGTGTAAAGAAGAACAAGGAGTCCTGGAAGTGATGATATGGTTCCACAGAGCCCTGATCTCAACATCTATTCTGTCGGGGATTACATGAAAAGATACAAGGATTTGAGCAAGCCTACATCCACAGAGGATCTGTAGTTAGTTTTCCAAAATGTTTGAAGAAATCTCTCTGCCAAGTTCCTTCAAAAACTGTGTGCAAGTGTGCCTAGAAGAATTGATGCTGTTTTCAAGGCAAAGGGTGGTCATACCCAATATTGATTTTATTTACACTTCTCTTTTGTTCATTTTATTCATTGACCAAAAAATATTAATACCGTATATTCTCGAGTATTAGCCAATCCGAGTATAAGCTAAGACCATAAGCTTCACCACAAAAAACTGGGAAAACTTATTGACTCGAGTATAAGCCGAGTTATACTCGAGTATATACTAGGTTAAAAAAAAACCTCCATACTCACCTCCCAGCTGGCGTCTGTGTCTGTGCGACAAGCTGCTTGAATTCTACCCGCTGTCATCCCCTGACGTCCTCTCTGCTTGGCTTTGTCAGTGCTGTGTAAGTAAGCGCTGTGATTTGATTGAGTGCCAGCCAATCACAGCTGGCGCTCAATCTAATCACAGCGCTTACTTACACAGCACTGACGGAAGGGGATTTGAAAGCCAAGCAGGGAGATGACAGTGGGGAGAATTCTAAAGCAGCTTGATTAGCTGTGAATGATCGAGCACTGGCTGTGATTGGATGACGCTCGATCCAATCACAGCTCTTACTTACACAGCGCTGACGACGGGGGGGGGGGGGGTGACAGAGCTGAGCAAAGAGGACGGCAGGGAATGACAGCGGAGAGAACTCAAGCAGCCTGCCGCACCGCCGCCGGAGACACAGACGCCGGCTGGGAGGTGAGTATGGAGTTTTTTTTTAAGCCTTCCCTGACTCGAGTATAAGCCGAAGGGGGCTTTTTCAGCACATAAAAATGTGCTGAAAAACTAGGCTTATACTCGAGTATATACAGTAGTTCTATTTTTGAAAGCATTCTTACTTTGCAGCAGTTTTTCCACACCTGCTTAAAACATCTACACAGTACTGTAAAACTGCTGCGTTTTGCGGTAAAACACATACAGCTTTCAGCAGCGTTTTTGATGTTCAATTAATATGCACATCAAAAATGTCTTCAAAACGCCATAAAAACATTCTAAACATGCCAAGAAAAGTCATGTGCAAACACAACCTAGGAAAAGACACAGAGTGCTAAGTTTGGCAATATAAAAAAACATTCTCAACCTGCAAACAGAGGAACTCACAACTTTACAAATGGAATTATTTCACACATTATTCAAGCTGAAAAATCATCTATTCCACAAGCAGCATATTTCAGACCCACCGTATTTTCACCCATAAATGATAACAATCTCTCAACACCTTAGTCATTTTTTCGGGTGTCCAGCTGAATGCAGGGTCAGTGAATTGCACAGCTAATTTGACTGTTCTGATGCCATAATGAGATGACATAGAGGAAACAAGGTAGTCTCTGGTGAATTTCTTTCCGTAGCCAACAAATGGTATATGAGTATGAGGATCCTCCATAGGACGGCATAGACCTCAGCTTCATTGTTCTCTTGTATGTAAACTTTGTAAGAGATAAGGATATTTTGACTTTTTTCTGGCAGGAGTATACTTCAGTACTACTTGGAATCTGACTTTTTTATTGTTACAACATAGTTAATTGAGCTTATATACATTACCATATTTATGTCAGAAAGCAGGCTGCTGTAGTGGTAAATTAGCAACTGCATGCCGATATAATACAACGTGCAGCACATGACACTGTAGACATCCGAGTCTTTATCTAAAGACTATTTATGTAGGAGTTGCTAAAAGGGGTTTTCTGTCAACGGGTCCACCATGTACTAAAATAACAATTTAGCAGTAACTCACCTCTCCCTGCTCCCCTGCTCATCCTCCGGCTCCGATCTCCGCTGTCTGCTTATAGGCAGCTGTCATATCCTGTAATCTTGCTGTAGAGGCCAATGACAGTGGTCATCCCTGATTGCTAAGTGCTGTCATAGGCTGCTGCAGCTTGTTTGTAGACAGGCTCAACCTGCCAAGGGATGTCAAAGGGAGACGGGAGCCAGCAGCGGAGGATGAACGGGGGAGCAGGGAGAAGTGAGTAACTGCTGATCTGTTATTTTAATGGATGGGGGACCCAGTGACAGGGGTTTTCCTTAACTTGGAAAACCCCTTTAAAGTTTCAACCTCCTGATTAACAGTCCATTTACTGTGTTCGAATTTTGGTTTTGTTAACCTAAATAAAATCAGTTGTATTTCAGTGGTAATCTATTGCATAGAGTTAAAAGAGCCACTTCAGCGAAAACATATTTTCCATCCCTGTACCTCTCACATGATTGCCTGTCAAACTCTGGACATCTCTTCTGTATATTGCAGTGATTTTCACGCAGTGCAGCCTCCTGTCTGATGCTTGCCAGGCAGCATCTTGATGTTGCTTTCACTTTCACATACATCCCACGATGCTTCAACACAGCATTTAATGATCAGCTACAGCTTATACCATTTCTGCAACGCTGCCATTACCATCTGTATTCACCTAAATACTCTACATATTATACATATACAGTCAAGAAGACGAGCTGTAATCTCTTCTGTTATAACTGTTTGGCAGGAGCTGTGTGATCATCATCAGTAACTGTGATACGAGTGTCTGCCCTCCCCCATTTAAACAGTTTTTGTGGTACAAGCCATGTAATATCATCACAGAGGCTGAGAAACTGACTAGAAACTAAACACATAAACCCAAGTATGATCTGAGCTGGTTAGAATTGAGATCACATGACCATCTGAGGAGTAAGAGGCCAGGAATTTCAGGTAGAAAGGAATACTTAACCACGGTGTGAGGCCTTAGTCACACGGGCGTTTTTTGCCGCGATTTGCGGATCGCATGACGGATGTGCATCTGCAAATCGCGTGACCGGGGCAAAAAAATTGCCCGAAAAAACAGCTCCTAGCCGCGTTTCAATAGAAACGGGCCGGAGCTGTCCAGCGCATTGAATTCAATGGAGTCGGCAATACAGCCGGCTCCATTGAAAGCAATGCCCTGCGGGCGATCGCGGGATGAATTGTTGGGAAGGGCTTAAATATATAAGCCCTTCCCTGCAATTCATCCAGAAATGTGTAAAAATATATATATATATATATATACTCACCTTGTCCCGGCAGACGGAGTTCAGCGCGGCCGGCCTGCAGTGGGTGTGAGTGAGAGCTGCCCCTGATTGGCTCAGCGCTGAGCCAATCAGGGGCAGCTCTCACTCACACCCACTCACACCCACTGCAGGCCGGCCACGCTGAACTCCGTCTGCCAGGACAAGGTGAGTATATATATATTTTTTATTTTTACACATTTCTGGATGAATTGCAGGGAAGGGCTTATATATTTAAGCCCTTCCCAACAATTCATCCCGCGATTGCCGGCAGCCCATTGCTTTCAATGGAGCCGGCTGTATTGCCGGCTCCATTGAATTCAATGGGCAAACATTGTTCTTCTCTGCCACAGCAGTTACAGCTGTGGCAGAGAAGAATGATTTGTCTTCTATATGTTCTCAATGGGGTCGGCGCTGCTGCCGCCGGCCCCATTGAGCGCATATAGAGAAGAGAACAGAAATCGCAGATCGCAGATAGGTGCGATCTGCGATTTCTGTTCTATAATTTATCAGACAAGCGCATAAAAAGCGTTCATGTGTCCGATACCATTGCAAAGCAATGGTTTTAAAAAATCGCCGGACGCATGCGCATGCGCAAATCGGGCAAAAAAACGCCCGTCTGTCCAAATTAGTTACCAATGATCACCTGAGAAAGAACAAGAGACATTAACTGTGAAAAGTCACTATTGTCCTTTTTCTGAGAAGCTCGTTCATTGTTAACTTTATTAATAGTGCAAAGTAGAACAAAGAAATGAGTAGTGGTTTAATCACAGGAGACAAAACCCAAAGTCCACTTTATTGCAGTAGAAAAGTAGCAGGATAGTAGTAGGATAATTTAGCACTAACAAATGAATACATAATGTGACATTTACATACATTAGCTACATTAAAAAGAGTAAAGGCCCATTTACACAGACCGATAATCGCTCAAAATTTGTTCAAAAGATAACTTCAACGGCAGTTTTGAGCGATCATTTTGCATAAACTACTAAGTAGCTATTCAGCTACTTAGTAGCTTATAGGTGAGCAAATAAAGCCTTTTGCTGAGGAGGTCTGTTATCTGCATTCAGCTCCAGTGTTTTCCAGTTGGATAGCAGCTGAAAGAAAACTATCAGCGTATCCCGCAGAGAACTCAGCGCGTGGTCTGATTCCGGAACATGGATACCATACCTTGTTTCATCTGTTAATGGCTTGAGAAAGACCTTGATTAGGTTGAAACGTTGCCTATTTTTAACTACGAAACAATAAAAATGTTCCTTTAACTAAAGAGTTTTTTCTGCATCATCTAATGCTGCCACTTCTTTGCTACGTTTTATTGGTCTGATAAGACCGCATTATGATTTTCAAGCTAGCTTGAAGGCAGCGATAAACGAATAGTGCATGATGGGCGCGCATTTTGACGCAGCGATTATCACTCAAAAGATGGCTTTTGAGCAGTAATCATTGTGTCTAAATGGGCCTTAAAGGGGTTGTCCCGCAAAATGAAGTAAAGGTAAACACTTCTGTATGGCCATATACATGCACTTTGTAATATACATCGTGCATTAAATATTGGCCATACAGAAGTTATATACTTACCCCCCTGTGTTGGCGTCCCCGTCTCCATGGCGCCGACCGAATCCTTCGCCCGGCTCGATGGGACGCGCTTGCGCAGTCTGCCTCTTCTGTCCCGTTGAAGGGGCGGCTCCAGCTGCTCGCGCCGCACAGGTCGTCTGGAGACGGGGACGCCAACACAGGAGGGTAAGTATATAACTTCTGTATGGCCAATATTTAATGCATGATGTATATTACAAAGTGCATGTATATGGCCATACAGAAGTGTTTAACTTTACTTGATTTTGCAGGACAACCCCTTTAAGGAATGTAGATGCAATGATAAACATGGTCTCCAGAGAATACTCAAGGCTGCCACTACCAATCACAGTTCAGCCTAGTATACGCCGCTTTTTGAGCTTTGGAAATAACTGTATTAACCCCTAAATAGCAAATATAACACAGGTCATCTTAATATTTTCACAAAGATAACACTATCTGACTAATCTATAAAGGGGTGGCTAGTAGAGATGAGCAAGCCTACTCGCTAAGGCAGTTACTCGAGCGAGCATCGCTCTTCTCGAGTAACTGCTAAGTGATCCGAGCAGGCTCGGGTTAGCTGCCGGGGGGGGGGGGAGCGGAGCGGAGCAGGAGGAATAGTGAGAAAGATCTCTCTCTCTCTTCCCCCCGCTTTGCTCCGCTAACCCCGGCAGCCCACCCGAGCCTGCTTGGATCACTAAGCAGTTACTTGAGAAGAGTGATGCTCGCTTGAGTACCTGCCTTACCGAGTAGGCTCATCATCTTTAGTGGCTAGCTACATAATGAATGGAAAAAAAATTACCGGAGTGGCACTTTAATTTTTTTAAACTACAGAGTTAGAAAGACTATTGAACTTTGCAGTCCTAAATGTATTTGTACTATCCAAAGAATAAAATGTTGTCACTAAGTATGCATTAGTATTAGAATGTCAGCTTGCTACATGTTACCTGTTACCATGCAGGGCGGCACGGGGTCCCGCGGTCGGCACGCGTCACTACGGCGTTGGCTCCGGCGGCCTGGAGCTCTGTGTCGGGGTTCTCCCAGTGGCTTGGGGTGGCTGGTGGGCGGCGGCGTGGGCGTGTCCGCCCGTAGGGTACCGCCCGCACTCCTCCGCTCTTCTTATACAGCAGTGGGTGGAGTTGCCTCCTCCCACTCTCCACCCCTGGGCGGAGCCTTGTGGTTAAAAGACTGGCAGTGAATTGAGCTCACTGCCAGTTATTGGTTCTACTTGCATCTAGCCAGTCTGTCTGCAGTTACCCTCAGCCAGTCCCTAGTTGCCGGTCAGCTCCTTCTAATTATCTATTGGCAAGTCTTTGTCTTGTTGGTTCTGTTAGCCTCTAGTCAGGTCTGTCCCAGTCTGCTCTAGTTGCTAGTCAGTGTCCTTTCAGTTTGCCTGTGAGCTCCATCTCCAGCGTTACTCTGCTTTGTAAGTTCTGTTGGTCTGTTCCACCTGCCCCTTTTGTCGGCACTCTGTCCCCCATTAGTAGTTCCATCTAGGTAGTCGCCAGGTCCCTAGCCAGAGCAGGGACCGCCGCCCAGTTGTCCGCCTGGGGTTAGCCAGGGCTGAGGCAAGTAGGCAGGGACAGTGGGGTGCGGGAAGTTCAGGGCACCCCACCTGGCGCTTGGGGGGCAGAGTGCCGTAACAATACCTTAAAGCGGTTGTCCAGAAATTCTTCAAAATGGACACCACCTTTACAGCACATGAGAAACCCATCCTAGGTTAGATGGAATGCATCTCTAAACTAGACAGGGAAGGAAAGCTGGGTTCGGGGTGGGGTGGGGTGGAGGGGAGAGGAGGGCACAACCAGGGATCAGAGTCTAACCCTACACTGTTCATTCCTGGCAGGCTTACCATTCAACTGAACAAGAACACTATGACATTAAGATTTGCACAATTTGACTAGGTACATTCTTTCAGATCTACCTCATTAACTTGTAAATCACCACCTTTCACTGGGATAGCATCCTGTGAAACGGATGAATTTTTGTGTGCTTACTGGAAATTCATATAAATCAACTATGGACAAGTAACACTCATTCCAATTAATGCCTTGCTATGCTAGTGAAACAAGGGAAATATTCAAATGTGTCACATTTTTGGGACGTGTAGGTTAAACAGTTGAAGGACAGTATTACTCCTTATATATAATACACGAATTCCAGTTCATATTAGCAGATGTTTGGATATGAAAATTGTCAATTTTTAAATGTACTTTGCAGACAGATGGCAGAGTGTGAAAGTCATGATATCACAGCTGTTAATTATGGCTGTCACTAGACACGCTATCAATTGATAATCTATCTAGGGATTTGCCTGGATGATGTTTTCCATGGCACTTCACCTGCGGTAAAATCACTTTGAGCCTTAGATATGTGGAAATCCCAGAAGTAACATGCTCATTGTAGAGGCTGGTGGGAAGTAGACAATGGGCATCTTACTCAAGAAAGAAAAGTGTTGTAACTTCACATAAAAGCTGTCAGCCTGTCTGGTCCCCGGAGTGTCTTCTGACATAGCATCACTGACATAAGAGATGAAAGGGTAAAAATGTTACTAGAAACATGGTGTTATATTTCAAACATCTTCCATATCACAGTCAGATCATTTGTGAGCTATTATTGTGTCCTGTGAAGATTATCTGCTTAGCATCCAACGTAAGTCTACTTCCTAGTCGCAGCAAGATCAAGACAGTCATTTATAGACAATAATATCAACCTTGGTTAAAATAAGAGAAAGAATACAAAAATCTTCAGAAAATTCCACTAAATAATGGGTTTGGGTTCACATAGGGTTAGTATATAGACTAGGCACTTTATTAGTTGGCTATATAGTATTTTGGTAAGTATATTACCATTGCTACAACATATTTAGAAGTCAAAACTATACTTGTAGACTTCAGTAGAGAAAAAATGTAAAAGTAGTGCTTACATTCTACACTAATTTAGAAAAAATCCACAACACTATGCATCAAAAATGGCACTTGGATAGAGATACAGTATATTGTAGTTCTTAACATAGTGGGACCCATACTCAGAGAAGCTGCCATAATTGGCGGGACATAAGAGGTTGGACTCTCACTGATCTGGAAGTAATGCATATCATAGTCATATGCTATCACTTCTGAAGATGGGAATACCTCCTTAATGGTAAAGAGCTCAGCAAAGTGGGTACAGTGTAGGAAAAGACCTAGAGACAAGAATGAGAAGCAATGAAGAATGATGATGATAGCAGTGAGTCACTGCCCAAAAGAAGAGTACAAGTGGATTGGTAGACTTATGACCTTTCCGCAATGATGATAGTGGAAGGACTGCAGGTCAGATGCCTTCCATTAACTTTAATGGAAGCCATCCGCATGGAATCCACCTAAAAATAAAGCATGCTGTGATTTTTCCTCTGCAAATAGAAAATCGCAATAGATTTCTGCTTGTGTGCAGGAAACATCACTTTTTCATTGCATGCTATGGGCGGTATTTGCTGTGGAATTCCGAGGCGGATGCGCGCTCCGGATTCCGCAATGCAAATACGCCCATGTGCAGGCGGCCTAAAACTTCTTTCGGTTATTTCAACAGAAACTGGCTACAAACTATCCTTTTGTCGGTCTCTTCAATATCTGGCAATGATAGTGAAAATTTTTCATTAGTGTCCGAGAAGCTAAGTCTGTTTACATTGCCTCATTGTGCCTATTTTACATTACGGAGGGAATTCAGGATCTTGCTTTATATAGTTTATTGCCTCATTTTCTGTTCATTAACTTACTAATTGCCTTCTTTTTTAAATGGGTTTTCTGGCTTTTTTGTAAATAAAGCTCAAGGGGTTACTTTTTAAGACATTCCACTTAATGTCTTGCTAACTTCTCTGTTGCTGACCTCGATTGTCTGACCATGTTTCATACAGCATTGTTGTGGACAACTGCCTTCCCCCAGTATTGTAGTCCTATTTACTACTTGTTTTTCTGTGATCTTCTGTGTGAACAAGCAATACCCAGGGGGAAACTGCACTGCGGCTAAGTTCTGAGGTCTGGAAATACTAGTGAGTATAACATATTCTAAGGAAAAAGTGAATGCTATAGATGAAATACACAATCTGCCAGACATTTTTCTTGATAACCGAGGGCTATTTGGAGAATGAATATTGCATGCATTGACTTCCTATCAAACACAAGGAAGCTGTTTGTAGTTATAAGGGACCTCCTCCTGAAGGCATTAAACTGTGGTTGCCATGGGAGCAGACTGATTCTGAAATATAAAAACGTGTGTACAAATTGGAGCATGCACCAAAAATTTGCGACAGATTTCAGCATACTGAGACTGAGCATGCTCAGCCAGGAGTTTTCAGAAGAAATTCTGCTGAGTTATCAGAATAGACCAGAGACTGTGATAGTAGCTAAAGGTGCCGCTGGTATACTGCTGGAGGGAGACAAGTGCCTCTAGGAGAGCTGGTGCTTGAAGTAGATGAGCTGTATGAGAGCCACAAGGAGTCTACCTGTGCTGATGCTAGGATTCATAAAAGCAGAGCAGCTGATGGAGGAGCAGATGGGGGAGCCTAGGTTGTCAGTGCCAGTGTGGCGTACCTTTGGGGTGCAGGGTAGCCCGCTGGTTTCAAATCTGGCGACATTAATAGGTTGCAAGCCTACATGGTTCTTTACACGTATTATGTGGTCTGACACCCTGTATTTGACTTTCTTGTGCAGGAATTAACACTAAGCAACCACCCCTCTCTTTATAAAGAGGGTTGTGAGTTGTTGTCTCATCAGTGTCCTTTCATGTGTCTGTTTTGGCTCCTCCATATATCAGTCTGGCCTCTGCATGTTTGAGGGATATGTGGTTTATATGCCTGCCCTCTTGTATCTACGGAGTATCTATCTATCCAGCTATGTCTATCTATCTATCTGCATCCATTTATCTATTTCTATGTTTATTTGTGTTTGACTATCTATTTATCTATCTATGTCTATCTATCTCTGTCTGTGTATCTGTCTACATATCTATGTCCATCTATCTATGTATCAATCTATGTATCTTTCTATGTCTATCTGTCTCTGTATATCTATCTATGTCTGTCTATCTGCTTGTGTATCTATCTGTCTGTCTATCTATCTGTATATGTGACAAAAAAGATTTCCGCATCGGGTGCCACCTCACCTTGCTACACCATTGGTCTCATGTTCTTTCTTGAATGATCACCATCAATTAATTTGGATACATGAGAGAACTCAGATCCTGGTAACATTATTACCAAACCTACATTTAAAGGGTTACTCCAACACTATAAAGTAAAAATGCCAACTATTCTAGTGTTTATTTTTTAGGTACTTAATTTTTGTTTTACAGAAGTTGTTTGGCAGAAGAGATCACAGAAATGTTGACTGTTCTCTGCTAATACCTTAATGATACAAGATTTCAGCGCTTGCCATCAAAACAAAAAGTTGCAATCGATTGAATGCCAAATATGACACGTAAGTTGTCATGTCACAGACATCAATACATTTTAAAGTTGTTATTCAAGATAAAAGTTAGCAGCCTAGACTAAAATTCCCTTTCTGGTAGAATGATATGAGAAAAAAATAGTATATTACTCAAGTCAACACAGTGTTTTATTCCTCTAGCCTGAAAGAATGACAGCATAACAGAGCCAGCCACCTGACATGTATATTTATTAACTGTAAATGCTGCATATAGCGTAGAGATACCTTGCAATCATCATTTTTGTTGTTATCATTCACTATATTTATATAATTGTAGCTGTTGGTTCTGTTAAGTCGGACCGTGACGCTGCCGGGTGAACATGTGAGCACTGTGACAGGCACCGCTGTGCATTCTGAGCAGCACTGGTAGCTGGCAGAAACTGTAGTTTGGCAAGAATGGTCCATGGGCCCCCCTAGCTCTGGGGCCCGGTCCCAACTGAGACCTCTGCAACCCATATAGCTATGCCACTGATGTCTACAATCAAGTACAGTGGAACTATTACGTCAGTAAATTAGAACCAGAGCTATCATTGTACTTCATTGTCCAACAGCTGTTTGTAGGTATACCTTGGATAAATAAGTCTACCTAACACAGACCCTACTGTGACCCTACACAATGGCCCTAATGAAGGTGGGTTAATGGTCCTGAAAATGATGGCTACATAGGAAGCTCCTGAAACATTGTGATGGACTCTGTAAACCAACCAAAAGCAGTAGAACCTTAATAGAATGTGCAGTCCACTTCTGTTGTCCTAAAATCATAATTAACGTATAGCTGCAACATTACACATAAATTTAGCAAAACTGTGCTGTTGGAAAGAAGAAAACACACTATTAGAGTGAATGCACATGGGCGGATTTGAATTGGGGATTGTGGAGCGTGCGTCCACCTCTGGATTCCACAGCAAATACCGTCCATAGCATACTATGTAAAAGTGATTCTTCATGCAAACAAGTGGAAACCAACTGCTCATGGATAAAAAATCGCAGCATGTTCTATTTTTGCGCAGATTCAGCGCGGATGGCTTCAATGGAAGCTGTCCGATTCATGGCCCTTCCGCAATTGACATTGCAGAAAGGTCGCCTAGCGATGACGCAGGAAAAGCAGGTGTTAAAAAAAAATCTGTACTGCACATATCCGATGGTGAGCTGTGCGGACTATCCGCAGTACAGCTGAAGATTCAAGAAAGTAGGTACGCACGGACACCACTGCTACCAGGGACAGACTGTATTTGCATATTTTTCTGCATGCAAAACACAGAGAATAGAACTCATTGATTTCAATGGGTTCATTCTGAGGAGCGTGTTTTGCATGCATATTTCGTACATAGAAAAGAATAGGACCTGCTGTATCTTTCTGGTTTTTGTGCAGCAAAGACCCCCAAAGAAATTTATGGGAGGTGCACAAATGCACAAGGGGATGCATGAAGCACTGTAGAAAATCAAGAAAAAACAAACACATCTGGACCTCATTAGGCTAAATAGCCTTTTAATCCACAGAAGGTTTGTGTCGTGTGTACACGTGTGAACTGTCCCTGCGTGCACGAAAGGTACAGTAGTATGCGCAGACATGCGTGCAAATCTACCTCATCCAACCCAGTTCATATGCAAATGCGTTGTGCTGCAAGTGTTTTTTTGCATACGCTCATGTGAAGAAGCCCTAACTGTGATACACTATGGCTGCATGGGCACAAAGACATTTAAATTCAGAGCCAAACCATGTACAGTATCAATGCAATTCCAGATGTCAGCTCACCGCGTCTACACACTCCCTGCAGAGGGCATGGCAGGTGCAGGAACACCATCAATAGCAGTAGAAACAAAACTCTGGCACTTCCGTGGATTACAGCATAAGAACAACATCTTATTTAATCATGGATTAAAAACATCTTCCAAAATTATGTTGGAATTCATGAAAGTGCTGGAGTTTTACTTCTCACTAGCTTGTTACTAGAGATGAGCGAGCGTACTCGGAAAAGCACTACTCGCTCGAGTAATTTGCTTTATCCGAGTATCGCTGTGCTCGTCCCTGAAGATTCGGGTGCCGCTGCGGCTGACAGGTGAGTCGCAGCGGGGAGCAGGAGAGAGCGGGCGGGAGAGAGGGAGAGAAAGATCTTACCTCCGTTCCTCCCCGCTCTCCCCTGCAGCTCCCCGCTCCGTGCCGGCACCCGAATCTTCAGACCCGAGCACAGCGATACTCGGATAAAGCAAATTACTCGAGCGAGTAGTGCTTTTCCGAGTACGCTCGCTCATCTCTACTTGTTACCTGTGGCTTCGTCCCTGTGGAATTTGTATTTTTTTTATCTAATCTGTTTGCTGGATATTGAAACGTAAAAAGTTGAAAAAGTGAAAGGAATGTAACTGTAATCTGCTGTCAGCACAGTTCTGTACGCTGCACTTTTGGTCTTATCATCTCTCGCTAGGATATAAAGGATCTCGGCAGCTCTAAGGGATGCATGGTGCCCAGCATCTAAGGTCCAGCAGCCCTAAGATTGCTCCCATGTCTGTATAGCTCTATAAGACACATGACATTCAGCATCTAAAGTTTTGCGGACCTGACATTGCTCCAATGTATCTCTAGCTCTGAGAGACGCATGATGGTAAGCATCTAGGGTTTGGCGGACCTGAGATTGCTCTAATGTCCTGTAGCTCTAAGAAACGTGCAACACTCATAGTCTGAAGTCCGATGGGCCTGAGACTACTCCGGTGTCTCTACTGCTCTAAGAGCAGCTTGTCTTTCAGCTTGTTGATGCCTTCTTGCCTCAGCGTGATCATCAGATTCTTGGGTTCTAGTACTTTTCGCAGCTCGAGCTCTGCTAGAGCGATGCGCTAGATCTGACTTGAGCAACACATTGGAAGAAGACCAAAAAATGGATGGGAAATACGATTATCAAAAGGAAACCATTTCTTACACAGCTGAGGTAAAATAAAAGCAGCGCTGTGATTGGTTGGTATTTCTTATACTGCTGAGGTAAAATAAAGCAGCGCTGTGATTGGTTGCTATGGGCAGCACAGATTTTCGTCAAAATCTCAATCCATGTTAATTTGTTTTTCAGTCAAGTTTTAATCCCTGGCAAGGCCAGGCATCTCTGCTAGCTTAATAATCACATACGTGCGGCAACGACGTCTGCCTTCACGTGTCTGCCCATTTGGGAAGGCCTAGCTTATGATGTGCACCCCCTTCCCTTCCACTGCACTTAATAATCGCATACGTGTGGCAACATCTGCCCTCACATGTTTGCCGATTTGTACGTAGTATCAAAAAGTGCTCAGCACTCCGATGGTGGAGGGGTTTAAAGTTCAGAGAAAAGGACTTACTTGTCAGGGGTGCCTGGTCCTTTTCTCTGAACTGTAAACCCCTCCACCATCGGAGCGCTGGGCACTTTTTTGATACTACGTACATATCTTTATTTCCTCTGGCATATAATATGCCTAGAGTTTCCTCATGATGCTCTCTTGATGGGACGCCTACACAGGCTGGTGGACCATAAAAGATCAACCCCTATTGGATTGTACAATACCAGCTTGGATTAGACAATGGATCGGTACCTACTAATATAGTAGAACGGCCGCGTCGGGGTGAGTCTATCCTTCTCTCTCTATATCATATAAGATATATATCTATATATATTAACTGCTTTACTGCCCCACTGGAGCGCTGCCTCTGACCTTTGCATGTTTGCCGATTTGTGTTGGCATAGCTTATGATTCGCACACCCTTCCCCTCTGCCTGAGGTGCGCCTGCGCATCACCAAATAAATCTGTCTTGTTGCGCTCCCTAGAGAACTCTATACATGTTTTGTATAAAATGTAGTCTATGGTCTTCCTCAAGAAGCCAGCTATCTTCCTGCCAAATGTCATAAAATCGCTTCAGTGGTTTAGCTGTGTGAGGTAACAAACAGACAGACAGTCACCTTCGCATTTATAATATTAGTATGTTTAGAGGTGTAATATGAAACTCCTGGGCCCCGGTACAAAATCTGTAACAGGGCCCCCAACTATAATGCTTTCTTCATAGTACTGGGCTCCTTATATGGAGAAGAGAGGCCTTATGGGCCCCCTAAGGCTCCTGGGTCCGAGTGCAACCACATCCCCTATAGTTACGCCAGTGTATGGATGTACAGTATGAAGACCTAACCACTTTCCCCAATCTTTTTTCTTCATCAGGAGACAAAAAAAAACAGTACATATGTAATGACAAGGGGAGTAGTTATGTATCCATTATAATATTAACAATGAATGCAACACAGGGATAGTGATTACCATGTAGTGATACATGCAACAGTGGACAAATTACAGCACTGTGGTTCCCTATGCATTATGTATTGGTTACAGATCCATATATACAGTACTGTGCAAACCTTGAGGGCAGCTGTGGGAAAAAATGCTCAAAGTAGGAATACTTTCAAAAATAGAAGTCATCACTTCCAGGACTCCTTGTTCTTCTTTACACTGAAGATAGTTCTTAATGACATTAGCTGGATGTTTCAGGTTGCTGTCTTGCTGCAGAATAACCTTGGAGTCACATACCTTTTGAAAAAAAAATTCTTACTCTGCAGCATTTAATCCACACCTGCCTAGAACTTTTACACCTTACTGTATAGTAAAAATTTGTTTGCTCTTCAAAGGCTCCTACATGCCTTGATGGATCTCAACCAAACTTGGTACATGTGCTCTTCATGATCCACTTAAAATACTGTGGGCATTTCAACTGTTGCTGCTCATAGCAACCAATCACAGAACAACATTCATTTATTTCTAGAGCAGTTTAAGGCTGCCTTCACACTGGTAAGAAAATTGCACATATCTCGCACAGATATGAAACCCATTCTTTTAAATGAATTCATTCACAGTAGTGACATTTTCCTGCATGGCACTGCCCTGCGATACTATGCGGGAAACACATTGCAGCTTGTCATATCTCTTTGAAAGATCACCCATTGAAAGCACTGGGAGAACTCCACTATTCTCACATGAAAACGCCTCACATCCACGGGGCTTTCACATGGTGGCAAGTGTGATATAGGGCCGTGAATAACGGCCCGATATCGCGCTCGCCAGTGTGAAGGAGCCTTAAGGGAGGATAATCTATCTCAACCAGACTTGGTGCACATACTCAGGAAAGAAAAAGCTTTAAGACAGGAAAGCACCTCAGGATATAGGTGGTCGGGACTCACCTGGTGTGGACACCTGGACCCAATAAGGGTCTCCAGGTGCCTCACCTGAGGTCCTGGAGATAAGTCTAAGTCGGCTGCTTCGTATGCTGGTGGCATCCGCTATAGAAGAGGAGAGCTGCACAGATTATGGGGGACCTCTCAAAAGACGATAACTCCCCGGCACATAGAACAAGGAAAAAACAAAAAAATTTGCGCTAACTTATTCCACAGCGCTTATTTTACTAGAGCAGCCTAAAGTGAACCTGTCATCACTTTTTAGCTTCATAAACTACATTATGGGGCTCATAGGTGAGAGAATAGGGAATCTAAAGAGCTGTGTTTCATACTCATCGGGTCCCCAATTACTGCACTTTGTCCCTTAAAATCCGGGTGTGCACACAGTGTGACTCTTTTTGGATGGCTCTGTGCCCATCTCTCTCAGTCACCCCTATGGGTGTGCGCACACACAGAGCCGTCTGAAAAGACTCACACTGTGTGCACATAATGTAGTTTATGGGCTCAAAGGTTCTGTTTAAGGAATTATTGGATACTTCGGGCAACAATCACAGCTTTTTACCCAATTTCAATAAATGAGACCTATTATATAATCTATGGTGAAATAAAGTGCTTTGTGATTCAGTGTGATGAATAATTTAAACATGTGGTGGGTCCAGAATATCTCTGAAACAAAGAAACCCATCGGACAAGTCCAGTGGAAAGGTAAAATTACTGTGACTGAGACAAGTGACTGACGTGACTAACGGCTTAAAGGTAACCTGTCATCAGTTTTCATGCACACTGATGAAATGTTTTGCGGCTCAAGATATAGTTCTGTCGGAAACCGTCTGTCCACAATGTGCTCTGAAACTTTGCGTCTTAATTTGCGGCTTGTGCAGCCCATGTACTTCAGATAGCATGCCCAGCACTCGATAACATCCACAATGTGATGCTCATCACAATTAATATGTGTGCGAATTATTGCTGGTATTAAATGTCTGTGTTTTGTGTGATTGTGGATATATTTGACATCTGTACGATCCACATCTGTACTTGCCACAAGTTGGAATTGTGGTGTTACTTTTGAATAAACTTGGTAACAAATTGTTGCCTAAGGTTCTGCCTTTTTTTCGTGACAAAACAACATCCTCCACTCAGAATGTCTACCAAAACATCATCTTGATGTAATATGGACATATTTTTGCATACTCATTTTAGGATTTCATCATCATTGTTACTGTATTGGTTAAGAACATTACGATTTCTTAGTTTTTTTTGCAATTGGCTGTCAATAGTGTGTGTCTATCTCTATTGGTGATTAGTCTAGGGACCACTTTGAGTACTCCCCCCCCCCATTCCAATAGCTTCAGATTGGTGACTGTTTCCTGCATTTTAAATGTCTTCTAATCTGAGTTTGACTCTAACAAGCTCTCTGACAGGTATGGATTTTAATGGGAGTCTGGGATGGCAACTGTCCGCATGGAATATGCTGTTACCAGATGTTTCTTAACAAAATAGAACACTATTCACACTATTAAAAAAAAAATCCAAAAAGGAAATATTCTGTTTTTTAATGCTTGCTGATAAATTTTAAATGACTAGAGTTGCATTTAATGTGTGTTGTAAAGTCCATAATACTGAGTCATATAAATAATTTTAAAACTGCAATATGGGTAGAATTAAAAAATATAATAATTTTTCCAATTATTTCTCAATTATTGTCCCAACCTCCCCTGTACAAGAATTAGGCTATTTCTGTTCTCTAGTGACTTTTTAGTGGGAAACCATGTTCTCACCCTTGGATCTCCAAACACTAGTGTATTTTTGTCCGTGTGCCTTCCGTGTTTAGCCACAAACAGCACTTGGACTCATCATAGGTCTAAGAGGCTATGCACATTGACTTTTTCACATGGATTAATGGTCTGCATGAATAAACTCATGACATGTCCTATCCTATTCACTTCACAAACAACAAATAGGATATGCCAATGTGCTGCCTCTCCATAAATTAGACAGTACACGGACTTGTGTCTATGTGTTGTCCGTGGGAATTGCGCCTAAACCTCTCAGGCGAAACACACAGACAGACGGGTAGTGTGGACCTCGCCTTTATCATTTATGTTGATATATAATTTATGTTACTGACACAGATAGCTCCTAATGATATTTTTCTCCATTGACCAGAGTGCTCTAAAATCCTCTCATTATTTTAGGTTATACCAGTATCATGTTAATAAGTTCTGTATGAAGTCTAATGGGTGCTGTATGTACAGCGGTGCAGAAATGGAAGACATGGTAGCAGGAGTGAGCAGTATGTTTCAGTACAAGGAGATGGAAGTAAGAAGAAACATGCCTCTCTTCCATCTGGAGCTTGGCACATACACTACCAACAAATTGGGCTCCCGCATGGTCTAATTTCTGCATCACCACAGACTGCAAGCACGGCTGGGATAAAAAGAAGAAAAAAATCTATGCAGGAGGCTGCAAGAGCACATAGAGTCTGTTCTGAGCTCTTCCACAGGCAGACAGAAATCAATAAATCAATAGAAAATGTTCATTGGCTGTAAAATGGGTAGAGAAGCCAATGTCAAGCTGCTTTAAGATGGATGGACAGTAGGCTTGCAGTCTGCAAAAAGGCCAGAGGTGACTATCACCTTGAGATGAGATCAGAGACCAATAGCCTTACAATTTTTGAACCTTAATTTTATGATTATGTCAAAGGACACAGCTTAATAATCAACCCCTTTTCTTTTTACATACACATATATATATATATATATATATACCAATTTTATCATACTTTAATCTTCCCTCTCCGCTTTTACAGATTCACTGGTGGTTTGGACACCAGGGCTAGGCAGCTGTCCTTCCTCTGCCTGCTGAGCCACTTCATTGAAGAGAAGGCTATAGGAGATCGAATCAAAAATGACTAGATGCCTTGTGGCAGCAAGCATCGATTGAAAGGAGTAGGGAGTTTGTGCCAGACGGTTGGAGTTTTTCGTTAATACAAAAGGCTTTAACATAATACACTTAACATTTCCATTTATCACATTTTTTAGTCTTTCCTCTAGAACACAAGGGAGGAAATGAGTGCATCATCTGTTATGTATAAATAAAAATATCTGAAAGATTCCCTAATCCACCACATTTCTATGTATCTGAATCCTTTGTTTAGCTTCTCCGGTTCAATCACTCTTCTTCCTAATGATCTTCTGTGTAGTGTAAATCCAGCAGTGAGGAGACAAGCACAGATATCTCTATGCTTCCCCGTGGCTGTTTCCCATTGTTCATGACAAAGTTCTGTCTCAGCAATAGCAAGCACATTTTATTCTTAACTTTACAATCACAGAACACTTACATACAACTGAAGCACTCCAAGTCTTCAAGATAAGTCAGAATATTCACCTTACACAGTACTCAGGCAATTTGATTCAATACATTACATTCTATGATGTTCTTTAATGGGGGAGAAAAAGTACAAATAATCAATGTAATTGTCTACATGGTTCAGGTCTAAACACAGTCATATGTTTTCGAAATTGCAAGGGACAGACATGACATCCGTTTTTGTTAATTAATTTTTACAGAACAGATAGTTCACTCTCCTTGAAAGCTTTTAAACCTGATAACATCAACAGTATTTCAATCACAGGAGATGAATCGCTCGACACCAAATCATCTTTCATGAAAGAATCATTTTGCAAAAAACACTTAAATCATTTCTTGACCTACTTTTACAAAGTTATGGCAATCTGTTTAATTCTGCTGAAATCTTAACCAAAGATGTAATGCTTACACTAATGCTGGTTTATATTAGACATTCCAGAATACATGGCAGATGTAGCAATCATCTTAAGAAAGTAGATAGATCCGTTCATAAATGCTACAGTTGCATGCACTAGATTCTCCAGAGGTGTAATTTGGTGCTCTTGGGTCGCAGTGCAAAATCTATACAAGGGCTCCCACCTACTATGTCACATTTATAATACTGGTGGCACCTGGGCCTATACATGACTGCTATCTCAGCACTCGCTATATCTGTCACTGATACCCTAGTCTACAGATGTAGCAATCCTTCACATGACTGACACATCATGATAACTCAATTTACAACATTGTAGTGCAGTATAGTTAAGGCATTATGTTAAATGTCAAGTTAACAAGTGCTACATCTGTACATACACACATATACATGTATATATGTAAATTTATTTTTTTCTCTTATTCCCTGCTTTCATTACCCAGAGAATATCAGGACGATCAATACTGTGCCACCAATAGATCCAGAAAATGCAGCTCATGCAGAGCATGTGAGTTGTGTGCCACCTGCTGATGCTTTTATTGGTGCCCACTGATATTTTGAAATTAAGTCTATGACCAAAAACAGAAACTGGCTACTGTTGCCTGAATATTAAACACAAGTGGTAGCCCTTCTAGGGTAGGGCTTAGTGTAGTGTGTATCTGGGGGTCACACGTCACACCTTTCATTCCATCCTGTTTTGCGTTGGTTATATCTACTGTATATGTATCTTCTATACTTTTCTGATGTTGATTATGTTATTCTTTGTATAGCTTGACAAAGAGCCTTGACAAAGAAACATTATCCCAACCCTTTATTGTACACAGGGCCAAAGCTAGGGGGCAGTCAGGGCATGTGCTCGGCAGTGCATCAAGAAGGGAAGGCAGGGAGGTTGTCGGCTGCACACTACGCATTTAGAAGAACTTAAAACGCTTGGTATACTACTTCTACCTCTTCCCTGACCTGCAGCCCCAAAGCCCGGCGTAATCATTACACAGATGAGAAAAGCTACCCCTGCCCTTCGACACACACTAAAGTGCTTGAATTCAGCTATCTCCAGTGCTGCCACTGAAGTGAATGGCATAGTGATACGCATGCGTGATCAGCAATGTCAAAATTCTGGGACATGCTGGGGTTGATTTCTCTGGATCTATTGGAATCCCAGTGGTAAAACCTCCACTAATTGGCAAGTTATCCCCTATCCTGCAGAAATACTGAGATGAAAATACCCCTTTAAACTGTACTCCTCGCTTGGGCAAGGGCAGACTAACTTGGGGACAGGGTTGTTGGGAGTCCAGCAGTTCTGGTGGTAGACATAGTCATTTTTACTTGGTCTTTTTAGAAGTACTGAATGTAGTGAAGGCCCTAACTTCACCCTCCACTCCTCTTCTTAAGTCCTCCCGGGGCTGTGATGTGGTGATGTGAGGTCACCTCTGCACTGCAGGGAGGGGGCACAACAGAGTTAAACTTCAGATGGAGTGTGGGGCACCAAACTGAATCTTTGCCCTTGCTGCAGGAATGCATAACCATGCCTCTGTACACATCGAAAGTTTTGTCAATAAATCCTCAAGATTTTTCTGCATCATTTTCAAAGTGTGGGCTGACCATTCTTGTTTAATACTGTGACCGGAAAAGTCGGCAGCTCCACTTATTGGCCAGCCAAGTCTGATGGCTTTTGGAGCCTACCCCTATTGACAATCACCACTTCTACTGTCTCCACAACTTTGCTCTAGTCCAGGATGACAGGACATTGAAAGACAGAGAAAATAAGAGTCAGTGTTGTGCTTCCGCTTAAAAAAGCTGTCAATATTATTATCATTGATTAACAATAAACCTACATTGCGACATACATGTGAAGGGGAGAAAGATTGATATGTAGCATAAATTGTTCAAATACAATACTCAACATGTACAAATAAAACAGCCAACAATCTTACAGAAGAAATGGTAAATTTGATGATCTCTGCCTGTGAAGGCTTAAAAATTCAAAAAAAAAAATGGAATGTTCCTTAATTTCTAAAGATGGGATAGAAGTAAAAACAAAATCCATCTGATTTGACTACATTGTGTTAAGAGTATAAAACGTAACAAGAGAGCACAAAAAACGTACAACTTCATGCATAGAAACTGGCTTTGTTACCTATAGCAACCAAACATTTCCTAAACTAGTCTGGAAGAATGAAAGCTACGCTCTGATTAGCATTATATCTCTGCGGGGCTTATCCTTGCATAGCCTGCAGGCTCATAAATGTAATTTCCCTAATGGACCTGTTACGTCTATACAAGGTTTATCATATGTGGCAAAGATGACACACATTATGATATCACAGAGTTCAGCAAACTTGATGCTACAACACTCCACTATATAAGTAAAACCACAGACAGACTTATCTTAATAGAGGTGCAGGGCTGAACCAGGTACCTCAGACGAGATCAGAAACCTTCAGATAAAGTATCTTCAATCAGCAATCAGACAAGACTCAGAAAGAAATTAGTAGTCAGACTTGAAATTTAAATAGACTCAGACAAGACTCAGAGAAGACATGCCTTAGGAAGGAATCAGACAGGAAACAGACACGTCAGCTCTTCAGACATGCTTGCCTTAATAATCCAACTCGCAATTATTAGGAAACTATAGTACCAGTCTTTCTGATGGCGCAATGTGCCACACAGCTGTGCTAGATGGTACATCCATTATGATCCCCACACATCACACACCGCTCTACTACATGCATCCTGATTCACACACACACAGCTGTGGTCCATCCATTCTGATTACCAGACATCACCAGCTCAGCAGACTCCTGGATACAGTGTTCAGCCCCTGGTCATGTGATCACGGACTCCACCCACACAGGTAATCACATGACAGTGGCGTCATCACAGGTCCTGGTGGCTGCTGTCGGCTTATCCAGTATAGATCACTTTCTACCAAACTGCACAATAGCTCCTCCAACAGCAGTGACCTCACCGCAGGTCATTCAGCTCACCAGATCTCTGTGATGGTGGTAGGTCGGTGTCTTCTGTCAGGACCGCAGAGTTGTGTCTAAGATTAAATAACGGCTTAGTTGTATTCTCATTTTGTTATTTTTGTCCTCCCCTTCCAAGAGGCCTAACTTTGCTGTTCTTCTGTTGGTCAGGCTCTGTGTTTTATATATGTTGTTAGACCTGCGAAGACGTCACCAGGGGCAAAGCATGAGAAGCACCCACACACAAACATACCTACTCATAGTCAAGTAGTCGTTAGTAGTTTGACTAGTAATTATTAGGAAATTATAGTACTGGTGTTTCTGGTGGCACATCACACACACAGTAGCTTGATTACCACACAAGACAAACACAGCTTGACTCCTCCCACAGCAGTGACATCACCACAGGTCCTTCAGCCCACCGGATCTCTGTGGTGGTGGTAGGTCAGTGTGTTCTGTTAGGACTGCTGAGTTGTGTAGAAAATTATAGTACCCGTGTTTCTGGTGGCGAAATCACCACACAGCTCTGCTACATGGTACATGCATTATGATACCCACACATCACACACACAGCAGCTTGATTACCACACAAGACAAATACAGCTTTACTCATCCCACAGCAGTGACATCACCACAGGTCCTTCAGCCCACCGGATCTCTGTGGTGGTGGTAGGTCAGTGTGGTCTGTCAGGACTGCTGAGTTGTGCCTTACATAATAGCGGTTTAGTTGTATTCTCATTTTGTTATTTTTCTTCTCCCCTTTTCAAGAGCCCTAAGTGTGTTGTTCTTCTGTCGGCCAGACTCTATGTTTTATATATGGGGGCAGAGTGATGACATCATCAGGGGTGGAGCATACGAATCACACACATACATACATACTCACAGACAAGTGGTCATTAGTAGTTTGATTCCCTATTAAATATCAATGCTGCAGTACCTTCACTTAACCCTTTCCAATCCAATTTGTATCCTGGTTTTCCTAGGGGGCTTACTCTTTTTCTGCCATTATACAACGGCGCTGTATGCTGGCTAAAGCCAGTACTGCATGAGGTGACATGTTGGATAGGCTCCGACAGCAGAGAGACTGGCATATATACAGTAAGGGAACCCCCGACAGACGTCTTCCAACATTGGAGCTGTACAGCCTTAAAATCACAATGTCTTCAGACGTCAGACAGTGGATTGGAAAGGGTTAATACTCTGCATTGTGCTGTTCCTCTTTTGATCATTCTGGAAATGTACAAGTAAATAACAACTAGGTGTTTATATTGTCAAAAGATTGTGTCTCTATGCACTTGTACACTCTCACCACCCTTGCCATGCTTGAATTGCATCATTTGAATCCTTTTGTGGAATAATTATTAATTTCTCCATTAGGATAACTATTTATACCACCCTTTTAATAGGATATTATTAAACAAAAATTACTGAGGGAGCCTTGTACTACTGACAAAGAAAAAACAGATTTACAAACAACAAGTCTAATCTTCCATTATGACCTGCAGCAATACAACCAATGGGGCTTAGCAAAAAAAAAAACAAGGGAGGGCTGTATATAAAAGAACTAAGAATAGACTGACTAAAGATAGAGTCCTGCGATGACCTAACATTAAGTCTCTAATGATGAATGAAAGTATGAAATCATCTTGAAGCCACACAGCAAACCTACTCCGTAGAGACCAGGATACTCTCTGCCCAAGACTGTTCACGGGTAAGTCAAGGAGGAAGCATACTATCTGCAATATAAGAGAACTCAATAGTTTTTTTCAACCATCAAGCAGAAATATTTTTAAATATATACAAAGAAGAAATGATAGAAAAATTGAACCAAGTAACTTTCCATCCTACTGATACAAGTAGGACCAAAAAACAGGATGTGGTAGGTAAGGAGGCGACACCTATATATGATACCTATTTCAAGGACAAGATATTTCTTGTCATAGGGACATTATGCTAACCATACATATTAATTCATATATACTAATTCCTGCTATTAAATCAAGCTAATATGTAAACAATAATGTTTATGGCAATTTACATCCATATAATGTCCTTTGACAACACTTAACCAGAACACAGTGCAAGAACAGAAGAGCTGCAAACTTATTGATAACAATGATAAATCAGATTTCACTAAGTGATACTGCTCTTTGAAGAGCTTGTCTGAGAATAAAAAAAACATGTTCCCCATGCTAAAACATAATTAACCAGCTCATACTGTCTTGGCTCCCTGCATGTTCTGCGTCACAGTTTCATCCTCCGTTTGTGGTCTGTGTTTACACGCTGCAGTCAGCCAGTGTAGGGAAGTCACATGTTGCTGCAGCCAATTGCAGACCTAAGCCTTCAAGCATTGCAGTCTGTGATTGGCTGCAGCAGTCTGTGACTTCCTGTAAAAAGGTAGTTGTAGACTGTTAACATCACATTGTGGGGAAGACCTGCAGGTACTGGCACGGGAGATGCAGGGAGCTGAGAGAGAAGAGTACAAAAGTGTTTATTATGTTTTAGCATGGGGAATGTTTAGTTTTATTTTTTTATTTATCTAAGACAACCCCTTTAACTAATAATCAAAAGTCACACTATTCCTTTTTCCCCCCATTTAAAATTAAAATTAGCGTTGGATTATAATATGGATGTTTTTTGGTAGACGCCCAGGGACCAATGTTCTTTTGGGGCCAATGACTGCTTTGTGCAATGATCCCTTGCATAAATGTGTGGAGAATCTGCAAAAGGACGTACATGGGTATACGGTCTATATTTATGGGGTTGTACTAGTTTAGGGCGTCTGTATTTATTTAGAAGATCTGGTCCGGGGTCTAAATTTATTTAGGAGTTGGTCTGAGTCTGTATATAGGGGATCTTATATAGGGTCTGTTTTTCTTTAGGGGGTCTGGTCAGGGGTCCATTCTGTGGTCTGTATTTGTTTAGGGGTCTGGTGATTGAAATAGTTTAGAAAGTATAAGGTCCGCATTTTTTTAGGGGTTTGGTATGGGTTTCTGTAATTTTCCATGAGTCTGTATTTAATTTGAAGTCTGGTTTGGAGTATCTGTTTATTCTAGGGTCAGATCTGGAGTCTGATGATAGGAATCTAGTCTGGGGTCTGAATTTATGTGTGGTGCTCTACAGGCTGTGAATGGCTATAGAAGCAAATGACCAAAGATTTCTTGGTAGCAAACTCTACAGTCCTCAGGAAAAGATGTCACTTTGGTCTGGGCCAAATGGAGAAAAAATGGTAAGAGAACATCTGGATTTGTAGACAATCTGCCACCTCTCCTAACATGGCTATTTTGGTAAATACTTGTATTCCACAAAAACATGTTCAGGAAGCCTCTGTGAAGCCTAGACCTAATTTACAATCTTATGCTGTCCGTGATGATTGGACACTGTCGGTATACAGGACCACAACTCTTTTATAAGGAGAATGGTAACACTCAGGTGTCATGCAAGCACAGAAAGATTGTGCTGACTATAGACACAACACTGCAGGGTGGTAGAGAAAGAGGAGGCATAGTTGTGGGGCAGTCCAGGGTATATGGTCAACTTGATCCGCCACGGATTAAAACTTCAGATATTAAGGCTGCCTGTCCACGGACATTGTGGAGCAGGAGCCGGCAGAAGGATCTCTGCAGTCAGCCCATCTGACAGATAGGCTGACCGTGGAGAATCGCGGCAATTCGCAGCATGCCGCGAGCAGAGAATCGCTATGATTCTCCACTCGTGGACAGGGGGGCTGCGCTTTCCATAACAATGCTATGGA
The DNA here is from genome assembly GCF_035609145.1 of Eleutherodactylus coqui. Classification (NCBI taxonomy): domain Eukaryota; kingdom Metazoa; phylum Chordata; class Amphibia; order Anura; family Eleutherodactylidae; genus Eleutherodactylus; species Eleutherodactylus coqui. The sequence continues at coordinate 228,917,552 of NC_089838.1, read as the reverse complement.
AAGCGTGCATTGCGTTCCCCGCGGCCGGATTATCGCCGCGGGGAACGCAATGCAAACCTGCCCGTGGATAGGCAGCCTAAATTTAATCCAGCATAGTCTACATTGACGGTAAGTACAGTCCTATATATTTCAGTAGAAGGAAGAATTTTAGCACATGAAATTGCTCAGATGTATTTTATATAATCTCTTGACAGTCCCTGGGTAAACAGTCAAGTTTCAGTTATATATGATATATAAAAAGTGTATAAGGATAATAAAAATCAGAGGAATTGTGCCTTAAGCCAGCAATGTCCTAACAAGAAGGGAATGTATCCATTTTAACATTTTATTGGGTAACAGATTTTCCTCAACAAAGTGAAAAAACAAACAAACAATCACAGTATGTTGTTTTAGACCTCTTTTCTTCACTCTTTCTTTAACAAATTTATTATGACAACAAAATAAGACACAATTCTCAGGTTTGCATGTTAACCCCTAAATTGGTAGTCCAGGAAATCAACAATAAGCAACAGCATGCTGCATCTATTTTGTCTAGCTAAATGCAGGACACCTGAAAAGAAACCAAATGGACGCCATTATAATCAATGGGGTCCGTTTAACACTGTTTGGTTCCATTATAAGATGGATCCATTTGTTCAGTGCGTTCTGTTTTCCTGCTGCTTGGTTGGATGTCCAGGTCTGCCGGCCCTCCTGCTATTACGGACGGACGTGGGCATCGCCATGCCCCTCCTGCATGATTAACTCTTTTACTTCCTATCAGCACTGCTGGAGTTAATTCTCTGCAGTGCTGTGGGGTTTCCATCAGCACTGCAGAAGGTAACCATTCTCCATGTTCTCAGCCCAGCTGCAGGGTTAATAGCCGATTGCTGTCCTATTTAAGCTGGGCTGGGAAATTTCCTCGTTGCCAGAGTATTGATTTTGTTTGTTTCCTGTTCCCAGCAAGCCATTCTGATATTGATCTACCATTTACCGACCTTGGACCTGTTTACCGGACTTGCCTAAATTCTGCTTGCCCTGACTCTTGAAATCATAACCTGGACTTGCTGGAATTCTGCCTGTCTTGACCCTTGGACTAGTGACCCAGATTTTGTTGAAACATAGACAGGTTTTGAGACACTCCAGACACAGGCGGGGAAAATTCTCAGGGAAATTGAATGACGGAGACAGTTTCACTCCAGCCAGGTGTGAACAGGCACAGAAGGAACCTATCCTGTTTGTGATGCCAAGATAGCTCTGCCCTATAGAGTCTGAGGAGTGGGCCCCAGCCTCGGAGACAGCGGGGATTGATCTAGGCCTCGTCACGCCGGCACTATCCTCTCCCAACCAGAGGGTAACCAGGGACACATCCAACAGACTAAGGGCAGGCTATTAAGATGAAGGGTAACCAGGAAACGGGTTTTCCATAGTGCTCTTTTGTCACTGGTGACGCCACCGTTTCTTCCTCTGCAGTAATCTCTCGGTGAAAGAATTAAGAGTCCCCACGCACGGGGTGAAGTTTAAAGGCTGAACCGGGAACAGTCGGTGAAGCCGTTTACTGAGAATAACTTGTAACAACTCCAAATACAGTTCCCTTTTACATCCACTGGCAGGACAGACAGTGCAGAAGAACACGTGATGAGACAAGGAGAAAAACACTGGAGAATAGAGTGACTTACACAGGCCAAGTTATCTGTCGTTCTTTGATCCCAGACACCTTTTTATGAACAACCTTGATAGCTATCTACCGGTGCACCCTTATGGAATTGTAGACTTGCACTCCATACTGCTCGTCCGGAAACTCGCACAACTTGTGGCTTGTCATGCTTTACATGCTCCACACTGGAAGAAAAAGAAGGGGGTTCACGGCACCGATATGTTAGGTCTGGCAGATGTGGACATCGTTCTCTGAATCTGTGATTGCCTTTTTTCCAGCACATCCATTGTTAAATTGGTTCTGCCTCTTCCACCCAGCTGCAGATTGTTTGTCATCTCTTCACCACTATGTAGAGGCCTCAGACTTGACAGCCTCTGCTGCAGTGTTGGTGTATGAATCCTCTCATGTATGCATGTGTTGCAGCTGCTCCTGTTGCTCCTGTTTTTGCAGTTGGTGCTTGGTCTTCAGTTTGCTCAAGTACTTCCAGCCTGGGACTGAACTTGCTTACTCCTTGGTTCTGCAGACAGCATGGTGTTATTCAACTTCCTGGCTTCCTGGTGACCAATCATGACAGGCATAATCAGCACCTAGGTTCCCACGCAGGGCCACCCTTGTCAGGGAGAATTCTCTGCTGTTTATAGGCAGGGACTTTCCATCTACTGCTTCCAGCATAGGGCTAGATCCCATGGTCTCCTTTGCATTCCAAGCCATGTTTCCACTGGTGAGCATCCGGGTTTCCAGAGTCAGCTGTCTGCCCTGCCAGCCTGATCCATCCACTGGTTGGGCGACCCAGCGTATCCACATTAAATCCCTAACACAATAGTCTATCCGTTCAGCCTCCTCCATCACCTCTACACCCAGACCAAAGGCGTCTGCGCGTGGCCAATGACAGTCTTTTGCTTTTCTCTCTCAGCATCCAAAAACTCCAAACAACAATTCACTCATGCACATTGCATCCACATATATATAACAAGGTCACACATTGACAGTACACATAAGCACAAGACTACATAGACCATTCAGAAACATCCAGAAGCTACCACACCTTAACTTGTGTACACTACACTCAGGCCCTCAGCAGCTAAAGTGGAACAATGACTCCTAGCGATCATGTCTGGATGAGAGGGGGAACCCTGACGCCGCTCTTCCTGGGGTATCAGCAGACCTGTATTCATTTCCTAAGAGAAAGAGGCACTTTCTATTAGGAAGTGAAAAGGCAGTGGAGTGGCAAAAATGGCTAAATGACAAATAAAATGTCCAACATTTTAGTTTCCTTGATATTATCCTAGATTTACATAGTTGATATTTGAGTATATATGTGTTTTTACAGCAGCCATTATTAGGGGGATTTTTTTCTGCAGTGCCATAAAAACACAGTACTGCAGAATATTGGCTGTACAGAGAATCATGCTGTCACATGTTGTGTGCCCAGCCGGACATGCAGAGAAGGTAGGAATTTCCTTTAAATAATTTCTGCCTTTATCATCTTTATGTCAATAGAGCTCGATGTTAGAATTGGGGTTACCACCAGGGTTGCGGGGGCCCGGGCTGGCGTCTCTGTCCGGGGTTCGTCCACTCTGGTGGTCGGTCGTGGCTGCCGGTGGTGTGCCCGGCATCGTTTGCGGGTGCGCACGTCTGCCGGTCAGCCGCACAGCACTCTGGGTTCATAATTCTCCCTGGCGGCCATGTGACTTTTCCCCGCCCTCTGGGTGGGGAGTTCTACATATAAACCTGGTCAGCCTGTCTCTCATTGCCAGTGTTTGGTTTTGATTCTGTTCTGCCGACATCTGCTATCTTTGACCTGACTTTAGTGTTCTGACTTCTGCTTGACTCTGACTTCGCCTCTAGTTCATCCCTCTGTACTGCGCATGTGCTTTCTGGTTCTGGCCCGGCCTGTTTTGACTATTCCTTGGTTGCTGTTGTGTTCTGTCAGCTATTCAGGTTCCCACCAGTCTGTTTCCCTGTCCCTCCTTCCTAGGGTCCCTGACACTAGTGTAACGCAGGGACCGTCACCCAGTTGTCGCCCTGGGGCTTAGCCTAGGGGGGCAAGTAGGTAGGGACATGGGAGAGGGTTGGCGTAGGGATTACCGGTTCCTCGGCCCTGGCCAGCCTTAACAGAAACACTGGCCATACAGTTTCTGGGAACCTGTTACGATCTTCCCATTTAAAACCTGATATGGAGGCTGTTGCGGCCCTTGCCAATCAGGTGCAGGCCTTAACTGGGTTGGTGCAAGATTTGTCCGCCTGGCTTGAGCATCAGGAGCAGACCACTGCTGGTACCCCAGTCACCATTGCTGCAGTTCCGGACTCAGGGGGTCAAACCCAGGGTCGCGCTACCTGATGTTTTCAGGTGACCGTAAGTCGTTTTTTGTCTTACGTGATGCGTGCAAGTTATTTTTCGAACTATGCCCACACTTGTCGGTTTCAGAGTACCAAAGGATGAGCATAGTAATTTCATGCTTGAGAGGCAACCTGCAACACTGGGCATTTTCGCTGTCCTCCGACTCACCACCCCACCAATCGGTCGATGCCTTTTTTGCGGTCCTCGGGCAGATATATGACGAGTCAAATAGAGCGGAATATGCCGTGTGCAAGTTGTTAGGTCTTCGGCAGGGTAGTCATCCTGCGAAAGAGTTCTGCTCTCAGTTTTGGCAGTTTTGTGTGGAGTCTAAATGGAATGACCGCGCTCTGAAAGATTTGTTGAGTCAGTTAAAGATCTGTTGTTGTCGCACCTGGAACCCGAGAAACTAGAACAAGCTATGACTATTGCTGTAAAGGCCGACCGTCGTCTTAGGGGCCGACGCAAGAGACAGACCGAACTGGCTGTGACCAGATCCAAGAATCTGCCCATGACCTCAACTACCAACGGAGTCGAGGCAGTGGAAGTGGGCTCCTTGTTCCCGAAGGAGCGCAAGGAATTTCGGTTCAGGAACCAATTATGCCTATATTGTGGAGGCCCAGGTCATCGGGTTGCCAGTTGCCCCAAGAAACAGCCGTCAAAGAAACTTCCGTTCCTAGGCAATGTACAGAGGCATCGCCTAGGAGCTCAGGTATTTCTGGAATGTTCTAAATTGTTAGTGCCATTCTCTATAACATATAAAACGTATATCCTCAATGGTCTGGCTTTCATTGATTCAGGGGCCACTGCGAATTTTGTTAATTTTGAATTTGCTAAGTCTATATCTGCATGCCTGTTACCAGTGAACCCTCCCATCTGGGTCTTGGGTATCGATTCCATTCCGTTATCAGCGGGGTTAATCAGTAAGCGGACCCCTGAACTAGTTTTTCCTGTAGGGGCGCTGCATTCTGAGGTGTGCTCATTCCTGGTGATGGAGAGCCTTTCCGTGGATTTGGTCCTTGGGTTACCCTGGCTCCAGCAGCACAACCCCCAGTTTGATTGGTCCACCTCTGTACTGGTACAGTGGGGGCAAGGTTGTGTTGAGCATTTGGTCTCTGTTCAGGTGCACTCCACAGAGTGTATGGTAAAGGGGTTACCTACGTATATTGAGGATTTTTCTGATGTCTTCTCTAAACAACTTTCTGAGACATTACCCCTGCGCTGGGAATGGGATTGTAAGATCAATCTTATTCCCGGGAGCAAGATCCCTAAAGGAGGAATATATAACGTAACTGTCCCTGAACGCGAGGCTATGAAGGAGTATTTCACTGAGAGCCTCGCCAAGGGACATATATGTCCTTCCGAATTGCCCGCAGGGGCAGGGTTACTTTTTGTAGAAAAGAAGGATGGTGGCTTTGGCCCTGTGTTGATTATAGAGCCTTGAACAGGATAACCATCAAAAACCAGTACTTCTTGCCTCTGATCCCGGATGTCCTCAACCAGGTTGTAGGAGCCCATTGGTTCTCCAAATTAGACCTCCGGGAAGCCTATAATCTCATCCGTATCAGAGAGGGAGATGAATGGAAGACGGCGTTTAATACTCCGTTGGGTCATTTTCATTGTCTAGTTAGGCCATTCGGGTTATGTAATGCGCCAGCTATTTTTCAAGGTTTTATGAATACCATTTTCCATGACATTCTGGTATTTGGATGACATTCTGGTATTCTCTCCTGATTGGGAGAGCTATGTCAGGCATTTAAGGATCGTGCTGTGCCATCTTCGAGCCCATCAATTGTATGCTAGGTTGGAGAAATGCCTATTTGGTGTACAGGAGATTGCCTTACTGGGATATGTCATTTCTCCATCGGCCATCTGGATGGACTCGGACAAGGTTAAGGCCATCACCAATTGGGTGCAACCCACCAATTTAAAGGTGTTATAATGCTTTTTGGGGTTTGCAAACTTCTATCGGGAATTGATTAAAAACTTTTTGGTGGTGGCCAAACCCTTGACTGAATTGAGCAAGAAGGGGCTAGAGTGGATTCCTGGTCACATGATGCTCTGAAGGCCTTTGCACTTCTCAAGGGGGCTTTTTCCACAGCCCCGGTGTTGGCTCTGCCGGAGCTAGATTGCCCCTTTATCATTGAAGTGGATGCCTCCGAGAATGGCGTGGGAGCAGTTCTCTTTCAGGAATCTCCCGGCCAACCTGGTCTCCAACCCTGTGCATTCTTTTCCAGAAAGTTTGATCAGGCAGAACGCAACTATGATATTGGCAACAGGGAATTATTGGCCATAAAATGGGCATTTGATGAGTGGAGACATTTCTGAGAGGGCAATTGTCATACTATTACGGTCCTCACTGACCATAAGAATCTGGCTTATCTGGAGTCCGATAAGTGCTTGAACGCACGTCAGGCCAGGTGGGCATTGTTTATTTCATGTTTCAATTTTCTAGTCACATATGTGCCTGTGTCCAAGAATGTCAAAGGGGCTGTTGCATTTACTTTTGCAACAACCTCTTTTGCCTGCTGTAATCAATACCCATTTCTGGGCAAGATCTGCTTGTGGGCTATCTGTGGTGAACATTAGTCATTACATCCAGCCCTGGCTATATTGCGATTTTTCACTATAGCTAACGACTTTGTAGACTTCCCTTGAACTTGGCTACAGAGGTACGCTAAGGCAGTTTAGTGCTCGAAATATCCTGAATAAATCAGATACTGGGACCCAGATTATTTATATTCGAGCACTTAAATTGCGCTTTCCCAAGCCACCCTTTCCGAATATCTTAAAATATCTATTGATCACGAAAAAACAACAAAAAGCAAAATCAGTTATCGCCCTGATTTAGTATTCTTTCTTCAAAAAATCTAAGTGCTCCTGATGAACCACATTCTTGTGGGGAAACGCGTCGAGCCGAGTGTACTGCAATTGAATAACCCTGTTCTGCGCCGCAATTCCTGCGCATAAGGGTCTTTTTCTTTTGGAGCTTCTCATATCTAAACCATCTCGTTATGCGCTATGCGCCATACTTCCATCACATAAGGGCTATTTTTTGTTAGGAAGAGGTCTTTTATTTAAAACACTCTGCTGGGGGCATTATATTTACAGGCGTCCTACAGCAGATAAAGCCATCTTCCTAGCTCTTACGTGACTTTAAAAACAGAGGACACAACACCAGGTGTCCTTTGTTAATACCAATCTTTCTAGCCTCTATTAGCTTCCTTTGTTAAGGAAGAGGCGACCTTCGTGTTTTTGTGTGGTTGTTTTGTTCGTCTATGCGTAACGCATGTGTGTTAGCCCATTTATGTTTTTAAAGTTAAACTTTCATTAAAGTATATACATTTTAGTCTATAACTATGACAAAAGAATGTCAAAGTTGATGCGTTGTCACGCAGCTTCGGGGTTCCCGAGGTAGAGGAGCCTCAGCCAGAGAGTATCCTGGGCCCGGGCATGGTGGTCACCGCTCTTACGTCTGACACCTCTGCTTTACTCCAGTCGGCCCAGCAGTCGGTTCCCCAAGGCCTTCCAGAAGGGAGGCTATTGGTACCCCGTATCTTGCGGCTCCTCATATTGGAGGAGGTTCATTCGTCGGTGTTGGCTGGACATCCAGGGGTCTGAGACACTCTGGAGCTGTGTGGCCGTTTGTATTGGCGGCCACAAATGTCTCGGTATGTCAGTGAGTTTGTCAAGTCCTGCCCAATCTGCTCAAGGGAAGAGTGTATGGAGATGGCCTGAAGGTCCGCTTTGTCCTCTTCCCATTCCGAAGAGGCCATGGACCCATCTGTCGATGGATTTTATTACCGACGTGCTTGAATCCCAGGGGTGCTCGGTCATCTTGGTGGTAGTCGACAGATCTTCCAAAATGGTGCATTTTACCGCTCTTAAGAAGCTTCCGTCCACAACTGAGTTAGCCACCATATTTGTCAGGGAGATTGTGTGCCTGCACGGGGTCCCTGAGGATATTGTTTCCGACCGGGGAGTCCAATTTGTTGCCTGGTTTTGGAGGGCGTTTTGTAAGAATATCGGTAACGGATTGTCGTTTCCCTCTGCCTTCCACCTGGAGTCCAATGGGCAGACGGAATGTATGAACCAGGAAGTGGTTCAGTACCTGAGAATGTATGTGAGTGATTGTCAGAGTCTCCGGGTCAATTATCTAGCGTTGGCTGAGTTTGCCATCAACAATCGTACACATTCGGCGTCTGTTGTGTCTCCGTTCTTCTGTAATTTTGGATTTAATCCCAGGTTCTCAGTGTCCTTCCCCTCCTCTTCTAACAATCCGTCTGCTGACGCTCAGGTTCAGGACCTACGGGAGGTGTGGGAGAAGGTGCAGGGCAACTTGGAGCGGTCCCGGCATGCGGTACTGAGGAGGAGTAGATGTAAACATACCATCTCTGAACCTTTGTCTGTGGGCCAGTTAGCATACCTGTCTTCAAAGAACCTGAAGTTAAAGGTTTCTTTGTTGAAGCCGACTCCCCGATTTGTGGGCCCTTTTCTCTATCACTAAAGTGATTAGTCTGTTGGCATACGAGCTGGCACTTCCAGATACATGGAGAATCCACAGGGTGTTCCACAAATCGCTCCTCAAGAGGTACGTCCCTCCAGTGGTAAAATTGAATCCATAAAGAGTTATTCTTCTCAAACAGCCCTGACCGCTGGGAAATCTTAAAGGCATTCATTCTTTTAACACTCCACAGCCTATCAGAAACAGGTTGGAGTAAACGGATTCAAGCCAATAGACCAATAGCTAAGCAATATCCAGGGGTCATTAAGACATTGGATGCAGTATTGGAAAGTATGTCTTCAAGTTTAACACCGACCGGTCATAACAACATACTAGTACTTAAGAAATATTTCACTTCATTCAAGGGCTTGATGATGACATCTTTTTGGTACAAAGTACTGCCGTGCATTGACAAAAAAATGTTATTCAAAACAAAGGAATAACACTCAATATGGAACACACTCTTGTTGAAGATTTAGTAAAAGAATTACAACAGCTGCATGATTCATCTAAAAAAATAATTGAAGAGGCAAAACTAGTTGCCAATGAAGCTGGCGTTTCTCTTGACCCACTATAAAAGGGCAAGGCAGTCAACATGTAGGAAAGAAGGATTTCCAGTGATTCTACAGGAACCAGAGGAAGAAAAGTTTAAGATTTTAGTTATGTTTCTTGTTCTAGATTTTACAAATAGTGAAATAAAAACAAGATTTTCCGCAGTTGATAAAGTCTGCGACTCGTTTGGCCCAGTTTTGAACTTTATGGATATTGAAAACAAAGAAATGAAAAGTAGGGTAAAAAGTCTCATACAGAGGTTTAAGACAGATTTGACTGAGGATTTATTCGAAGAGATTGTACACATAAAGAGAATTTATAAAACTGTTTTTGATGAAGAAAAGGACCCATTGTGTCTATTTCTATTTATTTGCAATTTTAATCATCAAGGGATATTTGTAAATTTCTGTCTGGCTCTTCTGCACCATACCAGTCACAGTGGCATAAGCAGAAAGGTCCTTCAGTAGACTTACACAGGCAGAGTACCGTAACAACTTTTTTAAGGGGGTAGAGGGTGGATGGGCTAGGGGGGCAGGGTTGGTAATCTGGTAAGGTGGTCCCTGAAAAAATGGGGCCATGTAGCACAGGCTATCTTTTTTTGGTTTTGGGTATGGTCAGCACCATTTTAAAAAATACTCAGAAAAACCCTTTAAAATAATTAAAAAAACACATCCAGTAAAGCATAAAGCGGAACAAGTAGATACGTTACACAGTTATTTAACTGGCTAGCAAAATGTAATGAGGTGTCCATATGTAACACTACAATTTCTTTCAATGGTCGAAAGAAGAGAACACGTTACATTTGACAAGAGTAGACTTTTGGTTATTAACTAGAGATGAGTGAGCACCAAAATGCTCGGGTGCTCTTTACTCAAGCCAAGCTCAAGAGCTCGTTTCGAGTAACGAACCCTATTGAAACAATGGGAGACTCGAATATTTTTCAAGGTGACCCATGCTCTGCATTGTTTTCAATGGATCGGCAGATGTGTTCTTCATCCCCGCGGGGGACACGGCAGCGGCGGACAGGTAAGTTTGTTTATTTATTTATTTTCCCACTAAAATGATCGTTTTTCAGGGAAGGGCTTATGTTTAAGCCGGGGATGGGCTTGATAGGCAGTCTGCTAAGGCAGCCCTGGGGCCTTTCAAAAGGCCCCCGTCTGCCATGACATCTGCATAACTCCCCCGATCTCACTGCGAACATCGTTTGGGGTATTTAAATGCCGCTGTCAGAATTAACAGCGGCATTTAAAGGGTTAATAGCCACAATCGGCCGAATGGCCGTTCGCGGCTATTGCCCGCGGGTGTCAGCTGTAGTAAACAGCTGATGTCCGTGCTGTATGCCTCGCAACCTCTCTGCATACATACTCCGATGCCCCAGGACGTAAATGTACGTCCTGGAGCAGGAAGGGGTTAAAGCTGAAAAAACAAAACAAAAAACAGCAGAATCAATGTGCTTTCTCTCTCTGCAGTAAAAACTTCAGTTTGCCACGCAAAAAGACAAGCCCCCATATGGCCATGTCAGTGGAAAAAAAACCTGATGCCTTTTGAAAAGTGGAGATGAAAATCCCCCAAAAATGGTTGCGTCCTTATGCCCAAAATAGACCATGTCTTTAAGGGGTTAATATATACTGTTCATCAAGTAGGTGTGAATAAGAAGCAGCATTTGTTAAAATTGAATGTCTGACAACAAATTTATGAACCAAGTTTATACATAACCGTTAAGGTATACTACCCTTGATACGTCAGCCCGGGTACCCTAGATCTCACCCACAACCCCTGTCCCTTCCTGCTTGCCTCCACTCCTGGCTAACCCCAAGCGGGCAACTGGGCAGCGGTCCCTACTCTCACTAGGGACCGAAAAGGGACGCTGGTGTACCTGGATGGAAAAGGTAGAATGCTGACAGAAAATCCAACTTTCTGGGATTCTGAGCCGGAGGAGCGGGGCCGTATCTGAAAATACAATCTACATGCCTGCTGAAAAACAAAAAACTTGCTCCTCTCCCCTGAAAATACCTCAGGAAGAGGACACTTGGGCTCGGGAATAGAAGGGGTGGTAGAAACATGCACTAACTCCCGCTGCTCCTGAGCCACCATACGACCGGACAGGTCTTGGATCACGACCACTAAATCCTTCAACTGACTTGCGAGGGTACTCATGGCCTCCATTGCACAACAATTGTAAGGCCAAGTTATTATGTTACGGTATACTACCCTTGATACGCCAGCCCGGGTGCTCTAGCTCTCACCCACAACCCCTGTCCCTGCCTGCTTGCCTCCACTTCTGGCTAACCCCAGGCGGTCGACTAGGCGGCAGTCCCTACTCCCACGAGGGACCGAAAAAGGACGCTGGCGAACCTGGATGGAAAGGGTAGAATACTGACAAAAAAGGCAGATGTAAATAACCAACATGAACAATACTAAGCAGAACTGAGGCAGATGGAAAAACCTGGCGGACAATAGAAAAGTATAGCAGACAGATGACAGAGGCAGACTAGCTAGTACACTGAGGGAAACTAATAACTGGCAGTGATTGCAAGTCTCTGCCTGACTTTTAAACAAAAGCCTTCGCCCAGGGGTGGAGAGAGGGAGACAGCCAACTCCCAACAGAACATAATAAAAGGGAGCTCGTGCACGGCAGCTGCACTTACAGCAGCGCGCACGCCGCCATGCGCCACCAGCACCATGCCGCCCATGCCAGCCAGGCACCCTCGCTCCCGGCAGCCGGACAACAAGCCGGTGGGATGCGCTCCCACCGCGGGACCGAACACACTGTTGCCCCGGGAGGACCAGCAACTGCTGCATGGTAACAATAACTCAATGGCCAGAGTATTATCTTCTAACTGTAACATTGTAATTTTTAAAGTGTCAATTTTTCATTGAGCTGAATAGTTACCAAGTAATTGAGGAATAGGGATAGACACAATAAATGTAAGTGTATCTTGTTGTAGGGGCATGTAGATTAGGCCTATATAGAGGTTAGAAAACATCTTTGCTATAATGGAAAACTCAGTGGTCATTCTGCGCAAAGACAAGTTTGTTCTTGTTTTTTTCATACTTCGATTGAACAAATTGAAGTGTGAAATATATAACTTTGTTTTATTCACTTGATGAAAGCTTACTGAACTGCATTATTTTACACTGCCGTGGACATTCAGTTGATTCTGAACTGTGTTATTTTGAATTAATCTGATCCTAAACTGCATTATCCTGTCAGAATATTGGGAACATTTCACACATTTTTTTTTGTGCATGCTGCATCCATTAGAGCCTGAAGATCTGACAAGTCAACCAGGAAGCCTTCACCAGGTGTGAGTCTTCTAAGACACAGCTTCTAACTGTATGTACTGTCCAACCATAAGAGTTTAACCACAGGTCCGCCATCCCTGAGGCCTTGTTGCTTGCCTTTCTGTTGTCCTGTTGGCCTTATCTGAGAGTCTTTCAGCGGTACACCGCCAGCAGCAGGGCTGCACAACAATCCACAGTCACATGAGGAGAGGGTCACGCATCAAAGCTCCTCCCTGAAGGCCAGAGACAATACATCCTGGATGGAAGGCGGTCCTGAACAACCACAGAACAACCTACACTGGCACTTGCATTTTCTTCACATATTAACATTGCCTCTTTATGAACTTCCATGTACCAGAGCTTTATTAGTTTTAAGGCCTAAAAAGAAAGAAGACCTTCGCAAAGGAAGACATACCAATTTTCGATGTTTAGGCGTGACCATACTAGTTTTTTGATAGCAGCAACAGGCATAGGAAAACAACGTTGTAGTGTTTTAATTTCATTAATACCACTGATTTCTTTACAGAATAGGATTAAAAAACAACCTTTATTGACTTTGAATAAAATCAGAGCAATTTGGCAAATAGTGCAAGATAAAGATACACAATTGACGATAGGGGAGCCCAGATATGGAGTCGTCCCTTTAATTACATGAATTAGAGAAGGATGGTAACATCATTAAAAAAAACCTCTGATAAAGGTGGGAATGTAGTGCTAATGGACCATTTGGCTTACTTCAAGATGTGTTCTAGCATTCTGGATGACAGAGATGGATGGCAGTGGGGGGGCGGAAGAGGGAGAGAGAGATCTTCCCCCCGTTCCTCCCCGCTCTCCCCCGCCGTTCCCCGCCCCCTGCCGGCACCCGAATCTTTAGAGACGAGCGGGCAGGTACTCGAATAAGGCACTACTCGCTCGAGTAGTTTGCCTTATTGAGTATGCTCGCTCATCTCTAATAGCTATTGCATATTAGGTAATGACCCAACTGATATGTTCCTTAATGATTTAACAAACATATTGCTGGAAGTTAATGACTAAGGCCTTCTAGGATGGGGTGAAACCCCCTATATGCTTCCACAGAAACCACAATTGGCCAGTTTTTATTGTCTGCTAAAAGTGCACAAGGGTACATCACCATTATGTGGTCAACTGATTGTATAGGAAATAGCCAATTTGACACGAAATATGAGTGTGTACATATATTGCAGCCTCAGGCATTTTGTGGAGTTACTGACGTCATTTATACAAGATACATATGATGTCATCTGCAGACTTGATGGACTAATGGTAGCAAAAGACACATTTTTGACCAGCCTTGATAGCTCTATTCACCACCAGAAAGGATATGGAGCTGTGGAATGTGTTTCTGTTTAACGGCAGGTTGTACCACCAGCTCAGGGGCACTGCAATGGGGATCCCCTGTGCCCCCACATATGCTAATCTTTCCCTTGGCTGATGGGAGGCCTGCGCAGTGTTTACAGAAACCAAGGGAACTATGGACCAATAATGTTACATTATGGTTGTGAAACATTGATGATATTTTCATCCTCTGGTCTGGCACGGTGGAATCGTTTGGAAGCTTTGTCCATAATCTTAATACCAATGGTCTGGGTTTATCCTTCACAATGAAAATAAAGAATTCTTTGACCTTTCTTGATCTCACCATAATGAAAGACATTGATGACTCTATTTCAACAATAATATTTTGTAAACCCACTGCAACAAACAGCCTGTTGAGGTTGGAGAGCCATCATCCTAAGCCCCAGCGTAAAGGTATCCCGAAGGGTCAGTTTCTCAGAATTAACAGAAACTGCTATAAAGAGGGAGAATTTGAAAAAATGTCATTAGATATGACTCGCAGGTTTCGAGATAGAGGCTATCTGATTGATATAATTGAGACAGTGTACCAACATGCCCGATTTCAGACCATAAGGAACCTTTTGCTCCTGAGGGTCAGGAGTTTGGAGGAAAATAAAATACGCATAGTGGGAACTTTTGATCAACAGGTGAGCAATATCAGGATATAATGCAGCAATACTGGGCAATACTGACAACTGATTCGGGCCTAAGGCCTCATTCACACAGGTGACAAAGTCACATCATTTTGTTCCATTGCGACGATGCAACAAATCACGTGTTCGTTTAGCCCGTGCTTTCCAATGGGTTAATTCACACATGCAAAGTTTTAGAGTGTGTGACTTCCCAACACAAAAACCTGGCGAGTCCCGCGATATGCATGCAACTCATGAGGTTTTGTAGCACATGCTTCCCTATGGAGCCTTCCTCTCCATTGCATCGTATTGCACGAAAATGCGATTTTTGTGCAGTGCGATGCAACTTTGACAGTAGGAAATCCTACTGTCAAGGCTATAACTTAAGCCCTAACTGCAGGAAAAGAGGAAAAAAATGTATACATCACCTTAGAAGTGCTGTCCAGGGCTCTGCTGGAGCTTCTTTCTGGTCTCCAACACTGTTCTTTTTTATCTCTTCTGGCCAGGATTGGAAAATCCCTGCCTCCTGGACGCGCTGCCTCTGATTGGCTAATGCTTAGCCAATCACAGCCAGTGCTCGATGAACCAATCACAGCAATTCATTGAGTGCTGGCTCTGATTGGCTAAGCCTCAGCCAATCACAGCCAGCGCTTCCAGGGGGGAAGGCGGGGATTTTTCAATCCCTGTCTGGAAGAGATGAAGAAGACCAGTGCCGGGGATCAGGAAGAAGCTGCAGCAGAGCCCCGGACAGCACTTCTAAGGTGATGTATACTTTTTTTTGCAGCTAGGGCTTATTTTAGGGGAAGGGCTTATATTTCAAGCCACCACACGAAAATCCTAGCATGTGGTGCTATAAAGTCGCGTGATTTTGTAGCACTACAAGACCATCTTGTCTATAGCCATTTGATTAGAGATGAGCGAGCACCAAAATGCTCGGCTGCTCGTAACTCGGGACGAAAATTTCGCGATGCTCGAGGGTTCGTTTTGAATAACGAACCCCATTGAAGTCAATGGGCGACCCGAGCATTTTTGTATATCGCCGATGCTCGCTAAGGTTTCCATTTGTGAAAATCTGGGCAATTCAAGAAAGTGATGGGAACAACACAGCAACGGATAGGGCAGGCGAGGGGCTACATGTTGGGCTGCATCTCAAGTTCCCAGGTCCCACTATTAAGCCACAATAGCGGCAAGAGTGGGCCCCCCCCTCCCAACAATTTTTACTTCTGAAAAGCCCTCATTAGCAATGCATACCTTAGCTAAGCACCACACTACCTCCTACAAAGCACAATCACTGCCTGCATGACACTCCGCTGCCACTTCTCCTGGGTTACATGCTGCCCAACCCCCCCCCCCCACACGACCCAGTGTCCACAGCACACACCAAAGTGTCCCTGCGCAGCCTTCAGCTGCCCTCATGCCACACCACCCTCATGTCTATTTATAAGTGCGTCTGCCATGAGGAGGAACAGCAGGCAGACACTGCAGAGGGTTGGCATGGCTAGGCAGCGACCCTCTTTAAAAGGGGCGGGGCGATAGCCCACAATGCTGTACAGAAGCAATGAGAAATCCAATCCTGTGCCACCTCCATCTGGAGCTGCACACGTGGGCATAGCAATGGGGAACCTATGTGCCACACACTATTCATTCTGTCAAGGTGTCTGCATGCCCCAGTCAGACCGCGGTTTTTTATAAATAGTCACAGGCAGGTGCAACTCCGCAATGGGAATTCCGTGTGCACCCACAGCATGGGTGGCTCCCTGGAACCCACCGGCGGTACATAAATATATCCCATTGCATTGCCCATCACAGCTGAGGTAACGTCATGTTAAATGCAGGTGGGCTTCGGCCCACACTGCATGCCCCATTAAGACTGGGATTCTTTAGAAGTGGACACATGCAGTTACAACTCCGTGTGGACCGACAGCATGGGTGGGTCCAAGGAAGCCACCGGCGGTACATAAATATATCCCATTGCATTACCCATCACAGCTGAGGTAATGTCCGATTAAATGCAGGTGGTCTTCGGCCCACACTGCATGCCCCAGTCTGACCGGGGTTTTTAATACATAGACACTGGCAGGTACAAATCCCTAATGTGAAGTCCCTGTGGACACACAGCATGGGTGGCTCCCTGGAACCCACCGGCGGTACATAAATATATCCCATTGCAGTGCCCATCACAGCTGAGGTAATGTCATGTTTAATGCAGGTGGGCTTTGGCCCACACTGCATGCCCCAGTCAGACTGGGGTTCTTTAGAAGTGGACACATGCAGTTACAACTCCGTGTGGACCGACAGCATGGGTGGGTGCCAGGAAGCCACCTGCGGTACATAAATATATCCCATTGCATTGCCCTGCACAGCTGATGTAACGTCAGATAAAATACAGGTGGGCTTCGGCCCACACTGCATGCCCCAGTCAGACTGGGGTTCTTTAGAAGTGGACACATGCAGTTACAACTCTGCGTGGACCGACAGCATGGGTGAGTGCCAGGAAGCCACCAGCGGTACATAAATATATCCCATTGCATTGCCCTGCACAGCTGAGGTAACGTCAGATAAAATACAGGTGGGCTTCGGCCCACACTGCATGCCCCAGTCAGACTGGGGTTTTTAATACATAGACACAGGCAGGTACAACTCCCTAATATGAGGTCCGTGTGGACCGACAGCATGGGTGGCTCCCTGGAACCCACTGGCGGTACAAAAATATATCCCATTGCAGAGCCCTGGACAGCAGAGCTAACGTCTGATTAAATACAGGTGGGCTTCGGCCCAAACTGCATGCCCCAGTCAGGCTCGAGTTTTTTATAAGTATACACAGGCACGTACATCTCCCTAATGGGAAGTCCATGTGGACCGACCCCTACCCCTCAGCATGGTGTATTACCAGTAGTGCAGAAACAGAACGCTGTAATTAAATGAGCCACTTATTGGCCTGTGGTTGGAGGCTGACTTCGCTTACGGAACGCACAGTAGAGCCAGGAAAGAATTTTGCGCAAGCCTGCTGTAACACTTAGCTGGCTGCGTATTAATTAGGACTACTACCCCCAGCAGAGACGCAGTACACTCAGGACGGTCACAGGCAGCCCAAATAGAATGTTTTTTCCCAAATTTTTTTGGAAAAGCCCACTGCCTATATAGACAGTATATCTCTTTCACTGTCCCTGCCTCACCACTACTGGCCCTGGACTATGTAAAATTACTGCAAACTGTTTCCCTCTGGACAGGATGACAGCGGTGATGTAATGGGCAACGCAGAGCCAGGAAAGAATTTTGCGCAAGCCTGCTGTAACACTTAGCTGGCTGCGTATTAATTAGGACTACTACCCCCAGCAGAGACGCAGTACACTCAGGACGGTCACAGGCAGCCCAAATAGAATGATTTTTCCCAAATTTTTTTGGAAAAGCCCACTGCCTATATAGACAGTATACGTCTTTCACCTTTTTCACTGTCCCTGCCTCAGCACTACTGGCCCTATACTATGTAAAATTACTGCAGACTGTTTCCCTCTGGACAGGATGACAGCGGTGATGTAACGGGCAACGCAGAGCCAGGAAAGAATTTTGCGCAAGCCTGCTGTAACACTTAGCTGGCTGCGTATTAATTAGGACTACTACCCCCAGCAGAGACGCAGTACACTCAGAACGGTCACAGGCAGCCCAAATAGAATGTTTTTTCCCAAATTGTTTTGGAAAAGCCCACTTCCTATATAGACAGTATATCTCTTTCACTGTCCCTGCCTCACCACTACTGGCCCTGGACTATGTAAAATTACTGCAGACTGTTTCCCTCTGGACAGGATGACAGCAGTGATGTAACGGGCAACGCAGAGCCAGGAAAGAATTTTGCGCAAGCCTGCTGTAACACTTAGCTGGCTGCGTATTAATTAGGACTACTACCCCCAGCAGAGATGCAGTACACTCAGGACAGTCACAGGCAGCCCAAATAGAATGTTTTTTCCCAAATTTATTTTGGAAAAGCCCACTGCCTATATAGACAGTATACGTCTTTCATCTTTTTTACTGTCCCTGCCTCAGCACTACTGGCCCTATACTATGTAAAATTACTGCAGACTGTTTCCCTCTGGACAGGATGACAGCGGTGATGTAACGGGCAACGCAGAGCCAGGAAAGAATTTTGCGCAAGCCTGCTGTAACACTTAGCTGGCTGCGTATTAATTAGGACTACTACCCCCAGCAGAGATGCAGTACACTCAGGACAGTCACAGGCAGCCCAAATAGAATGTTTTTTCCCAAATTTTTTTGGAAAAGCCCACTGCCTATATAGACAGTATATGTCTTTCACCTTTTTCACTGTCCCTGCCTCAGCACAACTGGCCCTATACTATGTAAAATTACTGCAGACTGAGGACGCAATGCTCTGCACAGCCGATATTCAAAAAAAAAAAAATGTGCAACACTGCAAAAAGCAGCCTCAACAGTACTCCACACGGTCAGATGTGGCCCTAAGAAGGACCGTTGGGGTTCTTGAAGCCTAAAATAACTCCTAACACTCTCCCTATAGCAACTCCAGCAAGACAGCACTTTCCCTGAACTATGTCAGAATGCATCTGTGGCGAGCTGCAGGAGGGGACGATTTATATACTCGGGTGACACCTGATCTCGCCAGCCACTCACTGCAGGGGGGTGGAATAGGGCTTGAACGTCGCAGGGGGAAGTTGTAATGCCTTCCCTGTCTTTCTATTGGCCAGAAAAGCGAGCTAACGTCTCAGAGATGAAAGTGAAAGTAACTCGAACATCGCGTGGTGCTCGCCTCTAGTAACGAGCATCTCGAACACGCTAATACTCGAACGAGTATCAAGCTCGGACGAGTACGTTCGCTCATCTCTACATTTGATTCCACTATCTGCCAGCACTACTTAGTTAAAGTCAACTCCCTTGGTTGGAACGTTTAGATATAGTGGTTGCAAAGCATGCAAATATCAATAGAAGTTCAACATTCTCAAGTGTGACAACAAATCAGAATTTCAGCAATCGAGAGTTCATTAATTGTCACTTGAAATATATTATCTATCTGGCTACATGTACGTGTCCCTAAAACTACATGTGCAAGACGGTACAAGAACGGAGATATAGGATTTTTGCCCACATGGGCAATATCCTTCGAATGAGGATAAATCTGTAGCCTCACACATGCGTGAGTACCACAATAATAATCTGCAAGAAATATTGTTTCAGGGAATTGAAATACTGAAATTAGATGGGAGAAGAGGTGATTTAGACAGTTAGAGGTCCAGTAGATTTTTCATCTTGAAAACTGTCAACCTAGGGGGTTGAATAAGACATTATCATTCCCCCCATTTATTCAATAATTATCTGGTCCATGGCTGGCATTATTTTGGGTTCTTTGTTTTGATCTGATATTTACCAATACCATTCTTAAATGTTCATTCATTTTTCTATTGGATCTTACATGACAAATATCTTGTAATTTTTCAGCCAGATGTCAAGGCATGAATAATGACTTACTTTTATGTGATCTCCATTATTCATTGGATAGCGGCAATTATGACCGGAGACCACTCACCGCGGCCCTAAGTCACTGCTCCAGGCTCTCGGCTACTTTTAGTAGCCAGGAGCAAGGAGATTCTGCGCTTACGTCCACCACTTTGCTGATGGGCACATGCTAGAGATGAGCGAACGTACTCGTCCGAGCTTGATGCTCGTTCGAGTATTAGCATGTTCGAGATGCTCGTTATTCGTAAAGAGTACCACGCGATGTTCGGGTTACTTTCACTTTCATCTCTGAGACGTTAGCGCACTTTTCTGGCCAATAGAAAGACAGGGAAGGCATTACAACTTCCCCCTGCGACGTTCAAGCCCTATACCACCCCCCTGCAGTGAGTGGCTGGCGAGATCAGGTGTTACCCGAGTATAAAAATCGGCCCCTCCCGCGGCTCGGCACAGATTTATTCTGACATACTTTAGGGAAAGTGCTGTCTTGGTGGAGCTGCTATAGGGAGAGCGTTAGGAGTATTTTAGGCTTCAAGAACCCCAACGGTCCTTCTTAGGGCCACATCTAACCGTGTGCAGTACTGTGGAGGCTGCTTTTTGCAGTGTTGCACTTTTATTTTTTTTGGTATATCGGCCGTGCAGAGCATTGCGCCCAGCAGTAATTAGATATAGTGCAGGGCCAGTAGTGGTGAGGCAGGGACAGAACACATATATTGTGAGGCAGGGACAGAAGACATATTGATTGAATATAGGCAGTGGGTCTTTGCAAAAACATTTGGGGAAAAAAATCTATTTGGGCTGCCTGTGACTGTCCTCAGTGTTCTGGGTCTCTGTTGGGTGTAGTTGTCCTCCTAATTCATACGCAGCCAGCTAAGTGTTACAGCAGGCTTGCGCAAAATTATTTCCTGGCTCTGTCTGGGCTGTTAAATCACCGCTGTATTGCAGTCCACAGTGCAACACTCTGCAGTTCTTTGACATACTCCAGGGACAGAAGTGGTGACGCAGAGAGAGAAGAGATATATTGATTGAATATAGGCAGTGGGCCTTTGCAAAAACATTTGGGGAAAAAAATCTATTTGGGCTGCCTGTGACTGTCCTCAGTGTTCTGGGTCTCTGCTGGGTGTAGTAGTCCTCCTCATTCATACGCAGCCAGCTAAGTGTTACAGCAGGCTTGCGCAAAATTATTTCCTGGCTCTGTCTGGGCTGTTAAATCACCGCTGTATTGCAGTCCACAGTGCAACACTCTGCAGTTCTTTGACATACTCCAGGGCCAGAAGTGGTGACGCAGAGAGAGAAGAGATATATTGATTGAATATAGGCAGTGGGCCTTTGCAAAAACATTTGGGGAAAAAAATCTATCTGGGCTGCCTGTGACTGTCCTCAGTGTTCTGGGTCTCTTCTGGGTGTAGTAGTCCTCCAAATTATTTCCTGGCGTTCCGTAAGCGAAGTCAGCCTCCAACCACAGGCCAATAAGCGGCACATTTAATTACAGCGTTCTGTTTCTGCACTACTGGTAATACACCATGCTGAGGTGTAGGGGTAGGCCTAGAGGACATGGACGCGGGCGAGGATGCGGAGGCCCAAGTCAGGGTGTGGGCACAGGCCGAGCCAGTGCGGTGGCCAGGGGTAGAGGCAGGGCCAGACTGAATAATCCACCAACTGTTTCCCAAAGCGCCCCCTCGCGCCACGCCACTCTGCAGAGGTCAAGGTGCTCAACGGTGTGGCAGTTTTTCACAGAGACGCCTGACGACCGACGAACAGTGGTGTGCAACCTTTGTCGCGCCAAGATCAGCCGGGGAGCCACCACCACCAGCATGCGCAGGCATCTGATGGCCAAGCACCCCACAAGGTGGGATTAAGGCCGTTCACCGCCTCCGGTTTGCACCACTGCCTCTCCCCCTGTGCCCCAACCTGCCACTGAGATCCAACCCCCCTCTGAGGACACAGGCACGTGTACCTACCGGCCTGCACCCACACCCTCACCTCCGCTGTCCTCGGCCCCATCCAGCAATGTCTCTCAGCGCAGCGTCCAGATGTCGCTAGCTCCACTATTTGAGCGCAAGCGCAAGTACGCCGCCACGCACCCGCACGCTCAAGTGTTAACGTGCACATTGCCAAATTGATCAGCCTGGAGATGCTGCCGTATAGGCTTGTGGAAACGGAGGCTTTCAAAAGCATGATGGCGGCGGCGGCCCCGCGCTACTTGGTTCCCAGTCGCCACTACTTTTCCCGATGTGCCGTCCCAGCCCTGCACGACCACGTCTCCCGCAGCATTGTACGCGCCCTCACCAACGCGGTTACTGCCAAGGTCCACTTAACAACGGACACGTGGACAAGCACAGGCGGGCAGGGCCACTATATCTCCCTGACGGCACATTGGGTGAATTTAGTGGAGGCTGGGACAGAGTCAGAGCCTGGGACCTCTCACGTCCTACCCACCCCCCGAATTGCGTGCCCCAGCTCGGTGCTGGTATCTGCGGCGGTGTATGCTTCCTCCACTAAACCACCCTCCTCCTCCTCCTACGCAACCTCTGTTTCGCAATCAAGATGTGTCAGCAGCAGCATGTCGCCAGCAGTCAGTGTCGCGCGGCGTGGCAGCACAGCAGTGGGCAAGCGTCAGCAGGCCGTGCTGAATATACTCAGCTTAGGAGAGAAGAGGCACACAGCCCACAAACTGCTGCAGGGTCTGACAGAGCAGACCGACCGCTGGCTTGCGCCGCTGAGCCTCCAACCGGGCATGGTCGTGTGTGACAACGGCCGTAACCTAGTGGCGGCTCTGCAGCTCGGCAGCCTCACGCACGTGCCATGCCTGGCCCATGTCTTTAATTTGGTGGTTCAGCGCTTTCTGAAAAGCTACCCACACTTGTCATACCTGCTCGGAAAGGTGCGCCGGGTCAGCGCACATTTCCGCAACTCCAAGACGGACGCTGCCACCCTGCGGACCCTGCAACATCAGTTTAATCTGCCAGTGCACCGATTGCTGTGCGACGTGCCCACATGGTGGAACTCTACGCTCCACATGTTGGCCAGGCTCTATGAGCAGCGTAGAGCTATTGTGGAATACCAACTCCAACATGGGCGGCGTAGTGGGAGTCAGCCTCCTCAATTCTTTACAGAAGAGTGGGCCTGGTTGGCAGCCATCTGCCAGGTCCTTGGAAACTTTGAGGAGTCTACCCAGATGCTGAGCGGGGATGCTGCAATCATTAGCGTCACCATTCCTCTGCTATGCCTCTTGAGAAGTTCCCTGCAAAGCATAAAGGCAGACGCTTTGCACTCGGAAACGGAGGCGGGGGAAGACAGTATGTTGCTGGATAGTCAGAGCACCCTCCTGTCTATATCTCAGCGCGTTGAGGAGGAGGAGGGGGAGGAGCATGAGGAGGAGGGGGAAGAGACAGCTTGGCCCACTGCTGAGGGTACACATGCTGCTTGCCTGTCATCCTTTCAGCGTGTATGGCCAGAGGAGGAGGAGGAGGAGGAGGAGGATCCTGAAAGTGATCTTCCTAGTGAGGACAGCCATGTGTTGCGTACAGGTACCCTGGCACACATGGCTGACTTCATGTTAGGATGCGTTTCTCGTGACCCTCGCGTTACACGCATTCTGGCCACTACGGATTACTAGGTGTACACACTGCTCGACCCACGGTATAAGGAGAACCTTTCCACTCTCATTCCCGAAGAGAAAAGGGGTTCCAGAATGATGCTATACCACAGGGCGCTGGTGGACAAACTGATGGTAAACTTCCCATCCGACAGCGCTAGTGGCCGAAGGCGCAGTTCCGAGGGCCAGGTAGCAGGGGGAGCGCAGAGATCAGGCAGCATGTACAGCGCAGGCAGGGGAACATTCTCCAAGGCCTTTGCCAGCTTTATGGCTCCCCAGCAAGACTGTGTCACCGCTCCCCAGTCAAGGCTGAGTTGGCGGGAGCACTGTAAAAGGATGTTGAGGGAGTACGTAGCCGATCGCACGACCGTCCTCGGTGACGCCTCTGCCCCCTACAACTACTGGGTGTCGAAGCTGGACGCGTGGCCTGAACTCGCGCTGTATGCTCTGGAGGTGCTTGCTTGTCCTGCGGCTAGCGTCTTGTCAGAGAGTGTGTTTAGGGAATCATCACGGATAAGCGTACCCACCTGTCAACCGACAGTGCCGACAGGCTTACACTCATCAAGATGAACAAAGCCTGGATTTCCCCAGACTTCTCTTCTTCACCAGCGGACAGCAGCGATACCTAAGCAATACGTAGGCTGCACCCGCGGATGGAAGCATCGTTCTCTATCACCATCAAAAACGGGGACCTTTTTGCTTCATCAATCTGTGTATAATATTCCTCCTCCTGCTCCTCCTCCTGAAACCTCACATAATCACGCCGAACGGGCAATTTTTCTTAGGCCCACAAGGCTTAGTCATATAATTTTTTTAAACAATTTTTATACGTTTCAATGCTCTTTAAAGCGTTGAAACTTGCACCTGAACCAATTTTTATTTTAACTGGGCTGCCTCCAGGCCTAGTTACCAATTAAGCCACATTAACCAAAGCGATTAATGGATTTCACCTGCCCTCTTGGTTGGGCATGGGCAATTTTTCTGAGGTACATTAGTACTGTTGGTACACCAATTTTTGGGGGCCCTTGCCTACAGTGTAATCAAATGAATTTTTAGCCCACCTGCATTACAGCTGACGTTACATCAGCTGTGTTGGGCACTGCAATGGGATATATTTATGTACCGCCGGTGGCTTCCTGGCACCCACCCATGCTGTGGGTCCACAGGGAGTTGTAACTGCATGTGTCCACTTCTAAAGAACCCCAGTCTGACTGGGGCATGCAGTGTGGGCCGAAGCCCACCTGCATTAAGCACGACATTACCTCAGCTGTGATGGGCAATGCAATGGGATATATTTACGTACCGCCGGTGGGTTCCAGGGAGCCACCCATGCCGTGGGTCCACAGGGAGTTGTAACTGCATGTGTCCACTTCTAAAGAACCCCAGTCTGACTGGGGCATGCAGTGTGGGCCGAAGCCCACCTGCATTAAGCACGACATTACCTCAGCTGTGATGGGCAATGCAATGGGATATATTTATGTACCGCCGGAGGGTTCCAGGGAGCCACCCATGCCGTGGGTCCACAGGGAGTTGTAACTGCATGTGTCCACTTCTAAAGAACCCCAGTCTGACTGGGGCATGCAGTGTGGGCCGAAGCCCACCTGCATTAAGCACGACATTACCTCAGCTGTGTTGGGCAATGCAATGGGATATATTTATGTACCGCCGGTGGCTTCCTGGCACCCACCCATGCCGTGGGTCCACAGGAAGTTGTAACTGCATGTGTCCACTTCTAAAGAACCCCAGTCTGACTGGGGCATGCAGTGTGGGCCGAAGCCCACCTGCATTAAGCACAACATTACCTCAGCTGTGATGGGCAATGCAATGGGATATATTTATGTACCGCCGGTGGGTTCCAGGGAGCCACCCATGCCGTGGGTCCACAGGGAGTTGTAACTGCATGTGTCCACTTCTAAAGAACCCCAGTCTGACTGGGGCATGCAGTGTGGGCCGAAGCCCACCTGCATTAGGCACGACATTACCTCAGCTGTGTTGGGCAATGCAATGGGATATATTTATGTACCGCCGGTGGGTTCCAGGGAGCCACCCATGCTGTGGGTCCACAGGGAGTTGTAACTGCATGTGTCTACTTCTAAAGAACCCCAGTCTGACCGGGGCATGCAGTGTGGGCCGAAGCCCACCTGCATTAAGCACGACATTACCTCAGCTGTGATGGGCAATGCAATGGGATATATTTCTGCATTGCCGGTGGGTTCCAGGGAGCCACCCATGCCGTGGGTCCACAGGGAGTTGTAACTGCATGTGTCCACTTCTAAAGAACCCCAGTCTGACTGGGGCATGCAGTGTGGGCCGAAGCCCACCTGCATTTAATCGGACGTTACCTCAGCTGTGATGGGCACTGCAATGGGATACGTTTATGTACAGCCGGTGGGTTCCAGGGAGCCACCCATGCTGTGGGTGCACATGGAATTCCCATTGCGGAGTTGTACCTGCCTGTGATTATTTATAAAAAACCGCGGTCTGACTGGGGCATGCAGACACCTTGACAGAATGAATAGTGTGTGGCACATAGGTTCCCCATTGCTATGCCCACGTGTGCAGCTCCAGATGGCGGTGGCACAGGATTGGATTTCTCATTGCTTCTGTACAGCATTGTGGGCTATCGCCCCGCCCCTTTTAAAGAGGGTCGCTGCCTAGCCGTGCCAACCCTCTGCAGTGTGTGCCTGCTTTTCCTCTGGCAGACGCACTTATAAATAGACATGAGTGTGGCGTGGCATGAGGGCAGCTGAAGGCTGTGCAGGGACAATTTGGTGTGCGCTGTGGACACTGGGTCGTGCAGGGGGGGTTGGGCAGCATGTAACCCAGGAGAAGTGGCAGCGGAGTGTCATGCAGGCAGTGATTGTGCTTTGTTGGAGGTAGTGTGGTGCTTAGCTAAGGTATGCATTGCTAATGAGGGCTTTTCAGAAGTAAAAATTGTTGGGGGGGGGGCCCACTCTTGCCGCTATTGTGGCTTAATAGTGGGACCTGGGAACTTGAGATGCAGCCCAACATGTAGCCCCTCGCCTGCCCTATCCGTTGCTGTGTCGTTCCCATCACTTTCTTGAATTGCCCAGATTTTCACAAATGAAAACCTTAGCGAGCATCGGCGATATACAAAAATGCTCGGGTCGCCCATTGACTTCAATGGGGTTCGTTACTCGAAACGAACCCTCAAGCATCACGAAAATTTCGTCCCGAGTAACGAGCACCCGAGCATTTTGGTGCTCGCTCATCTCTAATAATGATGTATTTTGATACCTTTCATACATATCTACTTTTATCACTTTAAGTAAACTTGATTATTATTTGGCTTGTGCCTATGTCAACCCATTTATTCTCCTTCTGAAATCCACCATGAAACAATTGTAATAATTAGTTTTTGAAAAGTAATTCAGACTGTTTGCCTTTTTCATTTTATCATATATACACACCGTTGAATAAGTTGAACACTGTAACATTTATAGTAACTGTTTTCATGCCATATGAAAGTCAATATGGAACTATAGGTGGTTATATAGATCGTATATCAAAATATACATCAGTATTGACTTTAGTAGCTGGGATCAGTGCCATTTTATGGACTATGACTCGTGTGAATTTAGGCACATTTAGATGCTGAATTTAGAACTTTCTTCTCAACATGTCACTATTGTTAATTAGGTCATATAATAGAAAATATAGCACATCTACATAATGTTGTTTTGTATTTATAAACACAGAACTTGGTACTTTCTGCCCCATCGGTGATTAGGAATTGCTACAGGAAGCAGCATTTTGATTGGCTGTTTTTCCCTAACAATAGTTAAAAAAAGGACACTGCTACTGACTATTGATGCTGGTAACAATAACTTGATTAATTGCATTAGCTGCTGACGGGCTGAGAATTATATAGAAGGTAGTTGAAGGATAGTGTCCATCCTTGGGTAAGAAACTCCTGAGGGAAACCCTGTTATAAGACTATTATGGCAACTCTGCAAATGGTTTCTAAATTATGGATTTCTAATTATTTATGATGACAGAGGAATAGCAATAATCTGCTCAGTTCATTTATATCCCATCTCATGGGGAAATAGAGAGTTGTTCTTTTACTATATGTTTTTTTTTACTAAACTACAGTAAATAAGTGTGTAGTTAATTGGTGACATGCAACGTGATACTAGCCTTTGCCATTATTTATGTTTTATTTATTTCCCATTATTAAGATGACGCAAATATATTCCACAGGCCGTACACGGAATATACACTGTCTCCATTGAAGCAAACAATTTCTTTTGTAAAGCCAAATAACTTATTAATATATTCTTGGCATCTTCCCACATCTGTGTCATTTAAAGTAAGATTTATTGACGCTATTGAACCTATTCTGTACAGGCAATAGGATAACAAAAATTGTGTTACAGTATATACTTGCTTTCCTGGGACTTTTGTTTCAGCACAGCCACAACTGCTAACCTGTTGCCGTTACTTTTTCATTACAAGTGCTTACAGTTACATTGATGTATAGCTGATAAGTGTGAAAAAAAATACAGGTCCCTTGTCAAGGTCTGTGGTCTGCGAAGGGGTCGTAGCACGGGGGTCTCGACATATTGACGGGCTGGATGCACTATTCCAGTCTGTCCTACAGGTTAATGTTTGTATTTCTGTGACTTGTCATTTATTTAGGTGTTATTTGGGTGGTTCGTCTGTATTACCAGTGGTCTCCGTCATTGATTATATTGTACCTCACTCAGTTCTGCAGTCTGCTCCCTGTGTGAACACAATCTTACGTTTGTCCTGGACATGGTGCGTCTTACGTTCAGGGCAAACATGAGAGAATATTCAGCTTTTCATTTTGCTCTCTGTGGTGTATTTTTTTTTTTGTTCTATTTGTTCTTTTCAAACAGAAGCAATCTTCTAATGAGAAAAAGCAATTGGGTCCCTGTTCACACCATGACATATGTCTTCATTACGTTTTTTGTGCTTTTTTGTGCGTTTTGGGGTATTCACTGCCACTATATAGGCATGACTGATCAAAACATCAAAGATAAAACAAAACTGGTGTCTGAGATTGATGGAACTTCACTATATGAACGAAGGAAGCAAAAATATGAAAAATAAATATAGCAGTGAATCAGTGGTCACTGTTTTTTCTGAGAGCATATTGGTCATTTTTTTTCAGGTGTGCCTGATCTGAAGGTCCCAGTCAGGAAACTGGCTGGCTCTGGGGCTAAGGAGGAGGTTCCTCCAGGTGTGCAGGTTGCCTGGGTATCATCTGCCAGGCTAGTTCTTCCTGCTGAGATTGTCCTTACCACAGGTAATTCTTTGGTGATTGTGTTTTTAGATAGTGGAGCTTGGGTTAGTTTGATTCAATTTGACATAGCTAAAATTTGGGGACTAGGCTTAAAGTTTTTGGCCTATCTCTTTCCTGTGTCCGCTATTGATGTTGCTTCACTGTCTGAAGGATGTTTAAAATTTTGCATTCCAGAGGTTTGTTTGAAGATAGGGTTGTTTCATACTGAGAAAATTTGTTTATTTGTCATGGAGCCTCCCCCTACACAGGTGGTGTTGTGATTGCCCTGGCAATTACACAATCCTGTGATAGATTGGGGTAGAGGGGACATTATCAAGTGGAATTCGGTGTGTTGGCAAAACTGTATGTTGATTAATGTTTCTTCTGGGGCATATGGAAGAATTACCTAATACAAATCAGTGTAAAATGGCCTTCAATACGCCAGAAGGGCATTTTGAAAATTTAGTGTTGTCTTTTTGGTTTGACCAATGCTTCTGTAGTGTTTCAGGCATTTATCAAAAATGTGCTTCAAAATAATCTCATGATTATTCTTCACGTTTCACATGTACGTCAGGCGTTATCAGCACTTCGGGAGAATAAAATGTTTGAGAGGAGAGAAAAATGTTACTGTGATGTACAAGAGATTACATTTCTGTGTCACGTTATTACTAAAGATGAGCGAACACCAAAATGTTCGGGTTCGCGTTATTCGAAACGAACTTCCCGCGATGTTCGGGTGATCGTTTCGAATAACGAACCCCATTGAAGTCAATGGGCGACCGGAACATTTTTGTATTTCGCCGATGCTCGCTAAGGTTTTCATGTGTGAAAATCTTGGCAATTCAAGAAAATGATGGGAACGACACAGCAACGGATAGGGCAGGCGAGGGGCTGCAGGTTGGGCTGCATCTCAAGTTCACAGGTCCCACTATTAAGCCACAATAGCGGCAAGAGTGAGACACCCCCCCCCCCCCGCACTGTCAGCATAACGATCGTTCTCCTCTGCCACAGCTGTAACAGCTGTGGCAGAGAAGAACGATGTTAGCCCATTGAATTCAATGGAGCCGTCAATACAGCCGACTCCACTGAATGCAATGGGCTGCCGGCGATGAATTCATGAATGGGTGTGAGTGAGGGCTGGCCTCTGATTGGTCAGGCTGTGACCAATCAGAGGCATCTTATTCAGCAGGCGGGGATTTTAAATCCCCAGCTGCTGAATACTACTCACAGCTGTTCAGAGCAGTTCAGGAGAACTGCAGCCTGCCGCGCTGAACTCCGTCTGCCGGCACCAGGTGAGTATATATATATTTTTTATTTTTACACATTTCTGGATGAATTGCAGGGAAGGGCTTATATATTTAAGCCCTTTCCGACAATTCATCCCGCGATCGCCGGCAGCCCATTGCATTCAGTGGAGTCGGCTGTATTGCCGGTTCCATTGAATTCAATGGGCAAACATCGTTCTTCTCTGTCACAGCTGTTACAGCTGTGGCAGAGAAGAAGGATTTGTCTTCTATATGTTCTCAATGGGGTTGGCGCTGCTGCCGCCGGCCCCATTGAGCGCATATAGAAAAGATTTCTCAGGGAAGAAAGTTAAAGTAACCCAAACATCCGAACATCGTGTGGTGTTCGTTACGAATAACGAACATCCCGAACACCCTAATATTCGCCCGAGCATCAAGCTCGGACGAGTACGTTCGCTCATCTCTAGTTATTACTCCACAAGGTTTCAAAATGGACCCAGACAATGTATGAGCTGTTGTGGATTGGGTGCAGCCTAAAAATTTGGAGGTGCTTCAAAGATTTTTAAGTTTTGCTAATTACTACCATAAGTTTATACAGGGATTTTTTAGTGATTGTGAAACCTTTGACAGATATGACCAAAATAGGTGCTTTTTCTTCTGAGTGGTCCTCAAACGCAGTGAAAGCCTTCAATACCCTAAAGATCTGTTTATCTTCGGCACCTGTTTATATTCAATCTGATTCTTCTAAACTTTTTGTGGTGGAAGTGAATGCTTCGGAGCTGGGGGTGGGGGCAGTTGTGTCTCAGGGCACTGATGACTTGAAAGATCGCCACCATCCTTATGCTTTCTTTTCACGGAAGTTTGCTTCAACTGAACATAATTATGATATTAGGGACAGGGAACTGTTGGCTATTAAATGGGCTTTTGAGGAGTGGTGGCATCTTTTGGAGGGGGCTCAACATAAGGTGGCAGCTTTTACTGACCACAAAAATGTGGTGTGTTTGAAGTCTGCTAAGAGACCTAACCCTAGACACGCTCGGTGGTCATTATTCTTTTCTTGCTTAGACTTTGTTGTCACATATCGCCCTGGTTGTAAAAATGTAAAAGCAGATGCTCTCTCTAGGAGTTTTCCCAATTTGAAGTCAGTCAAATTATTCACTCTCGTCATGTAAGGAATTTTTTGCAATATTTAGGGCACTGGCAGGAGTACGGACCTGAGGAAAAGACATGGGATCCAGTTGTCGACATCAGAGCTAATCGCCTTGTTAAGATGTTTCACCGGCGGAATACTAATAAATCAGGTCCTAATGGTCTGGTAGCCCCTGCTTAGAGCGGAGATACTATCACAGTCATGTGATAGTATGAGACATGGGGACGCCTTTTATCAAGGTGATAGACTTGCTTTTAGGCAGGGCTGTTCTTTCCGTTTCACAGTCTGCTCCCCGCGGGAACACAACCTGATATTCATCCTGGACGTGGCATGTCTTACGTTGAGGGCGAACATGACGTCAATCAAGTCCATTCTGTAATCCTACATTCTTAATTCAGGTGGGGGGGGGGGGGGGGGGAAACCACTATGATATAGATGCCAGTTGCCCCATATTAGGGGAAAAAATTCCTTCTGTGCTCCAAATATGGCATTCAGATTAAATCCTGGAATCATTATCACATCAATGTATTATTTTATTTCTCAAGAAAGACATCCAATGAATCAAGCATTTTGTGGCCCATAGTCTCATAATTCTTACAGTAAAGAATCCCCATTTTTCATGACGGTGAAACCTTCTTTCCTCTAGATGTAAAGGATGGCCCCGTGCCATGGTTACAGGTCTAAGTGTGAAAAGATTATTTATAATCTCTGATAATTACACTGTGCAAAACCATTTTTGTAACAGATAAGCAGATAGGCGGCTTATAGTAACTTTAGTGCTGTGAATTTAGATATGACATCCGTTTTTTTCTGCCAGGTAAGGCTTTCCAATTATGGGGAATAATGTAATCCAAATGCTGTTGTATTGCATTTTTTGGAAATATACCTATACAATGAATCCAGTCGGCTCGCCATTAACCTTGCTTAATCAAAAGAATAGCAAAAGTGATTGCGCAACTATTTTGCAATCATTGTTACATACTGCATGCCGATTGAACACTATAATGGTAGGTTTATGTAACATATAGAGTATGTTTCAATGTGGTGTAAACACTGCGGATCACCCACCAGTAAGCTGTAATTAATGAATTGTGTTTTTGCAGGTCATTGGTTAGACTAAATAAAAGAATCAAAATCATAAAACAAAAATACATGTTTAGTATCGCTGCGTCCATAAAAGTCTGATCTATCAAAGTCATGCATTATTTACCCTGCATGGTGAACGTCAAGCAAAAAAAAAATTAAGAATGCCAGAAATGTACTTTTTTGTTAATTCTGTCTCTAAGAAAAAATGCAATACAAAGTGATCGAAAAATTGTATGTATTCCAAAATCATATGAACACAAACTACAGGACGTCCCACAAGAAATAAGCCCTTCCACAACTATGTGAATGGAAAAATAAAAAAGTTATTGTGCGCAGAGGATGGCAGCAGAAAATAATTTTTAAAAAATAAAATGTCTTTGAAAAAAAAAAAAAAAGTGATACAGCAAAAAAAAAACTACATAAATTTGGTATTTTAGTAATCGTACTGACCCATAGAATAAAGTGATTGTCATTTTTGTTGCAGTTTGTGGGCCGTAGAAACAAGATGCACTGGAAGATGGCGGAATTTCGTGTTTTTTTTTTTTCATTTCTCTCCACTTAGAACTTTTTAAGGTTTTTAGTACATTCTATGGTACATTAAATATTATCATTGAAAAATACAACTCGTCTCGCAAAAAACAAGCCCTCATACAGCGACGATGATGAATAAATAAAGGCGTTACTATTTTAAAAAAAAATAATAAAATGCTTAGTCACTAAGACCAATAACTTGAGATGTGCTGCTATTATTCAGTTTGAGGGCTCAGTCACACGGGTGCATTGGCGCCTGTGTTACTGCAGGAGGAAGACGGTCGTACCTCAAGACGGACGTCTCCCTGCAGCACCGGGAAAAAGAACATGTGACCGGCTTCATTGCCGGTCATGTGTTCTTTCTTCAGCGCTGCAAAGAGACGTCCGTCTTGAGGTACGGCCGTCTTCTTCCTGCAGGAAGGGCTCAGTCACATGGGCGCATCGGCACCTGTGTATGGGTGCCGATGTGCCCGTGTGACTGAGCCCTTACCAATGTAATCAGCAGGTTTTTATTTTACAGAAACATATCAATTACTTTTTGTTACAAAAATGTTTTAAAAATTGGTTGCACAGTGTTATTAGAAAGATCTCTGCAATGTCCAGTCATAGATTAACCATTTATTTTCAAACTGAATAACTTTAAATTTTGCAATCCAGTCTTTTCATTAAATACATTACATTGGTCCCATCTTTGCACTTGCTCCTGTTCAGTTATGTCTCTCTATTAAATAGGTGAACAACATTTTACACACTATTGGATGTGTGGTCTAACTAGCAATTTATAGAGAGGGAAAACTATGTTCATGTCATGAGCATCTAAGCCTTTTGATGCATCTCATGATTTATCTTTTTTTTTTTTGCCTCGGCAGCAGCTGCCTGGCACAACTTGCTAAAGTTAATAGTACTGTCCATCAATATCCCTTGCCTTTTTAGTGGAAGTTTTACCTGGTGTTTTACTAGGTAACACATAATTGCCAACCACTGGAACACCCCACCGATCCCGAGAACTGGGCTCTTGAAGATCCCTGTATTAATGTATCAGCAGTCAAGCATGCACACCACTGCTCCAATCATGTCAGTAGGGCTACTGGAGATAGTCACTTGCTTCAACTTCACATCTTTGGCAGTACCAGTGAAACTAACAGTACCTTAATCACAACTCCATTTATATGAGGCGCTTTAGGACCATTCTCATGATTGCTGCTGTCCAAGTGGTGGGACTCCACCAAACAGAAAATTATGCCCTATCCCGTGGATAGGCGAAACTTTTTAATATTGTCAAACCCCTTTAAACCCTGCAAAACACAAGGGTGAATGCCTACAGGCCCAGTGATTGGTCTTTTTATGTGTATTTACAACGGTGCTGTGCTTTTTCCTTGGTTAAGCAGGTGACATTTACTGAAGAATTTACATTATCACTTATCAAGTCATCTGTCATTGGATTTTCCTGTGTAAATACAGTAGAGAAAAAAGTTATTTAATAGATTGGCCTTTTCCTCAGCCACCTCCACTATTACACCTCCACTATTCTTACAGGATACAGTAGAGAAAAAAGTTATTTAATAGATTGGTCTTTTCCTCAGCCACCTCCACTATTACACCTCCACTATTCTTACAGGGTCACTACAAAGGTGTTTTAAATGTCTTTTTATTATTGTTGTTGAAAAAATATTTTTGGACTATTTTTACTTTGTATGGCAATGTCTGTCTGTACATTTTACCCCTCTAAAATAGTTACACCACAAGATTGGTGACATGACAGCAAGTGTAAGGATACCCTTCCTGCACCACTGACTATTTCCATAACCAAGAAGCTGCAGTTTACACTGTGTCAACATTAACTGTAAACCATTCTAGGGGTGTTCTTTTCACTGTGGCTAGTCCTGGATTTCCTCACTAAAGCTTCCCTAACTCTACCCGTTGCCTGTTGATTGATGTCTACAGTGTCATGCACTGTCCAAACCCAATATTTGCACTAGAAAATGGACATAAGTACAGTGATAAATTGTCCACACTGTCTAGTAAACCCATTAAAAGCTGTATTGTATTATTCAGAAAATACAGGGAAAGCATGACACAAAATTGGGGATCCTCTGCAAGTAACCACTTTGGAATGGAGCATTAGGAACAGTGGATGAATCTGAGTATTACGTTTCAGAATTATTCTTTTATTCCCTTTTATGTTTTTTTAAAAACTGTAACCTTATTGATTTTAATGAATTAACAACAATGCAAGTATAAAACTCAAACCAATTCCAGGGTACAATGTGTCAGACATATCCAGGTGGAACTAAATATATCATAAACTCCATAGAGCACAAGGCATACAGATACACGTCAATTAAAACAGTGATAGAGAGTCACTTTTCTATCATTTACAGGAACTGGTCTATGTGTAAGCAGAGAATCATGACTCAAGAGATCCTGATATATCTAAAATGTCACCAGATTGAATGAGCTGGGGAGCAAGAACAACATACAGAACTACAGAAACAAGACAAGATTTGGGAAACACAATGGGGAGAGAGCAACGTAACCATTAGTACCAGAAATAAAGGATTCAGAGAAGACCATTCTAAGGCCTTAGTCAGACGGGCGTTTTTTCGCGCGATTTGCGGATCGCATGACAGATGCGCATCCGCAAATCGCGTGACCGGTGCCCGAAAATCGTCCGAAAATCTGCTCCTAGCCGCGTTTCATTAGAAACGGGCCGGAGCTGTCCAGCGCATTGCATTCAATGGAGCCGGCAATACAGCGGCTCCATTGAAAGCAATGCGCTGCGGGCGAGTGTGGGATGAATTGTCGGGAAGGGCTTAAATATATAAGCCCTTCCCTGCAATTTATCCAGAAAAGTGTTTTTCTGGATGAATTGCAGGGAAGGGCTTATATATTTAAGCCCTTCCCGACAATTCATCCGGCGCACGCCGGCAGCCCATTGCTTTTAATGGAGCCGGCTGTATTACCGGCTCCATTGAATTCAATGGGCAAACATCGTTCTTCTCTGTCACAGCTGTTACAGCTGTGGCAGAGAAGAATGATTTGTCTTCTATATGTTCTCAATGGGGTCGGCGCTGCTGCCGCCGGCCCCATTGAGCGCATATAGAGAAGAGAACAGGAATAGCAGATCACAGATAGGTGCGATCTGCGATTTCTGTTCTATAATTTATCGGACGAGCGCATAAAAAGCGCTCATGTGTCCGATACCATTGCAAAGCAATGGTTTTAAAAAAACGCCGGACGCATGCGCATGCGCAAATCGCGCAAAAAAACGCCCGTCTGACTAAGGCCTAATAGAGCACTATTGGCCTTGCATAATGCAGTAAGTGTCCCACACTGACTCAAGTTGTGTTATCTGATTATGCAATAAAGCCATTAAGTACTCCATACTTCTCACATTTTTTATATAGGAGTATAATTTGGTTTTGGGGAGCAAGAAAGCATTCTTCCAGGTATTC
Source organism: Eleutherodactylus coqui (assembly GCF_035609145.1). NCBI lineage: Eukaryota > Metazoa > Chordata > Amphibia > Anura > Eleutherodactylidae > Eleutherodactylus > Eleutherodactylus coqui. The sequence continues at coordinate 228,881,441 of NC_089838.1, read as the reverse complement.
GCTATCAAAAACCAAGCAGCTTATACAATGTTCATAATTAGGGATGAGCGAGTATACTCGCTAAGGCACTACTTGCTCGAGTAACGGCCTTAGCCGAGTATCTCCCTGCTCGTCCCTAAAGATTCGTGGGCCGCCGCAGCTGACAGGTGAGTTGCGGCGGGGAGCAGGGGAGAGCGGGCGGGAGAGAGGGAGAGAGAGATCTCCCCTCCGTTCCTCCCCGCTCTCCCCCGCGCTCCCCGCTCCGCGGCGGCCCCCGAATCTTTAGGGACGAGCCGGGAGATACTCGGCTAAGGCACATTACTCGAGCGAGTAGTGCCTTAGCGAGTATACTCGCTCATCCCTATTCATAATCAATTACCTGGAACACTTGCCTATTTTAAACAGAGAGACATGCAGGAGATAAAACAGGGGGTTAAGAGGGATATTACAGCGCAGTATCTTATATATGAGGAATTTAACCTCCTTCCAAAAGGTTTGAGGAAATCCTAAAATATATGAGGCAGTGTTCCTTCAGAAATCCTACATCTCCAGCACAAGTTTGTAATGTTAAGGTCTAGTCTGTGAAGAAGGAAGGGCGTATGGTACCAAAACAATTAGTTAACATAGATTTTGCTGATATGTCACATATAGAGACATCTTAGTAGCCCTACTCCAGATCAAACCCCAAGTGTCCAAAGAGAGTTGAGTGCATAAGTAAAATTCCAATTTTATCATATAGGCATGTCAAACCTCCTGGTCAGAGTAAAGATATAGAAGAATTTCATAGATATCTGAGTATAGACCTTTCATTGAAGTGCAGGTCTTGCAGAGTTTCTCAAATTCTGTTGTAGATGGACCAAGGAGGATGCAAATAAAGTCTGCATATAATGTTTAATATGGAGAAGATGGTATTCAGTGTACAAAGGTAAGCTCAAAGCATCCCGCATAGATCTATAGGGGAGGATCTACCTAGATCTAAGAACAACGATATCTATAGATCTATAGATCAGAGGAGAATGTTTTCTAACTATGGCTTGGTCATACTTTGTGTGAGACCATCTAAAAAGAGTGAGTTAAATAGGAGAATAGCAGAATGCCAAGAGGCCAATGGAAATTTCCCAGAGCAAGTGCACCAAATATCCCTGGCAAAAAACATCAGGCCAAGTAGGGGAGTCTGCAGTTGTATATGGGTTGTAGACCAGAGGAGGGAATTAGGGTGGACCAGAGCTATTCAAAGTTTTTCTACCTTCATCCACCTAGTAGATGCCCTCAGGGTGGTCCAAATGGGAATCCTTCTAAGATAAGCTGCCCAGTAATATTTGATGACATCCAGGACTTGCAAGTAGTAAAGCCTTCGCTATCCTATGCCGGTTATTCACCCAAATAAAGCGAAGGAACATGGCCTGGCGTGCATGTAGTGCATCTATTGGCATTAGAATGGGCAAAGTTTTGAATTGATACATCAATTTTAGGTAGAATTGTCATTTTAATAGCGGAGATGCGCCCCAAAAGGGAAGGGAAGAGCATATTCAATTTATGTAAAAGACCACATATTTCTATAAATAATTTCAGAAGGTTGCTAGAGTACAAGTATGAATAGGAGGCCATTAAATGTATTCCCAAATATTTGAAAGCAGTAGTTTGCCAACAAAAATTGTAGTTGGCTTGAAGCATTTCCAACAGAGGAATATTATGGCAAGGACATCAGTTTTAGCCATATTCACCTAGTACCTTGATAAGCCTCTATATTCCTGCAGGACCGCTTAAAGATTCGGAAGTGTTACATGTAGTTAAGGCCTCATTCACACAAGCGTTTCAGCGCAAACGCATGAAGAAGTTCCGTGCCAATTGCTTTCAATGGGGCCGCCGGCACCCCATACAGTGATTTTTCAGGGAAGGGTTTTAAATATAAGCCCTTCCCTGAAAATCATCCCTGGCATGTGTAAAAAAAATAAAAAAATGTATACTCACCTCTCCGCTGCTGTCGGGGCTCAGCGCGTCTAGCCGCTTGTTTGCCCGGACCTGTACTGAAGCTCCTTCAGCAGGGAAGATTTAAAATCCCCGCCTGCTAAAAGGGCTGTGTCTGATTGGCTGAGCACCCTGCCAATCGCAGGCATTCAATGAATGACAGCTGAGCACTGCCTGTAATTGGTCACAGCGCTCAGCCAATCACAGGCAGTGCTCAGCCATAATTTAATGAATGGCTGAGCGCTGCCTGTGATTGTCTAAGCACTGTGACCAATCACAGGCAGTGCTCAGCTGTCATACAATAAATGGCTGAGCGCTGCCTGTGATTCGATATGTGCTCAGCCAATCACACACAGCCCTTTCAGCAGGTGGGGATTTTCAACCCCCTGCTGCTGAAAGAGCTTCAGAGTAATGCAAGGGGACCAAGCAGCTAGACGCTCCGAGCACCAACAGCTGCGAAGAGGTGAGTATATATTTTTTTTACACATGCTAAGGATGATTTTCAGGGAAGGGCTTATATTTATAGCCCTACCCCGAAAATCACTGAATGGGTTGCCAACAGCGCATTGCTTTTAATGCGGCCGCAAGTAGCAATGGGAGAACATCACGTTCCTTTGCCATAGCTGTCACAGCTGTGGCAGGGGATTCTTCACTCCCCGCCGGGAGTGCCATCATTACTGAACACTGTGACAGTGCTGTCGCAGTGTTCATTGGCAAGGGGACACCCCACGTGGAAAATTTACACGCAACATGGACCTATGCAGTGCACACATGTCCTCTGTTTTACAGATGCGCACGTTTGCACACCTGTAAAACACGGACATGTGAACCCATCATAGGAACAATGGTTTTAATAGACGCGCTGTTTTGTGCACACATATGTGCGCACATAAACACGCTCATCTGAAAGAGGCCTAAGCTAGCGTTAGCGGCACATCATCAGCAAATATAGTTTAAATTATGGTCTCTCATGGTCCTTTTATGTTTTATTAATTATTTAAAGAAAAAAAGTAAATAAATTCTTTAGACAATGGACCTTTCACATTTCCAGTTAAAACCCCTGCTACATTGTTGGTCTTGTGGAAGATACTCTGTATTATTGTATTAGCACATTGCTGGTAATAGCCTGTCACAATCTCAGGACATATATCTGGCTAGTTCAGAGAGCAGCAGATGTATAAAATAATTAAGAAGCATTGATAGAAAATTAAAAGAATAACGTATATCATGTAATTCTATAAACTCACTTACTTACATTTTATTTCCTACAGTAAAAGAACCTCCACCAAACATGATTTGCGATCTAATAAAGCAAAATCCTAATTTTCTGTCTTTTATCTTTTTACCCTTCTTTCGTACACCTCTTTGGCCTTGTCAAAACATATCGTTTAGTTAGAGACTAAAAATATTTTTCCATCGATTGATGCTATTGATTTTTTTTAATCTGTACTTTGGCTTAGAGAGTTTGGGTGAAAGGTGAAAGTTCGCCAGCTTAGTCCAACGTTTTATCTGGACAGCCACAGAATGTATTGGCAGAAGATTTGATTTACCTTCTCAGTCAGAGCAGCTCTGCTCCTTGCAGCCTCTGCAGGCTACGTACAAGTTAATTCCAATCATGTTTTTTGTTGACAACATCTAGATTGGTGTATTGTCTCAATTTCCTCAATGTTTGACGACTGAATACATTTAAAACCATAAGCATGTGGAGGAAATACATGCACTAAGTGAGCTCTGCCATCTAAATGATATTCCTGCAGAGCTTTCATATTGCAGAATGACTCTCCTGTTCAGCACTCCTATTCCTGATCTAACATAAATTAAGAACTCATCACATACCAACCAATTCATAGAGGATGACAGGGGCAGAATGTTGTAAGCCATATTTTCAAGGATACTAAGGTAGTAATTTATGGAAATAATGTGGAGATACTATTTTGGAAAGAAATTGTGTATAATATTTCTACAATGCATGGCCTTTGGTACACTGTTGCATTTTGGGGGCCATGGGCTGTCTGTGTAATTCTATGGACAGAACACAGCCCCATAATAGTCTATGGGACAATACGCATGGATGTTTTTTCACACACCGATGGACTGCATAAAAACTCATGACTTATCCTGTTCCTGTCTGTTTCTCGGGGTAAGAAATGGGACATGTCAATTCATCTCAATGTGCTGTTTCCATGTATATTAGACAGCGCACAGATTGGTGTCCATGTGCCTACCAATGTGAATTGCACCTGAGTCTCTCGGGTGCAACTCACAGTTATGGTTAGCGTGCACCTAGCCTGTAGATTTTTTTCATCTTTTATTCACGGCCTCCATTTTTTTGTTTCTAGGCATGGCATAAGTGCAATTCACACAGAAAAATGTCTGTCATGTCTTCATTGTACCACACAATCCTGCCCATAAGAAGCCTAGACAGGGGATGGAGAATGCCGAGGAAACATGATAGAGGTGAACAGTTTATTGTTTTATTGTATTGTCAGGACACAGTGGGGCCTATAAATTACTAAGGGGGCATAAAGGGGCCTATAAATTACTAAGAGAGCCTACGTAAACATGGAGCCAGCCCTGCCATTTAGCCACCGATTTGAAAACCCTGCTCAATATATGTGGACTCGATTTCAGTTGCCTGTGGCTGCCGATTGGAATCTTCTCACCCTAAGGGTTCTTTTACATGAGCCAAATTTTTGGCCCAAAGTAATGAGCCCCAATCAACACACATGTTTATGTTATCTTTACTTCTACTTGTCTTATGTAATGTTAAGGAAAGCAGTTAAAAGACTATAAGAGGCAACTAAAAGAATCTTGTCAGCATACTAATTGTAAATGAAAGATGACCCAGGATTTAATGGTTAAACATGAGATAGAATTAATTCTTGATTCTCTCCATTGTTCCCAGAGGTTTTTCGCTGTCACAGCAGCTGCACTACGATCATATAAATAATTATAGATGTTGCTTTCTTGTTTCATTGTATTTATAAAACTGCAGTTATAGCATCCCGTAAATGTTTGTCTTTGGATATTTTATATATCATAGGCCGCCTGCACACGGGCGGAAATCCCACGGCGGGATTTGCGCCGCTCAAAGCCTGCATAGGAGTGCATTACAATATGCACTCCTATGCAGACGGCCGCGGTTTGGCCGCGCGAAATCTTGCACGGCAAACAAACCGCGGCATGTCCTATTTTTGTGCGGGGCTCGCAGAGCCTCGCACAGAAACGTCACTCACGCAGCCGCCGGCTCCGGTCTGCGCATGCGTCGGCTGCCCGGCAGCCGGCACATGAAAGAGTCGGGGCAGCCGGGCGCGGGTGAGCACGCGCTCGTCCCTGCAGGCGCTCGGGTCGGGTCCCGCGGCGAGAATTCTCACCGCCGGATCCGACCCGCTCATCTGCAGGCGGCCATATAAATATGCAATAACAAGTTTGTAAATGTTTTGTTAAATGAAGCAGCTGTCTCTTTACTTAAAGAGCAACAGAACACATTTAGTGGCACCAAATAATGAAGTTGAAACAAAATTGAACTTACCTTATCTGTTTGATAACTACCCTGGGGTAGATGTGCCCAAATTTTCCTACTAATTACAGACAAAATGTGGAGTACATGGTGTTAAATTTTTTATGTGTTTTAGACCTTTTACAGTACACCTATCTTAACAGCATTGGAAAGTGCTTATCAAAAGGGGTTGGCTAAGAGGAGTAATAAGTACGGCAAATTTAATAAAGACATGTGCCATTTCTGTAAGCGATGGTTAGATGTTAATATACTGTACATTACATGTGAGTTGGCGTAAGGAAAAGAAAATTGTCTAGTACTTAGAGCCAAAGCAGTTTGTCCAAGCAGCACCTCTCTGTCACATTCAGGCATTGTGCTGAAATGCATATGAGTGCACAAGATGGTTGATTGTATATTTATCCGTATCTTCTTAAAGCCTTCTTAATTATTGAGCTGTGTTGTACGTCTTAAGAAAAAAAGCCTGCAAAATTACATATTTTGAGAAGGAAATCTTCTGCTCTTTTACAGATACCATTTCACATAGTCTCTTTTCTAACGGCTGTTATAGCAGTATACAAAATATCTTTCTTTAAAGACGATAGAATATTTAAAGAGGATGACAATGCCACTCCTTTTATTTTATTTTTACAATATGGGTTTCCATATTTTGTGTGAATTGTAGTCTGTAAAAGCAAAATCGATGTTCTATTGACTACAGCGGATGATCACAATCATTTTGCCCTTTGTGGTTGGTGAAATCCATGCTGCAATTACAGAGACAGGCGGGTAGAAAAAGAGCCTCAATTGGGCTTTCAGCTCCACATTAATCCAAAACTCACCATTTTAATGCAGATATAGATTGCTGCAAGTCAATAACTGACTACTTGAATTGTGAAGTAGCCGTTCCATGGAATATTGGCAGAACTGGCTGTTACAATAACAAGTATTTTGATATTTTAAAGAGCTTCTACTTGTTGAGTGTCATTGATAGCAGAGAGAGGAAATCATTTGCATTCTGACCATAGCCTATGTTCCATGTACCACATGAGTTTACGTTATTTGATAAATGACATTGCTCAGAATGTGTTTGCAAGTCATCACTCAAGCATTTTTATCTCAGTCATTGCAGTATGATGCTAACTTGTTAACAAACAACTTGAAGGGTAAACTGTGTTACTAAGGGAGGAAGCAGATAATCAAATGTAGGTAAGTATTGTGAAATAACATTACTCAAACATTTATTTTATATTTTTAACCCATAGTATGTGTTTTTTTTTTCCTGACATTTATTCAACGTTATTAATGAACGATTAGTGGAATATTCGGTTTGGGTTGGATTCTGACTGATTTCACCAAACTCTTTGTGATTTGGGGTGGCCGATTCCTTATCCTATTATGGTCAATGGGAGTTAAAATTGGGTGCATTAACTTGCTCTCCAGAAGGTTCCTAATGCAGCCAAAGCCCCACAAATTGAATGGGAATACAGCCAAACTGTTGCTAGGCTCTGTAACACTTCTGTTTAGAGTTCCCCTGCTACTGGTGGTGGTGCTGCTGTGGAAGCTTACTCCTTGTATGCCAACAGCCAAAGAGCTGTGAAGCATTGTGGATGCATCCCCACAGTCATGAGGAAATGCTCAGCTTAATAGTCTATCCTGGGCGTGCTGAATTCCGAAGTCCCTCTCCACTGCTGGAATGAAATCTGTCATTTTGGCTTTGTAGCAAGGATCAAGAAGGGTGGCCACCCAGTAATGATCTGATGTTGTGATGTGGACTATGCAATTGTTCTGCAAGCATTGCAGCATAAAATTACTCATATAAATCAAAATGCCTAAGGGCGATGGCCAACATTACACAGAGTCAGACCTAAGGGTGTCCTCTTGCTGGTTCTACCATCCACATAGAATATCTGGGGTTAGTGATTGTTGGAAGGAACATTGTGCAGCCCTTCCCCTGTCTCTGGACCTCTATAATCCCCACCCTCTTCCTCCTCTATACTTCTCTCATGGATGGAGAAATGTGTTGGAGAAGATGTTCCCATTTCTTGCCCAAAGCCACCCTTTCCGCAGCTTGATTAATGGCGGACTAGCTAGACAGTTAGGAGATTGGTATCCCTTCCTCCACTTCCTCCCCCTGTGATAAGAACACATCATTGTCTTTGAGACCTTGTAGTGCCTGTTCCAGCAAGCAAACAACAGAAATAGTCATACTGATTAGTGCATCGTCACAACTGATTAGTACCTGCTAATGGTATAAACCATCTCATACTACGTTATCGCTCTCTGCTCTCTGGCTTAGCTTCTGCAACATATGCAATATGGATTTCCCCCATATAGGCATGTCACAGATAAGGTGATTGAGTGTTGGACTGAATTGTCGCTGTAGATCCACCAGACAGGAGGCTGGGTGAGAATGTTGAAAATGCTAGCACAATTTCCTGGCTTTTTCCAGCAGTGGATATAAATCTGGCTAAGTGTTTAGGAAGTGCTGCACTACCCAGTTCATTACATGGGTTAGGCAAGGAATGACAGTTGTGAGGTAAGGGCTGTCAGCAGGTGGACCCTATTATTGCACATGACCTTGATTTGATTGTGTGGGGTCAGCCACATATAAGCTTGGGCATGCAGAGCCCTCAATAGCAAGACAGAAGGCATGGAAGCTAAGATTTGTCACATACAGATATCTGTGTCAATGTGGAGGGTGTTGAAAGGTGGTTGAAAGAGTGGAAGTGGAGGAGGAGTGGGATGAGGAAGAAACAAACATGGATGAATGTCTAGGGGGTACTATGAAACATGGACCACCCTTTTGGCTTCATGTCCGACGTCCAGGACATTGACCCAGTGTACTTTTAAGTATACGACATACCCCTGGTCGTGTTTGCTGGACCACGTGTCCATGGTCAGATGCACCCTGCCACTAACAGTGTTCTGCAACTCCATGGATACATTATCACTCACACGGCAGTGCAGGGCAGGGATGACTTTTTAAGTAAAAAAAATTGTAGCTAGGCATCTGGTACTCTGGGTTAGCATGGAGAATCACTGTCAGGAATCCAGGGAGAACAGAAGTAGGGACTCCCTGCAATGTAGCCCACAACTCCTGTCCCTGCCTACTTGTTCCCCTGGGCTAGGCCCCCCAGGCAGCAACTGGGCGACGGTCCCTACACTGAGCTAGAGAAAACGACGTAAGACCCCACAGCCCCTGGAAAAAGAGAACGAGTATACAAACAGACAAACAAGACCAGCGTAGCACCAAGGGAAAAAACAAACCAGTCCAGGAGCAAGCCAAAGGTCCAAAGCACTTAGTCAGTCCAAGAAGTGCAGTACAGGCAACGGAAGACATAGTCAGGTCAGGGGAAAAGCTGAGGTCAAAACCCACTATCAGTCAGAAATTGCAGGGTAATGCTGGTGAGTGACGGGAAGTCTAATCAAACTCTGGCAGTGTCTGGAAGAAACTGAGGGGTTTAAATGCTGTCAGAACTCCCGCCCCAGCAGCTGATTGGGGCGGAGAGTCAGACAGCAGCAGCAGTAATCACAGAGTTCTGGGAGAACAGCCCCAGCACTAGCAGAACAAACTAAGACAGAGGAGGTGCAGTCAGTTGTCATAGCAACAGGAACGCGGCACCGCCGGGCAGCAGCCGCCGCGTCCCGAGCATCCCCGTGGCATATAGAAGCCGCGCGGCCAGAAGTAGTAACCAGTGCCAGGGTTCCCCTGTGCTACACACCACCCACAGAAGCAACAGTACTGACAGTGCGGGCACGGCGACCCCGAGAACCACCAACCCTGACAATCACCTTGTGGAAGGCACCTGTGTCCACTTGCCTGGAGGGCAGCATTTCCCTTGCCAACAGCCTTGTAATGCTTGCTTTCAGGCTCTGTGCTCATGGATGATTGGGGTAGTATTTTCTCTTTACCATCCCATAGCTGGGTTCTGACCTGGGACAAGCTGAAACAGGAGGTAGATGTTAATATTGGTGAAGGTGGTGTTGATAGTGGCGACTCAACTTCTGCTCTCTATTTCTCACCCCTGGTTTTGAAGCCTTCAGCCTGGTTATTGATTACAGAAGAGTTAAAGTTATGGTCCTGTTTTGGGGGTGACAGGGAGTTGGGGCATGTAATTTTTATACTCATGCGCTCCACGATTCCAATGGTGCCTGCACTGGGCACGAAGATATGAGTCTTCTCTGAGTTACATGTGCGTGCTCTCCCATAGACTTGTATGTGAGAGTTTGTATTGGGGCTGGCTTGACTTACAGTTCTATTGCACGGGACTCACTGCTACTACTGGATCAGGAGTGCAACTCTACCATAGTTTAGTTTGCTCAACCTCCTGCTGTATTTGTAAGCCCTCTCTACATCTAACCTGTCCTCTTTGGTTCCTCTATACAGCACTCACTTTGGATTCCAATTAACGGTCTGATCTGCAGCCTCTGCACTCCTGTTGCTTCTCCTCTCTCTCACTCTCTGATAGCTCTCTCTGCTACTGATACTTCCCTCGCAGGTAGCAGCTACTTTCCTGTTGCACAGTCAGAAGTTAGTCCTTTTATATGCCAGGCATCAGCCAATCAGTAAGTGTCTCTTTAATCATGCTCTGTTGTATTGCATCAGACATTAGTGCAAATTGTGACACATGCAGTGATTTTGGTGCAATTTTTGGCACATGTTAACAGTCCATCTACATAATGAGTTGACCCTTTCAGGTGAGTCCCTTACTATAACATAGCTAGGAACTACTCCTGATTGTACAGTATGATCAATTATAGCTTATGGAAGATCACAGCACCATGATTGCTGAATGCCCTTAAAGCTTTTAAGCCAATCACATAATACAAGTACTATGGGCTACTGATATCATGTAATTGTCTCAAAAATGGCATATTAAAAACAGCAATGTGAAGACTCATACAGTAGTTCACATCATTGCTTTGTGTACCACTGTACAGAGTAGGATTTGAGTATGAGCGACTGATGAAGTATTCTTTAAATAATATTTCACAGATACAAAGTTGTTATTACAGTCACCTCCTCTAGTTATATAGGTATTGCAGGGCTGCATATGATTTGTAAATTACACGTATATGGTGGAAAATAGGTGAATTTATGTAATTACTTTTATACAAGCTGATCAATTGGCTGCACAATACAACAAGTCGATTGACAATTTTTTAAAAGGGCCTCACACAGGACAAAAATCACTTAAATGAATGGCTGCATGAAAAATAGTTTACTATTTGCAATCGTTTGCGACCACTTCTTTTCATGGTTGTCGACAGCACATTCCCTATCAAAACGGCAGGTCGTGTGGGGTGTTTGCAATACGTAGTGGCTCATACCTACCAAAAGTGGTCCAAAGGAGGACAGCTGGTGAAGTGGTGACAGGGTCAAGGGGGCCAAGACTCATTGATGCATGTGAGGAGGAGAAGTCTAGTTTATCTGATCCAATTCCGCAGAACAGTCGCTGTCTCAGTAATTGCTTGAAAATGCTAGCTATGATAGAAAAGTGACAGAACAGACAGTGCATTCTAGTGCATCCATATTAGGCCACGGAGCTGTAGATGTTTTCTCAGTGATGTTTTGATTCATCATTCATTTTATTATATTGTCTACTGTGCTTTTATTCCTGTATTTACAAAGTTATTCAATTTTTATGTCAACTGTGAAATTATATTTAAAGCTAGATATTAGAGATGAGCGAACGTACTCGTCTGAGCTTGATACTCGTTCGAGTATTAGCGTGTTCGAGATGCTCGTTACTCGAGACGAGTACCACGCGATGTTCGAGTTACTTTCACTTTCATCTCTGAGACGTTAGCGCGCTTTTCTGGCCAATAGAAAGACAGGGAAGGCATTACAACTTCCCCCTGCGACGTTCAAGCCCTATACCACCCCCCTGCAGTGAGTGGCTGGCGAGATCAGGTGTCACCCGAGTATATAAATCGGCCCCTCCCGCGGCTCGCCACAGATGCATTCTGACATAGTTCAGGGAAAGTGCTGCTGGTGCCGGAGCTGCTATAGGGAGAGCGTTAGGAGTTATTTTAGGCTTCAAGAACCCCAACAGTCCTTCTTAGGGCCACATCTAACCGTGTGCAGTAGTGTGGAGGCTGCTTTTAGCAGTGTTGCACTTTTTTTTTTTTTTGTATATCGGCTGTGCAGAGCATTGCGTCCTGCAGTAATTTTACATTGTCCAGGGCCAGTAGTGGTGAGGCAGGGACAGAAGACATATTTAGTGTAAATAGGCAGTGGGCCTTTCCAAAAACATTTGGGAAACAAAATCTATTTGGGCTGCCTGTGACCGTCCTCTGTGTACTGGGTCTCTGCTGGGGGTAGTTGTCCTAATTCATACGCAGCCAGCTAAGTGTTATAGCAGGCTTGCGCAAAATTCTTTCCTGCCTCTGTGTTGCCTCTTACATCACCGCTGTATTCCTGTCCACAGTGAAACAGTCTGCAGTAATTTTACATTGTCCAGGGCCAGTAGTGGTGAGGCAGGGACAGAAGACATATTTAGTGTAAATAGGCAGTGGGCCTTTCCAAAAACATTTGGGAAAAAAATCTATTTGGGCTGCCTGTGACCGTCCTCTGTGTACTGGGTCTCTGCTGGGGGTAGTTGTCCTAATTCATACGCAGCCAGCTAAGTGTTACAGCAGGCTTGCACAAAATTCTTTCCTGCCTCTGCTGTGCGTTCCGTAAGCGAAGTCAGCCTCCAACCACAGGCCAATAAGCGGCACATTTAATTACAGCGTTCTGTTTCTGCACTACTGGTAATACACCATGCTGAGGGGTAGGGGTAGGCCTAGAAGACGTGGACGTGGCCGAGGACGTGGAGGCCCAAGTCAGGGTGTGGGCACAGGCCGAGCTCCTGATCCAGGTGTATCGCAGCCGACTGCTGCAGGATTAGGAGAGAGGCACGTTTCTGGCGTCCCCACATTCATCTCACGATTAATGGGTCCACGCGGTAGACCTTTATTAGAAAATGAGCAGTGTGAGCAGGTCCTGTCGTGGATGGCAGAAAGTGCATCCAGCAATCTATCGACCACCCAGAGTTCTGCGCCGTCCACTGCTGCAACTCTGAATCCTCTGGCTGCTGCTCCTCCTTCCTCCCAGCCTCCTCACTCCATTACAATGACACATTCTGAGGAGCAGGCAGACTCCCAGGAACTGTTCTCGGGCCCCTGCCCAGAATGGCCAGCAATGGTTCCTTTCCCACCGGAGGAGTTTGTCGTGACCGATGCCCAACCTTTGGAAAGTTCCCGGGGTCCAGGGGATGAGGCTGGGGACTTCCGGCAACTGTCTCAAGAGCTTTCAGTGGGTGAGGAGGACGATGACGATGAGACACAGTTGTCTATCACTCAGGTAGTAGTAATTGGAGTAAGTCCGAGGGAGGAGCGCACAGAGGATTCGGAGGAAGAGCAGCAGGACGATGAGGTGACTGACCCCACCTGGTTTGCTACGCCTACTGAGGACAGGTCTTCAGAGGGGGAGTCAAGTGCAGCAGCAGGGCAGGTTGGAAGAGGCAGGGTGGTGGCCAGGGGTAAAGGCAGGGCCAGACCGAATAATCCACCAACTGTTTCCCAAAGCACCCCCTCGCGCCATGCCACCCTGCAGAGGCCGAGGTGCTCAAAGGTCTGGCAGTTTTTCACTGAGAGTGCAGACGACCGACGAACAGTGGTGTGCAACCTTTGTCGCGCCAAGATCAGCCGGGGAGCCACCACCACCAGCCTCACCACCACCAGCATGCGCAGACATATGATGGCCAAGCACCCCACAAGGTGGGACGAAGGCCGTTCACCGCCTCCGGTTTGCACCGCTGCCTCTCCCCCTGTGCCCCAACCTGCCACTGAGATCCAACCCCCCTCTCAGGACACAGGCACTACCGTCTCCTGGCCTGCACCCACACCCTCACCTCCGCTGTGCTCGGCCCCATCCAGCAATGTCTCTCAGTGCACCGTCCAGCCATCGCTAGCGCAAGTGTTGGAGCGCAAGCGCAAGTACGCCGCCACGCACCCGCACGCTCAAGCGTTAAACGTCCACATAGCCAAATTTATCAGCCTGGAGATGCTGCCGTATAGGCTTGTGGAAACGGAGGCTTTCAAAGGTATGATGGCGGCGGCCCTGCGCTACTCAGTTCCCAGTCGCCACTAATTTTCCCGATGTGCCATCCCAGCCCTGCACGACCACGTCTCCCGCAACATTGTACGCGCCCTCACCAACGCGGTTACTGCCAAGGTCCACTTAACAACGGACACGTGGACAAGCACAGGTGGGCAGGGCCACTATATCTCCCTGACGGCACATTGGGTGAATTTAGTGGAGGCTGGGACAGAGTCAGAGCCTGGGACCGCTCACATCCTACCCACCCCCAGAATTGCGGGCCACAGCTCGGTGGTGGTATCTGCGGCGGTGTATGCTTCCTCCACTAAACCACCCTCCTCTTATGCAACCTCTGTCTCGCAATCAAGATGTGTCAGCAGCAGCCTGTCGCCAGCAGTCGGTGTCGCGCGGCGTGGCAGCACAGCGGTGGGCAAGAGTCAGCAGGCCGTGCTGAAACTACTCAGCACACGGCCCACAAACTGCTGCAGGGTCTGACAGAGCAGACCGACCGCTGGATTGCGCCGCTGAGCCTCCAACTGGGCATGGTCGTGTGTGACAATGGCCGTAACCTGGTGGCGGCTCTGCAGCTCGGCAGCCTCACGCACGTGCCATGCCTGGCTCACGTCTTTAATTTGGTGGTTCAGCGCTTTCTGAAAAGCTACCCACGCTTTTCAGACCTGCTCGGAAAGGTGCACCGGCTCTGCGCACATTTCCGCAAGTCCCATACGGACGCTGCCACCCTGCGCACCCTGCAACATTGGTTTCATCTGCCAGTGCACCGACTGCTGTGCGACGTGCCCACACGGTGGAACTCTACGCTCCACATGTTGGCCAGGCTCTATGAGCAGCGTAGAGCTATAGTGGAATGCCAACTCCAACATGGGCGGCGCAGTGGGAGTCAGCCTCCTCAATTCTTTACAGAAGAGTGGGCCTGGTTGGCAGACATCTGCCAGGTCCTTGGAAACTTTGAGGAGTTTACCCAGATGGTGAGCGGCGAAGCTGCAATCATTAGCGTCACCATTCCTCTGCTATGCCTCTTGAGAAGTTCCCTGCAAAGCATAAAGGCAGACGCTTTGCGCTCGGAAACAGAGGCGGGGGAAGACAGTATGTCACTGGATAGTCAGAGCACCCTCCTGTCTATATCTCAGCGCGTTGAGGAGGAGGAGGAGCATGAGGAGGATGAGGAGGAGGGGGAAGAGACAGCTTGGCCGAATGCTGAGGGTACCCATGCTGCTTGCCTGTCATCCTTTCAGCGTGTATGGCCTGAGGAGGAGGAGGATCCTGAAAGTGATCTTCCTAGTGCGGACAGCCATGTGTTGCGTACAGGTACCCTGGCACACATGGCTGACTTCATGTTAGGATGCCTTTCTCGTGACCCTCGCGTTACACGCATTCTGGCCACTATGGATTACTGGGTGTACACACTGCTCGACCCACGGTATAAGGAGAACCTTTCCACTCTCATACCCGAAGAGCAAAGGGGTTCGAGAGGGATGCTATACCACAGGACTCTGGCGGACAAGCTGATGGTAAAATTCCCATCCGACAGCGCTAGTGGCCGAAGGCGCAGTTCCGAGGGCTAGGTAGCAGGGGAGGCGCAGAGATCAGGCAGCATGTACAGCACAGGCAGGGGAACACTCGCTAAGGCCTTTGACAGCTTTCTGGCTCCCCAGCAAGACTGTGTCACCGCTCCCCAGTCAAGGCTGAGTCGGCGGGAGCACTGTAAAAGGATGGTGAGGGAGTACGCAGCCGATCGCACGACCGTCCTCCGTGACGCCTCTGCCCCCTACAACTACTGGGTGTCAAAGCTGGACACGTGGCCTGAACTCGCACTGTATGCCCTGGAGGTGCTTGCTTGTCCTGCGGCTAGCGTCTTGTCAGAGAGGGTGTTTAGTGCGGCTGGGGGAATCATCACGGATAAGCGTACCCGCCTGCCAACCGACAGTGCCGACAGGCTTACACTCATCAAGATGAACAAAGCCTGGATTTCCCCAGACTTCTCTTCTCCACCAGCGGACAGCAGCGATACCTAAACAATACGTAGGCTGCACGCGCGGATGGAAGCATTGTTCTCTATCACCATCAAAAACGTGGAGCTTTTAGCTTCATCAATCTGTGTCTAATATTCCTCCTCCTGCTCCTCCTCCTGAAACCTGACGTAATCACGCCGAACTGGCAATTTTTCTTAGGCCCATAAGGCTCAGTCATATAATTTTTGTAAACAATTTTTATACGTTTCAATGCTCATTAAAGCGTTGAAACTTTCACCTGAACCAATTTTTATTTTAACTGGGCTGCCTCCAGGCCTAGTTACAAATTAAGCCACATTAACCAAAGCGATTAATGGGTTTCACCTGCCCTCTTGGTTGGGCATGGGCAATTTTTCTGAGGTACATTAGTACTGTTGGTACACCAATTTTTTGGGGCCCTCGCCTACAGTGTAATCCAATTAATTTTTGCCCACCTGCATTAAAGCTGAAATTACATCAGCTGTGCTGGGCACTGCAATGGGATATATTTATGTACCGCCGGTGGGTTCCAGGGAGCCACCCATGCTGTGGGTCCACAGGGAGTTGTAACTGCATGTGTCTACTTCTAAAGAACCCCAGTCTGACTGGGGCATGCAATGTGGCCCGAAGCCCACCTGCATTAAACATGACATTACCTCAGCTGTGATGGGCAATGCAATGGGATACATTTATGTACCGCCGGTGGCTTCCTGGCACCCACCCATGCTGTCGGTCCACAGGGAGTTGCAACTGCATGTGTCCACTTCTAAAGAACCCCAGTCTGACTGGGGCATGCAGTGTGGGCTGAAGCCCACCTGCATTTAATCGGACGTTACCTCAGCTGTGATGGGCACTGCAATGGGATACATTTATGTACAGCCGGTGGGTTCCAGGGAGCCACCCATGCTGTGGGTGCACACGGAATTCCCATTGCGGAGTTGTACCTGCCTGTGACTATTTATAAAAAAACGCGGTCTGACTGGGGCATGCAGACACCTTGACAGAATGAATAGTGTGTGGCACATAGGTTCCCCGTTGCTATGCCCACGTGTGCAGCTCCTGATGGCGGTGGCACAGGATTATATTTCTCATTGCTTCTGTACAGCATTGTGGGCTATCGCCCCGCCCCTTTTAAATAGGGTCGCTGCCTAGCTGTGCCAACCCTCTGCAGTGTCTGCCTGCGGTTCCTCCTCATGGCAGACGCACTTATAAATAGACATGAGGGTGGTGTGGCATGAGTGCAGCTGAAGGCTGCGCAGGGACACTTTGGTGTGCGCTGTGGACACTGGGTCGTGCGGGGGGGGGGGGGGGGGTGGTTGGTCAGCATGTAACCCAGGAGAAGTGGCAGCGGAGTGTCATGCAGGCAGTGATTGTGCTTTGTTGGAGGTAGTGTGGTGCTTAGCTAAGGCATGCATTGCTAATAAGGGCTTTTCAGAAGTAAAAGTTGTTGGGAGGGTGGGGGGGGCCCACTCTTGCCGCTATTGTGGCTTAATAGTGGGACCTGGGAACTTGAGATGCAGCCCAACATGTAGCCCCTCGCCTGCCCTATCCGTTGCTGTGTCGTTCCCATCACTTTCTTGAATTGCCCAGATTTTCACAAATGAAAACCTTAGCGAGCATCGGCGATATACAAAAATGCTCGGGTCGCCCATTGACTTCAATGGGGTTCATTACTCGAAACGAACCCTCGAGCATCGCGATAATTTCGTCCCGAGTAACGAGCACCTGAGCATTTTGGTGCTCACTCATCTCTACTAGATATGCACTTTAAGTACTGGCTTTGGGACTTCTGTATTTTTAGAACCATGGACTGCACTTCTGTTCCTTTCATATGAAGAGAGGCAGATAATACAGCTGTCAATATATATTTACCACAGATATATATTTAGGCAGAGAGCCAGTTTGTAAAACTTACAAGCAGCCTGCAAATGCACTAGATCAAACTGCTGGCATGTAACACTATAGAAGATGTTTAAGTAAGCAGCTATTGAGTGTTTTATGCTGCAGTTGATAATAAGTGATGCAACACTATTTTAAACTTCCATTAACCAATACAGAATGACAATCAGGTGACTGAGGAAATGTATCCTACTATAGGCCAGTGTTAACAGTCTGAAAATGAATTGGTGCAATTTGATTTGACCATTGAGGGTAATAGTAGCACACAAAAATGTGAACCTGAATATCACGTAGCTCAAGAACAGCTTCCAAAATCATAAAGTACATTACTTTCACCAGAGGAAGGTTATTATTGCTTTTTGGTTCACATTAATGCAGAGATAGAGCTTACTAATTAAAGGGGTTATGTGGGACTCTGGTAAGAAAAGGCCATCAAAATCAGATCAGTGGGGTCTGACATTCGGCAACTTCTCCATTGAGCTATTTAAAGGGACCGCTGAAGGGAGCAGGCTTGTTACATACCACTCCCTGCTGCAGCAGTTCTCTGCATTCCCACAGCAAGTATTCTGTATTGTCATTGCAACTGTCCCAAGCTGATGAAACCATTGGCCTAAGCATCTGGTTGCCAACTATCCTACTGGACTATTTAAGGCAGGCAAGGGCCTCTTAACCTTTTCCGGGGTATCACTAGCCATCTTTGAGCTCTGTATCAAGCCTGCAAAATGATAGCCTGCTTATATGTGACCTTGAGTATTGTATTTTGGACTCTTGCCTTGCCCCTTTGGCTTTGTCACCTTGTGTTCATCTCCCTGGCTTAAATTTTTGATGCTGGCTTCACTTCTTTCTATGGATTTCTCACTCCCCTAACATCTGGTTCTGACCCGTGGTTTTCATCTGACTACTCTGCTCTACCTTATTGGTAATACATTTGTATGAATATTTAAATAGATAATAGATTTTCAGTTTGTTGTGCTGGCATGATCACATATTTCTGGATTATAACTATATTATTTTAATTACTTTTTAAATTGGTACAAGTAATATATATTTCTGGCAGTTCAACATTCGATTGCTGGAACGCATGCAAAATCACATTATTGACACATAGACCACCCACGGATGTCCAGTGGTTTGGCACGCAATGCGTGCGTTGCAGCAACACATCCTTTTGGTGTAGGATAACGCGTGCTTTGGCGGCTGTTTAGAGTGCCAAAGCGAGCAAAATGGCGGGAATTAATACCACACCCCCAAAAGGTCCTTATAGGCTATATATACATCTCCCAAATAAAGGAGGTTTATATTCCTCCGAAACGCATTGCACCCGCCCAACTTTTAACCTGTTTGTTTTTTTATACTTCATAATGTTTAAAAATATCCTTATTAATAAATTAATCCTCTATACATTTCCACTGTGGACTATGGATTTAGAACTCTGAAAAACACCAATGAGGCATTTTGCAAACCAGGATAAAGGGGGTGTTCTCATCGATGAACCCCCTGGGAAGTAAATTTATTGTTTTGGTATTTCATGTGGCTTTAACCACTGGAGCGCTGTGTTTTATTTATCTATTTCAATCTTCATACACACATGACCAAAACCCACTTCGGAATACCGCTGACGCTTTCCATCTCTGAATGTCTTTGTGATAAGGGGAACCCCTGGCCAACTTAGCCAAGTATCTGTCACACCAGAGAAGTCATCTGTTTCTTTGGTATTATTTATATTATGATTATGGATACCTTTAAAGCGCTGCCCTTATTTTAATCTATGGCGATTTCTGGTACACCAGTTTTCCAGGCCAAGCGAACCTAGATCGAGAAACTAAGAGGAGAATGG
This sequence comes from Eleutherodactylus coqui, assembly GCF_035609145.1. Taxonomy (NCBI): domain Eukaryota; kingdom Metazoa; phylum Chordata; class Amphibia; order Anura; family Eleutherodactylidae; genus Eleutherodactylus; species Eleutherodactylus coqui. Next base: position 228,862,164 of record NC_089838.1, on the reverse strand, counting down.
CATACCTTAGCAGGTAGATTACTCCAATCCTTGGAAAAAGATCTAGGCGAGTCAGGAAGATCCATGAGATTAATTACAAATACACTCTTTGAGGCCCCATGAGGCCGGAACCATACCAATGAAGAAAACCTAATTGAAAACTGTATTTCAAAATTCATCCTTAAAGAATGTATAGAAACACTCTAGTGCCATACTTTGGATTGGCTTTTTCTATCCATTTATAGAGATAATAACATGGCCCCCAGAGGCTTGAGAGTTCCTATTAGATCAGCCTTTACCAATGATGATTCTTTCACAGGCGAGTGGACCTTGATGCTTGGAACATTTTCTAATTTGATGCTTGACAAACTAATAGATAAACAAAAATCTTAGTCTGAAGTGTTTAAAAAAATAGTTAAATTGGCCAACAATTGTGATATTGACCATATAACCTTTGTTTTAAATTACACTAATTCCCCAGAACTTGATATCATCTTTAGAAAAAACAGAAAACTAAAAAGAGATCTTGCAGATTTCAATGACAAAAAAACTTTTCCCATCGGAATATAAGAGAATCTACTCCTTGGAATACCAACCCCTTAATCCAAATCAGAACCAGTCGTAGAGAAGAGAGACAAGAACCTTGAGTAATAGCACATTACATAAACATGATTCAAATAGACCTTATTACCATAAAAACAATAACCATAACAGGAGTACTTTGAAACCATCCATATCAAGAGTCACTACAGTTTCTAGTAATACAAAAAAGGTTTAGTATTGTGTTCACCAGTAAGCAAAATGTAAATTTTCTCAGCAAGAACAACCAAGTAATCTTGTAGATATGATACCCTTTAATGGCTAATAAAAAGACATAATATTATAGCGAGCTTTCCAACCTACTTAGGGTTCTTCTTCAGGCTTATATCCCTAATTGAGGTGGGCGCCTAGGAGTGCTTTCTCTTGGTTACTTTGGATGTGAAATCCTTATACTCCAACATTCAGGCAATCAGTTAATCCCTAGATCAGGACCTCTTATGCCTGAACATTAGAGGGTTTTTTTTATTTTGGAAGCCATTGATTTCATTTTAAACAATAATTATTTTACTTTTAATAATGAATTTTATTTTCAAACAATGCGAATTAAATTTGCATCGAGTTATGCTGATCTCCCCATGGGGGCATTTGAGGAACGTATCAGAGACCTCTGTATTAATTTTTTTGAGAGAGTAATAGATGATATTATTTATCTGGTATGGGAATTGTTTAGTGTTAGACACAGTACACTGAAATCGTAAATAATAACATACTTCAAACCAGTTAATTCCAACAGTTATCTGGATTTTCACACTTGTCATGGGGGAAGATGGAGGATATATGTCCCATATGGACAGATCAGAAGTCTTTTGCTCTTCTGATCAAGTTTTTGAAAGTCAGTTGGAGGTTTAAAAAAATAGTTTTAGACAAAAAAGATACTAGGAGGTCATTATTCAATCAGCTTATGCATGGGTATAGACAGATAAGAGAAAAACAAACCCACATTGATCAACTGCCAGAAAGACCAAAATTTCAGAGTGCTGTTCTCTACTTGCTATAATTCCAAACACTCAGAACCTATTGGGCTGCCCTATGTGGTAACCCATATTTGGCAGCTGAATTACCCAAACATCATACAATTGTCTTCAGAAAAAAACATTTTAGCACCCTCACACCTCCTTCCCAGAATGACTTGAGAAAGCCAATAAGAGGCTCTTTCACTTGTATGTGTGGAAACAAGGCTGCAAATGCTGCACAAACATATGCCACAACAGGAAGAAAATCCACATAGAAGCAGAAAACATCTCCATCCCCTGAGGGATTTCCTAAATTGCTGATGAATGTATGTGATCTACTTGATAAAATACCCCTGCAGTCTAAGATGTATAGGCAGAACCATCAATACCTTAAGAATCAGAGGTAACAAACATCACTGAAATATACAGAAGGGATTCGTACAACACAGCAAATTCAGATATTTTTCCAGTTACCATAGCGCCAACCCCTTGCGTTTATGCATTACCCCTTTGGAGAGGATCCCTCAGGGAACATTTCCAAAAACTAAAATCAAAGGGCATGTTTTGGATTTTTTGGCTCAACACACTAATTCCAAATGGCCTCAACAAAATTGAAAAGGTGTGACACTGGGCTTTATACTTTTCCTTATTTTATATTTCATAAATGTTATATTCTCAGTTACATAAGTTTTTTGATTCCTGGACAGTCCAGTTTGGAAACCTCCATCTCAGCACTTTTAACTCTACTCCATTATTATGTTTTATATCATGATTTTTTACATTATTTTATATTTTGTTTTTCTTTTAGATTTTAATATTTTTATTATTATTTAAATTTTTTAACCATTAAGTCCTCTCTCTCTCCCTTTCTCTCTCTCTCTCTCTCTCTATATAGATATATATATATATATTTATTGTATATAATATAATTTGCATCCTTCCTTTTCCCCATTTTATCGTTCTCTTTTATTTCTGATAGCATTTTATATATTTTCATATGAATCATATAATTATTTTTATTGTTTCCTTTTTATTGCTAGTTTTAATTTAACACTATTGTTATTAACTGAACATTATATGATATATATATATATTTCATATATATATATGAAATTTCTTCTCTAATTGTAATCCAAAATCACAAATTGTCACTCATCCCTATCCCTATGATCCATTATTATTTTTATACATAATTTTCAATCTTATATGGGCATGTATAATTTCTTTTATCTTCATTTTCAGTTTGTTGTACTGTCATGATCACTCATCTCTGGATTTTAATTACATTATTTTAAATTGGTACAAGTAATATGCATTTCCGGCAGTTCCATATCCGGTTGTTGGAACGCATGCAAAGTTGCATTGTCGATACACAGACCACCCATAGATATCAAGTGGTTTGGCATGCAATGCCTGCATTTCAGCCACACTATCCAGGCCCAGCCTTCCGGCGTAAAATAACGGCCGTTTTGGTGGCTGTTTAGCATGCCAAAGAGAGCAAAATGACAAAAATTTATACCACACCACCAAAAGGTCACTACAGCTACATATACATCTCCTGGATAACAATGTTGTCATGTGCTTGATAAAGGCAGTTTATATTCCACCAAACTGTTAAGCCCTGTTTGCTTGTTCTTTGCTTTAATATGTTTTAAAATATCCTTATTATTAAATTAGTCCTTTATACATTTCCATTGTGGATTTGGTTTCTATTGTTCAATATTTTTATTGAAAATCAAAGATTACAGCACAGATCAAACACGTTTTTGATAACGAGTATCAACGTAGTAGCCTGTTACAGGGAAACACACATCTTATAGAAATGTTATTAAACCCAGCATCTTCTGCCTCCAACTGGGGCTGTTGGATAGTGCTTCTATAATGTATGTTATTATAGCTCTATCCAAAAACCCATAGAATGTGGGGATGCTAAATAACTTTGATAAACCTATAGAAGGCGGGGGTGACTTGGAAGGGAGGGGTAGAGTATGAGTGGAAAGGAGAAAAAAAAGTTGTGATAGAATCTGGATAAAGATTGGAAGGAAGGGGGGTAGGGTAAGGGGAAAATGGGAGGTTATAGGATCCATTTTTGTATAGCATAATCTATATTCTTCTATGTATAATACAGAACTGTATATTTATGTAATGTAATATCAACCAGACAGCATATATATGGAAAATTTACACGAACCATCTGCATCTTTATCTGCTATAGACCACTCTGCTCTTTATGTTTAAGTATAGTTTTAAAAATTTTAAGTAAAAGAAACAGTTTACATTGAAGCTCCACACTTCTTTTAAGCCCTTAATTTTTTCATTTCTGTAGGCATGTATTCTTTCATACGAACATTGATCTGATAACAATTTAATGATGTCAGGTTCTGTATGAGTCTGGGTTGATCCCCAATTTCTTGTTATTATTAGTTTGATAGACAGAACCCCATGTGTTATAAAATTTCTATATTTAATAGGGACTCCATCCATTCCCAGCAACAGAACCGCCAGCTCTGGCGATGGATGAGTATCAACTTTTAAAACTTTTTTTTAGGAAAGAGAGAAGAAGGCCTGCCAAGTGGTTTGGACACTCGGGCAACTCCAAAAAATGTGGAGTAATGTCCCTCTTTTACCACACCCTCTCCAGCATCTGTCTGAGGTCTCTGGAAAAAATTTTGCTAGTCTTGCTGGGGACCAATACCAGCGTGTAATCACTTTGCATGGTACCTCCATGAGACTTGCGCACAGGAATGCTTTGTTTGCCCATGTATGCGCGCTTTTCCATTGCTGAGAAGAGAAAGAGCCCCTCACCTCTCTTTCCCAATTTAGGATATGGGCTCTTTTGGGGACATTAGGGTTTAAGCTCCCCTCTCCAATAAAGATCTCATAAATACATTTTAGGGATAGTTTATAGGGAAGGGGTTCGAAGAAAAAGCTGTAGAGGAAAATGGGTAATGAAATCACACGAGAAGGAAGGGCTGACCAAATTTTTCCAATCTGAGAGTATCTTAAAAATTCTCCATTGGCTAATCCATACTCCTCCTGTAGTTTCCTAAAGGATTTCATTTCCCTTCCCTCCCCAAAATCCATTAAAGTGGCAATTCCTCTATCTTTCCAGTTCTGCACAGTCAGGTCCTCCAGCCAGAACTCCAGGACTTCTATGGGAAGTGGTATCTCTTTCCTAGGGGTGTAATCCCTGGAGTTGTGGAGCAAATGTTTCCATATACCAAAGGCTGTTTCAAGTGTCGGGCTTAATGTAAGAGCTAAAGTGTACTCTAGATATCCTGCCAACAACAAATTGCGTAGCCCTTTTCTCCTCAGCGTATGCTGCTCTATGTTTGGCCAGCTGATCCCATAGTTGGTATGCACCAGGATCTTAATTGTTTTATAATGTTTGCTTTGTAATAGGCCTCCAGGTTAGGAACCCCCACCCCCCCGTTTCTTCTAGGGCTAAACATTATGGCGGCAGCTACTCTAGGTTTCGTCTAATTCCATATGAATGACATCATCTGTTTTTGTAAATTCTTAAGCCAAGTCGTTGAACATTTAAGTGGGATTAAACTAAGTTTGTACAGAATCCTAGGAAGTATTATCATTTTGCATAATACAGTTCTTCCCAACCATGAGAATTCTCTTTTGTTGTAGGATTCTAGACTCATATAGATATCGTCTACCAGTGAGCAAGCATTGTCATTAAGAATGTCTCTCACCGCAGGACTCCAAGCAAATGGTTATTCTGCCATTATTTGCTGTTATGTATTAGCAGAGATAAAAAAATCCTATCAAACTGGATTTTGTCGGGTTGATCTTGTAGTAGGATATTTTCCCAAAACAGGAAATAACCTTCGAAACTGCTCTGAGGGACTTTATTGGTGAGGTTAGTATCAGTATTATGTCGTCTGCGAAAAGCCCTATTTTATGCTGTCTATGAGAGTAAGAAAAACCTCTGATAGTTGTATCTAAGCGTATTGCTTCCGCCAGGGGTTCCATGGTCAGAATAAATAGTGTCAGTGATAGGGGGCAGCCATATCTGGTTCCATTTGTGATGTCAAAGCTATTAGAGACCAACCCATTAATCAAGACTCTAGCCGATAGTTCTCCATATACAGCTTAGATCGCATTAAAAATTCTCCCTTCAAACCCCAATATTCTAAGTGTTGAAAAGGCATAATCCCAGTTAATTCTGTCAAATGCCTTCTCTGCATCCAAAGTAAGAAGCAGAGATGGCATTCGAGAGGCCTCTATCTCCCCCATCAGGGCCAAAACTCTGCTTGTGGCGTCTGATGTCTGGCACCCCTTTACAAAGCCTGTTTGATCGCTATGGACTAGGTTTGGAACGATATTAAGTGGTCTTGATGCTAATAATTTGGCATAGAATTTACTATCACTATTTAGGAGCCAGATTGGAGCAAGATTGCAGGCGAGGAAAAGTCCTTCCCTGGCTTGGGGATTGTGACGATGTTAGCTTGGAGCATTTCCGAAGCTAAAAAGCCTCTATCCATTGCTACATTAAATATATCTCTCATGTGGTTCACTAGATAGGTACTGAAGGTTTTATAATGTTCATTAGAAAAACCATCAGGGCCCGGGGCCTTGTCCTTCTTAGACTCTTTTATTAATCTCAGGATCTCTTGAGATGTGATGGGAGAATTTAATTTTTCAAGCTGTGTTTTATTTACAGTCGGAAGGTGTAGTGGCATGAGAAATTGCTCAATCTCGGTCTTAGTAAAGGGAACAACCAAGGATCTCCCTTTGAGATTGCATAAGGAATCATAAAATTTCCAGAAAATCTCTGCAATTTCTATGGGGTTTGAGGTTTTTATGACCGTCTAAGGGTTGATCATGTAGGGAATCTTTGCTTTAATCCTTTTTTGTTTAACTCTACTCGCCATAAGACTTGTATACTTGTTATTGGCTATATAGTATTTTGTTTTAAGATATTTCAAATTTTTTTCGTGTTCATCTATTAGTATGTTCTTCCCTTTCAATCTGGTCTCTGAAAGACGTTTGTGCAGGAGAGATGTGGGTAAGATCTGTAGTTCTTTCTCTGTTTTGGCTAAATCCGACAAGGTGTTAGTAAATAGTTTAGTCTTTTCTTTTTTATATATAGTCCTTTTCTGTATCATGACTCCTCTAATTACTGATTTATGTGCATTCCACAATGTGAATCGACACATTTCTAGTGAATCGTTAATCTGGAAGTATTCCCCCGGACATTTTTAATAGTTTCTTGAAATTTAGAAGTTTTCATAAGAAATGTATTGTTCCTCCAGTTCCCAGAAAAGGGAGGTCGGGGACCCAGAAGTAATTCAATTTTAACGGGGACATGGTCTGACCAGGATGCCACTCCTATAGAAGCCTCTCCCACCCTCATAAGAGTAGGGAGATCCACCAGAATCATATCAATCCTAGAAAATGACCGGTGTCTAAAAGAATAAAATGTATATTCTCTGGAATTCACCTAAAACATCTGTGGATTTGGATTTCTGAAAAACAGCATTGAGGCATTTTGCAAACCAGGATAAAGAGGGTGTTCTCATCGGAGGCCCTCCTGTGAAGTACATTTATTGTTTTATTATTTTACATGGTTGTAATTCCTGGAGCACCAGGTTTTATTAATTTATTTTGATCTTCATACATATGTGACCAAGACCCACTTCGGAATCCCGTTGACCCTCTCTATCTTTGGATGTCTTTGTGATGAGGGAAAGCCTTGGCTATCTTAACCGAATATCTGATAAGCTATCTGGGACTTCACACACGAGGGTCTGTCCCTCTTCTTCATAGATCTGTCAAACCAGATAAGTCACCTCTGTTTCTTTGGAGTTATTTATTTCATGAATGCAAATACCTCTGCAGCACTGCCCCTTGCTTTAATTGCTCATTGCTGATTGCCATTTGGTGAATATATTGAAGATCACAACCTGAGGATCAGACTGGTTATGTCCACACTTAATTACAGTGATCCCTGTTGAAATATGAAAGGATCCCTTACTTCACACATCATTTTAGTCAGCCTTAGACGGATGCTTGCCTAAAACATTATCTTTTTTTTTACATTGGCTATGACCAGACTTGTGAATAAAATTTTTTAATGATAACAAACAAGATAGTGCTATTTTGTTTTGCACTGGCCATATCACAGTAATGGACCAGCAACATTGTAGCAGGACCCCTGATTACAATATTCTCATGGTGAAAAAAACAACGTCAGAATCACTTGGATATGCAAAAGCTTTATAGAGTTATTCTATGTTGAAGTGACACATCTCAGATTTCCAAAATTTGGCTCTGTCACTAAGGCGCAAACAGGCTTCGTCACTAAGGGGTTAAAGATACCACTTGGGGGAGGTAAGAGGCCTAATCCATACTGTGTCATTACTGAGTATGTAGTATACAGTATTGACTTTATGCAGCGAGATTCTAAATTTACCTTAGTTTATGGATGTTTTGGTGTGATACTGTATAGTCTATTTCTCTGCATATCACTCATGCCTGTAACTTGCTTCTAAATGGTAATGGACCGTTTCTGCTGTGAGGCCGCAATAATAGCTGCCTTGCCTTAAAGACTGAGGACCATCTCACTATATGGACTGATTGAGCAAGTGTAATTATAGATCTTGGATCAGGACCTGGTGTAGCTGTGGCACTTGGGCTCATTTACTGGAGGAGGCATGATTTTGGGTCTGAAAATACAGACCTTTACATGGCAAGACTAGTCTTAGGAGGTCAAAAACTAGTCAGATGCCCAGCACCCCTATTTATTTGACAATCCCAGTATTTATTTAGAGGTGTATCATTTGGGAATTGAATGACAGTACTATTTAGGAACTATATGGGCTATTATTCGGATACTTCATATTATTTAAGCACTGTATTATAGTAAATTGTAAGTCCTCGTGGGCAGGGTCCTCTCTCCCTCTGTCATTTATTTAGTCATGTTTATTTTACTTCTTTTTTTCTTATATTATGAACTAAAATCCTTTTCATATGGGATACAAGTCACTGTGGCTACCATCATCTTTTCTTACTTGTCCCAACTGTGAGTCCTGGTGCATGCTCTTCCCCCTGTCCGTGGCAGGTGCCGTGCTCTGGCCTTCTATCAGTTTCTTTCTGCTGCTCAAATGGGGAGCATGTGACACTCCTGCAGTTTTAAAGGGCCAGAATATGTTCTACATTTCTGCCCATCTCCAACTCCTGAGTACTTTACGTTATATTAAGCACCTTGTTCCTAAGGAAAAGCTTTTGGCCTCTTTGTCTAGCAAAAGTTGCTCTTTGTTTGTGCTGATTTCCTGGTTCTGATTCTACCTATACCTTGACTACTCTACCTTGTTCACTCCTAACCTTAGCTTGCTTGTTTACCTTTATCCTGTCTATTGCATGTTCCAACTCCTGGCCTATTTCTAACATGCTGAACTTGTTCTGTGTTCCTTAACCTCTAGACTGTCTATCATGTTGAGGTTTATGCCGCTTGCCTCAATCCCGGATTCCTTTGACTGCACCAGCTGGGGCCACTTCCAATGTAACAGCCTGGGGACCCTGCAGCGAAGCCTAGATCTCAACTGGTGGTGTAAAAGGGTGAAGACCTAGGTTCCTCCAGTGTCTAACAGTAAACCAGTGTGTGGCAAAGTGGATGCACATCTGTTAATTCTGACAACAATTACAGCACCCTAGGATTAATAGTGCTTTGAAAATTAATAGTAAAAATTTTATGTGGTTTGCATACAACAGTATTATCTTTGCACTAAATGACAGTATTATTGTTATGTTTGTGTGGGCAAATAAGCATAAGGCCCACACGAACGCGCCCAAAGGACGGGGATATCACAAACACAGGGACCTAAAATGGATTTCAGAATGGACGTGCTGACAATAACACCAACTGGTTCCATTGTCAGTCATATGTTCTTTCTTCCGGCGCTGCGGAGAGTCATCCGCACCTGCAGTGCGGCCATCTTTTTCGTGCAGGAAGACGGGTGCATCGGCGCCTGGATGCGCCCGTGTGACTGGGGCCTAAAATTGGCAAGCAGGAGAACCTATTTTACTTGTTGCCCAGGAGCCCATTTTCTGTGAATCCAATCCTGAGTATCACAGGATATCTTCATAAACACATAAAATACTCATTGTTCTAGAAGAATAGCCATGACGGCTTCTGACTTAAGTAGCTTGCTTTGGGGCAGCACTTTGTGCTATTTCAAGTCAGCATTTAAAGTAATTGTATTTTTCTAGCTCAGTCAGATAACTATGTATCCCATGTATTCATGCTTTCATTTTCAGCATAGTTTTTGCTTTCAGATCTCCCAGAAACAGAAATGCTAGTTGAACCATGTGATTAACCTGTATATCTATCTGTGTGCTTAATGGAGCTATAGAAGCTGCTCCATGCCTTTGCCTTGGGCACCAAAACACCTTGTTCCATCATTGTGATTACTTATTAGAGAAATTATTATGAAATGTATGCGCCCTGCAGATAGCCATTAGTAATTAAAAAGAGATGCTGGAAAGGGCTGAATAGCAAATCCCCATTTGATTGTATAAATTAGGCTTATCAACAAGAGCCTCTCTAGATGAGTTTGGCTTACAATATCAGTTAAATATATTCTAAAAATGCCTAAAACATGCCAGAGACAATTTATTTTCTATTAGTACAAGTTGAGACATTAAGTGGCCATTCTACTTCCATTATCTAAATTTGGCAAATATGCAACTATTTAAAGGCATTGTCAATATCTATTGTGCAATTAAGTATGTGTACTGATACCTTATTAAATTGCCTTTTCAAGACAGCATAATAAACTGGAAGCTCTCTTGCAGATTTTATGTCAAAAAATTAAATGATGAAGACATTTGTTTGTAATAAAACTAATTCACAGTAATTTAGAAAGAGCTATACTGCCAAAAATGAGGCAGTTTGTAAAATATCTCTCTAGACTTAAAGGGAATATGTCATCAGAAAATGACCTATTGTATAAATCAAGTTTTTATGTTAAAGGGGTTGTCCCGCGAAAGCAAGTGGGTCTATACACTTCTGTATGGCCATATTAATGCACTTTGTAATGTACATTGTGCATTAATTATGAGCCATACAGAAGTTTTCAGAAGTTATTCACTTACCTGTTCCGTTGCTGGCGTCCCCGTCTCCATGGTGCCGTCTAATTTTCAGCGTCTAATCGCCAGATTAGACGCGCTTGCGCAGTCCGGGTCTTCTGCTTTTCTCAATGGGGCCGCTCGTGCCGGAGAACGGCTCCTTGTAGCTCCGCCCCGTCACGTGCCGATTCCAGCCAATCAGGAGGCTGGAATCGGCAATGGACCGCACAGAAGCCCTGCGGTCCACCGAGGGAGAAGATCGCGGCGGCCATCTTCAGCAGGTAAGTAAGAAGTCACCGGAGCGCGGTGATTTAGGTAAGCGCTGTCCGTTTTTCTTGTTTAACCCCTGCATCGGGGTTGTCTCGCGCCGAACGAAGGGCTGTTGAAAAAAAAAAAAAACCGTTTCGGCGCGGGACAACCCTTTTAAACATCTTGTTAAAGAATTTTTGATGTTTTATTATTTTTGATGTCACTACCTATATTTTAAAAAATCCTAAAATCCTGGAGTTTTCACACTGATCACTAAGCCTAATAATAGTCTGACACTTCTGGTTTTGTAGAGGAAACTTTTCAGCAATCATCTCATCATCACAGACAGGATTAGAATAAAAGCTAACATCTATATAGATAACACAGGGTTCACCATTGACAATAGGTGATGGTCACAGTTCACCTCCACCCCCTCCCTGCACAATGACCTCTGCACTGGTCACAGAACTGGCTTAGACCAGTCTCCCACAGAATTCATTGGGTCCTTCCTACCCATTGTATGAATGGCCTATGCTTTCTGCTGTAAAACATCTCTAAATGCCATTAAATGCAGCTCTGGTAAGATGGTAACCTACATAGTCATGTACAGACAACAGAATAGAAAAAAAATGACAATCATAAAAATTGAATATATGTCACTTTCTGGTTTTAACAAAAAAAATTATAAGTGATAAATTCCCTTAAACCACTATTGTTAAGGGTGACTACCCACTACAGTTTTTTTTCACTGCAAATTTCGCAGCTTTTTTTTTTCTGCAGGGGTCTATGGGACTTGTAATGTTAAAATCGTGATTACGCAAAATCGCAATTTACTGCGAAATAGCGATTTTAACATTACAAGTCCCATAGACCGCTGCAGAAAAAAAAAACGCTGCAAATTTCGCAGTGAAAAAAAACTGTAGAGGGTAGTCACCCTAAAGGGCTATTTTGGCCTTTTTTTAATTGATGACCTATCCTCCCAAGTAGCGGATCCTTGTCGATCAACTACTGATGACCAATGCAGAGGATAGGTCATCAATTGAAAAAAGGCTAGAACATCCCTTTAATTTGAATATTCACATTCCTATTGAAATGTTACAGATGAAAGTCATATTCTTTTAAATAAAGAAAAAAATCTAAATTATAAAAATCTTGCGCTCATAGGAAAGCCATGTAACAATTAACCAGAAACAAATGTGGTACTTCAAGGCAAACAGCGGAGACTTACTTCAAAGGAGGAGAATATGGTATACACAAAAGCCCTGTCCTAGTGATGGTGTTCCAAGTATAGATAGTCCTCCAGCAGTTCTATAGACTTCAGTAGATTATTTATTTTTTAGGCACAAGCAGGTTAACTTAACGGCCGTTAAGAAAGTTAGTCTCCGCTGTTTACCTTGAAGTACCACATTTGTTTCTGGTTAATTGTTACATGGTTTTCCTATGAGCGCAGCAGGATTTTTATAATTTTGATTTTTTTTTCTTTGTTTCATGTTTTGGCGAGCCACACTTTTCTAAGAGTTTCCCCGTAATCCTTGCAGCTTTCCCCCATAAAAAGTAGGTGCCACCAGCATAGGAATGAGCCATCCAGGATTTGCTCCCAGGACCACGGGTGAGACACCTGGAGACCCAGGTTGGGACCAGGTGAGTCCAGACTATTAATACTCCGAGGCGCTTTCCTACCTCTCCAAAATATTCTTTTAAATGTATCTCTACAGAGCCATTGAAGGGCTTGTGTCATGAAGACTCTGAAAGGAAGCCAAGTGGTGATTAGCTGATCAACATGGTTGCAGCTTGTCCAATCCTCTGTGACCAACTGTTATTGCTGGGGAAGCCTCGTCTAGCCTTGCAAATTAATGGCCAACTATGTAAAGCACAGAAATGACTGCAAGCCTCTTTTTTAGAGCAGGAATCTTTTTCGGCTCATAGAAAGGGTATCCCAGATGAGGACACCCTTTTATGACCCATATGCCATAATAGAATATTACAGGGATTGTTCTCATTAGAGGACCACTTTTAAAAGCCATTATTCATTACTATGGTAACAAAGGAGTCATGTGAATGTTTCTATGCCAAAATTAAAGGAAATTCCAAAAGGGATAAGAGAAAAAAATGAAACATGTCCGTCTTAAAAGAGTTACACAGTCAAGTTCGAGACTCTGATGACTGAAATGTTACAGATAAAAGTAGAAGATTGCTGGGATTAGCTTGGTCTAGCTGCTCAGAGGACATCGCCAGACTAGAGAATGGAGCTGCAGGAAGATCATTTGCAAATTCCCTGTGAATTCCGGGAAGAGAAAAGAATCACTGTAAATGGGAAGATTGCCGGGATTAGCTGGGTCTAGCTGCTCAGAGAACATCGCCAGACCAGAGATTGGACAAAGTCAGACCGCGCACCGTCATGTGGTGAGCTGCAATCTATGCTATTCGTTCACAGACCTACCAGAGGAAAAGCCAAACTTCACCTGCCAGAAATGCAAGTTTGTGTCTCTACTGGAGGAAAAGGCATAGTCTTCAGGAGAGAATAGCTATATTGAAATTTATTAAGGAAGGTGAGGACTTCCTTGATGGAGCAGAAGAAAGTCTTTAAAATGTTGAAGGAACATAAATGTCCAGTGTACCTGCAGAAGCAGAGGAATGGAAGCATGTGACCAAAAAAAGCAGGAGGATCAGGAGTCAGCTAGCACCCATACTGCTCTGGAATCAGTACTAGGTTCTCACACAGGGGGGGCCTGATACTGGTTCCTGAGCAGAAGGAGAAAGAGGTACAGCAAGAAATGACTCTACCCACAAAGAACAGAGCAAAGGAGGAAGAGGTACAGCAAGAAATGACTCTACAGCCACAAACAACTGCGTAGTAAGCACACAGAGTCCTCTTGAATGGGGATAAAGAAGAGCTCTTGTGAAGAAGAAAAGCAGAGTGGTGGTGTTACCATACAGTGCGGCATGGGGTCCCGCGGTCGGCGCGCGTCGCTCCGGCGTCGGCTCCAGCAGCCTGGAGCCCTGTGTCGAGGTCATCCCAGCAGCTTGGGTTGGCCAGTGGGCGGCGGTGTGGGCGTGCCCGCCCGTAGGGTGCCGCCCGCACTCCTCTGTGCTTCTTATACAGCAGTGGGTGGAGTTGCCTCCTCCCACTCTCTGCCCCTGGGCGGAACCTTGTGGTTAAAAGACTGGCAGTGAACTGAGCTCGCTGCCAGTTATTGGTTCTGCATGCACCTAGCCAGTCTGTCTGCGGTTCGCCTCAGCCAGTCCCTAGTTGTCGGTCAGCTCCCTCTGGTCCCCTATTACTCAGTCTGTTTTTGTTGGTTCTGTTTGCCTCTAATCTAGTCTGGCCCAGCCAGCACTAGTTGCTATCCAGCACCCTGCCAGTTTGCCTGTGAGTTCCATCTCCAGCCTTGTAAGTTTTGTTGGTCTGATTCATCTGCCTCCTCTGTCGGCACTCTGTTCCCCCCATTAGGTAGTTTCCTGCTTGTCAGCCGCCAGGTCCCTAGCCAGGGCAGGGACCGCCGTCCAGTTGTCCGCCTGGGGTTAGCCAGGGCCGAGGCAAGTAGGCAGGGACAGTGGGGTGCGGGAAGATCAGGGCATCCCACTTGGCGCTTGGGGGGCAGAGTGCCGTAACATAATAACTGGCCCTTAAAATATTGTTTTTCTTTTCATGGCGGCGATCAGCGCCCTTGCAAACCAGCTGCAAGACCTGGTGCTGGTGATCCGGGATTTGTCAGCTCGCATGGTGGCCCAGGAGCAGTGGGCGTTGTCGCAGGGGCAGAACGACTTTACCTGTCCCGAACCCAAGTGCCCTCTGCCTGAGGTGTTCTCTGGGGAGAGGAACAAGTTTTTTGTTTTTCAACAGGCGTGTCGCCTGTTTTTTCGGATGCGTCCCCATTCTTCCGGCTCGGAGGTCCAGAGGGTCGGGCTTATAATGTCCCTGCTGCGGGGCTCTGCCCAGACCTGGGCCTTTTCCATTCCCGAGGGTTCCCCCTCCCTAGAGTCGGTGGACTCCTTTTTTCAGGAACTCGGGGGTATCTTCGATGAACCGGACCGAGTGGGGTTGGCGGTTTCGCGGTTGCTGGCGCTGCACCAGGGGTCGCTTTGTGTGGAGGATTATTGCTCCAATTTCAGACGTTATGCGGGCGATACTGCATGGAACGATAGCGCCCTGAAAGACGTTTTTATGCAAGGTCTCTCAGACGCAGTCAAAGAACTGTTGATCTCCCATCCCGTTCCCGGGTCCTTAAAGGAGGCTATGGAGTTAGCAGTGAAGGCAGATAGGAGGCTCAGGGCTGGGAAGCAAGATAGACCGACCCATAGAGTCAGGGAGGTCATTTGTCCTGTTCCCTCCCCGTCCGTACCAGTCTCTGTTCCCGAACCTATGGAACTGGACCCGCTGGACCCCAAGGAGCGACGCCGGATTCGGTTATTACATCATCTCTGTCTCTACTGCGGGAAAGCTGGACATCGGGTGATAACTTGCCCCGGGAGGCCTCAGCGTCCACAGTCTGAATCGGCAGAAAGACTTCCAGTCCTAGGCGATTGCAGGGAGGGTCGCCTAGGACCTCAGGTACGTCCTAGACTTCTGATACCCTGCCAGGTTAGATTCCGGAACTTCTCCCGCCTAGGGCAGGCGTTTATTGATTCCGGAGCAGCTGCTAACCTGATAAGCATGCGTCTTGTTGAGCCCCTGAGGGCTGAATTTGTGGCACTGAAGACGCCAATTCGTTTTGCTAGCATTGATGCTACTCCTCTTGCTTCGGGCTTGGTACGATGGAGGACCCCAGTGTTACAACTCACGGTGGGGGGTCGCCATTCGGAAGGTCTATCATTCCTGGTGATGGAGAAAATGTCGGTAGACATGGTACTAGGGATGCCGTGGCTGGCGTTGCACAACCCCCAATTCGATTGGGCCACTGGGGAGCTAACCCAGTGGGGGCCGTCCTGCCATAGCCATCGTGCTCCCCCTCCTCCCTGCTCAGTCGATACTGCACTCAGTCCCCGAGGTATCACTTACCCTCACACCCCGTCCGCCCGTCCTGCTGCTGATGTCGCCGCCGGTGCGCTGCAGGGGGGACGGAAGAAAGGGGTGGGGTCTCGTATGCAGTTGCATTGTGAGGAGAGTCGGTCGGTATTTGAGCCGTACAGGGTGGGACAGAAGGGGTACCGGTCCTCTGGAAATCGCAAAAGGAGGGGTCGCACGGGGTGCCATAAGTCTTTGTCGAAACCTGTTGTCTCTTCGGTGATGCCCACCTCCGGTCCCCCGCCGCCCACCCTGGTCTGTGATGAAGTTGAACACAAGGCCCAGGAGGTCCTGGATTCTTGCCGGGGTCCAGGAACCGTACAATATTTGGGGGCCCGGAAGAGTTTTTTGGAGTATGATAGCTCAGATGACAGTGATTTTAAAGTTAGAGATGCCTCAGATTTTGAAGGCAGCGTCATTGGTAGCGAGGATGGGTCAAAAGACAGTGGCGAATGGTTGGACATTGACTCGGAAGACGACCTGAAATATGACGATATGTCAACGGTTGGCCCTGAAGGAAATGGGGCAGCCACAGACTACCGAAGTCATGGACCTGAGGATCAGTCCATGGTGTCCGCTCAGGAGGGTCACATTCTCGGGTTGGCACAACGTTTTCACAGCCTTTGCCTGGATAAGCCTGGTCGAGTTTCCGGGGGCCCGGAAGTCCCCCGTCAGAGGGGGGGGTAATGTTACCATACAGTGCGGCATGGGGTCCCGCGGTCGGCGCGCGTCGCTCCGGCGTCGGCTCCAGCAGCCTGGAGCCCTGTGTCGAGGTCATCCCAGCAGCTTGGGTTGGCCAGTGGGCGGCGGTGTGGGCGTGCCCACCCGTAGGGTGCCGCCCGCACTCCTCTGTGCTTCTTATACAGCAGTGGGTGGAGTTGCCTCCTCCCACTCTCCGCCCCTGGGCGGAACCTTGTGGTTAAAAGACTGGCAGTGAACTGAGCTCACTGCCAGTTATTGGTTCTGCATGCACCTAGCCAGTCTGTCTGCGGTTCGCCTCAGCCAGTCCCTAGTTGTCGGTCAGCTCCCTCTGGTCCCCTATTACTCAGTCTGTTTTTGTTGGTTCTGTTTGCCTCTAATCTAGTCTGGCCCAGCCAGCACTAGTTGCTATCCAGCACCCTGCCAGTTTGCCTGTGAGTTCCATCTCCAGCCTTGTAAGTTTTGTTGGTCTGATTCATCTGCCTCCTCTGTCGGCACTCTGTTCCCCCCATTAGGTAGTTTCCTGCTTGTCAGCCGCCAGGTCCCTAGCCAGGGCAGGGACCGCCGTCCAGTTGTCCGCCTGGGGTTAGCCAGGGCCGAGGCAAGTAGGCAGGGACAGTGGGGTGCGGGAAGATCAGGGCATCCCACTTGGCGCTCGGGGGGCAGAGTGCCGTAACAGGTGGTTGTTGGGGATTCCCTATTGAGAGGAATAGAGGCCGCTGTCTGCAGACCTGACAACTCACCTGTCTTCCAGGTGCACAAATCAAAGATTTGTCTGATACACTGTCAAGATTCTTCAGTCCTACAGAGCACCACCCATTCCTACTAATACATGTAGGGACAAATGACACTGCAAAAAAAGCACCTTGCAACTATCTGCAGAGACTTTGAAAACCTCAGAAAGAAGTTGAAGGAACAAGGAGCACAGGTGGTCTTCTCATCCATCCTGCCAGTGGATGGCCATGGAATAAGAAGATGGAACAGGATTCTAGAAGTGAACAACTGGCTATGTCGTTGGTGCAGTCAGCAAAGATTTGGATTTCTAGACCATGGAGTGAGTTACCTATATGATTGACTGCATTCTAGAGACGGGTTGCACCTTACTAAAACAGGTACGCATATATTTGGTTGGTGCCTTGCTTTACTCATTAGGAGAGCTTTAAACTAGAACAATATGGGAAGGCAAGTGAAAGGTCAGGTAAAATATGCAGCTAATTAATACATTTGAGAACCTTGCTATTAGAAGTGGAAAGAGAGAGCAAACACAAAAAACTCAGAGGGAAAGTAGAGGAGCAAGAGACACTGATCACAAACTAAAATGTTTTTACGCAAATGCTCAGAGCATGGGAAACAAACAAGGAGAATTGGAGCTCCCAACACAGGAAGAGAAATATGATGTCATAGGCATCGTGGAAACTTGGTGGAATAATACATGTGATTGGAATACAAGGCTTGAAGCATACAACTTATTTATAAGAAACACATTAAAAAAAGGGCGAGGTAGTATTGCATTGTATGTTAGCAAAACATTAATCACCACTGAGATTCAAGCTTCAGAGCATGGTAGTGTGAACCGAGAGCAAGGCAGGTGGTTTGGTCTCCGCAACCAGAAAGGACGCACACGGGGTGGTCAAGTTAAGAAAAATGTATTTACTACAGGTTAATAAAGGCAAGTTAATGGTAAAAGAACAGGAATAAGGACAAGCAAAATACACAGTATAGTTTGAACGATTCAAGTTAGATTTCACAATATATTCCACGTTTACTATGTCCACCTCCACAGCACGAACACTGAAAGAACAATAGTCCCAAAACTATCCCTAACTGACCCTAACTTCACATTTGGGTGCGCACCCCTCTTACCAGTGGTCCGGGTGGACTGCTTACAGTTTGTAGAAGCGTGCGTTGGGGCCCGATGTCGTCCCTTTCTAGTATCGCGAAGTGTCCTCTCCTCACGGTTATCACAACATCCGAGGCAATAAGATTCTTCTCAGCAGGCAGGAAAACAAAATGGATGAAATGGGATCCAACAGCAAGTAGCTCAGCACACTAACAGTCCTGCAGAATCCATACACCCCGGTGTGATATAAGCCAGGGGTTGTGCAGTTACCATCCGGTTCTCAACAGCACTGCCAGTCTTTAGCTTTGGCGACAATGTCCACAGCCACAATGTCAGTATTACTGGTTAGCCACTGGGCACAGTCCTTTCAGCATGGCTCCACTGAACATTCTGTCTCTTTATACTCTGTCTGCCTCTGGACTGAATTACACACAGGTTAGCTGCACAGGAAAGTCCTATAAGATCTCCACACACTCTCAATGCAGCACAGACACTTGGTTCTCTCTCTGCAAAGATGGCTGCTGCTCTCTCTGTGTCGTCACATCCTGCTTCCTTCTCATACTGGCAGGCTGACCTCATAGGGGTGTGTCCCTCCAGCATCACATTCCCAGTGCAGGGGCTGCTGACCAGAATCACAGAAACACATATACACTCAACTTTAACACAGTTTAAACAAATGAAACTTGGCACATCATTGGGCTGTATATTAGGACAAGTATATGCACAGAAGCAGCACTCCTATTGCCATAAGGCTGGGACACAGTCTGTATATTACAGTAGTTCTGTAGAAACTGTTTGGGTAAGAATAAAGGAGAGAACAGAAAGGACACTATTGTAGGCATTTACTATAGGCCACCTGGATAAGCAGCAGATATTGATGAACTCTTTGTACATCAGATTGCCAAGCTCTCAAAAAAGCATGACATAGTGATCATGAGAGATTTTAACTATCCAGACATTTGTTGGGAATCTCTCAGAAAGAGGGTAGGAAGGATCCAATGGCTGGGTGTTCTTATGGAAAGAAATGTCTAAGAAGGATGGGAAATATTGCAAAATGAGATTCTGAAAGCACAATCGGTAACAACAATCCCAAAAAGAAGAAAGGATGGGAAGCATTTAAAAAGACCAGAATGAATGAACACAGAACTTACACATATGTTAAAAAAGAAATGTTTATCAAATGGAAAGAGGGGGGGAATATATAATGCAGTCTGCAGAAATTGTAGGACAAGGGTCAGAAAAGCCAAAGCTAATAATGAATTGAGGCTTACAAGAGGGGCCAAAAGCAATAAAAAAAGATCTTGGGTATATGTCAAAAGCAAAAGAAAAGTCAAAGAGGCTATAGGATGTTTACAGGATGACAAATAGTGAATTGGTTAAGAGTAGAGATGAGCGAACGCGTTCGTCCGAGCTTGATATTCGTGCGAATATTAGGGTGTTCGGGATGTTCGTTATTCGTAACGAACACCATGCGGTGTTCTGGTTACTTTCACTTCCTTCCCTGAGACGTTAGCGCGCTTTTCTGGCCAATTGAAAGACAGGGAAGGCATTACAACTTCCCCCTGCAACGTTTAAGCCCTATACCACCCCCCTGCTGTGAGTGGCTGGCGAGATCAGGTGTTCGCCTAATATAAAAGTCGGCCCCTCCCGCGGCTCGCCTCAGATGCGGTGTGAGTTAGATGAGGGACAGTGCTGTTTATACCGGAGCTGCTGTAGGGAAAGAATTGGTAGTTAGTGTAGGCTTCAAGACCCCCCAAAGGTCCTTATTAGGGCCACTGATAGCTGTGTGTTGGCTGCTGTTAGCAGTGGGATTTTTTTTTTTCTCAAAATCGCCTCTGCAGACCGTTGCACCTGGCATTAGGGACAGAAGTGCTGCATAGGCAGGGAGAGTGTTAGGAGTGAGTGTAGCCTTCAAGAACCTCAACGGTCCTTTCTAGGGCCATATTTATCAGTGTGCAGTACTGTTCAGGCTGCTGTTAGCTGTGCTGCATTTTTTTTGGGCTTCTCAAAATCGCCTCTGCAGAGCATTCCACCCTCCATTGATACTGCAGGGAAAGAATTGTATAGGCAGGGCCACAACACAGTTATTATTCATAGAATATACGCAGTGCTGCCTTTTGGTGGGAAAAAACTGAAAACAAATCTATTTGTCCAGCCTCTGTCCGTCCTTACGGGCTGTGGACACGTGTGAGCTGCGTGAAAAACATTGCTAAATCATACGCACCCAGCTACGCTTTACTGCTGGCTTCGCCATTTGCTTTCCTTAATTGGGAAAAAAAATACCTGCTCTGCCACAGTTATAATAACTCTGCTACCCTCACGTTCTGTGACACATAAGCAGGGACACAGCACAGTTATTAAACTTCTCATGTTCATAGAATATACGCAGTGCTGCCTTTTGGTGGGAAAAAACTGAAAACAAATCTATTTGTCCAGCCTCTGTCCGTCCTTACGGGCTGTGGACACGTGTGAGCTGCGTGAAAAACATTGCTAAATCATACGCACCCAGCTACGCTTTACTGCTGGCTTCGCCATTTGCTTTCCTTAATTGGGAAAAAAAATACCTGCTCTGCCACAGTTATAATAACTCTGCTACCCTCACGTTCTGTGACACATAAGCAGGGACACAGCACAGTTATTAAACTTCTCATGTTCATAGAATATACGCAGTGCTGCCTTTTGGTGGGAAAAAACTGAAAACAAATCTATTTGTCCAGCCTCTGTCCGTCCTTACGGGCTGTGGACACGTGTGAGCTGCGTGAAAAACATTGCTAAATCATACGCACCCAGCTACGCTTTACTGCTGGCTTCGCCATTTGCTTTCCTTAATTGGGAAAAAAAATACCTGCTCTGCCACAGTTATAATAACTCTGCTACCCTCACGTTCTGTGACACATGAGCAGGGACACAGCACAGTTATTAAACTTCTCATGTTCATAGAATATACGCAGTGCTGCCTTTTGGTGGGAAAAAACTGAAAACAAATCTATTTGTCCAGCCTCTGTCCGTCCTTACGGGCTGTGGACACGTGTGAGCTGCGTGAAAAACATTGCTAAATCATACGCACCCAGCTACGCTTTACTGCTGGCTTCGCCATTTGCTTTCCTTAATTGGGAAAAAAAATACCTGCTCTGCCACAGTTATAATAACTCTGCTACCCTCACGTTCTGTGACACATAAGCAGGGACACAGCACAGTTATTAAACTTAGATTATTCATTCACTAGAGACAGTGGGGCCTTTCGTTTTCCCAAAAGGGCAAAAATTATATTTGGCCTGCAGTCTTGCGCCAATTTATTTCCTGCCTGTTAAATCAAATCACTGGTAATACAGCATGCTGAGGGGTAGGGGTAGGCCTAGAGGACGTGGACGCGGCCGAGGACGCGGAGGGCCAAGTCAGGGTGTGGGCACAGGCCAAGCTCCTGATCCAGGTGTGTCGCAGCCGACTGCTGCGCGATTAGGAGAGAGGCACGTTTCTGGCGTCCCCACATTCATCGCCCAATTAATGGGTCCACGCGGGAGACGGTTATTAGAAAATGAGCAGTGTGAGCAGGTCCTGTCCTGGATGGCAGAAAGTGCTTCGAGCAACCTATCGTCTACCCGCAGTTCTGCGCCGTCCACTGCTGCCAATCCGAATCCTCTGTCTGCTGCTCCTCCTTCCTCCCAGCCTCCTCACTCCACTACAATAACACCTGCTCAGGAGCGGGAGCACTCCCAGGAACTGTTCTCGGGCCCCTGCTTAGATTGGGCAGCAGCGGTTCCTCTCCCACCAGAGGAGTTTATCGTCACTGATGCCCAACCATTCGAAAGTTCCCGGGGTCCGGGGGAAGAGGCTGGGGACTTCCGCCAACTGTCTCAACAACTTTCTGTGGGTGAGGAGGACGATGACGATCAGACACAGTTGTCTTGCAGTGAGGTAGTAGTAAGGGCAGTAAGTCCCAGGGAGCAGCGCACAGAGGATTCGGAGGAAGAGCAGCAGGACGATGAGGTGACTGACCCCACCTGGTGTGCAACGCTTACTCAGGAGGACAGGTCTTCAGAGGGGGAGTCAAGGGCATCAGCAGGGCAGGTTGCAAGAGGCAGTGCAGTGGCCAGGGGTAGAGGCAGGGCCAGACCGAATAATCCACCAAGTGTTTCCCAAAGCGCCCCCTCGCGCCATGCCACCCTGCGGAGGCCGAGGTGCTCTAAGGTCTGGCAGTTTTTCACAGAGACGCCTGACGACCGACGAACAGTGGTGTGCAACCTTTGTCGCGCAAAGCTCAGCCGGGGAGCCAACACCAACAGCCTCACCACCACCACCATGCGCAGACATATGATGGCCAAGCACCCCGCAAGGTGGGACAAAGGCCGTTCACCGCCTCCGGTTTGCACCCCTGCCTCTCCCCCTGTGCCCCAACCTGCCACTGAGATGCAACCCCCCTCTCAGGACACAGGCACTACCGCCTCATGGCCTGCACCCACACCCTCATCTCCGCTGTCCTCGGCCCCATCCAGCAGTGTAGTTCAGCGCACCGTTCAGCCGTCGCTTGCGCAAGTGTTCGAGCGCAAGCGCAAGTACGCCGCCACGCACCCGCACGCTCAAACGTTAACCGTCCGCATCGCAAAATTCATCAGCCTTGAGATGCTGCCGTATAGGGTTGTGGAAACGGAGTCCTTCAAAAGTATCATGGAGGCGGCGGCCCCGCGCTACTCAGTTCCCAGTCGCCACTACTTTTCCCGATGTGCCGTCCCAGCCCTGCACGACCACGTCTCCCGCAACATTGTGCGCGCCCTCACCAACGCGGTTACTGCCACGGTCCACTTAACTACGGACACGTGGACAAGCACAGGCGGGCAGGGCCACTACATCTCCCTGACGGCACATTGGGTGAATTTAGTGGAGGCTGGGACAGAGTCAGAGCCTGGGACCGCTCACGTCCTACCCACCCTCAGAATTGCGGGCCCCAGCTCGGTGCTGGTATCTGCGGAGGTGTATGCTTCCTCCACTAAAGCACCCTCCTCCTCCTCCTCTGTCTCACAATCAAGATGTGTTAGCAGCAGCATGTCGCCAGCAGTCGGTGTCGCGCGGTGTGGCAGCACAGCGGTGGGCAAGCGTCAGCAGGCCGTGCTGAAACTACTCAGCTTAGGCGATAAGAGGCACACGGCCCACGAACTGCTGCAGGGTCTGACACAGCAGACCGACCGCTGGCTTGCGCCGCTGAGCCTCCAACCGGGCATGGTCGTGTGTGACAACGGGCGTAACCTGGTGGCGGCTCTGCAGCTCGGCAGCCTCACGCACGTGCCATGCCTGGCCCACGTCTTTAATTTGGTGGTTCAGCGCTTTCTGAAAAGCTACCCACGCTTGTCAGACCTGCTCGTAAAGGCGCGCCGGCTCTGCGCACATTTCCGCAAGTCCCACACGGACGCTGCCACCCTGCGCACCCTGCAACATCACTTTAAGCTGCCAGTGCACCGACTGCTGTGCGACGTGCCCACACGGTGGAACTCTACGCTCCACATGTTGGCCAGGCTCTATGAACAACGTAGAGCTATAGTCGAATACCAACTCCAACATGGGCGGCGCAGTGGGAGTCAGCCTCCTCAATTCCTTTCAGAAGAGTGGGCCTGGTTGGCAGACATCTGCCATGTCCTTGGTAATTTTGAGGAGTCTACCCAGGTGGTGAGCGGCGATGCTACAATCATTAGCGTCACCATTCCTCTGCTATGCATCTTGAGAAATTCCCTGCAAACCATAAAGGCAGCTGCTTTGCGCTCGGAAACGGGGGCGGGGGAAGACAGTATGCCGCTGGATAGTCAGGGCACCCTCCTGTCTATTTCTCAGCGCGTACAGGAGGAGGAGGAGGAGCATGAGGAGGATGAGGAGGAGGGGGAAGAGACAGCTTGGGCCGCTGCTGACGGTACACCGGCTGATTGCCTGTCATCCTTTCAGCGTGTATGGCCTGAGGAGGAGGAGGAGGAGGAGGAGGAGGATCCTGATAGTGATCTTCCTAGTGAAGACAGCCATGTGTTGCGTACAGGTACCCTGGCACACATGGCTGACTTCATGTTAGGATGCCTTTCTCGTGACCCTCGCGTTGCACGCATTCTGGCCACGACGGATTACTGGGTGTACACACTGCTCGATCCACGGTATAAGGAGAACCTGCCCACTCTGATTCCCGAAGAGGAAAGGGGTTCGAGAGTGTTGCTATACCACAGGACCCTTGCGGACAAGCTGATGGTAAAATTCCCAGCCGACAGCGCTAGTGGCAGAAGGCGCAGTTCCGAGGGCCATGTTGCAGGGGATGTGCGTAGATCGAGCAGCATGTACATCCCAGGCAGTGCAACAGTCTTTAAGGGCCTGGCCAGCTTTATGGCTCCCCACCAAGACTGTGTCACCGCTCCCCAGTCACGGCTGAGTCGGCGGGAGCACTGCAAAAGGATGGTGAGGGAGTACGTAGCGGATCGCACGACCATCCTTGGTGACGCCTCTGCCCCCTACAACTACTGGGTGTCGAAGCTGGACACGTGGCCTGAACTAGCCCTGTATGCCCTTGAGGTGCTTGCTTGTCCTGCGGCTAGCGTCTTGTCGGAAAGGGTGTTTAGTGCGGCTGGGGGAATCATCACAGATAAGCGTAGCCGCTTGTCAACCGACAGTGCCGACAGGCTAACACTCATCAAGATGAACAAAGGCTGGATTTCCCCAGCGATACCTAAGCAATACGTAGGCTGCACCCGCGGATGGAAGCTACGTTCTCTCTCACCATCCAAAACGGGGACATTTCTGCTTCATCAATCTGTGTCTAATATTCCTCCTCCTCCTCCTCCTGCTCCTCCTCCTGAAACCTCACGTAATCACGCTGAACGGGCAATTTTTCTTAGGGCCACAAGGCTCACTCAAATAATTTTTCAGAACAATTTTTATAAGTTTCAATTAGCTTAAAAGCGTTGGAACTTTAACTTGAACCAATTTTTCGTTACACTGGGCTGCCTCCAGGCCTAGTTACCACTTAAGCCACATTAACCAAAGCGATTCACCTGCCATCTTGGTTGGGCATGGCCAATTTTTACTGAGGTACATTAGTACTGTTGGTACACCAATTTTTTGGGGCCCTCACCTACAGTGTAATCATAGTAATTTCTATGTTCTTCGTCTGCACTCATGGTACAGAAAGGTGTGTGGGGTTGGCCTACACTTTAGCTACATAAATGTCACTTGTGCCTTGGCTATACTAAGGCTACTGAAATGGAACTAAGACTGCGCTCCCGCTATACTGCTGCTTCAGAATTGTTACTGGGGCCTGTCTTGAGTGCTACTATTGCTTACATGGAACGAAGACTGCGCTCCCGCTATACTGCTGCTTCAGAATTGTTACTGGGGCCTGTCTTGAGTGCTACTATTGCTTACATGGAACGAAGACTGCGCTCCCGCTATACTGCTGCTTCAGAATTGTTACTGGGGCCTGTCTTGAGTGCTACTATTGCTTACATGGAACGGACACGTGGAGAGGACACGTAGTGCCTCAAAAACATCCCCCTCCTCCTCCAACAGGGAAAACATTGTTGGCAAATGCCTTTGCATTGGTTCGTCTGGTGGCAGTCCAAGAATTTCACCTTTACCGACACTACAAGAGAGCCCCCCCACCATCCCCCCGCCACGGCCCACTTAATCCTGGCCACATTCCGAAAACCAACAAAATACAACCGTGGTACTAGGTCCGCAGTCACCACCACATTACCACCAACGCGGTTACTGTTAAGGTGCATATAACCACGGACACGTGGAGAGGACACGTAGTGCCTCAAAAACATCCCCCTCCTCCTCCAACAGGGAAAACATTGTTGGCAAATGCCTTTGCATTGGTTCGTCTGGTGGCAGTCCAAGAATTTCACCTTTACCGACACTACAAGAGAGCCCCCCCACCATCCCCCCGCCACGGCCCACTTAATCCTGGCCACATTCCGAAAACCAACAAAATACAACCGTGGTACTAGGTCCGCAGTCACCACCACATTACCACCAACGCGGTTACTGTTAAGGTGCATATAACCAGTCTGACTGGGGCATGCAGACACCTTGACAGAATGAATAGTGTGTGGCACATAGGTTCCCCATTGCTATGCCCACGTGTGCAGCTCCTGATGGCGGTGGCACAGGATTGTATTTCTCATTGCTTCTGTACAGCATTGTGGGCTATCGCCCCGCCCCTATTAAAGAGGGTCGCTACCTAGCCGTGCCAACCCTGTGCAGTGTGTGCCTGCGGTCCCTCGTCGTGGCAGACGCACTTCTAAATAGACATGAGGGTGGTGTGGCATGAGGGCAGCTGAAGGCTGCGCAGGGACAGTTTGGTGTGCGCTGTGGGGGGGGAGGGGGTGCGGTTGGGCAGCATGTAACTCAGGAGAAGTGGCAGTGGAGTGTCATGCAGGCAGTGATTGTGCTTTGTTGGAGGTAGTGTGGTGCTTAGCAAAGGTATGCCATGCTAATGAGCGCTTTTCAGAAGTAAAAGTTGTTGGGAGGGGGGGGGGCCCACTCTTGCCGCTATTGTGGCTTAATAGTGGGACCTGTGAACTTAGGATGCAGCCCAACATGTAGCCCCTCGCCTGCCCTATCCGTCACTGTGTCATTCCCATCACTTTCCTGAATTGCCCAGATTTTCACACATGAAAACCTTAGCGAGCATCGGCGAAATACAAAAATGTTCTGGTCGCCCATTGACTTCAATGGGGTTCGTTGTTCGAAACGAACCCTCGAGCATCACGGGAAGTTCGTTACGAATAACGAACACCCGAACATTTTGGTGTTCGCTCATCTCTAGTTAAGAGTGATGTTGAGAAGGCCGAACTTTTAAATTCCTATTTTGTATTTGTTTTCTATCAGAAATTAGATGGAACATCAACTGATCTTCTCTGTGCTATTTGGGGAATAAAATAATGCAGGCTATCTATAAGCAGAGACTTAGCTTTAACTTAAATGAATTAATCTTTGAAAATTCCTGGGGAACAGGAGAAGTCCCAGAAGATTGAAAAAGGGCAAATATTATCCCTATGTTCAAAAAAGGGAAGAAATAGATCCAGGAAACTACAGCCCTGTGAGACTGACTTCTATAACAGGAAAGATCTTTGAACAAACTAAACAGCATGTATGCAAGTATGTGGATAAAAGTGGAGTAATTTACCAGAGCCAGCATTGGTTTGTAACAAACAAGATTAACCTAATTTTCCTTCTATGAAAGAATCCCAACTGGATTGATCAGGGAAATCCGATGGATATAGTATATCTTGACTTTTGTAAAGCATATGACAAAGTATCTCATACCATACTTATTGAAAAAATGACCAAATATGTGTTTGACAAGGCAACTGTTATGTGGATTCACAACTGCCTGAATGATCATACTCAAAGGGTGGTCATAAATGGCTGCACATCCAAGTGGAAGAATGTATCAAGTGGAGAACCACAGGGCTCTGTCCTAGACCCAGTGTTGTTCAACATTTTTATTAATGATCTGGAGGAGGGAATTGATGGGAAACTGATCAAATTTGCTGACGACACAAAGCTAGGAGGGATAGCTAACAATAGAGAAGAGAGAGAGAGTATTCAAAAATATCTAGAAAAGCTTGAACTGTCGGCGGCGACTAACAGAATAGTATTTAACAAGGAGACTTGCAAAGTCCTACATCTGGGTAAGAATAATAGAAAAAAGCACATACAGAATGGGAGAAATTGGGCTAAGCAGCAGCACATGTGAAAAAGACTTGGGTATACTAATAGATCATAGACTGAACATGAGTCAGCAATGTGATGCAGCAGCCAAAAAGGCAAACACAATTCTGGGATGTATTAAGAGAATGTGTACAAAAAAATAAAGATTTTTCTAAGTTATAGTTCATTTTTTAAAATTATTATTTTTACACTAAAATAAAGTACAATAAGGGGTTCCCAATTTTTCGTGGATGTTTTAATATATAACTAATATAGTCCTGGATTACTGGGTGTATACGGCTATGGTTTATGTTCCATTGTGCAGTGAGTCATATTCTTCTTTCAAATATATATATATATTTCTGAAAATTTTGTTAATTATTTTTGTAACTTTTTTTAAACACATACCGTATATACCGGCGTATAAGACGACTTTTGAACCCCGAAAAATCTGCTCTGCAGTCGGGGGTCGTCTTATGCGCCGGTAATACAAAAAAAAAAAAGTGTAAAAAAAAAAAATTTATTACTCACCTCCCACGGCGTTCTGTCACGCTCCGGCAGGATGTCGCTCGCTCCGGCAGGCTGTCGCTCGCTCCTCGTCCCCGGCGCAGCATAGCTTTCTGAATGCGGGGCTTGAAATCCCCGCTTCCAGAAAGCTAATACACACGCCGGCAGCCATGACAGCATTGAATGGCTGTGATTGGCTGAAGGCGCACGTGTTAGCAATCACACCCATTCAATGATGTCATTGAATAGTGTGATTGGCTGAAGCCACGTGTGCTTTAGCCAATCACAGCCATTCAATGATGTCATGGCTGCCGGGGACGAGGAGCGAGCGACATCCTGCCGGAGCGAGCGACATCCTGCCGGAGCGCGACAGAACGCCGTGGGAGGTGAGTAATGAATTTTTTTTTTTCTCCACTGTATACCGGCGTATAAGGTGACAGTTGGGGGGTCGTCTTATACGCCCCGTCGCCTTATACGCCGGTATATACGGTATGTAGCCCATGACATCAATTTTAGGGTTTTACACTGCAACTGGGGCATGAATAGGAGAAGCATCCATATGAGCCCCAGTTGCTAGGAGAAACATTCCCCTAGTGTGACATCAGTCATTGTGGACTGACATGCCGGGGGTTGCCAGAGATCATGTGGCCATGTGTTCCATACAAGAAGTGGCAGTGCTGCTTCCTGCATTCTCTAACTGCCGCTCATTGAGCACTATGTAGCCTATAAAAGAGAAGGCAGAAGCCATTAACCTCTTAAGGCCTTAGTCACACGGGCGTTTTTTTGCGCGATTTGCGGATCGCATGACGGATGCGCATCCGCAAATCGCGTGACCGGGGCCCAAAAATCGCCCGAAAATCTGCTCCTAGCCACGTTTCATTAGAAACGGGCCGGAGCTGTCCAGCGCATTGCATTCAATGGAGCCGGCAATACAGCCGGCTCCATTGAAAGCAATGCGCTGCGGGCAAGCACGGGATGAATTGTCAGGACGGGCTTAAATACATAAGCCCTTCCCTGCAATTCATCCAGTAATGTGTTAAAATAAAAAAAAAATATATACTTACCTTGTCCCGGCAGACAGAGTTCAGCGCGGCTGGCCTACAGTGGGTGTGAAGGGGGTGTGAGTCAGACCTGCCCCTGATTGGCTCAGCGCTGAGCCAATCAGAGGCAGGTCTCACTCACACCCATTCATGACTTATATATTTAAGCCCTTCCCGACAATTCATCCAGCGCTGTCCGGCAGCCCATTGCTTTCAATGGAGTCGGCTGTATTGCCGGCTCCATTGAATTCAATGGGCAAACATCGTTCTTCTCTGCCACAGCTGTTACAGCTGTGGCAGAGAAGAATGATTTGTCTTCTATATGTTCTCAATGGGGTCGGCGCTGCTGCCGCCGGCCCCATTGAGCGCATATAGAGAAGAGAACAGGAATCGCAGATCGCAGATAGGTGCGATCTGCGATTTCTGTTCTATAATTTATCGGACGAGCACATAAAAAGCGCTCATGTGTCCGATACCATTGCAAAGCAATGGTTGTAAAAAATCGCCGGACGCATGCGCATGCGCAGATCGCGCAAAAAACACCCGTCTGACTGAGGCCTAACGCTGCAGGGCGTACATTTACGTCCTGCAGTGTCAGAGGATGTATATAGGGAGATCGCGCGGTGTTCTCTCATCATACACTACGGGCGTCGGCTGTTTCTTACAGCCCACACCAAGCTACAACAGCTCCGATCAGCGGCGCAGCTGATCGGAACTGTTAACCCTCTCAATCCCCTAAACGATGGGGACCCGTATGGCTCCCGGCAATGAGATCATAGGGAGCTGTGCAGGTGTCATAGCAGCCAGGGGCTTTACGGAAGTCCCCAGGGCTGTTATGGCAGAATGCCTATCAAGCCATTCCTGTGGGGTGGTTTGATAGACTGTCTGCCCGATCGCAGTATGATGTAATGCTATAGTATTACATCATACTGCAGGAGCGATCAAAGCATCGCAAGTTGTTGTCCCCTCTGGGGACTAAAAAAAAAGTAAAAATAGGAACAATAAAGTTTTACTTATTATAAAATTAAAAGTAATAAAAGTTTAAATCAGCCCCTTTTTGCCATATTTATGATAAAAGAAACTAAATCACAAAACAAAAATGCATATTTGGTATCGCCACGTCCATAAAAGTCTGATCTATCAAAGTAATGCATTCTTTACCTCACACAATGAACATTGTAAAAAAAAAACAATTAAGAACACCATATATGCCTTTTTTTGATCATTCTGTCTTTAAGAAAAAATGCAATAAAAAGTGATCAAAAAGTCGTATGTATTCCAAAATGGTATCAACACAAACTACAGGATGTCCGGCAAAAAATGAGCCCTCATACAACTATGTCGACGAAAAAACAAAAACATATAAGTTTGGTATCGTAGGAATCAAATTGACCCATAGAATAAAGTTATCATTTCAGTTTTGTTGCAGTTTGTGCACCGTAGAAACAAGACGCACTGAAAAATGGCAGAATTCCGTTGCTTTTTTTTCATTTTACTCCACTTAGAATTTTTAAAAAGTTTTTCAGTACATTGTATGGTACATTACATAGCACCATTGAAAAATATAACTCGTCCTGCAAAAAACAAGACCTCGTACAGCGACGTCGATGGATAAATAAAGGAGTTACAATTTTCTAAAAGGGGGGAGGAAAAACCGAAAATGGAAAAGAAGATGGGCGCGTTATTAAGGGGTTAAAAACACTTCCTTCAGGTCTTCCTTAGTGTCTAACAGCCAAGGACAGGTCCAGCTCCTAAAAGATTGCAGGAGTATAAATGCAGCATCATATTTTTACTATGGCGCGGGATTAAAGCCCAGAACCAAGTGCTGTATATTTACAGTGCTTGGTCCTTCTTCGGTTTAAATCCTGATTTCAATATATAAGCATTCCCATGCAAGGATCATGAAATAAGTAGTTAATGTATGGAAGCCTACTACTGTGCCATTAGCACAATAGTTTTGTAAAGAGGAATATGCTAACATTTATTAACAGTTATACAAAAGACTACTAAAAAAAAGTAAATGTTTAATTGGCAGTGTTGTTTCATTCTGTATGTGACCTGTAAAACAGTGCCAGAAGGGGAACATGCAGTTATGTAGAGATATAATTATTCTATGCCCAGTAGCGTAGAGACCCACTAAGAAGAGGTTGAACATAAAGCTGTTGGTGGGCTTATACAATTTGATCAAAGTGTAACCAAGAATCTCAAGTTTATAAGTGTTGCTGAGCAGCTATAGATCAATGTATAATATGTGGATGAAGGTCAAGTCTATTTTTCTATATGGTTGCTCTGTCATTGGCTGCAGCAGCCAATGATGTACCTTACACAAGCTGCTGCAGCCTGTAATAATTACATAGAGCTCTCGGTGCAGAAGATGCAGAGAGCTGGGAGAGGTGAGTGTAAGCTAATTTATTATTTTTTATAATGTGGAATATGCTTAAAGAATGTCGAACAGCCCATGTAAATTACTGCGATGGGTAACATTCTAATTTTTAAAAGAATATTTAAAAGGGTATTCCCACCTAGAAAGATCTGCATCTATGTCAAGAATAGGGGACCCTGAACCATGTCCCACTTAGTGATGTGCTTCCTGGCTAGACAATGAATGGTGGCCACGCATTTGTGTATCTCCATTCATTCATTACTACGGGGGTCACAGAAAAAGTCAATCATGCTTGTAGATATTCCATAAATGTATGTGATGTGAAGACTAGATCTCAAAAGGATTGCATACATTGTTTTTACATTATATCATTTTTTTTTAAACTTCCACTGTCTCAATGTATCCCATGTGATGCAGCTTCACACTGCTCCTCTGTGCCTCCTGCTTGTGATGGGTTTCTCCCTGTCAGCTCTTACAAAGAGGAGGCAGGGACAGCAGTGTGAAGCTGCATCTCATAGAGATTTATAATTCTGCAACTAAGCATTGTACTTACCCACCAAATCACTGCACCCATGGTCCCTTAGATTGGCAGAAATTATATATTCGGTTGCTTTTGTACATGAAAGGACATACAGAGGAACAAGAGAGGCAGAGCTTGGAGAAGAAGGGACAAGGGTTTTAGAGCTTCCAGGAGGAATTTGATGACAGATGCTCTAATCCAGTAGTTGACAGGAAGTCCTCCACACAGGAGAGACTGACATCCTGTCTAGAAGCTTTGGAATGGTAGTCAGACAAGATCATATAGCACATCTGCTCATAATGAAAGGGTTCAGAATGCTTGGGTGCAATGGAACTGGAAGAAAATGAATTACACTGCTAGATTATTGCTAGTCAGTTAGCATTATATGTCAAAAACAATTCTTGGAGTGCTTCTTTATGCATCTCACAGTGATAATAGAAAATAGTCAGAATTACTTGAAATCTAAAATCACATTATTTCAACAGGAATAACCATGTTTCATCTACCATCCTTTCTAATCCCAAATTTTAACTTTACATCTGATTGTGCATAGTAGTCACCATCTATATTGCTCTGTCATTAACTTGACACACATTAACTATCCAAAAAAAAACAATAGGCAGGAACTCATCCATTTCTCTCTTTTAATACATAGAATTGATACTCAAGTACTTGACACTTTAATATTTTTATTGCACCTTTTATTCACAAATTTCATGCCTGTTTTAGCGATCTTCAACATTGGTAGATAAAAAAAGACCAAACCCAATAATATCATCAGTACATGGAAATTTGTATTGAGACAGCCCAAACTAAAAGCTTATAAACCCATAAAACTGTCTATATGCGGCTTGTTGCATAGCAACAGGAATTGATCTAGCAGAAAAAAATGTGTGATGATTTAGTGATTGCTGGTGGCAGTTTAGAAACCTCATTCATTTTCTTTTCTTCACAATACAGCCACTGAAATTAGGTAAGCAGCAGCTAATTGTTTCATCACCAGAACATAGCTTTAATAAAAGTATCAGTTATAATGCATTATACATGCATAGCACAGTAAAGCTACATTCACAACACTATTTGCCTTATATTTATGTTGATAAAAGCAATTTTTTAACCAAAGCTCTGCTGGTGAATCCCATTCATTTACAATGTATCCAGGAGTGATCTACCATATGGGCGTTTAGTCAGTGACGTAGTACCATGGTCAGAAGCTAATGGGTTAAAAGGATTTTCAGACATTAAAAAATATTACAGGAGACTATTAATGGTGCAAAATAGAAAAAAATGACATACTCCCCTTTCCAATGACTTCAACCATTCAGTGCCGCTACTCTGGTCCTTACCCTTGTGATCTCAGAAGTGACTTCAGCAGTCATTTTAAGTTTAATTTAGGAAAACCCTTTCTAAACTGGGCAATAAATCGTTAAGTATAAATGCATGCCCTAACTGAATGACGAATGAGAATTCATTTGCCTCTCGTTTGTCATTCAGTTTCTTCATACAGAAAATTGAATAGATCGGCTCATGTAAGCAGATAGTCATTCATCTATGAAAGATCCCTGTGCCTCCATTCACTAGCGATGATAGTTCCTGTGTAAATGCGCAGGAACAATCATCACTGGGATGACCTGTTGGGCATTTGCATTTGGCAGGTCATCCCGTGTAAAAGACCTAAGGCCAAGGCTACAGATAAATGCAAATTAACCCCTTAGTGACCACCCATACATGTTTTCATGTCCAGGGTGTCTGGGCTTTATTTTACAGGGCTGTAAAAACACACCGACCCTGCAAAGTCCCAGGATCTGTGAGGGTGACAGCTCCCTGCTATCAGCTGCTGGAGTTTTAAAAAAAAGTTAGTTTCACCTCCCATCACAGATCAGATCCGTGAGGAGAGGGGAAATCAAACTACTAATGACCACTTGTCCGTACAATTTGTGTGTGTGATGTGTGAATTACATGCAGAGCCTGACAGCACCTGTCATGATGTTAGTTATTACTGACTTTTAGCCGCGCCCCCTGATCACATGATGGTAACATCATTGCAATTCCTTTATTCTTCTTCCACAGTGAATGAGGAATTATGGGCGGACTACATTGCCCACAAACCCCTGTGGCCTCAGTTGCAATGCATACAGCAGTACTCAGTCTGTCAGTTTGTACCTGGTTGTCAGACTGCTGCACACCTCCAATAAATGACACCTCACAAATTTACACATACCTGCTCTTAGCTCCTCCCCTCATCACATGACGGTGATGTCATCACAGGTCCTTTACATGTGCATAGCTGGTGGTGCATATTGACCAACAGCACTGAAGCATAGTCCTTCCACACTATCTTCAATCTCCTGAACGTGATATCATGTAATCTCAAGTTCTAATGCCGCCTACACCAGTAGCCCCTGTTCTTATTGTCAACCATTGTCCAGTGGTGAAACAAACCATCGCTGTTGTGCAAACATGTCATCATATAGGGTTTAATGTTGCTGTGAAGCTAATGCAGCTTACATGACAGCCACAAGCCACGATTTCACCTCAGCCACCTGCTGAAGTTCTTAAAACATATGCAGCTCATATGGAAAGTTACGTAGCAGAGCTGTGTGTGTGTGACATGCATGTAGTAGAGCTGTGTGTGTGTGTGACGTGCATGTAACAGAGCTGTGTGGCACATTGCACCACCAGAAACAGTGGTACTATAATTTCCTAATAATTACTAGTTACTTACCTAAGGCCTCTGGCGATGTCCCTGATGGGATCTTTATCTACGGATCTTTACCGAGATTCTGCATATGTGCCGTCGGCAAACTGGCGGATGCAAGCGCGGAAGCTGAGGAGGGCCCAGGAAATTTAAAATCTCCTTGCTCCTGGCTACAAAAGGATAATTCCCATCAAGTAAAAGTTAAAAGCAAGTTGAATTTTCATTGATGTGATTAGTGAGGGGAGATGAAACTTCTTACCCAGGGCCTCCGTATTTGAACCCTGACGAACACATGCGCAGGAGCCCGGGAGGGCCTGGGAAATTTAAAATCTCCTTGCTCTCGGCTACCAAGGCATCTGAGAGCCTGTAGCAGTGACTGCAGGCCTCAATGAGAGGTCCCTGGTCACATTATAAAAAGGTAGCGATCTACTTTAGGCCAGTCTCACACGACTGGATAGGAATTGTGGATTCTGCATGCTTTTGATCTGCAGTAATACGCGGATCAATGAAATGCATTGGATTACACAATTCCGCTCACATTAGCGGGTCAGAATTATGTAATCCACTTGCAGAAAACAGAACACAGCATGTTGTATTTTACCGTGGATATCCACAACATAGAGCCCATTGTTCTCAATGGTCGCGCATATACCGGCAGGTCATTTGCAACTACATAACATATGGGCTGCGGGTACCCGCATCATCAGTAAGTGACGGCGCAGGAAATATACATAAACAAAGAAAGGTGTACTGTGCATGATCGTCTGTGAGAGTACACAGTTATGCGTAGTACATTGCAGGGCCATGGTCGGGGCACACAGCTGAGATCCACTGCAGGCCTCCGCAAGCGAATTCCACATACGTCCGTGTTGGGCCAGCATTATTCAGACCGCTACCTGTAATACATAATTCACAAGGATTCCCTGGGAACGCTCCCTTTCATCTAGTTCCACGAGCAGCTTGTTAAGCGCCTTCTGTTTGAGACCGCAGCACCTCAGCAAGCCTCACAGAGCGCCACTTGTTATATTTCATCCCTGCTGCTGAGGTTCAGAAATACCCACCCAAAAAGTGTCGGGTTTGCAGCAAGCATGGAAGGAGGTGGGATACCCATTTTTATTGTCCCATGTGCCTATCCCAACCAGCCTCTGTAATTACCCCTCTTTTGAGACATACCACACAGTTTTCCATTACTATTTTTATCTAAGACCACTTATTGTGGCCACCGGTCACTGCTCCAGGTTCTCGGCTACCTTTGGGATTATTTAGTTTAGAAAGACGACGGCTGCAGGGTGACCTAATAACTAGTTATAAATATATCAGGGGACAATACAGAGGTCTCTCCCATCATTTGTTTATACCCAGGACTGTGACTGTAACAAGGGGGCGCCCTCTGCATCTAGAGGAAAGAAGGTTTGTACTCCGACATAGAAAGGAATTCTTTACTGTAAGAGCAGTGAGACTATTGAACTCTCTGCCTGAGGACGTGGTGATGGTGAACTTGATAAAAGAGTTCAAGAGGGTCCTGGATGCCTTTCTTGAGCGATACAATATTATATGTTATAATCACTTATGACTTCAGAAGGGGTTGTTGATCCGGGGATTATTCCGATTGCCAGATTGGAGTCAGGAAGGAATTTTTTTCCTTCAAGGGGCAAAATTGGCTTCTACCTCATTGTTTTGTTTTTTTTTGCAAAGGAGCAAGGATGTAAATAGCAAGGATATTAAAAGGATCTCCAACACTAATAGGATATCTAAAACATCTTCTTTATTGAAAACCATTAAAATATGATATTCCCAAAAGATTCCCAAACACCTATGCATTTCGAACATGAAGTTCTGTGTCGTGCTTGATTCTTGGGAAATCACATGATGCATTTAAAAAAAAGTAGAAGTGAGAACCCATATTACAGAAAAAAAAGATGTAAACACCACAAAACCCTGTATTGTGTGATGAAACACAGCATTATTATCACAGCAAGCAAATGGCATCAGAATTGAAAACATTAAACTAAATATAAGCAAGATCTTTTCTAAAATTCAATCCATGTGAAATTTTTCTATTTAACACAAAAATTTCCATATGCTTCCCACAGGAGGGGGTGCTTCTTTTAGTTCCTTCCCTACATGGTTTACTCATTTACCAATCAAAAAATGGAATAATGCAGTATCCCTATTATGTACCTGTATAAAGTGCCTCACAGCCCCTCAAATGCCAGTACTTTTATTTCTAATGTAACATAGGTATTCAGCTATCCTTGCCTTCAACTTCAGCTCAGTGCATCCAAAAAATACTAGAAAAAATGCCACTCCCAGAACATGCAATGTTTCATAAAAATAAACACAAAAGGCTACAAAAACAACACAAACCAAAATGCTGGTACATGCAATACATTTTAGAATTCTCTATAGACTTTAGAACATCATCTAGCTGCAGCATCTTGAGCTTAAAAATGCTTTTAAAAATGCCATAAAAACCGCTGCAAAATGTTTTGTGTGAATCCAGTCGAAATCTGCTGAAAAGCGTCCATGGGGGTTGAAGAGTGCCAGACAACATGGTCTGGTTGCAGAAAGAATATAGGAGCTAAAGTCAAGAAATGGGGAGCTGCTCTTGGCATCCAACGATGGGTGTGTTCACAAATGCCGCATAACCCACGTTTCGCATGCAAATTTTGATGCAAATTTGCCACAAAATTGCTGTAAAATTTGCCCTTTGAAAGTCTGCAGCAATTCTGCTTCAAATCTGCATTAACTTATGCATGTAAGACATTCAGATTTTGTGGTTTATTGGTCCTTGGAGGATTTTTTTGCCTCGTGGGATAGCATCCTAACAGGTCCTACATTGCCAGCTAAATGATCCAGGTCCATTCTATTGTTATGTTTTATAATAGTAAATTGCTTTTAAGTGAGAAATATTCTACAGTCCAGAACATAAGCAATTTCCTGCAACACATTTATTTTAATCAGAATATTGACAAGCCTTTTGCTAGTAGGCATAACTTATAATGTTTTATGTGTATAATATGTAACTAAATGTATGCAGTTGTTTAATAAATATGTTTATTTTAATGTAAATTGCCTAGCATGATATATTTACAATAATATATTGTATCATTCAGCATGTTTTTCAATACACAATGCTTCTAAATTCTAATGTTCTTCATTAACAGCAATGGAAACCAGGATATCTGTATTCTAGGACGGTTTTCCCTTAGTCAGTAACATTATCTTCAAGCTACCAGTGTAGTAATGAACACTCTCTACTAATCATTTGTACATTTTTTTTACATTGCCAGTAAATCTATGTTAGTGGTAAAAGACATGTGTAAAATAGGACAGAGGCATGCTGAAGAGTATAATGCTGAGGAAATTATAGGAAGACTCACCGAGGTTATGCAGCAGCACAAATTATGGCAATAAAGATTCCTTATTGATTTCAACCTCTTTGTTACAGAAGTGGCTCCCTAAGCTGCGTGCCACTCTGAGTCTTAATGGCAAGCAACACCCTTGCTGAAATATAGACTGGAAACATGCTACCTCTGAATCCAGAATTCACTGGTGGAAATGCAATTATTTTTGTTCCTATTGTTAGTCAGTATATAGGAAATATACTAATAAACTAGAGTGTATATATATTGGGAATTTATTCTTTAAGGGTTGATTGCGTGCAGGTACTAGAGAGGTTAGAGGAGGCATATATTTGTTCACAAGAGGCATGATATTCTATTGCATTTTTAGACAGCCAGAGGTATATCTAATAGTGGTTATATAAACAGCGTTTAGATAATATTTGATAAATACGGTACAGGTATGTCCTGTATTAAATTGTAGTCCCAAAATAAAGATTCCACAGCTATGATGGCCAGTCCTGTGTGTTTCTTTACACAAGTTCACTCATGAATCTAGAATATGCACATGTATAGTAGGATAAATCCATTTTTTTTGTGTCAATGATTTTTATTGCATTTTTACATTTTAAAACCGAGAACAACAAAGAATATAATTATCTTGCATGTACAAAGATATATAAGCATAGCATATCATGTAGCATGCAGAGTCAATTGTACAGTAGTCAACGATTAGATTGAAATCTATAAAACATATAACTAAAAAAGAAAAAGAAGTTAAAAAAAAGAAAGCATATAGATATAAGAGTAATTACCAGGTTTGTAAAAGTGGTATGATCAGTGTTCCAAGCATTTGCCATGTCGCCCTAATGACCCTCATAGGTTTATCCTAGGGATAGTGTCATAATCCATCCGCATTAAGTGCTAGATGACTATGCTCTTCATATGTGATGGAATTTTGGAAGCATAAGGGTGTTGCATGCAAGCATTTTCTCATATATACAGGGAGTGGATAAAAATATGGAAACAGCATACAAAATGCATGGGATTTTAATCATTAGCACTGATTTGCCCTTTTGACCCCTGCTTTCTGCCAAATTTGTGTTTACTTCACCTCTTGCCCTGCTCTGGGTGGTTTTGGGAGCCAGCTTATAACAGCAGCTGAATAGCTCAAACCCATGGAACCTTGTTGCTCAGGCAGATGTTCACTTCTACCCATCACCATCTATGTCATATTACTCCACTTAAAATCAGTCTCTACATGTCTTATTGAAATATGATTTAGATCCCATGTAACGTAAGACATGCATTTCGTACAGTGTTTCCATATTTTTGTCAACCCCTGTATATGTTTGTTTTATTGAGGTTACAGTTTCTTCTATGCTATGGCACATCTGTTCTTTCTAATGTCTCAAG
Organism: Eleutherodactylus coqui; assembly: GCF_035609145.1. NCBI lineage: Eukaryota > Metazoa > Chordata > Amphibia > Anura > Eleutherodactylidae > Eleutherodactylus > Eleutherodactylus coqui. Next base: position 228,822,169 of record NC_089838.1, on the reverse strand, counting down.
GTGGTAAGATTGGCTAGTATTTTGCAACCTAATATCCAAAACTTTGGTGGTATTGCACATGAGCTAATATTCAACAAGGCTAGAGAAGGGGCTCTGAATCCTGCACAAACCTGCCAAGGAGGATAAATAGTATTGAGACATTAACTGATCATATGGTGTAAGTGATCCTCCCTGCAATAATTCTGCCAGAGTAGAGATACCCAATGATATTCACTTAGAGATATTCAGGTAGGGGATAGCATGTTGGAGCAAATCCAAAGGAATGACTTCCCTAGAAGAGGCCTATGAGTTTTCACTTGGTTGTAAAATATTTTCCATGCAGTTAAAGAGATATGGGTCAATGGGGAGAGATAGGACGGTATAGGTAGTTGCCACAGAGGGATTATAAGCAGAGATTTAATTGAAACAGGAGTTGTTAAGTAGTTCTTTATGTGTACTTAATGTTTCTGGGTTTTAAGCTTCCACCATGAGGCTAATTGAGATACACACGTAGCTAGGTAGTAATCGTAAATATCTGGAATGCCAAATCCTCATACACATCTGTCTTTTGTAAGCAGTTTGTTAGCTAGACGAGGTTTCCACTGCACCCAAATCAATTATAACAGTCGGTTCACAGCTGCATAAAAGCATTTTGGCAGGTCAATGGGGAGAGTGTGGAACAAATATAGTAGTTTTGGCAATAAAAACATTTTAGAAGAGACTATGCTTCCTAGGCATGCTATCTCGAATTTAGAAAGTCTTTGATACTCTTCCTGTAGCACCTTTAGCATGGGCTCAAGATTATATTGGTATAATTTTTTATGTAAAGTGGTTACTGTACCCAGATATTTGATATCTTCAAACTGCCAATCAAATGAATACTTATTTTGGAACTAGTGCAGTAAAAATTCGGAAATGTTTATCAGTAAGAGCTGGGATTTTTGCATATTAATTTTGTATTAAGAGACCTTGCCACATTCCTTGATAACCTCTAGTGTAATATTTAGGGAGCGTATAGGGTCTGTTAAAGTTAATATAATATCATCTGCATATAGTGATATTAGGTGTGTACAGTCGCCAGTTAGGACCCCTTTAAGTGAGGGGATTTCCCTAAGAGCTTGAACTGATGGTTCTAATGATATGAATATCAATAGGCACAGTGGACACCCTTGCCAAGTGACATTCATGATATTAAATTCTGTTGAAAGGGCCCCATTTGTAAAGACATGGGCTTGAAAAAAGGACCCCTCAAGACTCATTTTCTCCAAGGCTGCAAATGCATATGCCCAATTTCTGCAGTCAAACTCTTTTTCAGTGTCTAAAGCTAATAGGACTACAGGGATATTTCTAGACTCTAAAAAGTGGTCAATATTTAGTATTCCCCTTGCATGGTCTGCTGCTTTGTAGCCTTTCACAAATCCTACCTGATCTTCCCCATTTAATGCTGGCAAAATAGTTGCCAATCTAGAGGACAATATCTTAGCATAAAATTTGATATGTGTATTCAGTAGTGAAATGGGTCAGAAATTTTGGGGAACATCTGGGCTTTTCCCAGTTTTAGGCCTCAGTCAGACGGGCGATTTTTCACGCGATTTGCACATGCGTCCGGCGATTTTTTAAAACCATTGCTTTGCAATGGTATCGGACACATGAGCGCTTTTTATGCGCTCGTCCGATAAATTATAGAACAGAAATCGCAGATCGCACCTATCTGCGATCTGCGATTCCTGTTCTCTTCTCTATATGCGCTCACTGGGGCCGGCGGCAGCAGCGCCGACCCCATTGAGAACATATAGAAGACAAATCATTCTTCTCTGCCACAGCTGTAATTCATGAATGGGTGTGAGTGAGACCTGCCTCTGATTGGCTCAGCGCTGAGCCAATCAGGGGCAGCTTTGAGTCACACCCCCTTCACACCCACTGCAGGCCGGCCGCGCTGAACTCCGGCTGCCGGGACAAAGTGAGTATATATATATTTTTTATTTTAACACATTTCTGGATGAATTGCAGGGAAGGGCTTATATATTTAAGCCCTTCCCGACAATTCATCCCGCGCACGCCCGCAGCGCATTGCTTTCAATGGAGCCGGCTGTATTGCCAGCTCCATTGAATGCAATGCGCTGGACAGCTCCGGCCCATTTCTAATGAAACGCGGCTAGGAGCAGATTTTCGGGCAATTTTTGGGCCCCGGTCACGCGATTTGTGGATGCGCATCCGTCATGCGATCCGCAAATCGCGCGAAAAAACGCCCGTGTGACTAAGGCCTCAGGTAGCATGATTATTAGAGCTTGCTGGTTCTCCTGTGGAAAAGAACCCTCTGTGACCGCTAGCTGAAAAGTTTTACACATATATGGAAATAGTATCACTTGGAAGGTTTTGTAATAAGCGTTTGTGAGACCATCTGGGCCTGGTAATTTACCTGCTGGCAAGGAATTAATATGGTCAAACACTTTTGTTACTGTGATTGGAGAGTGAAGACATTCTCTCTGAGCTGCGGAAAGGGTAAGTAATTGAATCTTTTGTAAAAACGTTTGAACATGATGGGCCACACTTGAAAATGTGAAAGGGTCATCTCTCAGGTTATATAGGGCTGAATAATAGTCTCTAAAACTATTTGCTGTGTCTATTGGATGTGTTAATTTCCCCCTGTTATTTGGGCATAATAGGTACGGCATCCGATATTTAAGATGCTAGGACTTAAGACGACAAGCCAATAGCTTCCCAGATTTGTGAGTAGTATAGGGCTTTGATTATTTTTAGTTTCCTCTCATAATTCTGGAGCAATATATTTTGGGTGCCTGCCTGTATTGAAACAGTTCTTCTGCTAGTTGAGTTGTTTGTCTTAATTTATTTTCTGTTTCAAGGATCTTAATTTTATGGAATATCTCCTCTAGGTGTTTTTTTTTTTTAATGTAGTGTCCTAATCTTATGATAGGCCTCTTATATATGAGGTCTGTGTGTTCCATAGGACATGAGGATTTACCTTAGGGAATGCATTAATATTGAAATATTCCCTGAGGTCTCCTTAAAGAGTATTCTTATGTCCTGGCTGAGATAACTAAAAGTTATTTTGCCACAAGTATCCTGATGTTTGATTATGTTGTTCCTCAAAAGTTAAGGATATCGCTGCATGATCTGACCACATATTCCTAAAATAAAAATAATACAATTTCTATCAATTATGAAAATGTCAATCCGCGAGCAACTGTTATGAACCTGTGAATGAAAGGAATAATCCTTCTCAGAGCTATGCATAACTCGCCAAACATCAAAAAGTTCTTCTTTCCAGGGGTTCTCTCTACCACCGAGTGCTGGACATGTCTACGCAGTTCAGAGGTTGTATCTATGCTAACGCCTGAAAATGCATTGAAATCTCTGCAAATAAGAAGTCTGCCTTATTGTAGTTTGGAAAGAATGCATAGAATTTTGTGAGCAAAGCCCCCATGTTTTTTATTTGAAGCATAAATGAAAGCCAGTGTATAAATAAAAGTAAATATAATAAATCTTGTTATTTGTATGACACCAACTTATTCCACAGCGCTTTCAGGTAATTTATTTATGACCCCCCACCAAGATAGATACTCATTTTACTGACCTCTGAAAGATGGAAGGCTGAGTCAACCTTGAGCCAGCTTCCATGAACAACGTGGGGATTGAACTCGCAACCTTCAATTTGTGAGCGAGAGCTTCTCTAGATTCTCTAGATTATGTTGTTTATGGAGCAGACTATTATGACATATTCTTGTGAGTCCATTTCCTATTTAATAGGCTGAAATGCTACAGATTTTTTAATTGCAATTAACACTCCTCTAGATTTACAATTGTAATGAGATTGAAATATGCTAGGGTAGTTTGGATGCTTTATGTGAAAGGCATGTTTTGAGACTGTGTGTGTCTCCTGTGCACAAAAAATATCTGGAGGCATTTTCCTACATGTATGCCCATATTTGAGGGCTTTTCAGCCCTTTAACATTTAATGATACAATCTTTATTACCATCTTTAAGAGTAGATAATAGGATATAGTTTCATAGCTATTCATACAGTCAAAGTTGGCAGTGTGGGAGAGTCTTCCATGTGCTAAACTGACTAGTAGGTGTATCTGGTATATAATGAGAGGAGGACAAATTAGAGAGTAAGGATATACAATATTAACATCAGTTTCTCACTGTGTTGTAAGTGAAGAAAGAAACATAACAGCTCCTTCAAAGCTGCAAGGCTTGTTTGGGGGTATAAGTTCTCAGATGATTTCTAGTTTGTTCATTCAAAGTATTACACTAACAGGGCATACAAAACAGTTAATGATGTGATTGCTTGCGGGATTTCACGGTGCGCCAATCTCCCGACAGTTGTTGGGAATGCAATTAGAATCTTTGGCGGGCAAGGAAACGTTTAAGTTCCATTGCTTTAAAAGGCTGATTCCATCTTCCAAAGACTTAACAACAAAATTGGTGCTGTCCTTAGTAATCGAAAGCTGTAGAGGAAATCCCCATCTGTACAGGATTTTGTGATCCCTGAGTGTCATTGTAACAGGGAGTAATTGTCGCCTTTGAACCAGGGTTGCCAAAGACAAGTCTTTGTACAAAGACAGAGATTGAAATGGCGCAGGTAGAGGATTTGCTTTCCTAGTGGCATCCAGTAATTTCTCCTTCACGTGAAAGGCGTGGACACGGACCAAAACATCCCCCTGGGTGCATGGTCTTCTAGGTGTATAAGGCAAAGAAGTCTGTGTGCCCTATCAATGAAAAAGTCTTGTGCTGGACACTCCGGCAACAATGCTTTCATGATGCTCTGTAGATATTGCATAAGGTAGACACAGTTTCTGGAATCCCTTAGAATTCCATGTTGCTGCAGTGTGACATGTCTTCTAAGTCAACCAGCTTAGCTCTATGTCCATAAAGCTCTGACTCTAGGTTGTATTGTGCATCCAGGTTATGGGATGTTGCAAAGTCCGCCAACTTTGTCTCCACGTGGTTGATTCTACGTTCTGCCACAGTGATAACGAAGTTGATAGGTTTGATAAGCTGAGGAAAAATAGATTATATAGTGATTTGTAGGGCCTTTAATATAGCTTTTATGGTGGTATCTGGGACTGATATGTCAGTTATCAGGATATCATCAAAAATGTCCTAAGAGTGAGGATGTAGCAGTGGTATATGATATATCGCTCTCCTTGCATCAGTGTCCAGTATCTGTTTCAGAAGGAGAAGAGACTGCAGCCACCGTGTGGCGAGTGGTTGATGATGATAACATTACTGCTATAGAGACTTCCACTTGCTATTTGTGGGACTGCTCTCTAAAGTGTTGTATACTGCTCTCTAAAGTGTTGTATGCAGAATCGATTGGAACAGTGTGGCTGAGTAGGAAAGCCTCACTATAAGACGGTTTAATACTGTGTCCTCGACGCTGCTTCATGGAATTTGCGTGCTCAGGCAAGCGCTCCACAGGCTCTAAAGTAGGAGAGCTGTGCTGTGAGCTTGCGGTTGCACCATGTTGGTCTTTCTTTGGAGACTGGGAAAAGATTAAATAAATCGCCTGGCTTAACAACTAGCTGTTTCCCCCTCCACAGCATCCTGGATGTGTAAGCAATAGATGAGGCCCATGTAGCTGTTTCTTTTGCTGTTGTAACATTGTTTTTGGCCTCTGGTGGTTCAGGAGCTCTGCACTAGGCAGCTATTCAGTCCAGCAGCCAACCCACACCCAAGCTAATCCAAATTTTATTGTTCAATATATTACAAATCTAGAACACCAGACATAGATTTGTAGAGGACAACATGTTATGGTATTGAAATGTCTTTTTAACAGGGTTCATATGACTGTTTGTTACATACTGTATTCATTTTGTCCCGAGGCCAACACTTGCAGTTTAGGAAAGAGGTTATGTGTAAATGAAAGCACATAAATATAGGTTTACATATCTTATTCCTAAAGGTGGCAAATTGTGTTAGATAAATATCGCTGGAACATGAGGATTTCAGCAGAACTAGATGACTGTCTAGTGTGTATGGGGGCCTCCTGACTCTCCCTCAATGGCAGACATCAGGGGAAAGAAGGACCATATTGAATCTCAAAATACCTACCCTTTTGTTCTTCAGTAAAATAAACCACCTCCAGAGGTGTCTGGCAGTGATTTACTCCCTTCTCCCCACTGAGAATATTTGCATGAGTACGGGGAAGTCAGAAGGAATAGCTGTTGGCTGAATGAGCACTTCGCCAACAGTTATCTAAAGTGCATGACCAGTTTAAGATTACAACAGCTAAGTATATCTTAATTTGAAAATAAAGGAGTGGATGAATGTATGATAGAAGGAATGAGCAAATTATTAAAATATATTTTAAATACTATCTAGACAGCCTATTTCAACATTTCTGCAACAAAAACATTATGCAACTATTCATACTGTATGTTTAAATGCTGTACACGACACTGAGTAGCATAGTTAGACTTGTTTATATCAGAGTCGGAGGTTCTGTTTAGAACCTTCATTGCTGAATTCCATTAGGTCAATGGGGTCCGTTCAGCGCCATTCGGATCTGTCATATGATGGTTCCATTCGGCCACTGAGCAGGCAATGAAACCCATAGTGCTAGTGTGAACTAGCCCATATGCTGGATAAAAATTCACGACTACTACTTAAAGGGGTTTCCCAGGCAGGATTGTTTTAATGAGCTGAGAGTGGTGGTAAAGCATAAAAGAAACTATACTCACATCAACCAATCCCCCACTCCATTCAATTCGGCTGGTGCCCAGTCTGTCACCAGTCTTTAGTTCTGGCTTCAGTAAAGCAGCGATTATATCACCAACACCAGAGACAAGTGACCATTGCAGCAGAACACTGGCTCACTTCGGCCAGTGATTGGCTGCAGCAGCAGTAAAATGTCTCTGTGTAGAGATGTCAATGCTGCTGCAGCCAGAAGTGAGGACCAGTGGGGGACTGGGGGCGTGGGCAGAAAATCAATGGCCAGGATTGGGTGAGGTGACTATGGATTCCTTTATGTTTAGCTACTAATCTCAGTTCATTTCAAATGTTTTTTTCTGCCTGAATACCACTTTCATAATATTAACCCCTTAAGGACCAAGCTGTTTTGTACCTTAAGGACCAGACACTTATTAGGGATTTTACCCATGTGGTGGTTTTACTGCTCTATTTTTTTTCCTTTAGCTACCAAAATAATTTTTGCTGTGTTTTCTTTTCGTGACATATAGTGGTTTTTTTAATATCTTTTTCACTGACTTTTTTCCCCCGTTTTTTTGTTTTATTGGGGGTAAAAAGCTAAAAAAAATTCCTTTTTTTAACATTTATAATTTTTTTTAAAATTATTTTTAAATTTACACTAAAATAAAGTATGGGAACGGGTTCCTCTATTTGTTTCAAATGTTTTGATATATAGTATGTATGGTTTTGGTTTACAGGGCGCATACGGCGACTGTTTTTGTTGGCGTCTGCTTTGTGTTATTCTCTTTCTAATATATATATTGTTGTTTTATTCTGTTATTTTGTTTTACTGCTGTATGTAATTGTGTTTTTTTTACTATCTATGTCCCCCATGACGTCATGTAAGACCCCTGGGGGACATTCCCATTTTTTTTCTCTTTATTTGACACTTTCCCACTGTAGCTAGGGCGTCCATAGGAGCCCTAGTTACAGGGTAAAGCAACCCCTGTGGTGACATTAGTCACTTGCAGAGCTGCCAGGGTCAAGTCTGACCCTCCAACTCTGCAGTAGCAGGGAATCCCGGGAGGTCACATGACCCCCCCCCCCCCCCCGAGGCTCCCGTAGTGAAAGTACATGTTACTTTCACTTTCCCCATAGAGTGCTCATTGAGCACTATATATCGGGGAAGCAGAAGGCAGGAAGGGTTAAAAACCCCTCCTGCCTTCTGCTCCGGGTTATCAGCTGTCACTAACAGCTGGTAACCCGTTCCTGCCTCTGACTGATTGCAGAGACAGGAGACTTAAAGCACCGCCGTAATTTTACTATCGGCGGTGCTCTAAGCCCAGGACCAGCCGCCGTAAATTTACTGTGGCTGGTCCTAACGGGTTAATAACAAAAGCACCAATAATAATATACATTTTCAAAGAATAGGACAGCCAGAGAACCCCAGGCTGTAATGTAAACCAGGGGTAGTCAACATACCATATTTTAAGGATTTCAGACATAACATTCTGAATACATCCCAGAGCCACACATTACATACAATGCTCCATACTTCCCATTTGCAGTAGAGAGGTGGCCATACATTTTCAGCTCCCTCTCTGCAGTGAAAGTAGAATACAAAATCTTTCCTTGGAATTGGAGGCAGTAGCAATAGCTAAACTACCACTGATCAAACATGTTATGGTAACTCCCATCATTATGCCATAAAGATGTATCCTCTTTAATCCTCTGTGAATCCGCTCACCTATCAGAGTCGCTTAGTTTTTAGCAGAAGTAATAATCAAGCAACTGTCGAGCCGTGTAAACAGGAGCCAGTAAATGTGGGGATCGTTTTGGCCCGCCCGCCTTCATTCATTGAACATTGAATCCATCCATACATTGCTCCTATGTAAAGCACAAGAGTGATAATCGAGCGGTATTCCGTGGGGCGGTCATCAGGCACTAATGCGCCCAACAGTAGTTCCTTGTAAAGGTACCTTACAGACACTGCTATGCACAGAGCGTGTGTGCAGACCTTTGTAATGCATATTACACATTGGAGAAGGGAACCAGAGGCCACAAGGTGAGCACCCGAGGCCCACATGAACTGCTAGTTGATTGTCAGTGGTATATACAGTATAACTGATGTATGAGTGGCTTTGCTTAAACAAGGGGTTAAATGAATAGTGGTATATCAAATTTTTGATGTATATCACTTCACTACACTATGCAGAAGTTTCAATACTGTAAATAAATATTTTCTAAAAACACAATTCAGACAGAAGCAATAAAATCTGATACATACGCTTGTAAATATGACACTTAGCCTACTATAGCACACTGCTCCGTACACAAGTAGTCTCGGTCATTTAATCCTGGCCTAACTTAATTACTCTGGATTTCACAGATGGTGTCACTGAGCTGTAAGAGGGTTAAAGTGTTTCTTTTCAGTATATTGAGTTAAAACAAGTGGAAAAAGAAAAAGGGGTGAAAATGTTAACACAAACAACAGCTACAGAGTGACTTTATTATGCTGCCAAACACGTGTAACCATTAGCATTATGCTACCAAAAAGTCTGTTAATGTACTGTTTATTGTAGCACTCCTTTCTCTATTGCAGTTTTGCCCCTTTAAGTAAAGTTTCGTCCATTAGTCTCCTCTGTTTGCAGAAACAGCAAATGTAAATAAGACATGGCGATGTATTGTTCTCTTTATTAAAGTGTTATCATTCTGTGTGTAAATATATTTTAGAAAACCCATAATAATTACACTTCTTAGGCTGGGTTCTCACAGGGCGGATTCTCAGCGGAAATCCCGTGGTTTGGCCGCAGCGAAAAACCTCGAGATTTCCGCCGGGAGAATTCTGCTGCAAAACCCGCGGCAGCTTTGAAACGGACTGGCCGCTCGCTCTCCCGCTGCGGCCGGCGCTCCCATAGAGGAGAGTGTGGCCGCAGCGCAAGAAAAAATGGACATGCTGCGGTCGGCAAATCCGCGCCGCAGCCGCGGCTTCTGCCGGCTTAGCCGCAGCGGATTTGCTGTCCCGTGTGAACGAGATTTCTGAGAAATCTCGTCCACATGGCTGGCTAATCCCGGGATTAGCGGCCGCATGTGGATTTGCCGCGTCGAAATTCCGCACGGAATTTCCGCGGCAAATCCGCCCTGTGTGAACCCAGCCTTACACTTCACATGTGCTTATGAATGTTGCTGTTCTTCTTTAGCCTATAAAAGATCTTACTAGTTAGAGTAATACATTATGCTCCAAAGTTGCTCTTTTTAATATCTAGGGTCAGGAATTGGCAATTTTTATGTCAGTCATTATGAATTTACAGACTGAAGTTTTTGGTTGTTTAGATAACTTCCAGCAATACAGTAAACAAATACTTCCCTATACTCTTCTCCCTCTCGCATCTCTTCATGTCTGTCAATCTTGTAGGCACTGGTGTAACTATAGGGGATGCAGGGGATGCGGTTGCACCCAGGCCCAGGAGCCTTAGGGTGCCCATAAGGCCTCTCTTCTCCATATAGGGAGCCCAGTACTATGAATGAAGCATTATAGTTGGGGGCCCTGTTACAGGTTTTGCATTAGGTCCCAGGAGCTTCAAGTTACACCTCTGCATTAAGGGGTTAAGAGAAGTTGGGGGTATTATGTGCATAGTCAATTGAAAGACATTTCTAAAGGCCCATTTACACAGGACGAGTGTCGGGCAAATGATGCCCGACACTTGTACCTGTGTCTCCGCGCTCCTGCATGGGAGCTAGCAGAGCTGGCTCGCACACAGAGCTGCCAGTAGGAGGGCGGGGCAGTGCAGGAGATTTCTCTCCTCTCGCTCCCCCGCCCCCTCCATTCACTACTGAGCAGCCGCTGTTTAAACTGCACGATGAGCGATGAGCTTCATCTGTAGTTCTTTTTTTACACCAACACAACAGGCATGTAGTTAGGCACCCTATATTATGGGAGACCCATAAGTCTCTTGTTAGTGGTCACTTCATATCATTAGACTCAGAACTCAAAAAAGATTACTACCTTCAAAAGCGCCAAAAAACTAATAACACCTGAAACAATGTGGCAGCACAAATGGGCCATTCGTACAGGACAATTGTCGCTCAAAATTCATTCCAACGAATGAATTTAGGTGATAATCGTGTAGTTTAAATACACAAAAATTGCTCACTTTTCATTCATATGTTTTTAAAGCTAACATTCAGTCAGCCTACAAACCATCTCTGGATTGCGGGCTTGTTGTTCTGTGTTAACGTTCCTTGCTCAGTTCCACACATAGAAGGGGAAGCGCTGAGCGAGAAGCCTGCGATCCATCGGTAAAGTCTTTCAGTGTAAACAGTCTGCACAAGCGCTTATGACCTTAGCAGTGACATCAGCACTCATGCAGTCATTTACCTGACTGTTGGCCCGTGTAAAAGCTCCATTAGAGACATTGAAAAAAACATTGAACACTAAATCAGCCAAACTGTACATGTTTTATAAACAGAATTTATTCTAAAGGGAAGAAATTGATGACAAATGGAAATAGAGACCCTAATTTAGTGCATTAGACAAGACATGTACCTAAACTTTTAGATAATTTTTCAGAATAAGCTGCCATGTGTGTACATGAGGAATAACACTATTTTGGCAATTATATGACTTGTATATCACATCTCTATAATTTTTCTCCTCAGCAGAATGTATCTCTAATTTTCTGTTGTTTCTGAGCTGCTGGGTGTACATTAGCTGTTATGATGTCTTCGATACACTGCACATAAAGAAAACAAACTCTCTATAGCACACACAAAGAAATAACCTCAACATGGAGCGCACTACAGAGTACTGAGCAAAGTAAATGCTATTTTAGTAGCTGTAAATCACTTACCAGTTATCTACAGCAGCAAGGAGACTTTCTCCGTACTGCAACAGCAGGAATCATCACCCCCCTTCACTTATTTTGTTTGGTCTTGTTATTTATAGAGATGGGCTTTACTTGATAACAGGCAATGGGCAGCAAATTAGAAGGGAAATCCCAAGTGGCCAACTCTTTAGCATGTTTGCATCATCCCATTATTTAAAAGTTTTATTCAATAAATTTAATGATCTTTATTTAAATTAAATAATACATCTGAAGAGCTAAACATTACTGTCCCATCAGCAAGAGCTGCTTGTCTTCTGAAAAAAATATATTTTCCATGGCTCTAAAAATCCATAAAATACTTAGCCATTAAAATTTCTGTACACGTTTTCCTTGTGTAACGATAACTATGTCCCTTTGGCAAATACAAGTCTAAAGGCTATCACATGACTATGACCTATGCATAATTTCTTGGATGGGCTAGAAAAACCTGTTTATGATCTATGTAGTGCCTGTTATTTGAATGCTATGTAAATGATCTCGATTAGAGTTGAGCGAACGTACTCTGCCGAGCTTGATGCTCCTTCGAGTATTAGCGTACTCGATCGTGCTCGTTACTCAAACGAGCATCACGACGTGTTCGACCCCGCCCCAGTTTTTGGCCCCTCCCTGCTGTGACATGCCTGTTTTGGCCCCTCCCCGCCACGACGCAGCACGCACATCAATGGCAATTTTTTGGGGAGAGAGAGAGAACACACGAACTAAGAAAAAAAAAAAAAGCTCGGCACCTGGCGTCCCACATACAAAAATGCTCGAGTCTCCCATTTTAGTCAATAGGGTTCGTTACTCGAGTAGAGCTCTCGAATTTTATGAAAAGCTCGACTTGTATAACGCGGACCCAAGCATTTGAGTGCTCGCTCATCTCTAATCTCGATCTTTCTGCTCAACGTTTTCCTATTCTATCTAATAATATTGTTTTCAAAATTTCTTTGGAGAAAAAGGAGACCCTAACAAGCCTACCTGCTCCCTATTAAAATAGAAATAAAATAAATAGTGGTTTGGAGCTCCCAGGTGTAGAGTATAATTATAAATTTATTAATTTTACCAGAGGACTGGCCTTGACTCACCCTTCAAACAAATCCCCTGAGGCACAAATAGAAGGACTCATGCAGAGCACACTTAGAGGAAACCCACATAAACACAGTCAGAACATACAAACTCCACGCAGATGTTGTACTTGGACAGATTTGAACTTACCATCATTATTCATCAATTTTTAGGGGTATTAGTAAAGTTCTGGTTCTGTTAGAACTAATTCAGACCAAACCAAGCTTTTTGCTGAAATTTGTTCAGCTGCCCGAAGTGAACTTTTAAAAAGTTAATTCAAAACTACTTTCTAGTTAAAAATTAAAAAGTAAATTTAACTTAGCAGTGGGATACCAGTACAGCTCTCATTAAATATTGTTTTTCCTGCTAAAAGCTCAGCAACTTACCTCCCATCCAAGAATTGTCTTTCTATATATCCCATATAGTAGCTAAAGGCCCATTTACACACGCAGATATCTTTCAAAAGATTGAAAGATCAGCAATCATAGTGCCTACTAGTACTTTATGCAAAAACTGCTATTAGTACTTTATTAGCTTCATTTGCATGCAAATGAGCTTCTGGGAGCTGTTACAGAACTCAGCAGGAGGACTCAGCTCTGTAATTAGCTCCATTGTTCAGCCATGGGCTCCCTGTGGAGAATTCAGCACCATTAACAGCAGACACAGCCTGAGGTCCTGCTTATCAGCTGTTCTGCAAGCAAGGCTGAGAACAGATGTAACAATGCTATCAGCTGTAATCAGCTCTCTGCAGGCAGAACACATTGGGCGGTCCTGCTTATCAGCTGTACTGCTGAACAATGGTTTTCAAGCAAAACTGAAAACCATTGTGCAGCAAAACAGTGAAAGATGGGAACATTTAGACACTACGATTATTGCTCAAAAGACGGCTTTTGAGCGAATTTTGAGTGATAATCGTTGTGTCTTATTGGGCCTTAAGGCTATAGTAACGCTACTTTGAATGCAAGCTAAACCACCTTCAATTACATTGTGAAATGACAAAGTGAGACAAACTTGCAGAAACAAAGATTTATGTAGTTTGAAATTGCGATCACAGTATACGTTTTTAAAGATATGGACCCTCAGGATTAAGTATATTGAATATATTCTATTTTAGTTGTCTTATATTTGGAATTTAAAAGTAGGATTGCCCACATTATGAGTCCAAAACTCAACAAACTATGTGGCTAATAGAAACTGAACTTTACTAAATATTGTATACTATTTTCTCCATGGATCCCATTATTCTTTATCCCTCTACCTCCCTCTGCATTCCCTTCATTGTATCTTTGTTACCTTCCAATCTGTACTTTTATCTATGTAATTATGTTGGAGTATTTTTGTGTATTCAAGCACTAAATATGTTTTTTTCTAACATCTGTACCGCTTAGTCTGCCAGAATGTTGTCTTCATGCAGCGATTTGTTATTGTATAATATTGCCTTCAGGTCTAATCTAATAACATCTTCCTGTTCTTTTGTATGTATTGTATACTATGGTTTACACTATAAACAAAGATTGTCTATACAGGGATCACTGTGGAAATATACTCATCATCCACTTTCGGGTGACCCACCAATCAAAGTTCTAAAAAGGTCCACATAAAAGGCGGCAAAGCAGTGTTGTGTGTAAATTAGTGCTATCTTTTCTTTATTTTGACTTTAGAATAAGATATTATGTTGCAACTAGTACAAACTATAACACATAAGACATTCAGAATGGAGAAGAATTGACTTATTCAAAAAAACACCATTCATTTATTCATTGCTCATTTGCATGAATTCAATAATAAATTAAGTGAAGAATTCTTTAGGGGTTACTGTGTATATGAGAAGCTATTTATCATTTGGAGAAAATACCTTTCTCAATTATGTCATATGAACATTGTAGATTAGAATATTAATATGTCCAGGCATTGATATACAATATTAGAAATGTCTCCAAATTTCACAGATACTCAAATATATATCCAGTATATTTGATTTTCAAAGCCAGAACTAAGCTAACAAACTGCAATGGAAGCAGTGTCACTCCTGCACACTGTAGTTTTACAGCTTCATATAATCTTTGATCTGAGTTTATGGGACAACACCTACTCCATGTATTTTTGGTTCCATAGGCAAGCATGTAAAGTTTTCTTCTGTTAGATTCATGCAGCATCTGACATCAAGAAAATCATGGCATGCTTTATTAGATGCTGTTTCAGGAAGGTAATCCAGTGCTGAACAGATGCACCATATGGCAGCACAGAGATAGGTGACAGTGGATGGACTGAAGACAAGTGTATCTCCTATGAATGTATGGTTATATGAGACACATATACACATCAAAGCCCTTCTTACCTGTCTGCAAAGCATTTATTGATAGGCTAAGCATTGGCAATAAATAGTGTTTAATGTTTATACTATTTGATCATAGATAACATAACTTTTAATTTAATGTGTGGTTGTCACAGGATCTGATTGGAGTCAGAAAGGAATTTTTTTTCCTTATATGGGGAAAATTGGCTTCTGCCTCATTGGATCCCCCCCCCCCCCTTCCTCTGGATCAACATCAGGGGGGTAATAGGGTGAACTGGATAGACATGTCTTTTTTCGGCCTTGCCTGCTATGTTACAATGTTAGCATCACAGTTATATACTACATTTGTCTTTCTACAGATGTAGCAAAGTGTAACTTAACTCTAAGCACATTAAGATATTTTTCTGCCCCACAGATTGTTTACACCTTCAATTGTTTTGTTGTGCTAAAATGACAATAACTTTTCAATGGCTTAAGATAAGATAACTTGTTGCAGAAAGTTAACACAGTAAAGTTAAACTTTGCTATATCTTTTATCTTTTTATCAAAAAAACAAATCCCTAACTTACAGAAAATAATAATTATATTTCTCCTAAAATTACCTGTTGATATACTACGACTTTTGAGCTCTTTGCTGCTAAGCAAGGCTGAAAGATTTGCTAACGAAAAAAGCAATTAGCTGTATGTGCTTTTACATCCTGCAACCTCTTCAAAGAAGCAGCAAACTTGTAACATTAGTCCCGGACTTCCTATTGACTGGAAGCTGTTGAGGTTTTGCTGTGCCCAATGCTAATGAGCACAATTTACTCATCTCCTGAATGACAAGAGAAAACGATGTCCAGTTATATTTTATTGATTGGAAGATGCAAAGGATGGACAGAAACTAATTATAAAGTGAATAATTTTCTAAATGGTGATGCAAAAGACTTACACTCTGGTACTGTGACTTCTGTATATTGCCCCACCGATAATATATAGAGAGGTGCAGTAGCTGTAGACGTAGATTGATAAATAGATAGATAGATAGATATGAGATAGATAGATAGATAGATAGATAGATAGATAGATAGATAGATATGGGATAGATAGATAGATATGAGATAAATAGATAGATATGGGATAGATAGATAGATAGAGAGATAGAGAGAGAGAGAGATATGAGATAGATATGAGATAGATAGATATGAGATAGATAGATAGATAAATAGATATGAGATAGATAGATAGATAAATAGATATGAGATAGATAGAACGTTAAATAATAATTCAATAGGTTTATCTGTTATTCTGGGTTAGAAAATGCATGTAAGCGGACAAAATAATGAAGCATTGTGCTCAAATACAAAGTGTGTTCTGTTGCAATGACAAACAGTTCTTCTGCAGCTATCTATGGACAGACTGCTAGGTAGATATTGCGGCTTTGGCTGCCGTACATAGAACTGGTCTATGGCTTGTACAGATTTATAATTTAACTCTTCTGTCTGAAGACACTAGTACACATCCTGTGGCTTTTGCATATTCACAGTGAACCAGTAGCGATACTGAAGGACAAATTGATCCGTAAAACTGTGTATTTAAAGGCAGAGCATCTCAGAAGCTGATGCTTATTCCAGCTTTAACGCTCACAATGAAATCTTACCGGATAAATCATAAAATCCTGTAGGATTTTACTTGTTTGCCAATGAATTTTGAAAAGGCCTTACAGCAGTTTGAAGAGCAAACACAATTAGATTTGAAAATTATTCAAGAATCATTTTAACATCCCCTTGAGGTTACTATGTTAACTCAAATGGATTTTGCCTTCGATCACAACTCAACCACTGCTGGGAAGCTTTGATGAAAACACAGGCAGAATGAGTCCTATTCCTTCATGGCCATTTGCAAACTTACTTAAATTATAAGACAGTTGTAAATATTCCATGATTTACTTTTTACGATAATTGAAGAGCCATTTAATTAATGAAAGCTTGTAAAGATGCACTTGTAAGTTTGTCCTGGATTGCTACATCATATTTAAATCATTTCTACAAAGGCAGAATATTCTTCGATTTGCATGACTCTTATTGTGCCAATATTATGTATCAGCACTGTGATTTGATTTCTAACAGTTCATACATAATTTATTTATGTTACAGTATGTGTCTGCGCCCTTTGGGAGCAAGGAAATTATGGTGTTATATTCCTTTGGAAATGAGACCTTGCTGTTAGCTACATAGGATGGGGTAATGCTGTTGTGATTTAAAGTCATTGTTCTACATTGTGCAGCTATCAATGGTAAATATTGCTCAGTGCATAGGCAAATATACATACAGCACAAATATCTATCTATTGCATGCAATGTATTTATGTCACATTAACTAATATTTTTTGAAGAAATATATTATTAGTATCATATATTATTTACAAAAGATACGTTAACGTAATTATTAAAAAGGTATAATTACATTATTCCTATGCAATAAATTAACCCCTCGTCATAGGCCCTTGTTTTTTCATTTTATCCTTACGTTCAAAAAATCATAACTTTTTAATTTTCCAGTGACATATCCATATGAGGGTTTATTTTTTGTGGCACATGTATTTTTCAGTGGTGCCATTTATTATACCATATAATATATTGAAAAACTTTGAAAATGTCTACCGGTAAGTCAAAATTTTTTTATTTTTATGCTGTGCACAGTGTGGTAAAAATGACTTTATTTTGTGGGGCAGTACAATTAGTGATACCAATTTTTTTATGCTGTACTACTTATAGTTTTTATTTTCCATCCAAGGGCCAGTGTGAGGTCTTGTTTTATGGTGGGGTGAACTTTGATTTCTATTGGTGCATGTCATTTTAGAGTTCTAACAGCTTTTTGATTGCTTTTTATTCAAATTTTCTTGGAAATGGGATGATCAAAAAAGTGCAATTCTGACAGTGTGCATTTTTTCTGACAGTAAAAAAAATGTTAAAAAAAAGGATGTTTACGGATGGGGTGATACCAATTTTTTGACTGGGAAAAGGATTTTTAAGCTTTTCATATTTTTTAAATATACTAATAATTAAAAAAACTTTAATACTATTTTTACTTTTTTTTAGAACTCATAGGACCCTGGAACTAGCGATCATATAATTGCATGTGCAATATACTGCAATACATCAGTATTGTATTATATTGTACATTTAATGCCTTCCTATTAAGCCCTGTAATAGGTAATGCTTAACAGGGAGACATCCATGGGAGGCCTACAGGCCTTCACAAGACCCAGGTTGCCATGTTACTTGAAAAGCACTCTGCAATCTGGTCATAAGTGGCCATTCAGGAAACAAAGGTAGTCACTTCCCTTTGCCCATTAATTTAAATACCGCTGTCACTTATCTCCAATCCCGGCCATTGTGGCCAGACATCACCAGTCAAAGACAGCAAACACCTGCCGTGTTTGGACTAACTTTGGCTCCTATACGCTGATGCCCAATATCTGTGGTATATATGACGGATGTTAGTAAGGGGACAAGTACATTTCTAGTTGGTGATTCAGTGATTGTCTTGCAGCACTAGGGTCTTAGAATCCTATTTGATCAGGACCAACATCTGTAAAAATTCTGTATGTTCTCCTATTGCTTGCTGTACTTTGGTGACTTATCAACAATACTAGTAGGCTCATTTGCTTACAGTGCATGCACAAGCCCAAAATACACAAATTAGTGAGCCTCAGTGGGAATAAGTACTGCATAAAAAATGTTTGCACAATATACTGTAAATCAATAATAAAACAGAATACATATCTTACATATTATCCAATAACTCTAAATAATAAATTGTTACAATGCAATCAAGATGAACTATAAAACATGTGGCATATGTGAATATAGTTTATGATATGAATGAATACCTTATCTAAATAGTTTTATTGCCTCCACTAAAGTAGTTCCTTTCCAGTGAATAAGCTACAAGACTACTTCCCAGGTGAATGTGGTTCCAAAGAAACCTCTTCTTGTTTTATAGCTGTTTATCAGCAAATGGGTGTAAGTTGGGCCCAACAGAGGAGACAATCTTGAGGGCCCAGGGTTAGTCAATATAAAATATGTGAAAGGCCACTTTTACCTGCATCATACCGGTACCGTGTCATTATAATTATGCACATAGGTCAAATCGTTAATAGTCTGATATGTTATTTGTAAATAAACTCAATAAGAAATGTTTCTATCAGCAAGTGTTTGGCTTCAAATTAGCTTTAAATGGCGTTGTTTTCTCCTGGACTTATTCTGCTCATTTCTCCATAAGAACCTGGAAATTCCAGAGTATCCACTGGTTGTCAGGTGGGCCATCCCAACTCTATCTATCTATCTATCTATCTATCTATCTATCTATCTATCTATCTATCTATCTATCTATCTATCTATCTAACTATCTATCTATATATCTCATATCATTAAAGAGGACCTATTACCATGTTTTCCTTTTAGAATAAACAGGAACTACCAGGTGCCTTAAACAATGACACTGGGTATATCTATTAAATGTATGTAAAAGTATCTATCTAGCTATACAATGGTCTGATTCCTGAGATACAGAGAGAAAGAACCAAGTGGACAGTAGATTTTTATCCCTGGCACCTCTATTTGCTATGATTTTGGTTAGGATCAAGGTTCCTGGCTGCCCCTAGGACTAAAGGCCCATTTAGACACAAAGATTATCACACAAAATTCACTCAAAAGCCATCTTTTGAGTGATACGTTTGTAAATGTGTGCCCATCGTGCACTTTTCGTGCACTATTCCTTCATTGCTGACTTTAAGCAAGCTTTAAGTCAGCAATGAGCCATATCAGCGCCACACGCTGAGTTCTCAGTGGGATATCGCTGACAGCTTCGAGAACAAAGCAGCTGTTTGCAGATAACAGTGCTCCTGCTTTCATCTGCATACAGCAGGAGCCTTTATTTACACGCTAATAAACTCTTAAGTAGCTAATTACCTATTTAAGAGCTTATGCAAAGTGATTGCTCAAAACTGTCCCTCAAACTGCCATTTGAGTGAATTTTGAGCAATCATCTTTCAGTGTAAATGGGCCTTTATATGCTCCAAGCTAGTCTGGTGGTTAATTCCCTGAATAATGTTTAGTAGATGGGAAAATGGATAAAATGACATTATTAGAAGATCTGGTTGTACAACAAAAACAATAAAACCTCTATAATGTACTGGGAGAGTACACAGGACATTGAAATGGAAGAGAACATAAGTGTGGACAGATAGTCTTTGGCAACTGAAGTCAGACAAATATAGATGTGCTACCAAGAGTGAAGCACAGAAAGTCAGAGAAGGCAAGGGTCAATAGTAGTAATTAAACACAGTCAGGTATGCAGTACAGTAATCAGTAGTTTTGGATTGTAGTGAGACATAACAAGGGTTCAGCTTTGGTAATCTAGCAAAGCTGGATTCACTATACAAATAGTAAGCGATGCAGGAAAGGAGACAAGCAAGCTAGGACAATAAAAGTACTCAAGCCAAGGCAGGTATGCAGTACATTAGTGAGTAGTCAGACACACCAAGGGTTTAGCTTTGGTGATCTACCTGCAGGGTCAATCTTTGGGTTTGCAAATTGTGCGACTGCAGTGTCCAAGGAGCAGGTCCTCAGCCTAGGAGACAGTGGGGTGGAGTTTGAGCCTTGTCACGGCGCTCTACCATCTCCCACCCTGAGGGTAGCATGGGACCCATCCACGTAACTGAGGGAAGGCCTTCAAAAAGGGTAACTCACTGTGTGGTTTGTCTTGGCAATCAGTTGTCATGGGCGACGCCTCTGCAGTGAATGATGAAATAACTGATCCACACTCACAGAGGAGGTTTAAATAGCAAAGCCGGGAACAGTTGGCAGTGCTCCTTTACTTGTGAAACTTATTTACAGTCCAAATACGATACAATTCATGTCACCAGAACAATTGGTATAGAAATCACAAAGTGGTGCGACAGGGAGAAAATCACGGGTTCACCAAGAAATATACAGTCCCAGTTATCTGTAGGGCTCCATACCCGGCACAAACACCTCTTCTACTCTCTGCACTCACATTTGGCATACACTCCACACTGCGATGGCGGTTCCCTCTCTCCTTTCAGTTCCTCAGTGGGTTAACGCCACTGGCATCTCCTAGGTGTAACGGGCCAAGGGAAGGCTGGGGATGCCTCTCAGCCTCCTCTATTCCGGCCTACACAGAATGGAAAATCTGTGTGTGTGTTCCTTGCTAGGCTAGGACCAGAATGAGGACTCCCCACTCTCTTGCACAACCACTTATGAAGCATGGTCACATGAGACAGCTTATTTGCAGACTTTAACCCATTCAGCACTGAAAACTCCAATACACATTTTGCTGATTCATTGCTCATTCAAGGACAATAGACCAGACAGTAAAAACAACATATAGCATACATTATGGAGGGGCCATGTTGTTCTGGGCCACTACACAACCACACAGGACACATCACTTCACTAAGATCAAAGAGCTCCACCAGCTGACCCAGGGCTGCCCAACCTCACTCCTAAAACTCTGGACAGTAGTAGGGGTTAAATTCACTAATACACACACATACACAGGCTTCCGTCTGGTTTGAGTCTCTAATAACTGCATCTTGAATATCGTGTAAATTTTCCACGACACAATAATCTGCATCAAATCCACAAGAAGAATCCACATCTAAATCTGAACGTTTTGACACGATTTTGGTGTAGATCCACAGCAGATTCCCCTGTCTGCAGCATCCAGACATTTTTTGGAAATCCACCAAGGGGAAATATCCTCATTTAAAGTCATAGGTATTAAAAGTGTGCTCTGTCTAGCAAAAGGTGGAGATTGGTTTAAAAATTGCTTTCAAGTGAGGTTTATTGGATTATGCTGTTAAAAAGACAGATTTCCACATGGTCTTAAATCTGATCTTATGTTTATATATTAATATTTTTGTATTGTTTTTCATGTGTTTTATTTCTTCATTATTTATTCATTAGTAGGAGTGGTCATGCTTTTGTTATGTCATATCCTGTTACCTTTAAATTACTTGCTTCTTGTATAGCCTACATGCTATGATTAAGGCTTAGTTTTTTTGCAAAAATACGTAGGTCCCTGCACATGTCAGCATTTTTAGCTTTTTAGGGATATATTCTTATAAAGATTCATATTTTTTATGAGAAGTGCTAGAGCTACATACATCATTTTTTTCCACATTGCATTCCTGTGAAATCAGCTTGGTGTAATTCCCCATCCACTCCCCTTACTGGAGCCTAACTGTTTCGCTTAACGCTGTGGATCAACATTAGTCAGAGTAACAAAAATTACAGCATGTCCAAATTTTGTCCGGTTCTCAGACAAAAATAGTACATGTAAGGGTTAATTCACACGAGTGTATATTGGCTACGTTTTCATGGCCGGCCGATATACGCAACCATCTGATGCATTGGAATTCAATGCATCAGTTCAGATGGCCGATTTTCCAGTGCCTTAAAAACAGCCGGCCTGAAATGATAGTGCATATGGTGCACATTCTGGCAGGCAGTTTTTACACCGGCCCGAAAAGACAGTTCAGGACCTATACTTACTAGCCGGAATACAGCGGCTAGTCCCATTGACTCCTATGGGAGCCTATGAGACCTGCCAGAGAAGGAAGGTGGGAGGGAGTTAAGCAGCATCTCTGCTAAACTCCCTCCCCCCTTTCCCTCTCCCTCTCTGCCCCTTGTTGGCTGTTGGCAAAGGGAGGGAGCAGGAGTCCTTAGGAGCTAAACTCTCTCCCCCTGCCCGACAGTATTCCGGGTGCAGCGTTTACTCATCGCACCCGGACTGTCTGCATGGGCGCATAAACGGGAAGTACAGCTGTGACTGCCTCTTGCTCATGTGATTTTCGTTCTCCCTGTGACCATGACGCGGCTTACCGAAAATCGCAGCACCCATGTGAAGGAGACCTCAATGTATGGTGTCTTGCACATCGGACAGCACACAGACGGGATGTCTGTGTGCTGACCTATACTTGCACACTAACTGATAAAAAGTTGTGCCTGAGTTTCTCATGTAGCCTTAAATCTGTTATAATCTGTCGCCATAGTCAGCTCTGCCAATAAGCTACCATTTAAATCTAAAATTATAAAATAAAAATGCTTCCAAAATTTGCAATGTGGAGTATATACTAATTACTTTTAGACAGATGATTTCTCTTTTTACTTATATTTGTTGGCCTTAATAGATGTTAACCATTGTCTCTCTCTCTCTCTCTCTCATTATTCTATTACAAGTAGTCCTGCAGCTTGGAGGGTACATCACTAAATGTAATTATGTTATCATTAGAGTAGTGAATACGAGATACACCATTCATCTATCTTCATGGTGATCTCTGTAAATGAAAATGTTCATGTTATCAATATGATGTCAATTTGTATACCTGTCTAATGCATCTACATAAATACTCATTAACGGACTTGAATTATCCATTTACCTCTAGTCACAATTTAATACTACAAGGAATAAAGCCGTGTTGATTGACAGACAATTAGAAATTTACCAAACATTGGGCTTTTCTGAAAATCAGCATTATTTTATCTGGAAGGCATGGTTGGTAATTTCTTGAATTTTTCCTTTATTCATTACAACTGAATAATCTAATTATCTCTCATTAAGCTAAAGTTGATTATTTAATTTATCTTTGTAAATGTGACAGAAAAAAAATCTTTCTTTAATTAAGCAGATCAGCAATTATCTGTTGTTTTACGGGAAGCTTAATGCTCTCTACAAATAGTGTGCTCTGTGATTCTTATCAGGAGCTTAGGCAAAGAGCGTGAATTAGTGCATGCTATTTTATTTATTGGCTATGTAGAGCAAAGACAGTGTGGTACCATGTCAGCCAGAAAAATCTGTGCAATGGTAAATACTCTTGTATGAAAGAGACAAAAGTACTATGGAGGTAATATTTATTGGCTTACCAGAAAAATCATACATGCACATTTTTAAGGCTACTTAAGGCCTCTTCGTTGGGGCTTAAGTAGTCTCAAAAGCACGTAGTTTTTCTAGTTAGCTAATAGAGAGATCACCTCCATAATATTTATGTCCTTCTCTACAATAATATTCAGCATTACATTTACTGGCTAATCAAAACAGTTTTAAAGGGGTTTTGCCCATGTTTAAAGGTAATGGCACTATATGACCAATGGTGGTCCAAACTCTGTTACTCCCACTGATCCTCAGAATGAAGGGAACACAGTGCTAGTTTTGTGATACATCCTCTTCTAAAGGCCCATTTAAATGTAACGACTATCACTCAAAGTTCGTTCAAACGACCGAAAATGAGCGATAATCATTACATGTAAAGGTGAATCGTGCACTTTTCATTTGAATGATGATTTTAAGGTGAACTTAAAATCCATAGTTCAACTACTGGAGATAAAGCAAACACATTTATCTTTCAGTAGACCACAGGCTGTTATCTTCACAGGGAGTCGGTGTGCCAGCAGCCACAACGAGAACTATGAAGCTGTGTTTACAGCTGGCCATGTGATTAATCACACACTGGGCTCTGCAAACAGCTCCTGGAGGTACTTTTATATGCAAATGAGGATGAAAAAGTGCTAATGGCCATTAATCCTTTATGAAAAAAGATCGCTAAATCTTTCAGTCATTTGAAAGATTATCTTTGCGTGTAAATGGGCCTTAAATTATCCCTGAACAGCACCACCTCCGGACACTCAGCTGTGCTGGGATAATTTACTTGTGCAGTGAGTTCTCAAGATCAGTGATGATAGGTCAGACCCCCGCAATCATAAAGTGATGGCCTATTGTAGTAATAGATGGAAATTCTTTAATTAGCAAATTAGGTTTATTTGTGAATTTCAATCATTTTCAGTTATATGACCATGTTGAGTATTTTTTATTTACCGAATATGTATAACTCCATGTAAGCTCCATGCCTAAATCAAGCAAACTTTTGCAAACCTGTGAATTTTGGCAAGATTGACCAGTTGTCTAATGTGAATGAAGGCAGATATCAGGGGCAAGAATAATCTTCTGTTCTTCTGAGATGAGCCAAACTCTTTTGACAACACAATTCTAACACGTGCCAGACATGCCCCACTACTGTGTCTATTTCTATCAGCAAATTTCATTTATGTTCTTTCATGGACTATATTTATAAAATTTAGGACAATGGAGGCTGAAATTGGATTCCATGGTTAGTCTTCGTGATCTTAATTAGGGCAAATACAGCTCTGAAATAGGAAACTTCCAATTTTCAGGGTTTGCCTCCCATTGTTCATCATAAGCAGTGTTCAGTTTGCATATTGAAATTTTAATATTTCAAGATTTTTATGTGGATAGGCATATAAAAAAACACCACAACATCTTTGGAAAAAAAATCTGTTTAAAGCTTGATATGAATAATATGTTATTTTATGTCATTTTCTGGTGATACATTACTTTCAAATCTATTCCACTGAGGCAGAAGAAAGTATGAGAAGATTGCATGGATATCAAGCAGCTTCATTGAGAAGTTCAATTTTTGAGACCAAAGACTATGGAGGAGCTGTCAGTCTCTAGTGATGAGTGATCAATGGAATAATAGGTCTGTGTTGGAATTGGGCCTATTTCTTCAAAATTATCATGAATCAGGACGGACAATTCTAACACTCACTAAAGTCAATGGGATTAAAAATTGGGTCCACTGATTTGCCCTCCAAAAAGTCCCCAATACAGCCAAAGTCCCCCAAATTGCATACATCAGGTATGCCCAAAACACCCACTTTGGGTGTACTTTGTGGGATTGTACTGGCAAAATTAGGACTGTATACAAGGAGGAGAGACGGATGACAATATGCAAATTGAGTGTTCTTACTACTAAAAGGAATGCATCATTCTAAATTTTTCCACTAAAACCAGATACTGACACATATTATTATAGTTTCTAATCTGTTTTCATTTTCTGGTTGTTGATTTATTATATTGTCTGTCAATGACTTTAGAAGAGCTGCCATCTTACCTGAGCTGTTGTTAACAGCATTCAGACATATGCTTTTACAGCAGCCACATGGACATAGAAACCCTTAGGCTTCCCTCACACAAGCGTTTTTGTACAGCGTTTAGTGCTGCGTTTTCAGCGCTGCACTCAATGCTGTACAACACTGCCATTCATTTCAATGGGGCTGCTCAAACAATGCTGCACTTTGACAGCGATGCATGTTCTATCCTTGGGCGTTTTTAGCACTGCGTCACCCATTAAAATGAATGGGCAGCTGTTTCAGTGCTGCTGAAAAAACGGCACAACTTGGTGCCGAGTTTTGGGCAGCACTAAACAACAGCGCTAGCTGAACGACCTAAAAAAAAAAAAAAAGATTCTTACCTGGCAGGTGTCATCGGGGTCCCCCTGCACCACGGTGCAGGCTCCCGTCCACTTGTCACGCTGACAGAGCATCTTCTGCTAGAGACGGAGATTGAATTCCCCGCCTCCAGCTAGAGATTGCTCTGATTAGCTGAGTCAGATGGGAGTGACAGCTCTCTCAGCCAATCACACCCATTCATTCAGTGCTGGCTGTGATTGGCTGAGTTGGCTGACTGACAGCCTACATGAGCCAATCAGAGCAATTTTTTAGCTAGAGGCAGGGATTTCCAATCGCTGTCGTTACCAAAAGATCCCCTGCCAAATTGACAAGTATCCCGCAGCTTGCATGGAGGTCTAGGGACCCCGATGACACCTATTAGGTGAGTATTGATTTTTTTACTCAGCACCTCTGACTGCGTATTCAGCTGTGCTGAAAACGCAGCAAAAATGCTGGCATAAAGTATGCCAGCGCTGCTGAAACAGGGCTGAATCTGCCGTAAGCGCAGCGTTGAAAAGCGCTGCGTTTCTGCAAACGCCTGTGTAAGGGAGGCCTTAGGGTATGTTCACGCGTAGCGGAAATGGTGCAGATTTTCCACAGAAGAAAATCAGTACCATAATTTGCATCCAAAACCCGTCACAAACTGCGTCAAATGGAAAGGTGAAATCTGCTGCAGAACCGCATCAAAAACAGCATCCTAATCCACATTCACTATATAAAATACCCAGAAAAATAGATGTACAGATAAAAATATATGCTTTGGCTTAACATGAAGCAACATAGCTTTAACATACGTCAAGCAGCATTGACTAACCATCCAATACTCTGGTTACTAAGAAAACTATTTATCTGTAGGAGTGATAAATGAGCTATTTAAACAATATAAGTACAATGATGCAGTGCTTGGTGGCCTTATGTTAAACTGATACCCTTACAATTAAAAATAAATTAAAAGCTTAAGTAAATAATAATAATACCTGGGCATCTCATTAGCATTGAATATCATCACCCACTGATCACACTGAATAAAGCATACACCACTTAATGCATCTAGCTGCCATTTAGAAGATAAGAGCGCTCTTTTGATCAATAACATCAAACAGAGGTGCTGGACAAACAGCAGTCTTTATAGTATATTAATCTTAGTTGTTCCTTGTACCTGCATGTATAAAGTGATCATGTGAATGCCTCGCTCAATTTAGCGATCAATTATTTGAAATTATTGACACCTTGTGTTCTGTGACACCTGATTATTCAAAATGAAGAGCCAAGTGTATGAATTACATTGTTAGTATAATGTACTTTTTTTTAGAATGTAATACAATATGGCAAATCGAATGATTTATATGAGTATTGTTTTTTTACTATTAACAAATGTGGGTGATTTCGCCTAATAAACCCTATGCAAAAATTTTTTTTTCAAATCACTGTACAATGTGGGGCTTCTTTCACACCAGCGCATATTGGCCGGCGTTTTCATGGCCGGCCAATATACGCTTCCATCTGGGGCGTAGAAGCTTGTGAACAGGCGCACAAATCTAACGTTTGCGCGTCCATTTACACGGCATAGGGTCCGGTGCATATGCACCGAGCTCACGATGCCGTCACCCATTTCCCCTTCCTCCCCATTGCAGGCTCACCTCTTGTCTACTCCCCGCTTATTCTTTGCAATGGGAGGGGTGAGACGGGGCGGAGCTAAGCGGTGGCCCACCCCGCCTCCTTCTATTGATGGCTATAGACAAGGGGTGGGGAGAGGGTGCTAACTTAGCTCCGCCCACATCCCGCTCCTTGTCCATAGCCATCAATGAGAGGAGGCAAGGTGGGACGGCGCTTAGCTCAGCCTCCGCCTTGCCCCCTTCCATTGCAAAGAACAAGCAGGGAGGAGATGAGAGGTGAGCCTGCATGGGGGGAGGAGAGCAGAGGAAGGAAGTTTAGCAGCCACACTGCTAAAATCCCTCCAACGTCCGGGCGCTGTCATGGGCTGTCATAGGAGCCCATGCAGCGGCAGACGTATTCCGGCCCAAAAGATAGTTCCAGAACTATCTTTTGGGCCTGACGTAAAAACGCCTGGCACTATATTGGCCTTGCCGGGCGCTTGTACGTCTCAGTAATACGCCCATGTGATCTGATGCATTGGAATCCAATTCATCAGATCACAGCGTATATTGGCCGGCCGATATGCACTCGTGTGAAAGAAGCCTAAGTGTGTGACGTATGTTAAATTGAAGGTGACAAAAGTGTATGTCCCCGGTTTGCATTCATGATAATGCTTTTGCCTTGTTAGAAGGTTCAAAGAGTTAGGTAATGTTACGTTTGTGCAGGGCGCAAGTTCAGTGCCTATCTTGGACATCATCAACATGCCAGACCAAGATGTAATTTCTGTCCACAATTGATAAATATTGACAAATATTATATGACCAAAATGTGGGGAACACAAGAAGGGCAAATGTAATGGTAACAGAAATATGGAGATGGGGACACTATCCTTAACCAACTTTGGTGTGGCAGAGCCTGCCTAGAAATGGGGCAATCCCATCAATAGGTCCGGCCCCACGTCAGGACCTAAGGGACCTAGTCTGTCTCTAGATGGAGGATAGTGAAGATGTTTAATGCAGATGAAAAGAACAATTTATATAATGTTGCGATTAAGGCCCACACAGAATGAAGAACCATTAGTACTTGACTGGCAGGAGACCAATACCTCACCAGATACTTTGAGTAGGACAGTAACCAATGCCCATGAAGAAGCAAGTCCAGAATAAATACACTTACATTATGTCTAATTAGCCAGCTAGGGGAAACGCCTCCCTTTCTGCCAATTAGTCCATAGACCACAGGAGATCTGCACTGACAGGGCACATACAATGAAGATATGCTCACATGGGCCGGGGCTAATGTCATGACGTCACCCTGGCTCCACTTCCTGATTGCAGCTGTCATGCTGCAACAGGTAATTTCGGAGATGAGATTTCATGGATCACAGCCAGCATGAGAGTATAGCAAACATAGAGACATGGATGATATGATGATATTACTGATGCTAGGCTGGTTGCAGCGCATCATTGAACAATTGGGACAGTATGTGTCTTCTGGATTTTTTTAATTCACAGTGAAGTCTAAGAGGAAAGCTGAATACGACTGCGATGAGGAAGAGTGGTCTAGGTTTACTTTAAAGGTTACTGAAGGCCATCAATCTTTTGATTGGTAGGTGAGGCCTTCAACTTTGCAATGTCACCTTTTCACTTCATCTTGACGTGTGATCCTCCAATATCATTCAACAAAGAAAAATAAGATAAAACATTTACCTTTCATGGATTTCCCAGGGTGCCTGCAAAACTTTTATTAAATAACATTTGCTGTTTTTGTTTTTTTTTGCAGAAGTCAGATAACCCCTTTATAATACTATACCTTCCTTTTCTGCACCATTAACAAGAAAAGACAGGCCATTTTTGACTTCAATCAATTCTAATACATTCAGGGAAACAGGCACCTAAAGTATAAATATAGATGCGCTTTTCTGCGATTATATATTAGTCTCCCAGACTCATGTTTTCACTTGTGTATGCTAATTGCTTTTCAGGCAAGAAACCTGGAACCAAACTATATGCACTGCTCTATTTGTCATATCTTGTTGTGGTCTTCAGCCACAATTTACTTCTTATCTGCGGGGATGAATTTTTAAGCTGCTGTATGAATTTTTGATAAAAATGGGTAATTTTCCTGGAAGTCACGTGACTTAAATGTTGTAATTGAACCTTGCTGTATTGATTTTTTTTCCTTTGTGCCTTTAAGCAAAGTAACATGTTTTGGGCCATGTTGCAGCCTTAAAAGAAAAATCATTTGCCTTCATTTATCATCATTTACAGGATAAAAAATGAAGATCACAAAACATTAAGTGTCCTTTCTCAAAGAGAAATAACACTAGACTCTGTTGACAACAAAAGTCAAATTAATATTACTGGACTATTATTAAGAATCACTAATTGTCTGGAATACATTCATTTCATCAACAGTTTTATTCAGTTTATAAGTAATACCTTAATATTGTAAACGCTCTTAGGTTGGGTTTATAATGTGGTTTTGTCACAATCTGAAAACTATAATTTTTTCTGCAATAGTTTGATGTGCAGTGTTGGTTAATATACATTTAGTTTTACATTGTATACATTTGCATTATATATTGCAGTGATACATTGTGTTATTTTAGAAATTGGTTTGTATTATCTAATTTTTTAATTGCAGAATGTTCAAGTTCGGGTACCTCTGAGACTACACAAGTAGTTTAACCTTTTCCTACCAATATCGTTTTCAGACTTGCCCATTCAAATCCTAATATTTTTCTGAAAAATGTTAAAAACATGTCTTTCAATATAAAGAACAAATCAAATAAGAGAAGTTGTATATGTTACTTCTGAGCTGGAAGCCAAACACTTTGTCTGGATCAGGCGAATCTGTTGACCTAAAATAACAGATATACATATGAGTATAAAAGTAAAAATAAAAACTATCCCGCGCCTTAGCAGAAAACTTTAAAAAGACACATGCCGTGTCGAAACGCGTTGTTTTAATAAGAATAAAAAAAATTGGTTTTCTGCTAAGGCGCGGGATAGTTTTTATTTTTACTTTTATACTTAGTTATCCAGCCCGACCGTGCTTGCAAACACGGTGCAAGGATATCCCTGGACGCCGCTCCAAAAAGAAGCATGGAGAAGCAAGAAATCTGCTGAAGGCAAACGTGGACAACAGGTGCAGAGGGGTTAACTCCTTCACCACCGGATTAACCCTTCTGGCACCGGGTAAGTCCACCTCTCATTTAGCTATAAAAGCATTTTTAAACTGCAAGTGAGGCGCATTTTAAAGTACATTTTCTAGATATACACAGAGAAAATTATATATTTGTACAAAACCAAAAAGTGGGTGAGCAGGAAATCTAACCCAAACCTACTATTGTGATGAGACCCTACCTAAAAGCGGGGCACTCACCATAATGAGGGCGACCCACTCCAGAGTTGGAAATAGGAATAATGTTTGCTACAAAAGATAACAATGTATACAGTAAAGATTAGAGATGAGCGAGCACGCTCGTTTACGGCTGATGTTCGAGCGAGCATCGGTCTTCTCGAGTAACTGATTACTCATCTAAGCAAATGTGGGGGGGGGGGGGCGGTGGGGAGAGTAAGAGAGAGATCTCTCTCTCTCTCCCGCTCACCCCCGCCGCCCCCCGCATTTGTTCGGATGAGTAATCAGTTACTCGAGAAGACCGATGCTAGCTCGAATATCAGCCGTAAACGAGCGTGCTCGCTCATCTCTTGTAAAGATGTTTTTTAAGTGCACAAAGAATCAGATGAAATACCAATATAGAAATAGCAGTAAGTCAGCAGACAGATGTTATAACACCCCAAATATTCTAAACACTAAACTTATGTGACAGGACAGGAGTCACTGACTAAATCAGAAACCTCTTCAGACGAGAAGTATAACTGGTGTCCTCCACGAGGAGGAGTCAGAATAAATGTGTATAGACAATCACTGATTGGCTGGCTGTGACACACGTCTCCCAGCTGACCAATCCATCTATACACCAGAGGGAAGTGCTCATTTCAACATCCAACACTGGAATAACAATGAGCATGCGCCAGCATGTGCATCACATGGGCTGGGACTGATGCTGTGACATCACCCCAGTCCTGATCCAACGTGGCTGGGGAGCCATAACAATATATTTAGTTGTGTAATGAAAAGTTTTGAAAAAAAGGAAAGAGCCCAGCTGTGACTGCTACCACTCCATAACTATAGCTATACCCCTGTTTGAGACATTTGTCCTTTTTTGTGTAAATACAGGAATAGGTGTTTCTCTACAACAGATTCTCATTAGTAATGTACAGCCATATAATTAATATAAACAATATAAGAAACTGACTCACAGAGAAAACATAAGTCCTAGTTGGATGCATTTACTATTACTGATTTTAGAATAGTATTACATTTACATGGTTTATTGACATAGTATATGATTTTGAAATAATTAAAGGCTAATTCTCATAAAGTGGAGTAAGATAATGCTAGAGGGAGAACCAACTAATGATTTTATGCGTGTCAGATGAAAATAGTATAAGAATAGTAAGGATCGTGTTGTATTCACTTACAACGTTCTGTACTTCAGTATTTGCAGGAGTTATACTTAAAAGGCCATATTTTTATTTTAGATATATTTTCTTTGTGGAATAAATGAGACTGTGAATTAAAATATTGTAGTTGTGTTTAAGGAAATAAACCGTTTTAATTGATGAGTGTGTAGTCTGATTTGCCCTGAAGGTAAACTGAGCAGTTTCTGTGGTGGAATAGCTTCTTAATGGTTCTGTAGGCTTCCATGACTGATGTGATCTATTGCTTATCCTATTGATTAGATAGATAGATAGATAGATAGATAGATAGATAGATAGATAGATAGATAGATAGATAGATAGATAGATAGATAGATAGATAGATATCATTAACCATCAGGCAAGGTGCAGGGTTTATGCAAAACGAAGGAGAGAGAGTTTACACTAATCATAGAGAACCACCCATTGGATGGTTTGATAATAATATAAACACATTAAAACACTGATCTTGGGGACTTTCTACGCGCTATGCAGAGAAGGATAGGTATGATGACATTTGTCGACACACCACCTACCTGTACATACAATTGATTTAGACCCTAAAATCAATATGACAAGGGCCAGCATTAAAGGGGTTGTCTCGAGGAAGCAGTGAATTTTTTTTTTGCCCAGTCCCCCTAATTAAGCATACATTACTAAGCCCCCCTGTAAATGACTTTTCTAGCTGGTTTGTACTTACCGTTCCAGCGTTTCAGCAACTTATAAAAATTTTCCCAAGATGGCCGCCGGCTCTTTTCCCATCGCTTGCTGTAGCCCGACGTGCGCGCTCCCGAGACGCTACCAGCTGTGTCTCCCTGACAACCGGACGCCCCGCAGCCGCCGACCGGACCCCGGGATTGAACACGGCCGACCAGTCACCCACCGCCAGGCAGCAGGTAACCGGCGCAACCCCCCCCCCCGGCACAGCGGCAGCCCCCCCCCCCGGCACAGCGACAGCCCCCCCATCACAGCGACAGCCCCCCCCGGCACAGCGACAGCCCCCCCATCGCAGCGAGAGCCCCCCCCCCGACACAGCGGCAGCCCCCCCCATCACAGCGGCAGCCCCCCCCGACACAGCGACAGCCCCCCCATCGCAGCGGCAGCCCCCCCATCACAGCGACAGCCCCCCCGGCACAGCGACAGCCCCCCCATCGCAGCGGCAGCCCCCCCCCCGGCGCAGCGGCAGCCCCCCGGCCCATCACTTACCTGGGCAGCAGGACGGCAGGACAGCTGGGCGGCTTCTTGGGACAGCTGGGCGGCTCTGCACCTTCCTCTAACAGAGGATGGTACAGAATGGCCGCTCCAGCGCGCTCCCGAGCAGTGACAGCTCGTCTGCGCATGCGCAGAAGAGCTGTAGCGGGGAGCACACTGAAGCGGCTCGTGCTGAAAGGAGAAGAACGGACTGCGCAAGCGCGTCTAAAAAAGCAAGCTGCCAGCGAATTTAGACGGAACCATGGAGACGAGGACGCTAGCAACGGAGCAGGTAAGTGAATAACTTCTGTATGGCTCATAATTAATGCACGATGTATATTACAAAGTGCATTAATATGGCCATACAGAAGTGTATAGACCCACTTGATTTCGCGAGACAACCCCTTTAAGGGGGTACAAACTGGGCAATTGCCCAAGGGCCCCATCCCCAAGCGGGCTCTCAAGCAAACTGAGGGACTGACTGGACTTACCAATGTGCAAGCGTATAGACAGGTTGTGGCACCCTTTCCAAGCAGTGGTGTAGCCATAGGAGTTGCAATTACATGACTCATAAGCTAGGAGGGCCCAAGGGACCCCCCATCGTAACAAGAAACTTACAAATGACAGACATTGGGCTGCATTTTTCCAGTCACCAGGCAGGCCACTGAATTGCCATCTGTTGAAAATCCCTCAGTGGGCTCAGTGAGTAATGTGCCGCCGCCCCCCCCCCCCCCCCCAGCTTTGATATATGTGATATACCTGCTACATTACAATATATTTCAGGGGAAGTGTCAGGCTGGCAGCAGTTCCCTCATTTAAAGTCAGCTGTTTTCCAGGGGTGCTGGGTGCTTCTTCAGTTGGCAGACACATTCTTAAAGGAGGTCTGCCTGATATTACAACCTTTTACGTTTTCATTTCAGTTCAACACACTGCTTTTTCCTCTTTTCCATACCCCTTGCCCCCCGTCCGCTATGTTCTGTTTATAAATCTCACTATATACTGGTAGTGGGCATGGTGTGGGGGTATTATTGGTAGTATCAGTCATTATATAGTGTGTTTTATTCAAAAGCAGATTGGAGGTAAGATTTGATCACTGAATGGGGGTAATATTTATTCCTGGCATTAGATAACTAGAAATGTATATGAATCGTTTGTTTTTGTAAAACCCTAGCAACACCCCTGGAAGTACTAGAGTACTCTGCATGCCGCCTCCTAAATATCTTGAATATACCTGTGTTGTTAATGCAGAATTTCAGTATTTTGGGCCCCATTTCTAATTTTGCTTAGAGCCACACTTTCTCTAAAACAGGTCCTAATTCTGATATATTTCCTTTTAAGCACAACTCCTGCACTCTGTCCACAACAGTCCTCAATCTAGGTAGGGTTGAACTGCATTAAACAGGTCAATAAAAGTATAAAAGTACCCAACGATCTAGTAGCAAAGCAATGTAGGGTTCCTATAGAGTATAGACCATGAAAGTCCCAAACAACTATTAGAAAGGAGTGGATGCATTCTGAATATATACTGTGGTAGTTGCCGAATGTGAGCCAAAAGTCTTCTACATGCTACCACCTAAGTATAGGAACAGTCTTGTACATTTATCCAAGGTATTTAAGCCTGTCATATTACTTCAGCCTTGTTGACAGCTCATTGTTCATGAGCACTAGCTAGACAGTAAATTGTTACTAGTTGCTTTCATGATTTACTTGGAAGCAAATAGAGCAAAACTCAAATAAATGGCATGTGGTTAAATCGTACAACTTATGTATATAGTTAGTTTAAAAAAAGGAGAAGGGGATGCCAACTTCACCCAAGATTTAACTCTGAATAGAATTAGGATAACAGCTCTGGTTAAGTGATTGCTCCAAGGCCCATTGCTCATGTTAGGCTTCTACTTTGCTGGTCAACCAAGTTAGGGCTCCTGCACACCTGTGTTTTTCCTACACGTTTTTTTCACGCGATATCGCTGCATTTTTCACACGATTGTCAATGGGACTTTCTAATGTTAAAAACGCATCGCACAAAAATTGCAAAGCGTCAACTTGCGATGCGTTTTTAACATTAGAAAGTCTCATTGACAATCGCGTGGAAAAAAACGCTGTAAAAATTGTGTTAAAAAACGCGCAAGAAAAACGCAAGTGTGCAGGAGCCCTAAAGAAAGAGAAATTTCTGCATAATTTATATTTAGAATTCTCTTGTAAGTTAAAAGTACATTTGTATCCTCACAATACTGCAGAAATTGTAACTAATTGTTTTAACTTCATAACAAGGAGAATGGCATAAACAAAGCTATTTATTTGTCCAGCAGCTGAGCACACATCACATGAGTAAATGCATTAGTCCATTAGTTTAGGAATAAGATTGCAGGAATACCTGGAGATTCTCCATAAATAGGTTTTTATTTTAAACTTAATTAAATCTAATCAAATGGTCCAGCTAAATAAGCTAGATAGGTTAGTAAAAATAGTGTAAGTTGTGACCACAGATTTTATTTTACAGATTGTACTGTGAGTCCGCAGCAAAATCTGCAGGTGTCACTTATAGATTTGTCATGCATTTTCCTATGGATTTTTCATGGATTTTCCTATGGATTTGCTGCACAATTCACCCTAGCAATTGCAAGCAGTAAAATCCACACTGAGGCCTTAGTCAGACGGGCGTTTTTTCGCGCGATTTGCGGATCGCATGACGGATGCGCATCCGCAAATCGCGTGACCAATGCGCGCAAGTCGCCCGCAAATCTGCTCCTAGCCGCGTTTCATTAGAAACGGGCCGGAGCTGTCCAGCGCATTGCATTCAATGGAGACAGCAATAGAGCCGGCTCCATTTAAAGCAATGCGCTGCGGGCGAGCCCGGGATGAATTGTCGGTAAGGGCTTAAATATATAAGCCCTTCCCTGCAATTCATCCTAAAATGTGTTAAAATAAAAAAAAATTGTATACTCACCTTCTCCCGGCAGCCGGAGCTCCGCGCGGCCATCCTGCAGTGGGTGTGAAGGGGGTGTGAGTCAGACCTGCCCCCTGATTGGCTCAGCGCTGAGCCAATCAGAGGCATGTCTCACTCACACCCATTCATGAATTCATGAATGGATGTGAGTCAGACCTGCCCCTGATTGGCTCAGCGCTGAGAGGCAGCAGTCACTCACCCATTCATGAATTCATGAATGGGTGTGTGAGTGAAACCTGCCTCTGATTGGTCAGGGCTGTGACCAATCAGAGGCAGATCATTCAGCAGGCGGGGATTTTAAAGCCCCGCCGGCTGAATAGTGCCGAGAAGCAGTTCAGGAGAACTGACAGCGGCCGCGGCTGGACTCCGGCTGCAGCGGAAAGGTGAGTATACCATTTTTTTTTTATTTTAACACATTTTAGGATGAATTGCAGGGAAGGGCTTATATATTTAAGCCCTTCCCGACAATTCACCCCGCGCACGCCGGCAGCCCATTGCTTTCAATGGAGCGGCTGTATTGCCGACTCCATTGAATTCAATGGGCAAACATCGTTCTTCTCTGTCACAGCTGTTACAGCTGTGGCAGAGAAGAATGATTTGTCTTCTATATGTTCTCAATGGGGTCGGTGCTGCTGCCGCCGGCCCCATTGAGCGCATATAGAGAAGAGAACAGGAATCGCAGATCGCAGATAGGTGCGATCTGCGATTTTTTGTTCTATAATTTATCGGACGAGCGCATAAAAAGCGCTCATGTGTCCGATACCATTGCAAAGCAATGGTTTTATAAAATCGCCGGACGCATGAGCATGCGCAAATCGCGGCTAAAAACGCCCGTCTGACTAAGGCCTGATTTTGTAATCCTCATCTACCTGAAATTCACAGTGTATCCACCCCCTGTCGCTGCACCCTTATGGCTCTTTCACATGAGTGTCGTTTTGATGCTGAGTAGGTGTGTCAAAAAAAATCACATCTACAAGAACCCATAGTTTCCTACGGGTTCTTTTAGATGAATGATTTTGTAACGTGCCGATAAAATTGCGCATTAAAAGATAGTGCAATTGGCGCGTTTTTTTAATGCCAAGATTTCTTTCCTATGCCCTATCTTTTGACAGCATAGCGCCAACAGCTCCCATACTCGCTAATAGCAGCAGCTGCTATTTGTTCATTTGATTTAACACTCAGATAGCCGCACTGTTTTAGCATGGCTTTAGCATGGCTATCTGAGCGTTAAAATGACGCTCATGTGAAAGAGCCCTCAGGGCCTATATACGCTACAATGTGAGGAGTAAAAATTTGTGAACGGGCACACAAATCTAACGTTTGTGCACCCATTCAGGCGGCATGGGCCCTGGCACATGTACGCCGAAGCTGCCATGCCGTTGAGCCTTTCCCTTCACTCTCCCTTGCCAGGTCACCTCCTCTCTCCTTCCCTCCGTTTGATTCCAATGAGAGGGGCGGAGCTTGGCTCCGCCCCATCCCACCCCTTGACTGCAGCCAGCAATGGGAGGAGGCGGGACGGGACATTGCTTAGTCACACTACTAAACTCCCTCCCACCTTCCTTCTCCGGCTGCTGTCATTGGCTCCCATAGGAGCCTATGCAGTGGCCAATGTATTCCAGCCCAAAAGATAGTTCCAGGACTATCTTTTGGGTCCGACATAAAAGCACCAGACGCTATATTGACCGGCCGGGCGTTTTTACGTTGCGGGAATACAGCCATGTGATCTGATGCATTGGAGTCCAATGCATCAGATCACAGCATATATCGACCGAACGTGAAAACGGCGGGCCGATATACGCTTGTGTGAAAGAACCCTCAGGGTGCCTTTACATGGAACAACTAGTATTCAATTAATCGCTTGATTGATCAAATGTGAGAGTTGTTTCATGTAAACACTGCCACCAACAGGGTGATGAGTGATAATAATTAGTTTGCTAATCACTTTATTTCAGCTAACCTAAAAATAGTCACTGGTTGATTAATTAACCTCTTGTATAAATAGGTAATCATTTGTCTTTCAATGACCAGCCTATGCACAACAAGTGAACAAGAATTGTGCTATGTAAAAGCACACATACAACAGTAGTTTGTACACTAACAAATTGCTGTAGCAACTATTTCAAATTACTATTTAGACAATATTTGTCTACTGATAAACTCAACTCACTTCTATGTTTTTGTTTATAGCAGAATTCATAGCACTTTGATAGATTTGTTGCATGGTAGACACCAGCAGAAGACTTACAATGGGATTGGTGTCCATTAAAGATGAGAGAACACCAAAATGCTCGGGTGTTCGTTATTCGAAACGAACTTCCCGCGATGTTCGAGGGTTCGTTTCGAATAACGAACCCCATTGAAGTCAATGGGCGACCGGAGCATTTTTGTATTTCGCCGATGCTTGCTAAGGTTTTCATGTGTGAAAATCTGGGCAATTCAAGAAAGTGATGGGAACGACACAGAAACGGATAGGGCAGGCGAGGGGCTACATGTTGGGCTGCATCTCAAGTTCACAGGTCCCACTATTAAGCCACAATACCGGCAAGAGTGCCCCCCCCCCTCCCAACAACTTTTACTTCTGAAAAGCCCTCATTAGCAATGGATACCTTAGCTAAGCACCACACTACCTCCAACAAAGCACAATCACTGCCTGCATGACACTCCGCTGCCACTTCTCCTGGGTTACATGCTGCCCAACCCCCCCGCACGACCCAGTGTCCACAGCCCTTAGGACGGACAGAGGCAGGACAAATAGAATTATTTTCAGTTTTTTTCCACCAAAAGGCAGCACTGCGTATATTCAATGAACATGAGAAGTTTAATAACTGTGCTGTGTCCCTGCTAATGTGTCACAGAACGTGA
The DNA here is from genome assembly GCF_035609145.1 of Eleutherodactylus coqui. Classification (NCBI taxonomy): domain Eukaryota; kingdom Metazoa; phylum Chordata; class Amphibia; order Anura; family Eleutherodactylidae; genus Eleutherodactylus; species Eleutherodactylus coqui. The sequence goes on along the minus strand of NC_089838.1, from coordinate 228,782,853 downwards.
GGGTAGCAGAGTTATTAACTCTGGCAGAGCAGGTATTTTTTTTCCCAATTAAGGAAAGCAAATGGCGAAGCCAGGAGTAAACCGCAGCTGGGTGCGTCTGATTTTTAAACGTTGCACACGCAGCCGACACGTGTCCACCGCCCTTAGGACGGACAGAGGCAGGACAAATAGAATTATTTTCAGTTTTTTTCCACCAAAAGGCAGCACTGCGTATATTCAATGAACATGAGAAGTTTAATAACTGTGCTGTGTCCCTGCTAATGTGTCACAGAACGTGAGGGTAGCAGAGTTATTAACTCTGGCAGAGCAGGTATTTTTTTTCCAAATTAAGGAAAGCAAATGGCGAAGCCAGGAGTAAAACGTAGCTGGGTGTGTCTGATTTTTAAACGTTGCACACGCAGCCGACACGTGTCCACCGCCCTTAGGACGGACAGAGGCAGGACAAATACAATTATTTTCAGTTTTTTTCCACCAAAAGGCAGCACTGCGTATATTCAATGAACATGAGAAGTTTAATAACTGTGCTGTGGCCCTGCTAATGTGGCACAGAACGTGAGGGTAGCAGAGTTATTAACTCTGGCAGAGCAGGTATTTTTTTTCCCAATTAAGGAAAGCAAATGGCGAAGCCAGGAGTAAAACGTAGCTGGGTGCGTCTGATTTTTAAACGTTGCACACGCAGCCGACACGTGTCCACCGCCCTTAGGACGGACAGAGGCAGGACAAATAGATTTATTTTCCCTTTTTTTACACCAAAAGGACCCACTGCGTATATTCAATGAATAATAACTGTGTTGTGGCCCTGCCTACACAATTCTTTCCCTGTAGTATCAATGGAGGGTGCAATGCTCTGCAGAGGCGATTTTGAGAAGAAAAAAAAATGCAGCACTGCTAACAGCAGCCTGGACAGTACTGCACACGGTTAAATTTGGCCCTAGAAAGGACCGTTGAGGTTCTTGAAGGCTACACTCACTCCTAACACTCTCCCTGTCTATCCAACACTTCTGTCCCTAATGCCGGGTGCAACGCTCTGCAGAGGCGATTTTGAGAAAAAAAAAAAAAAAGGCACTGCTAACAGCAGCCAACACACAGGTATTACTGGCCCTAATAAGGACCTTTGGGGTTCTTGAAGCCTACACTAACTGCTATTTCTCTCCCTACAGCAGCTCCGGTACCAGCAGCACTGTCCCTCATCTAACTCACAAGGCATCTGAGGCGAGCCGCGGGAGGGGCCGACTTTTATATTCCGGTGACATCTGATCTCCCCAGCCACTCACTGCAGGGGGGTGGTATAGGGCTTGAACGTCACAGGGGGAAGTTGTAATGCCTTCCCTGTCTTCCAATTGGCCAGAAAAGCGCGCTAACGTCTCAGGGAAGGAAGTGAAAGTAACCCGAATACCGCATGGTGTTCGTTACGAATAACGAACATCCCGAACACCCTAATATTCGCACGAATATCAAGCTCGGACGCATACGTTCGCTCATCTCTAGTGTCCATCATTTGGATAGGAAAAATAGCTCAGCATAAAGCTCTATTTTTCCAGTCAAATATGACGAACTTTGTGTTAGGACTTCAAAAATATGAAGTTTCTGTAATTAATCAGGTCCCATTTCTTGTAGCTTGCACTACAAAACAACTAGTATCTCTATATGTGTTACAATTGTGCATATAGTGAGCATTTTCTCATGTCCATTAATATACCCGACATCTAGTCTATTGTGCATTTCATATCTGGTGCTTAGAAATCTGTTGCACATTAAGCAATCATTCGTGTTGTAAATATACTGTATATTTGGATACTGTGCATCTACTTGCATCACAATGGGCTCTCTGTTTACTGCAAGTTCTACTTGACAAGCAGAGTATGTCCATACTAATTAAGAGATCTCCAACACAGACAATCTGTCACCTACTTTTAGCCCTATAATCTAAATTTATGGGCTAAAAGTAGGTAACCTGTGGAGTCCGAGGATCTAAGTTTTAAGGCCCATTTAGACAGGACGAGTGTTGGGCAAACTTAGCCCAACACTTGTCCCCGCACATACCAGCTCCCATGCACCTGCACGGGAGCTAATATCGCAGGCTCACAGCAGGGAGGCTGCAGGAGATTTCTCTCCTTGCTCTCCCCGCCCCTCTCCATTGACATTAGCGATCAGTGATCTGCTCATCGTCCATTGTTTATGCAGCATAAATGATGGACCATGAGCTGATCGCTGATCGTTTAGTGTAAATAGCAGCCATTCAGTACTGAACGGCTGCTATGTTATGTCAACAGAGAGGGGCGGGGGAGAGCAAGGAGAGAAATCTCCTGCAGCTTGCTCACTGTGAGCCAGCAATACTAGCTCTTGTGCAGGTGCACAGGAGCTTTATACTCACCTTCCTTGTCATTCCCCCAATGTTAGTGCTGGAAGCTGCTGCATGCACAGGTCATTGAGTGTCACTGCTAAGTAGTCCACCTATTAAGAAATTAAGTAGTCCGCCCTTTCTAAAATTAGCTTAATGCACCTATCAGGACTCAAACCCATTAGATCCTGTTCCCAGACCAGCAGCTCTCCCTGTTGAGCCATCCAAACTTTGACAAGTTTCCCTGCAGAACCTAGCATTGTTCAATGATCGTGTGTATTCTAGTTCCTGCATTCCTGTCCTGGACCTTCCCTGCTTCCAATCAGGCTCACTATAAAAGCCTGATCCTGACACTCCTCCAGTGAGTGATTATTGTGCTACACTGCCTTTATCAAGCTTCATCTTCTAAATCTCCTCCTTTCCTGCAAACTACGACTACCTGTTAATGACCTCTGGCTCTCCTCCCAACAACGCTACATTGCTACCCACCTCCTCCTTTTGTACTGCAATCATGATTACCTGCTGACAACCTCTGGCTTTGCTCTCGACAACACTGCCTGCCTCCTCCTTTTGTGCTGCAAACCGTGACTACCTGCTGATGACCTCCGGCTTCCTCCTGGCTACTCTCCGGTCCCGCACGGCTACTGCACCCGTGGCTCCAAACCCAGCACCAGAAATGCTACAGCACAGGGGTATGATGGGGAAGGTAAGTATAAAGGCTGTTTTACACAGAACAATTATCATTCAAAAAATATTTTAAACAAGCGAAAATTAACGATAATTGTTCAGAGTAAATGCAGCCAATGATCAGATAATGAATCGTTTGCTTTTCGTTTATTGTTCATTTTATGCAGGCATAAAAATCATCACTGGCTTGTTCATTAATCATTAGGCTTAAATACCGATCTTTCAGTCATTCTCATTCACTTTTACAGGGAATGTGAATGACTGAGTGATTTTTGTATCTGCCTGTATAAACAGGCTGCCTGAGTGAACGAACGAACTCTGACGTTGTTTATTCGTTCAAGTGATAAATCATTTGGTGTAAACGGTCCTAAAATTTACATCCCCGGATTCCATTGGTCACGACTTTCATCTTATAAGCTTAGTTTATGGGGCTAAAAGGAGGTGACAGAGTCCATTTAATGCAAAATTGGAAAGTTTGCTAACTTCTGCCTGTTGCTGACATTTGACCTGTTTGTATAGCAAAATAGTTCAATTGCCAGCAGTTCAGTATAGAAGAAATTATTTTTGATAACTTCTTGAAGTATGCACAGTGTACACTTGCCTGACTTTTGCTATGGTGTGGCATAAAGAAAAAACCTGATTCATTGTGGTGCAATGTACTCACAGCTGCCTTATACCTGGTGGTCCAGTGTATAAACAGTAGTGGGAATTCTGTTGATTCAGTCTTACATTTTTCACTGCAAGCCATGGGAACAGGTGGCACTACAGAGGTATTTTTCCATCTTCCTTATTTGCATAAATTACTCAGAGAAGCTAGCATGGCCTTTTAGGTCTTCTTATTCAGCTTCTAGGTGTCCCCACACCCCTTTTGGGTGCTCTCCTTGGGGACAGACTATAGCATTTCCCGACACGCTCACCCTCTAGGTGTCTCCACACACTTTTTGGGTGCTCTCCTTAAGGAGACACGACACCCCTCCTGACTCACATTGCAGGCCTCTCACAAGCTAAGCCAGAAACCTACTGCACACTGATGAGGGGCAAACACCCCGAAACAGCTGTATGTGTATGGTTCTTTGGCTTGGTTTTCTATTCCAATCATTGTTAAGACTTGTTAGAAAGTCACATTGATTTGTAAGGAATTCTGCCGTCCAATAGGTGGCGCTGCCGAAGTAATTTTCCATCTTCCTTATTTGCATAGACTGTGTAGAGACACACCTCTTCAAAGAGGGGAATAGTACCACCCAATTTTCATGGTATTTATAAATTTCTAGCAGGAATAACAGAGGAACAGCACAAGACTGAGCTCTAAGAAAAGTTACTCCAAAATTGTAATTTCATGGTAAATAAAAGTAATTACTAAAAAGAGACCTGTCAGGGACATGTTCGGAGAGCTAACAGAACCTCTTCAAGGACTGCCAATCAGTCAATTTTTGGCACAAGAGAGGGAACTTCAAAAGTGATCTGTTAGAGAATGTAGCACCACTAATATCTGTATAGCCATCAGGTTCTATTATCGGAATGGGATGTATATGAAATTATTATTTCCATTGACATGTATTGTAAATACCTTGACCAGATTGATGGAGCAATGGGAGGGGGCAGTGTAGAGCTAAGTGCCGATCCGCCCCGCCTCCTCCCATTGATGGCTATAGACAAAGGGCGGGACATGGGCAGAGCTAAGCACTCACCCTCTCCCCGCCCCTTGTCTATAGCCATCAATGATAGGAGGCAGGGCAGACCTGCGCTTAGCTCCACCCCCATCCCGCCCCCTCCCATTGCACAGACTGAGCGGTGATGAAGACAGGTAAGCCTGCGATGGGGAGGGAGGGGAAATGGGAGATGGCCTGGTGAGGGTGGCGCATTTGTGCCGCCCTCACCAGGCCATATGAACGGGCACACAAACATTTGATTTATGCACCCGTTCACCAGGTTTTTTGCCCCCAATGTAGAGCATATCGGCCAGCCGTGGAAACGGCTGGCCGATATGCACTTGTGTGAAAGAAGCCGCAGTCTGTGAAACCAGGTGATTGTTTGTTTAATGGTTGCTCTATCAGCCTACTTTTATCTAATGTTTATGGAAAGCTTTAGACAGTATGAGCTAAATTTAGTGTTCAGGACTTTTTATGTTGAGAAGAACGGGACAGTTCAATGCAATGAATGTTTTCATAGTAAGAATTTCCTTTGATTATCATTTGGCAGATTGATGAGTTTTTGATTTTTGAAACAATAACAGCCCTGGTCCCCCTTGGTGACTAAAACACATGACTCCTGTTTGTTGTGCTTTGGGGGATGATAAGGGAGGGAGAGGGCTGCAGTGCAAGATCTGCCTCAGTCATTTTCAAAATCAATACTTGCTCTCCGAGCATGGGATAATTTAGAGAACATAATTCAGAAATCTACTGTTCAGCATGCATCCTCCATCAAAAAGGGTTTCATCTAGACTCAGCACAATGTCTACACACATACAAAATCAAAAACACTTATATAGATTGAAGGGAAAAAAGGATCCTTAATAGAGATAAAATGGCTGTTATTGTCTATTGGATGGTGAATGACAATTTAGTTGAAACAATATACTCTTACTTCTTATTGTAATCATGAGCTGCTAAAGAACTTCATATTTTTTGCTAATGATTCTATGAATGTAATCTAAGTTAGCTGGATAAATTACCAAAGAGTTTGCAACTATCATAGTTTTATAGAAAATCAGTAACAATCCCATTATTTATTTACAAACAACTAAATAAAATAATACAAAATAATCCTAATATAGCCCCAAAACACACAATATACACAATATATTGGGCAAAATAGATAGGGGTACCTCGTAATTTCTTTCTTTGCTGTAGGTTTGTAATTTTGTATTTGTCATGTTACAGAATGTAATAAACATATAGAGGAGTTTTAGGATCACGTTTGTATTAAAAGTGCTATCATTATATTGTTTTAGAAACTCACCCATTTACGGAGATGATATGTGAGACATTATCATTTATGATCTCAATAGCAATACCTAGCTGGAGTACTGCAGAGACAAGTGATCAAGGGAATGTGTAGATCAATTATGTATAAACTTTATCATCAGATGTCCTAAATTACTAATTATTGAATTCTATCTTTGAAACTAGCAGCTGATATTAACAAAAAAAGTGCTAATTTGGGGTCTTTTTTAGACAGCTACAATGACACTGTAATTTACTGTGCAATAGGTGCAGGGTCAGCGCCCCACCCTGGTCAGCGAACTGCTGCTCCTGTCCATTTCTGTCTCTATTGTTCTCACTGCCTCTGCTGACCACAAGCAATTCCTTCTAGTGTAATCTCAGGAGATTTTCTGCCTCCACAATGGGGGTAGGGCCATTCACTGTGTGTACCAGATAATCTTTTACAGGATCCTTCATGTGCACAATGCCTTTCCATACCTGACATCCGAGTAAAAAATGCACAAAGTATGATTTAATAATATGCATTGTTTTGTATTCTTGTGAGTTGAAGAAAAGACAAAACTACTCATCTGAGATCTAGTACTGTGGATGGCATATAATAAATCTCACAGCCTTCCATGGTACTCCGTTTGAATAGATCAAGAATGATAATGACCATCAATTTGTATCACTGTCATAGCAGCTGAAAAAAACATTTGGGAACAATAAAGTTTTGAATACTCTCAGAGTGTAAATAATAACAGGTCACTTTAAAAGGATTGATTTTATTGGCTCTAAGTGGCTATATAACAGGAAATTTAACAGGTTTATAAGATCTTTTTGACATTGAGATTCCCCTCCTCCAATTTAAGGTCAAATGTAAACATTACAGCCATGGCTTCCCAGGATTGGTATGATGAAAGTGTGCTGACGTGCCCCCCAAAAATGTATTTGATGGGTTGTATGCCACTTGTGGAATTGTCAACACCTATGTAACACTTTTAAGATACACTTATTATAACCAACATTGCTTAACCCCTTAGTGACCAAGCTACTTTCTGTTTTTTTCCTTTTTCTTTTTTTTCCTTTCCCCCTCTTTTTAAAAAATCATAACATCTTTATTTATCCATTCACGTCGCTGAATGAGGGCTTGTTTTTTTGCGGAACGAGTTGAATTTTTCATTGGTGCTACTTAGTGTACCATATAATGTACTGAAAAACTTTTTAAAAATTCTAAGTGGAGAGAAATGGAAAAAAATGAAATTCTGCCATCTTATGGTGCGACTTGTTTCTACGGCGCACAAACTGCAACAAAAATGACATGATAACTTTATTCTATGGGTCAGTAGGATTACTAGAATACCAAACTTACATTGCATTGGTACGCTTTTGGAATATATATGACTTTTTGTTCACTTTTAATTGCATTTTTCCTTGGAGACAGGGTGACCACAAAAGCGCTTTTCTGGCGTTTTTTTTTCTGACGGCGTTCATCGTGTGAGGTAAATAATGCCTTACTCTGATAGATAGGACTTTTACAGAAGCAGCAATACCAAATATGTATTTTTGTTTTATTATTTAGATTCTTTTATTATAAATATGGCAAAAGGTTTTTTGTTTTTTACTTTTATTACTTTTTTTTTCAACAATTAGTAAAACGTATTTTTACTTTTTTTTAAGTCCTCAGAAGGGACAACAACTTGTCATACTTTGATAGCTCCTGTAGTATAATGTAATGCCATAGCATTACATCATACTGCGATCGGGCAGGCAGTCCATCAAGCCACCCCATGGGGATGGCTTGATAGGCATTCTGCCATGACAGCCCTGGGGCCTTTCAGAAGGCCCCCAGCTGCTTTGACACCCACATGGCTCAATACGATCTCATCGCAGGGGGCAGTACGGGACCCCCGAACATCATTCGGGGGATTTACATGCCGCTGTCAGGATTGAAAGCAGTATTTAAAAGAGTAACAGCTCTGATGAGCCACGCAGCTCATCGGTGCTGTTGCCACCAGGTGTTGGCTGAAAGAAACAGCCAGCACCCATGATGTATGAAGAGAGATCGCGAGGCGATACTCTGCCCGCCGATACAGGCGTTCACTAAGGGTTTAAAAGTATAACTTTCACTTTAAGTGAGTTTGGGCACTGTATTAGGCTGTCATGTGTTTACATGGGTAAAAACATTATTTATGGCCATTGTATTGTATCCTGCTTTTATCAACACGTTTAGCCATTTCTGAAACGGTGAAGAAACAGTAAGAAGCTCTGTCAGATTTCCCTCAATTTAGCTCTAGAGTGGGCTGAGACTAGTTGCTATAATGCCTGTTAAATAGCACAAACAGAGAAGAGGAGATACTACGCCCCTATCTTTCCACAGCACACCCTGATGGGCCATTTACACCTGACGATTATCTCTCAAAATTCTTTCATATGAACATTCACAGGCTTTTATAGCTGACTCTTAGTCAGCTTAAAAACCATTGCTGGATTATGGGCTTGTCGTTCTGTGTAAATGCTCCCCGCTCAGTGCTTCCCATAGGAGGTGAAGTGCTGAGCGAGAAGTCTCGCGATCCAGTCTGCACAAGCACTGATGACTTTAGCGGTGACATCAGTAATTGTGCAGTCATTTATCCGACTGTCGTCCCAAGAAAAACAGTCAGTAGAAGTGCCAGTAATATGAATTAAATAATACAGCAGTGTAGCCATGAATCCAGCACTGGGATGGGATAAAACACTTGCTAGAACTTTCAGCAGCCACATCGGTATGCATCTCTCTGCCTCTCACTCACTCTGCTGCTGCTGCTTCTTCCACCTCCTCCCCTCTTCATAGAAAACTATAGACAACATGTAATCTGATCCCTCAGTAAGCTGTAGATCTGTTTTCATCTCTGCCTCTCTGGACATGGATCTTGCTAGGGAATTAAGAGTGAGTGATAAGTGGAGAAAGAAGTATTGTTCTATAACAAAAGTTTCATAACACTGTTTGTGCTATTGATTTATGGGGGGCAATTGACTCAATGTTTAAACTTTAAAAAATAATTTGTATTCTATTCTATTAGGCATTGGTGCACTGATTATAGAGCACTAATGTTCTGTCATCATCTATCTTCTCAGACAGCTCCATAAGCATACATACTTGATTTGGCCAAAATATATATTGCCACATGGAAAGAGATAATTCCTTAACATCTCTGAGAGCTGTTTTTGCAATGGTAATATTTAATGTACTGAAAAACATTTAAAAATTCTGATTTATTTTAAAAAATAATTGGAGTGAAATGGGAAAAAGCTTAATTTTGCCATTTTTAGGGTATATTGTAGTTATGATGTACAAACTGCAGTAAAATTTAAAGGATCACTTTATTCTGTGGCTTAGTATGATTAGGATGATACAAAATGTATTTGTAATTTGCTTACTAGTATATATATATATATATATATATATATAATCTTTAAAAACACAAAATGATTTTCTGTTGCCATCTACTGACTGTCATAGCTATTTTATCTTTTTGTTCATGGGGTTGTATGAGGGCTTGTTTTTCACAGGATAAATTTTTATTTCTCTTGATATGATTTTAGAGCACATACAACTTTTTGATCACTTTCTTACATTTTTTCTTAGAGACAGGGTGACCAAAAAAAAACACAATTCTGGCATTGTGTAGTTTTTCTTCTGAAAACGTTCATCGTGCAGGATAAATAATACATCATTTTGATAGATCAGACTTTTGTGGATGCAGCAATTCCAAAAATGTTTTTTTTAATTATTTTTATAAATACAGGGAAAGTTGTTTTTTTAACTTTTAGTATACACAAATTTTTACAATAATGCATTTTTTAAACTTATTTTTACTTTTTTTTCTTAACTTATACCATATACTACTTCAGTATTGCAGTACATGGTATTTCTGCTGGCATTGTATTAAGACATGCGATAGGTCTTTCTTAATAAGCAGAAATATATGGCAGCCCTGACCTTGCAATCTCATCACAGGGGGGCTGATCGGGACTCCCCCAAACTTCGATTTGGTCAAATGATGCTGTGCGAATTGACAGCAGTATTTAAAGGGCTAACAGCTGAGAGTAGCATGAAGCACTGTTCACAGCTCTTATGGCTGGGTGTTAGCTATCAAAAACAGCCGGCACTTGCTGTGTATAGAGTGGGCTCAGGTCCTGGGCTCGTTCCATACAAACCTTGCCTATGGAGGTGTACATGTATATCCTTTAGCATCAAGGGGTTAAGGTACCTCTTGTGATGATTATTCTCAGGTTAATAAAGGTTCAGGCATGTTAAAATCCAAAATGCTCAATTGCTGTTCCACCTGACAGCTGATGTTGGGAGGGTCAGTCAGACTAATATCATGTACATTAGTATAACTGAGGATGCCGATGACATTAGCAAAATCAGCAGAAATTATCTAATGTGTATTGCCAGAATTAGAAAAAAGGAAGAAACATCTTTACTAGAGATGAGCGAATGTACTCGTCTGAGCTTGATATTCGTGCGAATATTAGGGTGTTCGGGATGCTCGTTACTCGTAACGAGCACCACGCGGTGTTCTGGTTACTTTCAGTTTCCTCTCTGAGACGTTAGCGCGCTTTTCTGGCCAATTGAAAGACAGGGAAGGCATTACAACTTCCCCCTGTGACGTTCAAGCCCTATACCACCCCCCTGCAGTGAGTGGCTGGGAAGATCAGATGTCACCCGAGTATAAAAGTCGGCCCCTCCCGCGGCTCGCCACACATGCCTTGTGACTTAGCTGAGGGAAAGTACTATCGTGCTGGTGCTGCTGTAGGGAGAGCGTTAGGAGTCAGTGTAGGCTTCAAGAACCCCAAAGGTCCTTCTTACGGCCACATCTACCTGTGTGCAGGCTGCTGCTAGCAGTGTTTTTTTTTTTTTTTTCCTCAAAATCGGCAGTGCAGAGCATTGCACCCGGCATTACGGACAGAAGTGGTGCATAGGCAGGGAGAGTGTTAGGAGTGAGTGTAGCCTTCAAGAACCTCAACGGTCCTTTCTAGGGCCAAATTTAAGCGTGTGCAGTACTGTGCTGGCTGCTGTTAGCTGTGTTGCATTTTTTTTTTTTTCTAAAAATCGTCTGTGCAGAGCATTGCACCCTCCATTGATACTACAGGGACAGAATTGTGTAGGCAGGGCCACAACACAGTTATTGTTCATTGAATATACGCAGTGGGTCCTTCCCTTTGCAAAAAAGGAAAAGAAATTATATTTGGCCTGCCTGTGTCAGTCCTAAGGTCTCGTGTACGTGTGTGCTGCGTGGACAACGTACAAAAATCAGACGCAACCAGCTACGGTTTACTGCAGGCTTGCGCCATTGTCTTTCCTGACTGGCAAATACCTGCTCTGCTAGAGTTAATAACTCTGCTACACTAAAGTTGTGTGACACTTTTTCAGGGCCACACTACAGTTCTAAAAGTTATTGTTCATTGAATATACGCAGTGGGTCCTTCCCTTTGCAAAAAAGGAAAAGAAATTATATTTGGCCTGCCTGTGTCAGTCCTAAGGTCTCCGTGTACGTGTGTGCTGCGTGGACAACGTACAAAAATCAGACGCAACCAGCTACGGTTTACTGCAGGCTTGCGCCATTGTCTTTCCTGACTGGCAAATACCTGCTCTGCTAGAGTTAATAACTCTGCTACACTAAAGTTGTGTGTCACTTTTTCAGGGCCACACTACAGTTCTAAAAGTTATTGTTCATTGAATATACGCAGTGGGTCCTTCCCTTTGCAAAAAAGGAAAAGAAATTATATTTGGCCTGCCTGTGTCAGTCCTAAGGTCTCCGTGTACATCTGTGCTGCGTGGAGAACGTAAAAAAATCAGACGCAACCAGCTACGGTTGAGTGCAGCCTTGCGCCAATTTCTTTCCTGCCTGGGAAATCAAATCACTGGTAATACAGCATGCTGAGGGGTAGGGGTAGGCCTAAAGGACGTGGACGCGGCCGAGGACGCGGAGGGCCAAGTGAGGGTGTGGGCACAGGCCGAGCCAGTGCGGTGGCCAGGGGTAGAGGCAGGGCCAGACCGAATAATCCACCAACTGTTTCCCAAAGTGCCCCCTCGCGCCATGCCACCCTGCACAGGTCAAGGTGCTCTACGGTGTGGCAGTTTTTCACAGAGACGCCTGACGACCGACGAACAGTGGTGTGCAACCTTTGTCGCGCCAAGATCAGCTGGGGAGGCACCACCAACAGCATGCGCAGGCATATGATGGCCAAGCACCCCACAAGGTGGGACGATGCCCGTTCACCGCCTCCGGTTTGCACCACTGCCTCTCCCCCTGTGCCCCAACCTGCCACTGAGATCCAACCCCCCTCTGAGGACACAGGCACTACCGTCTCCTGGCCTGCACCCACACCCTCACCTCCACTGTCCTCGGCCCCATCCAGTAATGTCTCTCAGCGCAGCGTCCAGACGTCGCTAGTGCCACAGTTTGAGCGCAAGCGCAAGTACAACGCCACGCACACGCACGCTCAAGCGTTAAACGTGCACATTGCAAAATTGATCAGCCTAGAGATGCTGCCGTATAGGCTTGTGGAAACGGAGGCTTTCAAAAGCATGATGGCGGCGGTTGCCCCGCGCTACTCGGTTCCCAGTCGCCACTACTTTTCCCGATGTGCCGTCCCAGCCCTGCACGACCACGTCTCCCGCAACATTGTACGCGCCCTCACCAACGCGGTTACTGCCAAGGTCCACTTAACAACGGACACGTGGACAAGCACAGGCGGGCAGGGCCACTATATCTCCCTGACGGCACATTGGGTGAATTTAGTGGAGGCTGGGACAGAGTCAGAGCCTGGGACCGCTCACGTCCTACCCACCCCCAGAATTGCGGGCCACAGCTCGGTGGTGGTATCTGCGGCGGTGTATGCTTCCTCCACTAAAGCACCTTCCTCCTCCTCCTCCTCCAACGCAACCTCTGTCTCGCAATCAAGATGTGTCAGCAGCACGTCGCCAGCAGTCGGTGTCACGCGGCGTGGCAGCACAGCGGTGGGCAAGCGTCAGCAGGCCGTGCTGAAACTACTCAGCTTAGGAGAGAAGAGGCACACGGCCCACGAACTGCTGCAGGGTCTGACACAGCAGACCGACCACTGGCTTGCGCCGCTGAGCCTCCAACCGGGCATGGTCGTGTGTGACAACGGCCGTAAGCTGGTGGCGGCTCTGCAGCTCGGCAGCCTCACGCACGTGCCATGCCTGTCCCATGTCTTTAATTTGGTGGTTCAGCGCTTTCTGAAAAGCTACCCCCACTTGTCATACCTGCTCGGAAAGGTGCGCCAGCTCTGCGCACATTTCCGCAAATCCCACACGCACGCTGCCACCCTGCGGACACTGCAACATAGGTTTAATCTGCCAGTGCACCGACTGCTGTGCGACGTGCCCACACAGTGGAACTCTACGCTCCACATGTTGGCCAGACTCTATGAGCAGCGTAGAGCTATAGTGGAATACCAACTCCAACTTGCGCGGCGCAGTGGGAGTCAGCCTCCTCAATTATTTACAGAAGAGTGGCCCTGGTTGGCAGCCATCTGCCAGGTCCTTGGAAAATTTGAGGAGTCTACCCAGGTGGTGAGCGGCGATGCTGCAATCATTAGCGTCACCATTCCTCTGCTATGCATCTTGAGAAGTTCCCTGCAAAGCATAAAGGCAGACGCTTTGCGCTCGGAAACAGAGCCGGGGGAAGACAGTATGTCGCTGGATAGTCAGAGCACCCGCCTGTCTATATCTCAGCGCGTTGAGGAGGAGGAGGAGGAGGAGGAGGAGCATGAGGAGGATGAGAAGGAGGGGGAAGAGACAGCTTGGCCCACTGGTGAGGGTACACATGCTGCTGGGCTGTCATCCTTTCAGCGTGTATGGCCTGAGGAGGAGGAAGAGGAGGAGGAGGAGGATCCTGAAAGTGATCTTCCTAGTGAGGACAGCCATGTGTTGCGTACAGGTACCCTGGCACACATGGCTGACTTCATGTTAGGATGCCTTTCTCGTGACCCTCGCGTTACACGCATTCTGGCCACTACGGATTACTGGGTGTACACACTGCTCGATCCACGGTATAAGGAGAGCCTTTGCACTCTCATTCCCGAAGAGGAAAGGGGTTCGAGAATGATGCTATACCACAGGGCGCTGGTGGACAAACTGATGGTAAACTTCCCATCCGACAGCGCTAGTGGCAGAAGGCGCAGTTCCGAGGGCCAGGTAGCAGAGGAGGCGCAGAGATCAGGCAGCATGTACAGCGCAGGCAGGGGAACATTCTCCAAGTGAGCAGAAAATAGAGATGGAGGGGAGCTGCTACCGTTAAAAATTTCCTTCTTTATTGAATAAAATAAAGCTTACAGCTCACAAGTGCACGCTGAACGCGTTTCGGCAAAAGCCTTTGTCAACAGCTATCAACATTCTCCAAGGCCTTTGCCAGCTTTATGGCTCCCCAGCAAGACTGTGTCACCGCTCCCCAGTCAAGGCTGAGTCGGCGGGAGCACTGTAAAAGGATGGTGAGGGAGTACGTAGCCGATCGCACGACCGTCCTCCGTGACGCCTCTGCCCCCTACAACTACTGGGTGTCGAAGCTGGACACGTGGCCTGAACTCGCACTGTATGCCCTGGAGGTGCTTGCTTGTCCTGCGGCTAGCGTCTTGTCAGAGAGTGTGTTTAGTGTGGCTGGGGGAATCATCACGGATAAGCGTACCCACCTGTCAACCGACAGTGCCGACAGGCTTACACTCATCAAGATGAACAAAGCCTGGATTTCCCCAGACTTCTCTTCTCCACCAGCGGACAGCAGCGATACCTAAGCAATACGTAGGCTGCACCCGCGGATGGAAGCTACGTTCTCTCTCACCATCCAAAACGGGGACATTTCTGCTTCATCAATCTGTGTCTAATATTCCTCCTCCTCCTCCTGCTCCTCCTCCTGAAACCTCACGTAATCACGCTGAACGGGCAATTTTTCTTAGGGCCACAAGGCTCACTCATATAATTTTTCTAAACAATTTTTATATGTTTCAATGCTCTTAAAAGCGTTGAAACTTTAACTTGAACCAATTTTTCGTTAAACTGGGCTGCCTCCAGGCCTAGTTACCACTTAAGCCACATTAACCAAAGCGATTAATGGGTTTCACCTGCCCTCTTGGTTGGCCATGGCCAATTTTTTGGATGTACATTAGTACTGTTGATACAGCAATTTTTGTGGGCCCTCGCCTACAGTGTAATCAAATGAATTTTTAGCCCACCTGCATTACAGCTGACGTTACATCCGCTGTGTTGGGCAATGCAATGGGATATTTTTATGTACCGCCGGTGGGTTCCAGGGAGCCACCCATGCTGTAGGTGCACACGGAGTTTAACCTACATCTGTCCACTTGTAAAGAACCCCAGTCTGACTGGGGCATGCAGTGTGGGCCGAAGCCCACCTGTATTAAGCACAACATTACTACCTCAGCTGTGTTGGGCAATGCAATGGGATATTTCTATGTACCGCCGGTGGCTTCCTGGCACCCACCCATGCTGTGGGTCCACAGGGAATTATAAATGCATCTGTGTCCACTTGTAAAGAACCCCAGTCTGACTGGGGCATGCAGTGTGGGCCGAAGCCCACCTGCATTAAGCACGACATTACTACCTCAGCTGTGTTGGGCAATGCAATGGGATATTTCTATGTACCGCCGGTGGCTTCCTGGCACCCACCCATGCTGTGGGTCCACAGGGAATTATAAATGCATCTGTGTCCACTTGTAAAGAACCCCAGTCTGACTGGGGCATGCAGAGACACCTTGACAGAATGAATAGTGTGTGACACATAGGTTCCCCATTGCTATGCCCACGTGTGCAGCTCCTGATGGCGGTGGCACAGGATTCTATTTCTCATTGCTTCTGTACAGCATTGTGGGCTATCGCCCCACCCCTTTTAAAGAGGGTCGCTGCCTAGCCGTGCCAACCTCTGCAGTGTGTGCCTGCGGTTCCTCCTCATGGCAGACGCACTTCTAAATAGACATGAGGGTGGTGAGGCATTAGGGCAGCTGAAGGCTGCGCAGGGACACTTTGGTGTGCGCTGTGGGGGGGAGGGGGGGCGGTTGGGCAGCATGTAATACAGCAGAAGTGGCAGTGGAGTGTCATCCAGGCAGTGATTGTGCTTTGTTGGAGGTAGTGTGGTGCTTAGCTAAGGTATGCCATGCTAATGAGGGCTTTTCAGAAGTAAAAGTTTTTGGGAGGGGGGGGGCCCCACTCTTGCCGCTATTGTGGCTTAATAGTGGGACCTGTGAACTTGAGATGCAGCCAAACATGTAGCCCCTCGCCTGCCCTATCCGTTGCTGTGTCGTTCCCATCACTTTCTTGAATTGCCCAGATTTTCACACAAGGAAACCTTAGCGAGCATCGGCGAAATACAAAAATGCTCGGGTCGCCCATTGACTTCAATGGGGTTCGTTACTCGAAACGAACCCTTGAGCATCGCGAAAAGTTCGTCCCGAATAACGAGCACCCGAGCATTTTGGTGCTCGCTCATCTCTAATCTTTACTAAAGTATCCATAGAGGTGCCAAATGAAGGGGTTATTTAGCATTTAAAATGTGATGGTCTATCCTCAGGATAGGCTATCAATATCTGATCATGGCGGGCTACCACCAATAAGCTGATTGGAAGGGTCATGGCACTCATTCAAGTGCTGTAGCTAGAGATGAGCGAACGTACTCGGTAAGGCCGATTTCGCAATCGAGCACCGCGATTTTCGAGTACTTCACTACTCGGGTGAAAAGTACTCGGGGGCGCTGTGGGTGAGCGGGCGATTGCAGAGGGGAGTGGGGGGGAGAGGGAGAGAGAGAGGGCTCCCCCCTGTTCCCTGCTGCTACCCCCCGCTCCACCACGCCTCCCTCCGCCCCCCGGCGACCCCGAGTACTTTTCACCCAAGTAGTGAAGTACTCGAAAATCGCAGTGCTCGATTGCGAAATCGAACTTACCGAGTACGTTCGCTCATCTCTAGCTGTAGCCTCTTCAATTTTTAGATCTGCGCATGATGGCGCTTGTTGCAGCAGCTCTGCTCCACTCATTGAGGACCACGGAGTGACTGCTCCTCTCTGTCCCTGGCAGCACCATTTTCAGCCTCCTAAGTCATCCTTCCTGCATCAGCACCCTTCAGCTCAGCTCTGCTTACTCCGGACCAGAGCATCAGCCAATCTGCAAATGTTTAGTGGGTATGTTCAGTTCTGTCTGGAGAAGCCATCCTGCTGCTCCATTATATAGCCCAGCACATCCTAGGCATTGCCATACCTGCAGTACTTTCAGAGGCAGCATTAACCCCTTAGGGGTAAGTCCCCTATAGTTACAGGAACGTTAAAGCAAAGATCTACCCCACCTTATCATTAAGGAACTTTTCACTAATTACGAGTAATACTGCCATCCATTTAATTGCTCAGTTTAGGATTAGAGACTATTCGAGTGATAGTGGTGAATATACCCATACATCCCCGGCAGGACTATCATCACAGTACAGATACCATTGAAAGATGCCTATATTCATTAGTGGATATGAGAACATTATTATAATTTTTCCTATCGGTTGCATTTTGCTGGTGGTTCTGGTGATTTCCTATGTAGAAAATCCTAATTTTCCTCAATACTCAGGTTTGTAAAGAAAGTGATTCTCTCTATGGAGTTATATTTACCCTGCTTACTAGTTATTTGATTTAACTCATTACAATTGCCATTTTTTATCAGCATCTGCAGTTCTTGTCCTCTGGGAGCCCAGTGGTCAGCATCTAGTTGTGAAGGGTTAATTAAGTAACCCTAGCAATTATTTTGTATCAATTAGAAATAATCCTAGTATCAGATGCATTTGCTAATCTTGCTATGAATAGAGGGGACAGTAATAGCTATATTCTCTTGAAAGTGTATGCTTATTATTCTGATATTATTATTTGAGTCTACGAGCGTATTCATTTATGGTTCAAGTAGGCAACAAGTAAAGTAGTTAAGTACAGATGTAGTAATTCTTAACCAACATATTGCGATCACTCAATTTTCAACTTTTCAGTACATTGCAGTTAAGTTATCATTACTAGTGAAATATAAAATTTAATTTTGGCTACATCTGCATGTTACAAAATGCACTTTGTGGTTCTCATGTAAAATATATT
Organism: Eleutherodactylus coqui; assembly: GCF_035609145.1. Lineage (NCBI taxonomy): Eukaryota > Metazoa > Chordata > Amphibia > Anura > Eleutherodactylidae > Eleutherodactylus > Eleutherodactylus coqui. The sequence continues at coordinate 228,764,767 of NC_089838.1, read as the reverse complement.
CATTTAATTTACATTAAAATATAAAACTGTTTTCGTCTGGCGACTGGTAATCTCAAAATTCTTATGATTTGACACAGAGATGACAATCGAGGATCGAAAGCAGATTAAACAATAATGATGAGTTCTTACACTGCTAGGATTTTAAAACTTTAACGTGACTGTGCTAACTTTTCTCAACAAGTTATTGTATGCTATTTACAAGCTATTTTTATCTTTGGATGTCAAAAGACATTGAAGATCTATTGAAAGGGTAAATAAATCTTGGCACAGAAAGGTATCATAATGCATTAAAGGGGTTGTCCCGCGAAAGCAAGTGGGGTTTAGCACTTCTGTATGGCCATATAAATGCACTTTGTAATGTACATCGTGCATTAATTATGAGCCATACAGAAGTTATTCACTTACCTGTTCCGTTGCTAGCGTCCTCGTCTCCATGGTGCCGTCTAATTTCAGCGTCTAATCGCCCGATTAGACGCGCTTGCGCAGTCCGGTCTTCTCCCTTCTGAATGGGGCCGCTCCTGACGGAGAGCTGCTCCTCGTAGCTCCGCCCCGTCACGTGTGCCGATTCCAGCCAATCAGGAGGCTGGAATCGGCAATGGAACGCACAGAGCCCACGGTGCACCATGGGAGAAGACCTGCGGTCCACCGTGGGTGAAGATCCCGGCGGCCATCTACGCAAGGTAAGTAAGAAGTCACCGGAGCGCGGGGATTCGGGTAAGTACTATCCGTTTTTTTTTTTTAAACCCCTGCATCGGGTTTGTCTCGCGCCGAACGGGGGGGCTATTGAAAAAAAAAAAAAACCCGTTTCGGCGCGGGACAACCCCTTTAAGGCTGAATGTCCACTTGCGGGGAGAAAATCTGTGGAAGAAAATCGCTGCATGCTCCATGTTGGCCGCAGATTCCGTGTGACGGCTTCCATTGAAGTCCATGGAAGCTGTCATATCCGCTGTCATTTTGGCTGTGCCGCGGATTCCGCGGGAGAGAAGGAGATTAAAAGAAAATGCATTGTGAATACGTCCGGCATGTTGCTGGCACATCCGGACGCATCCGCCGTCCTGAAGAAAGAAGATCCGGCTGGCGCAGAGAAGATCTGCGCGGGAGCAGGAATGGTAAAAATAAACTATTTTTCTCCCAATGTCTGCAAGCACGGCTGGATTCCGCTGTGTGATTCAGCAGTGGAATCCGTGAGTGCAAGTGGACATTGAGCTAAGTGTTAAGTTATAGTTTGCTAGATCTGATGAATGTGCCTTTCATTTCTTCCACTTCACACTTCTCCCTTTCATACCCTTGTCTGTCTTGCCTCTTCCTTGTGTGCCCAATTTCTACTTGGGCTGCCTGCACACGAACGGGTCAGATTCCACATGCGGAATCCGTGCCTGACTGTGTGCCGGCAACCCTCCGTATCTGTCAGTCGCTTATTTTTCTGCACTGCAGATGGTCTGGACGGAGGGAATGCCCAAAGATAGGACCTGCTGCGATTCTTTACCACACCGTGATGCAAGAAAAAGATAGCTCATATGTATAACCCCTATTCAAAAGAATGGGATTCATATTTGTGCGTATTTCTGGCCAAAGTCACCATGTAGTCCAAGCCTAAAGAGTTCTACAGATTTCGCTGATGTGAGGCAAACAAAACCTGTGTAATATATGCATTATTTGTAGCTGTTGTCTTCTTGTGCTATGTAGAGTATGTAGGGGTCCCAGAATATACATAATGAAAAGAAGCATACATATCTCTGATGATTGGGCCCCAGTGCAAATTTGTGTAGAGCCCATAATACCATGCACAATTTATTGTCCTACTTCCTTCATATAGGAGTGCTGTCACATCGCCACCATCACGCACATACTTTAGTTAGTCCTATTTAGGGTTAAACATCTCCCTGCTGCTATTTAGGTTAAGTTCTACCTGGTGATTTACAGCTCTGTCTGCTAATCAGTATCCTCATTAATTATGTCAGCAGCTGTGCTGTCTGTGAGGATTGGCAGCTCTGTCGGCCAATCAGCAACTTCCATTTTGATATATAATCCTGCTCTTCTTGGCCAAAAGTATCGGTTGTACTGCTTGTATTCTGGTCTTGCCAGCACTCACAGGATAACTGGCTGTTGTCTGGCCAGTATTCTGCGTTTCTGTCTGTGTTGTATTATCTGCATTTTCATCTATTGTCTGCAGCTTGTTTTTTGTCAATTTTGTTGGTGTTCTATATTTTATTTTCAGTCCTTCCATAGTTCCCACTTCAGTTCCGCAGTTCCCCCTGGACTTTGGACCTTGCCATGTTCAAGCAATGGGGTCACCTCTTTCAGGAGAGAGGTTGAAGTTATTCCTCTCAGATCTGTTCCCATATGTTTGGTGTGTTCCTGCATCTGGCCACCATTAGTCTCCTGTACACACGCCTGTCCAGACTGCTCTGGTACCTAACTCACCATAGTTTCATCAGCAGTCTCAGAGAGATGTGACTAGTGCCCTCTTAGGTACTGGGGCTTAGGTAGAAATGTAACCCCTGCAGCCTCTATAGAGTGAGAGCAGATAATGCAAGTAATCAAGATCTTTTAAAGTGCTCACACAGAATAGCTAGTTGTTGAATAGAAATGAATAACTTTATTATTTACAATAGACTTCTCTGCCCATTCATGCTATTAGTGATTGACATGCTATAGTTGGGACACTGGGCTGGAATGTACTTTTTTTTTGCAAAAGTGATGCTGGAATATTGGACTTTGTAAAAACTATTAGAATTACCTACAAGAACATTATAATAATCTACATGCTGAAAATCCCACGGCCAGCCATGCTGGAACTATTCCAAGGAAAAGATTGCAGGATTTCCCTGCCAGTGCCCTGTCAGCAGACTACAAATGTCATTTATGGCAGCCTGCATCCCTTATCAATGATCTAAAGTGGCTCAAAGCAGAGCTGAACAAAGCATGTACAGAAACTGTCCATCTAATCTATCTATCCATCTATCTATCTATCTATCTATCTATCTATCTATCTATCTATCTATCTATCTATCCATGTTATCCTTAGTGATACATGTATGTAGTCTGTGTCAGCACATATATATCTCTGCCTCTAAATACATGCAGATAGAGACATAGAACGCTGTTATAACAGTCCCTTACAGAAAGCCTTATCTCTACTTATCGCTCGCCTTTAGCTCCCTCTATGCCTCAATCTGTATCAAAACAAGTAAGGGATAACAATACTGTCTGCACGGAAATGTTTTTCATTTGCTTCAAAATAATATATGTACATAGAAACAAAAGTATCTAAATCTGCACACATTTAGATTGTAACTTTTGTTCTTGTGATTTAAAAGATACAATAAATGGCAAATCTTTGCAAATATTTATTGAGGAGTTGGATTTCTGCTTACATAGATATTAAACATTGCACAATACTCATTTGTCAGTGGGTTTTCGCTTCTGATTTAAGGTGTGCATAAACAACTGTAAAAGAGCAGCTTGCAAAGGCTCTCTTGGGTTTATGTTCACTAATAAGCATGCATTTTGCCTCAGGCCTGTAGACAGAATCCTCTTTTGCCAAGACCCAACAAACTCAATATTACCGTGATTGTCAGATTTGGTTTTTAAACCGGTGTATAACATGACACCTAAGGAATCACTGTGAATTCAAATCCTTCCATGACTAAAGAACGAATCAATCATGTAGGGCTGTGTGAACACATAATGTGAATATGAAAGCACTGGATTATCAGTACATCAGCTGCAATTTGCTTGAGTTACATTACACGTTGCATGTCCAATCTTACATTCATCGGACAGGCTCAGCGCTCAGAAAGCAGAGTCAGGGAAGGAAAGGAAGCAAGAGCAATACGTTGGCTGATACATTAAAGAAAAGATGGTTAACACATGTGAAGCTGATCTCATATCTCCATACTTATTACACACCTACATTACAAATAAGTGTTTTTTTTAATCTCTGATGCAGACTGTAGTCTACTCAACTAGCTATGCACATAGGTTTATTCTTCTATGCCGTTTTCACATCTGCGTTGGAACCTCCGGCCAAAGATTTTATCATAGATCCGGCTCAAAATACTGGAAGAAAGAGTACTGCATGCAGCGCTTTTTCTTCCATCCAAAAGCTGGGCAGCTGGGCGGAAATCAAACACACCCCATTATACTCAGTGGGGTCTGTCCAGTGCTGTCCTGGACAGAACCGTTCTACTCCCTGAACGGAACAGGAAAGCAGAGCCCCGGACGCAGGTGTGAAGTCACACTTACATGTGATGCTATTATTGCTTGCTGGTGCTGTTATGTGTAGTGATTGCTACTAGGGTAACTCCTACTTAAGGTTACTTTAGGCCTCTTTTACACGGGTGACACCGCACCGCTGTGAGAAAATCGCAGCGATATCGCATGGCTGCACTGTGCGATATCGCTGCGATTTTCTCGCAGCAATACTGCGTTTTTGTAGTGCTACAAAGTCGCATGTGACGCTACAAAATCGCGCGACTTTGTAGCATCACGTGTGAGGATTTACGGGGGGGGGGGGGGGGGAGCTTGAAATATAAGCTCTACCCCGAAAATAAACTGTAACTAAAGGAGAAAAAAAAAAAGTATACATCACCTCTTCCGCACTGTCCGGGGCGCCACCGCAGCTTCTCCCCAAGTCCCGGCACTGATTTTCTTCTTAATCTTCTGGCCGGGGATTGAAAAATCCCTGGATGCTGGAAGCGCTGGCCGTGATTGGCTGACACTTAGCCAATCACAGCCAGTGCTCAAAGAATGGCTGTGATTGGTTCAATCACTGCCATTCATTGAGCACTTGCTGTTGTGATTGGGTAAGTGCCAGCCAATCCCAGCTAGTGCTTCCAGGAGGCGGGGATTTTTGAATCCCCAGCCAAAAGAGAGGAAGATCAGTGCCGGGACCTGGGAAGAAGCTGCGGCCAGGCTGACAGCTCGTCTAAGGTGATGTATGTGTGGTTTTTTTTTTTCCTTCGGCAGTTAGGGCTTAAATTATAGCTTTGACAGTAGCATTTGCTACTGTCAAAGTTGCATCGCATTGCATGCAAAACGTGTTTTCGTGTGATGCGATGCAACAGAGAGGAAAGCTCCATAGGGAAACATGGGCTACAAAACCTCACGTGTCGCGGGCATATCGCCGGAACTGCGAGGTTTGTGTGTCGTTTTGTAGCATGCTACAAAACATCTCATGTGTGAAGGAACCCATAGGAAACCATGGGCTTCACATACATGCGATTTGTAGCATTGTAACGATGCTACAAAATCGCGAGACTTTGTCGCCCGTGTGAAGGAGGCCTTTAAGTTTTAAAGGGAATGTATCACCTATATTTTATTTACAAGTTAAAACCAGATACTGAAACATATTGAATTTTTCAAATCAGTTTTACTTTTCCGATTGAAAAATGTTCTTATTCTATTGTCTGTTCAGAATTTGGGGTTGCTATCTTGCCAAAGCTGCATTTAAAGAGAATCTGTCTGCTACCTTGAGCTCTATAAGCTAAGCTTATGGGCTCAAAGTAGCTCACACTCTGTGTCCAGGGATGTAAGCTTTATACTTACCTTCCCTGATGTGTCCTCAGTGTCAGCTGTCATACCCACCGCTGAATGCTTCCAGCAGACTACATAGGTGTGCGCACAGAATAAGAGCACTACATAGCACGCATCAGCACATAATCTATGAAATGCATTGGAATGGTAGGTTTGAAAACTAATAGCGAAGAAATGATGGGCAAACTTTCATACTCGTACTCAGTGTGTCAGGTACTTTGAACCAATAAGCTTAGTTTATATGGCTCAAAGACACTGCCAGAATTTTTTTTAACAGCATTTAGAGATATGTTTGCAGCAGCTTCATATGCTATTCACACAATGGACAAAATGAAACTCATTGACTTCTGTTGAAGAGTATTCCAGGTATACACAGTGATCTGTGCAGAGGTGTTGTCAAGGAGGGAGAGGGGGGTAACTATGACCACCACCTATTGTAAATGATAGATCATATGTTATCTATATACAGATAGTACTTTTCATTGTAATCCTGCATGCGATGATAATGAGATGGCTGCTGAAAAGTTTTCTCTATAGAATAGGAAGTTTCAGGCTATTATTACGCCTATTGGATCTATGAGAACTGCAGGATTTAAAGTTTGTATTAATTATTAGAGATGAGCGAACGTACTCGTCCGAGCTTGATATTCGTGCGAATATTAGGGTGTTCGGGATGCTCGTTACTCGTAACGAGCACCACGCGGTGTTCTGGTTACTTTCAGTTTCCTCTCTGAGACGTTAGCGCGCTTTTCTGGCCAATTGAAAGACAGGGAAGGCATTACAACTTCCCCCTGTGACGTTCAAGCCCTATACCACCCCCCTGCTGTGAGTGGCTGGGGAGATCTGATGTCACCCGAGTATAAAAGTCGGCCCCTCCCGCGGCTCGCCACACATGCCTTGTGAGTTAGCTGAGGGAAAGTACTATCGTGCTGGTGCTGCTGTAGGGAGAGCGTTAGGAGTCAGTGTAGGCTTCAAGAACCCCAACGGTCCTTCTCAGGGCCACATCTACCTGTGTGCAGGGTGCTGCTAGCAGTGTTTTTTTTTTTTCTTCTCAAAATCGGCAGTGCAGAGCATTGCACCCGGCATTAGGGACAGAAGTGGTGTATAGGCAGGGAGAGTGTTAGGAGTGAGTGTAGCCTTCAAGAACCTCAACGGTCCTTTCTAGGGCCAAATTTAACCGTGTGCAGTACTGTGCTGGCTGCTGTTAGCAGTGTTGCATTTTTTTTTTTTTCTAAAAATCGTCTGTGCAGAGCATTGCACCCTCCATTGATACTACAGGGACAGAATTGTGTAGGCAGGGCCACAACACAGTTATTGTTCATTGAATATACGCAGTGGGTGCTTCCCTTTGCAAAAAAGGAAAATAAATTATATTTGGCCTGCCTGTGTCAGTCCTAAGGTCTCCGTGTACGTGTGTGCTGCGTGGACAACGTACAAAAATCAGACGCAACCAGCTACGGTTTACTGCAGGCTTGCGCCATTGTCTTTCCTGACTGGCAAATACCTGCTCTGCTAGAGTTAATAACTCTGCTACACTATAGTTGTGTGACACTTTTTGAGGGCCACACCACAGATATTAAACTTCTTGTTCATTGAATATACGCAGTGGGGTCTTCCCTTTGCAAAAAAGGAAAAGAAATTATATTTGGCCTGCCTGTGTCAGTCCTAAGGTCTCCGTGTACGTGTGTGCTGCGTGGACAACGTACAAAAATCAGACGCAACCAGCTACGGTTTACTGCAGGCTTGCGCCATTGTCTTTCCTGACTGGCAAATACCTGCTCTGCTAGAGTTAATAACTCTGGTACACTATAGTTGTGTGACACTTTTTGAGGGCCACACCACAGATATTAAACTTCTTGTTCATTGAATATACGTAGTGGGGTCTTCCCTTTGCAAAAAAGGACAAAAAATTATATTTGGCCAGCCTGTGTCAGTCCTAAGGTCTCCGTGTACGTGTGTGCTGCGTGGACAACGTACAAAAATCAGACGCAACCAGCTACGGTTTACTGCAGGCTTGCGCCATTGTCTTTCATGACTGGCAAATACCTGCTCTGCTAGAGTTAATAACTCTGCTACACTATAGTTGTGTGACACTTTTTGAGGGCCACACCACAGATATTAAACTTCTTGTTCATTGAATATACGCAGTGGGGTCTTCCCTTTGCAAAAAAGGACAAAAAATTATATTTGGCCAGCCTGTGTCAGTCCTAAGGTCTCCGTGTACGTGTGTGCTGCGTGGACAACGTACAAAAATCAGACGCCACCAGCTACGGTTGAGTGTAGCCTTGCGTCAATTTCTTTCCTGCCTGGGAAATCAAATCACTGGTAATACAGCATGCTGAGGGGTAGGGGTAGGCCTAGAGGATGTGGACACGGCCGAGGACGCAGAGGGCCAAGTGAGGGTGTGGGCACAGGCCGAGCCAGTGCGGTGGCCAGGGGTAGAGGCAGGGCCAGACCGAATAATCCACCAACTGTTTCCCAAAGCTCCCCCTCGCGCCATGCCACCCTGCACAGGTCAAGGTGCTCTACGGTGTGGCAGTTTTTCACAGAGACGCCTGACGACCGACGAACAGTGGTGTGCAACCTTTGTCGCGCCAAGATCAGCTGGGGAGGCACCACCAACAGCATGCGCAGGCATATGATGGCCAAGCACCCCACAAGGTGGGACGATGCCCGTTCACCGCCTCCGGTTTGCACCACTGCCTCTCCCCCTGTGCCCCAACCTGCCACTGAGATCCAACCCCCCTCTGAGGACACAGGCACTACCGTCTCCTGGCCTGCACCCACACCCTCACCTCCGCTGTTCTCGGCCCCATCCAGCAATGTCTCTCAGCGCAGCGTCCAGACGTCGCTAGTGCCACAGTTTGAGCGCAAGCGCAACTACGACGCCACGCACCCGCACGCTCAAGCGTTAAACGTGCACTTTGCAAAATTGATCAGCCTAGAGATGCTGCCGTATAGGCTTGTGGAAACGGAGGCTTTCAAAAGCATGATGGCGGCGGCTGCCCCGCGCTACTCAGTTCCCAGTCGCCACTACTTTTCCCGATGTGCCGTCCCAGCCCTGCACGACCACGTCTCCCGCAACATTGTACGTGCCCTCACCAACGCGGTTACTGCCAAGGTCCACTTAACAAGGGACACGTGGACAAGCACAGGCGGGCAGGGCCACTATATCTCCCTGACGGCACATTGGGTGAATTTAGTGGAGGCTGGGACAGAGTCAGAGCCTGGGACCGCTCACGTCCTACCCACCCCCAGAATTGCGGGCCACAGCTCGGTGGTGGTATCTGCGGCGGTGTATGCTTCCTCCACTAAAGCACCTTCCTCCTCCTCCTCCTCTAACGTAACCTCTGTCTCGCAATCAAGATGTGTCAGCAGCACGTCGCCAGCAGTCGGTGTCACGCGGCGTGGCAGCAAAGCGGTGGTCAAGCGTCAGCAGGCCGTGCTGAAACTACTCAGCTTAGGAGAGAAGAGGCACACGGCCCACGAACTGCTGCAGGGTCTGACAGAGCAGACCGACCACTGGCTTGCGCCGCTGAGCCTCCAACCGGGCATGGTCGTGTGTGACAACGGCCGTAAGCTGGTGGCGGCTCTGCAGCTCGGCAGCCTCACGCACGTGCCATGCCTGGCCCATGTCTTTAATTTGGTGGTTCAGCGCTTTCTGAAAAGCTACCCCCACTTGTCATACCTGTTCGGAAAGGTGCGCCAGCTCTGCGCACATTTCCGCAAATCCCACACGCACGCTGCCACCCTGCGGACACTGCAACATAGGTTTAATCTGCCAGTGCACCGACTGCTGTGCGACGTGCCCACACAGTGGAACTCTACGCTCCACATGTTGGCCGGACTCTATGAGCAGCGTAGAGCTATAGTGGAATACCAACTCCAACTTGCGCGGCGCAGTGGGAGTCAGCCTCCTCAATTATTTACAGAAGAGTGGCCCTGGTTGGCAGCCATCTGCCAGGTCCTTGGAAAATTTGAGGAGTCTACCCAGGTGGTGAGCGGCGATGCTGCAATCATTAGCGTCACCATTCCTCTGCTATGCATCTTGAGAAGTTCCCTGCAAAGCATAAAGGCAGACGCTTTGCGCTCGGAAACAGAGCCGGGGGAAGACAGTATGTCGCTGGATAGTCAGAGCACCCGCCTGTCTATATCTCAGCGCGTTGAGGAGGAGGAGCATGAGGAGGATGAGGAGGCGGGGGAAGAGACAGCTTGGCCCACTGGTGAGGGTACACATGCTGCTGGGCTGTCATCCTTTCAGCGTGTATGGCCTGAGGAGGAGGAAGAGGAGGAGGAGGAGGATCCTGAAAGTGATCTTCCTAGTGAAGACAGCCATGTGTTGCGTACAGGTACCCTGGCACACATGGCTGACTTCATGTTAGGATGCCTTTCTCGTGACCCTCGCGTTACACGCATTCTGGCCACTACGGATTACTGGGTGTACACACTGCTCGACCCACGCTATAAGGAGAACCTTCCCACTCTCATTCCCGAAGAGGAAAGGGGTTCGAGAGTGTTGCTATACCACAGGGCGCTGGTGGACAAACTGATGGTAAACTTCCCATCCGACAGCGCTAGTGGCAGAAGGCGCAGTTCCGAGGGCCAGGTAGCAGGGGAGGCGCAGAGATCAGGCAGCATGTACAGCGCAGGCAGGGGAACATTTTCCAAGGCCTTTGCCAGCTTTATGGCTCCCCAGCAAGACTGTGTCACCGCTCCCCAGTCAAGGCTGAGTCGGCGGGTGCACTGTAAAAGGATGGTGAGGGAGTACGTAGCCGATCGCACGACCGTCCTCCGTGACGCCTCTGCCCCCTACAACTACTGGGTGTCGAAGCTGGACACGTGGCCTGAACTCGCGCTGTATGCCCTGGAGGTGCTTGCTTGTCCTGCGGCTAGCGTCTTGTCAGAGAGTGTGTTTAGTGTGGCTGGGGGAATCATCACGGATAAGCGTACCCACCTGTCAAACGACAGTGCCGACAGGCTAACACTCATCAAGATGAACAAAGCCTGGATTTCCCCAGACTTCTCTTCTCCACCAGCGGACAGCAGCGATACCTAAGCAATACGTAGGCTGCACCCGCGGATGGAAGCTACGTTCTCTCTCACCATCCAAAACGGGGACATTTCTGCTTCATCAATCTGTGTCTAATATTCCTCCTCCTCCTCCTCCTGCTCCTCCTCCTGAAACCTCACGTAATCACGCTGAACGGGCAATTTTTCTTAGGGCCACAAGGCTCACTCATAATTTTTCTAAACAATTTTTATATGTTTCAATGCTCTTAAAAGCGTTGAAACTTTAACTTGAACCAATTTTTCGTTACACTGGGCTGCCTCCAGGCCTAGTTACCACTTAAGCCACATTAACCAAAGCGATTAATGGGTTTCACCTGCCCTCTTGGTTGGCCATGGCCAATTTTTTGGATGTACATTAGTACTGTTGATACAGCAATTTTTGTGGGCCCTCGCCTACAGTGTAATCAAATGAATTTTTAGCCCACCTGCATTACAGCTGACGCTACATCCGCTGTGTTGGGCAATGCAATGGGATATTTTTGTGTATCGCCGGTGGGTTCCAGGGAGCCACCCATGCTGTAGGTGCACACGGAGTTTAACCTACATGTGTCCACTTGTAAAGAACCCCAGTCTGACTGGGGCATGCAGTGTGGGCCGAAGCCCACCTGTATTAAGCACGACATTACTACCTCAGCTGTGTTGGGCAATGCAATGGGATATTTCTATGTACCGCTGGTGGCTTCCTGGCACCCACCCATGCTGTGGGTCCACAGGGAATTATAAATGCATCTGTGTCCACTTGTAAAGAACCCCAGTCTGACTGGGGCATGCAGTGTGGGCCGAAGCCCACCTGTATTAAGCACGACATTACTACCTCAGCTGTGTTGGGCAATGCAATGGGATATTTCTATGTACCGCCGGTGGCTTCCTGGCACCCACCCATGCTGTGGGTCCACAGGGAATTATAAATGCATCTGTTTCCACTTGTAAAGAACCCCAGTCTGACTGGGGCATGCAGTGTGGGCCGAAGCCCACCTGCATTAAGCACGACATTACTACCTCAGCTGTGTTGGGCAATGCAATGGGATATTTCTATGTACCGCCGGTGGCTTCCTGGCACCCACCCATGCTGTGGGTCCACAGGGAATTATAAATGCATCTGTTTCCACTTGTAAAGAACCCCAGTCTGACTGGGGCATGCAGTGTGGGCCGAAGCCCACCTGCATTAAGCACGACATTACTACCTCAGCTGTGTTGGGCAATGCAATGGGATATTTTTATGTACCGCCGGTGGGTTCCAGGGAGCCACCCATGCTGTGGGTCCACAGGGACTTCACAATAGGGAGTTGTACCTGCCTGTGTCTATGAATTAAAAACCGCGGTCTGACTGGGGCATGCAGACACCTTGACAGAATGAATAGTGTGTGGCACATAGGTTCCCCATTGCTATGCCCACGTGTGCAGCTCCTGATGGCGGTGGCACAGAATTCTATTTCTCATTGCTTCTGTACAGCATTGTGGGCTATCGCCCCGCCCCTTTTAAAGAGGGTCGCTGCCTAGCCGTGCCAACCTCTGCAGTGTGGGCCTGCGGTTCCTCCTCATGGCAGACGCACTTCTAAATAGACATGAGGGTGGTGAGGCATTAGGGCAGCTGAAGGCTGCGCAGGGACACTTTGGTGTGCGCTGTGGGGGGGAGGGGGGGCGTTTGGGCAGCATGTAACACAGGAGAAGTGGCAGTGGAGTGTCATGCAGGCAGTGATTGTGCTTTGTTGGAGGTAGTGTGGTGCTTAGCTAAGGTATGCCATGCTAATGAGGGCTTTTCAGAAGTAAAAGTTTTTGGGAGGGAGGGGGGCCCACTCTTGCCGCTATTATGGCTTAATAGTGGGACCTGTGAACTTGAGATGCAGCCCAACATGTAGCCCCTCACCTGCCCTATCCGTTGCTGTGTCGTTCCCATCACTTTCTTGAATTGCCCAGATTTTCACACAAGGAAACCTTAGCGAGCATCGGCGAAATACAAAAATGCTCGGGTCGCCCATTGACTTCAATGGGGTTCGTTACTCGAAACGAACCCTCGAGCATCGCGAAAAGTTCGTCCCGAATAACGAGCACCCGAGCATTTTGGTGCTCGCTCATCTCTATTAATTATAGATCATGACATCAAAAATAAAATTAAAAAATCAATCAAAACTTAAAAATATGTTTAAAATAAAACATGATATCCAGTACTGTGTAAAGGATTTAGATAGTGTGGAAAAAAAACTTTTACACAGTACTGTATACAAGCCCTTCACAGTATAGACATAAAGTAAAATTTAAGAACCTTTAATATAGTAATTTAAAAACAGGGCACAAAGAGTAGGTTGCAAATGCCAAGAGCAAGCAACCTAGACAGACGCACATATATAGTGTACTCAGATATATACAACACTAAGGTGACCTGCATATATAATTGATGCTGGAAGTCAGAGTCTGGGAATTACATTGACTTTCATAGCAAGCAGAGTCCGTCTCCTTTAGGTATATATATATATATATATATATATATATATATATATATATATATATATATATATACACACAGGTTAGGATGCTGTATCTCTAATATGTTAATAGTTTATCTTCTAGTTCTAATTCTATAGTATTTAATAATTTATCTTATAGTTCCGTTTCTGGTTTGGCTCTGCTTTGACGCATTTCCCTGCCTATCTTGGAAGTTCATCAGGAACCCTTGACCTAGATTTAGGGGGCTGACTAATAGATGTCTGTCCTCCCACTGTACAGGTAGAACTCAGTCTGAGTATATGAGAGATGATAGGTAGCCAGAGACTATTGGAGCAAGCCTAACCGGCAAGGAGGGGTTGATGCTAAGAAGTGGTCACCAATTTTATAGATACATTAGTAGACCAGTTTGAGACACCTCAGGCAGGAGCCTTCTGAAACTGAATGCCTACAGCTCACCATCAGAGCTGCAGGTGCTGCTGGAGATCACTCCTGGCACTCCTCTTGCCCTGCTCTATACCTTCTGTCTCGCTCTATAAGCTATTACAGCTAATTCTGCCTTACTGAATGCAAGCCTTATAGCCAGTTTAAAATGCTTTTTGCCATTGTGGCAGTTACTAGTAGGTCTTAGCCTGAAGTGGGGCTGTATATCTTGCATGCTATCATTGTGCTGGGCTAATAGGTGTTTAACCTGACAGTCATTTTTCCAAGAGCCAAGGTCTCTTGGTGTTAACCCTACGAAAATCACCAAGGATCTTGAGACACGATTGGAGGTGGACAAAATTCTGGCTATTTTGCACATGCATCGTCGCCGTGTATAATACACGATGCACAGTTACTTTACTCTATCTTAGAGTTACACTATCTAATGCGAATACGGCATTCAGTTGCGAGGCAATAGGATCCAGTTGAATAGCTTTCTGGACCTTATAGGTTTCAAGCATACGTAGGATTCACTCTACAGATAGAATCCAAGCGCAATTTATAAATTAGGCAATTTTGAGGAATCTAGGAATCTCTTTATTGAAAAGTGACAGGCACATTTTAGCCATCGTTTTGGTGATCATTTCTGATAGAAAACTCTCTCCTACTTCTCTAGGGGCGTATTGTTGCCCAGCTCCTGACGAACTATCGGCTATCCCGATAGGGAAACGCGTAGAGCAAAAACAAATGAGAGTCAAAAATAATATGAATACAGTGTAAACAATGCACGAAATGATACAGTGTAAACAATACACCAAACGACACTGATTTGAATACCATACTAAAAATCATACGAGTCCTTATAAATAAAAGGGCTGTCTGGTTCGCACTAAAAAACAATCGCCATCTCAAGGGGATGCGAATCATAACAGCTCAAGTACTAAATACTTACCTTGATAGTGAACCATCTTATATAAGTGACTCCTGAGGACCTCTGGAGGGCTACACGGGAACTGTAGATATACTCCCCCCTCCCTTACCCCCCATAAGATCCTCCCTTTTTATGTTAACTGTTTGTCCTGTCACTATATGTTCTATGTGACTGTTTTTTTGTTGGTAGGCTTTGACTTTTTAAATTAATTACTAATAAAATGTATTCTTTTTAACTCTATATCTGTGACGGCCTCAACCTATAAAAAATATAGATACTTCATACCACTGTGTTTTCTGAAACTGAATGGTACTAAATTACTAATGTATTGTTAATAGCTAGTCTTTCCGTGGTAGGGTAGATCAACCCCAAATTTACTGAGGCCCTAGTCACTTTGTTAATATGAATGAGTATGCAATTCCCTCTATAATCAGAAATTTCAAGCTTTCATACATTGCTTTCAATAGCAATAGTAATAATTGCCAGAATATATGTTAAAGGATAGATACATTGGACCAAGGGATAATCCCCAGTCCCTAGAATTCTTGGTCACTTCCTGAATGTAAGTGGACGTATAGATTCCTCAAGATTCCTGCTAGCACTATTCAATTTCAGATATCTGAGAGAGATCACAAAAGTCCTACCTAACTGATTATTTTATATAGAGCACTTGAATACTAATCTGCCCCCAAGCTAGTCTACCCGCAGAGCCGTGTTCACTGGCTACCTAATAAATAATAAAGAAAATAAATACATGAAGTAGGACCTGATGGTGGAAAAACATAATTGTCAAAGCTCTAAAATTATAAGAACTAAACTGTCATGCACAATAACTTACCCAAATACTAAGAGACACTGGGTTTTTTATTAAGTAAATTGTGCTTTTCGGTGCTCTTCATCAATTACAAAAAAAATTGTTTTTATAAAAATACTTCTAGTGTAATCTACCTCCCTAACAGAGGAGAAAAGCCCACATTGTATTCAGCTTGTAGCCCTGTGGCAGAACAACGATACAGGAGGTCTGTTCTCTGCATACAGCTCTGGAGGCTAATTTACATGCAAATGAAGGTAATAAGCTGCTAATAAGCATTAGTGCCTATTAGCAGCTTATGCAAAATGATCATTCAAACTGTCATTCTCCCAATCTTTTGAATGAATTTTGAGCAATTATCTTTTCATGTAAATGCGCTTTAACTTAAATTTTATGGCCCCAATGCAAAATTGCTAACAAGGCCCCTAACATATAATGTTTCATTTAAAATACTGGTCTTCTCATATGGGCAAGAAACATTTTGGCTTCAGACTCTAGGACGCAGATGTGACCACAACCACTGCACCTCCTATAGCTAAAATATCCTAGCATTCTTTGCTGGACCAATGACTGCATAGATCTTGATATGGTAATTGGCATACTACCATAGTAGTCTTTATAATAAGCACTAAAAAGTGATTGCATATGGAGTATTGTGTGCAGTTCTTGACACCAGTAGACAACTTTAGTGGGCAAACAAAATGATAAATGGAATGGTTAGACACAGAAAGAATGGTAGTATCCAGCTAGATTATCAAAATTGGGATCCATGCCTTAGAGGAAAAACAGCCGAGGGATGAACTAATAACTATGTATAAATGTATCAAAAGTCAAAACATACTGTAGATCTCCCTAGGTATTTATAGCGAGGACTATAACTATAAATAGAGGCACCCACTACATCTGGAACAGTATTTCTCAAACTTCAGCCCTCACAACCCCCCAACAGATAAGGTTTTACGGATTTCCACAGTGTTGCGCAGGTGATGTATTTATAGTCAGTGACTCAGGCATTGCCACAGGTACTCTCTATATAGGATATCCTCAAATCATGACCTATTAGGGAGTGGGAAGGCTTTTGGAAACACTAATTTAGAAGAAAGAAGTGTTCTAAAAAGGGGATTCTTTACTGATGTCATTTTTCAGCCTTTCAAACTGTTACTACAGTATGCTACCACAGTTATCTTCTATAGATAAAAGGCAAAGTATAGGGGGATCGCAAGCTCCTGCACTTCGTGGCCGCAGCTGGACTGAAGGCCATTCTACAGATGTGGATACAGCTGACAGCTCCTCCCCTCAAACTGTTTCTGGACAAGTTAGCTTTCTGGTTTCAAATGGATTGGGCTAAAACATCGCACTCCAAGAGAAAAAATGGTGCGGTCATTTTTCATGACCTGGGAGAGCTCCGCTGCTGCCAAATAGGATTGGAGAAAAACTTAAAAACTGTTTCCATCACACATGCTGGTTCCAGGAGCAACTAGCACTGGGGGATCCACCCCTCTAAGGTGTTCCTTATGCTGGGCCGGTGCTGTGGAGGGACACCTGCATCTCTTGTTTTGTCTCCAGGATATATCCCAGAGGCCTGCTGTATGTATACAGATCGGTAGACGTTACTTACTGGAGAGTAGACGCAAACTATTACATCTCTATTGAGCGAGAGAGGAGACAATCTTCAACTCTGTGGTCATAGCAGGTCTGGTTCTTTTTATGTTTCTTATTATTAGTTTGGATTTGTTTTTCATTCTTTTCTTTATTTTACTGCTCTTATGTTTATTTTTTTTTCTTCTTTCTTTTCTTTTTTCTTTGGGAGGGATTAAAAGTAAAAAAATGTTTATCGGGACTGCATCTAATTACATATCTGCTGTTAAACAATTGTGGACTACTACTTGGAGTCTTGTCAGAGGCTGGTCTCATAGATGTTAAAACTGTCTGATCTAGTACTAAGATTTAGATGTATGTCTTGATTGTTTAATAAAAGCAAGTTTAAAAAAATAAAGGCAAACTATATTGGCGATGACTCACTTCTTAAATCTGTGTATGAAAAATCTGACGTGGCTTTCAAGGGAAAAGACATGGAATGTGGCTTACCCTCATCAAATAGGGCTAATCTACATGTGGAAAACCCAAGGGAGATACCATGTGGAATCTATGTCAAGATGTTACAGGTCACTTGTTTTACCACACAACCATAAGTGTATAGACTATGCTGTGGATTTCCATAAAAGTGAATGGTGCACGTTCAAAATGTGGATTAGCCATAGATTTGATGCAGAATCCTCATGGATTCCACATCAGATTCGTGACATTGTCTGCCATCTGAATCTAGCCTAAAAAAGGAGGAGAAATGCAACTGGATTAATTGATACACACTAACAAACAATGAAGACAAAAAATTTTAAAAAACATGAGAACCTTAAAAAACAGAAAACATAAAACCATGAAAAAAAAATCTGTGGAGTAACTTGTGTAAACGGGTCCACATGTTTTAACCCATAACAATTATCAACCTGCAAACATTTCCATATTTAGTATTTTAATGTTTAGTAAAAAATGAAAAAAAATTAGCAACATTTTTTCAGATCCTGTTGAATTGTTTTCACAATCGGCTTTATTTCTAGGTTTTTTTTTTTATATCATGAAAATGGTGGTGCCCTTGTGTTTGCCTTTGATATACAAAATTCATGGTAATAAGGCTTAATCCCACATATCCTGCATAGCAGTTCCAATGTTTGCAATACTTTGCACTTTACTTTTTAGGAAATTCACCTATCACGTAATTTGCTAATCTCTATTTATTTATTACAAGATCTTAAATGTACTCACTTAAGATCTTTTAACAGTGTCAAGAAAATTAGCCTTGTGTGGCAGAAAATTGTCCTCTCACTGAATCGCTCTGCAAAGAAAATCTAAGGTGGTGGAAATTATGCAGACTGAGGCTAACACTTTGTGTGTTCTTCTAATATTAGAAGAGGAATATGAAATCACTCCTTAGGTAGAACATCATAAATGGAGATTGATGATACTTTGAGATTGAGGCATTTAAGCGTTTGGCCTCAGAGCATATGTGCTCAACTCATTTGCAATAGTGATGGATCTGTTCTCCAATTTTTATAGAGAGTGGTTTGAAGATTTTTGCAAATGTATTGGCTCCTCAGGTGGGAGAAGTTGCCTGATGGAGGGCCTGCTAAAGTAGCGGGTAACATAGCTGCAAGGGGGACTTATTACGGGGCTCTCTTTCACAGTGGACAAAATGAGCCTGATCACAGGGCTGACACATTATTGACAATGAAGGAACCGACCACATTAATTAAGCTGGTAATTTTTGTTACAACGGAGCAGTCTTTGATGAGCTGTACTATATTCGGTTGCAATATAAACAAAGGCTTCTCGAGCAGTTCACCTCAGGGGAAGATTGCTGAAGACACTGGGATGTCCCCCTAAATCAAAGTCATTCTGGATTTGATTGCTGAAGGAATGGGTCTTGCCCGGGCTCCCTAGAGGTGGAAACCACCACGCCACGTCTCTGCAGTCATGATCAGATAATACGGTAGTATGTGATACGCTATGGTGGACAGTGGGTCTCAGGGGTGTAACTATATGGAATGCAGAGGATGCAGTTGCACCCGGGCCCAGGAGCCTCAAAGAGCCAAAAAGCTCTCTCCTTCAATACAGGGAGCCTAGTACTATTAATAAAGCATTATAGTTGGGGGCCCTGTTACCAATTTTGCATTAGGGCCCATAAGCTTCAAGTTATGACTCTGGTGGGACTGATATAGTATCCCTACTGCTACACTCCACTTTTTGCTCATTCTGACCCTGCCACTTGCTCTGCTCCTTAAGATATAGAGCATGCCTCCATTTCCAGCGTCTACATCCTTCCCAGTGTGTGAGCACTTATAGCCAAATAGGAAGAAAGAATAATGCTTCTATAGCACAACCTATTGGAAGGCAGAATTTCTGCAAGTCAATGTCAGACCTTTTTAGCAAGCCTTGTTACAATGACTGGGAATTTTGATTCAAAGCTAGAATCTTCTCTAGAAGGAGAAGTTAACCATTCACAGTCAGCTGTTTTGGGGTGATTGCACCTTATCAGTGTAAATAACAGAGAGCAGTTATATACTCACTGACACACTGACACTGAGTTGTGGGCCTACGTATTTTGGCCAAAATATCAACCAATACCTTGTATATTTTTTAATAACATGCAGTGCAGCTTTAAATGCTGGGAGAGCCCAGGGTGCCAGTGCCAGTGTGGTTTACAATTTTAAGACACGTCTCTTTAGGGAGGTCACATCCCTGTTTCTACACTGTTCACCCAAACCTGATCACGGCACCCCCCTCATCCCCTACATATGAATACACCTATGTACATATGTAGATATTGCCTGTTGACTGCCTCACACAGCGTCATATAAAGTATTAGATTTATATAAAATAGCCAGACCATTGTACAGAACAAGCACATGTCCATCATATATCTACCATTTTCCTTATAGATCGTAAACTCTTCCGAACAAGGCCCTCACTTCTACTGTTCTAGGAGTATATTGTATGTATTCTCTGACTTCACCTCTGTATGTACCCTCCGATTTGTAAAGCCTTGCAGAATATGTCGGCACTATATAAATAAATATTATTATAGAATCACTATATCAACACTAGGCACCTGTCGCGGGCATGGAAAATAGCAGAAGCTGAAAATACTAATAGCACTAGATGCAAATGAACTTGAATGATTTCTTGTTTTACTCTAAATGCCTAAACTATACAACTTGCATGATCATTGAACCGTAATGACGGTACTGCAATTGTATATTCTTTCATGTACCACTGCCTGTCAGGAGTTTATTACACAAACTCCAGTATTCGGCCCTATCAATAATCTTTTTTAGGTTCCCAAATAACAAGTTAGTCTAGAGATAAAAGAAAGTGCTAGCAGAGAGTGCTATAGAAAACAAGGCTGACACAATCAGACTATGTCCAGAATAGATGGGAATTAAACAACTGAGCCTTTGAGGATTGCTGAAATATGTCTATCTGAGGGCAGCTTTAGCACCTTTAAATCTAATGTAATCTTGGTGTAAACAATTCCCAAGCTTTGTGCTTTGTGCACGCAATAAGACTTTAGGACGCAGTTTACAGAGAAGAATGGAAAACCATGTCCTTGTGAAGTATTTATACCAAGTGTTGCTCTTTGTAAGCTTTACCTTCTTTCCAATTCTGTTTCATGGCACAGTACAGTAAAGTAGAGAGTGACGTTAACCTTCTCTTCTTTCACTCTATGGTTAGAGGTCAACGTCTCCTCTTTCACTATCAGGGTCAGCTCCTTTTAATCCCAGAAATTAGCCACCTGAGGCTTGTGCTGCTGCCAGAGAACTGCAGGCTGCGTGTGTTGCAGGACAGTATATGAAATACATTTATACCAGATGCTCTAATAATGGGGTTCTGGTCTTTTTTCTAAGGGTTCATCTTAGTTGTATATGGAACAATAACCTACAGTGCACAGTATATGAGTGTTGTCATGTAGACAGCATGCACAGTAAGGGCTCATTCACAGGGGCGTATGCAATTTCAGCTCGTGAAAAATGCACCATAATCACTTTTTGTATATGTGCATGCTGCATGCATTTTTAATGTGTG
The DNA here is from genome assembly GCF_035609145.1 of Eleutherodactylus coqui. NCBI lineage: Eukaryota > Metazoa > Chordata > Amphibia > Anura > Eleutherodactylidae > Eleutherodactylus > Eleutherodactylus coqui. The sequence continues at coordinate 228,743,912 of NC_089838.1, read as the reverse complement.
TGCACGTCTTTTACATCCGTATTGCTTCTGCATTCATTTTGTTTTTCATGCATGCATGCAAAAAAAAAACGCAAGAAGGCCCAATTGCTGTCACTTATTTTCCCTCTACTGTCTCCTGGTAAGGCCGGGTTCACACAGCCAGAGAATCTGTCAGATTTGTGCGTTGAATGGAGCAAGGAAAAAACGCGTCAAGGGAAAAAAAAATCGCTGCATATACAATTTTTTCGTGGAAGGCCTCGCCCATTGATTTCAGAGGGACCTTAAATACATCGCATGGCACTCCCATGCCGTGTGATGTGCATGAGATGTGCATGTGAGGTTTCCCATTGAAATCAATGGAAAACACTTCCGATCTGCTATCACGCGGGAAACTCATGCGGTAGGATCATTATTTCACAGAAGGGACGCAGGGTGATTTGATGAGTATCCCAGCCCGATACTGCACACTCGCCCATGGGTAGCTAGTCTAACAGACGTAAAAAAAAACAAAAAACAGTAAATATGCATGCAACCATGTAATTGCTGCTTTTTACACAATCCCATTGACTTTAATGGGTGATTTTGATCCATGAATATGGAAGACAATAGGATATGCTGCATTTTTTGGAAACGCATAAAAAAGGCATCTCTGAACACACTAGTGTAAATCAATGATGATATACAATGCCCGTTTTAGGTCTGTTAAAATTATGGATGTAATGCGGAGAGAAAATACGCCCCTGTAATACAGTATGTCATATATGATACTCGAACACAACCAGCAATGTTTAGTTCTCATTTAGGGCTCAGTCAGACTAGCATTTTTTGTGCGTGCCTATGTGCGCAAAAAAAAAATGCGCTCCACTGATGTGAAAAATGCCTTCATCAGTATTCTGGTGGCTAGGGATTGAAAAATGCCTCTGATTGGCTGAGCGCTGTGACCAATCAGAGGCAGCACTCAGCTGTCATTCAATGAATGGCTGAGCACTGCCTCTCATTGGTTACAGCCCTCCGGGAGTCCCCTCATCCCCTGTCACCTCTGTCTTTACGCACAGCATGGACCTTACTGGCGCACATTCAAGGCCTGCATATTCTGTCTTTTGCAGATGAGAGTATTTTGCGCCTCTAAAAAATGGACATGTGAACACTTCAAAAGAAAACAATGGTTCTAATAGACGGGGTTTTTTTGCGCAAAAATCGTTCGTCTGACCACGCCCTTATAGCACAAAACAGCTGGATATAGAGTTTTTCCTATAATACTTTATGATGCCTGCTATTTCTATTACAAACACGCACGTTTTGCTTTAAAGAATGGAGCGAGTCTACTGTAAACTATCTTTTTAGGTTTTGTAAAAAGGCTTGTTAAAGATTAAAATAAAAAAGAAAGATATTTTGTTTGAGAGACCGTTCCACTCTTGTCCATGAAATGTATGCAGTATTGCTGCTCCTCACCCTTCACATTAAATTGGGTTAAAATATCACAATTGCTGATCAGATCTTTATGTAGACCTAAAAATCATCCTTGGTCAGCAGCTACATCTTTCTGTGTAAACAGGTAGTTGGTCATCTATGAACAATGGCTTGCGTACTATAAATCGAGGCGGGTGCCTGAAACAATCTCCTACCCACTCCCCTCCATTCACTGAACGATGATCTCTTCTATGTAAAGCCTTATGTCCACGGGCAGATCGGATTCCAAATGCGGGAGCCCGCAGCGAAATCCGACCCTGCCCGCGGCTGAGGAGACTGCATACCTGTCCGGGTCTTCTGCCTGCCTGTCTGGGTCTTCTATTTTCTTCACTGCGGATTTGTGCGGAAGGGCCAGCGGGTGCGCCGCCGCACTATGAGCAGTGGAGATTTTTTTTTGAACTCCTGCTTTCCCATGGAATCCATGGCCCGTTCGCAATTGCAATGGAAGCCATCTGTGCAGGAACCACACTGAAATGGAGCATGTTGCGATTTGGTTTCCCTACCGAAAGGTCTGCAAAACAAATCTACATGCTTTAATTTAGCTACGGACGCCCATTTTTATCTATGTGTGGCTTGAACTGCAGATCATCCGCATGGGTGCCCCGCGTGGATTTCGCAATTCACATTGGACATTCCGCAATGGACATTGGGCCTAAGAGCACAGGAGTGATCATCGCTGGGATGGTTGTTGGGCACTGAAGCGCCTTACAGTCTTTCCATGTAAAAGGGATTTTACATAGGCTATATCGTCCCATTGGGGACTCTGCTCCCTTCTCTATGTCTGCTCTTGTTCTGTGCCTGGCATGGGCCCTGGGATGCTTGTGCAGCATTCTTGGTGCTTAAGACACTAACAAGATTAAGTTCCAGTCCCCGGAATGTTTGGAACAACGTGACTGTGGCTTAGCTTCCCTCTCTACTTGAGTACATTACAATTTCTTACTGCCTTTCTCGCAATGGATCCGTGGCTTGCACTATATCTTGAATTAAAGTTTACCATAGCTCTTAGATTTGGTTTTACATTTTGTTTTCCTATTATTTACTTTGGTTTGTTTTTCGCTTGTTTGCAAATGTGCAGTCGGCTGTTGATAACCTACAAGCATTGAAGGACAAAATAGTCAAGGTGGTTGGTTTGGGGCAGATTGTGAGCCATTTCAGTGATACTCTTTTCTCCATCCTCCATGTCTCTTGATTAGTTGTAATCCAAAAAATGGGACAATTATGTGAGGATGTTATAGTATGGAGAGATGCAAATATAATGGGTACACTTGTTGCCAAGAGCAAGAAGCGGGCACCTCATAAGTTTGCCTTCATTTTGCTGCAGCAGATTCCACAGGCTTTGGGCTGTGCTGAGTCCACAATGGTGTGCTCTGGCTTAGCCACCGAGTGGTTTATGTAGGAATTTGAGACAGTTTTTGCACATTGTGGTTGGAGAGAAATTTCTGATGAGCAAATAAGCAATAAGAAGGTTTGGTTTTGGTCAAACCATCTTAGCATGGCTCACTGAGACAACTGTTTATTATCTTCCTCTCTTCCAGTTCTGAACCTTCTGCACCAATTGGTCTTGTTGCATTTCTCATCTAATATATGGTTTTGGGCTACCATGTCCCTAGTGTCCAAAATTGCTGATGCCTTGTCCTGCATTCAATTACAAAAGTATGGGAACACATACCAAAAGGTAGACCGGATATTTGAACTATCTACTTTCAGTTACAAGTATTTTCACACTCATAAATGTTAATACTGGTGTGGGTAAAGTGTGGGTATTATAACTAATAGCAAAGGGTTAAGATGGTACTGTTTCCTGTAGTCATACATAGAATGCTCCATATTTTTACTGTCATAATAAGTAATCATTATATCCCAAACATCTTGAAGAACTAATCCTAGATCTTCTGTGGATGTAGGTTATTTCACAAATAGGGAAACGTGTTTGCAGAATCAATACATTTGGTATGTGTTGTGCTTCATATCATTGATGATGCCACTGGTTTCAATTTATTAAAATTGCCTAAATGCTGGCAAAACAGGACAGTGAAAATATAAGTCCTAATTTATCTGAATACAGAATGTATTAAAAAACATCACTGATTAAAATATCTACTGTATGCTTTTTAACCCCTTAAGGACCAAGCTGTTTTGTACCTTAAGGACCAGACACTTTTTAGGGATTTTACCTATGTGATGGTTTTACTGCCCTATTTTGTTTCCTTTAGCTACCAAAATTATTTTTTTACGTGACATACAGGGCGATTTTTAAAATTATCTTTTTCACTGACTTTTTTCCCCCTATTTTTTAGTTTTATTGGGGTAAAATGCTAAAAAAAAGATTTTTTTAACATTTATAGTTTTTTTTTAATTTTGTATATTTATGTTAAATAAAGTATGGGAACGGGTTTCTCTATTTGTTTCTGACGTTTTGATATATAATATGTATGGTTTTGGTTTACAGGGCGCATACAGCGACAGTTTTGGTTGGCATCGGCTTTGGGTTATTTTTAGAGATGAGCGAACGTACTCGGTAAGGGTGATTTCGCAATCGAGCACCGCGATTTTCGAGTACTTCACTACTCGGGTGAAAAGTACTCGGGTGCGCCGTGGGTGAGCGGGGGGTTGCAGCGGGGAGTGGGGGGGGAGAGAGAGAGGGCTCCCCCCTGTTCCCCGCTGCTACCCCCACTCCCCTCTGCAACCCCCCGCCCCACAGCGCACCCGAGTACTTTTCACCCGAGTAGTGAAGTACTCGAAAATCGCGGTGCTGGATTGCGAAATCGCCCTTACCGAGTATGTTCGCTCATCTCTAGTTATTTTCTTTCTTATGTATATATTGTTGTTGTATTCTGTAATTTTATTTTACTTGTGTATGTAATCTATGTCCCCCATGACATCATGTAAGACCTCTGGGGGACATTCATTTTTTTATTTGACACTTTCCCACTGTAGCTGGGGCATCCGTAGGAGCCCCAGTTACAGGGGAAAACAAGCCCTGTAGTGACATTAGTCACTGGCAGAGCTGGCCAGGGTCAAGTATGACCCTCCAGCTCTGCTGTATCAGGGAACCCTGGCGGTCACATGACCCCCCGGCTCCCATAGTGGAAGACACCCTTCCACTTTTACTTTCTAGTACACAGTGCTCATTGAGCACTGTGTACTCGGGAAAGAAGAAGGCAGAAAGGGTTAAAAACCCCTCCTGCCTTTCCTCCGGGTTATCAGCTATTACTAACAGCTGACAACCTGTCCTGCCTCCGATTGATTGCAGAGCCAGGAGGCTTAAAGCACCGCAATAATTTTACTATCGGCGGGGTTTTAAGCCCAGTACCAGGCGCCATATATTTACCACGCCTGGACCTTAATGGGTTAAAAGGATTACCTGGAATGAAGAAGCCCTGTATTACATCTGTGTTCTCCAACTTGATCAACTTTTGTGGTAGAGCCACAACAATGTGAATTAAGCCAACTGAAAGCATGACAGGATAAGCATTAGAGGTTCACTCCATTGATATTTTTTATTCATTCATTATGTAGCTATATCCCCCCATATATACGCAAGCTTGTGTTACCTTGGCCAGTTATTTTTTTCTGTCTAAAACTCCTAACCTGTTTCCCTCAGGTGGTCATGTGATCTCAAACCAAATCTAATCTACTTGAGGTTATTGATTCATTTTCTAGTCAGATTTTCAGTTTGTGTGATGCTGTTGCATGAACCTACCACTGAAACTGCCTATAGGGGGACAAAGACACTTCTATCACAGTTACTGATAATGATCACACAGCTCTTGTCACACAGGTATAATAGAGGAGATCACAGCTCATCCTCCTGACTGTATACTTATGGTCTGTAGCTTATATAGGTGAATATAAAAGGTAGAGATATGCCCAGCAGGCAGAATGATATAGCCTCAGCTAATGCTGTGCTGATGCATCATGGGATTGATGTGAACCTGAAAGTAAAAAATCTCACTCTCAGGATGATACGTATCAGATAGAAGACTGTAAAGCATGGAAATGACCGTGATATACAAAAAAGACCCCCAGAGTGTGACAAGCAATCAGTTGAGGGGGAACAGCGATGGAAAAATATGGCCCTTTAAATTAATTAGAGGTATGATTTGATCATAATTATTTCATGTTTATTAGTATCTCATTTTTAATGCATGCATAGATTGATTTTATGTATAGATAAGTGTGCCTACTGACAATAAAAGTATCTATAAATCAAAGATATTTGTGTTATGCTGCTAGGAGTTAAAAAGCCACAGAGGGTTTAGAGAGTTAAACTTTAATATAGTGTGCATGTGAATTAGTAGCTTTATTTCCTCTATTGCTACCATCTCAGTACATTGTTAATATTGCATATACTCAAACGCACTATTTCCAATAGGTCTAATTATATTACAGTGGTGATGATGACCATTCATTTTTTGTATTACACTATTTGTTCATATCAGGACGATACTTAATAACAAAGCTACAGTTGTAACAATCCAGCCAGTAACATATAAAGCTGAATTATATAGGCCATAACCAGTGTTAATATTGGAAACTTCATATCTTGCTTTGCCTCCTATTTCTTTATCCCTTTGTTCTACAGCACTCTATTAATAACACCCCGCAGCTAAAAAATATTCATGAAACTGAGAGCTGTCCAGATAAGAGAAGAGGTCATGACCCAGCCAGTGCTAGCTCATCACTGAATGGACACCAATCTGAGCATAAGAGAAAGCCCGTCAATACAACCTGATGGGAAAGCAAAATAGCAAATTAAAACAAAGGAGGATGGAAGCCGCTCTGATTGGCCTCCTGCCTAACTAAATATAAATACATACACTATCAAAGACACCTTTGGTACACAATTTCCCCATATGACAAAGGAGGACATGAGATATACAGTTTAAAATACAGACGTATAGACACATATAGAAGCATCTAATCACTCAGAATCTGGGCTATCCTATGCTATAATTCCCATATCTTACTTATACCATAGTGAGGTTAGAAGTCCAGAAGATGAGAGCAGACAAATAAATAAATAGCAACCATAGTATTATCCAGAGTAAATAAGTCTAAATATTTCATAAAAAATTGAAAAAATTTCAATTCATCATGAATTTTGCTTAGATTATTTCTTAGTGTTTAAGTTTTGTATACATACAGACAGGACACTACAGTTCTCACTCAAACTGATCTATTAGTAGCAGTATAGCGGATGAATAGCATCACGGCATATGTATTGCAATAGTCTGATTTAGAAAATTCACTCTCAAATGACCTATTAGGGAATTTGTAACAGAAAGGGGTTCACCTTGCAGAATTACAACTATATAAAGCTAAAGCAAGGTCAGCTCACCCCAGGTAGATGAACCTTATTGTTTCACAGCTGATGGTGTTTGAAGGGTGCTCAGAAATCCTGGTGAAAAGCCAGTGGGAGATACAAATAGAAAAATGTGTTTCCAGCAGCATGATCCAATAAAAAGATTAACATTTACTTTTCCTTGTTGTACTGTTGAAAAAATTTCACTGGCAAAAAGGAAAACATAGAATCGACTTTGTATGCATTTCGGATATATATATATATATCCTAATTATAGCAATGTGCACAGTAAAACCCGAACAAGCTAAAATCCTATTCGGCCCATCACCACATCATTCAAGAACACATGACCAATAATAATAATAAATGACAATGAAATAGAGAATTCAGGAGTTCTAATGTTCACAGACCAATCAATATCATAACATGAGGTTGTTGTACTTATAATTTAACCCCAATGGGAACCTAGTTTTTAAATGGCATTTGGAATATCTCATAAGCTTCCCAATGGAGGAGGAGCTTCTACAAGTCACCCCCATGATCAGGATTTTGTACTTTTTCAACACCATCTAAACGTAGCTAAATTACCAGTATGCATATGGTAATTACCATTCTGTAATTTTTGTTATCTCTTAATTGGATCATGATGCTGGAACTACATTTTTCTCTCTGTGTTCATCATTCTTAATCTACTAGGAAGAGTCAAGAGCACATATAAAGAGCATTTCTTGCTCTGGAGGACCTAGCATATCCAAGCATTAAATGGCCTACTATTTGATTTCAACAGGTACTGTGTAGTTCCGCTGAAAGTCCCATCAGCCAGACATCCTATGATCATAGGAATTCTTTTAACCAAAAGGGATTAAGACAAAGTGAGCAAATTTTAAAATTGCTAAGAAAAACCTGCAAAAATACAAGTCATATCTATCTTTTTGTCTATCTATGAATTTCTGTCATGTTCTTTAGTCACAGCTAAACAGCTGGACCAATTTACGCCAAATGTACCACATACGTAAAACATGTTTGCTTTTGTTTATTTTAGACTGGTTTTGAGCTTTCCAGGACCTACTATTCAGGACAAATTCACAAAAAATCATGATACGGCCAAATGAATGGACCAATCTGTGCCTAATCAGGTGCTTTAAAAAGTTTTAGACCAGTTTCAACTTTTCAGTACCTACCATTCTCAACATGTTCACAAAAAAATCAGAATACAAAATATGAGCTGAAACCCAGTCTAAAACCTTTTAAAAAATCTGATTTACCTATGTGGCAAATTTGGTGCTACAAAAATGCACAGTTACAAAAACAGTTACAGGAAATAGATCCGTGCGAAGCGGGGTAATTCTGATAGTTTACTAATGTATAACAGTACCCAAAATTACTTTACCCATGATTAGGGTAACAGACAGTAATAAGTTGGAGATATAAGAGATAGGTGATTGATGATGATAGGCAATGCTTTAATTAGTAAATATACTGTACTTGATGAATACAGTACTTGATGAAGTCTGGAGAAAGTAAGGTTTGGGCATGTAAGTGTGACAATATGTTCTCGTGTGGGAGGATTATGCCAGCCTGGATTGAGGGTTCTTTCACACGAGCGTATATAGGCCCACCGTTTTCATGGTCGGCCAATATATGCTACGATCTGATGCATTGGATTCCAATGTATCAGATCACATGGCCGTATTCCCGCGATGTTAAAGCTCCTGGCCAGCCAATATAGCTCCGGGTGCTTTTACATTGGGCCCAAAAGATAGTCCTGGAACTATCTTTTGGGCTAGAATTTGTCAGCCGCTGCATGGGCTCCTATGGAAGCCAGTGATAGCGGCCGGGGAAGGGAGGTGGGAGGGAGTTTAGCAGCGGGACTGCTAAACTGCTTCCCCCTTTTCTCCTCCCGTCTGACTGATTGCAATAGGAGGAGGAGGAGGGGAGGGGTTGGAGCTAAGTGCCGGCCTGCCTCCTCCCATTGCTGGCTGCGGACAAGGGGCTGGGAGGGGGCAGGAGCTTAGCTCCGCACCCTCCCACCCCCTCGAATTGTAAGCAGCCATAGGGGAGGAAAGAGGAGGTAAGCTAGCGAGGAGGAAAGGGGAAGGGGCAACGGCATGGCGGTCTTGGCGTATATGTACCTGGGCCCATGCCCGCTGAACGGGCGCACATACATTAGATTTGTGCACCCATTCACGAGTTTTTACTCCTCAGATCGTAGCGTAAATTGGCCAGCCCTGAAAACGGTGGACGATATACGCTCATGTAAAAGAGCCCTCAGTGAAAGTGAAAATGCACAGTATAAATCAATCTGAACACAAATTTAGTAATTTTAGCATTGAAAAGACACACGATCGTTCCCACTTTGTCAATCTGCAGTACTAAAGTCAATCTGCATAAAGATAATGTAGTATCCATGAATTAGTAAGAGTACAAGTACATTTGATAACAAGAATATACTGAGCAAAAGATTTTTGGTATTGTAATAATATCACAAGTGGTAAAGTTATTACATAACACTCAATTCAGTAGAGAGGCAATACTGAAACTAAAAAACAATAAATACAATAGCATTGTAATTACGGCAGAAGATAACAAAGGACAGCAGGGTCTGAACAAGGAGTCCTGGATGTGATGATATGGCCCCCATAGAGCCCCAATCTCAACATCATTGTGTCTGTCTGGGATTACATGGGGAGAAAGAAGGATTTGAGCAAACCTACATCCACAGATCATCTGTGGTTAGTTCTCCAAATTGTTAGTAACAACCTCCCTGCTGAGTTCCTTCAAAACCTGTGTGCAAGTGTACTTAGAGGAATTGATGCTGTTTTGAAGACAAAGGATGGTCACAGCAATCATTGATTTTATTTAGATTCCTCTTTTGTTTATTCTTTTATCATTTTGTTAATTGACCAAAAAACTATAAACTCTTCTACTTTTGAAAGTGTTCTTACTTTGCAGGATTATTGCCACACCTGCCTAAAACGTTTGCCCAATGCTGTATGTGATGAAATAAAGAACAATATGCGCGTGAAGAAGAAATTCTATCATTTTCAAGTGTCTTCTGCACACTGAGCAGATATGAGCAAAGGAAAACACAGACTATCTCTACCATCCCACTAATGCATATTGTCTCCTTTAGACTTTATCAATGATACAACAGATGTAGCAGCAGAGTCAATAAGGGACTTCGATTTTATTGATGTCCAACCAGTAATAACTATTGGTTGAACATCATCAGCATGGTCTTTATGGATGATGGTTGCTTTCATTTTCCAAAGTAACCTTATTGTTAGACCTTTAAAACAAAAAATAGGGTCACAGTCAGATTGGAAAACACAAAAAGTGCATGTATATCATTCTTTATGTAATTGTTGCCCAGCAGTATTCTAAATCCTTCTTGAGTTTAATGTACTTGTTTTTTCCTGTAGTTGGGAACATTTACCTGTAAGAAGATGAAACTCCATGCAAAAAAAATTGCATTCTTTATTGAATGGACAGTCAAAATGCATTATTTTAGTATAATGGGCTCCTGCTTTTGAACTCCGCATAGATATTTGGTTAGTAAGACTGCAGGTCCATCTCTGTGTAAAGTGAAAAGTAATTGCAATCAAAGTGGATTTCTCCCATCATGCCTTGTACTCTATTGAGTTCTCTTAGGATGTAATTGGAAAACAAATACAGCAACACCATCATCAGGACAGACACAAGTGCTTGTCCTGGCAAGGGGATGAGCAATAATGTGATAAGCTTTATTTCAGCTGACACTCTTTATTTGTGAGTAACAAAGAACCAAGCTACGGCTTTTGTGATATTACACTGATAATTAAACCTCAAAAAGCATCATTTATAGTATATTTCATAATCCTTGGCATCTAATCAATATTTAAGGTGATTAAACATTTCTAAATTTAATTCTGTCGGAATTCTAGTAACAATCCAAAATTATGGGTCTATGGGGGGTAGTTTGCTAAGTCCTGCAGCAGACAGGTTCTATCAGGGAAAATTATTGCCAATGAACGCAAATATTGTGTTTCCTGTTAGTATTTATCAACAATCCTCTATTACTGAAGGCTTTGCTTTCTTGCAGCTGTTTATCCCTTGTTGCTACATTGTCACCAAAATCACTGTCTAAGATGACTATGAGCAGCCGAAGCTCCACCTCTGCATCCACTGTGATTACCATGTTCCTCATCAGTGAGTGCAATGTATCGCTGGCATGACAAAAAAACCTAAGAAGCCCATCCATAGCATCCCTTCTTCTGTCACAGAGGACAGTCTACAGACAGGGTCATTGCTCCAAGCAGTTTATTTTCCATAGCTGTGTTCTGAGGTTAAGTATCATATCAGATCAATGTCTATTTAAAACAATAAGCCTGTGTTTTTGAATGTCTATCAAACAGCATGGTGTAACCTGTGGATCTGCAATAAGCTTTGCATCAGTCTTCAGCATTTTAGGGTTAAGTAGTCTTCAGCAATGAACATAATGTCAATAGCTTAGAAGAAGTAGAATTCACACATTAACTGCTGAAGAGCCAAAAATGTGTCTGCTTCAGCTGATTGATTTAAGTCCAGATAAAGATGGAGATTTTTAAATTTCATTTTTTTATAGTATTTAATGACTTCTATACTTTTAAGCCGGGGAGGATTTTTGCTTTTCATATGCTTTTTCTGTTTTATTATTATGCTTTGGTTTTCTCTTCTGAAACAGTCATCAATTACCCTTATCCACCAGCACAATCTCATCTAAGTTCATTTTCAAGATGAAGTTTCCTTGTTGGATAGCGGCTGTCCAATCCTCTTTCTGTCCATCACCGGCTGCTCCAGAGCTTTCCCCAGATTGACAGTCTGAGGGTGGATCAATAATAATTATCAGGCAGCTACCACAGTGAGCTGTGAAGTTCTGTGATGGGATGGCACTATACAAACAACGCCTTGTCCTCAGCTAATTTTAACTATGCAACCCTGTGCTTTCCATTAGATAATATCCTCTTCACATTAAGAACAAATGTTACCAGTATACAAAAATGGCTGGGCAAGGATTCCATACTGTATAATGCGTTTACAATGCCACACTGCTGCCTACCTTGACACGCACAATCCCTCTGGTGCCCAGATACAATAGAAATCACTGTTATATCTGCCTGATTAGTCCTGGTTGCACACATACTTCATCTTCATGCTTCATTTGATTGATTTTGGTTACTCTGCAGTGCGAAACAGGTCATTTAGACTCAAATAATTAGATTGAGCACAAATTTAACTAAAATTACATTACGGATGTCCAGCCCTGATGCTGCTTCCTTAGTGTTAGGTTAATGATGCTAAACATTTAACAATGGCTGATTTGGATAAGAATTACTGTGATGCATTGGAAAAGTATAATTTTAGTGCTAAAATCCATCAAAGTTTAGAAAGCTTAATTGATTACAATGGGAGTAGGGCCAGTAATATCGATTCCGAATGGATCTGCTGGAAAATCTGTATTTGTGTCAACAATGTTACAGATTAAAAATGATTTGCCACAGTTGGAGAGATGTACTAAGCCGTGATAACGTATGATACAGAACCCCTCCAACTCCACAGCTGAAATCACACCCAGGATTTGGCTGCATTTTTCAAGGCAATTTTAGCACTAATTTAAATACCAAAACTGTTGCAGCCAGGCATTTCCTTTAAGCCCTTAGTGCTAAAGTGCATATATATATACTGTGTATATATATATATATATATATATATATATATATATATATATATATATATACATATAAACCCCCTAGTACATGTAGTACATCTAGTACTATGATATTATGCAGCATATATATCATGCTACATACTGGATGCTTCTAATGAGGTACTGCAGTCTGCGAAACTGTGGTACACTAACCAACAGGACAGATAGGCGACCTTAACGACCCCCTGGTCCCAGATGAACTAAGATGGCAGCACGGCTTCTCTGAGGCTCCTTGTGCATTGCTAGTACAATATTACATAGCGCCCAATTCAGTAGAGAGGCAATACTGAAACTAAAACACAATAAATACAATAGCATTGTGATTACAGGAGATGATAACAAAGGACAGCAGGGTCTGAACAAGGAGTCCTGGATGTGATGATATGGCCCACATAGAGCCACAATCTCAACATCATTGTGTCTGTCTGGGATTACATGAAGAGACAGAAGGATTTGAGCAAACCTACACAGATGATCTTTGGTTAGTTTTGCAAAATGTTAGTAACAACCTTCCTGTCAAGTTCCTTCAAAACCTGTGTGCAAGTATACCTAGAGGAATTGATGCTGTTTTGAAGGCAAAGGATGGTCACAGGAATCATTGATTTTATTTAGATTCCTCTTTTGTTTATTCTTTTATCATTTTGTTAATTGACCAAAAAACTATTAACACTTCTACTTTTAATAGCGTTCTTACCACACCTGCCTAAAACCTTTGTCCAATGATGTATGTGATGAAATAAAGAACAATATGCGCGTGAAGAAGAAATTCAGCCAGGCATTTCCTTTAAGCCCTTAGTGCTAAAGTGCATATATATATACACACCTCCTAGTACACCTAGTACTATGATATTATGCAGCATATATATCATGCTATATACTGGATGCTTCTATAGGAGGTAGAGCAGTCTGCAAAGCTGTGGTACACTAACCAACAGGACAGATATGCAACCTTAACGACCTGCTGGTCCCTGATAAGCCAAGATGGCAGCACAGCTTCTCTGAAGCTCATTGTGCATTGGTAGCACAATATATGCCGGCCAACCAAAGCAGCTTGTCTCAGACTCCTAGCAATACACAGAGAAGCAGTGCAGCCATCTTGGTTCATCTGGGATAGACTCAGTAAGATGAATGGCTGCGTCTCATAGATGTGCCAGCAGCGGTGTGAATGGGCTCTTATATTCACATGCATCTTATAGCCACCTCCACAGAAGGCTGCTGCACTGCTGGAGGTTCTGTCAGGGACACCCCGAACCGCGGCAAGAATGGAAGCTGACAAAAGCAGCGTCTCTCTGCACTGACGGAGGCTCTGTCAGGTCCACCCCGAACCACGGCAAGAATGGAAGCCAACAGAAGCAGCATCTCCCTGCACTGATGAAGATTCTGTCAGGGACACCACTGTCTGGAGCTGCAGCAAGGATGGAGGCTAGCAGAAGCAGCATCTCCCTGCACTGATGTTGTTAAACCCAGCCCCCGTGTATAAGACAGTTAGATTTTTAACTAAAAAAAACAGGCAATAAAACGCGTCTTATACATGGAAAAATATGGTACTTAGACACTGCTGTAAAATATGACAGCGATATTAAAATGGCTCAACAGAGTAATGATATCACAGGATACCTTTTGGGTGTCATGGCAGCTCAGGGTCTTTTAAAGTCCTCCAGGGCTGCCTGTGGCAGACATATTGCAGTATATTGTATAAACAATCAGATGATTGCCTTTTCAAATCAAAAATAAGTTGAATAAAGCTTTTTTAAATTATTACAGAACACAAAAAATATTAAAAGCTAAACATTTCCCTATTCTTAACATAAGACAATAAAAACATATGTGGTATCAATGCATCCACAAAAGTCTGATCTGTTAAAATAATTGATTATTTATTCCGCATGGTGAGCACTGCCAGAAAAAAATACACAACACCAAAATTCAAGAGGATTATAATAAATGTTTACTCTGCAAATTTCAAATTCACTTAATAAGCATTGTTCTAAAACAATTAAAACATATTTAACATTTAATACAAAATGGGAAGACTGCACAAACAAAGGAATAAAGGGTAGGGGAAGGTAAAAAGTGAAGGTAAAAATCTAATTTCCAGTACATGAAACCCAAGGGAACCATACCACTTCATATTTAGATATTTGTCATGTTTTACACTTATGAGTAGATCATTCATCATTATGCATCAGATTTTAGTCTTAAAGGGGTTGTCCCGCGATAGCAAGTGGGGTTATGCACTTCTGTATGGCCATATTAATGCACTTTGTAATATACATCGTGCATTAAATATGAGCCATACAGAAGTTATTCACTTACCTGCTCCGTTGCTGGCGTCCCCGTCGCCATGGTGCCGTCTAATTTCAGCGTCTAATCGCCCGATTAGACGCGCTTGCGCAGATGGGTCTTTTCCCTTCGGCTCCGTCCGGCAGCAGCGGCGTTCTGGCTCCGCCCCCTTGTACGCGTCATCGCGTAGCTTCGCCCCCTCACGTGTGCCGATTCCAGCCAATCAGGAGGCCGGAATCGAAAAAAGAGTTTTTAAAAAAACCTTAGGAATGGAGGCATTTAGTAATGCTTGGGTTGGATTTTTTTTTAATTTACTATTTGTAATTGTGTAAATCAAAATCAAAATTTACGAGCAACTGGGCACTCCCACCATATATTACACTATCTACACCTCCTAAAACATAGTGACAAAACCTCAGGATATATGTGGGATAATTTAGATGGTGCCAAATAGCATTGAAGGAGAACTTTGCATCCAGCTTCCACTAGTGACGTATTAATAGAGATTTGGGCAGTAGTTTGTGCCATTCATCCCCAGTAATCAAGATCCAAGACCTTCTCAGTATCCCTTTCCCACCTCTGCATTATCGGAGATAGGTGAAATACTTTTATATATGAATGAGATTGCTCCTCTAGTAGAAGAAGGATTTAAACAGGCAGCTTCTAAATGTGTTTTTGCTAATAGATCAGTTTAAAGACTTTTAATTAAATGAATAATCTGGTGGTAACTGGATATGGCAGGTTGTGAAAGGTATAGAAGAACGTTAGTGGTTTAATACCTAATCTATCTATAAAATCTGTAATCCTTAAAAAGACTTTATTAATCCACCATTGAAATTAGGAGATTGAAAAGTCTGGCTCAAAGTCAGGATTTTTAAATATAAGGGTAGTAGGTTTATGAGGTGACTCTAGGGAGAACCAAGACTTCAGACGATCCCATAAAAAAATCAAGCATGACAGAGCCGAGCAAAAAATGGCCCGTCTTCTTTTAGAAGGTAGGAGATCTATTGGAAGTCCAGGGCATACCATTTTTTTTATTCTACCCATAGGAGGACCTGGAAGCAGGAATGAATTTGGGATAGTTGGGCTAATCTACATGCCTGATAATATTTTAGAAAATTGATCTGGTGAAGAACACATAGTTTTAGTTTCAATATGTGTCCTCTATGTGCTCCAGATAAATTTCCATATAGCACTTTGAAAAAAAGATTTTAACTGCCAAAGGATTATTTATGGATGAAGCTCAAAAGACATGAAGCAAGTGGGGTAAAATATTCTTTTTAACTGAGGCTTTTCGACCTATCCAAGATTTTGTCAAACCAGTCCATCTGTGTAAATCTTCCTCTTCAGATTTCAATAGTTGTGGGTACTAGGTCCCATATAAGGAGAGATCAGAAGAGGTGAGTGCTATCCAAGATGCAGTAAGTGCTCAGTATGCCACTTAAAGTCAAAGTTTAATTGTAGACGTTTCACTACTCTTTGGTGTAAATTATGGTTGAGTGCCTCCAATTCTGCAGAATTTAATATCAGTCCTGAAATCTCCAAAAATGTTTGCAATAATTGACATAAGTTAGGGAGGGTAGTCAGGGGATAAGAAACCATGAGAAGGAAGTCATCGGCAAAGAGTGCGCATTTATGTTCCCTATCACCCACAGTGAAGTTATAAATATTTGGACATTGCAGAATATGTGATGCCAAGGGTTCAATCGCTAAAAAAAAGAAGAAGTGAAAAAAGGCACCCTTGTCTTACTATGTGTCTGATTCAAAGTCTTCGTGATAAAAGGGTGCCTGGCTTATCTCCCATTGAGAAAATGTTATTATTAGACCATATTAAACTGTTTGGGATTGTTTTGTCCAAGAGATGGTCTAAGGCTAAGTTAGAAGCACCTCATTAAAAAGCCTTCAATATAAGGTAGTAAATGCTGAAACATTTGGTGGAAAAACCTAACCTGATTTGAACTAGGTGCATAATATGACACAATAGCCATTAAAGATCCAGCTAAGATACCTGTAACTAAAATATATTGTCTGTCCGGGTGACCTATTTTCAGTACTTTATATGGTATATTAAATGGTACCATTGAAAAATAGAGCTCATCTCGCGAAAAATAAGCCCTCATATGGCTATGTCGATGGAAAAGTTCAGATTTTTTTAAAGAGTAGAGGAGAAAAAAAACAAATTGATAAACAGCTCTGTAGGAAATTATTGAAAAGTCTCCATATACAGCATTTTGATATCTGCCATTTTATGGCATTTTGGGGTTCATGGCTGTTTATTTTCTCCACAAAAGCAGCATTCTCTGTGTCTGGCATTTTTTCTGTGTTTTTTTTCCCCATAGGCTTCTCCATAGCATGCCTGAAAAAACACACATTCAATATGCTACAAAATCAAAAAAAGTCAACAAAAGCACACGCTGAACACAACATGAGAAAAAAGATTGCAATTCATGGTGTTTTCCTTACAAGCATTTTTCTGCAAAGTAGTTTGTGGTCATTTATCCCAACCAGACCTCATAAATTATTCTAGGCCCCAAAATTCAGAACACAAACTGAACCCCCAAATTACTTCAGATTTCAGGCCTGACCCCTTATAGAATTGTAGAGTTGGAAGGGCACTCAAATGTCATTTAGTCAAACGCACTCCTCAATGCAGGTTTCACTAAATCATCCTAGTGATATGTCTATTGAGACTCTGTTTAAACACTTCCATTGAAGGAGAACTCACTACCTCCCATGGCAAACTGTTCCACTCATTGATTGCCCTCACTGTCAGAAAGTTTTTTCTAATATCTAATTTGTGTCTCCTCCCTTTCAGTTTCATCCCATTGCTTCTAGTCTTTCCTTGCAGAAATGAGAATAGGGCTGATCCCTCTGCACTGTGACAGTCCTTCAGATATTTATAGACAGCTATTAAGTCTCCTCTCAGCCTTCTTTTTTGCAAGCTAAACATTCCAAGATCCTTTATTCATTTCTCATAGGACACGGTTTACAGATCGCATCACCGCCCAGGGACAGAAGCCGGCAGACCGCAGAGAATCGCAATGATTCTCCGCTTGTGGACAGGGGCAAGCGCTCTCCATAGCAATGCTATGGAGAGCTTTCACTGCATTCCCCATGGCCGGATTATCGCCACTGGGAATGCAATGAAAACCCGCCCGTGGACAGGCAAAGTAGAAGAGTAGAGGGGGATAATTACCTCACATGATCTAGACTCCATGCTTCTCTTAAAGGAGATGTCCCGCGCCGAAACGGGTTTTTTTTTTTTTAAACCCCCCCCCGTTCGGCGCGAGACAACCCCGATGCAGGGGTTAAAAAAACCACCCGCACAGCGCTTACCTGAATCCCGGCGGTCCGGCGTCTTCATACTCACCTGCTGAAGATGGCCGCCGGGATCCTCTGTCTTCATGGACCGCAGGGCTTCTGTGCGGTCCATTGCCGATTCCAGCCTCCTGATTGGCTGGAATCGGCACGTGACGGGGCGGAGCTACACGGAGCCCCATAGAGAAGAGGAGAAGACCCGGACTGCGCAAGCGCGGCTAATTTGGCCATCGGAGGGCGAAAATTAGTCGGCACCATGGAGACGAGGACGCCAGCAACGGAGCAGGTAAGTATAAAACTTTTTATAACTTCTGTATGGCTCATAATTAATGCACAATGTACATTACAAAGTGCATTAATATGGCCATACAGAAGTGTATAGACCCACTTGCTGCCTCGGGACAACCCCTTTAACATATCCTAGAATTGTGTTTGCCTTTTCTGCTGCTGCAACACACTGTTAAGTTATATTCAGTCTGAGATCTATTAGCATACCCAAGTCTTTTTCACATGTGCTGCTTAGCGCCATTCCTTTGATTCTGTATGTGCTTTTTTATTTTTCTTGCCCAGATGTAGAACTTAGCTTTTTTCCTTGTTAAATACCATTCTGTTAGTCGCCGCCCACTGTTAAAACTTGTTTAAATCTTTTTGCATGCTCTCTCACTCTTTTCTAGTGTTAACTAGTGTTTCATTGGCAAATTTGATCAATTTCCCCTCAATTACACCCTCTAGATCATTTATAAAAATGTACAACACTGGGTCCAGGACAGAGCCTTGTCATATCTTAATTGAGATATTCTTCCACTTGGCTGTGTAGCCATTTATGACCACTGTTTGAGTACAATGACTCAGCAAGTTTTGATTCTATCATAGAAGGAAATTAAATTTGTTTGGCATGCATGACTTGTTTGATACAAAACCATGCTGGCTCTGGTTAATTACTCCATTTTCATCCAAGTACTTGGATGCATGCTGTTTAATAATTTATTCAAAGATCTTTATAGAAGTCAGACTCACAGGCCTGTAGTTTCCTGGATCCATCTTCTTCCCTCTTTTGAAGATAGGGACAACATTTGCCCCTATCATCTGCGACTTCTCCTGTTCTCCATGAATTTTCAAAGATTACAGTGAGTGGTTCTGCAATCACCTCTTCTGCTTCCGTCAGTATCCTAGAATGTAATTAATCTGGACCTTGAGACTTGAATTCATTTAAGTTAGCTAAGTGTTCCCTCACCAACTCTCTGCTTATAGATCGCCTGCATTATTTTATTCCTTCAATGGCATAGGGAAGATTAGTTGATTTTGCATCATTTTCTTTCTGAGAGAAAACAGATACAAAATAGGAATTTAAAAGTTCGGCCTTCTCAACATTATTTTTAACTACCGTATATACTCAAGTATTGGCTGACCCCAGTATAAGCCAAGTCAATAGGTTTTACCACAAAAAACTGGTAAAACTTATTGATTCGAGTATAAGCCTAGCTATACTCAAGTATATACTATGTTTAAAAAAACCCGCAATACTCATCTCCCAGCCAGCGCCTGTGTCCCCTGCATGATGGTCTCCCCGACAGTGCGGCAAGCTGCTTAAGACTTCTCCCCGCTGTCATCTCCCTGCTCACCTTTGAATTCACCTCCAGTCAGTGCTGTGTAAGTAAGCACTGTAATTGGATTAACAATCACAGCTGGCATTCGATAAACCAATCACAGCCATTTAGTGATGTCATTCACTGAATGGCTGTGAATAATCGAGCGCTGGCTGTGATTGTCTGGTGCTCGATCCAATTACAGCACTTACTTTCATAGCCCTGACAGCAGGAGAATTCAAAGCAGAGCAGGGAGATGACAGTGGGGAGAAGTCTCAAGCAGCTTGCCGCACTGCTGGTGAGACCATTGTGCAGGGTATTGCGGGCTTTAAAAAAAAAAAAAATTTTTACCTTATTCGAGTAAAAGCCAAGGGGGGCTTTTTTAGCACAAAAAAAATGTGCTGAAAAACTCGGCTTATACTCGAGTATATACGGTAATTCACCATTTCCATCCTGTAAACATCCTATAGCATCTTTGACTTTTACTTTGCTTTTGACATATACCCAAGATTTTTTTTTATTGCTTTTGGCCTCTCTTGCAAGCCTCAATTCATTATTAGCTTGGGCTTTTCTGACGCTTGCCCTACAGTTTCTGCAGACTGCATTATATTCCTCATTAGATAATCCCCCCTCTTTCCATTTGATAAATATTTATTTTTTAACATGTGTATAAGTTCTGTGTTCATTCATTCTGGTCTTTTTAAATGCTTTCCATCCTTCCTTCTCTTAGAGATTGTTACCGATTGTGCTTTGAGAATCTCATTTCGCAATATTTCCCATCCTTCTTAGACATTTCTTGAGAACATCCAGCTATTAGATCCTTCCTACCCTCTTTCTGAGTTCATTAAAATCTGCCTTTCTTAAAGGCCTTCCTCTCCTTGTTATCCAAAATTTAATGATAACATGATCACTGCCTCCTAAGCTCCCAGCCACCCTTACTTCCTCAAACATGTCCTCCCTGTTGGTAAGAATTAGGTTTGAGATAGTAGATCCCCTTGCTTTCTATTCTACCTTTTGGAAAATAAATTTGTCAGCAAGAGCGGATAAGAATTTTTTTGGACATATTACTTTTTCGTGAGACAATTCCCAACAAATGTCTGGATAGTTAAAATCTTCCATCATCACTATGTCATGCTTTTTTGGGAACTTAGCCATCTGATGTAGAACGAGTTCATTCATATCCTTTGCTTTTCCAAGCAGCCTATAGTAAATGCCTACAATGGTGTCCCTTCTGTTGCTCTCCCCTTGTATTCTTACCCAAACAGTTTCTAGAGAACTACCATTCTCTGAAACTTGAATCTCTGTGGAGATGTAGGTTTTCCTAGCATACAACGCAACACCTCCTCCCCCTTTTTTTAGGTCTGTTTCTCATAAATAAGTTGTATTCTTCAAGCCTTGTATTCCAATCATGTGTATCATCCCACCAAGTTTCCATGATGCTTATGACATCATTTTTCTCTTCCTGTGTTAGGAGCTCCGATTCACCTTATTTGTTCCCCATGCTCTGTCATTTGTGTAAAAACATTTTAGTTTGTGATCGGTGTCTCTTGCTCTTCTACTTTCCTTCTGAATGTTTTGCCATTGTTCTTTCTTTCCGCTTCTAATAGCGAGGTTCTCAAATGTATTCATTAGCTGTATATTTTTGCCTGGCCTTTTATTTCCCTTTTCATATTGTCCTAGTTTAAATCTCCCCTGATGAATGTAGCAAGGTGCCTGCCAAATATATGCTTTCCTGTCTTTGTAAGGTGTAGGAAAGCATATATTTGACAAGTGCCTGTCATATGCTCTGGTCAGTGTTGTCAGCTGTTGAACCCATGTCAGCAATGTTCTACCCATTCATAAGAAGGCGGGAACTGCAGGCCAGGTAATTGGACAACTGTGGTAGTTAAACTAATGGAAACTCTCCTGAAAAAGAGGATGTTTGACCACTTAAAAACCAACATGTTGCACCACAAATAGTGCTAAGGGAAGATCATGTCAAACTAATCTCATTAATGTCTTTGACTATGTCACAAAAGTGGTCGATGAAGGTGGTGTTGTGGATATTGCCTGGATTTCAGTAAATCCTTTGATACAGTTCCACACAAAGAGCTTATAGATATGTTATTGAAAATTGGACTTAATCCTTTGATAGTTCGGTGGATACGCAATTGGTTAAAAGATATCAGAGTGTTGTTGCTAATGGAGTGTAATCTAAAAACCTACAAGGAACAATTGGTAACCAAAAGGGTCTGCTCTGGGTCCTATTCTTTTTAATGTTTGTAGTGACATAGAAGAAGGTTTACCATGTAAGGCTTGTCTGTTTGCTGATGATATAAAAGTATGAAAAAAGGGTTGATACTCCTGTTGGTGTTTCGAACAGAAGAAAGATTTAGCTTTGCTGGATACATGGTCAAAACAATGGAACTGCAGTTTAATTTTCCAAATGTGAAATTTTGCACTTAGTGAGAAGAATTCATTGGAATGAGTATGAAATTAGTTAAAATTAGCGTTTCTGATTTCTGATAGCCTCAAAATGAGTTTATAGTGTGGACAAGCAGCAAAGAAAGCAAGTAGCCAGAGATATAACCAGTAGAAAAAGTGAGATTGTGATCCTGTTGTATAGACCTCTGGTGAGACCATACCTGGAATACTGTGTTCAGTTCTGGTGACCTCTTCTACAGAAAGACAGTGATAAAATAGAACAAGTCCGAAGATGGGCTACAAAAATGGTGGAAGGTCTCAAGATCAAAAGTTATCAGGAAAGACTTCAAGAACTTTATTTGTATAGCCCAGAGGAGAGAAGACAAAAGACAAGCTGCAGTAGAGCCAGCACGGTAGCAGTTACAAAGCTATGCAGGCAGCTCTACTAACTAGAGGATATAACGGGTTCTCTTTAAGTTCAGACATTAGATCAGATCCCTTTAATTGCCTAACCCCGATTACTCTCTACAACTCTTTTGCCAGCCTCTTTGCCTCTGATGCTGGCAACTGACTGCATTGCATACGCTACTGCATATAATGTCCTGACACTTGCCACAGTTGGGAAATAATATATGATGGGATCCATACTTGAAGAGGACAGGTCTGTCAAAGAGATGCCAGGAGGAAGGAGAAGCAAGGATTAGCTAAAAGTAGTATTCCAAATTATCTAAAACACGGGGAGAGGAAAGGAAAAGATTAAAAACAATAAACTAAGCTATACCCACAGCTTTGTCTCCTCACAGGTCCAATGCCACAGATCACATTCACATCGCCAGGTTGTGTTTGCATTGAATGCAGCAGTGATTTTCCATATACACATGTGACAGCTGCAGCTTTCACTGTACTCAGCTGTATTACAGCCATCACATGTGTGTATAGAACATCTCCGCTACAGCCACAAAGAATGGCAGTAAGGATGACAGCGGAGTCACTGGACCAGTGGGTAAATGGAAATGTGAGCTTGACTTGATTATTTTTAATCATTTCTTAGATAATGTGGAAAATGCCTTTAATGTCCCTGCTACCTTTTGAATCAATCCAATGCATAACTTTCTTCACTGAGACAGTAGGGTTCTTGTTTTATATAGATTATTCACTGAAAAGGACCCACTAGTAAGTATCACTTTTTTTAATAATTAAAAAATAACTTTTATTTATCCTATTAAAAATTGACAAACAGAATGTGACAACACGAAATTTAATAATACCTCCGTTTGAATATTATATTAAGGACATAGGGCATTAGTCATAGTAATGGACATCAATCCTAGGTTGTTCCCTTAATGGAGGTATAGAAATAAGTCTGTTACTGTAAGACACTCAGATCTTCAGAAATATGCTGGCCAAAGTGAGGCCTCAGCTATATTATAAACATGCCTCCATTTGTATGATATATTAAGGACATAGGACCTCAGTCCTAGTGATGGACATAATTCCTAGGTTGTTTCCTTGATGGAGGTATAGAAATAGATCTGTTACTGTAAGACACAGGTCTTCAAAAGTATGCTGGCCAATGTAGGGCCTCAGCTATACTATAAATTCCAAGACTCGTTGAACTCAGATGTATGTAGATTTGATGTTTGTTCCACCTTGGGAGCAAATCCTTAGGTGCAGTTGTACGGGTTTATTATAACCAATGCACCCTGTATGTCTCAAATAATCGACGCGTTTCCTCGGCTCTTGTTCACTTTTAGCCGATTCATCAGGATCAATTTATTTATCTTGTGTTGATATCCACGAAAGGAATATAGCTGGGTATTTTAAATATGAAATTTATATCCATTGCAAAAGAGGCACCGATGGTTAATGTTGTGCATGGTGTTTTTTATATTATTATTATTATTATTATTGTTATAGCATGGAAATCCTGAGCAATTATATATGTTTATACTTCAATTATTGTCCCAGTTAGAATGGGAATATACTATATAGTTGCTCAAAAAGATCTCTCATAAATGTGACAAGTTGCTGTCATGCGTTTTGTGTTTGCCTAGGTGTCAGCAGTTGTAGGTGGATTGGATATTACCACTCTGTTGCTTCACCTGCTTGTGTGGACTGTTATGATGCTAAAAGTCAGCTGAGCTAATTGCATGAGCTAGATGACATTGCTCATTTGAGATCAGCTAGACTAATAGTTTATGCATAGGGGGGTTGCTTGAAGTAGCCCAGTCTAATAGACCTTAGATTGAGGGCTGAATATTACTTTTCCCCAGCGTGCAGCAAGTTTGGAGTATATAGCCTGATAGTGCCCACTCCAAAAGTACACACACACACACCGTTAGCTGAGCTAATTGCATGAGCTAGATAACATTGCTCATTTAAGGTCAGCTAGATTAAAGGTTTATGCATGGGGGGATTGCTTGAGGTAGCCCAATCTGATAGACCTTAGATTGATGGCTAATTATTACTTTTCCCCAGCATATAGCACCTTTGGAGTATGTAGCCTGATAATGCCTGCTCCAAACGTGCACACACACACAGTCACTCGCACACAGCCACTGAGATCAATGTCTCATGATAATCTGGCAGACCACTTTTGGAGTGGGCACTATCAGGCTATATACTCCAAACTTGCTGCATGCTGGGGAAAAGTAATATTCAGCCCTCAATCTAAGGTCTATTAGACTGGGCTACTTCAAGCAACCCCCCTATGCATAAACTATTAGTCTAGCTGACCTCAAATGAGCAATGTCATCTAGCTCATGCAATTAGCTCAGCTGACTTTTAGCATCATAACAGTCCACACAAGCAGGTGAAGCAACAGAGTGGAAATATCCAATCCACCTACAACTGCTGACACCTAGGCAAACACAAAACGCATGACAGCAACTTGTCACATTTATGAGAGATCTTTTTGAGCAACTATATAGTATATTCCCATTCTAACTGGGACAATAATTGAAGTATAAACATATATAATTGCTCAGGATTTCCATGCTATAACAATAATAATAATACTAATAATATAAAAAACACCATGCACAACATTAACCATCGGTGCCTCTTTTGCAATGGATATAAATTTCATATTTAAAATACCCAGCTATATTCCTTTCGTGGATATCAACACAAGATAAATAAATTGATCCTGATGAATCGGCTAAAAGTGAACAAGAGCCGAGGAAACGCGTCGATTATTTGAGACATACAAGGTGCATTGGTTATAATAAACCCGTACAACTGCACCTAAGGATTTGCTCCCAAGGTGGAACAAACATCAAATCTACATACATCTGAGTTCAACGAGTCTTGGAATTTATAGTATAGCTGAGGCCCTACATTGGCCAGCATACTTTTGAAGACCTCAGTGTCTTACAGTAACAGATCTATTTCTATACCTCCATCAAGGAAACAACCTAGGAATTATGTCCATCACTAGGACTGAGGTCCTATGTCCTTAATATATCATACAAATGGAGGCATGTTTATAATATAGCTGAGGCCTCACTTTGGCCAGCATATTTCTGAAGATCTGAGTGTCTTACAGTAACAGACTTATTTCTATACCTCCATTAAGGGAACAACCTAGGATTGATGTCCATTACTAGGACTAATGCCCTATGTCCTTAATATAATATTCAAACGGAGGTATTATTAAATTTCGTGTTGTCACATTCTGTTTTTTAATAGGATAAATAAAAGTTATTTTTTAATTATTAAAAAAAGTGATACTTACTAGTGGGTCCTTTTCAGTGAATAATCCAATGCATAACAGTCCATAAAGGAAAAAAATAAATAAATACTAACCCCATATTTGCGGGATAGTGCCCAGGACAAATATTTGTTGACATAGCCTTAAAAAATAGTGCATCCAAGTAGAAAAAAACAAGGACAACACAGCAGTCACTACATCTTCCTAGTAGCTTTTTTAATCCATAGCACTTTTAAAACATATTTTTAGAGCTTCCATGCAGTAGCAGGCTCCATTCACAGATATGGCAAAGTGTTAAGCTGGCTACCTGTGTCTGCCGCCCTCTTGCAATTCCAGGCAGATGCGAGCATCACCCTGCTCTTCCTGTATGAATGGGCTCTCAGCTTTTAATTTCCATCAGCCCTGCCTGAGTTAATCCTCCTCTGTGCTCACAGCCCAGCTGCAAGGAAATAGGCTATTACCCTCCTATTTAAGTGAGCTAGGGATCCTCCTCTTTTGCCTGAGTCTTCGTGTGTGTTTCCCTTAGACACCCAGCATAGGTCTGCTGTTTCTGATGTCTGTGTTTGCTGTGATCCCTTAGCTTTTACCTGGATGTTTGTTCTCTGCCTGCTCCTACTTTGCACTGGTTTCTGTTTTAAGTCCTGCCTTTTTTTTACAGTGCTTTGCATCGGAGCCTCTGACCCCTGTGGGTCAGCTGCCAACCACACCGGGACTACTCTAAGAGGTAGCGGCCTACGGCGAAATCCAGATCCCTGTACAGGGATTAAAAGATAAATACCGGGAGACCATTAGGATAATGTCCTTAGGATTAGCCCAAAGTCAAACCAGTTGGTTGACACAGTGGGCCCACACTCACTGTCCATGACACAAAGGCAGTTTTTTGTCACATTTGCCTCCTTAAAAAATAAGCATAATTCTGAAATATTTGGGGCTGTTATGAAGTATAAGAAAGTATACAGGAACATTCACATATGATATTGTGGAATTTGCAAGAGCAAAACTTTAATGCTACCTAATATTTATTACGAAATCGGATCACACTTATAGTATATATACATAACACAGACTTCAACAGCGTACCCTCAGGCAGTAGCATTTGCATTTTGTGTACATGTAAGGGGTTTTATATATATATATATATATATATATATATATATATATATATATATATATATATATATATAAATTGCTGAAAATGTATGCATGTTCCCGCTATAAGCTTCAGAGAGGTCACGTTGGCAGGGAGTGAGCTGCCCATTGATTAACTGATAGGCCGGGTATGAAAGGCAGGTGCTGTTACAAGGATGTGGTGTGACTCTGCAGCACAGAGTATTGTGAGAAGTGGGCTGACCCAGTATTTCTTGAGATTCTGTACCAAAGAGAGCACACCTTCCAACAGTATGAGCTATAAAAGACGTTGTCCTCGGTCAGATTTGAAACTAGGACTCCTGCAGTAAGGAAACAGTGCTAAGCACTGAGTGGAGGAGGAGGACATTGTTTTAGGGAGTTCAGCCAAAACAAACCGCATGGGGTTTGGGGTCACGCCAAACCAGACTTATAGCAGAGTTCACCCTGAAACAGAGCTTGACTGTTTCGATTCACTCAACATTACTATTTACCCTTGGTTATATATTGACTGTGATAATTCTATATCGCACGCACAATATTAAGGACACCTTATTCATAGGATTCAGATCGAGTTATATCGTTAATCTAGCGTTAGTAAACATTTTGCACTGTACCCAAATAATACTGTTGTATGTTATTGCCATATTATTCTCTATTGTACATTCAGTAAGTGTTGTTTGTTTAACTGAACTGGTATAAAGCCTCTCCATCACCAACGTCCTATTTCACAACTGATAAAGGTTATCATTCATTCATTATTTGTTCATTGGTGACAAATGGAATGCAGCATATTACCAGGGGCATGGGTATCAGATGCCTCTGATGCCCATTCTGAGGCACATCCAAAACAGCCTTGGGTCCTCATGAAGTATGCTGTATAATTTAAGTTTTCAATGCTTGGATCCTTTTGTACAGCCTGAAAGAAAACCTGATGCTACATTTAACTCCATGAAATAAAGAAGACTGTACAGATCTTCTACACAATATTAGGATTTTCCTCTTTGGGGAGGACTGAGCCCTATGAGCTTTCCTGCTGACAACATAAATTATGTAAACAACAAATTCCAGTTGTCATGAGTTTTCAAGTCATATGATAACCAGGCTCCTTTAAATGTTAAATGATTGGCTGTATATAATCACATGACAAGTATTGCTGCTTCCAAGTTATCTTCCCAGAATGCCAACATGAATACACCCTTAAATTAGCTGCAGAAAATATAACAAGGCTCACATTTTCCCTATGCAGCTAAGGGTGGGTTCACACAACATTTCTGTGTGCACCCAACCTTTCCATCCTGGGGTTCCATCTGAATTGCCAAAAACGGCATTCAGATGAAACCCTTGACAGAACAATAAACTTTCATTAGTCAAATGGTAACCACTTTGTCTCTATTTGACCAGGCTTCCATTCCTTTTCTGAATTTTTACTGGATAGATGTGGTCAACTATGCTACTTGGTCAGGGAAAATTGCTGGAAAGAAATGTATTCATACAACACAGGTCTATAATATGGCTGTGAGTATAGGTCCTGAGTCTGCAACTCATGTACTGCCTTAAAGTGTAACTGTCATTTCATTTTTTTTCAATAAATCAATAATAAAGCAGTAATAAGAAACTTTGTAATATATCTTATCACAAAAAAATCTTTCTTTCCCTACTTATCAGACTAAGACTGCTTTCACACCTGTATTAGGGCTTAGTTCATGGTCTCCATCTCTGCTTTGTATTTAGAGGAAAGAAACTGAAATAAAATGGAAATAACAGAGGTTTTTTCCTGTTGATTTCAATGGGATTTAAAAAACAGAAACCAAATGGAAAGACTTCAGTTTGCCTTCATTTCATCAGTTTTCTTTTTACAGAAAAATAGCGCAGTCTGCAGTCTTATTTTTTCAAAAAAGAAAACAGATTATTCACAGCTACACTGCTCAGTGCTGCTGTTCCACGTCCTCCATGTTGCTGCTGCTTCCAATGGTGTGCTTTAGAGACTCGTTAAAGCAAAAAGAGTTTAGTACCATGTTAGTCTGTAGAGAAAATTGTCACTGTTCTCAGTAAGAGAAACCAACTACTTTTGTAGATATGATACCTTTTAATGGCTAACAAAAATACATGATGATATAGCGAGCTTTCAGACCTACTCTGGGTCCTTCCTCAGGCATAATGGAACAGTATCTCCTCTTCTCTATGTGTGTGGTTTATAGGAAGACATCAAAACAGTTGCATATTTGCTTTTTTAAGCTGGGTTCAAAGAAGCAGGGAAGAAAAACTGGCAATGAATACAGAATACAAGTCATAGTGGTCAGATATAGTGTTATTCCTCATGTACACACGCCACTTATTCTGAAGAGTCACCTGAAACTACAGGAACACTTTAAGTTATATACAAGACTGTAAGTAGAATGTATGTGAAAAAGACCAATGAACCATTATGAAGTCAGAATATCTATGAACAAAAGAGTTTCTTGGCACTTAAATAACCTTTCACACTGAAATTCTGGTTCAGGACCTGCCTGTAATTCTATGTGTGATGGGCTTCAGGTCAGCATTTTAATGATTTCACTATACATGCTGTCAGTGTGATTGGCAGCTTTATTAGCATAGAGTGAATTTATCTTTACTTCTCTAAAAAGGGTCATCTTTGAGTCAGCTTTACTCTGACAATTTTATATATTTTGTTAATCTTTCTCATTTAGAAAAAGTGCATATTAGTTGCATTAGAAACATGTGTTCTGGTTTATGTACAATATACATTCTATCTACATGAAATGAAGCATCATCTATCATATGGAGAGACAAAAGAATAACCTTTTCCTTGAATGTCATTCACTGCTATGAGTATGATAGTATCCATTTACAGAATTTATGGAGCTGTATACATGCTGTAAACATTTTCATGCATAATAATACAAATATATAATAACCTAACAGCAACCAAGCACAATCTGCTCTTTCCACCTCTTTGG
Source organism: Eleutherodactylus coqui (assembly GCF_035609145.1). Classification (NCBI taxonomy): domain Eukaryota; kingdom Metazoa; phylum Chordata; class Amphibia; order Anura; family Eleutherodactylidae; genus Eleutherodactylus; species Eleutherodactylus coqui. The sequence continues at coordinate 228,714,043 of NC_089838.1, read as the reverse complement.
ACTAAAAAAGACTTACATGTTTTAAATGGACTGACATGGATTATGCATTAAGTAACTATTGTACTACTACAAACAAAGTGGGACTGTCTAAACTTCCCTATTTTTAGCATACCTACACACTATATGGCTAATTTAATAGGAAGTCAATTACTCTAAGCATGTTTTTGCAGCATCAGAAGAAGCTTACATGAAAACAGAGAAAACATAAAAATTCCATGTAAATGGTATCCTGGTTGAATTTGACTCACAGACCCAATGTTAAATGTTGAACTACTATGCATGTTGCTTTATATTGATACAGAAAAGAACACAAAAGCCACTTTTGAGTTTCTTTTCAGAATAAGCTGCCGTGCGTGAGGAATAACACAATTTCTGGCCATTGTATGACTTGTATCCTGTATTTATTTATTTTCCCCTCTGCAACCTGCATTTCTATTTTTTACTAGTCCCTGAGCTGGTGAAAAAGCGGCAGATTTTGTTACCTAACTCTCTGCAGCATGCACAGAGAAATAACAGCAGCATGGAGGACAGTGAATAGAATTACTGAGCAGTGTAGATGTAATTTGAGTAGCTGTAACACAGCAATTTATTATTAAATTCAGCCAAGGGACGTAACTTAAGCGAATGCAGGGGATGCGGTTGCACCCAGGCCCACAAGCCTTAGGGGTCCCAGATTTTGCATTGGGGCCCAGAAGCTGCAAGTTACGCCTCTGAGTCAGCCATGTCTGTGTGAGTCTCTGCTTCCCTCGCCTCCTCCCATTTCTCTCTTCATGGACTTCTATGGGCAGTTGGAGGTAACACTCCTCCCCCCCCCCCCCACACACACACACCTTCAGCTCCCTGTAATCCATCTAGGTGTCTTTGTTACTAGACATGGACTTCACTTGACAACAGACAGTGGACAGTGAGATAGGAGAAATAGAGAACCCTCTTGAGCAACTCTTCAGAGTGATTTTTTTTAGTAAAAAATTATGCCAATGTAGGTAAATAAAGTGATTTGGACTTTTGCTAGTTACCAGATTGGCTAAAACATAAACACAAGTTTATTGAAAAGCTGTTGACAATTTAAGGGAGCGAATTGTATTCAAGATTGCTCAAATAGCAATTTCATTTTTTGTCATGATTTCTCAAGCCATACATCCAGCTCAAGCCAAAATTAGAAAGTGCTGCTAGAACAAATTCCAAGAAATGAGGGTATAAACACAAGAGATATAAAACACATTTATTAGGGGGCTCCCATATATCAGTTATGTTCAGGCCAGTGTTTTCACACAAAGCCTGACATATCTGACACCATTTTGGTTCACTTACAGTATTGTACCTTTACAGTATCCACAGTCAGCCATAGTCAGGCAGAAAAATGCTGCATCCAACGTTTTTCTGTCCAATGCAGGGAAGCGTTTGGCATCAAAACTGGTAGTTTACAAGCAGAAATGATGTCCCAGGAGCTTGAGCCCACGGTTAATAAGTAACATTGCCATGGGTACAGAATACCTCTGTAGTTAAGATGCTATAGGAATAGTATACCAATGGAATGGTGCAAGAATTCTACAATAAAAAATGATAAATTAACTAGAATTGGACAGGAAAAGATAAAACAGGAAAAATTCAAGAACAGCAAAGTACCAGGTCATAGGAACTCCATGCAAACAAGGGGCTGGAATAATAGGTACATGATGCAACAAAATGCACCAGCAGCCTTTTGTGCTATTTTCTCATATAGGCTTATAAATTGTTAGCAGCTAGGTACTGATGGTGGTGGTCATCACTGCAACACATACAGAAGAGAAAACAGATAATGAAAGCAAAGCACAACTAAACTAGAGACTCAGTCCCAGGGGTTGTATGTCTGCACCCTTCCCTTGTAATACATTCTTGTTACAATTATATCACCCAAAATTTGTGCTATATGGGGTTGAGTGTTAACTATTGAATGACAGAAAAAACAGCCTCTTTACTGTACCTAAAGCAGGGCATTTGCCCTGATAAGGGCAACATCTATCAGCAGACTCTTCCTATTTAGAGCGGTTTTCCAGGAAGAATACAACTAATAACTATCCTCAGAATAGGTCATCAATAGTTGATCGGCTGGGGTCCATCACTCAGGTCCCTGACTGCTCAGCTGAGCAGACGCATGCTGTCAGCGGCGCAAATACACAGAGGTCGGAGCGGAAGTGGCAGAAGTCTCTCTGCCGACCTCTGTGTAGTGGCCGTCAATTGTAAGTGCAGGCACAGCTCACGTTGATTTCAATGATTTCCGCTGCTTCAGCTCTGATCTCTGTGTATTTGCGGCGCTGACCCAAGTGAAGGTCATCAGTAGTATTCTCCCTGGAAAACCCCTTTAACTCCAAATTCTTTATAAACACATTTAAGGTATATAGGGGCAAAACAGGGATTGTGGCCTCAAAGCCTTAGAGTTTATAATCCAAGAGCTAGCATTAATACTTATGTCTGGACCAAAACCTCGAGTCTAATCTTGATATCCTATATTCTTAGTTGCACAAGATAATTCTAAGCCAGAAAAACACAATAGGCTCTGACAAGTTTCCCCCATACGTCAATGGGTTCATTATGGAACCACCAAAAGGCATAAAAAGCATATTTGTTGGAGGGCTGCGCCTGGAGCTGCAGCTCATCTTATTCTGCAGGCACAGTCACCTATACACGTAATCTGCTTGCTGTGCCTGCTCAAACAATGAGTGGGAAATAGGCCATCAATGGTTACTTCACAAAGAACATTTTCAAGAAGACATACAAATTGTTAGCATTCATGTTCAACTTTCAAATTCATAAGAATTCTTATAAAATCACATGCCTATTTTTTTTATATGTTTCTTTAAGATTTTCACAAGCATTTTGCTTTATTAGATTTATTTATGTAAAAAGCCCTAAATGTGCAAATCTATCATGAAAACAGACTGCAGAATATTTGATTTACACAAAAGCATTTAAATGCTTCATTTGCATCCTAAAACCTCATTATATCGATTAAATGATAAAAGCTTAGATTTAATTTCTGCTGTATGCATATATAACTATGAATTTCTGCCATATATTTCAAAGATTTGCAACGCTGTTTAGATTTTATTTTCTAAATAAATCCTATGATTCTTGGATGGAACAAAGTGAATGGACACTGATGAAAAATAATCACACTGAGTTCATAATCAGGCTATCCCTTTTAAATTAAAAGCATCGCCTATAAATCTGAGTTTTTTTCAGATTGTAATTAAACTTTATGAATCAAATTTATCAAATCATAGATACAAAGTAGATTATGGCCGATTCACTAGAACCGCTCAGATGAAATAGGTTTAAATATTGCAAATCAAATCAAGTAAAACATCTTCCTTCTTAGCAAATCTATAATCCGACATTTAGCAAATGCTACTTCTTGTTGAATAGTTTATGTCCATTATTAAAGCAGCATGAAAATCATGGCCCCTCGGAGAGGTTAAAAGTTCATTTTTATGATGATATAGGGACAGAACAAGCACTTATGACACCCATACAAACAAGTACAGTGCCTAATTGCATCTATTCACTAGGTGACTTTCTTGTAATGTGTCTAGGGCATACTGGCTCTTAGCAGTCTACTCTGTGATGCAAAGGAAGCTAAATACAATCAGCCTGTGGCGGACTATCCATATTTAGCTCTGTCTGTCTACATGTATCCGTGTAGTAAGGCGATGTTCACATGTGGTTGATACATTTCAGAGATTTCTGTGATTGATCCATCTAATAGGGCCACACCTGCAGTATAGAAAGGGACGCAAGCCTAAATTAATAGCACAGTTGCTGACATATATACCTTCAGGGTACGTTCACACAGAATTTAATTGTCTACAGTAAAAAGTTCACGACTAGCGTTAAGCGATTAGTGAAATATTTGGGTCAGGACCACATGACCCGATTTTTTTAAAATTATCGAGGAATCGGAACAGCTGACTCCCATTTCATACAAATTGGCTTCATGCGTGTGCGGTATGTTTTTTCCTATGAATGTGGCTCAGTTGCTAGCACTATTGGTGCTGGGGTCCTAGATCCAAGTCCTATCAAGGATAACAACTCCATAACATGTTGCAAATTCGAACCTACAAAGCAGCAACACTAACAAGTGAGCCAGGATACTTGTCTATTCTGTTCCAGCGGGCGAGAAAGAACAAGGAGAAATCATCGCTGTCGCATCGCAGGGAAAAAAAATCACAAGTGGGTGTCCACTCTTATCCTGCCAGGTTTGGTAGCTGAGTTGTTAGCACTGCTGCTTTGCAGTGCAGGAGTTGTAGGTTCAAATCTGACCAAGGCCAACCTTTGGATGGCGTTTTTCAAAGCACATGCAGAGATTTAAATATAGGACCCCTGCACTGAAAGGTAACAGTGCTAACACCCATTCACAGGAAAAAAGGACATATCCCTTTATTTATATAATGATTTTCTGATGATTTTTGCAAAAAAAACATCGGATGGGAATGACCTAATCTGATTTTACAAAAATCAGCACGATTTTATCGCCCCGCAGATCCCAGCGAACAACACTATTCATCACAAGTCCATAGCAAAAATCAACTGATTCACTGAGGAATTTACTGAAGCTTCATCAGAAGGCCCACTCCTTACTGGGTCCCTTTGTTTCCCAAATTGCTTCTTTTTTCCATGCAGTTATTTCACTTTAAACCCAAAGTATTTTATAACTTAGTGAATGCTCCACAATTGGTGAATGAGCCCAGCATACTGGAATGTATACAGTGGTCAATCTTTGCTCTCACAAAGGAGCTGTGTGTGAACTTGTCCTAACATATGCCGAGTGTATTGCCAATAGAGATGCGTGCGTAATGAGCCCTTCTTACCTTGTCACATGGTTTACTGATTCTTTATTTGTGCTAAAGCTTAGGTTTCATATGAAAATGTCCTCTATGGACATGGAATAATTCATATCACCTGCACAGAATGCATCCCAGAGACACCTGCTTTAGTGTACTACATACCTACATATGGCAAAATAGAGGTCAGCATGCAAAAGACTCAATACAATTACATTTTATTAAACAGAATTATATTAAAATATCACATAACACAAGAGATGAGTTTCCAAACAAAAAGAAATAAGGCATCAAAAAGGAAGGCATCTAGCTAGAGATGAGCGAGCGTACTCGCTAAGGCAAACTACTCGAGCGAGTAGTGCCTTATGCGAGTACCTGCCCGCTCGTCTCAAAAGATTCGGGTGCCGGAGGGGGAGAGAGGTGAGTTGTGGGAGTGAGCAGGGGGGAGCGGGGGGGGGGGGGGGGGGGAGAGAGTGAGAGAGAGATCTCCCCCACGTTCCTCCCCGCTCTCCCCCGCCGCCGTTCACTCATCTCTACATCTAGCATATCATGTTAATAGAGAAATGTATTTGCAATCACAATCATGTTACCAATTATGACTATTATACAACAAGCATAAAAAATAATACATATTAACATGTACAAGACAACAATAAGAACATGAACATGACAGTAATGCCAAGCTTATAATCTGTGCCCCGAAGTGCGTTTCGCTAAAGCTTCCTCAAGGGGTTTCTTTCAGCACCCCCAGCATGGGGTGCTGTCATGCAGTGTACAAATAACAATATAGATACAATACATGTAAACTGCAGTACAACATAATGTATAAATAAACCTGCCATGCAGTGCAGCTAATATTAAGATTCTTGATGGTCACAAGTCCCAGTGCCAAGCTATTTGTAACGCCCTCTATAGCAGTGCAAGTAAAATATATAAAGCAGATTTTGTGTGACAATGTAAAATACTAGTTTGTACCATACAATGTGGCATTATCATTGCAATGACTGTACGAGAAGTGTGAAACGTAAACACTTTAAAGAGGTTGTACAGTTGTAAACTACTGATAAATAGTTTTTCAATAGTAAATTAGTGGGGTCCCTTGTGCAGAACACCCACCAATCAACTGTTTGCTAGATCCGTGTGCTCATGCACTGAGCTAATTTATCGAGGAAGGATATAACTCTGTTCCCAATGCAGTGGCCAGGCTTGGTACTGCAGACCAAGTTCACATTGCAATGAATGGGAACTTTTCCTGCAGAATTCCTCTCAGTGCACAAGGACATTGGCCCAGCAAACAGATGATTGGCAGGGATCCCAGACAATGGACCCCACCAAACTACTATTGCAGACCTATCCTGAAGATAGACTATCAATAGTTTACAACTGGACAACCCCTTTAAGAAATGTTTCTTATTCTAGTTCTAAAAAATATTTCAGAATAAATAAAGGGTGAATTGAATAAATTAATATGATTTACATTAGGGAAAGATAATATTTCTATCTTCTATTTTTCTTTATTGATAAATATTTTCTCTGCCAGCAGATGGCAGCACTCTTTACTTACCCCCAACATGGGTAACCCACTGTTTACTTTACTTCTCACATACATGGCTGGATAAGCAGCATCATAGTGCATGTAGCATCAAGATCGTTCAAGCATGCTTTCTCCTGAACTACTGTAAGTTGTGTTTCTGAGAGGACATTGAATGGAAAAATAAAAATAGCCTGGATGGAAAGAATTCCATTTACACATGAGCCTCCTGATAGTATTAATTTGAGGATAACCCAGGAACATGACCTAACAGTAACCTTCTATTGAACAGACATAAAGAGAGAGAAAAAAAGTATATGTCCATTTCCAACAACCAATTGTATTCACTTGCCACCAACAATAGCGTGTCATATGGTGTGTGCAATGTAACTAATAAGTTCCTGATTGAAGTTTTGACTTCTATTAGTGTAACCAAGGCTAGAGCAAATTCTCCAGTTCAAGGTGTAGCTGCAGTCTCAAGAGGATCGACAGAAAAATTAGGTAGCTGACAATGACACATTTTGTGCTGCACTGCTCATTTTTAATCATTAAAGTACTCTAGTGTTCACAAATATGAGGTCATTACACATTTAATGCTTAGCACATTTCCACAGATTTTGTACAATGATATTTAGATTTCAGCAAATGTTATACTTAATATGATGCAAACAATTTTCACTATAGCTTCTGTATCGATCACGATTTTCAATATCTGTTCTTGCTGTTATTTCATTGTTAACTTCCAGTGGATAAAAATCTGCCCTAGTCATGCGATGATCACACAGTGACTCATCTCTAATATTTACACTATAATATATACACTCGACTCCGATCTCTCCTTTACCCCCTATATCCAATCTCTTGCCTGAACAGGTCAGCTGCACCTCAAAAACATTGCAAGAATCCGCTCTTTTCTTTCTGTAGACACGCTAAAAATGTGCACTGTTGCCCTCATCCACTCTTGGCTCGATTATTGCAACTCACTGCTGATCTGCCTCCCTCATGCCAGGCTCTCCCCTCCCCAATCCATCTTGAATGCGGCAGCCAGGCTCATCTTCCTGTCCAATCGCTATTCGGATGCCTCTGCCCTGTGCCGGTCACTGCACTGGCTGCCCGTCAAATACAGAATTCAATTTAAACTTACCACCCCCATCCACAAAGCTCTCCACAGCACCGTGCAGTCCTACATTGCTTCCCTCATCTCAATCCACCACCCAGTCCACACCCTTCACTCCGCTAACTAAATCAGATTACGTGCCCCTTTACATTGAACTTTTCATTCCCACCTCCAAGACTTCTCAAGAGCAGCACCAGTTCTCTGGAACACACTACCCAAAACTATCTGGGCAATCCCTGATTCACAAAACATCAGGCGTACTCTAAAAACACTCCTCTTCAGGGAGGCATACCATCCTCTAAACCCAACCCTCGTTACTCCACCTGATAGCATGGTCCCTGTCCTACTGACTGCAATCCCTGCTAGCCGTAATCCACTGCCCCCTACAGTCATACTGATTCAGCCACTATATGGCTTAAGTCTGACCATTGTCTATGAGTATAGCATCCCTCACTCTCCACCTCACCATACCGTGCACATCTCCAGCCCCTTTACCTTCTGTATCACCCCATTATCTGTAGTATGTAAGCTCGTTGGAGCAGGACCCTCACCCCTACTGTTTCCATCAATTAATTACTACATGTAACCGTAGTCTTTTTTATTCCCCCTGTTTTGTAAGTGCTGCGGAATATGTTGGCGCTATAGAAATAAGGATTATTATTATTATAACAATAATCAGTCCTGCACCTCTACTTCAGCGTTCTTTTTACAAAGGGTCTGTTCATTTCTGCTATATTTTTAGTACAGAATAGCATGGTCAACTACGTTATTTTGTACTCCAAATATAAAGGGAACGAATGGAATTCTTGTAAGACGGATGGTAAAGTGTTGTTTGTTTCACTAATGCAAATGTATGGTTCCATTCCTTTCAGCAGCTGTGACAGAACCAGCTGCCATAATCATATAGTGTAGTAAAAAATGCATTGGGAATGCTCCCTAATTTTACATGAAATATAGCAACCAGAAATGATATGATGCAGCATGGAAATAAGGAATAAAATACAAGTGTGTTCAATGGACTTATATATTCCTAAATAAAGTTGGATTTTATTCCTTATATCTATGCTGGATCTGTAAAGGGACCTTATGCACAAGACAGAATTACACCGAAGGACACAGTCAAATCTGTGCTATAACTGCAGATTTTGATGCAGAATGGCAGGCAGGTTTTAAACCATTTTCAATTCCGCATCAGAATCCGTAGGTAGCCTCTGGACTCAGCTATATTTTCTATGCTGTGCATTTGAAAAACAAAAACAAAACAATATAACTTGGTGATCAGGTTACAGTGATAATGTGATGTTATGTGAGTGATGCTGCTTGGTGTATTCAGCTTTTGTGCACTTTTGTATCATGTGTATCAGACTCTTCCTTATTGTGGCATACTGCCAATGATGGCTGTGGGGCGAGGAGGGGGGCTTCCCACTGCTAACTCATCAAGCCTTAACCTATATCTTCATGGATGCTGCACAGCTCTGTGCAAAGGAGAGCCAACCTCCTCCCCTGTTTCCTGCTGTTTGGGCTTTGCTGAACTGAGATCAGGAGATCAGAAAAGTATATGTGACATGCTTGCCCCACACAGAGTTAATAGCCAGAGGTACTTAGCTGACAGGAGTCTTCAGGCTCACCAAACACCTCAGACAGGACAATAACCGGTGCCCATGTAGAGGCAGGTACGGAATAAATACGCTTCCATTATAGCTGATTGGCCGGCTAAGGGAAACCCCTCCCTGTCCACCAAATCAGTCCATACACCACAGGAGATATTGCAGAAGGGATATAAAGAAGAGAACGTTACACAATGAACAAACTGGATTTCTGACATATGATGCCCCAGTGGCCTTCTGCGGTCATTGGTGGCAGAAGACATGGCAGATATGCCAAAGACATGGTCACGTGCACGTTATCCTGGCTGTACTTCCTGATTGTGGGTGGCACACTGCAATAGTTTCCTTTTTCATATGTATCATGTTTTGATAACCAATAAAAAAGAGAACAAAATGCAAAAATGCAATCTTTGGTCTTGTGTTCATAAATTGATCATTTCTGACAAAGTTCTATGGACTTCGGATTCCTTCAGCTGAACTGAGCTTCCTACAGGATGTCACTGTTTATACAGTATACTGTATGTAGGTTAGTACTCCTTGCCTACATGCCGGGTGCATCTCCTCTGGTTGGCATATCAGGCTTTTCTTATGCAATGAAATATTCATTTGTATTCATCAACATTTACACTTAATGGCAGGAATGTGAAAAATCAGTAGGACTGCAGTAGAATATGAAGACTAAACAGGAGGGAAAAGATTAATGTTATGCACATGTTCTAATGCTGTGGATTCATGGCTTAGAGCGGGCTGGAAGACACTGAGTTAGTATTTTTTCAATATTACACTGAATTGAAACTCATCTTCTTTCAGTCTTCCCATTATCATAGTGCATTAGTTATGACAGCGTGTTGCTATATTCAGCTGATTTACAGTATATGCAGACGACAATTTACTCAGCATCAATGTTTTAGTTTAAAGAACAAAATATTTGATACTAAGCAGTAGGGTATATTTCTTCATTCAGTTCATTTTTTTTCTGGACTATGTTGTGCCTATGTGTTCTAGTTCACGCTGTATGTCCCTTTCTATCCCCTTCCTGATGTCCATCTGTTATTTTATTGACCCCTTTAAACATATGTCCCTTGATGACATTGAAATCTCACTACTCGTGTGTAGAAAATAAAATTTTTCATATATGTGTTCTCATCAAAGCTCTCATCTTACCAAAGCATCCAAAAAGCAGAACAATCAAAATGCATCTGATCAATAATTACAGTTGGGACAAGCTGCTGTCGTTATCCCATTAAAACATAAAGCCACAATTCTGATATCATGACCATGACTAACCACTCACTCTAAAGTACTTGTCAAACGAGGCAGGATTAAATGCTTTTCTCGCTGTCTCTCTGTCTCATCGTTACCAATAGTCTATTACTTTAAGGAACATTCATTTATTATTGTTTAGATTTTGATACTGATCAGATTTTTTGCATTATCCTTTTTTCTGTTCGGGGGGATGAAAGTTACCTTTATAGACATAGGGTCTATATTTACAATACAGTGTCTTTCCCCTATTCCAGTGTGATTGTTCTTAGTAAGAGAAACCAAGTAATCTTGTAGATATGATAGCTTTTAATGGCTAACAAAAATACATGATGTTATAGCGAGCTTTCAAATCTTCTATGGATTCTTACTCAGGATTAATGAAACTGATTTGGATGGGGCAAACATATATATACACAAATGCAGAGGTGACACATGATTACTTGGTTTCTCTTACTGAGAACAACCACACTTTGTTCTCCCGGCCAACATGGTATCAAACCTTTTTTTTCCCGTTTCCCCCCATTATATAAATAGCTCACTCCTTCCTGCTCTTTTCTATTACTAATAATAATATTTTTGTATTAATACAGCACTAACAGATTTCTCCACACCGTATCATTCAGAAGGTACATGTATCAGTCATTACATAGTAACAAGCTAATTAAAATAAATAAAACAAGACTAATGAGCACTCTGTTCACAAGAGCAAATATGAGGAAATATAAATTACATAAAAAGGTAAAATGTGCTTGTTTTGTAGAATGGTCCAGCCATCTTTAAAGTGCACCCGTTCTTTTAGATGACTTTTCAGAATAAGCCATCATCTGTGTATACATGGAGCAACATTATTTTTGGCCACTAAATGACTTGTATCCTGCTTTTATCACCACGTTTTACCTCTGCAGGCTGTATCTATAATTTTCAGTTGTCCCTGAGCTCGTTGGGAAAGACTAGCTGCTAGGATATCTTATATACACTGCATATGGAGAAAACAGTAGATTCTGCTTGATAAAATATGTTCACACGATGCAGATTTGCTGCAGATGTGCCATAATAGTAAATATGCATCAAAGCTGCAACAGCAAATCCAAACCACATGCAGGTTTGTTTCAGATTTCGCCCTAAATCTGCAATATTTTCTAACCATGTGAACAAACTTTCTATAGCATAAAAAACAGCATCCTGGATAACAGTGTACAGCAAAACTGAGCAGTACAGATGTGACTGCAGTTAACGTAGCTCACTCATGATTAGCAAGAGCCACGTCTGTGTGATTCTCTTCCATTTCAGCAGCTTCCATATCCCCGATCTACTCTCCAAAGACTTCTATTGACAACATGAGACAAATAGAGATGAGCGAGTACCCAAGTACTCGGGTCCTCATTGTTCGAGTCAAGCTTTTCGTAAAATTCAAGAGCTACATTCGAGTAACGAACCCCATTGACCTCAATGGGAGACTCGAGCATTTTTGTATGGGACCCGTCGGTTGCCGAGCTCTTTTTTTTCTCTCTCTCTCGGTCCACAAACTACCGTTGAAGTGCGCAGCGGGGAGGGGCCAAAACGGGGACAGGGTTGAACACAGCGTGATGCTCGCTTGAGTAGCAAGCACCATCAAGCTCGGCAGAGTATGTTCGCTCAACTCTAGAGACAACACTTTACCAAATAACACTTCCTGTAATCCATTTCAATGCTTCTGTTACTAAAGACTTTCCATGACAACAGGCAGTGGAAAGAAAATCAGAAGGAAGAGAGCCCTCTAGTGGACAGCACTTTAGAGTAGTTTTTCGGCACAAAAACATTAGGTAAATAAAGTGATTTGTACTTTTGTTACTTATCACATTGCCTGTCATATGAACACAAGCTGTGTCAAAGTGGAGTGAGCATTTTATTGTGCAGAGGTAGTAATGATGTGATGATGGCATGTTTGGTAATTTTATTACTTGTTGTTTATATCACCTATAGCTTCTGTACACTTTCATGTCACTACTTGTGTTACATTCATGCAGGGTGTGTAAACAGCAACCTACAGCATTGTAATATATTTAAGGGTAAAGGGTGTATGAATATATACTCAAGACTGGACACAGATCACCAAATAGACCAAACAAGAACAAAGTAAGTAAAGAAACATACGCCAATACACAAAATGGATTTGTTCATTTGTTACATGTAAACACATACGCCCATGTGAAGGAGCCCTTAGCTGAAGGGATTCAGACAAGAACCAAGCAGAGCTCCTTACCACAGGCGTATTTGCGCATAATTCGCAGAGAATAGAATCCATGGGATCACGCACATTTCTGTATTTGGTGTGCACAATAAAAAACAGCACCATGCTCTTCAGGCGCACCAAACACCTCAGACAGGACAATAAACGGTGCCCATGTAGAGGCAGGTACGGAATAAATACGCTTCCATTATAGCTGATTGGCCGGCTAAGGGAAACCCCTCCCTGTCCACCAATCAGTCCATACACCACAGGAGATATTGCAGAAGGGATATAAAGAAGAGAACGTTACACAATGAACAAACTGGATTTCTGACATATGATGCCCCTGTGGCCTTCTGCGATCATTGGTGGCAGAAGACATGGCAGATATGCCAAAGACATGGTCACGTGCACGTTATCCTGGCTCCACTTCCTGATTGTGGGAGGCACACTGCAATAGTTTCCTTTTTCATATGTATCATGTTTTGATAACCAATAAAAAAGAGAACAAAATGCAAAAATGCAATCTTTGGTCTTGTGTTCATAAATTGATCATTTCTGACAAAGTTCTATGGACTTCGGATTCCTTCAGCTGAACTGAGCTTCCTACAGGATGTCACTGTTTATACAGTATACTGTATGTAGGTTAGTACTCCTTGCCTACATGCCGGGTGCATCTCCTCTGGTTGGCATATCGGGCTTTTCTTAAGCAATGAAATATTCATTTGTATTCATCAACATTTACGCTTAATGGCAGGAATGTGAAAAATCAGTAGGACTGCAGTAGAATATGAAGACTAAACAGGAGGGAAAAGATTAATGTTATGCACATGTTCTAATGCTGTGGATTCATGGCTTAGAGCGGGCTGGAAGACACTGAGTTAGTATTTTTTCAATATTACACTGAATTGAAACTCATCTTCTTTCAGTCTTCCAATTATTATAGTGCATTTTGGGAGACTCGAGCATTTTTGTATGGGACCCGTCGGTTGCCGAGCTCTTTTTTTTCTCTCTCTCTCTCTGTCCACAAACTACCGTTGAAGTGCGCAGCGGGGAGGGGTCAAAACTGACACGTCGCAGCAGGGAGGTGCCAAAACGGGGACGGGGTTGAACACAGCGTGATGCTCGCTTGAGTAGCAAGCACCATCAAGCTCGGCAGAGTATGTTCGCTCAACTCTAGAGACAACACTTTACCATTTCTGTATTTGGTGTGCACAATAAAAAACAGCACCATGCTCTGTTTTTGGGCACATTTGCGCACTAAGGACTCCTGCAGATTATTGTAGGCGCAGATACACTTGAGCAGGGGCGTAACTATAGAGGATGCAGGGCATGTGGTTGCACCCGGGCCCAGGAGCCTTGGGGGGCCCATAAGCCTCCACTTCTCCATATAGGGAGCCCAGTACTATGAATAAAGCATTATAGTTGGGGGCCGCGTTCAAGATTTTGCATTAGGGCCCAGGAGCTTCAAGTTACGCCTCTGCACTTGAGATAGCGTGGCTTTTTGCACTGTGAAGGTAGTGCTATCGCACACATTTCTACACTGTTAAAGGGGTTGTCCCGCGGCAGCAAGTGGGTCTATACACTTCTGTATGGCCATATTAATGCACTTTGTAATGTACATTGTGCATTAATTATGAGCCATACAGAAGTTATAAAAAGTTTTATACTTACCTGCTCCGTTGCTAGCGTCCTCGTTCCCATGGAGCCGACTAATTTTCGGCCTCCGAGGGCCAAATTAGCCGCGCTTGCGCAGTCCGGGTCTTCTGCAGTCTTCTATGGGGCCGCTCGTGCAGAATGCCGGCTCCGTGTAGCTCCGCCCCGTCACGTGCCGATTCCAGCCAATCAGGAGGCTGGAATCGGCAATGGACCGCACAGAAGCCCTGCGGTCCACGGAGACAGAGGATCCCGGCGGCCATCTTCAGCAGGTGAGTATGAAGACGCCGGACCGCCGGGATTCAGGTAAGCGCTGTGCGGGTTGTTTTTTTAACCCCTGCATCGGGGTTGTCTCGCGCCGAACGGGGGGGGGGGGGTTAAAAGAAAAAAAAAAAACCCCGTTTCGGCGCGGGACAACCCCTTTAAATGTACTTTCTACACCGCTGGGGACCGTTCAAATTGGCACAAGACAGACCCCAAAAAACATGCGTTGTGTGTGGAAAAAGTACAGTAAAATACACAGACACGTGCAAAAATGACCCATTTATGGCAAAATACATTGCACAATTGCATGCACAATTACGTACACACCTGTGTAAAGGAGCTCTTAGTTTAAGGGATTCAGACATGAACCAAACAGAACTTCATTCACACTGACCAGGCATCTGCGCACCTACAGACAGAGGGGAATGAAGACATAAAGCAGACCCCAAACAGGATGGACAGAACACGATACAAAGCTCTGCACAACATGCGCCCTAACATTAGGTAAATAATGAGCAGCCCCCTCTAGTAAGGGGTAACTGCTGGTATTTATGTGCACAGACCCCCAGGTGATTGGCTAGCTGGAGCAATCCATGCAATCAGACAACCAAATCAGCCCACCTGCAGAGATGTACTGCTGAAAGTGCTTAGTACTACAAGACCCAGGAGGACAAACTATCCCATGAAGTTGGTCCATGTACGGTAAAGGGTCTACAAGTCCTGCTCCAGGGGTGTACGAACCTTCAGGATCATTTTATCTGATGCTCTTTTATGTATACCTCTAGTTATACTACTAATAATTATAATCTGTAGCTCTCTTTAAGCCAAATGACAGCATCACAAGTAGTTCTGGCTTATAGGTGCCTGTCCTCAATAGCCACACTTGCTCATGGGCTCCGATAATTCAAATCAGTACACAGCACTCCGTAGTGCAAATGCTTTTATAATTTTACAGATATTCGTGTGCAAAGTCCAGTCTCCAGATATGATATCCTAATAATATATGGTCAAAAAAAAAAGGTTACCATGTACCATTTGGTACCATGTAAGGCCTCATGTCCATGGGTGTTTTTTCACCACATATTAGACATAGGATGCACGGTCGCATGATACACAGTGAATACGTACTTTATTGATCCATGCACATGTGAGGGGTTAATTCACGTTTATGCCTTTTTAAATTGATAAGTGTATTTCACAGAATACTTATGTGTTTATAATTTGCGTCTTCTTCGACTAAAGGTTTAAGCTTATACGTGTAAGGGCTGACGCTTTAATAATAGACTACAGCGACTCCATTTTGTATCTCTTTGCTTGTTTTGCTTCAATCATGTATCTGTATTAATTTCACCTTTTACCTAGAAAAATGTTAGACCCAATTATAATAATGACTTTGAATCCTTATCAGCTTCCCCTCTTTCTCATGCATTCTTTCCCTTGAGAGAGTTCACTCCTTTCTAGCAGATGTGTCCAGGAATGTTTTGTTTTTATTACAGGTGTCACCGGACATTGATACATTGTTCGTGTAGGAGATTTCTCTAAAAGATGTGTAATGCTAATTAAAATCTGCAGATGTTATGTAGCCTTGGGCATGCGCAGTAATCAAATCAATACGTCAGCAAACCTTTTCTATATTATCTGTAACTTTGAATAAACCTTCACTTCACTCATGGCATTCCCATCGTGCATGTGGCTGTCCATTTGTGTCGTCTGAGTACTCAACCCTGAAACCAATTTGGAAGCAGACAGCATTAGCTCAACGGTCTGTGTTTAGACCCCTTACACACACGAGCGTGTCGATACGCACAAGAAATAGATCACCGCATGCTCTATTTCTCCGTGTACCATGCAGCGTGAGCCCTATACTTTTGTATGGGCAGCATATGAAACGCTGTCAATACACAATACATTGTGTGCAGACAGCGATTCATACACAATTCCACTATGAAGCAGAGCGGGGAATTAGAAAAAAAATGACAGAGTCACACTGCGCATGTCCGTGTGCGTGAGATACGCAGTCATACGCAGTACACTCGCTGCCCATACGCGGTCTCTGCCAGCAGAGCTGGCATCACAAACACCAGTAAAACGCTGTGGGGATACCCATGGACATGAGCCCTTAGTAAATTGAAAAGCTATTATTGCTCTCATTCATATATAATATATATGACATAATATCTGCAAGAATATTATTGTGTTCCTTCTCCTATTGTGTTATTACGCTCAGTATGTGAGAATCATGTAAGATGTACCTAATATGTATCTCCTTGTTCTTTCTCTTTCTTGTCAAAATTCAATATGCAATACTGTACCACATGCTGTAGCATAATGTAGAAACGAAGACGGAGCATATCCTCCTGGTCTGCTGTATACAGTATGGGTCATTTGCAGCAAAGCTCCTACTACAGTCCGCAGTGGCTGCAGAGAGCTACATGCAGGCTATGCGGTCACATAGGGTGCCGTCCACCAGCTTGCACTCAGGGCATTAGGTGGCTGCAGGTAATTGCCCCTCCCCCGCCCAGGTCTGCCTGGCAAATGATCTACTACTTCCATGCAGCCACATCTTTTGGAGTCACATGAAGCAGCCTCCTCCTGGCTCTGTCTTCTCCCCTCTAATGTTTTGAGGCGCAGTTATTAGCCTATCGGCGCCCCTCTAACAGAATTGTTTAGTTCTGCTACTGTATTTATATTATCAGCTGGTTCTGATATTATATCTGTTTGCTGAAGTTATTTTGTGCTGTATTTGTTATAAGTTTGGTTCTAGTGCTGTATTTATGTTACGAGCTTAGTTCTGGTACGGTATTTATTCACTGTGCTACACTGGTGTGGGTATGCTGCTATCTTGTTGCTTTCTGCTCAAGCATAATACAGGCGGACTGCCTATCAGAACAGTATAAAATAGATTTTTCTTATGACGGAGGCATAAAAAAATTATTTCTGTTGGGTGCCATCTAGCCTGAAACCAGCACTGCTATACTGCATGCAGGAACCTAGGAGACAGAGTGAGCTATCATCTCTTGTGCTCTAAACAGGTCTGCTTCAGTAGATACTCACTTTCCCCATTAAATAACAATTCTAGAGCATCCTTTTTTATAATTCTGGATTGCGCCGTTCATATGTTGTTTTTTTTGGAATATTTATGAATAAATTGATAACTGGGCATTACCATTCTGCTTGTCGAAGGGAGCGTGTCCCTACACAGTGTGATACTGTCAGCACTTACTGGACAATGAGACTGTGTAGGAACATCCCCCCACCACTATTGGTAACACCCAGATGTCAATTTATTCATAAAGTTTAAGGAGTAATAGAGGAACAGCACAGAAACCTAAGTATAGATGCTCCAGAGTTGTTACAAGTATTACTAAAACAGACATGATAGACGAGATAGCAAGGCCCTCTTTAAAAGCATTCTGTTTCCAGGTTCATGCTGCCAGCACCATGGGTAGCATGAACCTGGGACCGGTATGCCTATTGCCCTTGTGTATGTCTTATTCTGCTCGCATCATGCAGCCTGACAGCTCTCTGACTGTTTGTCTATAGGAAGAGAGCTGTCACTCTGCATGATGCGGGCAGGGAGAGGCAAGTGTGGCCCACCTCCGTGACTCGGAGTTCATCTTCATGTCAAACTTCAGCGCTGCAGCAATTCAGAATAAAACCTACACAGGCTTAATGAGCATACCTGTCCCACGTTCATACTGTCCATGGTTCGGGCAGCATTAACTTGGTGACAGAATCCTTTTAATTGAGCACAGCGCAGCATGAACACTGGACAGCGCGGCAAAAGATATTATGTTTAAACTATTTCTATTGCAGGAATGTCGTAGAACTCCTTTGCGGAATCACGGCTTACTCAATTTGGAATGTTTACACCCTTCCATATTATTTCTGAATTGATAATGCGCATAAGAAGTTTTCACACTGACACGAGGTTCAGCATGCATAAGCTTCCTCAATTCTAACTTTAATGATCGGCGTGTAGCCTATTTTAAGAGTTTAACATTTCTGCCCATCTGGGCAGGTCAAAGATTACATAGATACAACGTATTGTTTAATTATTGGATAAGCATCTTGCAATTCTTCCATCCTCCGGTCATCTGTGATTGGCCATCAGGTGGTGGATGAAATGAGTGGGTTGTCTTGGACCCACGTGTGGTTCCTTCGATATGATTGGATGTTACATCATGAACTATAAATTGCACAAACCTCCCATGTTATTTGCATACGTTTCCAGTAAAGTCGCTGGGGAAATTTTCGCGGTAACTTGAAAGCGGAAGCTTGTCTCAGATTCGGTTCATTGTCTACTCCCTAGTTCCTTTAATCACCCATGCAACCGGACAAACAGATATATTTATATCTTGGTTGCGTGCTAAATTTCATCCAGCAGAGTTTGTAAAACAGATATTTCATATAAGCGGAAGTAGCTATTGCATAGCTGTGAGAACATTATACAGAAAGCAAATATGTATACAGAATGTTAAATTGACAACTGTCTACTGCCAAGGCCCACCGATCCATATAGATATATACTGGGCTTCCACCACAGACCCCCCTTGAAACTATCTGTTTCACTAAACTCGCCCTGCTCCGTCCCACCCCCACCGCTGACCCTAGACTCGCATTGTGTTGTACACTGGAGCTATTGCTGTCATGGGGGTATAGGATGGTTCGACATCATCGTATTCTGGATCCATGATGACGACGTTTGCGCTGACAGTGGGCTTTTTGTTGGACATCGTAGTGAGACAGGTGGACCAGGTAGTCATCAGGGTCGGAATACACTGTATGCAACAACAAACAGAAATTAGGATGACTATAAAGGTGACAAATATAATCAGGTTAGGAGAGGTGCGACTTTCACTATTTCAGGTAAACACTGCATAACTTGTATAGAACCCCCCCCTTCTGGACGTTACCTCGATTCATCAACAAGAGTGCAAAATCAGGACTATCTAATAACTGGTCAACATGACTGAACGCCTGTCTTATTAGTAAGTGCATGATCATATATATTAGTCTGGAAGGAAAGAGCTACAAGCTGATTATTCCCACTTCCCTTTTCCAGAGGCGGCAAGGTAACAGGACCAGGGGCGTTGTAACACCGGCATGTTGCGTGGATATAAGCAGAGTGCACTGCAGATAAAATAAAGCAAAATCTTAGCAAAAACCTATCACAGTGTTCGAAATACACAATGTTTCAAAACTTATTTTATATATATTTTTCCCTTCTCCTGTTAGGTACCTAACTGAGGAAAACAGACTAAGGTTAGCTCTTTTTAGTTAGTGCTTTTTAATGGCTACTGCGTTTTTACCTGCGGGTCACGTTTTGTCTGGAATGTAGGTACAAGTCTCCCCTATCATCTTACAGACACTCCCTTTTTCGGCTAAAATCGTACCTAGTGCCATTCTATTTTGAAAAGTCATAGTCGAGGTAGGTCCTATTGGTCGACTAGTCCCTATAAGGCGTCTCTAGTATAATTTATAAACCGCTGTTAATTGTAATAAACATAATTAATCCAGTCAACATTTATTTACCCTAATGATCGGGAAAATGGACTCGAATGTAGTTTTAACTTGGTCTCTAATTTTTAAAACTTGTCAGGTACCCCCCTTGGCTATCCTATGATGTCAATGTATACGTGTAGATCAAAACTATCACCAGGAGCCTCTCTTCTCACTCTAATGTGTTGTACTAGAAGTACATACTAGTAGTGTGCACAGGTACGCACGGCGTGGGACTCCCTAATCTTCACCCACACCATTGTCCCTCCTGGAGATAGTCCTAATGGTGAACACGTCCAGGTCGCCTCACCCTTGCGTCAGGGTTTTCCCACTGCCCGTAAGTCCCTACTCCTAAAAGGGGAGGGATCCCTACCTCACCTCAGAAGGAGGCCTTGGATTCCCTGGGCTTATTTCCGGGCATCCATACCCTCTATCTGTACGAGTTAACACCCCACAGGGTGTGCCCTCGCCGGAACCTAAGGTCTTCTGCACTTTCCCTAGGCAAATGGGAAGTCCACTGATAGTCCATCTTATGAGACTGAGGCAGGCGCAGTACTGGTACATTTCTCCATTCTTCTGGTAACGTACCTGGTTGGCATTATCAGAACTGGCTCTTCATCTTTTTCAAACAAGGGAAACATTGGTCACATTAAAGGGAGAATACACGTACAGGAAATTACATACCCCACCTCTTTCTGCGAAAATCATATCCACGGCCACTCTATTTTGGAACGCCATGGATGCAGTGGGCCCTAACTGGTTAGCTAACCCTTGCAAAGCATCTCTGGTGTAGTTTACAAACCTCTGCTGATTGTAAGAGAAATAATTCATCCAATCTACATTATTATTAACAGTGACAAAGCAAATGAGGAATCAAAACCTGCTTTAACCTGATCTCTAGAATTAAATTAATCTCGCTTCCCCCTTGGCACTCCTATTACATCTATGTGTACATGTGGATCAAAGTTACCACCTGGAGCGTCAACGTCTCTCTTAGCACGATGCAGTGTTAGATTCTCACCCTCAGTGTAGGCTTTATATTGCACATTTGATTGTATTAATTTGTTCTGAAACAGGGGGCTAGTGTACAGTAGTCAAAGGTGTGTGTTAGAGGAATTGTACCACATTATAGCATGTAAAGGATATGCAGGATCATTAGTTTTTTCAGTGCGAAGTGTGGATCCAAGTGGGTCCAAGTGGGCTTTCCTTTGAGCTTGACTGCAGTTGGGGTGGTGAACAACATCTGGTAGGGACATTCAAACAGGGTTTCTCTCTTAAACTTTTCCACATAGACCCTGTCACCTGGTTTTAGATTGTGACACTCATCTGTAGGACCTGGGGAAAAGCAGAGACTGCAGAATGCATTACTAACAATTCCTTGGAGAGACCTATGACAAAATTAACAAGAAAATCATTCCCCAAATTCAGCTACTGTGGCATGTACCCTCCTGGGAAAAAGAAAAACTAATGAAAGACACTCAATTCAAAATTTACCCATTTTCTCTATTGCCTTTTGTATCTACTTTCCCACTACTCCGTGGATGGTAGGGTGTGTGAAAAGCCTGAAATATACCCAAAACAGACATGATGTGTTGCATTATTTCACCTGTGAAGTGTGTACCTTTGTTCGACTCAATCACTTCTGGTACCCCATATCTGCAGATTACCTCATTCATGTATTTCTGTGTGGTTATCTGCTCATTTACCTTAGTATCCGGGTGGGCCCCCAACCTGAAAAAGACTCGAGCAACAACAAGCACATGTTCATACTCCCCAACAGGTGTGAGCTGAATGTGGTCAAATTGGCAATCTCTGAAATGGGTAGAGTGGTCAAGGCAAGTGTTATATGGCCACCTTACTTCTGTCCGGACTCGCATATGGCAAAGATCATGCTAACTGGACAAATGATGCAGCAGCTACGGAGAACCTAGGTGTCACCCATTCTTGTTCAGTGTCGCCGTCATCGCTGCTTCTGATTCTGCGTACCAGTTGGGCCATCATGGGGAACAGGGACCTCTGTAGGCAAGTTGATTGTTGATTGTTCGCCATACGCCGTCCTGTTCTGTCGCTCCCGTCTTTTAGCCCATCTGCTTTCTTTCCTCGTTGACTTGTAACTGTAAAGTCCTTGACATATCAAAGTCCAAAGTTTTATCAAAGTCCAAAGTTTTTATCAAAGTCCAAAGTCTTTGTCACTGACTCATGCTGTCAGTATCTATTCTTCTTTCTTCCACGGCTTGAGGGCCGCTGCCTTTGCTGTGTTGTCGGCGAGGGTGTCATCTCTCGCTTCTCCATTGTAGAAATCGGTGTGAATTCTCCATTGCCAGGTAGTTGTAGTAGGGTTTCCATGAGACTCTGCACCGCTGCACCATTCTTAATTGGCTGTCCTACTGAGATAACAAGCTGTCTGGCCTTCCATATTGGGCCATAATCATGAGCTATGCCAAATGCATTCCAGGAGTCAGTGTAAAGAGTTGCCGTCTTACCTTCTACCACTCCACACGCCCCAGTGAGGGCCTCCGGTTCCGCTTCTTGCCCTGAGACATGCGGAGGCAGAGCTTCTGCGTTTAGGACATCTTGTTGTGTGACCTCTGCATATCTGGTTCGGAATCATCAATCCTCACCCTGATACCATCTACAAAAGAAAACTCAAAATATGCATCATTAACAGTGTGTACATCACTACAATAATGCTATTTAAAAAATAGCTGATCCGCCATAGTCAAATCACCTATGCCTCCCCTCCCCCCAGGAATACCTGATTAAAAGAAGAGTAGCCGGATTCAAGGTATTACAACATTGGGAAGCTCAGAGCAACATTGGGGGAGGCATGGAAAGAGCACATTGTAGTCGGATCTAATAGGCCAGAGATAAGTGCTTGGGTTGCACTTGCATGAGTATGTTCTGGGTGTCATTTGGGGTGTGGACCACTAGGGGGTAGTCCAATACCAACTTAGAAGATTTGTCAACCATTGCCTGTACTGCTGCCACCGCACAAGCAGATGAGGGAGCGCCTCAAGTCACTGGATCCACCCTCATGGCTGTGGTTGTCCTTCGTGCTTATTGTGTCAATACTGTCATATAGGCGGCAGTATGAAACAAGGCCCAGAAAGGTGCGGAATTTGGCAACGGGTGTATGTACAGGTATGGCCTGCAGAACTTGGTTAGTCTTTGGAGGCCTCCAGGCCTTACAGCCTTCTGCAAGAGAAATTAACAGTGAAATTGTGGCCGGTTGGCAGTTTTTCCAAAGCATCAGCACACAGCACCTGATCTGCATGGCTGAAAATCATTCCTTTTTTTTTTTTTTTTTTTATAAACTAGGGGGATACTGTTTGACCCAGGGGTGTGTATCTGGGTCTCGTATATATTATCATGGTTGATACATCCAATTTCCCTATGCCTGTCTTGTGGGTGTCCCATAATTTGTCAGGAACCGTGGAAAGCTGAGTTTGGGACAGGAGAAAAAACAAAACTTTTTCTTCTGGCTGTCTATGATTCTTACCCCCTCCTTGGATAAGAGACGTGTTCTTGCATCATCAAGCTCCACCCCTCTAAGTGTGGCTAATCACTTACTTCCTTATTCTCTCATTCAATGTTTGGCAGTCCTTGGGTACACATCACAACCCAATAAAGATAAAGTCTTATGCACCACACAATTTACATTTTACAAATTACGGGTCAATCTGCCCCGTTCCTCCTGTGGATACCTGGCCTTATCGTTACCTGCTTGTTTCCTCTTCCTTGGCTTCTCTACCGTCTCTCTTTCTCCCTGTAGTTTATTTATTTGTTTTATATTGTCTGTGAATATACGTTACTTGTGCTGGGACTACAGGGCAAGTAACTTCCTCTTTTTAGAATCTCTCCCTCCCGTGACAGCCTAGCGAGAGGATTACAACAGCTTTTGTCCCAGACTTCCGGCGACCGGGCAGATGCAGTCTTAGACGCCGGGCATCTCCATCTGATTGGTAATGTACTGCAATTCCCTCTATTCACTAAACTGTATTGAACGCTGGTGTCTTTGGCTTGTATTAATACAGACGACATTTTAGCCTACCTTCTCTTCCTCTTTTCTTAGGGAAATTCTAACGTCTAATGCATAAGTGGCATATAACTTTTTACATTTGTATGACGGATGTATTTGTCTGAAGGATTAGGTTACATAACAAGCCATCCGCAGTAGTTTTAACATCCAACAGTAGTTATTTATTACAGCACAGGAATTGCTCCGCTTCTATTAAGAGTTCCACTTCCTCTTTTTAAATGTAGTTAGCAGCTTTTTTTTCCTTTCTAAACAATTACGGGCACAGTTGAGCAGGACTGATACTAATTCTATATTGTAGACAAACAAACTATTTCTACATAACAACTCAGCAGGATTAGCTCTACACAACAGACAAGCACACTAACTTTATATAAAGGACAGGTAGGACGTTTTAAACAAACAGAAAGATTGCTTGATTAATCAATGATAACTTGACTCTCCACCCCTTCCAGACTTTTCTGGAGGGTGTAAGAATTAACCTCGATACATTGTTTGCTGCCTTTCAATTTCAATCATGGCTGCCAGATTTATGATTATAGAAGTCTCCTCAGACGCCGGACACAGTATGCCCCGCCCTAGAGTCTCTAGCATTTCTGTCGCTACACAGTTTATCAATCTACCCTCAGACAGAGGGATCTACTCGTGGACATTTAAACAATAAACAAATATTTGTGGACACACACAATAGACAGACAATTAGACGGAGCACCAGTACGGCTGGCTTAGTCTCACTGCCCCTTGGGATACGTGTCTGACAGCTCCCTTCTCCCGGACCCTACAAGCAGGCCTAGCAGGAGCGGAAATCCCATATCAGACTTTTCTCTGGCAGTCTCTCCCTCCCTGGGCCCTCCAAACGGGCCTCAGGACTGCTAAGTCTCTGCGACAGGCCACCTGAACGGCTCCCTCCTCCCTCAGGAGTGGAAACACCCCGTACAGGCCCTCCCGGGGGCAGCTATTGATGTCACCAATTAACTAGTACTCTCAAGACAACAGGCATGTAAACATTCCTTTATATCTTATGACAGGTTCTTATCGAGTGATCGAGACTTATAAATACCTGTCGTTTGGTTCCAAATCACTTGGCCTTGGCACGGCACATAGGCGAGTCTGAACTTAGCCACACAGGTATAGATAATTAATTTATCTTACCGTGTTCTGAAGATTTTTTATTGGGCCCACCAAGTCCAAGGTCGCATATGTCCGTGTCTCCTGTCCAAGCTCTATGGAACCCATCGATCACTCCCCGTACGGGCCACCAGCTGTCGTAGAACTCCTTTGCTGAATCACGGCTTACTCAATTTGGAATGTTTACACCCTTCCATATTATTTCTGAATTGATAATGCGCATAAGAAGTTTTCACACTGACACGAGGTTCAGCATGCATAAGCTTCCTCAATTCTAACTTTAATGATCGGCGTGTAGCCTATTTTAAGAGTTTAACATTTCTGCCCATCTGGGCAGGTCAAAGATTACATAGATACAACGTATTGTTTAATTATTGGATAAGCATCTTGCAATTCTTCCATCCTCCGGTCATCTGTGATTGGCCATCAGGTGGTGGATGAAATGAGTGGGTTGTCTTGGACCCACGTGTGGTTCCTTCGATATGATTGGATGTTACATCATGAACTATAAATTGCACAAACCTCCCATGTTATTTGCATACGTTTCCAGTAAAGTCGCTGGGGAAATTTTCGCGGTAACTTGAAAGCGGAAGCTTGTCTCAGATTCGGTTCATTGTCTACTCCCTAGTTCCTTTAATCACCCATGCAACCGGACAAACAGATATATTTATATCTTGGTTGCGTGCTAAATTTCATCCAGCAGAGTTTGTAAAACAGATATTTCATATAAGCGGAAGTAGCTATTGCATAACTGTGAGAACATTATACAGAAAGCAAATATGTATACAGAATGTTAAATTGACAACTGTCTACTGCCAAGGCCCACCGATCCATATAGATATATACTGGGCTTCCACCACAGGAACATTTTAGGTAACATTTCCTAAAAGTTTCCTATCATTTTAGGTAACATTTCCTAGATATGTGGGAATTCATATTATGTAGGATTCCTCCCTTAAAGCTTCTTTTGCACTCCATGTGAGCTGCAGATACCTATGTAGTGTATATGGGAGCCTATGAGAACACACTTTCTATGTCCTCCTTTGCATTAGATCAGCACCCTGCTATTTGAATAAAGGGTAATCCGAGGTGGATTATTATAAAAGAGGCAGAATAGGTTTATGCAGCATATAAAGAAATAACATCACCCCTAGCTACACATAATTGGAGATATACTTTCATTTATTAATATTATTATATATACATATCATGTCCTTATTAATTGAGGGCTAACTTTTGTTGCCTTCATTCCCCCCTACTGCATCCATGCATGACTAACAACCTAGGTGTCTTTGCTTCGGATTTTCCCGCGTTCCTTTTCACTGACGTTTCTTGCGTATACTTCATATATAATGTCTGGTCCCATTAGAGCATTTATAAAGTGACGACACTTAATGAACGTTGAGATCTGAATTAGCACTCACATATAAAGTAATTGCTTTCTAAGCCTGGTGCTCTGCCTAGGTCCCCGGCTAACATAATTACACTTGATGTTGCTAATACTGTATATATCGCTGACAGCTAGCGCTGAAATTCTGTTTGCCAAAAAAGCACGCGGCCGCAGGATGCCCTATAACAGAAAGTAATCTGAATACTGGTTGAAAACCTAATTCTTTAAATTAAGGTCACCGTTGAAGAAAAGAATTACTGGAAAACCAATAATGCGATTATTATGCATTTAAGTCTTCAGGATTAAAAGACAGTGGTGCGGATAACAACAAAATGAGTTTTCACTCTGTAGGAGAGGCTGAGGCAGTTTATGTTGCTGGGATAGTTCAACCTATCACAGATGATCTTGACAGTGAAAACTGGGACCTTAATTTCCCAGTGGTCCGTGCAGCATCTGACTTAGGCCTCATTCTGGTTAATCACACTGTCATTCTCTCAATAGATTGTCTTTTGACATCTTCATCTACAAAAAAGCTTTGACAGTCAGGCTTGACTATGCTAAATCAATCTGTTTTCCTTAAGTGATCGAGACTGGTAGAGAGAGATCTAACATAATGGTAGGAGGTGGGGTGTGATAAGTTCAACATATTAACTAGACGTCTAAAAAATACACAGCACTAGATATTGCTAAATCAACTTTCCAGACTATAAAAGGGATATTTGATTTCAATACTAAATCCTATAGATGAAAGAAAAACGTAAGTGAACCATTTGCAATTACTTCGATTTTTGCATTAATTACTAATAAAATGTGATCTGATTATATTATCTAAGTCATAATTATAACCCCTTCTCAATATGTGCCATTGGGTGTCTGTGTGTGAGGCAGATTTGGGAGCCGCGCCCACTGCATACACGGTGGGTGTCAGCCATCTTTGACACCTGTCGGGAACAGCTGATATTAGCATTTATGACAATTGTGACTGTTAAAGCTTTAAATGCTGTTGACAAGACTAATAACAGCATTTAAATGCCCTGATTGGCATTCGGCCCCCGCGCAATGAAATTGTGAGGTGCCATTCCGTTGCCATAACAGAATTAATCCGATTCTACTTCATTAATTTAATTTAAAACAGCCAGTATTGACACGTTTCGGGGACTCAGCCCCTTCCTCAGAAAAGGCTGGGTAAAGTGTGGTAATCAGTTTTCCATAAGCACATGACACCACCTCCCCTCACTAGTGCTGTAGTGGATTCATGGAAAATTGATAACTGAACTTTATCCAGCCTTTTCTGAGGAAGGGGCTGAGTCCCCAAAGCACGTCAATACTGGCTTTTTAAAATTAGATCAATAAAGGAGAATTGGGTTAATTAAGTTTTTTTCAACTATTTTCTTGGTCAAGAGTTGCTCCTTGAGTCCATATATTTCATTTTCTGCAAATTACATTATTACACCCCATTATATATGGTGGCGAAACGTAGACAGGCAGCACCTTATTTGGATTCCATTGTCATGACAGACTGGAACCTTCTGAAGGCCCCTAGTGCTGCAATGAATGATTGCTAATCAAGGGCTATGTGTGGTACTTCTTGATAAACTAGCATTAACCCCCTTTTCTATACTATAATATCAAAGTTAATGACAGTGACCCCTCCACTTTGTAAGACCCTCATATACATTTAAATTAGTGTGAAATATTTTTTCCTGTTTTCTGTTGCCTAAACCAGGGGTGTGTCAGTAGTCCAAAAAATGAAATACTTCAACTCTTGGATGTCCTGTTTAGTGAGCTTGTGGGACTACTTCATGGATGACATGTTGCTGTGCCTAAACATGTTTTACAATAGACAATAACCGTTATATGATATAGCACACAGTGGAAATGCACTGGAGCTGTATGCATGACTTTATTCACCTAGTAGCAAAGGGCTTTGGCTGGATTCACTAGTCGGAAAGAGTGTCCTCATAGTTTTGGCCATATAGAATATAGTTACAGTATTTTTTGGTGGTGGATGACATAGATACAAACTGGTGCGCTATTAGTTCTTCTAGCACTAACTGCTACTAGGATGTTTAAGTGTATCCCTTGTGTTTTGTTACTTGTGGGTTTGTTGCAATCGATAGACAGGACTGTTCTTTATTTACTTTTCCTGTTTATTAGAAATAAAAAGGCTAAAAACTGAAAATCACAAGAGTGTTTCTAGACACCCTTGTGGCTGGTGAAGCAGAAAGAAAAAATAAATTTAAGCAGACTCTGACTGTTATATAGAGAACTTGGTCCTAAAATGTCATCAACTGTAATTTATTAAGGTATTGTTTGTAGCCTCTGAAACTTGTCATGGTGTATCAGGTCCTTTTTTACCATTTCGTAATAGCAGCCATTTGGGGCATAAAAGTCTATTTAATAGCAAAACGAATAAGAATGTGAACATTTTCGTAGAAAAGGGGAAGGACGTTATTTTTAATATTCATCTAATGAGAAGTATAAGGTTCAAAGATTATAAAGACATAGGCTTAAAATCATATCAAGCCAGATTCCCATATGTCTGGCCACTGTCCAGCAACCTTGTCACTGTGGTGAAATGCTTGAGGAAATTAATGCCAACACTGATTCCACAGTTTTCTATGGTACAGATCAAGGCATTTCGGCTTATCAGTTTTGATGCCGGAAGGCTAACTGCAACAGAAAGAAAAAAATTACAGACTATGGATGCTAAAATGGTTCAACAAGTGCACCAAAATGACATTAGTTGTGTCTGACTCCAGCATAAAAACATTGTCCAGACGCAACTAATAGATGTAACCTAGTGTTAGTTAAGAGGCTTGTCTAGGACTGATCCTCCGTGTAGGTCATCAATAGTTTTTCGCTGGGAGTCTGCCACTAAGACCCCCGGTGATCAGCTGTTATCCAGCTCACTATCAGCTAATTTGTCGTCAGATTTATGTTGACTTTTCTGATGGCAGCATAAACTAATGACAGAAACCCTGATTGCAGTTTTGTCACTTACTTTTTATTATTAATAACTTACTATAAAATTCCATTTTCTGTCCAGCACCGGAGCCCAGCATGTAGTCGATGATATTCATGAGCTGAGACCCTCCTACCCTCCCATGGATGATCGACAACTTTCTTCCTATACTCTGCATTTGAAGAAAGTTGCTGGTCAAAGGTTGAATGGGGCAGCTGGACTTTATGAATATTGCGGTCTACGTATTGTAATCATAACATTAAGTTGACCATAGTCTGGGCTCACACTGCTGCCCCAAAACAAGGATTTTATGAAAAGTGCAGAAATACAAAAAGTAAGTGATATGGCATTGTAATCAGGGTCTCTGTCACTAGTTTATACTGCCCACAAAAAGGGCCGTAGTATAAATCTAGTGGTAAACTCCCTATAATTGAAGTTTCCCACCAGAAGAAGTGAGGGCATATTACTAGGAAAGAAATGCACTTGTGAATGGGACCTGCACTATACAGGGATCAGTGGGAGTTCCTGAGGTCTAACCTGGACCCTCACTAATCATGAAGTAGTAGCATATACTACACATATGTCACTATTCTTTTAAATGAGAATACTCCTTTAGTGGAATACGTTTCTTCACTCCAAGCTGTATTCATTTTGTTTCTCAATTGCTTGTTTTCCACTAATGGTGGCTATTACATGGCTGTTAAGTTTATATAGGGGTTTATCTGATGCTCCACAGACCATTGGCAGTAAATCTTCCTAGTTAATTTGTGATGTAGAGGATGTGTTTCGGCAAAACTTGGAATCCAGGCAGTAGTGCCTAATGGGTCCAACTGTCCCTGACACACAACAGGGACGTCAGCACTATAAATGGTGTGGAAGTAGTTGGGGGGTATTGTTACTGATTCTACATAGGGGACTGGAAACTTCAAGTTCTACTTCTAATAACTCCGTAATATAATGCTATCATTAGAATTGTTCCCCTTTTGTGTTGGAGGAATTGTATTAAAAGCCTTCACATCTGCTCTTTCTGCAGCAGCCACTAGCAGAATGCAGGTGCTGCAATAAGCCATTGGTTGTTCCAAGATAAGTGGCTGCTGCTTCTGTGGGTGATTTACTCAATGAAGGTCTAATGCCCCATTTAGACAATCCGATTCTCATTTGAACAAGCAACCAAGCAAGTGACATCACCGCTAACCCGTTCGGCCTGCTTAGACAGGCAGATCATAGTTGAGAAACGTTCACTTCTCATTCGATGTTTCACATTCCCATGTGAAGCACAGAGTGGGGAATGTTTAAACACAACAATAAGTGAACGAGCCAATAATGATTTCTATGCTGAAACTGAATGACAAACGAAAAGTGAACGATTCTCATTCATCCTTTGGTCGTTGGCTCCCATTTAAACCGAATGATGATTGTGCACTTTCATTCTTGTGAACGATTTTTTGAATGCAGCATAAGTCAATAATGATTCTCATTGTGGAGACTGCCAAGTTGGCATAGGGACTCTTATAGGCCTTGCAATGCTCTCTGGGAAAAGGGATATCTAAATAATTTCTCATTCTGGAGGAAGAAAGCTACCTCCCTAGTGCCACCTGTTAGATAGCAACCCTATAAGTCAATATCTAACCCTTTAACAGGCCTTGCAACTTTACCCAGGAATATAATGGAAAAGATCGTGGTGCAAGGAATTGATTCTATTAGGAGAGATTTTGATAAAAAGTGGCTATGTAACATTTAAAATGGCATCAAACTATATTTCTGTCTTACAATATTGTATAGAGGTAAAACAGAGGGGAAAATATTATTAAAACCATTATCTTTGTTAAGAACAGTGGATGTGAGTTATAGTCACTGGTGTAATGTACAATCCTATTAGTCGTCCTTGCCTTCCAAGGCACTGGGATTATGCGTTCAGTAAAAAGCATGTCGACTATAAAGACCTTGTTGTGAAATCAAGCAACATTAACTCATTAAGTCAATAATTCATGGGCTCTTTTATCTAAAGTGGCAACATCACACCATCAATTCACAAAACAGCCTCTTCTCTGAAGTGTATGTGATGATAATAATGGATTTTCGAACAATACGCGCACACAGCAAGGTCGCTGCGCACAGATGCAGTGGACACCGTGGTATGACCTAGGTCAGCAAAACAAGATTTTTAAAATTGAACCTAATTATGAACTATCAAGGCAATGGTCTTGACTAAACTGTATCCTCTGGGATTATTAAGAAACCATTGAGATGTTTTTGTTTCATATCTGCTGCTATAGGCAATACAGTTTGTGTAAAGTCATTTGGCTTTCACAAAACCATTCTATAATTGATTGCAATGAGAGCGTTGCATTATATCAATAACCTAATTACTGATATTTTATTTGCAACACTAAATGTCATTTATAGAGAACACGGACTGAATAGATTTAATAGACTTCTGAGCACAGCTTGTCATTTATACATTATGTCGTACATGCAAAACACTAAACATAATTAAGGCTTTAATGGATATTAAGGAAATGCTATCAATGGAGCACGTGCTGTCCGATCATTTATTCAAGTGTGGGAGCAAACTGCTACATAAAATTGATAGAATTCTTTAGAATTCTAACATAAGGACTTTTGACTATTTATGTCTTGTAAGCAGTACGAGATTTACGAGTGTCTGCAGATGCATATTGCCGAGTACCTTAGAATTTGCTCATGAAGGGAGCCACACCTAAAGGGCCTATTACACGGCACAACTATTTGGCACAAATGTTCAATGTCTGAATGTGTCACCGATCACTTGAAGAAATAAACCCTCGTTTGTACGGTGATCGCATCTTTTATGCAGGGCAAAAAAAAATCATTGTTGGCAACACATTCCCTGTGTAAATGGGGGATGTGCTGCCACCAATGTTAAATCCCAATGGGGATGAACGATCGTCTAAACAATGGTTTCTTTCCTAACCGAGTTTGAATCAGCCTGTGTAAAGGCTAGTTGGATCGGTAATCTCTTACCAAAGCATGTATGGCTTCAAAATGTTTGTCTGCTCTTGAAAAATAAAGCGTGCTGGTGGAAAATGAGGTCAGGGAGGCAGCCGAGGTCTGGTACACAAGGTGGATGGTGCAGCACAAGAGTTTAAGCAGTAGCAAAGTCAGGAGGAAAAGCCGGGGTCTGGTACACGAGATGGGTGATCTGTATGTAATGGAGCAGGAAACCGGGAAAATAGCTTGGTTAAGAGGCACAATAAACACACAAGGAAGGAGGGAACAGGGCCAGGTTTATATATAAGACTAATTGGGGAAGGTACAACGGGGTGGATTACACAGGGAGACACAGAGCCAGGACATGGAACAGGAAACAAGGAACGAGGGACACAGGAATATGAATCAGGGGAGCTATCCAGCATGTTGAACAACTCAGTATGAAGGGCTACCGCTTGGAGTGCAGGAGGTTGCGGGTTCGAATCCTGACACTTATATTCCAACAGCACTAGATGCCTTATAAGAATAAGCATATTTTATATATGAATACAAACCATTCAATGTATTTTTATGTCAATTTTATCTGTAGCAGGCACCCTTCCCCCAGGCCTACTGTGCCTATACGTTTAAACAACTCTTTCTGTACCTGTCCTGTACCATATAATTATCTAATAGTGCATTAATATGGGTAAGGTGTAGAACTATATTTTTTTCTTTTGTAATTGACCTTAAACACTGTTATCTGTAATAATAAAAATATGAATCTTAGCAGTTAATTTCAAGCAGAAGGCCTGCCTATAATTATTTAAAACTAGGTACTTTTATGCGTGCCATCTATCAGCTGAAAAATTACTCAAATGAGCGACTTCTAGCTATTGTAGTCTCATGTAAACGTGGCACCTGAGCGAGAAACCACTCATTAGTTAATAGCTACTTTGTATCAGCTCGCAGAAACAAAACAACTGATGAGCAACTTCTTACTCAGTGTAAACAGTCAGTTGTTCATCTATGAACGACTGCCTGCTCATAGTGAATGGAGGTGGATGACTGGAAGAGATCTCCTGTGCCATCCACCTCCATTCACTAAACAACTATTATTCCATGTGAAAGTACCCTAAAACTTGAACTAGTTATAGAATCGAACCCTCACAACATACACATTACCATACATATATGGCTTAGGGCCCCTTTATACAGTACGATCTGTCGGGTGCAGATGCCTGACAGGTTATCCCAGCAATAATTGTTCCTATGCTTTTACACAGGAAAGATCATGGCTAGTGAATGATGGAGGAGCAGGTCGGGGATTCGTTCAGGTCACCTGCCTCTATTTACAGTAAACAGGAAGTTGTTCATAAATGAAAGACTGCCTGATCATGCATCCGATTCATCAGTCCATTTTCTGCATGCAGAATCTGAACAATGAGCAAGCAGAATTTGCCATGGATCCACATCTAACTTTAACCCTTCAATTGAAAGGGTAAAATTTGCTGCAGATCTGTGGCAAAAACGGCAGCAAAATCCACAACAAATGGTGTGGATTTTTGTGCAGATACACATTAAAATCCACAGTGCAAAGTATGCTGCCGATTTTGGTGCAGATACGCACCAAAATACACTGTGTAAATGCACCCTAAAGTAATAAGGAAAACTAAATGGAGCAGATTTACTAATCCCGTCTAATATTTAGACAGTGTAAACTTAGACAATTTTGATGCATTTTCTGACTGCCTTATCCCAATAGTATACATATCTTGGGTCGCATTTTTAAAGAAGTTAGGCATTTTAGTCTTACTTATATCACCTCTTGGTTGGCTTACTTTAGAGACAGTCTTTTGCGCCAAAATACTGGTGCATTCCATGAATAAATCTGTGTTACTCCACTTAGCAAAGACCTGCTTTACTAGACACTTTAAAAATGTGTCTAGTGAGGCACATAAAATGTCTAAGACAGATGTGATGCATGGCAAGTATGCCAGTTTTTTGGCACATTTTAAAATAGAATTCTGATGCATTTAGAATTCATAAATCTGTACCAAAGTGTCTTGATGGGAGTATAGACTTTCTGTGTATGTATGTATGTATGTGTGTATATATATATATATATATATATATATATATATATATATATGTGTGTGTGTATGTATATGTGTGCGTATATATATATATATATATATATATATATATATGTATATATATAAAATGTTTTGTTTTTTTTTCAAGTCTATCTCATGGATATTGAATTATTGTAGAATTAAATAATTACAGTTTAAAGGGGTTGTCCCGCGCCGAAACGTTTTTTTTTTTTTTTAAACCCCCCCCCCCCCCCGTTCGGCGCGAGACAACCCCGATGCAGGGGTTAAAAAAACAACCCGCACAGCGCTTACCTGAATCCCGGCGGTCCGGCGTCTTCATACTTACCTGCTGAAGATGGCCGCCGGGATCCTCTGTCTCCATGGACCGCAGGGCTTCTGTGCAGTCCATTGCCGATTCCAGCCTCCTGATTGGCTGGAATCGGCACGTGACGGGGCGGAGCTACACGGAGCCGGCATTCTACACGAGCGGCCCCATAGAAGACTGCAGAAGACCCGGACTGCGCAAGCGCGGCTAATTTGGCCATCGGAGGGCGAAAATTAGTCGGCTCCATGGGAACGAGGACGCTAGCAACGGAGCAGGTAAGTATAAAACTTTTTATAACTTCTGTATGGCTCATAATTAATGCACAATGTACATTACAAAGTGCATTATTATGGCCATACAGAAGTGTATAGACCCACTTGCTGCCGCGGGACAACCCCTTTAAGATTGCTTTTACAATTAATTTGAAAACAAGGGATTTTCATCTTTGGTAGATGATGTCCCAAAAGTACAAAACTTCTAATATTTGGAAACAGTGTTAAATAGAAAATACTTGTGTTTTAGATGGTAAGAAACAAATGTCTAGATTCGCTTTTATTACCTGAGAAAGTCAATACAGATCAGAGCACAAAATTGTACTTTATTCTAGTTGCCAGAAACGAACAATTTTTATGTACACTCAATAGATGTGGGATTATTAGGAACAATAGTTCAGTGATCTTAGTATATGATATATTTATTACTTCGAATCAGAGGATATCTGGTGTATGCTTCCTTATTGTTGCTCTAATGTGAAAGGGATCCAAAGAAAAGAACTGAAATGTGGTGGAACCATGCCGGAGGAAATCCAGCCTTGAGTCAAGTGAATGAAAGTAAAATCCTCTTTATTAAAGCCAGTGGCTAACACGTTTTGAGGCCAACATGTCTCTTCTTCAGAGAGATGAAGATGTACACTATTCACATGAAAATTGTTGATTGAAAAATGTCTAGAACCGCCGTAAGGCAACAAGAAGAAGAAAATGGAAAGAGAAAAAACATTTTTTATACATATTTTTTCTCATATATGTATGTGTACATCATAGAATATATAAAAAGAGAAAACCTATAATAAAACAATAGGGAAATAAAAATAGCATCCAATATAATATAATGAATTCATATTATGAAATATTCTAAGCTTCATAATATCTATGTTGCTCTTTATTACTCAGGGTGATAATAGACCAGTCCATCAATTAAATTATGTTCAAACAAATATATCAAGTTAGAAACTTTCAATACATATAGTAATACCAGAAAAGGATAATGCTTAAATACTTAGAAATAAATGAATATAAGTAGAGATGAATGAGCATACTCACTAAGGGCAAATACTCGAGTGAGTAATGCCTTATTCGAGTACCTGCCCGCTCGTCTCTAAAGATCCGGCTGCCAGCTGCTCACTGCCGCAACTTACCTCTCACCCACGCCGGCAGCCGAATCTTTAGAGACGAGTGGGCAGGTACTCGAATAAGGCACTACTCGCTCGAGTAGTTTGCCTTAGCGAATATGCTCGCTTATCTCTAAATATAAGTAAAGATCTAAATATAAATACAAAGTCTTGAAAATATAAATATAAAATCAATGTTTAGTGATAAAGGCAGGGGAATTTTTTATATTTATGTGGTAAAAAAAATTGGTCAGGGTCTAAAAGGCTCATGGCAGACGCGGAGGCCTTTGTCAGGTCTCCAGCTGCCATGGCAACCCATTGGAACGCCACAATTGCATCCCGGGATGCTGTTGAATGACAAAGGGAGGCCCTGTGAACCATTTACATGTTACTGTCACTATTAACCACAATATGTAAGGCAAGTAGAAAAAGAAGCATGGATATCCCTCCAAATGGGGATCCTTTCTTGTTTGCGCCTGTGCAATTTTTCAGCTGATACGGAGCTTTTCTGAAGCAATGATTTAGTGCACAGAGGGCAGTATATAAGGTCAATACAATCATGTGACCATAACAAAAACCATGTAAGGATTATACCATATATCTCATAATTAAAGTATTCCTATTTAGAGATGTCCTGAGAAACATCTGCTGCGCATAGTTGAATCAGACTTCGTAATAATATTATCCGGGAGACGCAAGAGCAATTGATGGGCAAAAATTATTCAAAATGGCTGGTGGAACCATCTTGTATTAAGTCCAAGAAACTACAATGAAAATGGGTCATGTCATTTGTGATTTAAGGGTAGAATTTCAAAAAATTGATTTGCATAGTAATTTTTTCAATGCCCTGTCCCGCCCCCTCCCATTGCAAACAGCGGGAGGGGAGAAGAGAAGAGGGAGGGAGTTTAGCAATCATGCTGCTAAACTCCCTCCCACCTCTCTTCTTCGGCCGCTGTCATGGGCTCCCATAGTAGCCCATGCAGCAGCCGATGTATTCCGGCCCGAAATATAGTTCTAGGACTATCTTTGCGGGCCAGCTTGAAAGTGTTCGGTGCTATATTAGACCGACCAGGTGCTTTCACACCGCAGGAATACAGCCATGTGATCTGATGCATTGGAATCGTAGCATATATCGGACGGTCGTGAAAACAGCGGCCGATATACACTCATGTGAAAGAGGCCTCAGTGTGAGATTATTCTGCTCTAGAGCATTTGATCCAGTTTCTATTTGTCTGCTATTGCTACAAGACATCTCAATACTGACTCCTCCTGACTATGTTACTCACTTCATCCATTGTACTGCAACTGAGACTTCCCAATATCGACTCTTGGCTTTTCCTTCTGACTACGTTACCCGACTCTCTAGTGCGCTGCAGTTATTACTCCCATGGCTCCCCTCCGGCACGGGTAAGATGTAAGATGTAAGATTGACATTTGTGTCTATATAACATGTTTCACAGGATAAGAACCAGTCTACAATAAATTACCTCTACTCAAAGTTTCAAGCTTTTTACACAGTCTAGATAAATGAGGAGTATATCTGTGTTTTTGAAACCTCATATACATTTCATCCAGTCTTAAAGATACCTGAGTTGGGTCCGATGCTATACGTTTTATCTTTAACATTTGACTGTATGGTAGGGATTCAGTCATAAACCTAGGGCGGTCACTCTCAAATTTCAATACATTTTTCTAAGAAGTTAATAAACAAATCTGTGACTGACCTATCTCCTTTTTTTTGTTGACCACGGTGTCCAAATACTGTAATGATGTCATAGAAGCTGCAACAGTAAATTTAATATCCATCTTATTCAAATAAATATTGAACTAATCCAGTTCAGATCTAGAGCTAGTCCATATCACAAATATGTCCTCTATATATCATTACCACCTCAGAAACTTACTGAACTAGTGGGACACATAAATGCAACTCTCCTCCAACACCATTATAAAAATATAAGCATATATTGGCACCACATTTGAGCCCATGGCTGCCCTTTGTATGTAAAATGAATCCCGATAAAGGAAATAATTTACAGATAAAACAATTTCCAATAATCCCATTAAAAATTGCTTGCCATCAGAGGAAAGACAAGATTTAAATAGCACACCATAGACTACACTCAATCCACGAGAATGATTAATAGATGTGTAAAGACTGGAAACGTCAAAAGACACTAAGATGTACTCGTTCCCAAAAATGACCACTTAATTTTACTAGAAAATCTGTGGTATCCTTTATATAAGAGCTAGCCTACTATGGAAAAGGGTGTAAAATTCTGCCCAATACAACTACTAAAGGGTTGAGGATGGATCCACAACCCGGAAAGTCAAACTTCCAAGATGCACCCCAAGAGTAAACCACTGGGATCACCGTGAATAATCTTCCAACAGCGTTGTCCAAGTTTCCATTGTCTAGATGTAAACAGGATTAAAAGCAGCTCAGGCAATATGACAGGCCCTGTATGCATGTACAGACAATAGAATAATAAATTCTAAGATCAAAAAATTAAAACACTAGAAAAATGGGATATGTGTCACTATTACATTTTAATTAGTAAAAAATATATGTGATACATTACTTTTAGGAAGGCGTTCTCATTGTATTAAATTGGTCTAAATTAATGCATAATATAAAATTAAACAGTACAAGTATTTTTGAAAATGTAGCGTTTGAGCAATATACTGTACGTTTCCTAATCCTCCTTGTTCTAACTTTGTTATGAAATTCTGTTGCTCTTGGCTGCGTCTACTTTGTACAATCCACTAAAATGGTCGTGCATGTGCTTCTTAACTTCAATCTGCTGGTCTCTCTCCCAAAACAGTAAGCTTTGTATTGGTGCCTCTGTGCATGCACAACCGCTTCTGACACTTTGGATAGTTTCACATGATGGATTTTTCTCATGAAAAATCTGAGCTATATTTACAGCAGAAGCCATGGCAGAAATCCAATGCTGATCCTCTGAATTTCTGTTGCAGATTTGCAGCTAGCACTGCCATGGCTCTGTGGATTTCACAATGATTTGGGCAC
This sequence comes from Eleutherodactylus coqui, assembly GCF_035609145.1. Taxonomy (NCBI): domain Eukaryota; kingdom Metazoa; phylum Chordata; class Amphibia; order Anura; family Eleutherodactylidae; genus Eleutherodactylus; species Eleutherodactylus coqui. The sequence continues at coordinate 228,674,764 of NC_089838.1, read as the reverse complement.
AGAATTGGCATCAGAATCCTGATGAAATTTATGCCGTGTGAATGTACCCTTTCCTTCTACAGCCTTGCTTACTACTATGCTAGACCAGCAAAGAACGTCACATTGACATACGAGTTTCTTTATTACTGATGTAGCCAGGTTTATCATAACTCTTAATGTGTTATGATAACTTTGTATTTCACAGTTTATTGGCTATTTCAGTTGCTTTACAAAGGTTTTTGTTATGTAAGATTATAGCTTTTTAAAGGCTTAAATATAAGATAACTCGTAGCGGAAAATGATCATAGTCAAGCTAAATTGGGCTACATTAGTATTTGGTCTCATTTAATACATTTGCAGATAGGTACATGTCGATATACTGTATCAAATAGTAAATATTCACACTGTATCACATCAAAGCACAGAGAAAATGACAATGGGGATTGTGGAAAATGTAGACCCTGCTCACACTTCAGAAAGAAAACTTGGGAGTGAACAGGTAGCATGTGAAGATGATGCAAGCTACTGCTAAAAAATGGCGCATTAATAGTACTTTACATTCAGTATGTAGTAGACATGTAATCCAAACTACTTTAATTAATAGAAAAACCCCTTAAGAAACCACTTAAGCATTTGTTAACATTACCAATACCAACCCAGGCCATTGCGTAATGTACAGAGCCTTCCGCTTCCTGCAGAGAGAAACTAGATGTGGGGCATCCCCTTCAAGCTCAGTAAACATTTCTTGCCTATTGCTCTCCTAAGCCTTTGTTTCCATTATTAATAGAACATAATCAATTCTTTTAAAGCATCCTAATATAATTTACTGTCCACTAAACCATCAAGATAATCACATACATTAATCTTTAATAGGTCAATTTACTTAACTTTCCAGAGGATTTTAATTAAAACCTTGTCTCACATGATGCTAACATGGCCCTTATCTGCTGGAGGGTCAGAAAGGTGACCACAAAACAGCTTCTTGAGTCCTTCATAACCATACACAACTGATTGGATATAGGATCTTTTTCTGGATTACATGGATGTAATTTCATGTAACACATATAGTATTTCAATGTCATATTTCAATGTCATATTGGCCATCTTATCTTGTATTTAGAGAAAAAAGGTTGAGATGTCATAATCATCCATTCTACAATAAGACAGATGGGGATATATAGCTATATTAGTTTGCCTATGACTGGCAAAGAACCTTCATTTTAACATAACTAGGTGTACTGATATTATTATACCTCTTCTATTGCAATATTCAAAATATATCCAATAAAGTAAAACTTTTGTGCTGTTATTAGAATGTAGAAAAAGTGGATGGACTCATTCCTGTTCATCGTCTTACAAACATTGGCGCTCTAAGTGACAGCAACTTCTCTTCAATGTTTGAGATTCATAAGTATATCTGACTGTAACAGGATGGAGTTGATAGGGCTTGTGTTATGTATGTCTTGATGTTTATAATAATCTTCCTCTGTACTTGTTCTTAATATTGGCTTTTTATCTAATAGTTTATTAAATTAAACCTTGTGGATCTGGGACACGTAAACACATATTTCCATGGTAACATATTCAGGGCTCCAGATGGCAATCAAAATAGTTACCATTTGTAAAATTTTGGGGACATTGGCAACAAGATTTTTACTCTTGTCACCATTTGCGACTTGCACAAATCAGCACCACATGGCTGTAATGAAAAAGAAAAGTTTTCTTATGCAGATAGAGAACATGCCAAATGTTAGACATATCTTCTAGATGACACTGCTCCTAACATGTATGCTGCCTGCTAGGAGGTGGATCCGTATCGGCACTTCAGCTGACTTTTATGTTCCTGGGGTAACCACTATGTCAGGTTGTGTATGGACCATGCCACTAGTAGCCTCGGTCAGTGTGCTTACAGTGGTTAGGCAAGTGAGTGAGCAAGTGGATTGTGTTTTTGAAAAGGCTCACACATAAAACATTTGTAACTTAAGGCCCATTTACACGGCTTCATGATAGCTCAAAGATCGCTCAAACGACAGTTTGAGAGACAGCTTTGAGCGATCATTTTGCATAAACAATTAAGTAGCTATTCAGCTACTTAAAGGGGTTGTCCCGCGAAAGCAAGTGGGTCTATACACTTCTGTATGGCCATATTAATGCACTTTGTAATGTACATTGTGCATTAATTATGAGCCATACAGAAGTTATCAGAAGTTATTCACTTACCTGTTCCGTTGCTGGCGTCCTCGTCTTCATGGTGCCGTCTAATTTTCAGCGTCTAATCGCCAGATTAGACGCGCTTGCGCAGTCCGGTCGTCTTCTTTACTGAATGGGGCCGCTCGTGCTGGAGAGCGGCTCCGTGTAGCTCCGCCCCGTCACGTGCCGATTGCAGCCAATCAGGAGGCTGGAATCGGCAATGGACCGCACAGAAGCCCTGCGGTCCACCGAGGGAGAAGATCCCGGTGGCCATCTTCAACCGGTAAGTAAGAAGTCACCGGAGCGCAGGGATTCAGGTAAGCACTGTGCGTTTTTTTTTTTTAAGTCCCTGCATCGGGTTTGTCTCGCGCCGAACGGAGGGGCTGTTGAAAAAAAAAAAAAACCCGTTTCGGCGCGGGACAACCCCTTTTATAGCTTATTAGCATGCAAATGAAGCCTTTAGCTGAAAACAGTTACTAGCCAGAGGGCTCTTATCTCCATTCAGCTCCTTTGTTCTCCGACGGGAAACAATGCTATCAGCACTACCCGTAGAGAACTCCTGATAAGACCGCATGACGATTTTTAGGTTGACCTGAATTTATATGATCAGCTAGCAGTGTACGATGGCCACACCTTTAGATGCAAGGATGATCGCCCAAACAATCGCTTCTTAGCGATTTTTGAGCGATCATCACTCCATGTAAATGGGCCTTTAGTCACACTAATTTGAAGGAAATCACCTCAATTTTCTCTAAATTAAAACCAGATAGTGAAACATTTTTTTTCCATTTTCTAATCTGTTAGATTTCTGATAGTAGATTTTTTTTAATTCTACTGTCTGCACATGGCTATAGGGGCTGCCATCTTTTTTCTGCAAAAATATTCTTTACAGCAATCTCATGGCCTAGTCACGCAATGGACAGAAGGGGACCAATGGACCTATATGAGAGACTGTTCTAGGCATGTTCTGTAACCTGTGCAGAGGTCATGTGCAGAAAGTGGAAGTAGATAAGCTGTGATTGTGAATGGTAGATTCTGTGTTCTCAATATACAAGTGTTAAATTCCTATCTGTGATGATATTGAAATGCTTGCTGAAAAGTTTTCTCTTCAGCCCAGTAAAATATCAGACTCTTATTAGTGTTAGTTGTCAGTGTGAAAAATACAAAATTTTAGATTTTGTTTAAAATATGGATAATGACATCGAAAATTTAAAAAATCACGAAAAATTCTTAAAAAATATGGTTAACATAAAAACCTGTTTTTATAGAATGTCATTTTCTGATGACACCTTCCCTTTTAAAGACATATACTAAAAAGAATTCAAGTATTTTGGCTATATCAACAGTCTATACAATTTGGAAGTATCTATTTCTTCTATAGCAACCCTGTATTTGGTTGAAATCCCTCTAATCCTGTCTTTTAAGCATGTTGTACAGTATACATTGCGCCTAGAGAAGTAGTCCAAGACCAATATCTATAGATTACTGATGAAACACTACTTTCTAAAGCAACACTAATGTGTGTGAGACTGGTTAGCTTTACTGCTATAGAGATAAAGTTGTCTTGATGCTCGCAAATTCTTAAAGGGGTTGTCCAGGGTTAGAAAAACGTGGCTGCTTTCTTTCTTTCAAACACAGGCCCATTGTTGTCTGTGGGTTGTGTTTGTATTGCAGCTCAGCTCCCATTCACTTCAATGCAGCTGAGCTGCAATACCAAACACAACCCTATGGACTTTATTGCACCTTAGCTCCGATTCACTTCAATGGAGCGGAGCTGCAATACCACACAGAACCCTATGGTAGTGCTGTGTTTGGAAGAAAGCAGCCATGTTTTTCTAACCTTGGACAACCCCATTAACGTTGTCAGTGGTATGTTACAATAAATGGGCCACCTGTCATTCACTGTGTATTTTTGACTCTATTTAATATTTTAGCTAATTCTCTCAATGATTTTAAACTTTGAAAATAGTAACTTTCTCAGCAATTACCGTACAGAATGACCTAAAAAATATGATGAAACCAGAGGTGGCTAATTCACTAATTGCAGGCGTGGGCATCTAAGCTGAAACAAGCTCTTTACTCATAAGAGTTCTTAAGAGGCAGTTTGTTGCTTTTATGCACTAACCGTGGCTCTTCAGCACAATTGAACTTGCCTATACGACCGCTTTTAATTGAGTACAGTGTTATATCTGCACAAGCTTCATGATCCTGTTTGAAAGCAACTGATGTGGCTCAGGTGTGACAATCTCATTTTTAATGCAAGAAGGACTTCAACAATGATTGCTGATTACTCTCTGATACCTGCCTGCTCACCGTGTCCTTTGTTGTAACTCTCAAGTAGTATGTAATGGAATGAAATGTGGCTAGTGCACTGGCTCCTGTGTTGTATCTCAGTCAAAATCAAGGTTTTATTGTTGAACATCAATGAATTTTATATTACTAGCAATATACACAGGGACAACACTTCTTACATATTTGTATTCAGCTGCAATTCTTGGTCTACCAGACAAAAACATGCCTGGTTCCTGTCTGTTAAAGGTTGCTGCGGTCACTTTACTTAAATATCCCCTTAGTTTATCTACTTGCAAGCATCGAAAGGACCATTAGCCTTGTAGCAGTAAAAACAATAATCATTATATGTATATAGATAACTGATTTTGTAATTCTTCCCATGTAAGCTCAGGATCACTGCATAAAACCTACTGGGATTATCAGATGCAGAAAAACATGTTTTGACATAAAGACCTGGTGAAGTTTCTTCATCATAGACAACCCATTTATTCTGAGCACCGCCACAGCAATCAGCTGACTGCCAAAGGTCTGCCACCCCAGGCCCCAGGCAAAGAGTTGATTCTGCCAAGAAATGATAAGTATAATACAATGGTGGCTCAAATCCACCGGAGCTGGAGCTGATGCTTGTCAGGAATATAAGAAAGGAGGGGGGTAGAGTGAGCTCCCCATGATGTCCATATGCCCAAAACACACAAAATGAAAGGTGACATTGGAAGATAAACTAGAGCAACATGGTATATAGATTAAACTCTGGTCTCTTCCAAAGAACTGAACAACTGTACACCCCACTCCCAATGAATTTTGGAAAGAATGCTTTCCTAGATAATTTACCTTGATGAAGGAAGAGGTTCTCTTCAAAATGAATTGGTTATGGAGAAGGAATAATTAGTGTGTTTTCATGTTAAAACAGCCTCGCATCACTTTGGGGATGCAGGAATCCTCCGCCTCGACTAACATTACCATTGCAACAAGTTGTGCAATGCTTGCCTACAGGCTTTGTGCTTGTGGATGGTTAGGGTGTTTTTTTTTCACGTTCCCCTAGGTGGGGGATGGAGGGCTTGTTGCTGACCTGGGACACACTGGAATATGAGGTAGATGTCAATGTTGATGGTGGCAGTTTACCATCTGCTCTCTATTTCCCACTCCTGGCTCTAGAGCTTGCAGCCCAGTCATCCATTGCAGAAGAGAGGTCTGAAGTAGTTGTGCTACTGCCCCACACAAAACTGCCTCTTTGTACTCAGAGGCTGCTGCATGAACAGGGAGGGAGATGGAGGAAGAGACTGCACATCCGCAGCACAGAAAAGAACCATCCCGACAGGTACGTGGGGTCTCCGGACGGGCACAGGGTCGGATTCCATGCGGGATCCGTCATGCGGAATCCAACCCGGCCGTGTGCATTTGGCCTAAGTGTAGGTTTATGTAACTTTTCAGCTAACTTTGAAGTTTTCAGAAAACCACAGGTAGCTGCTTAAGGCCAGGTTACACGAGCATAAGATTACTGTGTATGCCCTCAGCAGTGGTGATCTCTCAGGCCACACTGCTGTTCTCTCTTCTTCACATGGCCCCCTCTGGTCCTCTTTGGGTCTACTTATATCATATTATGAAAAAAAAATAGTGATGTGTTCTGTTAATATAAGTGTGATTTATAGACTATGTTCATAATTAATGGTGTAGGGATTAGTAATATGTAATCAATGTCACGGTCGCCAAGTGAAGAACCTCTGATCTAAATCGATACAAATCATTCAAAAATATTATTTAAACAAACATGCTCTACTTTATTCAGCGTTCCCAGTTCTTTTTAACAATTTCACCCTCAAATACACTGGAGACAATTTGTGCAGTAAGACACTTTCCAGTCTGCATTACTGATGCTCTTATCACTTAAAACTAGAATCCATTTTTATTGAACAGGAGTAACTATAAAAATAACATCAAGCTAAAGTTTCCTCCAGTAATCCTACCTTTGGGATCAAACTCCCTGTGCACAGGCTCAAAGAGCCTTACCGTATAAAGCTCAACCAGATAATTGCTTGTAATTTAGAATTTACTGCATTCTGTTAAAAGAGCCAGATAGGCATAACTTAAGTCCATATCATGTATTTCAGGTTCGGCAGTTCTTTTCTGGCATTTATCTACCAGTCATGCTCAAATCTCTATACTGTACATGCCTATTGCATGCAAGCAGTATGACAAGAGTTCTGGGATTCATGCACATGCGGTAAGAGGATATCTCTCATCCTTACAAAGTCGTTAAGTACTGTCTTGTACTTTTAAAACATATGTTCCCAAAAGATATGTCAATAGAATGGCATTGACATATTTTGCACAAAATGAAAATGCTAATTTCAAAAAGTTACAGGGTTACTACACCAGGGACACAGAGTGAGAGGGAGGAACCTTTACAGAAACATCTAAATCAGTCCATGAAAGATTAAATCCCTCGGCATCAATTATGAAGTTTAACAGTTGCACAAAAGAAGAAGGATTTTTGACTTTTGCCATTGTATCATCTATTGATTATGTTGCTTTGTAGTTTGTCAATATGCTTCTAGTCATTAATAATACTCCCAGTTTGACATGCTCAAAGACAAACTCACTCATAAACAGGGAAAAAACAGTTAAAGGGAATCTGTCACCTACTTTTAGCCCTATAAGCTAAGGTTATGGGCTGAAAGCAGGTGACCCATGGAGTCTGGGGATATAAGTGTTATATTTACCTTCCCCATTATTCCCCCTGTATGAGCACTGAAAGACGCCGCTCAATGCCTTGAGTGGTTCACTAAGTAGTCCACCCATTGTAATTTTATAATGGGCGGACTACTTAGCAGCACCGCTCAATGCATTGAACGGCGACTTTCAGTTCTCAAGACGGGAGTAGCAAGTATAAAACTTACATCTCCAGACTCCACAGGTCACCTACTTTCAGCCCATAAGCATAGCTTATAGGGCTAAAAGTAGGTGACAGATTCCCTTCAAGGGTTGCATAGAAATTCTGTTTGGAGGGATCAAACTGTGTTTGCTGAGGTTACAGTATATCTATTGTCACCAAATAAAAATGACATTTTCAAGCTATTATTGCTCTAGATATATTAAAAGGGTTTTCCGAATTCAGGGCATTTTTTCAAATTTTCAACCATTCACTGGATGCATGAAAACTGATGGACCAATGGGTTTCTAAACACTGGGACCTCCACCGATCCTAAGAACAGGGGGTCCTGTTTCACCATTCCTTCTGTGAAGGGTGGCTTCACAGTGACATTATTGAATTGAGCGCAGGTCATGCTTGCATGGCTGCCATTCCATTCATTTCACTGGGACTAATGGAAATAGCCCTGGGCACTGGGCTATCTTTCCAGTCTCAATGAAAACTAATGGAGTGGCACTGTACTTGTGAAACTGCAGTGAGGAGGATGAAGAAAATGAGAACCCTCTCCAGACCGATCTATCAGTTTTTACCCATCCCATGGATGGGTGAGAACTGGAAAAAATATTCAGTACCTGGAATATCAGTTTAATATTTCTTTCAGCACCATTTAAATTATGTACAAGGTTAAAGAAATTCTGGATTGAATTGTTTATAATAGATAATTGTATTTTTCTGATTTTCTGTTATTATTTTCCTGTCTTAAGTGAGTAGTTTAAAATAAGAGGGGTAAATTTTTAGCTAATAAGCTTTAGAGAAATTGGTCATTACAAGAATAATGTAATCACAAAAGCTATAACTGTACAATGCTGGGAAGCCACTCCTGTTTTGTGACATTGGCTACCACTGTTACTTGAGTGGGTAGACTAAGATGGTCATGCAAATCAGGCAGAAGTCGTTTGATGGTTGAACATCTGTTGATTGAACAATTGCCTAGTGAACTATTATTTTGCAGATGCATCTGTCTACATTTTAAACTGGCCATACATGTTCTATGATACCAAGTGATGGACGGACAATCTTTCTGGGTACGTTCTTTTTAAGAGAGATGTTTTTGGGAAAGTTCTTTCTAATAAAAATCTTTCTGAGAACATTCTTTAAAATACAGATATTTCATATATGAAAGATCTTTCGTCCAATAGTTGTACAAAAATTTCAAATGCAGTCGAATTTTATCCAAACGATGACGTCTTTCATCAGCTGGCTGAAACGATTGTTAATTTCTGACGTTCACCCGATGAGCATTTGTTTTGGTTGAAAATTTCCATGTTTATTAAATTTAGGTCTCTTTCCCACGAGCGTATATCGGCTGGTCCTTTTCACAGCCGGCCAATATACGCTACGTTGGGAGAGATAAAACTGGTGAACGGGCACACAAATCAAACGTTTGTGCACCAGTTTAGATGGCCTGGGTCCCGGTGCATATACACCGAGACTACCATGCCGTCGCCCCTTTCCCCTCTCTTACCATCGCAGGCTCACCTCTGCTCTCCTCCCTGCTCATTCTTCGTAATGGGAGGGGGCTGGACAGGGTGGAGCTAGGTACCGGCCCGCCCACCTCCTCCCATTGATGGCTATGGAGAAGATGCGGGGAGCTTAGCTATGCTCACGTCCGCAGCCAGCAATGGGAGGAGGCAGGACGGGATGGTGCTTAGCCCTGCCCCCATCCTGCCCCCTCCCATTGCAAAGAGCAATTTTCAGGGAAGGGCTTATATTTAAACCCCTTCCCTGAAATCAATTGCTGGCAGCAGAATCCTCTACCGCAGCTGACGTGTGACAGCTGCAGGAGAGAATTGAAGAATTCCTCTGCTGCATCTGTCACAGATGTGGCAGATGTAACAGCAGGGAATTCTTTTAACTAGCAGGGATGAAGGAAACATCTGCCGCATGCGGCAGATGTGTTCTTCATTCCCGCAGGGGAAACAGCAGCAGGTAAGTACTGTATGTATTTTTTATTTTTTTTAAACTAAAATATTTCTTTTTCAGGGAAGAGCTTATATGTAAAGCTCTTCCCTGAAAAACAGTTCAGTGGTGTCGGCAGACCATTGTCTTACAATGGAGCCGCCGGCAGCAGCAGCGGCTCCATTGAAGAGAATGCCTGCATTTTTTTTTTTACACTAAAATGTTTCTTTTCCAGGGAAGGGCTTATATGTAAAGCCCTTCCCTGAAAAAGAATGCAAGGAGCCGGCAGACCATTGCTTTCAATGGAGCCGCCAGCAGCAGCCGCAGGTCCATTGACAACAAGCATGCAGCTGTGTTCACGTATGTTTTTGCTCCTACCTAGGTGCGCACGCACAAAAACACGCTCGTGTGAACCCACCCTTAGTCTGTGTATGGGCAACAGAGAGGACCACCTGGCCTTCTGGCTGTATCTTCTCCCACTTAAACTCCTAGGTAGAGTGAGAACAAGCACCTAACAAACAACTATTGAGTCCTTGCATAGCTCCACATATACAGTATTTTCCTTGGAGAACTGGGGCGTAAGCATTTTGATCATAGTGTTTATTTGAAACAAACAAAAGATATATTAGGTTTTCTAATCAGTAGAGAAGATCTGCAATGGTTACAACTAGAGATGAGCGAGCACCAAAATGCTCGGGTGCTCGTTACTCGAGTCGAACTTTCAGTGATGCTCGAGAGTTCGTTTCGAGTAACGAACCCCATTGAAGTCAATGGGCGACTCGGGCATTTTCGTATATCACCGATGCTCGCTAGGGTTTTCATTTGTGAAAACCTGGGAAATTCAAGAAAGTGATGGGAACGACACAGAAACAGATAGGGCAGGCGAGGGGCTACATGTTTGGCTGCATCTCAAGTTCCCAGGTCCCACTATTAAGCCACAATAGTGGCAAGAGTGAACCCCCCCCCCTCCGCACTGTCAGCATAAAGATCATTCTCCTCTGCCACAGCTGTAACAGCTGTGGCAGAGAAGAACGATGTTAGCCCATTGAATTCAATGGAGGCGGCAATACAGCTGGCTCCATTGAAAGCAATGGGCTGCCAGCGATCGCGGGATGAATTGTCGGGAAGGGCTTAAATATATAAGCCCTTCCCTGCAATTCATCCAGAAATGTGTAAAAATTAAAAAAAAATATACTCACCTTGTCCTGGCAGAACGATGTTAGCCCATTGAATTCACTGGAGCCGGCAATACAGCTGGCTCCATTGAAAGCAATGGGCTGCCGGCGATCACGGGATGAATTGTCGGTAAGGGGTTAAATATATAAGCCCTTCCCTGCAATTCATCCAGAAATGTGTAAAAATAAAAAATATATATATACTCACCTGGTCGCGGCAGACGGAGTTCAGTGCGGCCAGCGGCAGTCCTCCTGAACTGCTCTGAACAGCTGTGAGTAGTATTCAGCAGCCGGGGATTTAAAATCCCCGCCTGCTGAATGAGCTGCCTCTAATTGGTCACAGCCTGACCAATCAGAGGCAGATTCCACTCACACACCCATTCATGAATTTATGAATGGGTGAGTGACTGCTGCCTCTCATCTGGCTCAGCGGGACCAATCAATCAGAGGCAGCAGTCACACACCCATTCATAAATTCATGAATGGGTGTGTGAGTGGAATCTGCCTCTGATTGGTCAGTCTGTGACCAATTAGAGGCAGCTCATTCAGCAGGCGGGGATTTTAAATCCCCGGCTGCTGAATACTACTCACAGCTGTTCAGAGCAGTTCAGGAGGACTGCCGCTGGCCGCGCTGAACTCCGTCTGCCGAGACCAGGTGAGTATATATATATATATATATATATATATATATATATATATATATATATATATATATTTTTTTTTTTTTTTACACATTTCTGGATGAATTGCAGGGAAGGGCTTATATATTTAACCCCTTCCCGACAATTCATCCTGCGATCGCCGGCAGCCCATTGCTTTTAATGGAGCCGGCTGTATTGCCGGCTCCATTGAATTCAATGGGCTAACATTGTTCTGCCGGGACAAGGTGAGTATATATATATATTTTTTTTTACACATTTCTGGATGAATTACAGGGAAGGACTTATATATTTAAGCCCTTCCCGACAATTCATCCCGCGCTCGCCGGCAGGCCATTGCTTTCAATGGAGCCGGCTGTATTGCCGGCTCCATTGAATTCAATGGTCAGTGCTCGTTTAATCGAGACGAGTACCGCGTGGTGCTCGTCTCGAGTAACGAGCATCTCGAGCACCCTAATACTCGAATGAGCATCAAGCTCGGACGAGTATGCTCGCTCATCTCTAGTCACAACCCATTATTTTAGTTCCGTAGACAGTTTGATTATTATTTACAACCTTTCATGTCTAGGGCTGCCTATATCAATTCACATATATGGCTAAATGTGTCAACTCAATGGCTACACTACATCCAATGAATTCAAGAGGTTCCGTAGGTCACAAACACAATGAATGATAGCTCATATCATAGAGAAAGACCATACTTTGTTATTCAAGGCAGGTTCAAATACCAGTTCCCACCAGGATGCAGACAAACCACAATGTTGATCTAAGGAAGGTCTCACAAGTACAAAATGCTGATAAACATCTACTTGTAACTATCATCTAGCAGGACAATTGGTTGTTAGTATTATGGGATTAAGTTTGTAACCTGAGAAAAAGGGCCTAGATTGCTGGAGAGAAGGATAGACTGCACTCCATCTATGCAGACAGCCCGAGTCTTGGGCTGTCTAATAAGCCTAATTAAGTATCATTTGAGAGAGGTAAATAAAACAGGTGTGAGTCTCTTAGACGGGGGTGCTAACTGGGGAGGAGACAGACTTATGTAAAAGGCCCATGAGAACCACTTTATTGGACATGGGTCTATTTTTGGCTGTAGGCGGTAGGCTTGATACCTGGTATGTAAAAGGACTCTAAATGTGAGCGGACAGAAATGTCTAGGTTTTACTTTGTTTATACATCACTGGTGTTGAGTGTTTGCTGTGAAGTTAATAAAGCTGGTTGCAGGCCAGTTTAAAGAGAAAACCCAGTATGTCAAAGTAAATTACTTTATGTGCTGACCATCTTATCCAAGAGTTGGCCATCATAATGCATTGACTAACCCCCCAAGTTGTCAAAGAGTAGTGCACTTTGCTGGCTTGCAGCCTATTGGTCACACCCATTCTGCTAGATCAGGTGAGCTACCCAACAACGTTTAAGCACAAAGTACTGACACCCCATTTCCTAACCAAATTTCACAAGACAAGACTGCATTCTATAAAAATGCTAACCACATATAAGTTGATATTTTGATCAAAACATGCAAGCTTGTAACTCTCATCAATGGCAATCATTGCCTTCAGATCATTACCCAAAGAGTACAAATAAACCACAGAAAATGTAGCAACTTAAAAAAGGCCATCCTTTCTGGTACAAGGACTACTTAAAACACCAGTTGTCAACAGGGAGCAGATATGCTACAATGCTAATATAATGGATACTATATTAATCCTTTCTCATTAATACAAGTCATAAAATGGATCAACATGGACTAAAGTTGTGGATCACATATAAATATATGCCAGTGGTCACACTCAACAAGATTATGTTGTTCAGTCAAGATGGGCAAATGTGACTAATAAAAGGCTACCATAAAACAAGAAACGTACAAAAAAATGATTCACTGCTGTGACTGACTGTGTAAGACACAAAGGGAAGCACAATACCACACTCAGTCAGTGATCAGTGATCAATATTTCTTTAATGTCATGTGGCTTTTATCAGACATTTTGGGAGGTCACAAAAGGCTAACTATATCTTTCTACTTGCTCTGAAGTTGGTTGATTTTACTGCGTTCACAGCAAGGAAGACTCCTTGCAACATGTACACAATGAAGAAGGCTTATTGATGCAATTATAGCTCTTCTGTGGTATAATATAATCGAAAAGAATACCCTTCATGCTAAATACCATATCTATGAAGACTCCCTGATGCTTTTACTGGTTAGTAAAAGGGACTGGCTTTTATGTTTGACTTTTCTGTTTAGAAAAGCATTGAGGAATGATGCCAGTTATCAGGAACTGTATTTGCTGAGCTGGGATTTGAACTCTGGACTTCTCACTCATTTCTTGCAGCATTGACCATCATGCCACTTTACACTCTTGCCATTTTTTGCGCTGGTTCAGCTATGTGTGCCTTGTATCCTGAGATTATTTTAATTACATCTTCTGTTGTGGGACCAATCACTGTGACTACTTTAACCCCTAGTTTCCTGTTCCTGGTATTTTAGTTATTTTGTATCCTGGTCAGTTACTATCCTAATTATTAATACAGAATAAATAGAATACCAAGTATTCTGGAATAGGGAACCGTTTTTCTTTTTGTTCAGTGCTCATTGTGATTGGCCACAGAACAGGTGATGTCATTAAATAATCTCAGGATGCAAGAAGCACATAGCTGAACCAGGCCAGGAAAGACAAGAGTTCAGATTACATGATGGTTAAGGCTGCAAGTAATGACTGAGAAGTCTAGTGTTCAAATCCCAGCTAAGATCCTGACACATGTTGTTTTTAGTAGTGCACTATATTATCCACCAGTGTACTTTGATAGGGAATATGGAGCACACTACACTACAAATGTTCAATACTGTGCCTTAGAGCAATATGGTAGGCTTCAAAAAATAGTTGTTTGGTTCAACTCTCTGAGAGTTTACAAAACACTCACTGTAAAATTATTGCTAACAGAAGTATTTATGCATTCTGAAGCATTACTGGATTGTAATAAAGTATTTGTTGATATTACAGAAACCTGTGATTGAGTTTTAACCCCTTAATGACACGGCACCCCTCCCCCCTTTTTTTCCATTTGTGTTTTTTTTTCTCCCCCGTTTAAAAAAATCATAACTCCTTTATTTATCCATCGACATCGCTGTCTGAGGGCTTGTTTTTTGTGGGACGAGTTGTATTTTTCAATGGTGCTATTTAATGTACCATATAATGTACTGAAAAACTTTTAAAAAATTCTAAGTGGAGTAAAATGAAAAAAAAACACACATCTTTCAGTGCTTCTTGTTCCTACGGCGCACAAACTACAACAAAAAATGACATGATAACTTTATTCTATTGGTCGATACGATTACTACGATACCAAACTTGTATAGTTTTTTTTTTTTACTGTACTACTCTCTTTTTTTTCAAAGACATTTAATTTTTCTAAAATTATTTTCTGTGCGCAATAATTATTTTATTTTTTCATCAACGTAGTTGAGCAAGTGCTCATTTTTTGCGGGATGTCCTGTAGTTTGCGTTAGTACCAATTCGTAATACATATGACATTTTGATTGATTTTTATTGCTTTTTTTTCTGGGAGACAGGGTGACTGAAAAAGTACATTTCTGGTGTTCTTTATTTTTTTTTGGACGATGTTCACCGTGCGGGGTAAATAATGTGCTACTTTGATAGATCGGACTTTTACGGACACGACGATACCAAATATGTATTTTTCTTTTATGATTTTGAATTTTTTATAATATATATGGCAAAAGGGGGGTGATTTAAACTTTTATTACAATAAATAAATCTTTATTGATCTTATTTTTACTTTTCTTTTCAGCTCCACTGGTGGACTACAACATGCAATGCTTTGATCACTCCTGCAGTATGATGTAATGCGATTTGACAGGCAGTCTATCAAGCCACCCCACAGGGGTGGCTTGGTAGGCAGTCTCTTAAGGCAGCCTTGGGTCCTTTCAGAAGGCCCCCAGCTGCCATAACACCTGCATGGCTTCCCCGATCTCACATCGTTCTGGGGATTTAAATACCGCTGTCGGAATTGACCACGGGTGTCAGCTGTAATATGAGGTCGCCTGACGCTCCAGGACATAAATGTACGTCCTGGGGCGGGACGGGGTTAAGAAGTGATGCACCCATTTGTCTTGATCTGAGTTATTGTTCTTCTTTTTCTCATCTTCCCTCTCCTTCTCTTCTCCTTTCTTCTTCATTCTTTTACTTCTTCTTCTCCAATCTCCTTCTCCCTTTTTGTTCTTCTCCCTTTCCATTTTTCTGCTTCTTCTTTCTTCATACTATTAGTACATACTCTTACCTAGTGCATATTTCTGTATTAGAAATTGCAATGCCCCTTCAGAAAGGGCGAGGGACATTGGTTCTAGCCCAATGATCAGATATAGATATCATATTTCAGCAATGTCTTAGGTCAGAAAACCCCTCTGACCTATCATCTGTCCATTGCAGTCTATATAAAAATGATGGGGAACAGGATTATTTTGTTATCTGAAACGCTACATGAGGTCCTGTATAGCCGTGTCTGTCACTGGAAAAAATGTAGTACAGTACCATCCTACACATGGGCTACACTGGAAACATCAGCTTTATCACCAATTAGATCAAGGAGAACAGAACATTGCAAATTATACTTTCAATTTGTCAATAAACTAATTAATTTACAAGCAGAAACAAAACATGATGCTTAATCATTTTAATGAATTGTTTGTAAACAAAGTAATCCCCTTGGTATGGAAAATATGTGAAATAAAAACTTTCTAAAATAGTTTCAAATAACAGATATTGCTCCTTTGGCTTTAAAAGGCATTAGCGATTTGTACAAAAGACTATTAGGGAAATTTAAGCTGTAAACTCGTGTTTTACACATGAAGTCTTCGACAAATTGTACCTGCCAACAGGCAATACAAGTATTTAAGTCATTAAAATGAAAATATCAGTTCTGATGAACTAGCCAGAACCCTTATTACATTTCACATTGGCCTTTTTCTCATTACTTGCCTCCTAAAATATTGCTCTATTATGGATTCATTTCATTAGTTAAAAGGGTGACATTACTCAGTGTTAATGAATTATTGCCAGTATCTTAGGAGATTAACCTGATGCACATATTCAATTTAACAGAGAGATTTTTATGTTACCATGGATAATAAAGATAACTGGCAAGTAGAAAATATGGGACATTGCTAAGGGAGCAGATTACATGGGAGAAAATATGGAAAATAAACAATAAGCAAATTCTAAGTAAACAACAGCGGACAAACCATAATTTTACAATATGATAGCAATATATTATGACAACTCAAAATGCAACATCCAGCGTGCATCTAAAACTACCTGCAGAAGTCATAAAATTATAGTCTGGAAATATATGTGGTAGGCAGTAAGTGCTGTTAAAGGGAATGCATATCTATCTATCTATCTATCTCATATCTATCCATCTATCTCATATCTATCTATCTATCTATCTATCTATCTATCTATCTATCTATCTATCTATCGGTTGAAAATTACAGTGCACCCAGTTTGAGTCCTATCCATCCCATTTTTCACGTAGATTTTCCTATTGTTCTGCTGGACTGCTGGTTGCAATCCACTTACTTGTGTTTGGTAAGGGGGTGTCCTAATCCAGTTATTCTGCCAGTACTTGATTTTCTCTCCCACACTTCCATGCTGCCATATATAGCTCTGCTCCAATCAGCTGCAATACAGCAACTGAATTCCCGTCTCTCTGTTGCATGTAGTAACTAACAGTGTCCTTATGTTCCTGTAACTACAGAAGCCAAATGCCTAACAACAGGCAGTTGATTACAAAGGTGCTGGAAGGAGACCCCTGGTGGCAAGCACTTCAAACTTGTTTTAAAAGTGGTAAATCAAAAAACATTTTAATGCAAACATATATTATAAGATTGATAATACACACACATAAGCTGTGTGAAAAGTTAACATCCATATAAATATACTTTTTTTAGGCAGTTTACATTTTCAGACACTACCTCTAATATTGTAATTAAGCTGCAATTGAAGTGAACCATTCAGATTTCCAGATATGTCTGTTTTAGTAAATATTTGTATTCCTTATTAATTGAATTTGGAGCATCGTTCCTTAGGATTCTGTATTATACTGTTGCTCTGCTGTTCTACCTTAAAATGTAGGAATATTTTGACAACTGGGTGTTACCATTCATTCTGTTGTCAATGAAGCATACCTCTGTATTCTCAGATATTGTCCAAACAGTTCTGACACTATGAAACTTTGTAGATTAGTGATTCTCAACCATGGAATCACAGCCATGAGAAGCGGGTACTAGAGGTACTGCAAAAAGAAGAAAGATTTTAGTTTTTTTCTCTTTTGCAGGGGTGTTGCGAGACAAAATTTTTTTGGATAAAGTGTGCTGCAACCAAAAAAAAGGTAGGTCGCTGCACTGTAAAATCCCACTAATTTCATCATCAAGATTCTGAATAGCAGTCTGACATATGTTATGTGTAGCTACAATGGCCTGTTTTAACTTGTTAAGGGTGCATTCACATGAGCGTGTTTTTGTGCGTACTCAGGTGCGTACATACGTCCGCACCTAGGTACGAGCAAAAACACGTGTGAACACAGCTGCGTGCTTGTTTGCAATGGAGCCGCAGCTGCTGCCGGCGGCTCCATCGAAAACAATGCTCTGCCAGCCCCCTGCAATCTTTTTCAGGGAAGGGCTTTACATATAAGCCCTTTCCTGAAAAAGAAACATTTTAGTGCAAAAAGAAAAAAAAACGTACCCCTCCGCTGCTGCTGTGACCCCCGCGGGAATGAAGAACACATCTGCCGCATGCTTCCTTCACCCCTGCTAGTTAAAAGAATTCACTGATGCTACATCTGTGGCAGATACAGCAGAGGAATTCATTAATTCTCAACCACAGCTGTCACACATGACAGCTGCGGTAAAGAATCCTGCTGCCGGCATCCCCGTCAATGGCTTTTCAGGGAAGGGCTTATATGTAAAGCCCTTATCTGAAAAAGAATGCAGGGGTGCCGGCAGACCATTGTTTTCAATGGAGCCGCCGGCAGCAGCCGCGGCTCCATTGAAAACAATGCGTGCATTCCCTATGGTGCACGCATATCCTATCTTTGCAGGCACCCATTGCAAAGTACGGACATGTGCACACACCATAGGGAATGCATTGTTGCAAATAAAAGCGTGTTTTTGTGCGTGCGTATGTACGCACAAAAACACGCTCTTGTGAATGCACCCTAAGCTTGTGTTTAGGGACTAAGTACATTTTCTCTGTATGTTCCACTATTGGCCAGAAAGCAAACTTCATTATTATTGGAATCGCAAAGCCTAATTGCGATCCTATAAATCCACCTGCTTGATTCACTATCTGCCTATTTTTCATTATGGACAGAATTTCATCACCCAGATGTCTTATAGCTCTTCAACACTTCTTTAGTATATTTTTTAATGTTCTTTTAGAGATATTTGCCATTTTCAGATATTTAATTTCCCCTATAGGTAGCATTAAATCATTGCTCACATTGTGCAAAATAGACTTTCTGGCTGTAAGAGATACTTTCACCAGCTTTTTTAAGAGGCCCCAATTGCAGCGTAGTCTCTCAGGCATTTGCAGCCTGTTGATACAAACTCTGTGATGTATGTACCATTGGGTATTCCGCTGGTTAATTCCCTCAGATAATCACCTAATGATGGATTCCTCTCACCTTCTCAATGCACAAAAATTACCGAATCTATATTGTAATAGACATCTTACCTGCAGTCTGTCCAGAAGAGAGTATAGTTCTACTCTGGCATATACTGTAGTAAGAAAAGCTATAAAGATGTTTGTGTTGATTTTGTGATGCCCTTTTGTATATTTCCAGTTGACATTGGCTTCCTCATCATCAATAAAATGTAACTGTGAAATCTCATAGTAGTGTAGCAATGCATACTCAAAGAGCTTATCGGGATTACTCACAATTCAGATTCAAGGCAAATTAGATCTCTGTGCAAACGTCCCCCATAAGGAATTTAAGAAAAGTTTGGAGATTTGTCTATTAGCAGCATTCACAGTTGTATTGCCAGGCTGTAATTGCATTCCTTCTTTTCAAGAAAGGAGGCGATGTATTATTTTTTTCTTGACATCATCCATACAGACAGCCACTTATCACGCATTAAAACAGGAAACCTGTGAGCTAAAATAAGATTTGCCGTGCCAACGCCAAATACAGTAAATATGATGGTACATTCCATTAGTCCATCTATTCTAGAAATCAGTCACAGAGGAGAGGTCCTGTATGACTATAACTGATGATGAATACCCTGCAGCTTACAAATCCTGTGAAATCAGATCCTTATTCCAAATGTATATTTGTGGGCGTATTTCTGTATGATTTCTTATCACACTACCTAGTGGTTCAAGAACTGCCTGCATACAATGTTAACATGGACACTTCTTGACAGCGAGGATATCATTGGATTATATAATTGTACTATGTAATGATAAGGAAGCCATAATTTTGACAGCTGTGGATTATCTCCGACCAGCAAGATATTTCTTAAAGAATTTATAGACTTATTAGAAAGAAACTGTGAAACATTCAGTAATCAAAACAGTCAACTACAAGACCCGACTAGTTTGTTCTGTGGACATTATTGCATATTCATACTTTATCAACTTGCTAGGAGACTGTCTTATAAAAGTGCTCTACATTTCTATACAGATGATTTTAAAAGAAATGACTGCTTATTGGAAATGCTTGTAAACAAATCATCTGCGTTTTGTAAAATCCGACTGTAGTCTCTGCTGCATTTATAAGCAGAAATGTACGCCAGTTTGTAACAGTTAATGCATGTGAACATTCCAAGCGTGTGTATTGTCACATTTTTATACTGAGAAGCACTATAACAGCATTGTGGGATGTCGAGAGGTTGGGTGGCATCTTAAGTTACAGATGAGTCCAGGCATATTCAGAACTATAGTTCATGTCCGCACCGTTGAGATGCCCTGTGGGTGTTACACATCCACATTCTACTTACAGAATCCTTCACGCTTCATTCTTATTCTGCACAGCATCACACAGTTGAAAAAAAGATGCTGCTTTTTTACTAAATAAACTGTTGCAGAACAAAAATATTACAATCTGAAATGATAAAAGCAAATTTATTTACAATTTCGCTGTTATTCCCAGATCTATTTGTCACCGAGACAGAACAAATTCCCTAAAGGGAAATAAGTGTATCACCGAGGGAACCACTAAATAATACGTAAAATATAACTTTTATTACTACAAAATTAAAATATTATCGATAAGAGCGTGGTCAAATCTTGGATAAATGTAGTGCCTATAGTGACCACACGGCACTGTATGTTTAAGATATGCTCCTTGGATAAATAGGAAAATTCATAAATTGTACTGACATATATAAGTGACCCGGTGTCAATACCACTATCAATAGTATCTTGGTGCGTAAACACCGTGTATCACCAGTTTAGTACAGTAACTTACTTAGATCTCACACACTGGTAATGGGATAATTTTTATCCAATATGTGAAAGAGTAAATGGCACACCATAAGGTGACAGGGTAAGTTTAAATACACCCTTATAGCCACTTAATTACAATATACCTATAGACTTCTATAGCGTTCTCACTTGACAAAAACTATGTTGGGTCATATGCACCAAACGATATCAGGTGATGTATACTTGCAAACACCGTGATATGTGAGGATATGTATATTGTTCTTCCTTTATGAAGATATAGTAAAAAGGAAAGGTATATTCATGTAGGAATAGTACCAAATTTGAAATCCATCACTAGAGGTGTGAGAGATTCAACATTGGAGTTTAAACACTCTATTATCCAAGGTGTCAGTTCACTAAGCCTTAGATCACTGACAATACTAATGCATCATGCTGCTTATGAGTGCTTATACTTGTTTTTATTATTCTGTAAACATCAGTAAAGCACTGTATAGTTACAACAGTGATGCCCTAGAGTCATGCCCCTATAATGTGTACAGACAGACTGGGTCAATCTTGCTGTTAGACAATCACTTTAGGAGGAGTGTCATATATAAGGCAGGACTAGTTTATAGTCCTAATATGCCCTAATGACCAGTCTCCTCACAGCTATGCCTGATACTTAATTGCATCATAGATAGTTTTAGCCCATAACAATGCACTGTAGTGTATAGACCTCGGCTTTCTGCCTATTAGAGGTCGCTTTATTCAGTGCTTGATCACAAACGTCACCATCAGATCACATAAGTCACCATCAACGCGTTTCAACAGCTCAAGTAATTAAGCTGTATCATCAGGATGGTATTAAACACAGCAATCACTAAGTGAATTGCATGCGGAAAATTGGGCTGAGTATTAGTGCAGTCATTGATGTTTAAGACCACATCACCCAAAAACTTGGCAAAGTATTGGTGCAGTTCCTGATGTATAAGACTGCACCACTAGAACAATTTTTGGCTAAGTATGATGATGTGCTTATCCTCTGGACAGGTGAAATTGACGACTTTCAAAGATTTGTGAGTCACCTGAACAACAACGATCTGGGACTGTACTTCACGGCCGAAATTGATTCCCATCAGATCACTTTTTTGGATCTCGCCATAATAAAGCTACCAAACGGATCATTGCAAACATCTATATTTCGTAAATCGACAGCGACCAACACTCTTTTGCACTGGGAAAGTCATCATCCCATCTCCCTTAAGTGTGGCATACCTAAGGGACAGCTAATTCGGACACGGCGAAATTGTTCGTCTGATAATGACTTCCTCACTAAATCCCAGGAGATGAGCCGCAGATTTACTAATCGTGGCTATCCTGTAGAGGTAGTGGAAAAGGCCAGTATATATGCCAAGAGTGTTAAAAGGGAAGACTGTTTGAAACCAAAAAAGAGAAATGACAGTGATACCAAGATCCGTATTATTGGTACTTATGACGATCAATCCATTGAAGTTAGACAGATTTTGAATAGATACTGGCATATTCTGTGTAAAGACTCGGACTTAGTGGAACATCTTCCAAATAAACCCCTTATCACATATAAACGGGGACGTAATCTCAAGGACAGGCTTGTCCATAGCCATTTTTTAGCACAGTCCTCTACCAAAACATGGCTTGGTTCCAATCCACCTAAGGGAACATTCAGATGTACAGGATGCAAGGCTTGTAAATACATAAACCGCGGTGACAATTTTACCAGTTCTACTACTGGCACGGTGTACCAAATAAAAGACTTTATTAATTGCAGATCCAGTGGCGTAGTATACAAAGCCACTTGCCCCTGCCCACTTGACTACGTAGGCAAAACCATCCGCCAATTACGTAGACGTATTTTGGAACACATAGGTAATGTCAATCGTGGTGATAAAACAAGCCTTGCATTACATGTACGGGATGTGCATAATAATGATCCAGATTGTATCCGGTTCCAAGGAATTGAAATCATCAGACCTAATGGAAGAAGGGGCAATATAGATAAAATGTTGCTTCAAAAAGAGACACGGTGGATTCACCGGTTGGACTGTTGCACCCCGAAGGGCCTAAATGATCAATTATCATTCGCTGCCTTTATCTAACTGGACTAGTGTAATGATGTAGGATCATTTATTGAGCCTTTATAACTCTATATCCTCCTCTCAATATTGTGGCTGCAGCCTGAAAGACCAATATGATCAATTATCATTCATTGCCCGTATTTGATTGGACTATTGCAATATGTAATACTGTGTATTGGGCCAGTAGATCTCTATATCCTCCTCCTATTGTATTTACTAACCTGAGTCTCTTATAGTGTGATTAGTTATGATTTATGCATTGAATGACAGCAGTGTCAGTTCTTCTTATGCATCATTGACACTGATGGGGGGTCCATGAGACAAGTGTCATTTTCATACACATATTGCATCTATACGTTGTATTGTATGCTGCTAATGCTGGTTGCATTATAATATTCATATGCACATGATTTCATGTTCTAATATGACTATAATGGACATTGGAGTGATGGATTCGTGGTATACATATAATACCTAAGTATAGTCCACCTATATGTTGCCAATGACTAGTAATTATGTTGCACTGTAACTAATCCTTGATGATACTTACCTTCTTTACACAAGATATGCCTGGTATACATTCCTTATATATCTCATTCATTTCCCATAAGCTCTATTTATCTAACACCTAAATAGATATTGTCCTGTTCTGGGCTGATCTATGCCCCGTATTGTCTTGTGCACTACATGCGCGGGTCTGACAGTGCATCCTGATGCCGCTGCGTCTTCCGGAGGTCTGGTTGGCGTTGGTTGGCAATCACGGACGCCTGGCGGATCTGCGCATGCGCGGGATCTCAACTATCGCGAGATCTCGGGTAAATGGAGCCGGATGATATATTAAGCTGATTGGCTTAGCGGGGACGAGCCCTCCACACAGGAAGGCGTGGTTTGGTCTTTATAAGCCCTGTCAACGGGCTACTGACCATTGCTGCTCATTTGTGTTCAGCCTGACAGGCTGTTCACTTCACTCTGCTACATAGCTTCATAGTGCGGTCTTATTCATCAATGACTGCACAAATACTTAGCCAAAAATTGTTCTAGTGGTGCAGTCTTATACATCAGGAACTGCACCAATACTTTGCCAAGTTTTTGGGTGATGTGGTCTTAAACATCAATGACTGCACTAATACTCAGCCCAATTTTCCGCATGCAATTCACTTAGTGATTGCTGTGTTTAATACCATCCTGATGATACAGCTTAATTACTTGAGCTGTTGAAACGCGTTGATGGTGACTTATGTGATCTGATGGTGACGTTTGTGATCAAGCACTGAATAAAGCGACCTCTAATAGGCAGAAAGCCGAGGTCTATACACTACAGTGCATTGTTATGGGCTAAAACTATCTATGATGCAATTAAGTATCAGGCATAGCTGTGAGGAGACTGGTCATTAGGGCATATTAGGACTATAAACTAGTCCTGCCTTATATATGACACTCCTCCTAAAGTGATTGTCTAACAGCAAGATTGACCCAGTCTGTCTGTACACATTATAGGGGCATGACTCTAGGGCATCACTGTTGTAACTATACAGTGCTTTACTGATGTTTACAGAATAATAAAAACAAGTATAAGCACTCATAAGCAGCATGATGCATTAGTATTGTCAGTGATCTAAGGCTTAGTGAACTGACACCTTGGATAATAGAGTGTTTAAACTCCAATGTTGAATCTCTCACACCTCTAGTGATGGATTTCAAATTTGGTACTATTCCTACATGAATATACCTTTCCTTTTTACTATATCTTCATAAAGGAAGAACAATATACATATCCTCACATATCACGGTGTTTGCAAGTATACATCACCTGATATCGTTTGGTGCATATGACCCAACATAGTTTTTGTCAAGTGAGAACGCTATAGAAGTCTATAGGTATATTGTAATTAAGTGGCTATAAGGGTGTATTTAAACTTACCCTGTCACCTTATGGTGTGCCATTTACTCTTTCACATATTGGATAAAAATTATCCCATTACCAGTGTGTGAGATCTAAGTAAGTTACTGTACTAAACTGGTGATACACGGTGTTTACGCACCAAGATACTATTGATAGTGGTATTGACACCGGGTCACTTATATATGTCAGTACAATTTATGAATTTTCCTATTTATCCAAGGAGCATATCTTAAACATACAGTGCCGTGTGGTCACTATAGGCACTACATTTATCCAAGATTTGACCACGCTCTTATCGATAATATTTTAATTTTGTAGTAATAAAAGTTATATTTTACGTATTATTTAGTGGTTCCCTCGGTGATACACTTATTCCCAGATCTAACATGCTGGGCTTGATATGTAATACAATACAAAGCCATAGTAGGGCCAAAAATATACATATCAGTACTATGATAATATATATGATGTTTGCCTATAAATATTAGATCTGTATCACTCAAAAAAAAAAAACACATATCATCATGCGTAGAGTCACACGCACCTGTTGTCTACTTTTGATTGTTCAATAAAGCCTTTAAGCTTTTTAAGTGTGCTTTGTAAATTTTTATACTGTGGCTACTGTAATCGGAATTGTGGGTGGTAGAGAGAATGGGAAGGGGTCCAGCATTGGGAAATGAATGACTCCTGTGGCAGAACCAGCATGATATGTCATAGGGTGGGGCTATTACTACTCCAGGGGTGGTGGTAGGTTGATGAGCTGTACTTAAGGGCGGAGCCACCTGTCACTATCCCGGGGAAGTGGGCGGTGTGACAAGATATGTACACGCTTTATTACTCCCGTACTTGAGATATGTAAAGCATGGTAAGAATTAAAATGTATGTATTGTTAGATATTATATACAGCTACACCAGTGCTACTGCCCTTCTTTCTCAGGATCAGTGGGAGCCCCAGAGGTTGAACTGCCACTAGTGATAAGTTATTACATAATGTGATGGGAAAATCCCATTAAAGAGGACTTTTCAGCTCTCTGGACATATTTTTTTTTATTATAAATGACTATATTCTATATAATATAAGGAAAGATGCTCCAAAATTATTATAACACTGTGTGTTTTGCCATTCCTCTGTTATTCCTACTAATAACTTTATGAATTGACAACTGGTTATTACAGTAGGATATGTTTCCCTACATAGTCTGATACAGTTCAATCAGTGCTGATAGTGTAACACTGTGTAGAGATGCATATCCCATTGACGGGGGGACGGTAACACCCAGCTGTCAATTTTTCATAAATTTCTAGGTTGATTAACAGAAGGGCACAAAGCAGAATTGTAAGAAATGATGCTTCAGCATTGTTATTTCCTGGGGAATGCTCTGTCACTAAACAAACCAGGAGAAACGATGTTGCCTAATGAGAGAGCTTTCCTTTATTGTTGTGTGCAAGTGAAGTGCTACCAAGAGTTGCTAATGCAGTACTGCTCCGACATTGGACCAAGGTATGTGTGGACCTATAATCGGTGGCAGGAAAGCTGACAACAGATTAAAGGACTTAAGTTGCGTGGTAAACCAAAGCCTGTAAGGGGACTGGTACCTGCTTGATGATGGAGGGGCCTTATAGCTGACCCAGTGTCAGTGACAATGTTGGCACCAGTGTCATGGTACATTGGACTCTATGAGAGCTTGTTGACAATAGTCTCTGACCCCAGGACTTCCCTGAGCTGACCGTTGTCAGAAACAGGTTACCTACTGGATGGTGGTGAACATTTAGGCTCATATAGCTCTATTCGCCCAATTCTTAACTGCACCTTAAGTATACTGGGCACAGACAGCTGATCCCAAGGCTGTGATAGAATAATTGTGGACATTAGAATAGTCCTCAGGAACTCCGTTTCTTACAGCATACTTTCCCATAATGGGTGGCCACAAGATGCATACATTGGGGTAGGCCCTTTAGTAGTCAGACTTGTCGTTCTCTCTTTTATTCTCTCAGTGGATTATATATATTCCAGCTCTCTAATCCTCTCATTCTCGTCACTATCTCTTCCTCTGTAGTTGACTGCAACCAGATACTATGAGTACCCTCATAGAAGAAAGACGTAACAGCATTCAAGGTGCAAAATTTAAAAGTCTTTATCCCGCCAAGGACATAATAGCAATAACCTTCACTACTACTGTGCTCTGGATTGAGCTCTTAGCACCGTATATGTTTCAACTACTATAAGTACTTACTTGCAGCACTCATGCCACTGATTCACTACAACTCCTCTCATCCTGCCTCTTTCAAAAACAAGGGTTTTTCTAGCTTTCTAGATTAATATACATTATACATTAATACAATTAATATACATTAATTTATTGCTGCTCAGCAAATTTCTAAAAATGAGCATACTGCCAGGCTAAACCCCCTTGGTTCTGGGCCACCCCACCCAACAGGCACAGCAGCGCACCATGTCAACAGATCACAAAAGATCACCTTTCCATGTGCTCTTAGACAGTGACCCCTGCTGATCTGCTATTGATAACTTATCCAGAGGGTAGTCACTAATTACTTTGCACCAGAAAATTTTAATATTAACATTTACAATATTGAAGTGGTAATGTTTCATACCTGGTATCCATCGCTGTCCTGCATCCTCTCTCAGGTTTATCTTCTTCACCTTCAGGTTCCTGTCCGGCATTGATGACACAGATTATAGAGATAAGTGTAGAATCTGGTGCGGGCGTCCGCCTCTGGATTCCACAGCAATAACCCTCCATAGCATACTATGGAAAAACGGTTCTTCACGTACACGAGCGGAAACTAATGGCGGTTTCTGCTGGCGGATGAAAAATCATGGCATGCTCCATTTTATTGCGGTTCCCACACAGACAGCTTCCATTGAGGTCATTGGAAGCCACCTGACCCACAGCCTGTCTTTACAAAAAAATCTGTACTGCGCATGTCTGACGGCGAGCCATGAGGACCATCTGCAGTGCAGATTGAAGAAGAAAATATAGGCGCACGTGGATGCCAGCTGGGCACAGGCTCTGATTCCGGTGCGGACTCCCACATGTGGAATCCAACTCGCCCAAGTGCATGCGGCCTTAAGCAATTGGAAGATTTTTTTTTTTATTGCCTCTGTAAATAGGTAAAGAAAGTAAAGTTTCACGAATGTTCTAAGTGACCACTGAGAAGTTGTCAGAGAAGGCCACTGCTGTGTAGGCCCTATGCCCACTGGTGAATTTCTGCTGAGTTCCTCATCTGCGGTAATCAGACCTGTATGTTAATGCAATATAAATATTGCAGAATTACAGAAAACATCTACAACACCAACAGTGTCTTTGTCTTTATCTGACTCGGGTTAAAATACCTTATACATTGTCAGGTAAAATTGGCAAAAAAACCTTGATGTTTGTCTTTTCCACAAACTGTACATGTGTATACAGAATTACTGATGCAAATGCTGCAGTAAACTGTAACTTGGATGACAATTTTACAAATAAAGTTGCACAAAATTAGCAGATTTAAAATAGTATTGTTAGATCTTGGGCACAGATAATACTCTGCCTCTGGACTGTTCTTCTGAAAAAGCAGCTTACATAGAGGATTCAGTTCTCAAGCAGAATGGAACCTATTGATGAACCAAGTGAAGCATCAAAAAATAGATTTCAGCCAGAATTGCATCTCATGGGAGCTTATAAATGTGACCTGATTCATGTGGGCAATGCTATGTCCTTTGCTGAGTGAATGATTATAATTAGGTGTTCTAGAACTGTAAAATAAACTCAAGCAATTGAACCCTAATATAATGGAATACTGCTTTTCATTGGTTTTTCCAATTCTTTTTGGTTCTATGCAGTTAAGGAAGGTCAGTAGGTGACACATGACGTTAGAAAACTAAACCACTGATAAACTTTAATGATGTTCTGTACCCACAAAGCTGACAGTCTATACGGTCTACTTTAAATGGTTGAATAACTATATGTAATTTAATTAAAGATAATTCCCCTGTGATGTATATTTATTAGCTGTTATCTCTGTATATGTTGAGCAATGGCTCTGGCACTCTTCATTTTGTTTTTGTTTGTTTTTTGGGGGGGGGGGGGGAATCATTTAAGCATGAATGGAGTGACAGAATACCTACGTTCTATGTAGAACCTAGTCTACTTTCAACAACTATTTTCTGGTTAGAGGATGTTCCGAAAAAATTAATATAAACTTTAAACCCTTATAAGATCATTGTGCATAGAGCCCACAGAAATTAGGATTTTGGGCCATCTATCTCAGATAAGAGGAAAACATTATTAATGCTGCCAATACCCCAAAAAGGGGCAATTATTGTTTAAAGGTGGATTTAGAAACAGAATAGTGAAAGACTTCTTAGCATGATAGAGCTGTTCTAGGGACTGATCTCACCTTGGTAATGTGTTGTTCAGCTTAGGTTTCTAGACCATGAGCCTCTCTGTCTGGAATGAAAGTATAGAAATGGTGTTCTCCTAATATCATATTCAGACGATCACTGAAAACGGCCATATGCTTACTGATACAGGAGGGCTCTATACCCTGGACAGTGAGAGTAACCACAGAGAAGTCCTGAATCGTATAAAACCCGATATATCACTGGAAGGCAAGATGACCAAACTCAGACTCACATATTTTGGCCATGTAATGCGAGCAAAGTCGCTAGAAAAACCTATAATGCTTGGACAGATCGGTGGCAAAAGAAGACCCGGCCGTCAAAGAACACGATGGCTGATACTGTCAAAGCTGATACTGGCATGAATATTACACAACTGAAGGAAGCAGTGCAAAACCCTTTTGGGTCGCTGAGGGGTGTGAAAGACAAAACAGCTAACAACAACACAGGTGTGCAGGCATGGACACCACCTATCTCTCAGCATGCAGGCAGCCAAATGCCAAATGAGGGAGCAAATTACACCTGTGGAGGACACCAATAGGACCGCCACTCACACAATCCCTGCTAGGCTGCCCTGCACCTCAAAGGTTAACCACATTGGTACTGAAACCCCGGACTCCCGCTGGATATAAGCCTGCCAGATTTATATATGGTGTCACTAATAGGTTGCTAGCCTGCATAGTGCACATGTACCAGTATGTCTGACACCCTGTATTTACTACTCTGTAAACTAGCAGTATACACTAGGCAGCCACCCCCCTCAATGTTAGGAGGTTGTATGAGTGGCTGTTTCATTGGTGCCCCTCACAGGTGTAATTTGCTCCCTTATTTGGCAGTTTCACTGCCTGCATGCTGAGGGATAGGTGATGTACACGCTTGCCCTCCTGTATCAGTAAGTTTCCAGTGATTGTCTGTTTTTATATTTCCCTTTCAGTGATACTTTAATATGATACTTATTAAAATTGTGATTGTTCTCAGCAAGAGAATCCAAGTAATCTTGTAGATATGATACATTTTAATCACAATTTGCTCTACTGGCTAACACGGTACCAAACCTTTGTCTTTTTACCATTAAAATTGTGTGACAATGGAGTATTGTCCTCTGAGTATTTGATCATCTGCATTAGCACCCTAAGGTTTCCCAGCGACTATCACTCCTGTGCTTTTACTCAGGAGCAAAAGTCATTCTGTGAATTCAGGCGGAGTGGGATGGAGATCGCTCTGGCCCTCCCACCTCTATTCATAGTAAATAGGCAGTCACTCGGTGAACAATACTGTGAACATGGATGCTAATGCTAACTTGTGGAAAAAGGTATAAGCATTATCATGAATGGGAAATAGTTGTCACCAGTGGATAGTGAGGTACTAAATTATTAGTCACCGACATGATAGTATCCCGACACAGGGTTAGCAACAAACAGTCAAATACTAGGGAAATGACAGAGGTCAGAGATGGACCGGGGGACTCAAAACTTACAATAACGAACACTATACGAGCACTATACTGATGCTATAGGACTTACATTTTGATTTTTTCTGATGGGCAGCACATTCTACACTCTTGTGAAATATGGCATTCTGACACCTGGTCTCCCCAAAGTCTAAAGCTGTGGCTGAACCTACAGAACCTATACAGTCTATACAGCACTACTGCCATGTAAGGTTACTACATCCGCTGAATGATTTTTTTTTAATGAAAAATGTAACCAAAATTTGTAGCATTATCTCTACAAAACAATTTGTAAATGAAAATCCTATGAATAATGTGGATGATCAGACGCTTAATCCTAATCAATCATATATCTGCAGTCCTGATTGAAATTTATTCAGCTCTGCATTATTAGCAGGTTATTCGTCCTGTGACCACGGCTTTAGACTATCTTACGCACAGTGGCTAATCAATAACAAAAAGTATTGGATTGTCATAGAACACACTTAGTAGTGTCATGTATGGACCCAAATGGTAAAGTAATAAGGGTTTAAACTATTGGTGGAAGCAATAAGCACAGCCCACAATCGCATCATATTACACACTTTATGACTGGGGTATTTTTTCTTATTTTTGGACACGTATTATCAGCATAGTGTCCACACGATATAACTATTTGCCCATTTTGGCATAGAAAATTGGTTGCCATCAAGCGGACATTTTGTTTGCCTTTGTTTTTCATATAGAAAAATTGGTGCTTTAGATATCAATATACCTTTCCCCAATAATAATCTACCCTTTATCTCGTCCTTTTGACGATTGATATTTGTGCCCTTGTCTGTAATTGTATGTCTGTTTAGTTCAACCACCTCCCTCAAGGTTAGTGGTTTTTAATAAATTATAATATCAATAAAGTTTATTTTAGTCCTAAGGCCTTCCAGTGATAAGGTCCTATTTGCTCAAGAGCCTTATTGCCACAGTGATTTGTTAAAACACCATAATGGTGAAATAGAACACAAAAACTAAGATACATTCAAACAACTCTTCAAACATTTGCAGTAGAATTAGCCATATTGAAGAACTCTCACAAGATATGCACAGTCATTCTGCCAAAATTATGTCCGAATGTTAGGCCACACAAGCTCCCAGAATTGGACGGATTAGTCACTTTCTCTTGGTTGTAACACTACTGAACCCCCACACTGAATATTGCAGTAACATTAGTGAAGGAAGTTTAGTTTGGCTCTTTGGATAGGCTTTCTATAGTTCAACAAGCATAGCATTGACTGGAATACACAATGTCATCAGACTCTAGAGAACTAGTACAGCACTCTCTAAAGTGATTATGGGGTGATCACGCAAGCAAACAAAAAATATTGTTGGATATGAATCAGTCGGAGAAAGTCCAACCAACTGGTATTTCTCCACCATTAGACTTGGCCTTACTTTTAAGTAAAAAAAAAAATCCAAGCTTATATCGAATGGTGTGGTCTTTTCTGTTTTACACTTTTAGTTGAATATTTAATTACATGTATTATTTGTTACTAGTAATGACCTATATAATGACAATAATAAGCGATTAATCCAGATATTTAAAAGCTATTTATGTTGTTATAGTCTAAAGACAAAGACCGCACGTAGACAATGATTAATATAAGCACAGGCACATACTGCACAGTTTTTCCATGTGACTCATTTGTAAAACCAGCATGGCACAGCAACTATGAAACATTGGGGCAGTGTGATTAAAATTAATAGTACTTCTTCTGCAGTCATTTGTCAAGTATTTACAAGCCTGAAAAGTGCTTCATTTTTTCATGATCCTATAACTCAATATACTGAATCAAAACCCTGAAGCGATCTGACAGCACAAGACATTTATTACCGAATATAGGTCTGTACAGATACTACAATTGTAGGTACTGCTTATATTAACAACAAATGAATTGCTTATATCAGAATGTACTTAGAATTAAATATATAGTAAACCAAAAAAGCATCTTATTCAGAAGAGAATATATTGCTTTACATGTGTACATATGTATATGTTACGTCCGAGCCAGACGCAAATGATACGTCTAAATCAAACGTAAATTTTATGTCCCCAAAGGCTGAATATACACTGAAGGTACAAATGCGGATAACACAAAATAGTATATAAGGTAACTAAACAGCGGGGAAATAAGAAATACAACCATAACCTATTAATGTGAGGAGACACTACCTAAAAGCGGGGCACTCACCCTGATAAGGGCAACCCCATGTCAGGAACCTGGCGTGACACTGACTCTCTCTAAATGTACCCCAAATGTACAGGAAAATAGATGAAATAACAGCCCAAATTAGGTGAGAAATTAGGACAGGACTTAACTAAGCATACATGCAGGGCTGGATCATAAGCCGCCAACATGACCGTAAAAACATTCAAACTGGAATAAATGTGCAAAGTCTAATGCTGATTGGCTGGCTGGAATACACACCTCCCAGCCGGCCAATCACTCCATATACTAACAGAGAAGCGTCCCCTTCAGCAATCCTCCAACACAACCAGCAAGCCGTGACAATATACACACAGTACCATATTTAGAACTATTAGAATTACTACTTATGAACACAGACCTTACATATATAAAATTTGGGCAGCCTGAAAACTGAAAATGAGAATGTGCTACATTTATCATCTGTATCAATTTATTTAAGTTTTTTTTTGTGTGAATGAATGCATCATTTATATACCAAACATCACATTAAAGAAGCTCCTGCATAATTTCTTGACTTACTCATCAAATATTTCTGACACTTTTCTACTTAGAACATTTAAAAAAGCCAATATTATAGCCGATTTATCAACAAGGTGTGCACCTGTTTTATGAATCTGTTGCATGCTGCAGTAGGTGAGAGGCTGTTGTACTATTCTAGTGGCGTGCCGGTATTAATAAATCTCCCCCAAAGTGTTAATTTCATTTATTTTTTATTACTTTTTTCACTTGATCTCATTTGTCACTGATAAATATTATTGATGAGGGAACATTGGGTAATGGAGCAAAAGCATCAAGAGAATCAATTTCTAATTTACACACAGAGAGCCTAAAAAATATCAGCCACTCTAAATATAGTAAAAACAGAAAACAATAACTGCTTTCTATGTCTTTTTTTGTATAAAGATACTTATATCAAGTAAGATTTATTAGCATCCCTATATCTTTCTGATGTTCAGCAAGTTTAGAAAGAAGCTGGGATATATAGTTGACTTAATTAAGATGCTTAATTCAGATGACTGTTGGATGATTGGCACAAGTGTTCATAAGGGACAGCATAATATCATGCAGTTCATTGAGCCTATCTTATCGACCATTGCCTGTTTGAAGCTTTTCCTGATTATCTATATAATGTATGTTTTAAAATTGCAGAGTACCGATTCATCTCCTTCACACTCTTTGTTACATTGGCCTACAGCACAACATCCTGTCCTAAGTAGGCTGCACCCTCAGGAATGATATCCATGAAGGTTCTGTTCCCTAGGGAATAATTTGACAGTTCCACAATAAAAATGACCATCCTAGTCATTAAAAACAGTGCTAAACTGACTGGCAACCTAACATGGTTTTCACAATGAAAGCAAAGGCATTAATTTAAAAAGCATGGCTCCCATAGGAAATGAGCGACAAGCTTTCATTGTAATTTCTCAATTTCCCCCCCTCCTCTTTGTCACATGCAGAATTAGTGGAGATGCCCCTTAAAAAAAACACACCAAAATACTGAATATGCTGTGTTCTAATTTATCTTGGTACGTCTTTCACAGAGGTTAATTTTGTAAATGTGTATATGTATATAAATCTATTATTTGATATGATACATTATGTTAATACTAATGTTAATACTAATGTAATAGTGTTTAATGGTTGTAGATAGAGATGAGCGAACCTACTCGTTTCGAGTAATTACTCGATCGAGCACCGCGATTTTCGAGTACTTCCGTACTCAGGTGAAAAGATTCGGGGGGCGGGGGGAGGTGTGGCGGAGCGGGGGATAGCAGCGGGGAACAGGGGGGAGCCCTCTCTCCCTCTCCCCCCCACTCCCCGCTGCAACCCCCCACTCACCCACGGCGCCCCCCGAATCTTTTTGCCCGAGTAGGGAAGTACTCGAAAATCGCGGCGCTCGGGCAAAAAAGGGGCGTGGCCGAGTAGGTTCGCTCATCTCTAGTTGTAGAGGATGCGACAAATCTAAGCTTTGCAGTTAATTTACAGCAAAAGCATGACCACCAAAAAAGTTTGTATATGTATACTTTTTTCTCCT
This sequence comes from Eleutherodactylus coqui, assembly GCF_035609145.1. Lineage (NCBI taxonomy): Eukaryota > Metazoa > Chordata > Amphibia > Anura > Eleutherodactylidae > Eleutherodactylus > Eleutherodactylus coqui. Next base: position 228,640,057 of record NC_089838.1, on the reverse strand, counting down.
ATATATAATACAAGGTTCTGTATCACGGAACTATATTTTCTGAACTTAATTGGCAAACTATCAGGTCCAGTTTAAAGAACGTTGAGCCCAACCCACAATGGGACATGGACCTCACTTGTCACCCTATCACAGCCATATTTCAGAGAGGAGGTTTGCCCACTTTAGATTTCAAAAGAGAGAGCGACTTTACGTGGGGCCACCACTTTGCAGCTGGATACAGTAGTGTACAATAAATACTGATATACATGCATTCATGATCGCTGGTAAAAATTGTGGCTTCAAGTTCAAGAGAAGTAAATTCAATACTGACTAGGACAAAAAAATTTGTTGACTCGTTTCATAGCGGAAAAAAAGGAAGGTATATAACAGAAACAGAAACACATCAGCAAAATCACATTACTAAGCACCATGTGAAAATGATAAAAAAGGAAATGAATGCTGCTCTTATAGATTAGCAACATTATACAATTTTTTTATTTGATACACTCTTCTCTGTCCATAAGAATAATGAGTAAATCAAAAATTCTGTAGATATAACAATATTTTAGGAGAGAGGAGCTTTAAAGAAAATAACACCCAGGCACAAATATACAGGGTGTCCACAGAAATACTTAGTCAGGAGCAAAAGAGATTTTGCTTTCCAGCATTGCCAGAGCACATTTATGTGGAACTTTGTTCCAGCTCTAAAATAGTCACAGAGAATCAATTTAACACAAATTAGCATAATAAACTTTCTGACTGTAAAGGATAAAGACAAATGCAGGAGTTGAAACAAAAAGTGAGCATCATTATTTTACAGAAAATGTTCAAACTGTCCGCTGTCATTAACTATACAAAGATGTGCACAATCGAGTCTGGTGGAATAGAGAGCATGTAGCATGTCTGAGGTCACCATTTCATGCTACTTTATATTTGTCTCTTCAGTTCACCAACATCATGAGGTGCTGCTGGGTATTCATTGTAGACAGCTGACTTAAGGTAACCCCACAGGAAGAAATCCAGAGGGGTAAAGTCTGGGGACATAGTGGCCAAGGAAAAGGGCGTGTCCCCAAAGAAATACCTATCCACAATGGCAGATTATAATGAGGATAATTTGGGTGGCCATCTTGGGCCTGAGGCCCCAGGGGGGAAACCACAGCTGTCAAAACTGCCCTTATTATTAATCCAATAGTAGTGGTGCTACCATAATGGCACCCCAATACACCAAGCTGGGTCGAGAGGCAGGAAGGCATGAGCGCCCTGCGATGTCTTCAGTGCATGTCTAGGGCCACTCAGTCCCACTCCTAAAACTTTAGCCACTGGTAGAGGATGGGGTTAAATTACTTAATACACTCACACTGCCTTCTGACACTGCACATGATCTTTCACAGCATAACCTCTGCACCCCTACCCCCTGCTCTGGCACTCAATGTAGTCTGAGTACTGAAGCTAGAGGAGGAGTAAAGAAGTTATTCTGTGAAAGATTACATGCAGTGTCAGAAGGGAGTGTAAGTGTATTAATGAATTTAACCTCTCCCACTACCAGTAGCCAGAGATTGAGGAGCGAAGCTGGCTCTTTACCATCTCCACCACTGGCCACAGATGCGCCCTATGTTATTTGTGGCACAGAAAGGGTCCTACTTGGATACCATCCTAATTGGCATACACAGGAGACCGCTATGAAATAAAGCCATAAAGGAAGTCACTATTACTAATTATGGCCCCAGAGGTAGCCCTATTACTAAGTAGGGCACACAGGAAGTCCTATTACTAAGTGGGGCCACAGAGGGGGGTCTCTATTATTATTTGGGGTACAGAGGAGGTCTTACTAATTGGAGCACACAATGGATCCTATTAGCAAGTAGGGGCACACAGGGGGTCCTAAGTGGGGCCACAATCTTTAGTTTTCTTTATTCATATTTTACAACATGTTGTTTGTAGTTATTCTGAAATTGACAAGTTCTTTATTATCACACTTCCCTAATGGGTCATTTATTAGTTTAATCTGCTTCTACTTTTAGAATCAGGTACTATTTTGTTTGTGCAAAATTATCAGTATTTATGAATATCTGTAATATACTCACATAATGTCAGAGAGCAGAGCTGGTCATTTAGGCAACACTTATGTACAAAGAATTATTTGTGCTTGAAAAATAGTTATAATCCAAATATTCTATACTATAGAACTTCTCTAAGGTTATGTGAGATAGATAGATATGAGATAGATAGATAGATAGATAGATAGATAGATAGATAGAGATTTTGTGTGCTAGTGTGTGTGTAAAATTGACTAAAAGTGGTGCTCCAGATGAGGAATAAAACTCCATCAGCTACATTCAATCACTGGTAAAATCCAATATATGTGGCATACAAATCCCAGTTCCAGTGTTTTGGTCCCAACGCATTTCAAACCTTGCGGTTCTTACTCATGGAATGAACATAGTGATGCGTATGCTTATTTTAATACCAAATGGACCAATAGGATACCAAAGTTAACCCCTCTAATACTATGCAATATATTGTTCGCAAACACCGATTGCATAACAACTTATTTCAATCCTAAAATGCCTACACATCAAATATGACAGCAATGTTAATAAAAATATAGTAAATCTTCTTTCAGGTTCATACCACTAGGTGCTCTAGCATCATAGAACAAAATCCAATGAGCTTCCCCGGAATGTTGTCAGTCCCCGCCTCAAAAGGGTTTACCAAAAAATGAAAAGCACTTTGTGTTTTGTGCATGTGTATGTATAAAATGGTGTACTGCTCCCAATGATGGGAGGGATATTTTTAGATAGGTAAAAGGGTTGTTCTAATATTCTTGTTTGAAGCATGCGGGGATATGTATCCGATCTATTTAATATTGCATGTAGTACATAGTATACAATATACCACATGTTGAGTTCTACAATTAATAAAATAATTAGTTGTGACTTCCTTGCCAATGTGTATTGAGAAAGAAGTAGTATGATTAGCTGCATATTTGCAAACTGCTTGTAGAACCCTTTAGAGGACAGCCACATAGTCTGAACAGGAGGTCTATGATATTTCCCAGTGTCAAGCCTCATTTGCCAATTACTCTACGTCCATCACTAAGAATAGTGTGCAAAATACTTTTTTGCTATTTTGTCTGCTACAGCTAGAGCCAGCGATTTCCAGAAAATGAGGAGTATATGATCAAGGGAAACACATATCAGGTGATATAGGTAAGAAGCTTTCTCTATTAACTACAGTTTTGATGGGCCTGTGGCATATAGCTCAGCATAGCTGAATCATTGTTTAATGGTTTCAGGACATAACACTCAGTACCTGACAAATGAGACATTGTGGCCCTTCCATATTATATATGGGCTCTACTGGCTTAGGAACTGCTGGTCATCCTACCTAACTGACATCTTGGATCATGATGAATTGTCCCCAACTCCATCCTCAGATTGTTTTTTAACATTTAATTTAGTTTCTTCCTGTGCTTGGATGAACATGGTTGTGTTATGGATTTCTACTCTAATGTACACCAGCAGGTTGGAAGAACAAACCTCAGCAAGCTGTGAAAATTAGAGAGACCCGATCAATACTCAAGGTCATGACCTCTGACTTGGATTCTTACTTTGGCCTCAAGTTCTCCCCTTAAAAGCCTCAGACTAATTTTAATGGGAATCATATTTGTATTGTGTACAGAAAGGCCATTAAAACCATTTTATAACTAAATAAAAATGACTTGTTCTACCCCAAAACTATTAGCTGATATTGGAAAACATGTTGACAATTTGCCAGCAGATGTATATGTATATTCTTCTATAGCGTACACAGATTAATAGTTTTAATGTATATGACAGATTAACCAAAATTCAAAGATGATGCCAGTTTGTCTTTCACGTTCTATAATTTTCGAAAGCAATAGCAAGTGTCTTATATTCATTATGGTATTTATGAAACCCAACAAAACTCAATATTGAAAAAGCCACTATGACAATTTTGAGTGATAATTTTGTCAAGAAACAACATGTCAAAAAGAGTGTTAAAATGTCCTTAGAGAGAAATTCAAGACCGCATGTAATGTCAACATATTATTATAGAAGCCAGAGTTTGATGTCAAGATAATGGCAAAAATTATGTCATGGTAGAAAATCCATTGAGACAATGATCTGATCGTGTAAAAGACAAAGCCAAGAACATTTTGAGAAGCAATGTGGAAGTGACATTGGCATGTCAACAGAATATATGGTTGTCAAATGATAATGCTATGATGATCCTATGTAAAAGAAGTCTTACTGGCATGCCAAGTGAACACCTACTATGACTTGCTCAAAAGATATTAAAGAAAAATGCAATTTATTTAATAACTCAAGTGACTGTGCCTTGATGACATCATCCAAATAAATAACTATTATTATTTTTAGTCCAAGAACAACTACAAAAATTCCAGATTTGCTCCCGGATGGAGATGACAGAAATGTTTCACCAGTCGGCCAAGACGTCAACCAGCTGGATATTTATTTGAAGCTAAAGAGACTCATTTCAGAGTGTACATCATCTTTCTCAATCCACAGACAAATGACCAATGACCAATATTATTTTTAGTTAGCTTACTTGATTTATAAGTTTAAGTTGGAATTTTTAAACTTCTTCCTACCATTGGTGTAGGCGCCAACACTCTAAGGCCACTATAGACCACTCCCTACGAGCTGATTTTAAGTTTGCAGTGGACCACACCATGCAAGCTTACTGTCAGCGAATGGTTCTAACAAAAAGGGATTGTCCAGAAAGGACCACATGTCACATGAGCTTGTGTAATCACCATTTGTTGCCCGTTATGACTAATAAGCATAATGTCCTGGACTTCTATCACAGGTTGTACTAATTAATGGAAACCATTGAGTACCATAGAGGTAGGCAGATTATTTGGCTGCTGTTTGGGCTGTTGGAGAAAGGCGGAAAGAATTCATGCAGGGCTTCCCTCTCCCTAGGAATTCAATTATATTAGCAAACAAAAAGATTGAGAATTAGTCGAATGGTTTCTGAAATGAGGACCTATCTGTGCTGGTACCAGTACCAAGTCGGGCACTATAATTAGGGATTAGAGATGAGCGAGTATACTCGCTAAAGGCAATTGCTCGAGCGAGCATTGCCTTTAGAGAGTATCTCCCCGCTCGAAACGAAAGGTTCGGGTGCCGGCGCGGGGGAGCGGTGAGTAGCGGCAGTCAGCAGGAGGAAGCGGGGGGGGAGAGAGGGAGAGAGAGATCTCCCCTCTGTTCCGCCCCGCTCTCCCTGCCCGCTGCCGGCACCCGAACCTTCCGTCTCGAGCGGGGAGATACTCGCTAAAGGCAATGCTCGCTCGAGCAATTGCCTTTAGTGAGTATACTCGCTCATCTCTATTAGGGATCATTTCATATGAGATGCAACAAATTTATCATGCCATATGCAGCATTTGGGTAAATTTTGCTTAATTTACACCATTATTGTCAACTTGTAAATATTAATAAATCTCCCCCTTGCTGTAGAAAACAATTTATCATGGAAATAATTACCACAGGCTGCTGCAATGTATAAACTATACATTAGCAAGGATTTCATTACTTTTTGTTTTGTTAAGTGAAATTTATGTTGATGACGTGTTGGGTGCAAAAGTTCTAATGTGAGGAGCTGGTACATGCATCAGTGAGAAGTGTAATGTAATGAAAACATTAAATTCCTGGAGATGTGTAAGTCAATAATAGAGTCCTGAATCCTAATAGAGTAGCCTTACTCTCATGTAATGTAGGATATAATTCACGTTTACACAATATTCTTAGAAACTCTGAATAGGATTCTAATAATTGTTATTTAAAAATTAAAATAATCTCTAATACAATGCACAGATATGATTAAAGGGTGTCTTGTAGAATAAAAAATTGGCAGCTCCATCACACTGTACCATACATTACTTTTATAATTATACGCATTTAATTTGTAAGAGATGTTTGCACCCACTAAATGATTTGCAGTTGGCCATTTCTAATTCTATGTAGGGTTCTTTGTGTAATATATCGCATTTATTTGAGTAAATGCGATGCATTTATTTCAGACTCTATCATAAGTGATTTTATAAAATATACACCACAGTGCGAAAATCAGATCATCTTCAATCTTCCCTAAGATATGCAATTGGAAAGATGGAACAATACCTCTGCAGCTCCACCTATTGGAAGGCAGCATACCTGCAAGTCCATGTCAGACTTTTTAACAAGTCTTGTAAAAATGACTGGGAATTGTAAGCCCAAGCCAGAATCTTCCCCAGAAGGAGAAAATAATCATATTGCAACAAACTGTTTTGGGGCATAGGTTGCGCTGCAGAGGTATTATTCTATCATCCTATTTGCATATTTCCCAGAGGAGCATGGATGGCGTTATAAGTCACCTCGCACCTTCTTGGTGCTCTCACTAAGGCCTCCCTCACACAGGGCGTTTGCAGAAACGCAGCGTTTTTCAACGCTGCGTTACTGCAGATTCCGCCCCGTTTCAACAGCGCTGGCATACTGTATGCCAGCGTTTTGGCTGCGTTTTCAGCTCGGCTGAAAACGCAGCCAAGAATGCTGAAAAGAAAAAAAAAAGCTATACTCACCTAGCCGCTGCAGTCCGGGTCGCGGCCGCTGGTCTCTGCCGCTGATCCGGGCTTCCACTGCACTTACAAGTCTATTGCCAGAGGCCAGGTTTGAGAACCTCGCCTCCGGCAATAGAGTGCTGTGATTGGTTGTCGGTGCTTGCTTGATGCCCAATCACAGCCCTTCATTGACTGTCTCAGCCAATCAGAGCTTGCCGGCGCTGATTGGCTGAGACAGCCAATGAAGGGCTGTGATTGGGCATCGAGCGTGCCGATAACCAATCACAGCACTTCATTGACTGTCTCAGCCAATCAGCGCCGGCAAGCTCTGATTGGCTGAGACAGTCAATGAAGGGCTGTGATTGGGCATCGAGCAAGCACCGACAACCAATCACAGCACTCTACTTCTGGCAATAGACTTTGGGGTGCCGAGGAAGCCCGGATCAGCGGCAGAGACCAGCGGCCGCGACCCGGACTGCAGCGGCTAGGTGAGTATTGCTTTCTTTTTTTTCTCTAGCCCGCTGGGACTGATTTTCGGGGTAGGGCTTCTATTACAAGCCCTCACCCCGAAAATCGGCGAGCGATTAACGCTGCCAAAAACGCGGCACCAAGTGTTGACGCGTTTTTAGCAGTGCCAAAACCGCTGCCCATTCATTTCAATGGGCGAAGCAGGGCTGAAAACGCCCCAGAATAGAACATGCATCGCTGTCAAAGTGCAGCGTTGGGAGGCGCTACGTTTTCAGCCCTGTGTGAGCAGCCCCATTGAAATGAATGGGAGTGTTGTACAGCGTTTAGCGCTGGGCTGAAAAGGCAGCGCTAAACGCTGTTTAAAACGCCCTGTATGAGGGAGGCCTAAGGAGAAACAATACCCTTCCTGTCCACATCAATAGGTCTCTCATTAGCCAAGAGAGAAACCTGCTGTACACTGATGAGGGGCAATCACCCCGAAACAGCTGTCTGTACATGGTTTCCTTCTGACATTGACTTGCAGGAATACTGCCTCACTATAGGTGACGCTGCAGAAGTATTGCTCCATCTTCCCATTTTCCTATTTCCCAGAGGAACATGGATGGTGTTATTAGTCACCTTACACCTTCTAGGTGCTCTCTTTAAGGTGAAACAATACCCTTCCATACATAGGTCAGTCCTGCACAGATATTTTTATATAGTATGTGGGTGCGATTTGTTTAAAACTCATCTACTGCATCTCTAATGCAAATGATACAGATTTTGTGAAAAGGTTCCGTACGGAAAGTACACATCATTTACATTTTATGGGATTATACCCTTGTACCACAGAAGGGCTTTCTTTACCAAGAGTATTTTTGTTCTTTTCAATATCTTTTGCAAGTATTTTTGGGGTGACTTTTTTTTTTTTCAATATAAAAATGTTTTTTTTAGTCTTTTTTTTACCTATGGTGAAGTGACTAAGAAAACACATAAAAGAATGCCACACCTTGAGTATGCTGCATTTTAAAAAAGGTCATGAACCCACCCAAAAACGCACCCCAATTGAGAAGAATCACCACAGAAAAAACACAATTGTAGTGCACTTCATAAACCCCTATTGGCCTACAGTTATTATGTGACCAGGGTGGTTTTCTGATGTAAAAAAAAAAAAAATTACACAGAAAATGCTGTGAATGTCCTAAAATGCAAAGTATGTAACCACTGCTATAAAAGCTTCATTTTTCCCCTGTGAAGAACTTTCAGCGCAGTGTGTTTGCTACTTAATAGCATGTAAGCTGACTTCTACTACTCCTACATACACATCGTGCCAACCTTTTAGTGCAATAGGTGTGAGGAGTGTACACAAAAATAAGGACTTGATAGGGTCAGGGTGTCAGTCACAGCCATATACATAATAGGTCCAGCTTCCCAAACATACATCCACAGCGGCTGACAGATGTCACTAGGAAGGTAAAGAAGGTTAGAGGTTAGAGAGCAGGAATGGATGGGCTTGTTTTACAGCACAGACTGGAAGACACTGCGAAAACTAATAAATATACTCATTTCCTAACAAAATGAGAAATGGCTTTGGACTTATAACGCAACCATTAAATATGGCCAAAGTTCAATTAGGTGATATTTGCTTCTCAGGGACAGAGGATCTAAAAATATATTAGTTTAATCTGTGTTTTGTTAGGATATCACAAATATGAACTATAGTTCTGTAATATAATATATATGTGATAAAAGTTCATTTAAATTGTATTTTTAAATGATGGATATATTTACTGTATCCTAATACCCGGAATCCTACTGAACTATATATTGCAGTCAATCAGCACTGGGAAAAGGATTTGTCCTCATCCAAATGGCCTCTAAAATTGTATATTTAGGTCAGTTTGCGGATTTGGTAATTGGTTTGGATTTCACACCAAAATTCGGTAATAAATGACAGTACGCTGCCAGGTAATGGGGTTTTCAAAACCCCATTCACACATAGGCAGAAAGGTTTATGCAGATTTAAGGGCCTGTTGCAGACCCTTTGCAATGCGAGGGTTAAATCTGCGGCACATCCACAGCAAAATAGGCATCAAAATCAGTATATAGCACAATATTCCACTGAGTCTGAACTCAACCGAAGGCCAAAGACACACACCATGTGTGCGCTACACACAGAGAATAGAACCCAGTGATTTCAATGGGGTCATTCTCATAAGCACGTTTTGGGCTTATATTTGGTGTGCGCGCACAAAATCAGTACCTGCTCTATTTTCTTCCGGTTTGCTCAGCAGAAGTGCCATAGAAGTCTATGACAGCTGTGCAAATATGCAAGGGGAAGGGTGAAACAATGCACAAACTCAGGAAAAGAAGACAGCTGGCCCTTATTAGGCTTAAATAGCCATTAAATTCCATAGAAAGGATGTGTTATGCACATGTGTGTGTGAACTGGCCTGACGTACGCAAAAATTATAGTGAAAAATGTGCACAAAACTCTGATTATGCTCTTCACACCCCTGTGCGTGAAATTACCGTTAGGGCTTATCTACGCAGGAGTATGCATGTTGTGCCTGAGGAACTCAGCCACAAAGTGCATCCGACAGCACACAGATATCCGTCCACGCGCCACGGATATTGCATGTTCTGTTCTCTTCCAGGAAAACAGATGAGAATAGGACGTGCAGCAATTTTTTTGACGTGGATCACCGATCCAGGTGAAAAGACAGGCATGGGAGTAGCCTCAACCTCTATTATGGGGCCGTATGTTGTTCATGAAATACATGGACAGCACGTAGTTCAATTATATGAATAAGCCCCAAGGCCGGTGTCACACGGGTGTAAGAGCATTTACATGTTCACTGGCACCGTGTATTTGGTAATGGCCCTTGCGTATTTTCACGTGCATGTCTGTGGTTTACTGTATTCTGCGCATGCGAATCGTGCTCATTTGTGCACGCAGAAAGGCGCAGTCATTATTTCTTAGGCAATTAGTGTAGTTAGTTCAATATTTGCTCTTTCCCTGCGCAAATGTGCAGAGAAAATCGAACACGCTGTGTATTGTATTTGGCAAACAAAATGTATGCGCAAAATACCTGCATGTGAATGAACCATTGAAATCAATGGGTTCTATTCACTGCATATTGCAAATCGCCGCTCAAGTACATTGGCGTAACTCAGGCCTTAGAGAAAACAAACTCAAATAAACACAGCAGAGGTTTTCAATTATCCCACATTGCACAGCTGCTCTGTTTGTCTAACCGCAGCTCACGCAGCGACCTCCGTGCTTCCCTATGGCTAAATAAGTCACAGGAACGTGTGGTCATCACAAAAGCATATGACCTTGTCACATGAAGCCTTGCTTTGTATATAGTCAAGATAAAATAGCCATCTAATGTGAATATATTGTGAAACATGAAAATGACTGTTGAATTGTAGCTAAGGGCAACAGCGCTATTTTACCTTTGTACTGCCAAACGACCCCCACAAATTACTATGTACACATGAATATTTCTTCAAACATTTCTACATTCTTCAAACAAACATCGTATGCTAAATGATATTTCAGAGAGCATTTCTGGTTTCTTATCATAGTATCACAATGTGTAAGGCTGAAAAAAACATATATCCATCTAGTTCATCCTATTAACACCCAGTGTTGATCCAGAAGAAGGCAAAAAAAAAACCAATGAGGTAAAGGCCAATTTTCTCCACTTAAAGGAAAAAAATTCCTTTCTGACTCCAATCTGGCAATTGGAATAATCCCCGGATCACCGACACTTCTGAAGTTATTGATGACGATACAATATGTTATAGTTATATAGATATATGTTATCGCTCAAGAAAGGCGTCCAGGCCTCTCTTGAACTCTTATATTGAATTTGCCATCACCACGTTCTCAGGCAAAGAGTTCCATAGTCTCACTGCTCTTACAGTAAAGAACCCCCTTCTATGTCAGTGTAGAAACCTTCTTTCCTCTAGACACAGAGGATACCCCCTTGTTAAAGTCACAGTCCTGGGTATAAATAGATGATGGGAGTGATCTCTGTATTGTCCCCCGATATATTTATACATAGTTATTAGGTCGCCTCTCAGCTGTCTTTTTTTTCTAAACTAAATAATCCCAATTTTGATAACCTCTCTGGGTATTGTATTCCGCCCATTCCATTTATTACTTTTTTTTCTCGTCTTTGTATCCACTCAAGCTCTGATTTGTCCTTCTTGTGTACAAGTGCCCAAAACAACACAATATTCCATGTGTTGTCTGACCAGTTACTTGTAAAGAGGAAGGACAAGGTTCTCATCATGTGCCTCTAGTCCTCTTTTGATGCATCTCATGATCCTATTTGCCTTAGCAGCAACTGCCTAACATTGGTTGCTCCAGTTAAGCTTAGGCCTCATGTCCACGGGAAAAATCAGGCCCGCCGCAGATTCTTCATGGAGAATCCCGCAGCGGGTCCCTCCTTTCCCGCGGACATGATGCTAAAAAATAAGAATTTACTTACCTGTCCGGACGCTGCAGACCTGCCCTCTGTCGTGGCCAGATCTTCTTTCTTCGGCCCGGCGGATGTGCTCGGCACGCCAGCAGCGTGCCGCAAGCATGCGCTGGGCACTCCATCCTTTTTTGAACTCCTGCTCTCCTGCGCTCTCGCACGCGGAGAGTAGAATTTCAGGCGCGGGTGTACCGTGGATCCGGACGGCTTCCATAGGCTTTAATAGAAGCCTGCCGGAGCCGTCCCTGCAGGACACTCGCACTAAAATGAAGCATGTCGCGTTTTTTTTCCTGCAGTCCTTTTCCATATCTGTGTTTCCCAGTGGTTTCCCATTTAGTGTGTAATGGTGACATGTATTTCCCTGCCCATGTGCATAACCCTTCATTTATCAGTGTTACACCTCATTTGCCACTTTTCTGCCCAATCCCTCTGTGTCCACTCCTGTGTTAATGTCTTTACATAGCTTTGTATCATCTGCAAATATTAATATTTTACTATTCAATCCTTCTATCAGGTCATTAATAAATATATTTAAAAGAATAGGGCCCAGTACTGCCCCCTGTGGTACCGTACTATTAACGGTGACCCAATCAGAGTTTGGTACCATTTATAACCACCCTCTGCTTTCTATCACTGAGCCAGTTACTAACCCACTTACACACATTCTCACCAAGACCAAGCATCTCATTTTATATACCAGCCTTTTATGCAACACAGAATCAAATGCTTCGGAAAAGTCCAAATACACAAGATCCAATGATTCTCCCCGGTCCAGTCTAGAACTTACCTCCTCGTAGAAGCTGCTCAGGTTGGTTTGATAGGAGTCTTTTATTCCTGTAAGGTATGAACCTCTCCCAGTAAGTGGTTAGGATAATTTTAAACGTTTCCCATTTATTGTTTGTACTCTTAAGGCTTACTGCACACGACCGGGTCGTATTCCGCATGCAGAAGCCTGCAGCAGAATCCAGCCCTGACCCCAGCCGGTGACCCTGTGTACCTGTCTTATATCTTCTTCATCTGTATTGCGGATGGCTGCTCACCGTCGGACATGCGCAATATAGATTTTTTATTTAAATCTGTCTTTTTCCTGCACCGTCACTAGTCCATGACGCAGGTACCCACAAACTATTCACAATGTAAACTGCAGATGGGCCACAGGATGGATGGCTTCCATTGACATCAATGGAAGCTGTCCACACGGGGCCTGCATAAAAATAGGGCATGCTGTGATTTTTCCTCCGCTCACGGAAATTCGTTTCAGTGAGTGCGTAGGAAAAAGCAACTTTGCATAGCATGTTCTGAACAGTATTTGCTGTCAATCCTCACTGTGGAAGTCAACTGCAGATTCCGCAATGGAAATCCGTTTATGTGCAGCCAGCCTTAGGGCTTTACTAAGTTGATCTAACTTTGCATTCATAAATTTTAGTACTCTCGTAGCTTCTCTATAAAACTTTCTCTTGAAGGACAAGTTGAAATGCATTATATTATGGTCACTATATCCCCCCAATCTGCTCCCCTCCTATTCTTTCAGGTTTATTTGTTAATATTAAGTTCAAAATGGCCGTTCACCTAGTCAGATCCTGTTGGGTAAGGTAATTATCTTTAGTAATAGACAGAAAGTTGTTACCTTTTATGAGATCTGCAAGTTTCAGCTTCCCAGTTTATATCCGCAAAAAGTCTCCCCATAATAATTATCTCATTGTTATTTGCTGCTTTATCAGTTTGTTTCAATAATAGATTTTCAGTAGCTTCTGTTATATTTGGGGGTCTATAGAAAACTCCTATGAGGATTTTATGGTTGTTTTTCACTCCATGTATTTCTACCCATAGAGACTCCATATGTTCATCTCCACCACATATATCTTGTGGGCTTTAAACAGGATTTTACATAAAGACAACCCCCTCCCCCTTTCTGGTTTTTACGATCCCTTCTGAACAGACTGTAACCCAATAAGTTCACCACCCATTCACAACTTTCATTCAACCAGGTCTCCGTTATTTCAACTAAAGTCGTAGTTTTCCTCAGACATTATTACTTCTAAATCCTCTACTCTATTAGTCAGACTTATACCATTAGTCACCATACAGCTTAGAAAGTTTTAGTTATTTTTTATATTACATGTATCCCTACTAACTGTTCTGCCAGTACTATCTGTACTAACCCCTCCCACAGCTCCGCCCCCATTTCCATTACTTAGTCCCAGGTCACTGTCTATCACACTATCTCCCTTGTTGTCCTCCCCCCCCATATTCTCCCGGCAATGCTGCCCACAAGGGTACATTCACATGTGCTAGATTTGTTGCAGAAAATTCTAAAATAAAAATCTATTCTTTTTTTTTTTTTTTGAATGGGTTTGTTTTGTTAACTTATGTAAATATAGTGTACCCTTAGGCTTTCTTCACATGGATGTATTTGCACGCACAAATTTTGTGTGTGCAATATACAGTTAATAGAACTCATTGATTGCAATGGATTCGCTGACATGCGCGTATTTTCAGTGCACATTTTCGATTTTCTAATTTGCATATTTCCCAGAGGAGCATGAATGGCCTTTTAGGTTGATTCTCTAAGGCGAAATGATACCCTTCCTGATGCAGGTCAGTTCTGCATAGAATTTTTGTGTAGCATGTGGATGACATTTGTTTAAATATCATCAACTACATCACTACTGTAAATGCTACGAAATTTGTGAGAGAAGGTTCTGCATGGAAAGTACGTAGCATTTTATGGGAACACAACCTTGTATCATACAAAGTCTTTCTTTAGGCTACCTACACACAAGCGAGCACAGTCTAGAACCGTGAAACTCAGCCCCATATCACGCTCACCAATGTGCGATTTACCCGCAGACTAGTGGCATTTTTCTGTCAATAATGCCTCCCATCACTTTAGATAAAGCTTCGATCTCCTGGCGCGGCTTTCAGTGTCAGAGGATTGGCAAGTGTTTCCTATTGCTTTCAATGGGAAACCTCACATCAAACGTGCATACAAATTGTGTGCACACACCATGCGATGTGTTTTCCTGCTCCATTAAAAACAATGGGCGATGTGTTCCAAGGAACGCGAAAATAAAGCACATGCCACGATTTATTCCCGCACTGCTTAGTGGTGCGAGAAAAAAGTCACTCATGTATATGACTCCATTCAAAAGAATGGGGTTCATATTCGTGCATGATTTTTTCGGCTATGTGATAGCAGCCTAAGGGCGCCCACCCACTGGCGATTTTTTTTTCTTTGCATTTTGCGTTTTTTCTCAAGAGCAATTAGAATTGAATGTACTCCTGTCCACTGGCGTTTTTTTTTGCGTTGCGTTGCGATTTTTAACATAGGAACTGTCAGTTGCATATGTGTCCTTATTTTTCTCCTAATGCACCCATGAAAGTCAATGGAAATTAATGGAAAAGCCGCGAAAACGCCGCGAAAATGCGGCAAAAAACGCCGCGGAAAACGTGCGGAAAACGCGTTTTTCACGCACGAAAATCGCAAACGCCAGTGGGTGGGCGCCCTTACAAAGAGTTTTTTGTTCGTTTTTTAAGCTTCTAAAACCTGGCATGAATTTCATGCATTTTTTGCAAGCATTTTTGGGGTGGCTTTTTTAAAATTCATATGTGCTTTTTTGCTTACTAATTAATTTCCCCATGAAACATTATGACTAATAGGTGATAACTTGCCATTTGTAAACAAAGTGGGAAGGATGAACCGCACTCCAAGATCCACAAAAATAATATGCATGCAGTCCATATTGCCCAACTATTTAGCCAAAGCCATAAATGAGTAGAATGCAGCATCCAAAGTGTGGTGGCAATTTCAACAGACCATTTAATTCCAACATGTCTACTAAACATAGTCTTTATCAAGCATGCTTGACATAGGTTATGTTTAGCCAAAACATGACATCTATGGAATAGAATGGCTCAGTGAATTTGCTACCACACTTTGGATGCTGCTTTCTATTTATTTATGGTTTTGCCATTTGTAAAACGATTAGAGATGAGCGAGCACCAAAATGCTCGGGTGCTCGTTACTCGGGACGAAATTTTCGCGATGCTCGAGGGTTCGTTTCGAGTAACGAACCCCATTGAAGTCAATGGGCGACCCGAGCATTTTTGTATATGGCCGATGCTCGCTAAGGTTTTCATTTGTGAAAATCGGGGCAATTCAAGAAAGTGATGGGAACGACACAGCAACGGATAGGGCAGGCGAGGGGCTACATGTTGGGCTGCATCTCAAGTTCCCAGGTCCCACTATTAAGCCACAATAGCGGCAAGAGTGCCAGTAACCCCGGCCCTGTTAGCATAAAGATTGTTCTCCTCTGCCACAGCAGTAACAGCTGTGGCAGAGAAGAACGATGTTAGCCCATTGAATTCAATGGAGCCGGCAATACAGCAGGTTCCACTGAAAGCAATGGGCTGCCGGCGTGCGCTGGATGAATTGTTGGGAAGGGCTTAAATATAGAAGCCCTTCCCTGAAATTCATCCAGAAATGTGTTAAAATAAAAATATACATATATATATATATTATTACTTACCTTGTCCCGGTAGACGGAGTTCAGCCGCGGCGGCCGGCAGTGGGTGTGAAGGGGGTGTGAGTCAGACTCAGCGCTGAGCCAATCAGGGGGCAGGTCTGTCTCACACCCCCTTCACACCCACTGTAGGCCGGCCGCGCTGAACTCCGTCTGCCGGGACAAGGTAAGTATATATCTATTGGCCAGAAAAGCGCGCTAACGTCTCAGAGATTAAAGTGAAAGTAACTCGAACACCGCGTGGTACTCGTTTTGAGTAACGAGCATCTCGAACACCCTAATACTCGAACGAGTATCAAGCTCGGACGAGTACGCTCGCTCATCTCTAAAAACGATCTTATACAATATAATACCCTCATCCAAAGGCAAATAGTATTTTATGTATCAGGATTATATTCCATTTTACTGTGTTAATAAAGTAATATTCTTTTCTTTCGGGATCAGTTTTTTTTTTACTACTATGTTTCTTTTTATTTTTAGGATTGATCTTACTTCCCTCCTAACTGAAACTCGCGCAAGAGCCCTAAGGACATCTAAAACAAAAATCAGTGATACAAAGTTGGACTTATGATCTCAGAATTTTGAAATATAAAGTCAAAGTTGTCTTTTTTAGGAAGCCCCAGGGCTCTTGCATAGAGTTTCACCAACAGCTAGTACTACTTCGTATTGTACTCTCTTCTCTCATTCAAGGAGCTTAAAAAAAGAGGGCAGTACTTTCTATCTTCAGGACAAATGACAATGATATTGTGTAAGGAGTATAAGTATAGGCAATTTTAGAAATATGTGGGATAAAGATATTATAGTTGTTATGGCCTGCATACTGATAATGACAACCAGTAAGTGTCAAAGAGCTGAAAGAAAAAATATTTTGCCTTGATTTGGAAAAATTTACCCAAATGTGGTCTAAGATGATGAAAGTTTTACATTGTGGGAAATAGAATGTTTAGCATAAGAGTTGGTATGGATCACACTGCTCTTATGAACCAAGACAGAAAGCCGGTACCTTACAATTGGCTAATATCATAATTTTTTTACAAATTTTGAAATAAACTTCAAGCCATTTAAAATTCAAAGGTTTTTGAATAACATGCTTGTCGAAAATGTCCTAAGCATGGTAATTTTTAACCACTAGCCAGTTTTGGCCTATGCGACCACGCCCAATTTTTCAAATCTGTCATGTTTTACTTTATATGCTAATAACTTTGGAATGCTATTACTTATTATTCAAGTGATTCTAAGATTATATTTTCGTGACACATTTTACTTTATATCCATGGTAAATTTTAGTTGGTACGTTTTGCACTTGTTTAGAAAGAAATCCAAAGTGTAGAAAAAATTTGGGAAAAGTAGCATTTTTTTAAATTTGACATTTTCTGCTGGTTATACAGACAGTCAAACCACGCAAAACAGTTAATAAATAACATTTATAGTATGTTTACATTATGTTGGCATGATTTTTTTATTTTCCTTTTTATGAGATTAGTTGCCTTATTTCCAAGATGTAAGGAAAGGCACAGCAGTGCTTTGTCACTGTTACAGCTATGACTGGCCGTCACAGCCATGCCATGCCTGGAGACCGCACTGATTGGTCTTCCGGAAAATCTCTGGGAACTGAGCTGTCATTAGACTCTCAGATCACAGAGCTCCTCCTTATAGTCTATGGGCAGTCCTGAAGTGGTTAATGAATATACAAAGTATAAAAGGGAAAGTGCAAACAGTGTCTGTCATCATTATGTCAGATATAAGAGCAGAAAAAAGCTCTTTTGGGTTATTAAAAAATAGTTCCAGTGCCAAACTGGGATACCTAGGGCCCGCCAATAAAATTCATTCTTGGGGCCCATTGCATAATTGAATGCAAAAATTACATGATCCCAGTTCGCAAATTCCCAACCACCACATTCTTTATATACTTTATTGGAAAGGTGGCTGTGTTTGCATGCAGGAATTTTCATCGAAATATATGGAGAATACGGTGTGAAGTGGGAATTGGTGAACTCTCATTTATCCAATAGGTTATAATTCCAGAGGTGGCTTTACTATTTGACATATCCTATAATGGATGAGATCACACATCATATCCAGAAAGTGCCATGCCAATTTGTGGTAAAACAGTATGTCAGTGTGGTTTTCGATTGACCTCAGCCTAAGGGCTCCTACCCACTAGCGATAGGTTTTTTTGTGATGCAAGAGTGAGGGAAAAGCATGATTATGAAACCAATTGTTTCATACTCATTTGTGATGTTTTCACTCAAGCCTTGCAGCACTAAGAAAAATCTGCGCTATCTCCCATTGCTCTCCATGGGGCCGGCGTCAGCAGCGCCAGCCCCATTGAAAACATAGGGAGTACATTGCGCTTCCCTGACACAGCTGTGACAGCTATGGCAGGGAATTGCTTTATCCCAGCGGGCATGAAGGAATCCTCTGCCACAGCTTTCACAGCTGTGGCAGAGGTCCGTGATGCTATCCCATTGCTTTCAATGGGGCCGGCGCTGCTGCCGCCCCATTGGAAGCAATGGGTTGCAGGCAACCGCTGCAGCAATGATTTTTGGGGAAGGGCTTGAAATATAAGCCCTTCTCTGAAAATCATCCCTAGCTGTAAAGAAAAGTTTAAAACATTTTTTTAAACTCACCTAGAAGAACTGTCTGGCTCTACTGTCCGGCCCCAGCAGTTGTCCTCTGTTTTCTGGAGGCAGGGGATTGAAAAATCCCCGCCTCCAGAAAACACTGCCTCTGTTTGGCTGAGTGCTGTGACCAATCAGAGCCAGCACCCAGCCGTCATTGAATGACAGTTGAGCGCTGCCTGTGATTGGTCACAGCTCTCAGCCAGTCGGGCAGCGCTCAGCCATTTATTGAAACAATGGGTGATAATGCAGATTTTTCTTAGCGCTGCAAGGCTTGAGTGAAAACATCGCAAATGAGTATGAAACCATTGAAAATCATTGGCTTCATAATAATGCGTTTTCACTCACTCTCGCATCACAAGAAAACCTATCGCTAGTGAGTAGGAGCTCTTAAAGGGGTTTTCCAGGGAGAATACTATTGATGACCTATCCTCGGGGTAGGTCATCAATAGTTGATTGGCTGGGGTCCGACGCTCGGGGCCCAGACCGATCAGCTGATTGTGCACCTGCTGACAGTGCCACAATTACACAGAGGTCAGAGCGGAGGCAGTGGAAGTCTCTGCTCCGACCTCTGTGAAGTGGCCAGCACTTGTAACTGCAGGCATGGCTCTCATTGATGGGTCATCAATAATATTCTCCTTGTAAAACCCTTTTAAGGAGGTTCATAGTTGAATGCAATCTTTAGGGAAAGATACAACTTCCAACAGGTCTTTAAGGTCTTCAAATGTCAGCACATGCTGGGAGTTATAGTTCCTTATGGAAGGGAAAGAGATGACAGGAATCTGAAAATGAATTTATTGTAATTATCTAGCAGGATAGAAGACACGCATACTTATTTTTTAGTATTAGCTGCTCGGCCTTTGCCTAGGTCTGTTTTTGTTCTGACAGCCTGCTCAAGAGCCTGCTGCCAGGCTCTTCCCTTAAACTAGTGATGATCTTAGCTCTGTGAGCCAAGAATAAGTCTTCACAAAGGGCCAAACAGAAGGCAGCATTAAGAAGTGTGACAATGTTGTGGAGACATTCCTGAGACCCCCTTGCGTGTGCGGTCGAGCATTATCCTGCAGGAAAATGCGGCTTGGTATCCCTGCTATGAGAGGAACACATGTGGCTGCAGGATGTCCTGAATATATTGCTGAGCTGTCATTGTCCCTCATACTACTGCTAGGGTTGACTGACTGTCATATGTGATGGCCCCCTAGACGATCATACCAGTAGTGGGGACAGTGTGCCGCTCCACAGCAAAGGCAGGATTGAGGTGCTCACCCCGAGGTCTCGAGACAATAGATGGCCAAACTAAACCTGGATTTGTCGCTGAAGACATCCCAGATACAGTTTGTAACAGTCCAGTTTCATTATTTTCGACACCACTGAATACAAAGTACCCGGAAATGGTTCTGACAGACACAGGGACCTGTAAAAATGGTGCCACCTGTCTCTGAATGGCGGACAACGAAACAGTTGGAGACGCTAATGTTTTTAGATGATCAGACAATCCTCTCTACTGGTGGTCTGTTAAAGGTGCCTTGAGCTCATTCACTTTGTGTGTATGCCCTCATGCATGCACTGGTCTCAACATCCCCTAACAGTCTGGTCAGAATGGCCCAGTTGGTGAACAATTTGTTGATACAACCTTTCAGCTTCTCACATTCCAGTAATGTGCCTCCTCTCAAACTGTGTTAACTGGGTAAAATCTTTTTGATTGCATCATATTGGTATGTCTAGTGGGCAATAAGCTCTACACAAGTACCTTCTGAGAGCCTTTTCACAGGCCAAGGGTGGAACCACTTTTAGGGTTTCAGGTGGCAAGACCGTTCATATAAATATGCTACAACTCTAATCATTTTCATATTGGCCTGAGATGTAACTGCCTGTCAAATTTTGCAGCAAAATGACCTCTCCTTCTAGGTGCTTGATTTTTTTTTCTTATGATGAGTGCATATGGGCAAATAGGCTGGTGGAGGTGTTGTGAGAAGGGCTGTAGACACACTTCTGGTTCAGTGCCCACCAGGCGATTCATATGTTTACCTCTGGGCCAATGCAAGCCTAGCTGCAGCTCTATGTCTTGAGTCCTTGTGCAAAGCAATACCTAGGCCTTCCATTTAACTGTCATTAATTTACAGGCTGCCATATTCTAAATATGAAATTAAAACTGTTCTGTCATGATTGTAAGAGCTTCCCTATCCACAAGATAGGGAATAACTTTCAGATTGGTGTGTGTCTGATTGCTGGGGCTTCCACCATTCTCAAAAACAGAGCTCTAATACATCCTAAAGTGAAGGTAGCAGCGCTTGCATATGCATAACACAGCTTCATTAATTTCAATGGCGCTGCCAGAGATAGCCAAGTTCAATTGCTTTGCTATCTTGGTGGTCCAATTGAAATGAATGGAGCTGCTCATTTGCAATCGCTGATGCCTTCAATTCAGGATGCACCAAAGCCCCATTCTTGGGATCAGTTAGGGTCTCAGTGAATGGACTTCCAAAGATCTAAACGTTATCCCCTATCCTGTGGGTAGGAGATAACTTTTAATCATGGCACAACCCCTTTAATTTATGTATATATAAAAAAATATATTCATTTATAAAGTTATATTGCTAAGACATAGATGGCTAAGCTACTGCTTGGAGCACAGAGTGTAAATCTTGGGCTGTACTTTGTGCATTCCTACTGCTGTGTAGAGACTTCTTTTGAGTATTCCTAAGAATAATGATGGTACTTTATGGTACAAACATTGGTTCCTCTTTAAAGGTGACAAGGTTATTATTAATTTTTATTTTTTATTGATTTTTATTAGACAGGTTGTATTATATAAAGGAAACCAACTACAATATGCCAGCTTAGTATAGAACACATCCAATTAGGGAATGTCCAAGTGCACAATATAAATTTCACACATTCTGCGAGCTACAAAGGTGCTACAAAATTGAGTATATGCAGTAGTGCATATATTTTTGGGGTGGAGAGGAAAAACACAGAAAAAAATTGGGAAGAAAACGGAGAAAAGCAAGGACAATGTTATACACACCATTGCTTGAAAACGCAATGTAATTTACCAGAATGGATGCCAAAAACAATATCGAATTTCACTATGGGGTCCAAAATTATTTCATATGAGTTATGGAAAAAACAGACAGATATAAAAAATTTTCAAGTTTTTTTTTATGCACCTGTTATTAAGGGCCAAACAAGGGTACTTATACAGCACCGATACATGATTTCTAGTCTCCATTAACTTCTACAGGAGCCTACAGCGGAATCCGACTCTGTGCCTGGCTGGTGACTCGACATACCTGTCATTCTTCTTCTTTTTCTGTACTGCTGATGGTCTGCACGGTGAGCTGTTGGTTATTCGCAGTACAAATTTTGCCACGCTGTCGCTAGGTGATGACGTGGGTACCCGCGACCTTTCCGCAATGTCAATTGCAGAAGGGACGAGGGTCAGACAGCTTCCATTGACTTCAGTGGAGGCTATATGTGCGGAATTTACACTAACATAGAGCTTGCTGCGATTTTTCCTCCGCGAGTGGAAAATCTCAATTAATTTTCACTCGTGTATGGGAAAAAGCGCTTTTCCATAGCATACTATGGCCGGTAGGTGGACACCCACTCCAGATTCTGCAATACAAATCCGACCATATGCAGCTGGCCTTAATGCAACACTTGGTAACTACCTATTAAACAAATGCAGTGCAAAAATCACACAGAACTATGGAAATCTCCACAGGAGTTAATATTCATGTCGTGTTACAGCAATTTACTGTATGTGCACTTCTAAGAAAACTTCAATGGAAGTTTCGTAAATAACCACTACAGCCTTTTAGCCTTTTAGTATCCAAATGAATGCACTGAAATGTCATCGAACATTTCAGATACAGATAGGTGAATATAGATTTTGGGACCCAATGGGGACAGAGCCCAGTATCAAGTAATATGCAAGCAGCCTATAAATAAAAGTGGTTATTATAAAGTTTTCTTTTATCATTTTTTCATGTTTCCACTAAATGGGAGACTTAATAGAATTACACAGATCTCTTATTGTTGAATATACTATCCAGAAGGCATTTTTATTTCATGAAACATTGTGTTTGCCTAATGGAAATATATACTTTACTGTTACAGTATTGCATTCTCTTTTACAATTCTTTGAAAAAAGAACATAAAACTTAAAATAATAAGTCCATTAAAATGTGAACCCCACCCCCCATTTAACCGCCATGTATCAATTATCATCCCAGTGGCTTGTTGCTTGTGATCCATAGGCTAATAGGAATCACCATATAAGAGGAAAATATAACTATTAACCATATAAGATCTAGCCCTTGCCACTACGATGATTAACATTTAACATTTCCCAATCAGCACTTTTTCTTTTCTACTATTTCTAAACATTTCACATAAAAAAAGAAAGCCGTTTATAAAAATAAGACACTGACAGTTGCTTTGTATGAAAGATTTCAATTCTGCTCATCTTCAGGAAAATGACCCTTTTTATTTTGTTGTGGACATAAAATTATGGCCCTCGGAAAATTGGATGCGTTTCTGTTGAGGGAAATCAATTTTCTCACTGCCACGTATGATCAACATGTCACAACCATCACCTAGATAATAACAGTAAAGTACTAGTCAAATGTCTGATGATAATATTGGTCTTCGGAAAGGGGGAACAAGCAGCAAGCAGAATGGCTTCAGCCTTTTTTTTTTTTAGTTTTTGCAAGAAAACTGAAATAAAGAAAAAATAAAATAATGATTTTTAACTCCAATAATTGTTTTTTTTCACAATAATATCTCAATATGTTGATCACGCTGAAGAGAAACACATTGTTCCCAGAAAAATCTATGCACTTTGACAGTAAACCTCAAGACTCCTTCTTGTTGTTTTTTTTCAACCAGCTTGTTAATGGTCATCTAACAGTAGGCATGATCCATTCCGTGATGACCCAGGAGTCTATTTAGGACAGTGAGGTAACAGGGAAAATACAAAAGTGGCTGCTTAATCTGGATCCCGCAAACAAAAGGAAGCATCAGATATGACCTTGCCACTGGAGTGTTAATAGCTTTCAAGCCATCATCCCTGACACTTAGCATCCTCTGTGCTCCACCTCTGTAAGCTTCCCGGCAGAAATGTACATTAGCAGAATTATGCAGTTATACAACTCTGCAGTAGACAAGGAAACAACATTAAAAGTGATTAAATAGTCATCTCAAGTATACTAATACATACATTATCTGTCATTTTAATTTATGATATGTATATAATATATAACTACCAGGTATTGCGGGGCAAGATATTTCATGTGGAATATATCGATTGCATGAATGTCTGAAAAGCAATGAAACATGGACATATCTGTCTCCATTTCTTGAGAGCTAAAACAAATAGCAGGTGATGAGACTGGCAAATCGGAGACAGTGGTTTCTAATGGAAGACTTTGTGGGTATACAGTTTCCCTGAGAGATGGCTCATCTGGGGGAAGTTATAAATGTGGAGTAAAGTTTTGGTTAAGCTGAGTACAATCTTCTTGTGGCCTCTAGATTTAGTGTGGCATGCATAGTCTATGAACTAATACCACTGATAACATTCAACATCCATTTAGTGCTGCTACATGGAAAAAGCATTCAATAAAATGTCTCCATGAGCTATCAAAGCCCTTGGTGCTCCGGTCACATTCTGGTACGATTATATAGTTCATCGTAACAATGATACAAGACAAAGTCAAATCATGTATTTGCCAATGTTGAATGGTTGCTGTACAGATGTGTATAAAATAGATGTAAATGTTATATATGAAGATTATAGGAGGATAGGAGGACATTGTGAGGTATTTAGCAGCAGGTGAAGTAGGTGGTGTTCCATAAAGACAACCCTATTCCATATGTCCTGTTATTAGGTGGACAACGTCACTTGATGTCCCCTCCATTAGACAGAACTGAGACAAAGAGCATATCTTGCTCTGGTGAACCCAGTCAGTCCATGTTTTTACATGCTTGACTATTTCATTGGATGGTCGAAATGTAATGCTAAATTTTATCCTAAGATTTCCTGCAGCTGTTTGCAAGGGCTTTCTAAGTCCCAGTGTCCAGGGGCGGATTTGAAATACGGTATCCGCGTAGGACACCCTCACAGACAATCCACAGTTCAAACCGCCCATACGGAAGCATGAGGTGTCCACACTTCAATTAACAACTGTGGATTTGATTTGCGGATACCAAGTGCGGAAAAAAAAATCACAGCATGCTCCATTTTA
Source organism: Eleutherodactylus coqui (assembly GCF_035609145.1). Taxonomy (NCBI): domain Eukaryota; kingdom Metazoa; phylum Chordata; class Amphibia; order Anura; family Eleutherodactylidae; genus Eleutherodactylus; species Eleutherodactylus coqui. Next base: position 228,615,169 of record NC_089838.1, on the reverse strand, counting down.
CCGCGGATTCCGCACGGATGGGCTCCATTGATTTCTATGGAAGCCAGCGATCTGTAATGTATCCATAATTCAATTGCGGATGCATCGCGGATTTGTAGGCAGATACCTCTCTGATTGCTTAGAGACCAAGCAGAGAGGTAGGGAGGAGGGGAAAGGCAGGCACTTTGGGCATGCAATTTTTTTTCCGCGCGGGAGATCCGCAGTGCATCGGCAATTGCTGGCAAGCATTTAAAAATTATTTCCTCACTGACACGTAGGTCTTCTGCTGTGGAAATCTGCGTGCAGAATCCGTGCATGACGTAGACATGAAACCTAAAGCTAGAGTTCCACACATTTGCCCTAGCCACTTGTCAGATGTCTATCAGTGGTATCTGTAATAATGCCCAGTACTTCCTGATGACCCGAGAATTTGTTTACATATATTTACATGAAGAAGCCTTTATCCTAATATATTAGCTTATTGGTGGTGCCTCAAGGTGAGAGACGAGGCCCAAGTAGTGTGGAGAGAGGTGTAAGAGTGGAGAAGAAATAACTAAATCAAGTTTACAAATATTGTAAAATGGAAATTATATGTAAGGGATATATGTTAGAGCTTCTTCACGTGACCGTGTTTGCATGAGTATTTGTTTGCGCAAAATTTGCACATGCAAAACATGGAGAATAGAACCCATTGATTTCAATGGGTCATTACTATGAGCGGATTTTGCGTGTGCAGAAAAAAGTAGGACCTGCTGTATCTTTCTGTGTTTTGCACAGCAAAACCCACCATAGAAATCTATGGGAGGTGCACAAATACACAAGGGGAAGCCTGAAACACTACACAAAACATAGGGGGGGAGGGGGGAAGAACACATTGGGACCTAATTAGGCTAATTAGCCTTTTAGTTGATGGAAAGGGTGTGTCGCGTGTGTTAACTGGCCCTGCATGCGCAAAAAATACAGTAATATGTGCAGACACTCACGCAAATTGACTGTGTTCATGTGCAAATATGTTGCGCTGCGGCAAGTGTTTTTTTTTTAGTGTATATGGTCATCTGAATAATCCCTTAGTCACGCGAATGTAATCCAAAAGTTGTACATATGACAAAGCACAATTTACATGACTGTAAACAAGAGTGATTTTCTATCCAGCTATAGTCTTCGTTTCCCCAGCTGCCAGATTGGAAGTCATCCCTCATTTGCAGACCTGTTTACATGATAAATAGAATGAAAAACAATTATTTCAAAGTCCACATAAATCATTATGTTTTATTTATCAACTTTCATTTTGGGATCTTTGCAGCAGTGTGAACAATATGGAAAATGACTTGGCTTCGAAAATAGTTTTCTTCCAATTATATGTTGCTTCGTTTACCTATACACATAATGCAGGAAATAACATTTAATGAGTCCCGGCTACTTCCAGCTGTTCCTGTTACATTTGGAGCACAAACCTTTCTTCTGACTTTGTAAAATAAAAAAAGGTATAATAATAAAAGCACTTTAAAAAGCTTTTCCTTTCGGCCCTCAGACGCCTGCTCTGCCTCAGTGCATTAATATTTAGTTGGGGTTTTTTTATAATTCAGCAAATATAATTCAAAAAGAACTCCAGAAAACATCGCTATCTGGCTTGCTGCATAGGTGACTTTAAAATTAATTGCATTTTCCAAGTACTTGGTTGTACCTGCGAAGACAGCTCAAGCCGCCAATAATATCCATGTGTACATAGCGCACGGGGCCTGATAATACAGTTTTATCAAATATTTGGATGCTTCTGTTGCAGGCCTATGGGTCATAACAAACTGATTTCCAAGTAAATCTGAAATACCATCTTATCTATGTCCTTGAAGAAGGAGAGATAAAAAAGAAAGAAAGAAAGGTAGAGCATTGTCACTGGAACATTTTTCCTGAGGTAAGTCATTTGCTCTGGGTCAATCAATAGATTATTTTAGTAAATGCGACTGTTTAGTCTGCAGATGGGTTATCGGACGGAGCACTTCCTTACATTTTCATAATGATATCGGGAATAAAGTGTTGCACATTTCAAATATTTACAGCTGATTAAAGAGGATAATAAGAGCAAACATTGTCTGATAAAGGCCAGCAATGCGGTTTCCTGAGCGATGATGGGCTTGCCTAATAGATTCCGTTTTGATGCAAACTTTACTCAATATACATTCATTGTCATGTAACAGATCCAAAATCAAGCTTTTTGTTTTCGCTTTCCCTTTAATGTCAAGTATGGATTTCTGGATTGGTAGTATAATAGTATAGCTTATAAAAGTATGCCATTAAAGCATATTTCCATATATGTTTACAGTCTCACTATAAGTGCTTATTCACACGAGCGTATATCGGCCGCGTTTTTGGATTCCAATGCATCAGATCACACAGTATACCCGTGGCGTAAAAGCACCCAGCTGACCAATATAGCACCGGGCGCTGTTGCGCCACGCAGAAAAGATAGTCCTGGAACTGTCTTTCTGCCCGGAATACGTTGGCCGCTGCATAGACTCCTCTGGGAGCCAATGACAGCGACTGAAGAAGGGAGGTGGGAGGGAGTTTATTAGTGTGACTGCTAAACTCCGTCCCCTTCTCTCCTCTTCTCTCCTCCCCTCTGGCTGTTTCCAACGGAAGGGGGCACGATGGCAGTGTATCTAAGCTCCACCCCCTCCCATTGCTGGCTGCGGACAAGGGGCGGGAGCTTAGCTCTGCCCCACCCCCTCCTATTGCAAACAGCCAGAGGGGAAGAGAGAGGAGGTGAGCCGGCAAGGAGGAGGGAAGGGGGAGACCGCTTAGCAGAGCTAAGCTGTCTCTCCCCGCCCAACGGCATTGCGCCAGGCCTGGGCTGTCTGAATGGGCACACAAAGTTAGAATGTGCGCCCATTCACACATTTTTACGGCGCTGGCGGGCGCACAGTAAAACACCTATGGCCGTTTGAAAGAGCCCTAAAAATGACATTACACATGTCTTTATATACAGTATTTTAGAGCTGTTTTATGTGTGTCCCAGGCTGCAGCCACTATTAAAAGTTAACTTCTGCTTGTTCCTGAAACAGTCTTGTAGAATTCCTTCAGATAATAATAATAATGTAAGGGCCCTTTTACATAAAATGATTATCCCTCAGATTCTTGCTGGATCATAGTAATCTGAATGTTAATCATTCAGTGTAACTGCTGCCAGCGACTGAACAATGAATGATAATGATGATTTTTTTGTGTTATTTTAACTAATGTTAGTGCAGGGACCCACAATAAGCGAGGACCCATGACAAGGGTTGTGGGCTCACTAACTTTGCCAAAACATCAGCTAATTCTTCATATTTTTCAGTATTTATCAATAACATGCAGTACAGCTTTGAATGCATGTTTTCATGCTGCACTACATTGTCTCTACTCGTATCAGCAGGGAGGCAGTACCTGAATGCCCAACCCTCTGCTTTCCAGGATCACCAGGCATTTAGAGATATTCTGGCCAAATGCTTAGTTAACCCACTATAATGCGTATGTGTAATGTGCACACATAGACACACACATGCCGTACCAGCAGGGGAGGCAGGGATTGTGGAGATGGTTATCACAATGTCTGCAAATATGTCAGCTTGCAGCCTGTAAGTGCAGGGAAGTCATCTGTGTAGATAGTCCCTCCACTTGTTGCTATGGAAACATCCCGTGTGTCCTTGTTACTAAAGAAACTCTGTACCTAACAACAGAGAGTGGATTGCAGAGAAGCTGGAACGGAGACCACTAGTGGCAGCAACTTCCAATGTGACTTGTGGTGGTAAAGCAACATTTTTAATGCAGGTATATTACAGAAATGATGAGACTATCACAAGCTAGTAGATGAGCAGAAGTTGTCTGGAAAGTTAGTGCCCCTTTAATTGTAATGTGAGACACAATAAGAACAAAGGAAAGGAGGAATTGAAGAGAAGAATTGCTGAAACATTTTTTATACTCTTTATTACATTTTCTATTTTAAGGCCAATGTCACACGAACATTTTTGTGCACTCAACATTTACGTGTGCAATAAGCAGTGAATGGACCCCATTGACTTTAGTGCGTTTGTTCACATAAGCATATTTTTCATGTGCAATTTGTTTGCGCAAATAAACACACACCATGCTTTATTTATCTGCACATTTGCACACGAAAAGAGCACATTTTGAACAAATTAACTTAATTGCCCATTTTAATGAATAGGAGCCTGGTTTCGTGTTTTTTTGCAAGCGAATAAAAGTACAGTAAAGCACGCAATACTAGAGATGAGCGAACGTACTCGTCCGAGCTTGATGCTCGTTCGTGTATTAGCGTGTTCGAGATGCTCGTTACTAGAGACGAGCACCACGCGATGTTCTAGTTACTTTCACTTTCATCTCTGAGACGTTAGCGCGCTTTTCTGGCCAATAGAAAGACAGGGAAGGCATTACAACTTCCCCCTGCGACGTTCAAGCCCTATACCACCCCCCTGCAGTGAGTGGCTGGCGAGATCAGGTGTCACCCGAGTATATAAATCGGCCCCTCCCGCGGCTCGCCACAGATGCATTCTGACATAGCTCAGGGAAAGTGCTGCTGGTGCTGGAGCTGTTATAGGGAGAGTGTTAGGAGTGATTTTAGGCTTCAAGAACCCCAACGGTCCTTCTTAGGGCCACATCTAACCGTGTGCAGTACTGTTGAGGCTGCTTTTTGCAGTGTTGCACTTTTTTTTTTTTTGTATATCGGCTGTGCAGAGCATTGCGTACTCAGTCTGCAGTAATTTTACATAGTATAGGGCCAGTAGTGCTGAGGCAGGGACAGTGAAAAACGTGAAAGACATATACTGTCTATATAGACAGTGGGCTTTTCCAAAAAAATTTGGGCTAAAAAAATCTATTTGGGCTGCCTGTGACCGTCCTGACTGTACTGCGTCTCTGTTGGGGTAGTAGTCCTAATTAATACGCAGCCAGCTAAGTGTTACAGCAGGCTTGTGCAAAATTCTTTCCTGGCTCTGCGTTGCCCGTTACATCATTGCTGTCATCCTGTCCAGAGGGAAACAGTCTGCACTGCAGTAATTTTACATAGTATAGCGCCAGTAGTGCTGAGGCAGGGACAGTGAAAAACGTGAAAGACATATACTGTCTATATAGGCAGTGGGCTTTTCCAAAAAAATTTGGGACAAAAAAATATATTTGGGCTGCAGGTGACCGTCCTGACTGTACTGCGTCTCTGCTGGGGGTAGTAGTCCTAATTAATACACAGCCAGCTAAGTGTTACAGCGGGCTTGCGCAAAATTCTTATCTGGCTCTGCTGTGCGTTCCGTAAGCGAAGTCAGCCTCCAACCACAGGCCAATAAGCGGCACATTTAATTACAGCGTTCTGTTTCTGCATTACTGGTAATACACCATGCTGAGGGGTAGGGGTAGGCCTAGAGGACGTGGACGCGGGCGAGGACGCGGAGGCCCAAGTCAGGGTGTGGGCACAGGCCGAGCTCCTGATCCAGGTGTATCGCAGCCGACTGCTGCGGGATTAGGAGAAAGGCACGTTTCTGGCGTCCCCACATTCATCTCACAATTAATGGGTCCACGCGGTAGACCTTTATTAGAAAATGAGCAGCGTGAGCAGGTCTTGTCATGGATGGCAGAAAGTGCATCCAGCAATCTATCGACCACCCAGAGTTCTGCGCCGTCCACTGCTGCAACTCTGAATCCTCTGGCTGCTGCTCCTCCTTCCTCCCAGCCTCCTCACTCCATTACAATGACACATTCTGAGGAGCAGGCAGACTCCCAGGAACTGTTCCCGGGCCCCTGCCCAGAATGGGCAACAATGGTTCCTCTCCCACCAGAGGAGTTTGTCGTGACTGATGCCCAACCTTTGGAAAGTTCCCGGGGTCCGGGGGATGAGGCTGGGGACTTCCGGCAACTGTCTCAAGAGCTTTCAGTGGGTGAGGAGGACGATGACGATGAGACACAGTTGTCTATCACTCAGGTAGTAGTAATTGGAGTAAGTCCGAGGGAGGAGCGCACAGAGGATTCGGAGGAAGAGCAGCAGGACGATGAGGTGACTGACCCCACCTGGTTTGCTAAGCCTACTGAGGACAGGTCTTCAGAGGGGGAGGCAAGTGCAGCAGCAGGGCAGGTTGGAAGAGCCAGTGCGGTGGCCAGGGGTAGAGGCAGGGCCAGACCGAATAATCCACCAACTGTTTCCCAAAGCCCCCCCTCGCGCCATGCCACCCTGCAGAGGCTGAGGTGCTCAAAGGTCTGGCAGTTTTTCACCGAGAGTGCAGACGATCGACGAACAGTGGTGTGCAACCTTTGTCGTGCCAAGATCAGCCGGGGAGCCACCACCACCAGCCTCCCCACCACCAGCATGCGCAGAAATATGATGGCCAAGCACCCCACAAGGTGGGACGAAGGCCGTTCACCGCCTCCGGTTTGCACCACTGCCTCTCCCCCTGTGCCCCAACCTGCCACTGAGATCCAACCCCCCTCTCAGGACACAGGCACTACCGTCTCCTGGCCTGCACCCACACCCTCACCTCCGCTGTCCTCGGCCCCATCCACCAATGTCTCTCAGCGCACCGTCCAGCCATCGCTAGCGCAAGTGTTTGAGCGCAAGCGTAAGTACGCCGCCACGCACCCGCACACTCAAGCGTTAAACGTGCACATAGCCAAATTGATCAGCCTGGAGATGCTGCCGTATAGGCTTGTGGAAACGGAGGCTTTCAAAAGCATGATGGCGGCGGCGGCCCCGCGCTACTCGGTTCCCAGTCGCCACTACTTTTCCCGATGTGCCGTCCCAGCCCTGCACGACCACGTCTCCCGCAACATTGTACGCGCCCTCACCAACGCGGTTACTGCCAAGGTCCACTTAACAACGGACACGTGGAAAAGCACAGGCGGGCAGGGCCACTATATCTCCCTGACGGCACATTGGGTGAATTTAGTGGAGGCTGGGACAGAGTCAGAGCCTGGGACCGCTCACGTCCTACCCACCCCCAGAATTGCGGGCCCCAGCTCGGTGCTGGTATCTGCGGCGCTGTATGCTTCCTCCACTAAACCACCCTCCTCCTCCTACGCAACCTCTGTCTCACAATCAAGATGTGTCAGCAGCAGCATGTCGCCAGCAGTCGGAGGCGCGCGGCGTGGCAGCACAGCGGTGGGCAAGCGTCAGCAGGCCGTGCTGAAACTACTCAGCTTAGGAGAGAAGAGGCACACGGCCCACGAACTGCTGCAGGGTCTGACAGAGCAGACCGACCGCTGGCTTGCGCCGCTGAGCCTCCAACCGGGCATGGTCGTGTGTGACAACGGCCGTAACCTGGTGGCGGCTCTGCAGCTTGGCAGCCTCACGCACGTGCCATGCCTGGCCCACGTCTTTAATTTGGTGGTTCAGCGCTTTCTGAAATGCTACCCACGCTTGTCAGACCTGCTCGGAAAGGTGCGCCGGCTCTGCGCACATTTCTGCAAGTCCCACACGGACGCTGCCACCCTGCGCACCCTGCAACATCGGTTTAATCTGCCAGTGCACCGACTGATGTGCGACGTGCCCACATGGTGGGACTCCACGCTCCACATGTTGACCAGGCTCTCTGAGCAGCGTAGAGCTATAGTGGAATACCAACTCCAACATGGACGGCGCAGTGGGAGTCAGCCTCCTCAATTCTTTACAGAAGAGTGGGCCTGGTTGGCAGACATCTGCCAGGTCCTTGGAAACTTTGAGGAGTCTACCCAGGTGGTGAGCGGCGATGCTGCAATCATTAGCGTCACCATTCCTCTGCTATGCCTCTTGAGAAGTTCCCTGCAAAGCATAAAGGCAGACGCTTTGTGCTCGGAAACGGAGGCGGGGGAAGACAGTATGTCGCTGGATAGTCAGAGCACCCTCCTGTCTATATCTCAGCGCGTTGAGGAGGAGGAGGAGGAGGAGGAGGTGGAGGAGCATGAGGGGGAGGGGGAAGAGACAGCTTGGCCCACTGCTGAGGGTACCCATGCTGCTTGCCTGTCATCCTTTCAGCGTGTATGGCCTGAGGAGGAGGATCCTGAAAGTGATCTTCCTAGTGAGGACAGTCATGTGTTGCGTACAGGTACCCTGGCACACATGGCTGACTTCATGTTAGGATGCCTTTCTCATGAGCCTCGCGTTACACGCATTCTGGCCACTACGTATTACTGGGTGTACACACTGCTCGACCCACGCTATAAGGAGAACCTTTCCACTCTCATACCGAAGAGAAAAGGGATTCGAGAGTGATGCTATACCACAGGACCCTGGCGGACAAGCTGATGGTAAAATTCCCATCCGACAGCGCTAGTGGCAGAAGGCGCAGTTCCAGGGCCAGGTAGCAGGGGAGGCGCAGAGATCAGGCAGCATGTACAGCACAGGCAGGGGAACACTCTCTAAGGCCTTTGACAGCTTTCTGGCTACCCAGCAAGACTGTGTCACCGCTCCCCAGTCAAGGCTGAGTTGGCGGGAGCACTGTAAAAGGATGGTGAGGGAGTACGTAGCCAATCGCACGACCGTCCTCCGTGACGCCTCTGCCCCCTACAACTACTGGGTGTCGAAGCTGGACACGTGGCCAGAACTCGCGCTGTATGCCCTGGAGGTGCTTGCTTGTCCTGCGGCTAGCGTCTTGTCAGAGAGGGTGTTTAGTGCGGCTGGGGGAATCATCACGGATAAGCGTACCCGCCTGTCAACCGACAGTGCCGACAGGCTTACACTCATAAAGATGAACAAAGCCTGGATTTCCCCAGACTTTTCTTCTCAACCAGTGGACAGCAGCGATACCTAAACAATACGTAGGCTGCACCCGCGGATGGAAGCATCGTTCTCTATCACCATCAAAAACGGGGACCTTTTAGCTTCATCAATCTGTGTATAATATTCATCCTCCTCCTCCTGCTCCTAATTTTTCTTAGGCCCACAAGGCTCAGCCCACAATGTTTATACGTTTCAATTCTCAATTGAATAAAGCATTGAAACTTGCACCTGAACCAATTTTTATTTTAACTGGGCTGCCTACAGACCTAGTTACAAATTAAGCCACATTAACCAAAGCGATTAATGGGTTTCACCTGCCCTCTTGGTTGGGCATGGGCAATTTTTCTGAGGTACATTTGTACTGTTGGTACACCAATTTTTTGGGGCCCTCGCCTACATTGTAATCCTAGTAATTTTTAGCCCACCTGCATTAAAGCTGACGTTACCTCAGCTGTGCTGGGCACTGCAATGGGATATATTTATGTACCGCCGGTGGGTTCCAGGGAGCCACCCATGCTGTGTGTCCACAGGGACTTCACATTAGGGATTTGTACCTGCCAGTGTCTATGTATTAAAAACCCCAGTCTGACTGGGGCATGCAGTGTGGGCCGAAGACCACCTGCATTTAACATGACATTACCTCAGCTGTGCTGGGCACTGCAATGGGATATATTTATGTACCGCCGGGGGCTTCCTGGGACCCACCCATGCTGTCGGTGCACACGGAGTTGTAACTGCATGTGTCCACTTCTAAAAAACCCCAGTCTGACTGGGGCATGCAGTGTGGGCCGAAGCCCACCTGCATTTAACATGACATTACATCAGCTGTGCTGGGCACTGCAATGGGATATATTTATGTACCGCCGGTGGGTTCCAGGGAGCCACCCATGCTGTGGGTCCACAGGGAGTTGTAACTGCATGTGTCTACTTCTAAAGAACCCCAGTCTGACTGGGGCATGCAGTGTGGGCTGAAGCCCACCTGCATTTAACATGACATTACCTCAGCTGTGATGGGCAATGCAATGGGATATATTTATGTACCGCCGGTGGCTTCCTGGCACCCACCCATGCTGTCGGTCCACACGGAGTTGTAACTGCATGTGTCCACTTCTAAAGAACCCCAGTCTGACTGGGGCATGCAGTGTGGGCCGTAGCCCACCTGCATTTAACATGACATTACCTCAGCTGTGATGGGCAATGCAATGGGATATATTTATGTACCGCCGGTGGGTTCCAGGGAGCCACCCATGCTGTGGGTGCACACGGAATTCCCATTGCGGAGTTGTACCTGCCTGTGACTATTTATAAAAAACCGCGGTCTGACTGGGGCATGCAGACACCTTGACAGAATGAATAGTGTGTGGCACATAGGTTCCCCATTGCTATGCCCACGTGTGCAGCTCCAGATGGAGGTGGCACAGGATTGGATTTCTCATTGCTTCTGTACAGCATTGTGGGCTATCGCCCCGCCCCTTTTAAAGAGGGTCGCTGCCTAGCCGTGCCAACCCTCTGCAGTGTGTGCTTGCGGTTCCTCCTCATGGCAGACGCACTTATAAATAGACATGAGGGTGGTGTGGCATGAGGGCAGCTGAAGGCTGCGCAGGGACAATTTGGTGTGCGCTGTGGACACTGGGTCATGCAGGGGGGGGGGGGTTGGGCAGCATGTAACCCAGGAGAAGTGGCAGCGGAGTGTCATGCAGGCAGTGATTGTGCTTTGTTGGAGGTAGTGTGGTGCTTAGCTAAGGTATGCATTGCTAATGAGGGCTTTTCAGAAGTAAAAATTGTTGGGAGGGGGGGGCCCGCTCTTGCCGCTATTGTGGCTTACTAGTGGGACCTGGGAACTTGAGATGCAGCCCAACATGTAGCCCCTCGCCTGCCCTATCCGTTTCTGTGTCGTTCCCATCACTTTCTTGAATTGCCCAGATTTTCACAAATGGAAACCTTAGCGAGCATTGGCGATATACAAAAATGCTCGGGTCGCCCATTGACTTCACTGGGGTTCATTACTCGAAACGAACCCTCGAGCATCGCGAAAATTTCGTCCCGAGTAACGAGCACCCGAGCATTTTGGTGCTCGCTCAGCTCTACGCAATACACATTGCTCAAATATGCGAGGCAAATGCACACGTAAATGAGCTTACAACCGTGTGACACCGGCCTTAAGCACATATGTTAGAGGAAAGTCCATGACATTTCACCAGGTCAGGGATAAAAGACATTCCTTTGTTCCAAATCATCATTGTTCAAACAGCATACATAATGTCAGGAGGTAAGTATACATGGCAGGCGGACTGGTTGTTTCACTGATGCTTTCTCAAAGCCTGAAGAGAGAAAATGTGATGATGCTTAAATGTCCTCACACCTCCAGTTTAACTGCAATGTAACATATTACAGAGATAAAATAAAGAAAAAAGTGTAAAAGCATAAAAATCATGACAAAGTTGATGTTATTTATATCATCTATCCCTAGTGGTCTGAGCGTCTCAGTTTTAATAATCCATAGCGCCTTACATTGTAGCAGGTTCTTGTGCCTATTCTGACCACTTGATGTTGTGAATATGTGATTCCAACCTGCAAAATACAACAAGAAGCCATCTCCTCCATGTAGCTATTTCATATGTGAAATCGATCACAACAGCCTTTTTCTGTCCTCAGACAATAAATATGTTCACATAACCATTTAGATAACAGGCGGATCGTCTTCCCAATAAAGAACTTACTGGGACAAAAATGACATACGATATAAAGTCAGAACGACATGTGATGAATTCTTTGACTGCATGTCAACAGGCCCTACAGCTTATGCATTATGCTATGAAAGTTTTACAATTTTCCAATATACTTCCTGTATCATTTTTTAATGGTTTTCAATTAGAGATGAGCGAGCGTACTCGTTAAGGCAAATTACTTTAGCAAGTATCGCCATTTTTGAGTACATGCCCGCTCCTCTGAAAAGATTCAGGGGTGAGCGGTGAGTTGTGGGAGTGAGTAGGGGGTAGCGGGGGGAAAGAGAGATCTCCCCCCCCCCCCGTTCCCTTCCCACTCTCCCCACCGCCCCCCACCCCCACGACCCCCGAATCTTTTTGGGCAAGCAGGCATGTACTCAAAAATGCCCATACTCGCTCGAGTAATTTCCCTTAACGAGTATGCTCACTCATCTCTATTTTCAATCTCTCTGCCTGCAGTCATTCAGTAGAAACCTTTATTTGTTACTTCCAGGGCCTTGGTTATATGATGATCACACAGGTGGTCAACTTGTTACAAGTCAGAGCTCTAATAACTGTACTGTAACTGCGACGAGCCGCTCACCCGTATGTCCATCACATTGCATAGGACAGATTTTATAACCCCCGGATGTGTTCAATGTAGGTCTCAACTGAATGACTGTAAGTGGGAACTTAAAAAACCATGAAGTATTGATGTAGAAAATGTATGTTAGAATAATGTACAACTTTCCATTATACAAAGAATATTCTTTCTTTGCTGAAACCATAATAATAGTTTGCATTCTTAGCTTCTACTGTGTATGTTGGTCTGTCACATCCCTCCAAATAGGTAGAACAGAAACTGGGACATAGAGTCAGGGAGTAACCCACGAGGCAAGACGAAATCGACAGAAAGCAAGAAAGATAGAGAACAGAAATGTATGCAGGGTCATAACTGTAGGGAGTGCAGAGGCCCTTGAGTTTGAAGTGCCGCAAAATATGTTTTGCCCCAAATGAGGAGGCTAGTACTGTAAATTACACTTCATAGATTTGACACCAAGCAGACTCTATCAGATGAATAGAATCTCTAACACGCAAAGTCATAAATGTCAGAAACCTGACGCTAGCTTTAATCATTTGATGTGGAGCTGTATGATGGTATACTCCTTGTGGACAGGGGTCACAGCCTTCCTGGGACAACTATTGAGGGTACCACTCCCGCCAACCCCGGCTGAATGTCTACTAGGTATACTTGGATGAAGAGCAATGAGGTGCTGTTTCTGGCCTGTAAAGCTGTAGCATTGCGCTGGAAGGATAAAAGAACCCCGACGCTCCCCCAATGGCGTTATCTAGTCAATTCCATCCTTCCATACGAAAAAATAATATATAAAAATAGAGACTGCCCAGATAAACTCCATAAAATCTGGGGAATTTGGTGTGGCTTATCAACCACAACTCACACGCAAAACGCATTTCAGCAATTGGTGGACCTAATGAGGTCTTCAACCATCCCAGGTACCATTTAGTCTTTCACATGTCTGATGATAATATCCTGAACTCAACGAACTACCTTTTCAAAAATGCTATGTTGTGCAATGCACATTGTTTTAAGTAATTGTAACCGATTTGTATACTTGAACCATGTTACACTCAGGTTTGTCATGGAGTAATATAATTTGATATTTTTTATTCCTCAATAAAACGAGTTTAAAAAAAAAAATTACACTTCATAGTTGGCAGTCATGTTACAGATTTTAGGAATATATAATGAAATTGTCCTAGGAATACTCCGGGTTATATAAACACAATTCTTATTGCCAAAGGCAAAAAATACCCATAGGTAGTATCCCCTAAAATATAACCTAAATACTTCATTATTCAAAAAGACAAAGACAACATCAAATAATATATAAAATAAAGGGGCACATGGTGGTAGCAATGAAATAGTGAGGGCTATACCCCTGTTTTTTGCTCCTCCTAAGGACATCGCAAGGTGAACATGTCGGGGTGGCTATTGGTTAGATTTTAATAGGCTTTTGGTGGTGCTGACTGAATAATTTCCACATAGGCTTTTGGAAGTTGGCCATCCAGTCCTATTTGTTAGTGTGTGTATGCACAATTACACACATGATACTAATTGATGACTGCTGGTTATTTTTCCTTGTCAGATGTTCACCTGAATTATTCTACTCTAGCTATTCTATCAAACCAAGATAATACTATTCAAGATATCATGGGCCACATCAATTTTTTGGTAAATTTTGGTTCAAAACGGGTGCCATTTTAGATGTTAGTTTATTTCTGCCACTTGAGGGAACTGACTATAATGATAGAGACAGATGAAGACAGCCTGAGGTCACACAAGAGAGTCTGTGTTTTTGATATATGTTGTATGAATCTATACCCATGGGCCCTGAAAGTAAATTATGGAGGTGTTCCAAGAATAGGAACTAGTGATCATAAAGTAATGTGTAGGGCAGCACGGCGGCTTAGTGGTTAGCACTATTGCTTTATAGCACTAGGCTCCTGGTTTCAAATCCCACCAAGGATACCATCTGTATGGAGTTTGTATGTTCTCCCTGTGTTTGTCCGGATTTCCTCCGGGTACTCGGGTTTCATCTCACACTCCAAAAACATGCAGATAAGTGAATATAGAATATGAGCCCCAAAGGGGACAGAACCCAACAGCAAGTTGTGTAAAGTGCTGTGTAATATGCATGCACTATATAAATAAAGCTGATTAATGAAAATCTAGAGAGGCATCAGGGATTTGCTGCTAAAACATAATAATAAGAATGACTGTAGAGCAGGGTTGCACAACCTTTTTTGAACCAAGTGCTAAATTGTCATATTAAGCCACTCCGAATCATAGAAGTAAAACTTAAAAGGGTTATACTATGATTGCAACTTATCCCCTATCCAGTGGATAAGGAAAAACTTGTAGATTTCAGTATTCCAATTGAATTAAATTGAGCATCAACACATATGAGACCACTACTGCCCACTTTCGGGACATGCTAGGACCCTGTTCTTGGGATCGGTCGGGGTATAAGCAGTCAGACCTCCAGATATCTGCATGTTATCCCCTATCCTATGGACAGGGAATAACTTACAATCATGGCACAATCCCTTTAATAGGGTATCACCATCTGAGACATTTATGGCATATTGAAAGCTTATGCCATAAGTGTCTACTTCTCACCCAAAGCACACCAGAGAGGAGGAAACCATGTATGTGTGTCTCTCCATTGTAGATTATGGATGTTGTGGTAACAACCTAGCATTTCACAACTCCCATAACCTATAATGAAGAGACATTTATGCATCTCTCACTCATATATACTTTTCTAGGGTGCTAAAGAGGAGTCAAGGTACCCCATCTTCCTGCTGTATGGTCGACCCAGAGATAGCTACACAGTGCACCATTAGTACCTACACACATCTGCTCCTGGACAGTGTACCATTCCTCTTTTCTCTGAAATGGAAACTACACCGATGGGCCACATAATTTAAATTTCAATTATACTATAGAAATAATATACTGAAGAAGAGTAGATAAGAGCAGCACTCAGGGGTTAATTCCAGAGAAACTTTATTGCCCACAACGTTTCAACTCAGAAGAGTCTTTGTCAAGAGCACTTGACAAAGACTCTTCTGAGTTGAAACGTTGTGGGCAATAAAGTTTCTCTGGAATTAACCCCTGAGTGCTGCTCTTATCTACTCTTCTTTGCTATTTGGAATACGGTCCAGGATCCAGGACTTTTGAGAGCGAGCACCTCTTGGAGTGGAATATCTTCCCTGGAGATACACAGGGTTTACGTGTGCTGTGATCCATCTACTATTTGGAATTGATAGAAATAATATACTGGTATTACTGCTATATACTGATAAGGTCTACAGCCTGGAGTATATTTTATACTGGGGTCAGAAGAGGATATCATCCTCAGGTACATCAGAAACACATATAGACTAATATAAAGTGCTGCTAACAAACAAAGGACTTCTTAAGCAGCGGCTTGGTTACTTACAAACAAATATTGTATGTAAGAAATGGAACCTTTTCATTTGAAATGGACATTCAAAGGATCTTTACTTGAAAGCTAAAATGTCTGTGAATGGAGACCTGCGTTTAAAAGCTCAAGAAGTTACTGCCAATACACTGTTAGCATCTCAACATCCATTAGGTAATAACTATAAAGACTCCAAAAAGTAGGTTGGTGACAAGAGGAGTAAACATGGACCACATACTGAATGGTAATAGAAACATCAAAGGATACATTACATCTATTGACTCATTCACATGAAAACTTTAGTAAAAGGGAGTGATTTCTTAACTGTGCACATTTTCAAAGTGTTTCTTTTTTACAAAACAATGTGTGGAGGCACAGGAAGAATGTGCAATGGCCACTTGCTTAGAAAACCTCCTTCTAGACCTCAAAAAAATTCAGATAAAGAAATAGAGATGGATGGATAGACAGATAGATAGATAGATAAATACTCATTGTAAAAAACCCTCACCTAGAAGGAGTTATTTGAATCAAATGAAACTTTATATGTGTGATTGTAACGTTTATATAAGAATTTACAATATCAGAGCCCAAAGGATAATTTATTGCGGAAAATTTGAAGGGAGGCTCCAGTACCCCTGGTGGGCCGCCTCTAGCTTGGATCCGTATGGTAACCTGCAGCATATCAGTCCACATTTGCTGTAACTGAGCCTCTAGATCATGCAAACTCGCAGGATGTTAAAGTTGGCATTCCAGATGGTTCCATACATGTTCTATTGGCGATCAATCTGGTGAGAGGGTGTCATGGATTTCCTTTGTGGAACCACGGCTTACTCAATTAGGAATGTTTACACCCTTCCAGATTAATTATGAATTGATTATGCGCATAAGAAGATTTCACACTGACACAGGTTCAGCATGTATAAGGTTCCTCAATTCTGCTTTATTGTTGGGCGCGCAGCCTCTTTTAAAAGAGTTTAACATATCTGCCCATCTGGGCAGGTCAAAGATTACATAGATACAACGTATTGTTTAATTATTGGATAAGCATCTTGCAATTCTTCCATCCTCCGGTCATCTGTAATTGGCCATCAGGTGGTGAACGAGATGAGTGGGTTGTCTTGGACCCACGTATGGTTCCTTTGATATGATTGGATATTACAGCTTGACCTATTAATTGCATAAATTTCCCGTGTTATTTGCATAAGTTTCCAGTAAAACTGCTTGGGTTATTATTGCAGTAGCTGCTTCAGACTGCGGTTATTTATGTCTGACTTTACTTCTTCTAAATTTACACAACAGATGGGAAAAATATACCGTGTTTATACTATATATTATCTTGTCAGCGTTTTGAGAACAGAAGTTTCATTAAAGGAAGTAGATACATTGGATACATGAAAGAAGGCATATCTATATTTGTATCAGTAATGGAAAAGTACTGGCATTTAGTATACAGAATAAAAACAGGTTCACTGTCCACTACAAAGGTCCACAGTCCAAAATATAGATATGTTGGGTTTCCACTACAAGGGCAGGCAATGTAAGTGCATATTGTGGAAACATTTTTGTGACACCCTTGCTGTGTGCGGCTGAGCAACATCATGCTGCAAAATGCCTCTTGGAAGCGGCCATGAGAGACAACACGTGTCTGCAGATGTCCTGAAAATGCTGCTGAGCTGTCATTGCCCCTCATCCCCTTACTAGGGGTGAAAGACTGCCATATGCGATGCCCCCCAGACCATCACATCAGCAGTGGAATCCGTGTACCACCACACAGCAAAGGCAGGTTTGAGGCACTCACCACTAGATCTCCAGACACAAACACGGCCATTATCAGTACTGAAACCAAACATGGATTTGTTGCTGAAGACAACCCAGTTTAAATCCATAGCAGTCCAAATTTATAGTTCACAACACCACTGCAAATGGAGGCTATGGTGGGCAGGGGTCAAAGGCAGCACACGTAATGAGCACAGTGAGACTAAATGTCCTTCAGCCAAGCAGCTGGAAATGGTTCTGACAGAAAGCCTGTAACAGTAGTGCCACCTGCTTCTGGATGGCGAACAATGAAACAATTGGAGCTGCTCATGCTTGTCAGATGATCAGACAATCTTCTCTAATGGTGTTCTGTTGAGGACGTCTTGGGCCCAGTTGCCTTGTATGCATGGCCTTACACATCATCTGGCTCCAACACCCAACAGTCTTGTCACAACAGCTGAGGTGGCAGGTAGTTTTTTGATACAGCCATCCAGCTACTTACATTCCAATAATGTGCATCCCCTAAAACTCTGTTAACTGTAAAAATTTACATTAGTTGCATCATAGAGGCGTCTAGTGGTCAACAAGCTCTACACAAGCGGAAAAAGAGGTCACTACACACAAGGAGATTCTGAGGCGTCTAGTGGTCAACAAGCTCTACACAAGCGGAAAAAGACAACAACACACAAGGAGCCTCTGAGGCGTCTAGTGGTCAACAATTTCTACACAAGCGGAAAAAGACAACAACACACAAGGAGCCTCTGAGAGCCTTTTTATAGGGCAAAGGTGGAACCACTTTTAGGGCATCAGGTGGCAAGACGTTCATCTAATCATGCATAACTCTAATCGTTTGCATATCTGCCTGAGATGTAACTGCATGCTGAGTTTTTGCAGCGTGCACACACCCATATATAACCAGAACATGGATTTCAGTTTTGCGTTATGGCCTCTGTAAAAGATAGAGTATAAAACCTTGACTGCCCTGTCAAATGGCTCAATGCGTTTATCGTTGCAGAAGGAGGCCACTTCAAATACTTTTTCTTTCAGTCATATCAGGGGTCCCATGGGACTTAGAAAGCCATAGAAAGCGGGTTTCTGCTTAACACAGGCTGTTCTTCAACTTTCAAATCAGATTTTACTCTTACAGGTGCCACAACACTAAACTGAAATCCATATCCCAGAGCCTCCAGGGGCCCATGCACCATACTATCACATAGTGCATCCATGCCTTCCTATTCAAGCACACTACTGTTATTTCAATGTAGGACATCAGTATTGTAGTATTGAGATATAAGACTGGATCAGTCTATTTGACTACATCTTGTGTATATATAAATATATCATGGATTCCAACCTATTAAGTCCTGCCTGTGGCAGGGCTTAACAGGAAACAATTAAAAGTCTAATTCACTGCAATGGATCTGATGGTTTATTCTTTAAAGGGGTTATCAGAGGGAGAAAAATTATCGGAGTAAACAAATAAGAATATATTTAGCTTAACGTTCTATAAAGAAAAAGGTGTGAGCTTTTATAAAAGCATGATACTATGTTTTAAAGCCTCCTCTCATATCTCATGTATCTTTTATTGTGGATCCAAGTGACATTTTAACAACACCTGGAAAACAATCAAAGTATTAAAATGATTGAATATAACTCAGATCCAGTCAAAACAGGTAATCAGCATTACTCAGCCTTCTCCGTAAGGTGCTGTGCATTTCGAGCAGGACAATGATAAAGTGTGTTTAAGCATCACATTTTGTAGTCACTGCCAAGACATGACAGGAGCAAAAAAAGTTGCTGATGGAAACTGTAAGGCCCTAATTCTGAGATGTTTACTTTCTTCTCTTTTTAATAGGATGTCAGTTCTGGAAAATGGAAGACTTTCCCTGCATCCTATAACATAAATAATCTAGTCTGCTGAAAGTGGAGGAAAGAAATATTATATTCTGTAGGATATAAGTCATCTCAGGGTCTGACAGCAAACCTGCTAACTTATTTCCATTTCTGGCTTAGAAAATTCAATTGTTATGTGTAAAGGTAAAACTGTGTCCACTGCCTATGGAAAGTAAAGGGAAATCACTGCTGCTTGGAGAGGCTGTTCAATAAATATAGCTTACAGTGACCCGCTGTGTCCAGGTCAAGTCTGTAACTCACGGGGAGTTTATAGCTTTCATTTATAATGAATACAAATGAATACAAATACCGCTTGTAAATCATAAGGCCGGACTCACATGAGCGCGTGGTGAAATGTATATAACGGGTGCGATTTTTGACTGTGCATGACAGCGTATTATATGTGCATAAATCGCGAGCGTAGAACGCAATTCAAATACGCTCATGTGAGCCTGGCCTTAGAGAGAGAGTTCATTTGACATCCTGATAAAAATGGTACCACGTGGAATATTTTATATTACTAATGTTTTTTCTATGGGATAAAGTTGTCATTTTTCTTAAAGGGAATGCATCACCTGTATTCTTTTTACTAATTAACACCAGATACACATTTTCCATTTTTCTAATGTGTTTTAGTTTTCTGATTGTTGATTTTTTCTATTCTGCTGTCTGTATATAACTATGGGGTGACCTTATTACCTGAGCTGCACTTAGAGCCTTTACAGATGTGCTTTATAGCAGCTTCATGGGCCATTCAGACAATGGACAGTATGGAACCGATTGACTTGAATGGAAGACTGTTCTAGGTATGCTCTGCGATCTGTGCAAAGGTCGTTTTGCAGGGAGAGGGGTAGATAGTCAAAGCTTACTATTGTCAATGGTGGATCCTGTGTTACTTACATATAGGTGTTACCTTTCAGGGAAGATGGAATTGCGCCTGATCTATTAAACGTTAAAGTCTCTTAATTAATTTGGATACGTCTGAAGTTATTTTTAGGCCTCCAAAAAGCAGATTTTGTATATCTAACTAAAATGCATGTTTTTTTTTTATTTACAATCTCAGGTTTGAGAAATGTGGCAACTCTTGCAAGACCACACACATTTTTCTAGTCCATATTAAATTCTGAGTTGCCAAAATATTGCACAACTGTTCAGCATTTCAATGCATCTTAAAAAAAGACTACTAGAGATGAGCGAACGCGTTCGTCCGAGCTTGATATTCGTGCGAATATTAGGGTGTTCGGGATGTTCGTTATTCGTGACGAACACCATGCGGTGTTCTGGTTACTTTCACTTCCTTCCCTGAGACGTTAGCGCGCTTTTCTGGCCAATTGAAAGACAGGGAAGGCATTACAACTTCCCCCTGCAACGTTTAAGCCCTATACCACCCCCCCTGCTGTGAGTGGCTGGCGAGATCAGGTGTTCGCCTAATATAAAAGTCGGCCCCTCCCGCGGCTCGCCTCAGATGCGGTGTGAGTTAGATGAGGGACAGTGCTGTTTATACCGGAGCTGCTGTAGGGAAAGAATTGGTAGTTAGTGTAGGCTTCAAGACCCCCCAAAGGTCCTTATTAGGGCCACTGATAGCTGTGTGTTGGCTGCTGTTAGCAGTGGGATTTTTTTTTTCTCAAAATCGCCTCTGCAGACCGTTGCACCTGGCATTAGGGACAGAAGTGCTGCATAGGCAGGGAGAGTGTTAGGAGTGAGTGTAGCCTTCAAGAACCTCAACGGTCCTTTCTAGGGCCATATTTATCCGTGTGCAGTACTGTCCAGGCTGCTGTTGGCTGTGCTGCATTTTTTTTGGGCTTCTCAAAATCGCCTCTGCAGAGCATTCCACCCTCCATTGATACTGCAGGGAAAGAATTGTATAGGCAGGGCCACAACACAGTTATTATTCATAGAATATACGCAGTGCTGCCTGTTGGTGGGAAAAAACTGAAAACAAATCTATTTGTCCAGCCTCTGTCCGTCCTTACGGGCGGTGGACACGTGTGAGCTGCGTGAAAAACATTGCTAAATCATACGCAGCCAGCTACGCTTTACTGCTGGGTTCGCCATTTGCTTTCCTTAATTGGGAAAAAAAATACCTGCTCTCCAAGAGTTATAATAACTCTGCTACCCTCACGTTCTGTGACACATAAGCAGGGACACAGCACAGTTATTAAACTTCTCAGGTTCATTGAATATACGCAGTGCTGCCTGTTGGTGGGAAAAAACTGAAAACAAATCTATTTGTCCAGCCTCTGTCCGTCCTAACGCCTGTGGAGACGTGTGAGCTGCGTGAAAAACATTGATAAATCATACGCAGCCAGCTACGCTTTACTGCTGGGTTCGCCATTTGCTTTCCTTAATTGGGAAAAAAAATACCTGCTCTCCAAGAGTTATAATAACTCTGCTACCCTCACGTTCTGTGACACATAAGCAGGGACACAGCACAGTTATTAAACTTCTCAGGTTCATTGAATATACGCAGTGCTGCCTGTTGGTGGGAAAAAACTGAAAAGAAATCTATTTGTCCAGCCTGTGTCCGTCCTTACGCCTGTGGAGACGTGTGAGCTGCGTGAAAAACATTGCTAAATCATACGCAGCCAGCTACGCTTTACTGCTGGCTTCGCCATTTGCTTTCCTTAATTGGGAAAAAAAAATACCTGCTCTGCCACAGTTAATAACTCTGCTACCCTCACGTTCTGTGACACATAAGCAGGGACACAGCACAGTTATTAAACTTCTCAGGTTCATTGAATATACGCAGTGCTGCCTGTTGGTGGGAAAAAACTGAAAAGAAATCTATTTGTCCAGCCTGTGTCCGTCCTTACGCCTGTGGAGACGTGTGAGCTGCGTGAAAAACATTGCTAAATCATACGCAGCCAGCTACGCTTTACTGCTGGGTTCGCCATTTGCTTTCCTTAATTGGGAAAAAAAATACCTGCTCTCCAAGAGTTATAATAACTCTGCTACCCTCACGTTCTGTGACACATAAGCAGGGACACAGCACAGTTATTAAACTTCTCAGGTTCATTGAATATACGCAGTGCTGCCTGTTGGTGGGAAAAAACTGAAAAGAAATCTATTTGTCCAGCCTGTGTCCGTCCTTACGCCTGTGGAGACGTGTGAGCTGCAGGAAAAACATTGCTAAATCATACGCACCCAGCTACGCTTTACTGCTGGCTTCGCCATTTGCTTTCCTTAATTGGGAAAAAAAAATACCTGCTCTGCCACAGTTAATAACTCTGCTACCCTCACGTTCTGTGACACATAAGCAGGGACACAGCACAGTTATTAAACTTAGATAATTCATTCACTAGAGGCAGTGGGGCCTTTCGTTTTCCAAAAAGGGCAAAAATTATATTTGGCCTGCAGTCTTGCGCCAATTTATTTCCTGCCTGGGAAATCTAATCACTGGTAATACAGCATGCTGAGGGGTAGGGGTAAGCCTAGAGGACGTGGACGTGGACGTGGCCGAGGACGCGGAGGGCCAAGTGAGGGTGTGGGCACAGGCCAAGCTCCTGATCCAGGTGTGTCGCAGCTGTCTGCTGCGCGATTAGGAGAGAGGCACGTTTCTGGCGTCCCCACATTCATCGCCCAATTAATGGGTCCACGCGGGAGACGGTTATTAGAAAATGAGCAGTGTGAGCAGGTCCTGTCCTGGATGGCAGAAAGTGCTTCGAGCAACCTATCGTCTACCCGCAGTTCTGCGCCGTCCACTGCTGCCAATCCGAATCCTCTGTCTGCTGCTCCTCCTTCCTCCCAGCCTCCTCACTCCACTACAATGACACCTGCTCAGGAGCGGGAACACTCCCAGGAACTGTTCTCGGGCCCCTGCTTAGATTGGGCAGCAGCGGTTCCTCTCCCACCAGAGGAGTTTATCGTCACTGATGCCCAACCATTCGAAAGTTCCCGGGGTCCGGGGGAAGAGGCTGGGGACTTCCGCCAACTGTCTCAACAACTTTCTGTGGGTGAGGAGGACGATGACGATCAGACACAGTTGTCTTGCAGTGAGGTAGTAGTAAGGGCAGTAAGTCCCAGGGAGCAGCGCACAGAGGATTCGGAGGAAGAGCAGCAGGACGATGAGGTGACTGACCCCACCTGGTGTGCAACGCTTACTCAGGAGGACAGGTCTTCAGAGGGGGAGTCAAGGGCATCAGCAGGGCAGGTTGCAAGAGGCAGTGCAGTGGCCAGGGGTAGAGGCAGGGCCAGACCGAATAATCCACCAAGTGTTTCCCAAAGCGCCCCCTCGCGCCATGCCACCCTGCGGAGGCCGAGGTGCTCTAAGGTCTGGCAGTTTTTCACAGAGACGCCTGACGACCGACGAACAGTGGTGTGCAACCTTTGTCGCGCAAAGCTCAGCCGGGGAGCCAACACCAACAGCCTCACCACCACCACCATGCGCAGACATATGATGGCCAAGCACCCCGCAAGGTGGGACAAAGGCCGTTCACCGCCTCCGGTTTGCACCCCTGCCTCTCCCCCTGTGCCCCAACCTGCCACTGAGATGCAACCCCCCTCTCAGGACACAGGCACTACCGCCTCATGGCCTGCACCCACACCCTCATCTCCGCTGTCCTCGGCCCCATCCAGCAGTGTAGTTCAGCGCACCGTTCAGCCGTCGCTTGCGCAAGTGTTCGAGCGCAAGCGCAAGTACGCCGCCACGCACCCGCACGCTCAAACGTTAACCGTCCGCATCGCAAAATTCATCAGCCTTGAGATGCTGCCGTATAGGGTTGTGGAAACGGAGTCCTTCAAAAGTATCATGGAGGCGGCGGCCCCGCGCTACTCAGTTCCCAGTCGCCACTACTTTTCCCGATGTGCCGTCCCAGCCCTGCACGACCACGTCTCCCGCAACATTGTGCGCGCCCTCACCAACGCGGTTACTGCCACGGTCCACTTAACTACGGACACGTGGACAAGCACAGGCGGGCAGGGCCACTACATCTCCCTGACGGCACATTGGGTGAATTTAGTGGAGGCTGGGACAGAGTCAGAGCCTGGGACCGCTCACGTCCTACCCACCCCCAGAATTGCGGGCCCCAGCTCGGTGGTGGTATCTGCGGAGGTGTATGCTTCCTCCACTAAAGCACCCTCCTCCTCCTCCTCCTCCTCTGTCTCACAATCAAGATGTGTTAGCAGCAGCATGTCGCCAGCAGTCGGTGTCGCGCGGTGTGGCAGCACAGCGGTGGGCAAGCGTCAGCAGGCCGTGCTGAAACTACTCAGCTTAGGCGATAAGAGGCACACGGCCCACGAACTGCTGCAGGGTCTGACACAGCAGACCGACCGCTGGCTTGCGCCGCTGAGCCTCCAACCGGGCATGGTCGTGTGTGACAACGGCCGTAACCTGGTGGCGGCTCTGCAGCTCGGCAGCCTCACGCACGTGCCATGCCTGGCCCACGTCTTTAATTTGGTGGTTCAGCGGTTTCTGAAAAGCTACCCACGCTTGTCAGACCTGCTCGTAAAGGCGCGCCGGCTCTGCGCACATTTCCGCAAGTCCCACACGGACGCTGCCACCCTGCGCACCCTGCAACATCACTTTAAGCTGCCAGTGCACCGACTGCTGTGCGACGTGCCCACACGGTGGAACTCTACGCTCCACATGTTGGCCAGGCTCTATGAACAGCGTAGAGCTATAGTCGAATACCAACTCCAACATGGGCGGCGCAGTGGGAGTCAGCCTCCTCAATTCCTTTCAGAAGAGTGGGCCTGGTTGGCAGACATCTGCCATGTCCTTGGTAATTTTGAGGAGTCTACCCAGGTGGTGAGCGGCGATGCTACAATCATTAGCGTCACCATTCCTCTGCTATGCATCTTGAGAAATTCCCTGCAAACCATAAAGGCAGCTGCTTTGCGCTCGGAAACGGGGGCGGGGGAAGACAGTATGCCGCTGGATAGTCAGGGCACCCTCCTGTCTATTTCTCAGCGCGTACAGGAGGAGGAGGAGGAGCATGAGGAGGATGAGGAGGAGGGGGAAGAGACAGCTTGGCCCGCTGCTGACGGTACACCGGCTGATTGCCTGTCATCCTTTCAGCGTGTATGGCCTGAGGAGGAGGAGGAGGAGGAGGATCCTGAAAGTGATCTTCCTAGTGAAGACAGCCATGTGTTGCGTACAGGTACCCTGGCACACATGGCTGACTTCATGTTAGGATGCCTTTCTCGTGACCCTCGCGTTGCACGCATTCTGGCCACTACGGATTACTGGGTGTACACACTGCTCGATCCACGGTATAAGGAGAACCTGCCCACTCTGATTCCCGAAGAGGAAAGGGGTTCGAGAGTGTTGCTATACCACAGGACCCTTGCGGACAAGCTGATGGTAAAATTCCCAGCCGACAGCGCTAGTGGCAGAAGGCGCAGTTCCGAGGGCCATGTTGCAGGGGATGTGCGTAGATCGAGCAGCATGTACATCCCAGGCAGTGCAACAGTCTTTAAGGGCCTGGCCAGCTTTATGGCTCCCCACCAAGACTGTGTCACCGCTCCCCAGTCACGGCTGAGTCGGCGGGAGCACTGCAAAAGGATGGTGAGGGAGTACGTAGCGGATCGCACGACCATCCTTGGTGACGCCTCTGCCCCCTACAACTACTGGGTGTCGAAGCTGGACACGTGGCCTGAACTAGCCCTGTATGCCCTTGAGGTGCTTGCTTGTCCTGCGGCTAGCGTGTTGTCGGAGAGGGTGTTTAGTGCGGCTGGGGGAATCATCACAGATAAGCGTAGCCGCTTGTCAACCGACAGTGCCGACAGGCTAACACTCATCAAGATGAACAAAGGCTGGATTTCGCCAGACTTCTGTTCTCCACCAGCGGACAGCAGCGATACGTAAGCAATACGTAGGCTGCACCCGCGGATGGAAGCTACGTTCTCTCTCACCATCCAAAACGGGGACATTTCTGCTTCATCAATCTGTGTCTAATATTCCTCCTCCTCCTCCTCCTGCTCCTCCTCCTGAAACCTCACGTAATCACGCTGAACGGGCAATTTTTCTTAGGGCCACAAGGCTCACTCAAATAATTTTTCAGAACAATTTTTATAAGTTTCAATTAGCTTAAAAGCGTTGGAACTTTAACTTGAACCAATTTTTCGTTACACTGGGCTGCCTCCAGGCCTAGTTACCACTTAAGCCACATTAACCAAAGCGATTAATGGGTTTCACCTGCCCTCTTGGCTGGCCATGGCCAATTTTTGGGATGTACATTAGTACAGTTGATACAGCAATTTTTGTGGGCCCTCGCCTACAGTGTAATCAAATTAATTTTTAGCCCACCTGCATTACAGCTGACGTTACCTCAGCTGTGTTGGGCAATGCAATGGGATATTTTTATGTACCGCCGGTGGGTTCCAGGGAGCCACCCATGCTGTAGGTGCACACTGAGTTTTTAATACATCTGTACACTTCTAAAGAACCCGTCTGACTGGGGCATGCAGTGTGGGCCGAAGCCCACCTGTATTACGCACGACATTACTACCTCAGCTGTGTTGGGCAATGCAATGGGATATTTCTATGTACCGCCGGTGGCTTCCTGGCACCCACCCAGGCAGTGGGTCCACAGGGAGTTAAACCTACATGTGTCCACTTGTAAAGAACCCCAGTCTGACTGGGGCATGCAGTGTGGGCCGAAACCCACCTGCATTAACCCTTTCCAGTCCACTGTGTGACCTGTGAAGACATTAGGGTTTAAGGCTGTACAGCTCCGTTGTTGGTAGACGTCCGTCGGGGTTCTCTTACTGTATATTGCCAGCCTCTCTGCTGTCGGAGCCTATCCTACGTGTCAGCTCATGCAGTACTGGCTTTAGCCAGCATATAGCGCCGTTGTATAACAGCAGAAAAAGAGTAAGCCCCCTAGGAAAACCATATACAAATTGGATTGGAAAGGGTTAAGCACAACATTACTACCTCAGCTGTGTTGGGCAATGCAATGGGATATTTCTATGTACCGCCAGTGGCTTCCTGGCACCCACCCATGCTGTAGGTGCACACGGAGTTTTTACTACATCTGTACACTTATAAAGAACCCCAGTCAGACTGGGGCATGCAGTGTGGGCCGAAGCCCACCTGCATTAAGCACGACATTACTACCTCAGCTGTGTTGGGCAATGCAATGGGATATTTCTGTGTACCGCCGGTGGGTTCCAGGGAGCCACCCATGCTGTGGGTCGACAGGGACTTCACAATAGGGAGTTGTACCTGCCTGTGTCTATGAATTAAAAAGCCCGGTCTGACTGGGGCATGCAGACACCTTGACAGAATGAATAGTGTGTGGCACATAGGTTCCCCATTGCTATGCCCACGTGTGCAGCTCCTGATGGCGGTGGCACAGGATTCTATTTCTCATTGCTTCTGTACAGCATTGTGGGCTATCGCTCCGCCACTTTTAAAGAGGGTCGCTGCCTAGCCGTGCCAACCCTCTGCAGTGTGTGCCTGCGGTCCCTCGTCATGGCAGACGCACTTCTAAATAGACATGAGGGTGGTGTGGCATGAGGGCAGCTGAAGGCTGCGCATGGACAGTTTGGTGTGCGCTGTGGGGGGGAGGGGGGGCGGTTGGGCAGCATGTAACCCAGGAGAAGTGGCAGTGGAGTGTCATGCAGGCAGTGATTGTGCTTTGTTGTAGCTAGTGTGGTGCTTAGCAAAGGTATGCCATGCTAATGAGGGCTTTTCAGAAGTAAAAGTTGTTGGGAGGGGGGGGGCCCACTCTTGCCGGTATTGTGGCTTAATAGTGGGACCTGGGAACTTGAGATGCAGCCCAACATGTAGCCCCTCGCCTGCCCTATCCGTCACTGTGTCATTCCCATCACTTTCCTGAATTGCCCAGATTTTCACACATGAAAACCTTAGCGAGCATCGGCGAAATACAAAAATGTTCTGGTCGCCCATTGACTTCAATGGGGTTCGTTGTTCGAAACGAACCCTCGAGCATCACGGGAAGTTCGTTACGAATAACGAACACCCGAACATTTTGGTGTTCGCTCATCTCTAAAGACTACACAATTTAAGCCAAAAACTTCCATAAACTGAATGATAAAAGTGAACAAATGTGTTTGATATCCATATTCAGTACTGAAGCTTCTTCTGCTTGTGAAGATTTGGTTCTTCTGTCTTCATTTTAAGCGCCTGCAGCAGTCTACAAAATTGCTTACAGGGGATTTTCAGGAAATTACTATTGATGACCTATCCTCAGTATAGTTGATCAACAGGGGTCGGCCACACGGTATTCCTGCCGATCAGTTGATTAAGGGTACATAGGGGTACAGAATGGAACCTGATGTTTCGACCCCTGTGTAGTGGCTGGAGCTTGTAACTGCAGGTGCTGCTCTGATTAATTGTAATGACAGCTGCACCTGCAATTACAAGCAGTGGCCACTAAACAAGAGTCAGAGCACCATCTTCTGCTCCATTCCCCTGTGTGTTTTGGCACTGACAGCAGGTGCCCAATCTGCTAATCGGCCAAGCAGCAGACTATCAAGCCAATCAATTATTGATGACCTATTCTGCAGATAGCTAATAAATGAACAAAGCTGAACAGCACTCCAAGTATGCAAATTACATGGGTGCACACATCTTCTGTAGGAATAATCCTCATTACCCAATGATATAGATCATCAGAAGAAGGGTGAAAAAGGCTAAGTTAAGCCCAAACAGCGCACCTGCTATTGTATCTGCTTTTATGGAATTAAAAAATCCATTTTTTGACACCGCACCTTGGGAGCTGCCTTCAACCTCTTCTGATGCTCTATCCTGAGTCTAGGTCATCAATGGTATTTCCCTGGAAATCTGCTTTAATCTCAATTTATATGAGATATCGTCCAATGATTGCTCTCCATTACTTCTGTCTAGGGAAATTGAAGTGGCAACCGCTTCTAGATGCATTTGTCATTTTCTTAGCCTAGGAAAGGTAACAGGAACCTAAAACACTGGAGCACATGGAATATTCTCTCTGCACTATTTGCATCAACTTGTGATAATGCGTTAATTATCTTGTCTGAATTCCTTTCCAGTTTAGTTGTTATGATGTAAAAGTTTATGGACTATGCTACACCGATTCGTTTACTTACACTCATTCTGGGATATACACCTATTTAAATAATATGTATTCCTTCCTAATTGGTTAGTTTATTGAGGTTTTTGGTCACCCTAAATAGGTTAGCATTGGGTGTGACTAAAGCCCCATCTACACGCTAAGATGATCGCTCAAAATGTGTTCAAAAGATAGGGAGAATTACAGTTTGAGCGATCATTTTGCATAAGCTCTTAATGGGCACTAATGTCCATTAGCAGCTTATTAGCTTCATTTGCATGTAAATGAGCCTCCCTGAGCTGTATGCAGAGAACAGCAGGTAATCTGTTGTCTGCATGCAACCTATTTGTTCTGCCACAGGACTGCAGTTGAATACAATGTTATTAGCACTTCCATTGAGAATCACAGCGTGCGGTCCCTGCTATCAGCTCTCCGTCCAAATGATGGATTTTAAACTCAACTAAAAATCATCGCTCGGACGAAACGCAAATAATTGTAGCATTTACACGCACCGATTATCACTCAAAAACCATAATTTGAGCGAAATTTGAGCGATAATCGTTACATGTAAATGGTGCTTAAGCAAGGAAGGAAAAAAAGAAGATTAGGTCATTTGGTTTTTGAGGGTACAGCCTTCTTGAACAGAGATATATAAGGCATAGTGTATGTCTCCAAGCTGAAATACCAAAAACACCCATACAAGGTCTATTAGCATTATGGACTGAAATTCATCATTGCTGCTGCTCCCTGCATTTACTACTCTATTTCCAATAAAACATAGAAAATCACCAAATCAATTTATTACGTCCATGCTGAGCGTTAGCGCACCATGCCCAGCATGGATGCAAGGTAGTGTCTACACTGGATGAATAAACACCATAAAGTCTATGTACAACACAGAAATCACCACGAAACACAAACAAGGAGGAAAAAGGGAAATCAAGCCATAACTACCAGAAGGGGAAAAACTCTTGCCTAAAGTAGAGCGATCGATCCAACAAGGGTGACCTCGTGTCCTGAACCTGGGCCATCTGCACTGTCCTTAGATGGAAACAGGGGATGTCTATAAACAGGTGGTAATAACTATAGTCAACAGGGGCAATGACAGAAGCAACATCAATATATAAATAAATACATCAGCAACTTATCTTAACCACAATGGCTGCACCAAGGGGAATATTGACCAGATCAACTTCACCAACATGAGATGAATGATCAGCACCCTGTAATTCTAGTAGATTGGCCAGCCAAGGAAAACACAAAACACCTAATGGAATTTCAACATATGACTCCCAATTACCCTTTAGCAATGACGGGGGAACCCTAATAGATAACAGACATACAACCCAAAAAGTGTCACAACGTAACTCGCACTGACAGTCTATTTCCGCATCACGGCTGTTACGCCATGACCCTGTTGCCGCCGTCGAGCCATGACAGAATTGTATTGATGCCAACATTACATATGCAGTATCACCAGATAAATAGTAAGTAGTAACATGTATAACATTGCACACAGAGCAGTAGAATAACACTACTGACAGCTACTGTAACTGGCAAATTGAGTTCTAAGTAGAATTGAAATAATGTCCGACATAACAACACTTTTATTTCCTTAATCTGACCAAGAAGTTGATAACTACAAAATAAATTCCTTGAAAGGTCATACCTTCCACACAAACTGGCAGCGTGACATTGCTGGTGCAATTAGTGGTTTCATAAGTTG
This sequence comes from Eleutherodactylus coqui, assembly GCF_035609145.1. Taxonomy (NCBI): domain Eukaryota; kingdom Metazoa; phylum Chordata; class Amphibia; order Anura; family Eleutherodactylidae; genus Eleutherodactylus; species Eleutherodactylus coqui. Next base: position 228,584,378 of record NC_089838.1, on the reverse strand, counting down.
TGTTTGATCAAAGCTTCATATTTGTGAGCAAATGCTAATGAATAATTAACAAATAACAATACCACAGTGTGAGCATTAAACAGCATAATAGTGTTTTATAAACATCCCTGAGTGCTAAAGGATGCAGCGCATCTCAGTTTTCTATTTATACGTAAGATTATAGATCTCAATGCTTCCCTTGACATTGACACTGTCAACACAAACACTTGATCTATTGTATTTTCGAGTAGCTCTTTAAAGTATAAATAGATCTCAATTGTTTATTTCAAGTGCTTTTAGTGGTGTAAAAGTAGTTTAATTGTATTTAAAAGCTGTCAAATATCAATGGTGATCAATGCCGTTCATTGATTTGTTTGCTGAGTTAAACATGAAGAATATCAGATTCAGGTTCTAACATTAAATAGGCCTGTATTGATCTGCCACAACTATGATCCAGTCAACACAATAATGCAGGTGATTAGAGAAATCTGTCCACCTTAGCCTTCGCTTGCTATAACAATGCATTTTTTGCTTTGCTTACATTGAGCAAATGTTCAAACAAAAGAATAAAAACAATCAGCTAAAATGATCCAGACGATAAAAGTAACTTTTACTTATAAAATCTAGCCGATCTATGTATCTGTCTGCCTATGTATCGAAAGAAGAGTAAACGCAATAGCAATGCCATATATTGGATTGTGAAGAGGTGAATGGTTGCACTGCAAGATTTTATAATTTCAACAGATGAGCAGTAAATTAATCAGACATAATGATTGACATGTGATGTAAAATTATAGAATACTTATCTAACACATTTGCTGCAAATGCATTCATCCTCCATTTGAAGATAATTACAGGCATTGAGTCATGCTGATATAGTTGATTAGGGCATTATTGGGTCTCTGTACAGACCTCTCACTTTATGTTTTTGTGACAAGTGGCAGGAGTAATTGGGAATCCTAAGGTTCTGTTGCAAACACTTCTATCATCTTAACTACCTTGTCCCAAAGTCAGTCAACCACAGTACAAGCCTGCCAGATATGCCACATAGAAGCTGAGCTATCACAACGACAAAAATAATCAATACAGGCCCAAACAGATATTACTTCTAATCTCTTAGGAACCAGGTACCGAATGCAACATGAAATAGAATGTCAAATTTAAAAAAGATAGCTTAAGCACAACAGGCACCTCTACTATATCTATCAATCACAGAAAAAACAAAAATATTGGAAAACCGATTCTCCTAAAATCTGGCAAAACTTGCTCAAAATATGTATTCATGGATAGACCTTTCCTTACTCTGTTCATTTAGAGTCTAACTTGGTTAATTAGTCGTCTTATAGTTAATAAACCACCCTGTTATCCAGTGGTTTAAAAGCCGTCTTCCTGGTGTTTCAGTGAATATTGTATGGGCTTTATATGATGGAACAGCTTTCCAAGAAAATATATGCCAATGAGCCTAAGGCATTTGCAAATCGCAGAATGAGTTTTTGGACTTGAGTTTGTTGACTGGTTTTGATCAACCAAATTCACAGATAAAGGCACGATATGGACAATATTATGAACAGCCATGTTGATTAAAAACCATAGTTGATATCAAAGAGTAGACAGTTTAGCTTGTTTAAAGAAAATGATCCTTATATATTGAAAAATATGTTTATTGACATATTATGCATATATTAGCACACAATATAGTAGCATTTTGATGATTATTCTCCAACTCCACCCTAATATCCAGTGGCGTGGTGCCCAAGTACTTTGTGTGAACAGAGGGCTTGGTGGCCCAGTTACTAGTATCTAGTGGCTTGATGCCTTGTCTCTGAGATCTGGTAGTTTTGTTCCTGGTTCTTTTCAAAGTGAAGACATTTGAGTTGCCTTCTCTACTTCATTCTCATAGGAACAGGCATTGATATCTTCTAGGCAAACAATTTTCTAGGTAAGCAACTATGCAAATAATTGATGGAATAATATCTCCATAGTGTCATCTATTAGAAGGTGGCTAATCTATGAGTCAATATCCAACATTTTAACATGCCTTGCAAGATCCCTAGAGATGTAAACCAGAATACCCATGTACATACAGCTGTTTTGAGGTTCTTGCCCCTCATCAGTGCATAGTAGGGTTATCTTGACTAAGTGAGAGGCCATCAAGGTGAGTCTAGGAGGAGTGTCAATGTTTCTCCTTGTGGAGAGCACCACAAGTTGTAGGTAGTCTTAAACTCATGGATGGCCTCGCTCATTTGCATAGTCTTTGCCAAGGGAACATTGCATGGCGTAAATAACTCCCTATACCCTTGGCATGTCTCCTCCTGTAGTGCTCTCTACACGGTAAAAGATTATCCCCTTGGACTCACATTAACGTCCTTCCAACCAATCAGCTTACTGTGTACTGTTGAGGGTCAAGAACCCTCAACACAACTGTATATAAATGAGTATTCTGGTTTGTCTTACATCACGAGTCATGTTGCAAGGTCAATAGGTGGCGCTGTGGAAGCAATATTCTACAAGAAGAAACATTAACACCACTCCCCACCTTCCGACTCTATACAATACTGTAAAGTGATAATATTGGGGCAGATTTATCAATATATTTATGCCAGTTTTCTGGTGTAAATCATTTATCATGGATTTCTTCCATTTTTGTCTTAGGTCCAACTTGACAATGTTTTAAGATAATGGCACATTTATAATTGGGGCATATGCCCTGTTGATAAATATGTTGCATTCTGTACTTGGATAGAGACCGATGTACCATTTACATTAACAAAACCTGCCCCAATATCTGTAGAGCAGTGAAGGAATAAGAAAAAAGAAGCAGAAAACCAGCAGACTTGTGACGGGTGATGGCTTGTAACTAATTAATGACATCTAGACAGAAGTTTTACCTTAATCATTTTTTTATTGATTAATGAATCCAAAATAAAAACTAGCTGACATATTACAAGAAAGAACAATCAACAACCAAGAAATTCTACAGCTTGTAAACAGTAAAATTGCTTAGAAACCTGAGATGGGAATAGTCTTTAAAATCTCTGATGCCTGCAAAGAATGTAACTTCTTTCAAAATGTGATCAACCTCAAACCATATCTACTTGTGATAATGTTTTAATGCTGACATGTCCTGCATATACCCAAAAATAGTGCAAATGTAATCATTGCCCCTGTGAGAACAAACTTGGTTTTATTAAATTAAATATTCTATTGGTTCTGCTATTGTACTGGCTTTGATTGGACTACAATAGTTGGACCATTATTGCAAATCAGTAATATGATTAAATGTTACATGTATCTCTGAATATCTGCTTCAATGTTACCTTTTGCCTCAAATTCATCTTTCTCTGTGACACTTTTTATTTTGAAGCATTAGGAGGTTTGCTAAAAAGCCAAGATACATTTAAGCTCTTGCTATTATTTGGGGTTCTTTTAGAAGAAATGAGTGTCTGCTATCAGGAGGGCCATTATTTATTGCACTGCACTAATCCTACACTTAGGCTAGCTGAAAGCAGCCCAGTCATCATATACAGCTGCTTCCTATACTTTCTCAATCCACCTTTGTTGTGAACAGATGAGTCTCTGTATTGGTCTGCTCACTTCAGGCGCAACAATAGGTACAAGTGCTTTGTTAGTCTTTGTTCAGATGAGATCAGTCAGTGCTTTTTGATATTGACATCTCTGCAGTGAGCCAGTGCAGCAATTGCTCACCTAAATGAAATGCAATACACTCTGGTTTGCCTCTGAGATACTATCATTAAATGACTGACCAGGATGTGATCTAGTACTCTTTTCATGTACCATATATAACAAAGAATACATACTTCCCAAAACCATCACTGAAACAGCACTTCATTTGGAAAGTCAATTTATTCATTCTATGGCCTATCGACAAAAGATCTAAGTAGACTTGTTTCAGCTTTACTACTGAGTTTCATGTTACGCACAGGTTTGTAGCATAAACCATAGTGTTATTGAGTCACCCCTCCTAGCAAAGAAGTTTGGTTTGTAAGTACACATTGACAATTAACACAGTGTTGTATATTGATTGTGCTGAAATTAGCAGTTTTATTGGTTTCATCCAACTGCATTAATTGCAAATACCACCAACTTCGTTTCATGCAGTAGTCCTGTACTAACTGCCTTTAGTAATTGAAAAATCCTTCTGATGCATCAATACTTTCTGCCAAAAACAAATAAAGCACAGCATGCCACCATCAGGGCAATGCAATTTGCAAGATACTCTGTAATGCTAAAGGGTGCATACAGTAGGAAGTATCTCTTGCCCCAGATGGATAACCTCAAAGTCCTCAGAGCCATCTTGATGTTTTAGTCCAAAGTATGTGGCTTCTAGAGGCCAAAATGTTTTTCACTTGTACAATAGATTCCAACATCTCAACATAGTCGTGCCAGCTTATTGCTTGTAGTCCATAATCTTTGGATGGGCATTTTGGTCTCTAGTGGCTACATATCATAGTAAGAAACAAAACAAAACCAACATCTGCATTGGGGCCAACTAATAAAACAATTTTGGCTTTTAACAACCCATTTCATGCTGCACCAGGCACCTGTGGTAGTGATTATATATGTAGGTTAGCAAGCATCTAAGTGTGTGAATGAATGTCTATTTGGGCGAGTATTCATCTGAATGGGTGTAGGAGTAGGTGAGTGATTGCAAGCGTAGGTGAGGTATGCAGATGCAAGTTGGCTATGTACAGTAACTCTGGATTAATGAGTTAACTTTTGGCCCCAGGTGTTATTAAAGGACCACTTCAGCAAAAACATATTTTTTCCCATATCAATCCCATGATGCATCACCATAGCATAACATGATCAGTCACAGCCTGTGCCATCTCTGAAACACGGCCTTTACTATCTGTAATGTGTACTCACCAAATAAGCTACAGATGACAAGTATACAGTCAGGAGGCTGAGCTGTGATCTCCTCTATTGTAACTGTGTGTTACAATAGAGGAGATCACACTTTCATGATCACTGTTAATAATTATGATAGGAGTGTCTGTGCCCCTTTCTAGGCAGTTTCTTTGGTAGGGTGCATATAAAAGCATCACAAACTAACTATAAAGTGAACACATAACCCCAAGTAAACCTGAGCTGGTCAGAAATGAGATCACATGACCACAAAATAGAAAGACACACAATCCAAGTGTGCTTACTTAGCCAAGGATTACGAATCTCCTTGTGTGGCATTCTAAAAGAACATACAACAAGAACTGTCACAAGATGTGTCACAAAAAGACAATATATAACAATTAGAGATGAGCGAGTATACTCGCTAAGGCACTACTCGCTCGAGTAATGTGCCTTAGCCGAGTATCTCCCCGCTCGTCCCTAAAGATCCGGGGGCTGCCGCGGCTGACAGGTGAGTTGCAGCGGGGAGCGGGGGGCAGAGAGGGAGAGAGAGATCTCCCCTCCGTTCCTCCCCGCTCTTTCCCACGGCTCCCCGCCCCCTGACGGCCCCCGAATCTTTAGGGACGAGCGGGGAGATACTCGGCTAAGGCACATTACTCGAGTGAGTAGTGCCTTAGCGAGTATACTCGCTCATCTCTAATAACAATCCTTAAATTCATTGTACTAATGAAACAATGGTTTATTGTCTACACATATGTTGCTTCTTCCTCTTGCTGTAAAACACCTATTTATATGACATAATACAATATGTGATACATAGTCGGAGGTTGAGAAGATTGTGTGTCCTTCCAATTTTTTTTGTTCTGGGGCAATAAACTCTTATCAAAATATCCGACCCCAAAAGAGTTGTGAATTATAATAAGGAAGCTTCTAACATAGTCAATTTTACTATGGAAAACCAAACCCACTCCATTTTCTCAGAGTACTGATCACGACCTGGACAGGAGATAAAGTATACGACTGGTGACCTGTGGCATTTAGTCCCACAGTAAAATTTTTAACATTGGAACAAATTTTAGGGACCTTTCACACAGGACAGCTCATTCGTCAACAGCATTGCGGAATATGTCTTTCCTGCAGGATATTCAACACCAAAAACCTGCACTACTAATGTACAGTTTTTGGTGCAGAATTGAAAATAGCAGAATCCTCTTATCCCGCATCAAGATCAGCAGTTAGCAGTGAGGATTTTAGTTTCGGAATTCAGAAATGGCATATTCAGAAACACTGCTGCAGAACCTTCCGTCCTGTGTAAAAGGTCTCTTAGGAGTAAAGAAACCCCTCACAAAATAAACTATAAATATAATAGACAGTTTTAAGGGATCATCTTTGCATAACTCTAAGTAGCTAATTAGCTATTTAAGAGTTAATGCAGGCGGAGCAGGATACCATTGCAATAGCACCGAGAACAAAGCGTCTGTTTTGTATATGCAAACAGCTGCATTGTTCTCAGAGCTTTCAGCTGGTGTCCTGCTGAGAACTGCCAGCGGGATACCAGCTGAAAGAATGCTATCAGCACTTCCCGCTGAGAAAATCAGTCTGCAGCACTGATGAGGCGCATCGCTTATTTCTAGCTTGCTAGAAATCACTGATGAACGAATAGTGCACGAAAAGTGCATGATGGCTGCTCGTTTAGATGCAGCGGTTATCGCTCAAAAGATGGCTTTTGAGCTAATTTTTAGCGATAATTGTTGTGTCTAAATGGGCCTCACTCACTATCAAGAGCTTATGTAAGAAATGGTACAATAATGTTTCATAGTTGTATATTATTACAGCAGCAGAAATCTACTGTATATGTGCCTCTGTCTGGCTATATTTCATTATAAAATGTTCACTGTTTTGGCTGTGAAGAGTCTGAGACTTTGTGACATTGTCAAACAATTCACTGAACAGCTATAGCACCAATATCCTGTCGGGTAGGAAACAACAATAAAAATCTTGGTTTGATGCTGAATATCAGTTTTGGGAGTTACCTAGTAATATTTGAAACAAAGAAATCAATTGTGAGAAGTCAGTGGTGGATCAATACATAAAAGCAAACGATTATCATCTTTTCATTTCAAATGCCTTATGTTTCCTGTTTCCGTATGCAGGAAGGAGCAGGAAGCCACAGAAGTGGCTCCATTTAGCAGAGAGATATGTTCTTCTACTTAATCCAAGCTCTTGCGTAATAGGTTAAAGGAAAATTTCATTTCTTCCTTCTCTTAAATGACTTGTTCTACTCTCTACCACATGCAATATAACAGAGTTACTAAACTCTACGATATCAATGTCAAAAGCAAAGAAGTTAATCAAATATATGAACTAGAACAACCCAAACTTTAAACTGAATGACTTACCATTATGAAACATTTGTGGGTAGACAAAAAGAAAGTTGTGTATCAAAGATTTATGCCATTGCATTTATGTGGTAGTACGGATGCTTGTGCTATGTAAATGCAGCATGCAAATAAAAATTATAAGTACATGTATTATTATACTATAAGATAATGGAAGTTATTATTATATAAGTATTGCTTATTAAAATACAAATGTTTCGAAGATAGAAGATGTAGCAAACGTTAACTTAACATTTAATGCGATGTAATATCTTACTATAATGCTGTTAATCAAGTTATAGCAATGCACAAATCATGTTAACAATGGCTACATCTGTACAACCTACTGAAGATAAATTAGAAGCAATTATAATCAAAAGCATGGATTGTACCGGATTTACATATCAGAAGCCTGTAGACACAGGTTGCCTTAAAGCCCATTTACACTGAGCGATGATCGCTCAAACATCGCTAAAAAGCGATCGTTTGAGCGGTCATCGTTGCGTCTAAACGCACAGCCATTGTGCACTTTTCGTGCACTGCTAGCTGTTTGTTAAATTCAGGCCAAACTAAAAATCGTCCTACAGCCTTATCAGGAGTTCTCCACAAGTAGTGCTGATAGCATTGTTTCCCATTGGAGAACAAAGAAACTGAAAGCAAATAAATGCCCTCGGGCTAATAACTGCTTTCAGCTAATGCTTCATTTGCACACTAAATTTCTATTAAGTAGCTGTGTAGCCACTAACACTGCCTCTTGATATAGAGGGGGGTGGCTGCTTGGTGTATAATCCCACACAGAGTGGATACAAAGTGGCAGACCTTCTGATACATGTAGTGCACCATGGGTGCCCAGGCTGGCAGTACCAATGTGGTTCACTGTTTGAAGCCCACCGAACTATTATGGCGTCATTAATAGGTTGCTGGTCTGCATGGTGCACTACATGTATCAGATGGTCTGCCACTTTGTATTTACTCTGTGTGGGATTATACACCCAGCAGCTACCCCCCTCTATATTAAGAGGCAGTGTGAGTGGCTGTCTCGTCGGTGTCCCTCACAGGTGCAATTAGCTCCCTCATTTGCTAGTCTGCTATCTGCATGGTGAGAGGATGCAGCTATATGCACTCCTTAGTCAGTAAGTATATGGCCCTTTCCCCAAGCTGGTCTACAGCCATAGGCTTTCTGTACCTATATTTAAATTTGACCCTGGACATAGCTAAAAGCTCATAAATTCTGATGGAAAAGTTCAATTTGGTTTAGTGGCTAACACATACAATCGTATTGGCTTGAAGTAGAAGTTGAAGCTCAAGTAAAGAAATGTATGTTCTGAAAATTGGCATACTCACATATAAGTACGTACTCTTTTGGGATATAAATTCAAGTAAGTCAAAAATGCTCACTCCACAACATACTCCACCAACATAAAATAATCAAAATGCAAACTATAGAGCAGTCAAGCTATAAATATGGTAATAGGTTAGTAGTATTTACAGTGTTCTTCTGACACCTAAACCCCAATTCATATACTTGTTTGATTGGACCTTCTTATATGTCAGGTAATATTCTTAATAAGTCATTGGTACAAATGACAGAGCTCTCATCACAACACTTATGGTATGTTACCCTAAACACTAAGACATTTCTAGTATATACTGTATCTTCTTATACTTGAACATTGTAGCAATATTAGTATTGGGAACAATACTGTTCTAAGTACTCTATCATACAAAAAATATATCACCCTGCAGATATTGGGAGCTAGAAAAGAAATAGCTGGCAGTGTGGAAATAAAATATACATTAATGCAGGACCAAAATAATGATAGAAGATAATAGTTTCAGCTCAACAATTGCTGGAATATGTTACTTATAATAACTTGCATTTTGTGATAGTTGAGGAGAAGGAAGGAATTTTCAGAGAGAACTCCGGGGAGCTGTTTCTATTAAGCTGCTGGCAGGTGGTTTATCATGACTTCTTACATCCCATAATAAAGTCTAGCAATTCAGTAGAGTAACATTGTATTTCTTTTGTTCATCTATATGAAAATTCATTCAGTGTTGTCAAAAGCGGGAAAAAAAATCATTGTATGCAGATTGTATTATTGCAGAAAGTCTGAGTTATTTTATTGATGCCATTAAAAAAAACACATATTGGCAACAGACAATTGAATGGGATGCTGTAAGTAAAAAGGCCTAGAAAATGACACTCCATTTATGAAAAACAGTAAATCTGCATTACGGATTTCAGGTACCTCAGGTGGGCTGCATTTAGAGGCTAAAAGGAAATGTGACAAAGTTTTATCATAGAATGGTAGAGTTAGAAGGGACCTCCGGGGTCATTGGGTCCAACCCTCTGCTCAATGCAGGATTAACTAAATCATCCCAGGCAGATGTCTGTCCAGCCTCTCTTTGAAGACTTCCATTGAAGGAGAACCCACCACCTATCGTGGGAACCTGTTCCACTCATTTGTCACCCTCACTGTCAATTTTTTTTTTCTAATATTCAATATCTCTCCTCTCTTTCAGTTTTATACCATTGCTTCTAATCTTTCCTTGTGTAAATGAGAATAGGGCTAATCCTTCTGCACTGTGACAGCCCTTCAGATATTTGTAGACCCCTATTAAGTCTCCTCTCAGCCTTCTTTTTGCGAGCTAAACATTCCCAGATCCTTTAATTGTTCCTCATAGGACATGATTTGCAGACCACTCACCATCCTGGTAGCTCTTTTCTGAACTTGCTCCAGTTTGTCGATGTCTTTTTAAAATTAGGGTGCCCAGAAGTGGACACAGTATTCCAGATGAGGTCTGACTATGGACCTCACGTGATATGGACGTGATATGGACCTCACGTGATCTAGACTCTACGCTTCTTTTAACACAACCCAGAATTGTGTTTGCCTTTTTGCTGCTGCATCACACTGTTGACTCATGTTTAGTCTGTGATCTATTAGTATACCCGTTTCTTTCACATGTGCTGCTACTTAGCTCAATTCCTCCCATTCAGTATGTGCTTTTTTAGTTTTTCTTTCCCAGATGTAAGACTTTGCATCTCTCCTTCTTAAATACCAAACTGTTAGTTGCCACCCACTTTTAAAGCTTTTCTAGATCTTTTTGAATCCTCTCTCTTCTCTAGTGTTAGCTATTCCTCCTAGCTTTGTGTCGACACTAAACTTGATCAGTTTCCGTTTGATTCCGTTTTCCAGACCATTTATAAAAATGTTAAACAATACTGGGCCCAGACAAAGCCTTGCTACGGTACCCCATTTGACACATTCTTCCACTTGACCACTCTTTGAGTACAATCCCTCAGCCAGTTGTGAATCCACCTAACAGTTGCCTTGCCAATCCCATATTTGGTTGTTTTTTCAATAAGTATGGTATGAGATACTTTGTCAAATTCTTTACTAAAGTCAAGATATACTATATCTACCACATCGGGGATTCTGTCATAGAACGAAATTAAATTAATCTGGCATGATTTGTTTGTTACAAACCTATGCTGGCTCTGGTTAATTACTCCATTCTTATTCAAGTACTTGCATACATGCGGTTTAATAATTTGTTCAAAGATCTTTTCCCGTATAAAAGTCAGACTCACAGGCCTGTAGTTTCCTGTGTTCACCTTCTTCCCTTTTTTGAAAATAGTGACAATACGTGCCCTTCTCTAATCTTCTGGGACTTCTCCTGTTCTCCAAGAATTTTCTAAGATTACGGCAAGTGGTTCAGCATTTACCTCTGCTGCTTCCGACAGTATTTTTGGATGTAATTTATCTGAACCTGGAGACTTGAATTCATTTAAGTTAGCTAAGTGTTCCCTCACCATCTCTCTGCATATAGGTACCCTGCATTCTTTTATTCCCCTAATAGCACAGGGAAGATCAGTTGATGTTACAGCAACTTTCTGAGAGAAAACAGATACAAAATAGGAATTTAAATGTTTGACATTTTCAACATCATTTTTAACCAATTCACCATTTACAGCCTGTAAAGATCCTGTACCATCTTTGATTTCTCTTTTGCTTTTGACATCCCCAAAAATCCTTTTTTATTGCTTTTGGGCTCTGTTGCAAGCCTCAATTCATTATTAGCCTCCTAAGGTCCTAACCACCCATGCTTCCTCAACCATTTCCTCCCTGTTGGTAAGAATTAGATCCAATATCCCCTTGTTTTGTCTTCTACCTTTTGGAAGGTAAACTTGTCAGCAAGAGCAGATAAGAATTTGTTGGACTTGTTACTTTTGCCTGAGAGAGATTCCCAACAAATGTCTGAATAGTTAAAATCTCCCATGATCACTATGCTTTTTTGAGAACGTGGCCATGTGCTGTAGAAAGAGTTCAGCAATATCTTCTGCTTGACCAGGTGGCCTATAGTAAATACGTATAATGGTGTCCTTTCTGTTGTTTTCTCCTTGTACTCTTACCCAAACTTTTTCTACAGAACTACCATGCTCTGAAGCTGGAATCTCTGTGGAGATGTATGCTTTCCTAACATACAATACAACACCTCCTCCTCTTTTATAATGTCTGTATCTTATAAAAATAAATTGTATCCTTCAAGCCTTATATTCCAATCATGTGTACCATCCCACCACGTTTCTGTGATGCCTATGACATCATATTTCTCTTCCTATGTTGGGAGATCCAATTCCCCTTGTTTGTTTCCTATGCCCTATGCATTTATGTAGAAACATATTTGTTTGTGATCGGTGTCTCTTGCTCCTCTTCTTTCCATCTGAGTTTTTTTGTCTTTGTTGTTTCTTTCCACTTCTAATAGCAAGGTTCTCAAATGTATTAATTAGCTGTTTATTTTTACCTGGCTTTTCACTTCCCTTCCCATATTGTTCTAGTTTAAAGCTCTCCTAAGTGTAGCAAGGCGCCTGCCAAATGTATGCTTACCTGTCTTTGTAAGGTAAACCTTCTCAATTGAACAGTGGTCCAAGGTCAAAATGTGGTCCTTGTGGGCACCCTTATACGCCCATCTTCAAGAAACTTTCCACAAACTACTGTTGAGATGGTATTATCACCCCACTAACCTTGCACATCTATTCCCAGATACTTTGAGTTTATGCTGGCGCAACTGTGGACAAACAGGGTCCCTTCTACATATTTTTGGGGATTGCCCTAAGATTAAAACTTGGTGGACATCTATCTTTAAACCATATCTGAGCTAATCAACACCCATGTTGAAATAGATCAAGTCTTTGCCTTATTAGCCATAGGCACTGAAAACTAACCACCGAGCAAAAAAAGATTGCTTTGCCATATCTTCCAGTCAGTGGCTCTCCTGATTGCAAGAAATTGGAGATCCGCCCCTCCATTTATGGAATCCCTGATAGATTTGGTTTCCAAGCATTGTCTATATGAAAGCTTATTCCCCTCTAGACAGAGTAGGTCTTCTAGATTTCAACTTTGGTAGGACTCTTTGACCCATAAATTCCTAGGATGCGACCATCTCCCATGACTTCAGGGACTTCTCAAAAGTAAAGCCAGGTTGTGACAGGACTTTAGCTGAACTTGGGGCATGGAAAACAACATACCGTGCCATAAATCTAGACATGATTGTCTTTTCTTCTCCATTTGAACAGTACAATAGCACTCAAACTCCCCTCCCCCTATTATTTTTTTTCATTTTCTTGTTCTGCTCATGTTATTTTTCCCAATGTACATGGCCAACGGATATCTTAATCTGCAGCATACTAATTTAATGTATTGCATTGAGTTGGATTTTATAGCAATAGATTTGTATAGAAACGTTCTGAGGCCTCAGTCACACGTGCGTTTTTTCCAGCGATTTGCGGATCGCATGACGGAATGCGCATCCGCAAATCGCGTGACCGGGGCCGAAAAATCGCCCGAAAAAACTGCTCCTAGCCACGTTTCATTAGAAACGGGCCGGAGCTGTCCAGCGCATTGAATTCAATGGAGCCGGCAATACAGCCGGCTCCATTGAAAGCAATGGGCAGCGGGCGATCTCACGATGAATTTTCGGCAAGGGCTTAAAAATATAAGCCCTTCCCTGAAATTCATCCAGAAATGGGTAAAAACAAAAAAAATATATATATACTCACCTGGTCCCAGCAGACAGAGTTCAGCCGCGGCCGGCCGGCAGTTCTCCTGAACTGCTTTGAGTAGTATTCAGCAGCCGGGGATTTAAAATCCCCGCCTGCTGAATGAGCTGCCTCTGATTGGTCACAGCCTCACCAATCAGAGGCAGCTCTCACTTACCCATTCATGAATTCATGAATGGGTGAGTGAGTGCTGCCTCTGATTGGCTCAGCGCAGGGACCAATCAGGGGCAGCTCTTAGCTGTCATTCAGCTGAGAGCTGCCCCTGATTGGTCCCTGCGCTGAGCCAATCAGAGGCAGCACTCACTCACCCATTCATGAATGGGTAAGTGACAGCTGCCTCTGATTGGTGAGGCTGTGACCAATCAGAGGCAGCTCATTCAGCAGGCGGGGATTTTAAATCCCCGGCTGCTGAATACTACTCAGAGCAGTTCAGGAGAACTGCCGGCCGGCCACGGCTGAACTCCGTCTGCCGGGACCAGGTGAGTATATATATTTTTTTTGTTTTTACACATTTCTGGATGAATTTCAGGGAAGGGCTTATATTTTTAAGCCCTTCCCGAAAATTCATCGCGTGATCGCCGGCAGCCCATTGCTTTCAATGGAGCCGGCTGTATTGCCGGCTGCATTGAATTCAATGGGTAAACATCATTCTTCTCTGCCACAGCTGTTACAGCTGTGGCAGAGGAGAATGATTTGTCTACTATGTTCTCAATGGGGTCGGCGCTGCTGCTGCCAGCCCCATTGAGCGCATATAGAGAAGAGAACAGGAATCGCAGATCGCAGATAGGTGTGATCTGCGATTTCTGTTCTATAATTTATCGGACGAGCGCATAAAAAGCGCTCATGTGTCCAATACCATTGCAAAGCAATGGTTTTATAAAACCGCCAGACGCATGCGCATGCGCATATCACGCGAAAAAACGCCCCTCTGACCGAGGCCTTAAAGGGGTTGTCTCGCGCCGAAACGGGGTTTTTTTTTTTCAATAGGCCCCCTGTTCGGCGCGAGACAAACCCAAAGGATGGGTTAAAAAAAAAAAATATATATATATATATATATTACTTACCCGAATCCCCGCTCTGCGACGACTTCTTTCTTCCTTCTCTAAGATGGCCGCCGGGATCTTCACCCACGATGCACCGCGGGTCTTCTTCCATGGTGCACCGTGGGCTCTGTGCGGTCCATTGCCAATTCCAGCCTCCTGATTGGCTGGAATCGGCACACGTGACGGGGCGGAGCTACGATGACGACGCGGGACCAGCTCTCCGGCATGAGCGGCCCCATTCACAAGGCAGAAGACCGGACTGCGCAAGCACGTCTAAAAACGCCAGAAGACAGCGAATTTAGATGGATCCATGGCGACGGGGACGCTAGCAACGGAGCAGGTAAGTGAATAACGTCTGTATGGCTCATATTTAACCCCTTAGTGACCAAGCCTGTTTGCGCCTTAATGACCAGGCCAAATTTTGCAAATCTGACATGTGTCACTTTAACATGGAAAAACACCAGAAAGGTTTTGCATATCCAAGCGATTCTGACATTGTTTGTTCGCCACATGTTGTGCTTTATTTAGGCGGAAAAAATAGACCGATAGAAATTGTGTTTATTTATTAAAAGCGCCAAAATTGGGAAAATGTTGAAAAAATCGTCATTTTTTCACATTTCCAACTGCAATATCTTAAATATGTGCAAACATAATATAGAAATTTTTGCTAAGATTTATATTTCCACCCGTTTACTTTATTTTGGGCGCACATTGGAAAAACTTTCGTTTTTTTTTAACTATTTAGGAGACGCACAAATTTAACATTACTTTTTAGCATTTTGAGGAACACTTTGTTTTCCTATACCAAGCCGAGATTGGAAAGGCTCATGAGTGTCAGAATAATAGATACCCCCCCAAATGACCTCATTTTAAAAACTACACCCCTTAATGTATTCACTGAGGGGTGTCATGAGTATTTTGACCCCACAGTTTTTTTTCAGGAATTAATTCAATTTAGAGGAGAAAAAGTAAAATTTCATATTTTTGCAAATCTGTCATTTTAAAGACATATTTTTTTCCTATAGTTTACATGAAAATCAGGATTTACACCCCAAAATGGATACCCCTATTTCTCCCGTGTTCAGAAATATACCCATTGTGGCCCTATTGTTATATCTGAGTCCACAACGGGGCCCAAAATGAAAGGAGTAGTCAGTGTCTTTCAAAACAGAAATTTTGCTTGAAGTCCTTTTAGGCCCCATAGCACACATGTAGAGTTCTTGAGCGCCCAAAACCATAGAAAACCCCCACAAATGACCCCATTTTGAAAACTAGACCCCTTAAGGAATTTATCTAGGGGTGTACTGCATATTTTGACCCCACAGTTTTTGAATGAATTCAAACCAAGCAAAAGGAAAAAATTGTGATTTTCGTTTTTTCGGCAATTCTGTCATTTTAAAAACAGCTTTTTTTGTACAGCACACATATGAAGGAAGACTTGCACCCAAAAATGGATACCCCTGTTTGTCCCGTGTTCAGAGACATACCCATTGTGGCCCTAATCTTATGTCTGGATACACAACGGAGCCCAAAATGAAAGGAGCGACCGGTGGCTTTCGGAACACAAATTTTGCTTGAAGTCCTTTTAGGCCCCATTGCCCACTTGTAGAGTTCTTGAGCGCCCAAAACCATAGAGAACCCCCACAAATGACCCCATTTTGAAAACTAGACTCCTTAACGAATTTATCTAGGGGTGTACTGCGCATTTTGACCCCACAGTTTTTGAATAAATTCAAGCAAAGCAAAAGGAAAAAATTTGGATTTTTGTTTTTTTGGCAATTCTGTCATTTTAAAAACAGCTTTTTTTGTACAGCACACATATGAAGGAAGACTTACACCCCAAAATTGATACCCCTGTTTGTGCTGTTTTCAGAAATATACCCATTGTGGCCCTAATCTTATGTCCGCATGCACAACGGGGCCCAAAATAAAAGGAGTAATCGGTGGCTTTCAGAACATAGATTTTGCTTGAAGTCCTTTTAGGCCCCATTGCCCACTTGTAGAGTTCTTGAGCGCCCAAAACCATACAGAACCCCCACAAATGACCCCATTTTGAAAACTAGACCCCTTAACGAATTTATCTAGGGATGTACTGCATATTTTGACCCCACAGTTTTTGAATACATTTAAGCAAAGCAAAAGGAAAAAAATAGGATTTTCATTTTTTGGGCTATTGTGTCAATTTAAAAACAGTTTTTTTGTACAGCACACATATAAATGAAGGCTTTCACCCCAAAATGGATACCCCTGTTTGTCCCGTGTTCAGAAACATACCCATTGTGGCCCTAATAGACTTACAGGACCCATGGCTAGGCCTACAATGAAAGGAATACCCGTTGGATTTCAGGGTACCACTGAATAAATTTCAGGCCCCATTGCCCACTTATAGAGCCATTGAGCGGCCAAAACTATAAAGAACCCCCTCAAATGACCCCATTTTGAAAACTAGACCCCTTAACGAATTCATCTAGGGGTGTACTGCGTATTTTGACCCCACAGTATTTGAATGAATCTAAGCAAAGCAGAAGGAAAAAGTTACGATTTTCAATTTTTTTGGCAATTTTTTCAATTTAAAAACAGTTTTTTTGTACAGTGCACATAGGAATGAAGACGTTCACCCCAAAATGGATACCCCCGTTTGTCCCGTGTTCAGAAACATACCCATTGTGGCCCTAATCTACTTACAGGACGCATGGCAAGGCCTATAAAGGACGGAACACCTGTTGGATTTCAGGGCACAACTGAATAAATTCCAGGCCCCATTGCTTATTTGTACAGAATAAAGATTGACTCCCTAAAAATTCCCCCCCTCCCCCTCCGCGCCCTTTTTGGCGTTCGCAAATCTTAGATAAAAGTAAAAATGTGAACTGTGTAGTATTTCCGAAGACAGGGGTAATTACGGAGGCTGGTTGGAATGGGCCCATGGGGCAATAAAACCGGGTATCCCCCCCCCCTCCTCTCATGCTTTTTGGGGGTATTTCATGACCTCAGTGGCGGGTATGGGGTGTAAAAAGTGGCGTTCCGTGAGTCTCCGTAAGCTTGATGAGGTGCGGCGGTCTCACACAGAAGGCGCTGAACAAGGTGCTCCTGGAACTGCAGGAAAGCGAGCGTTCCCGGGGCTTCTTGTAAAATACGTATCACAGGTAGCGGTCTGAATAACGCCGGGCTCACGCGGGTGCAGGCGGAATCTGCTTGCGGAGGCCCACAGCGGATCCCATCTGTGAGCCCGGCTGTGACCCTGCGTACGGCTGCGTAATGTACTGCGCATAACTGCGTACTCACACAGGCGGTCATGCACAGTACACCTTTGTTTGTATTTCCCGCACCATCGCTTAGCGATGACGCGGGTACCCGCAGCCCGTATACAATGTAGTTGCGTATGGACTGCGGGTATATCCGCGACCATGGAGCACAATGGGCTCTATGTTGCCGATATCCGCAGTAAAATAGAACCTGCTGCGTTCTCTTTTCTGCGAGTGGATTACGCAATTCTGACCCGCTAATGTGAGCGGAATTGGGTAATCCAATGCAATTGATCTGCGTATTACCACGGATCAGACGCATGCGGAATCCGTCATTCCTATCCGGTCATGTGAGACCGGCCTAAGGTAGATCGCTACCTTTTTATCACGTGACCGGGGACCGCTCAACGAGGCCACCCGTCACTGCTCCAGGCTCTCGGTGACCGTTGGTCGCTGGGAGCAAGGAGATTTTAAGTTTCCTGGGCTCCCTGACTCCTGCGCATGTGTCCGGCTTTTTGCCGGCAATCGCATGTGCAGAATCCTGGAAGGTCCACGGAGGAAGATCGCGTCGGGATTCAAATACGCAGGCCTCCGGTAAAAAGTTTCATCTCCTCTCACCGATCGCATCAGTGAGGGGAGATGAAACTTCAAATTTTTTTTTTAACTTTTACGTGATCGCCATTATTGGATAATGGCGAACACGTGACCAGGAACCGCTCACCGCGGACCCCCATTAAATCTCCATGCTCTTGGCTACGTTTTGTAGCCAGGAGCAGGGAGAATTTAAATTATCCTGGCAATCCACAGCTTTTGCGCATGCGCCCGCCATTTTGGCGACGGGCGCGTGTGCAGAAGCTGTGGTAAGGTCCGCGGATAAATCTGGGGGCCTTAGGTACGTACTTTCATCCTCCCTCACGGATATGATCCATGAGGGGAGATGAAACGTACGCTTTTTAAACTTTTAAAAACTTTTTTTAACTTTTTTTTTTTTTTACTTTTTTACACTTTTTTCTCACTTTACATGATCACTGTCATCCATTGGATGACAGTGATCATGTCCCCGGTATAATCTCTCTGCTCCTAGCTACACATGGCAGCCAGAAGCAGAGGGATTTTAAATTTCCCGGGGCTCGAGCCCGTCTGTTCACGCGCCCGATGTCAATCATCGGGCGCGCATGTGCAGACGGGGATTCGGGTCCCGGGACATCGGGACACCGCTGAGGACTGGGGGTGAGTATTTTCACCTCCCCTCATGGATCCGATCCATGAGGGGAGGTGAAACTGACTTTTTTAAAACTTTTTTTTAACTTTTTCGCGATCGCCGCTAACCATTGGATAACGGCGATCGCGGTACCGGGGACCGCTCACCGCAGTCCCCGCTGACATCTCCTGCCTCCCGGCTACCTACAGGAGCCGGGAGCCAGGAGATTTTAAATCTCCCGCGCCGCCGGGCCTTCTGCGCATGCGGCTGACGTAATGCCGCCTGGCGCGCATGCGCAGAAGACCGGCTTCGGGCCCCGGAGCGGCAGGAGAGCGGGGAGCAGCGTGCCAGACATCGGTGAGTAATTTCAGCTGCTCCGATGGATCCGATCCATCAGAGCAGCTGAATCTTTAACTTTAATGTACTTTTATTTACTTTTTTTGCGATCGGCGCTATCCATTGCATAGCGCCGATCGCAATGCCGGGGGGGGCTCCGAACAGCCCGGGATGACAGCTCCATGCTGTCAGCTACCTGCGGACACCGACAGCATGGAGCTGTCACGTCCAGAGCCCGAGGGGCACTATTCTCTGCAGGAAGCATGTTTTTACGTCCTCAGAGAATAGAGCCCACTTCGGGAGGACGTAAAAACACTATGGGCTGGTCGTTAAGGGGTTAATGCACGATGTACATTACAAAGTGCATTAATATGGCCATACAGAAGTGTATAACCCCACTTGCTGCCGCGAGACAACCCCTTTAAGCTGTATTGATGCTAAAATTTAATAAAAATCTTTAATAAGGAAAAAAAATATTTTTCTTCAACATTTTGAATATTTACTTCTGCTCTGTCAAGGAAATCCTCGTCTTCCTTAATAAGTTTCAATGTAGCTATTTTCTCCTGAAAACGTTGCACCTTTTCCTTCAATAGAGACAGGATACCCCTTACCTTTTAGGGTACCAACAAGAAACCCTAAGTGTCCAAAAATCTCACACTTAAATTCTTTCTAGTTTGCCAGTAAATATATTGGCTTTTGACACTGCTGATGTGGCAACATATGCTTGCATAGTATTAAATTAATAAAAATTGTCATTATCAAATGGTTTTATGCAGCTTTCCAATTTTCAGTAGCTATCAACTTTATACTGCACTCATCAATGCCACATCAGAATTTTTTGTTCACAGTTTTCACCAAACTGTTCCTTTAGCCTACACTACAAAAGAAGACGTTTATACATTAACAGAGTAGTTTGTGAGTAGTTGTGTAGGTGTTTCCATGTGAAACAGGGTTGGTGATTAAAATGTTTTGCTATATGGGAATGTAAGTAAGCCAGTCAGTTGCTTTCAATGGGGCTGCCGCTGCTGCCGACAGCTTCATTGAAAGCAATGGGATGTCGGCAACCCCTGCAGTGATTTTGGGGGAAGGGCTTTAAATATAAGTCCTTCCCTGAAAATCATCCCTAGCTTGTGTAAAAAAATAAGAATCTATACACACCTCTCTGGCGCTGTCGGGGCTCGACGCGTCTAGCCGCTTGGCTTCCCTGCACTGTACTGAAGCTCTTTCAGCAGGCGAATATTTAAAATCCCCGCCTCCTTACAGGGCTGTGTCTGATTGGCTGAGTGCTCAGCCAATCACAGGCAGCACTCAGCCATTCATTCAATGACAGCTGAGCATTGCCTGTGATTGGTCACAGCGCTTAGCCAATCACAGGTAACACTCAGCCATTCACTGCCGGAGAGGTGAGTATATGTATATTATTTTTTTACTCAAGCTGCGGATGATTTTCAAGGAAGGGCTTATATTTAAAGCCCTTCCCTGAAAATCACTGCAGTGGTTGCCTGCATCCCATTGCTTTCAATGGGGCCACCTGCAGCAGCAGCAGCCCCATTGACAGCAATGGGAGAACATCAAGGTCCTCTGCCACAGCTGTGACAGCTGTGGCAGGGGTTTCTTTACTCCCTGCGGAGAGTGCCATCATCACTGATCACTGTGACAGTGCTGTCAGTTTCCAGTGACAAGGGGACTCCTCGCGGGGAATACATGCAGCATGGACCTATGCAGTGCACGCATGTCCTAGCTTTTGCAGGTGCGTGAATTTGCACGCCTGTAAAACATGGACATGTGAACACATCATAGAAAACCATAGGTTCTAATAGACATATGGTTTTGTGCACACATAGGTGCATGCAAAACAACGCTCGTCTGACCGAGGCCTGATGCAGTAAACCAGTTAGAATCCAAGTTTAAAATTTTAGCAATGGTATGAAAATGAGAAAAGAAATCGGACTGAATGATATTAGACCCTGTGGGGGAAATGTATTATAAAAGGCATTTTACATGCCAGTGTTAATCTGAAGTGCGCTGGAAAATGATGCACCAAATGTATTCATAGATACATGTCTCTAAATAAATGTGTCATGCCTTCGGCTTTCATGCACCAGAAAAAGAAATCTACTACAATATATGCCAAGTATGAGCTGGTGTAGATCTGCTGTGCTATAATTTATGCCAGAAGGCCCTGCCACATTCTGCTAAACTCCTCCCACTGTTTTGAAATGGCAGAAATGGCATTAAATTGAAAAAAAAAAAACACTCTTTTTTGTGCATAAATGGGGTGCCCCAAAATATGCAACTTTTCCCCATTTCAAAGGGCACAAACCCCTTCATAAAAAAACCCTGTGGCTTTACACTGAGCAGAGAAGGAAGTATGATATGGGAGGCATCACTTTTAACCAAGTTTACAGAGACTTTCATATAGATCTTCTGGTAGTTGTCCGTTTACTAACTGTTGATATGCAGTATATATGTTATAATACAAGAAGACTGCACAGTGAATATAAACCATTCCAGTGAATGTACATCTTTACTGAAGTAATCAGTGAATGTGGAAGGAATCATTTCAATACAATAAACCCACATTAATTGTATATCCTCCTAGTGTTTCTTAATCTTTACTAACTGTGTTCGGGCAATGTTAAAAAATTAAAATAGTTTAAAGGGGTTATCCTTACCATTATCGAACTTGCCACTTCCGGTTGCAGTCCAACAAGAGTTCACATGGTATTGTGACCTTCATTGTTGATGACATCATAGGACAGTGATGGGCTGTCGGCTCATTAAAATAATTAGGCTAGGCCCTCTTTCTATCCCTGCATCTGTACTGATAGAAAGAGGGCCTTGGCTAATTATTTTAATTAGCCAACAACCCATCGCTCTCCTATGATGTCACCAAAAATGGAGGCTGTGCTCGTATAACCTCTTATCAGAACGCAACCGAAAGCTGTGGGTCCGGCTCTGCGCGTTCTGAAAAATTAAAATCGCTAAATAACCTCTCCAAAGAAAAACTATTTAAAAAAGCTTTTAATTGACCTTATTTATTCCAGAATCGCAAAAAAATGAGTAATTTCAACAAGCATGAACTGGCATTCTTCTTGCATTTACACTTCATTGTCTCACATTTCAAAGTGCACGGATACTTAAAGGGGTTGTCCCACTTCTAGCGGTTTTAATGCAGGCAGCAGACAGCTCTGTATATTGTGCAGTGGTCTGGGTTTGGTACTGCAGGCCGAGTCCTATTCACTTTAATAGGACTCAGCCGGCAGTACCATTCTGGGTCACTCCACAATGGACGGAGCTGTCTGCTTCCCGCAGCAAAACGGCTAGAAGTTTAACAACCCCTTTGAAAAAGCTTTGTCCTGTACATTTAGATTAGACAGTTACAATCCTCCTTAAAGTAACAATTTGCTCTGAGGGAACTTCACATTCAGCAATCTCTTTTTCCGGCCAAGCCAATAATTAAGACCTTCTTTGATTAAATGAACTTTAAACCTTGAGCTCATTTGGAAGTATTATTTGCCTGCATCCGAACAATGAGCATGTTTTCTACATCTTGCTTTGCTCTCTCAAAACTTTCTGGACTCTGACAATGACGGGGCTTGCAATAAACCTTTGAAAGATTGAGCCAGAATTTTTTTTTTTAACTGACCACAATTTTGTTAATGAACTGTTTACCATTGTCAGACTGTAGCACTAACGGAGTGCCAAACAGAGTAAAGATCTCAATGATGTTGCTGCATATTCCATCTGCTGATTTGCATCACAAATTTGGTGAATAGTCTTGATAATGAAGTACAAATCTGTAGTCACCTTCTTTTTTGGTAGAGGACAAGGCTTTTTAAAGCATTTTTGCACTTTGCAAATGCAAAACTTTGAAGTGTAAATGCAAAAAGAATGAACTTCAGAATACCATAACTTTTTAATATACTGCAATCAATAAAAACGTTAAAGGGCTTTTTTTATTGTTTTGTTTCAAATTCAGTTTTCCCAACCCAAAGTTAGTAGAGGTTCGCTTTCACTAGTGAATGTAAGCAGAAAACACTGTAGTACACATCCACTGATTATTCTAGTGAAGGTGTGCCCTCACTAGTAACAGTCTTCATTCACTGGCTATATTACTCTGGGAATGCATACATTCTGCACAACGTGTAAAGTATTCGCATCTTTCATAGTTTCAAGTGCCTTTTCCTTGTAATTCACATCACAGACAAGTGAATAAAACATTCTGTACTGTTGAGGATTTTTTTTTGCTTGTCATGCTCAAAAGCTTTAGAAGATAGTCATTATAAAAATGCATCCAAACGGCTCTTTGCGGGCGGATGACACAAATGCTGTACAGCTTTCTCAGTACAAATTATACAGCAGTATTTATTGGGGTCACAAACTGTTTTACTCAATGCTTTTGAAAATGGCTGATGTTCAGAAAAGCCCACATGGGCCCAATTTTCTACCGAGCTTGTTGTATGGTGTACATAGCGAGAGCATTTTTCACTTGTATGCTACCTTTACGGCACTCTTGTTTAAATAATGTGCATGGATTCATGGAGGCTGGAGAAGCTAACTGCTTCAGGCAGAGATATGGACAAACAGAATAAGAGCTGCAGATAACTTTATAGCTTACATTTGGAAAAATATTGAAATGGTTAGCATTACTAAAAAAAATTGATGGCGCTTAAGCATAACACTTCTGTCTTGTTAAGCTGACTGTGCTCATGAATATAAGGTAAAGGGAAGTTTAGATGCAGTAGACTAGTTTTGCTATGGATTTCTGTAAGGCCACTTTTAGACTATTGTATTTTAACTCTGGATTTTGGTTCGTGTTTTGTGGACTGTAATACAAAGCTATGGTCGAATATCCATATTTTCTACAGCTGATTTCTTAAAAATGCAGCATGACCTATTTTTGTCCGTTTTTGCCTCTGTATTGCTATTCTTTTCCATTGGGATCAGTATTTGCCCATAAAGAATAAAACCAATTAAACTAATATGGGGGTAAATCCAGATCAAATATTGATGAAATACTATTGATATATAGTTGTAAATGTCACCTGTAAGACATCCATATTAAGGATCTGTGTTACGGACGTGTTATAACATGCTATTCTGAAACTGGCCTAAAACAAAAGTTAAAGGGATTGTCCCGCGCCGAAACGGGTTTTTTTTTTATTCAATAGGCCCCCCGTTCGGCGCGAGACAAACCCAATGCATGTGTTAAAAAAAACAAAAACGTTTAGTACTTACCCGAATCCCCGCGCTGCGGCGACTTCTTCCTTACCTTAGCAAGATGGCCGCCGGGATCTTCACCCACGATGCACCGCGGGTCTTCTCCCATGGTGCACCGTGGGCTCTGTGCGGTCCATTGCTGATTCCAGCCTCCTGATTGGCTGGAATCGGCACACGTGATGGGGCGGAGCTACGAGGACCAGCTCTCCGGCACGAGCGGCCCCATTCACCAGGGAGAAGACCAGACTGCGCAAGCGCGTCTAATCAGGCGATTAGACGCTGAAATTAGACGGCACCATGGAGACGAGGACGCTAGCAACGGAGCAGGTAAGTGAATAACTTCTGTATGGCTCATAATTAATGCACGATGTATATTACAAAGTGCATTAATATGGCCATACAGAAGTGCTGAACCCCACTTGCTTTCGCGGGACAACCCCTTTAAGGATCCTCTTTGAAGGGCATATATCTCATCTGTATGCTGTCCATGTATTTCATGGACAGCACACAGACCCATTATAGCCAATCAGTCTATTCATATGAACGCTTTTTCATACAGCCCAATGGTCTACTTGAAAAAAAAATTGCTGCATGTCCTATTCTGATCCATATTATGGAAAAGAGTAAGAAATGCAATGTTCATTGCCCCAGCCACTCAGAAAGTACATGAACATGCTTCTATGAGCTGTCCGATGTGAGTTTCACCCGTCTGAATGGGCCCTATGGTCTGCAGCAGAAATCTTCAGCAAATATGCAACATATACGCCATGCCCTAAAATGCATGTGGATGGGATGGGATTTAGTAAAACATCATTCACTGACATTGTACTGTGCTTTGGTACAGATTTTTTTTATTGTAATAATAGCTTTTTCTGCTCTGTCTTCCTAATCTGCTCCGCCATCCCGACCCTCGGCATTCTCATACAGGACTCTTTAATAAGTCAGTGGAAAGGCAGTAAATGCACGTTCACAACAGGGGAGCAGACTAGGGGAGGAGATGTCAGTTTACTCTGACTGACAGAATTTGCTAAGATTTCAGTCCTCCAGTCTGTAGTACCTTGAAAAATACAAGCATAGAAATCAAACAATCAGAAATTTTTTCAAGAAAACCAATTACAAAAAGTCTTCATTTCGAAAAACACATTGATTAAAAAAAAAAAAGAAAGAGTGCAACAATTGTAACAAATTTAGGTGGTTTAAGAAATTTACTGTATATGCTTGAGTATTAGCCGACCCGAGTATAAGCTGAGTCAATACGTTTTACCACAAAAAAAATGGTAAAACTTATTGACTCGTGTATAAGCCAATCTATACTCGAGTATATACTGGGTAAAAAAAAAAACCGCAATACTCACCTCTCAGCCGGCGTCTGTGTCTCTGGCATGATGCTGTCCCCAGCGCAATGCTCTCCCCGGCAGTGCAGCAAGCTGCTTCAGACTTCTCCCCGCTGTCATTTCCCTGGCTTGGTTTTGAATTCCCCCACTGTCAGCAATGTGTAACTAAGCGCTGTGATTGGATTGAGGCCCAGCCAATCACAGCTGGTGCTCGATAAACCAATCACAGCCATTCAGTGATGTCATTCACTGAATGGCTGTGAATGATCAAGCACCGGCTGTGATTGGCTGGTGTTCGATCCAATCACAGCACTTAGTTAAACAGGTGAGGGGATTCAAAACCGAGCCAGAGAGATAACAGCGGGGAGAAGTCTGAAGCATCTTGCCGCAATTCCAGGGACAGCATCGCGTTGGGGACACAGATGCCAGCTGAGAGGTGATTATTATGTTTTTTGTTTTTTTTTACCTCACTCGAGTACAAGCTAAGGAGGGCTTTTTCAGCACATTTTTTTGTGCTGAAAAACTCAGCTTATACTCTTGTATATATATATATATATATATATATATATATATATATATACAAATGATAAATGTGTAAAAAAAAAACCTTTTGTGAACAGGATTGTACAAAATTTCTTGACGGGTTTGAAAATCGTACAGCTTTTAGGATCTGCTTCTTTC
The DNA here is from genome assembly GCF_035609145.1 of Eleutherodactylus coqui. Classification (NCBI taxonomy): domain Eukaryota; kingdom Metazoa; phylum Chordata; class Amphibia; order Anura; family Eleutherodactylidae; genus Eleutherodactylus; species Eleutherodactylus coqui. Next base: position 228,558,031 of record NC_089838.1, on the reverse strand, counting down.
TATTCAACATTTTACATGCAGTAACCTGGGTGGTTTGTGGCATTTGTCCCTTTGATTTAAAAATGGTAAATATTATCGGAGAAACACATTATTTTGTATGTTGTGTTATTTCTGGTCTAATAGAAAGACTTTAGAAATATTATAGTCTAAACTGTAGGGTAAATCAATGGAAGGCTGGATAAAGGGATGGACTGTTACCATTCTATGTGCATTATAATTTTCACAAAATGTATCAAAATTGCAATATCTTGCTGCTACAGTAATATGATAGTCTTATAACAAATAGGATATTTCAGCCTGATGTGCACAACTATGATACTTGTGGTCTTACTGTGATACAGGTATATTTCAATAGAAAACTGTATGTGTGCTTGTTAATGTCCATACTATGAAATGAAAGACACATTCACAGCTGTTGAGGTCATGGATTTAGTGTAATAAAGTTTTGTTATAAAATCCAATAAAAATATCAGCGTCCTCTAAATTTGATGGAACAATATCTAGATAAAATACCAACTCAATAGAGTGACTATTAGATTTCATATGCCATCCATAGATTTCTTACTAGTAGAAAAAAAAGGTGTTTGTGTATTTTTTCTTTAAGAAACCTAGTTTAAAAATTGCATTACAGAATAACATCTAAGAAAAGCAATAGCTTACATATATTCCATTGATTATTTATAGTGGTAATGAGGACAACAAACTACACCAATTTCAAGAATATCCTGAAGATGAAGAGGAGAATTTAGGAAGACTGATGTTTTTTTTAATATGGTATGGTAAGATATGGTATATTATTGAGAGATGTATGCCTCCCTAATAAATTTGGCACATCTTTGCCCAATCCAGGCATCAGAAATTTCTAGCTACTTTTCAAAAGTACTTTTCAATTTTAGATTCTCGAAAACTGGCATAAATGGTTTAGTAAATTCCTCACAAAGTGTAGGTTATCATTTGAACAATCATTTACTATTTGTCTACAATGCATTTGTAAAGTCTTCAGACCCTTTCACTTTTTTTACATTTTGCTATATAGGGGCCTTGTGCAAATAAAAAAAAAATCAAGTTTCTCTCTATCATTCTAGACTCAATACGCGATAATTACAAAGTGAAAACAGAATGTTAAAAAAATCTTTTGTGCATTTTTTTAAATGGAAAACTAAAATTTTTCATTAACATAAGTATTCAGACCCTTTGGTTTGACACTTGAAATTTAGCTCTGCAGGTCCCCATTTCTCTTGATCATTCCTGAGATAGTTCTACACCTTCATTGGGGTCCAGCTGTGGTAAATTCAGTTGATTGGACATTATTTTTAAAAGCACACCCCTGCAATTAGAGCCAAAACTAAGCCATTAAGAGGAAAGAACTGCCTGAAGAGCTCAAAGACAGGATTGTGTGGAGACACAGATCTGGAGACGCCTACAAATATAGTTCTGCTGCACTGGAAGTCCCCAAGAGCACATTGGCTTCCATACTTTCTAAATAGGAGAGGTTTGGTAGAGGTAAGAGAGGTGATCAAGAACCTAATCTCACTCTGGCTGAGCTCCAAAGATCCTGTATGCAGATGGGAGAAACTACCAGAAGGTCAACCATCACTGCAACAATCTGCGGCCAGAAAGAAGACTCTCCTCAGTAAGAGACACATGAAAGCCCTTCTGGAGTTTATCAAAAAGCACCTAAAGGACTCTCAGACTGTGAGAAACAAGATTCTCTGGGCTGATAAAAATAACATTGAACTTTTGGCCTCAATTCTAAGCATTATGTCTGGAGGAAACCAGGCACTGCCCAATAATAACCCTATAGTGAAGCATGGTGGTGGCAGCATCATGCCGTGGAGGTGTTTTTCAGCGGCCTGGACAGGGAGACTGATCAGGGTTGATGGAAAGCTGAATGGAGCAAAGTACAGAGATATTCTTAATGAAAATCAGATTTAGAGCTCAAGCGACCTCAGACTGGGCAGAAGGTTCACCTTCCAACAAGACAATGGCCCTAAGCACAAAGCCAAGACCAAACAGAAGTGGCTTAGTGACTACTCTAAGAATGTCCTTGAGTAGCCTAGCAAGAGCTCCTTATTGAACCCCATCAAACATCTGCGGAGAGATCTGAAAATTGCGTCCATGGACGATCTGCAATGAAAAGTGGAGAAAATCCTGACATCCAGGTGTACAAGCTTTGTGGCATCATACCCAAGAAGACTAGAGGCTGTAATCACTGCCAAAGGTACTTCAACTAAGTAGTAAATACAGGGTGTAAAGACTTATGTCAATGCAAAATGTTAGTTTCTCAATTTTAAAAAATGTTGAAAAATTTCTAATATTGTGCTTTTACTTTGCCATTATGGGGTACTGAGTGCAGAATGATGGGGAAAATTGACATTTTTTATTTTGCACAAGACCACGACATAATAAAATGTATAAAAAACACTGAAAAGGGCTGAAAACTTTCCAAATTCATTCTATCCATCCATCCCTTCATAAATGACAGCAATTTCATACCAGCATGTATCTTGAGTAGAGATGAGCGAACACCAAAATGCTCGGGTGCTCGTTACTCGGAACGAAATTCCCGCGATGCTCGAGGGTTCGTTTCGAGTAACGAACCCCATTGAAGTCAATGGGCGACCGAAGCATTTTTGTATTTCGCCGATGCTCGCTAAGGTTTTCATGTGTGAAAATCTGGGCAATTCTACAAAGTGATGGGAACGACACAGTGACGGATAGGGCAGGCGAGGGGCTACATGGTGGGCTGCATCTCAAGTTCACAGGTCCCACTATTAAGCCACAATAGCGGCAAGAGTGCCCCCCCCCCCCCCCCCCGCAATGTCAGCGTAAAGATTGTTCTCCTCTGCCATAGCTGTAACAGCTGTAGCAGAGAAGAACGATGTTTGCCCATTGAATTCAATGGAGCGGCAATACAGCCGCTCCATTGAAAGCAATGGGCTGCCGGCGTGCGCAGGGTGAATTGTCGGGAAGGGGTTAAATATATAACCCCTTCCCTGCAATTCATCCAGAAATGTGTAAAAATAAAAATATATACCGGCGTATAAGGCGACGGGGCGTATAAGACGACCCCCCAACTATCACCTTATACGACGGTAATACAGTGGAGCAAAGAATAAAAAGCATTACTCACTTCTTCAGACGATCTGCGGCGCTCCTGCAGGCTGTCACTCCCTCCTGGTGTTTGCAGGCTCTTGCTCCCTCCTGGTTCCCGGCAGACTATTGCTTTCTCTACGAAAGGCTTGAAATCCCCGCCTCCAGAACCACAGCCAATCACAGCCATTCAATGACATCATTGTCATTGGCTGTGATTGGCTGAAGGCACATGTGTTTCTGGAGGCAGGGATTTAAAGCCTTTCGTAGAGAAAGCAATAGTCTGCCGGGAACCAGGAGGGAGCAAGAGCCTGCAAACACCAGGAGGGAGTGACAGCCTGCAGGAGCGCCGCAGATCGTCTGAAGAAGTGAGTAATGCTTTTTATTCTTTGCTCCACTGTATTACCGGCGTATAAGGTGACAGTTGGGGGGTCGTCTTATACGCCCCGTCGCCTTATACGCCGGTATATATTTTTATTTTTACACATTTCTGGATGAATTGCCGGGAAGGGGTTATATATTTAACCCCTTCCCGACAATTCACCCCGCGCACGCCGGCAGCCCATTGCTTTCAATGGAGCGGCTGTATTGCCGCTCCATTGAATTCAATGGGCAAACATCGTTCTTCTCTGTCACAGCTGTTACAGCTGTGGCAGAAAAGAAGGATTTGTCTTCTATATGTTCTCAATGGGGTCGGCGCTGCTGCCGCCGGCCCCATTGAGCGCATATAGAGAAGATTTATGGCCTTTAGAAGGACCGTTGGGGTTCTTGAAGCCTATAATAACTCCTAACACTCTCCCTATAGCAGCTCCAACACGATAGCACTTTCCCTGAACTAATGTCAGAATGCATCCGTAGCGAGCCGCGGGAGGGGCAGATTTCAATACTCGGGTGACACCTAATCTCGCCAGCCACTCACTGCAGGGGGGTGGTATAGGGCTTGAACGTTGCAGGGGGAAGTTGTAATGCCTTCCCTGTCTTTCTATTGGCCAGAAAAGCGCGCTAACGTCTCAGAGAAGAAAGTGAAAGTAACCCGAACACCGCGTGGTACTCGTTAAGAGTAACGAGCATCCTGAACACCCTAATATTCGCCCGAGCATCAATCTCGGACGAGTACGTTCGCTCATCTCTAATCTTGAGTAAAGGTTTACTGTAAACGACAGCTCTCCATGAAGGAGGTTCTCATCAGCAAGTCCCACTGAGATTTGCTATGTGGCCTACCTAATGAAAGATTTCCATTCAACAAGATAGATGCTGCAATTAATGCTGCATGCATTGTATCTATGCCCTGATGTATAACTGGAATGTTTTTGATAGTAAAGAAAGAGAAAGGTATATCTTGGAGAGTTCCTATAGTAATAAGAAAAACTAAGTACACAGAATTGTACCAGCTGACGGAATGCTGTATGTTACTGGTTGAAGAGGGTCCCTGTTCTCGTTTTGAGCGTGTAGTGTTTCTTTGCTTATACCTTGGATTACTGAAATGGCCCCAGGTTACCCAGGCAGCCTTCTTGTACTCCAGGCATCTCTCCGGTCCAGTCCAGATAGTGGATAAAGGGTACTTCAATTTAACGCCTACGTTGATAAGGGGTTTAGGTGGGATTGCCCTGGGCAGGGTAAGCCCACCTTGCACCAGGTGAGTTAATATTCACTCATACCATTGTTTGAATAAGAAATTTAGCACGAGGCGCTTTTCTCATAATTCTTTTTTTTATCCTATAGTCACAAGAATAACTAAGTATACCCTATACTTTTACATATCAGGACATAATAAGAAAAATCTGTCCCTTAGAAGTTTCCAAAATTAAGTAAATACAACCCCAGATGCTAAACAAGAGATGACATATTAAACCATGTCATTATTTAACAAAAACTAGGCCAAAATGCAGAAGCAGTGTGTGAAAAATTAAGGACACCCCATGAATGAATATCTTGCAGAACTACCTTTAGCAGCAATAACTTAAAATAACTGTTTTTTACAAGACTTTATCAGTCTTTCGCATCCTTCTAGAGGAATTTTACCTGTAGCTCTTTGCAATGTTGCTTCAGTTCATTTGGGTGTGTGGACATTCATGTATGTACAGCTCTCTTAGGCCACTCTCACATCAGCGTATGTAAAAACGCAAGTTTTTTACAATTGCATATTTACTGCAGTTTTTATGCACCCCAATGATTTCTATAGGAGATTTATGCACAAATACATGCATAAAACACCTGCCAGAGGACCTTAAAGTGTATGTAACGTGCTGGTGTACTCATCATACTTCAAGTTTTGACTACAGATCACATATAATCAACCAAAACCTCACATACTAAAGTATGAACTCTAGACCAGATTTGGTTTAAAGAGCTTTTATTAAATAGAATGCTATACCGAATACATAAATATGAATAGTAATAAAGATCAAAAGATGTGGCAAGCCTTTTTTTATATTAAGATCAGATTCAGATGAACATATTTTGGCCACATTTTAGCATTAAAACCCATATCATAGCAAAGTTATCCATGGTGATGAAAGTTCTATAAAGTAGAACTGTGTAGCTGCGTAATAAAGATGCTAAAATGTGGCCATATTACAGCCATCTATAACCCGTCCTCGTATATAGTGCTTCCTTATGTAGAACTTTGTCGGCATGGTGTATTAGCATAGAAGTAATCATTGTGCTTAATTTTGCTTATTTGAAACCTCACTCATACATTGTAAATGTGTCGGCGCACACTGTATCATGCATCATTTTGTAATGTTTCACTGTATTTTAGTTTTAGCCCAACTTTAACATAAAAGATCCATGTTTGCACGATGGCTTTATATATTAATGTATCTTTAATCTGTCACTTAGGCTGCTATGTTAGTACTGTAGAGGTACTTTTAGCACACTTTGCAGTAACACACTTTGGACATCCAGGGATTCTGCTTACTGTCATCTGAAAAAGAAACCAAATAAAATAAATTAGAAATGTACAGAATTTCTACTAATTCAGTTAAATCCTGTATACCTGTGTCACCCGGAATACGCACGAAGGACGCTTTCACACAAGCATAATACAAGCACAATTTTGCGCTACAATCTCCAAATTGAAAAACGCCACACTATAGCACCCATAGAGGTGTATGCAGGGTAGGATTATCACTGGCTCCAGGCCCCATGACATCTGACATTCGGAGGGGCCAGCAGCTGCCCGCTCACTGACAGGCTGAGGGATGCCCCCCAGGACTGGTTCTCACTGGTTCAGTAAAACTGGTGAGAAGCAGTTACATCACTTTCTGTGTTGGTTAAAAAGAAAAAAAAACTACATACTGACCTGTTTCACCCCTTCTTCCCAATCAGCTCTGAACTGCTTTTTCCTACTTACGGGTATACATACGGACAAATGGCTGGCACTGGCCAATGCCTGGCCTCACATTTTGAGACCAGGGATTGGCCACAACGGTCACATGTTCGGCACATGCACACTACCTGGAAGTAAAAATGAGCAATATGGAGCAACTTGTGGGAAGATAAACAGGGGAGTATGTAGTTTTTTTTTTCACCAGCTCAGAAAGGGGCATAATGATTTCTGTAGGCAAAAAGGTGCACAATGCTTTATGGGGGCAGAAAGGGACACAATAACTTGGGAGGGCCCATATAATTATTTAAGGGGCATAACTATGTGGATAAAAAATGTCATAATTATTTATGTGGGCAGTTAAGGGGCATTATTACTTATGGGGACAGAAAACGCAGCATTACCTACGAAGGCAGAAGTGGCGGCATTATTAATTATGGGGCTAGAAAGGAGGCATTATCACTTATAGGGGCAGAGAAGGGGAATTACTATCTTTAGGGGCAGTAAAGGCGACATTATTACCTACTGAGGCAAAAAAGGATGTATTATCTGTGAAGGCAGAAAAGGCTGCAGTATTAATTATGGGACAGAAAAAGTCTCATAATTACTTCTAAGAGCAATAAAGAAGGCATTATTAATTATGGGGGAAGAAAAGGGCCATTATTACTTTATAGGACAGAAAAGGGACATTATTATTTATGGGGCAAGAAAAAAGGACTTATTACTAATGAAGCATAATATGGGGCACTTTGACTGTATGGAGGGCGCTAAAAGCAGCACTTACTCTGTGGGGCCTAATTACTATTGGAGCACTATGTAAAACATAGGGAGGGTGATATAAAAACAAAGATCCAAAAATATTTGTATGTCAAATTCTGCAGTTACAGGCTGTGGCTGGGAGAATTCAACATGGCAGTCTTGGCCCGGATAAAGAAGAAAAGAGAGAGAGAAAGACATCCATCAGAGATGACGCCACATGTGATAAGTGGGGGTAACTGCACTGTAATCAATATTACCATGTAGAGCTGGTATCTGACTGTTATTTAGAGCTATACCATTTCTATACAAACCTTTATCTGGCCCTTATTATATGGGGTCCCATAGTTCCTCTGTTTACCTCCAACTACAAACTATATATATATATATATATATATATATATATATATTCTATTTCAAAAAATTGTAGCATATTCTATTGGATACAGCAGCACACATTTATTCTCCCATAGAAGCTTTGCTCCATAATATAACAAGCCAGAGAGACTCTATTTGACTCTGTATAAGTTCTGTCCATGCCGCTCTGTCATTTGGATGGTGCTTGAGGATGACTGATACCTTGTGATGGCACTTCTTATTGTCTGCATTAGCTATGGTCAATAAAGTAACCACACTCAAGATAATATACAGTTTAACTACAGCTAATGCTTTAGTCATGGGCTAAATATACTGCAGTGATGGCCAAGACATTTAGATGTTGTTTATGCAGGAAGAACACAAAGAAAGTGAAGCACAACTTTGTATTTATATTCTGCTAGATTATTATTTACACTTTTGAAGTCCAGAGAACAAAAAGGCACACCAGAACCTGGCAACGTTTAGACTTGGACAAATATGGATTACCTAGTCAGAAAATGTTTAAAGTAATCGTCCGATAGTAAAAAACGTCTTAAAGAGTTCTTAAAAAAAATACGAAAGATTTATTAAGCTAAATGCACCAGAATTCTGGCTCATTTTGCACCAAAAAACTTTGTGACACCAGATTTATTGTGTGTTTTGGACACTTTTTGTGTCTCAAAAGGGGTAAGAGCCTTAAAATGCACAAAATTTTGATTCAAAATGTTGTTACATAGTGAGCCAACCAAGAGGTGACATAAGGAAAAGAAAAGTCCCTAACCAATCTGGTAAGAGGTGACAAATCCATCACACAGCCTGAGCCACTGTGATAAATTTGGCGCATCTCCTGGTCTAGTTTTAAGCTGTATACATTTAAGACAGTGATAATAAATCTGCACACTGAATTGAAAATAAAAACAGTCTGCTTATTCTCGTATACGCAGGTCTGTCAATATAACAAGATGACATCCTCTATATCTCAGCTTGGAACGTTTTTACTAGCTCACATTTACATAGGAGAAAGAGATCGCACTGCCATTCAGAGACTTTGTATTTACCTTCATTTGTATCAGCTCATCATAAAAATAATTGGACATGATGGATTTCTATATGTTGTCCTATTTGCCCCTTAGAACTTATATAAAGGAATTCTACATACACTTTATGTATTTCAAATATTCTCTTGTACTAAACCATTAATAGGAAACTTTCACAAGCCGTTTATAAAAGGCCTGAAGTATACATGAAGAAATGTTACATTATCATCAGTCCCAGACTTTCTAGACCAATGCCTTTTGCTTCAGTGCCTCCATGACTATACTTTTGCTACATCATACTCTGGAAGCACAATCTTGTTATAGGGACTCTGTGGATCAAAATCATCATTGATTCCAGAGGCCACATTTATAACTACAATCCTACAGCCCAAGGACAGGAGTGGTGGTGCTGTATGTTGAATGGAAAGTATATTCTTTTTCCCTACTCCCACACAAAACCACTGAAGCTACAGACACTTGTGTAGATAGTTATTTGGCTTTGCACAATATGCCTGCACAAGGCTATATTCACACAGTTGAGATTTCCATGCAAATTCTGTCCTTGTCTGAGATGGACAGAATTCTCATGGGAAAAGGACCCATTTATTTAAGTGGGGTCTTCCACACAAGCGATTTTTCCCTCAGAACAATGGTTGGAGTTTGAAAATTAGCTGCATGCCCTATTTTTGTGCGAGTCTCATGCAAGAATAGGAAAGGTGATGTGTGGTGTCCCGCACATCACATAGCACATGGACGAAGTGCCTGTATTCTGTGCAAGGTGGCTTGTGCCCGAGGGTCACTGGTGCAACTTGTCCTCACTGGTGTGAATACAGCCTAAAGGAGAAAACTTGGACTCAGGATTTCACTGCAGCAAGTTCGCCTGCGGCCGCTAATCGCGGTGTTAGCAAGCCATGTGAACGAGATTTGTCAAAAATCTCGTCCAGACAGGGCGGTGAATCCATCGTGGCAAAGCCAGAAGAAGACGGTGCTGCGGCACAGATTCTCAGAATGCAGCATGTCCATTCTTTTTTTTTCTGCTGCGTCCGTACTCTCCTCTATGGGAGAGCCGGCTAAAACAGCAAAGCTTGCGGTGAAGCCGCTCCAAAACCCACGGGTAAGTTCCACTGGTTTTGAAGTTGCGCTTTCCCAGCAGGAAATCTCAAGTTTTTTTTTTCTCGCTGCGGCAAAACCGCGAGATTTACGCCGAGAACACGACCCGTGTGGCCCCAGCCTAAGGCTGCCTTCACATGTGGTGGAAATGCTGTTGCGTTTCCACTGCCAGAATTGCATCATGAAAATTTCCAAAACAAATCTGCAGCGTTTTATACAAATACAAGGGCTAAAATCCGCAGCAGATCCGCTATGAAAACCATGGCCAAATCATTACCATTTAAGTGTGGATTTGGCCACTGCGGTTCTCTATTCCAGTTACTCCGTGGCATAGCAATAGGGATCACAGGGGTCACAATTGCACCAGGGCCCATAAGGTAGTGAGGCCTAAGGGCTCATGTCCACGGGCAAAAGAAGAATTAAAATCCGCAGCGGATTTTAACTCTTCTCCTGCACGCGGATCCGCATCCCATAGGGATGCATTGACCACCCGCGGGTAGATAAATACCCGCGGATGGTCAATAAAAGTGATTTAAAAAAGAATGGAGCATGAAAAAATCTGGACCATGCTCCATTTTCGTGCGGGTCTCCCGCGGGGACGGCTCCCGCGGGCTTCTATTGAAGCCTATGGAAACCGTCCGTATCCGCGGGAGACAAAAATCAGATTTTACTCACCCGCTCCGTTTCTTCTCTTCGCCGCGGCGCCATCTTCTCTCAGTCGCGGCCGGATCATTTTGCTTCGGGACGGCGCATGCACGGGGCACGTCACCGACGTCATCCTGCGCATCCGCCGGGCCGAAGAAAGCAGATCTGGCCGCGACGCAGAGCAGATGACGCGGCATCGAAGGAAGTATCCGGAGCGTGCGAGAGGTAAGTTTATTCTGATTTATTCTTATTTTCAGCGCTCATGTCCGCGGGGCAGGAGGGACCCGCTGCAGATTCTCCATGGAGAATCCGTAGCGGGCCTGATTTTCCCCGTAGACATGAGGCCTAAGGGCCCCCCTCAAGACTAGCATTGCAGATTTTTTCATCCTCTTTTGCAACTTATAAGTTGGATTGAATGCAATAAACAATGACATGTAAACTTTCCGTAGACTTCACTTCTTGTGCGGAAAACTCACATGAACTTTCAAAAGACAATCAACATACAGCCTTCTTCCTGTCACTGCAAAAGGCACTAGAGCTTTTGACTGTTGATAATCCCTCAGTGTGTATTGTGCCCCCCTCGCAGCCCTACCGGTACTATATGTGCTATGCCTGCTACAGGGCTTGGTGGTCATTGAATGTTTACATGGAATCATCATTAAACTCCTAATTCTCCTCACTGCTTCATTACAGTGTGAGCAGCACATGTCACCTATCCAGCAGTGCAATGGTTACAGCCTTCTTGTTATAAATGTCCTCTTAGGCTATATTCACACATGTTGAGTGAGATCTTGATTAGTGAAAATTTGACTGTTTCCTATGCAATTTTCATTGTATTTTGATGTGATTTTTCACGTGCTCTGCACTTTTTGGTTATTTTTTCATGTGGTCAACATTAACCTATGTTAGTAACACACATTGCACTTGAAAATCATATGACATACATTTTTTAATGTTCCCATTAAAAAAATTATGGTCGATTCTTAAAGAAGAATCACATGAAAATAGGACATGCAGCGTTCTTTCTAACTTGGACTATCAGTCTGCGAGAAAACGCACTTGCATAACATTCAAATAAATGTGTTCTTTTTGTGCGAGTCCTGTCCATCTCGGAATCAGACAGAAGCCGCACCAGGATAATTGCTCATGTGAATACACCCTTCAGATATGTGTATCTGATATATAGAATGTATGTGTGCGTATATTTTTGGGGGTTGACCACAGCTGGCTGCCATGCAGAGTAGCAGCGGCAGGAAGGGGGGCAAGCTAAACATTGGCACCTGGACCCATGATCTTTTAGCTACGCCCTTGGTGTAATTGCTACATGTCTTTCACTGCGGAGAGCCTGCAGCAATTACTCTACGTGTGAAGGCAGCCAAAGGCCTCATGTCCACTAGGAAATTCGGGCCCACGTGGAATTCTCCATGCAGAATCCCGCAGCGGGTCCCTCCTTTCCTGCTGACATGAGGCCTATAAATTAATAATACTCACCTGTCCGGACACTGCGGGTTCCCGTCCGTCACGGCCGGATCTTCTTTCCTTCTGCCCGGTGGATGTGCTTGGCACACCGGCAGCGTGCCGCACGCATGCACCATGCACTTTTTTTTTTTTGAATCCCTGCTTTCCCGCGGCAGAGCAGAAATTCAGCTGCGGGTGCACCGCGGATACAGACGGCTTCCATAGGCTTCAATGGAAGCCTGGGTGAGCCGTCCGTGTGGGAAACGTGCAGAAAATGGAGCATGCTGTGGGTGATTTCCCGCATGTGCGATCCGCACAGCAGGGAAAAAGGACATCCACAGGTATTTACTTACCTGCGGGTGTCCAATGCATCCTTATGGGCATGGATCACGCGTGCGGGACACCCACGCGGATTTGCTAAATCAATTTTCCTAGTGGACATGAGGCCGAAGGGTTTGTTCACACAGGGCATATATGCTGCATATTTACCATCACTGGTTTGAATATGGAAAATATGCAGCTTATTACAAGCAAAGTGAATGACATGTCAAGGAATCTACATAGCATAAATTGCTATATAAAATAACGGGGGCAGCGGAAATTGACCTGTGGTTCGGATTTTAAATAAGTAGCTTGTCAATGTATGCTGCAGATTTTCACAGCAGCTTTTAGGGCCCTTTTACATGGGCCGATAAATTGTTCAAATTCCTGCATCCAGCAGGAATCTGAAGGCTAGCGTAGGCTAGCGTTAAGTGTAAATGCATGCGCCCACTGAACGACGAATGAGAATTTCTTCGCTCCTCGTTCAGTTTCTGCATGCAGAAAACTGAATGACGGATTGGCCTGTGTAAACAGGCAGTCGTTCACTTCTGAACGACTGCCTGTTTGTCATGAGGGGAGGCAGCTGGGCAAGAAAGATCCCCGATCCACTCTGCCTCCATTCACTGAACAATGCTTGCTCCTGTATATAAGCACAGGAACGATATCGTTGGGACAACCTGTCGGCCATCTGCTTCTGAAAGATCATCCCAGTTTAAAGGGCCTCCTTCAAATGAGTGGGTGAAATCCACTGTGAATCCGTGCCAAACTCCATAGGTAATGCATACAGATTTTGCCAAAGATTCATTGTGGATATTTTACTGCAAACATTACATCCCTTGTGCATGTCCCCTCACTGTATGCACCTCCCTATACAGAGAAATAGCTTATTGAACAGTGCATAAACTCAAAAGAGCATATACATAATAGAGGTAAAGACCAGTGCCAGAAGAGGAGCTGCAAGAGTTGGCGAATCCTATTACAGTTATGTACAGTATGCACATGTGTGGAGGGCAAGAGGGAGAAGGAAATGTATAGTAAGCATTATATAGAAGAACACTAGGAAGTGTGTGGAAGAAGGATATTTTAAGAAATGTAGCTAATATGATAAACTTCATGGATAGTGGGGCATCTTCTGGGGCACTAAGAGGGGCTATCCTATCTCTGCTGTAGTTATTACATTATTTCACATCAACAATTCGATACATTAGTTCCGTTTGGTGTCATCTACAGGTACTTGTATTTTGTGTTTAGTATTTTTTATTAGCCTTTATTATGTTATTTTAACTATCCCTTTTCGAACCTCGCAGAATCCTTATTAGTGTTTACGAGGCCATGTATGGCCATCTGTAATACTATGTCAACATGGACAGAGACACATTTTTTGTACACGGTAGACATTGTTTTCATACCATCATTATTTTGTTACTTCAGTTTTAAGTGCTCAATTACGTGATCAAACCTGTTTCACCTACCCTCTTATTGGAAGTGTCTTAATTTCTTATCACAGAATTTCATCCACACAGGAGCAGATAAATAATTCATGTTGCCGGCTCTTTGTTGTGTGTCCCTGAACTGCACACGGAGCTTGGCGGCTGACAGCTGTGTCAGGACAAGCACCAAAGATCTGACATGACAAGTGACTAACAAGTTTCTTTCACTCTATAGTGAATGAAAACAATGGCACAAAGTATAAAAACCAAAAACCGACCAAAAATGTTATACTTTCCTTATCATCTTCTCAAAGTGTGTGTGTCTGTAGGAAGCTTATTTCCACCCCATAACCTCTGGTCATTTTCTGCACTGCCCACCTCTTTTATTCTCCTCACTAGTCTGGCCATTTACGCCTGTCCACGGATCAATATGAACAATTCTTGGAGAAATACGATGTCTCTATGGCAACCAAGCCACAAATTCTCAGTGGAAGGCAATGAGACCAGTTCTGAATTCTCCAGAGGTTTTCAGAGTTATAAGGAACAGTGTTTTAAAATTCAGGGATGGACACACAGGGAAAACGGAGCAATTCATTGTTTACTGCCAATATAATGATACCATATTTGAAGAATCCTAGTCTCAACCTGGATCTCTGTCATCAATTTTATTCAAAGCACAAGTCTGCCTCATATATCTCTTGTAAGTGAGAATGTGTTGTGTAGGACAGAATACAATAATACTATTACTATAATCATAAATAAGAAACAAAATATTTCTATGTTCTAGAGATTTTGGAGAATGTTTGCCCTTTACATGCACTTAATAAATTGCTATATAAGAAAATGACCTGTATAATTAATGGTTAATTTTAAGTACATGTAGGTGGTTGCCATTAATTTTGTAAAGTTAGGTAAGTCTTGACTATATACTGATAGTTGGCGATTACTGGGTTATATAGATATTACATTTTTATTACATATAAGATAAAAAATGTAATGTTATATTTGTACAGGTTAAAAGTACAATGCCCTCTGCGAACATCGCTAACACATCAAACCATGACGTGGTAAGGTCTATAATAGACTAACATCTACATATTTAACACCACCACAACAAGGGCTACTCCAAGAGATAAGAATGGGAATGCTATCTCCAACCAACATTGGCTTGGAAAACCTTGCCTAAAAAGCAGGTGTGATCTTCCTCATGGAGACAGCTCCATGTCTCAAACCTAGCCTATCTCTATAGATGGAGGATTGGTAAGGATGTACAGCAGATAGAAATGCCAACAGAGCTAGGAAAAGGCACTTAAAAGAGAGTCCACAGGCACCCCAGACACAACTAACAGAGCATAGTACATCCGTTGGCACACCAACCGACAGGGAAATCAGGTGTCCACACACCAACGGATGGACTGGATTCAGGTGTCCATCAACAGATTGGGGGGGATTAAGGCAGGCATATAGCTCAGACATTCAACCACTATCAGACAGAGGAAACAGACAGGGCTAAACTAAGGAATCTGACTGCCATCAGACAGGTGGAACAAACAAGACAGAACTTGGGCATCTTATCACCATAGGACAAGTGGTTCAAACAGGCAAGGCAAGACTTAGGCCAAACATAAATAACACCAAACAAACAGTATGCATGCACATAGCAGAATAACCGGCAGGACTGGAATAAGTACACATCCATTATCATTGATTGGTCGGCTAGGAGCACCCACTGTCGGCCAATTAAAACCACACACTAAAGATTATATTGAAGCAGGCAAGAGAAGAACTTAAAACACTGATGGATTGCTAACAGACAACTCCCAAGGGAACCCCTAGAATGACAGGCCTATAGGGATCTCTGACAGATAACGCCTAAAGAACCTTTTGCAGTGATAGAAAAGAGGCATTCAACATCATCCAAGACCCTATCACATGGATCAGACTGATATAGAGATACCATCCCGGTTCCAATCTCTGATTGCACCTAAATTGTGCAATCTGTAGTTCACTATAAGCATTTCCCATGTCCACTGTAGGTTTTCTAAAAATCTATAGTAATTCATCTCTGAAATCAGCACAAGGAACATATATAACTTGTGATGAGTGTGCTTAAATCCAAATGGTACTTATTAAGTTAATTTCCTATAATATGCAGAATAATGATCTATACATCACTAGAAAGACCAAAAGATAAGGCTCTCTTTTCTGGATATATGCCAGTCTTTGAATTCAGTCCAATGAGCTCTAACATTGCAGTCCCCAAATGTTCCTTTGATCACTAATTTGAGATGAGCAAACAATGCCCACGGCACTACATCACTAGAGAGCGAACAACCACTAATGACTATATAACCCAATGCTTGGATACTTCATAGCACAGAAATATGAAGAAGTTAGTGCTGGTTGTAGCACAATTGGAAGTATACAGAATGTTTTATATTGCACTGCTACTAAAACATAAGTGACTTATCTACATCATGTCTGGATGAACAAAGTGCATCACAAATGTGCAGCAACATGACTCTTATTGGAATCTGGAACAACACTGTGTATGGTAGCAGGCTGCACTTTCACAGAGGATGAAATCTCAAGCCTTTTCCTCGGGGACCAGTCAGGTGACTACTGTCAGCTGCCCCCTGTCAACTCAGCTACAAGACTTTGAAATTTCTTAACTAAGCTGACAGACTGCAGAGAAGATGAATCACAGTTTTGAGATCACACGGATGTAAGATTTTAGGGGAAATTAAACACAGTCAAAAATAAATTGCTGTCAGATGGCATCATTCATGAAATAATTGCCCCCGCGCTATCTACCATAAGAAAACTATATAAACAGTATACAATTTCGCAAGACATCTGGCTGAAATGATAAAAACGGGAAGATGTGACAACTAATGTGTATTGGTCTGACTTTAAATTAATTAAAGTCCTGTATGGACAGTTTGCCTATGTCAGCCTCTCTAAAATTCAGTGCTTTATTCAGTCATTCTAATTCGGCCGGCAAGTGAACACTCAGAGGTTGGACCCAGCACATATATTTAAGAAAGACTTTAGTCTAAAACTAATTATAATGAAGTGGTAGTGTCAGCTTTCTTTTTCAGTCATAAAGCCTTTGGCCAATCTAAGACGTGAATTCTTGATGAAAAAGCAAAATGAATAATCTCTGTGCCGCTTGACCATTAGAGGTGATTACAAATTTGCTGCAGTAGCTACTAAAAAGGTATTAGGCTGTTGCATTTTATGAGGAAGGATAATTGACAGAATATTCTGTTCAACTTTTACTTACCTGGACTATCTCTGTCCTCCAGTCCACTCTTCTCTATGATGGATCCTGGCTCTTGGAAGTTTACAGCCTTCTCAATTTTTGCTGAGGTATCAGGAACTACAAATTAAATAGAGGCAATATTATGTTTAAAAACAATTTAAAATACAATAAAAATGCAGTATAATCAAGGTATGAAAGCAGCCATAACTTTACAGAAAGGTGTAATTTATATATGTTGTACCTGTTTTTTATGAAATTTATTAAGCCTCCATTAAACAATTTAACTCCCTAATTAATCAATGTGCTCTTAACGCTAATGTGTATACATCATGTAAAGGGAACCCTGAGGCTGCGGTATGGCTGGTGGAATTGCAGCTGAGGCTGTCTAGTTCCATCTTTATCACTATGATCCCACAATATTCTCTTTCTTAGCAAATAAGGGAGACATGACAGGGTTACCGGTCCTTTTAAATTGTAGTATGACATCGCATGTGGGTGAATAAATGCAGTTCTTTTTTACATAGCAATATTTCAGCCCATAGAAGTAGTCCTCTGCGTAATGAGGCCAAATGGACATGTGAAAGTCACTAATAGATTCAGCTTTGGGCAAGCAAGGGATTGTGCATTCTTCATCCTTAAAGGGGTTGTCCCGTGAAAGCAAGTGGGTCTATACACTTCTGTATGGCCATATTAATGCACTTTGTAATGTACATTGTGCATTAATTATGAGCCATACAGAAGTTATCAGAAGTTTTTCACTTACCTGCTCCGTTGCTAGCGTCCTCGTTTCCATGGAGCCGTCTAATTTTCAGCGTCTAATCGCCGGATTAGACGCGCTTGCGCAGTCCGGTCTTCTTGTTTTCTGAATGGGGCCGCTCGTGCCGGAGACCGGCTCCTGGTAGCTCCGCCCAGTCACGTGCCGATTCCAGCCAATCAGGAGGCTGGAATTGGCAATGGACCGCACAGAAGCCCTGCGGTCCACCGAGGGAGAAGATCCCGCCGGCCATCTTCAGCAGGTAAGTAAGAAGTCACCGGAGCGCGGGGATTCAGGTAAGCGCTGTGCAGTGTTTTTTTTTTAACCCCTGCATCGGGTTTGTCTCGCGCCGAACGGGGGGGGCTGTTGAAAAAAAAAAACCCCGTTTCGGCGCGGGACAACCCCTTTAACCCTACCAAGGGGTATGGACTTTAACACAGGAATCCCAAGGTCGCTACCCCTGAAGTAGTCAAGTAATCTCTATTACCAATCGCTGGTGAATAGAAAGGCTAAAGTCAACAAATTGTGGTACCAAGGCAGCGAGCTGGAATCATAGACCCAGCACGGGTTGAGGCAGGCAGGGCTTGGTCCTGAGCAGAGATCATGTCAAGATGGGCAGCAGTCAAATATGCCAAGAACGCAAGTGGGGTCTACAGTAAATGGAGTAGGAAAAAAAACTGTTTTTGTAAACTCAGGAACCAAAAAAGCCTTACTACTCAGGCACAGTAAGATATTAGGAAGTGTTCTTAAGTGGTTGGGGCATTAGGCATTGGCTGCGGTAAGGGAAGTAATGAACACTGCTCCTTTTAGAGACTAGGAGCTGGTGCATTTAAACAACATCTGACCAGGACAGTGTGATGCAGGTATAGAGTGGAGGCCCAGAAGAAGATGTGATGCACTCAAAGAGGTGAGCTGGCATATCATTGCACTCAATGCCTCTCTCCTATAAGTCTTCCCTTAGTCCTTCTCTCTTATGAGAACCAAAGAAAGGTTCCATTTAGTTTTTTGCAATAGAACTGCAAATCTCTATTCACATCCATGCTGATACATAAAAACACACAACTAATAGTTATCTATGAACAAGATATTAGTAGAAAAATAGACTATTATATTTCATCTTTAAATTGTATAGAAAAAAATATGATTGTTCCTTGATGCTCACTTTTCACTGAGGCAGATTAAAGGTCATATTCACAACTTGGTATGCCCTTCACAGAATAGACGTAACTAAAAGCAAGACTTTATTAGATACTATAAAAAATAAGGGCTGAGACACACTGAAAAAGACGAACAGAACTGGGGAAGCTTAGGAAGTCTACTACACGGGGCTAGGAGTGTCGGGCGATGGGAATGTGGACCCCAGGACATACAAACATCACAGGTACACTAAATCAGGTTTATCTCGATAGGAGAGTCAGTGATCCAACAATATGGAACACTTGATCACTCTTGGTGACCAAATCAAACATATAGTCTAAAATGGACTGTTAGCAGGTTCTTTTACACCACTTTGGTCACCCTGCTCAGTCATGTTTTTCTTAAAAGGATATTCCCATTTTAGGCATTTATTATATATTGTTAGAATATTCCATAAACACATGATGGATGTAGATCATCTTTGTCATGTAAGCAAACTATTCCTCAACAATTTTTGCAGTGTGACAGGGTGCATTATCTTGCTGAAAGAGGTCACTGCCATTAGGGAATCCAGTTGCCATGAAGGGGTGTACTTGGTCTAAACATTGTTTAGGTATAATAGGTGGTACATGTCAAAGTAACATTCAAATGAATGTCATCTTTTCCTGAGATAAGTGATGAGCATGCACCTGGCCGTCCACATGATAGAAATGAAAATGTGATTCATCAGACCAGGTCATCCTCTACCATTGCTCACCAGTCCAATTCTGATGTTCACCTGCTCATTGTAGGCATTTTCAGCAGTGTACAGGTGTCAACATAGGTACAGTCACCAGTCGATGCAGCCCCGTATGCAAAAAGTTGCAGTGCACTGTGTATTCTGACACCTTCCTATCAAAGCCAATATTAATGTTTTTAGCAATTTACGCTACTGTAGCTCCTCTGTGAGATTGGTCTAGCCATCTAACCTTTACTCCTAACGCACATTATGGGTGCCCATGATCCTGTCGCTGATTCACCAGTTGTCCTTCCCTTGACCACTTTTGGTAGGCACTAACCCTGCACGCCTAGAACACCCAACAAGATCTACCATTTTGGAAATGCTTTAACCCACTCATCTAGCCATCACAATTTGGCTCTTGTCAAATTCGCTCAGATCCTTACCTTTATCCATTTTACCTGCTGCCAAGACATCAATTTCAAGAACTGACTTCTCAGTTGCTGCCTAATACGAGAGATGATTGAAAAGTAATGAGACTGCCTGTATTTTTTTCCACATGGTAGATCTGGCATCACTGCACAGATGTTTGTGGACGTCATGTATCAACGTTTCATTACCACTCTTCCCAAGCTTAACACAAAATTCAATCATACACCTCTGCTTTACTTTTAGAGAAATATCTACTTCATCTGCCATGATGGCACATACAAAGCGCTTTAACTTATTATGAAGAGTATGGCTGTCGAACTGCAGGTTCAGACACGTTGATGCATGATGTCCACGAACACCTATGCAGTGTAGCCAGGTCTTACCATGTGGAAAAAAATACAGGCAGTCTCATTACTTTTCAATCAGCCCTCATACATCCCATCTCTTGTCGGGTGCCATTGTCACCATTTAATCAATGTTTTTCACTTCTCCTGTCTTTAGTTTTAATGTAATGGCAGATTGGTGTGTATCAGTGAATTCTACATACTTTGATGGAATAGAACAATATATTATTTATTAAACAATGTGCACTTTTGAGATTATTGACATCACAATATCACAAAATGAACATCAAAAAAAGCAGAATTGTTCTTAAATAATGGCATTGCAGTTTTCATCATAGTCAAGATTCATTGCCCAAAGGGGGTGATACAATCATGTTATTTCCAACCTGATCTGACATTTAAATGTATATCTGAATAATTAAGTTGAAGTTTCATTTAAACCAAAAACCTTAAAATATTATTCAGTCTGAAAATGCATTGTAAAGTGAAAGTGACATGGTGGCCACTTCCATTACCCAAGGGAAACTATTGTACTTTGGTATGACATATATGGTACTCATTGCACCGCATAAGATACCAAGTGGAGCAAATATTTTTCTTCCATAAACAATATGCTAGAATTCCACTTTCCATTGCAAGTGTTTACCTTATATTGCTTATTATACTCAAATGATCTCAAATTACCATTATTAAGCAATATGGATTCTTAACGGCTTTCCAACATCTGCCACATATTTACAGCAAATTCCACAAGGGTGTCTATAGAGCCAGCTCAGGAACTGGGCCTGCTCCACACACAGTGGATGATGGTGTTATATAGCTCATACTTGCCTGCAACAGCCAGGATTGCAGATGAGTCCAATTTTGGCCATTTAACCCTTTACATTCTAAAGCATTGAAGAGGTTTCAGATCCCAGAAAAAAAAGCAAAAAACATGCCAACAAGTCTTGTCAAAAGTTTTGATCAGTGGGGGTACAGGTGCGAAGACTCCCACTGATTGCTGAAATGAAGGTGCTGCAGTGCTCACCCGAGAGCTGTTCGCCATTGGCGGCATTTGTTACTCTTGTTCTTAGCAGCTGAAAGCAGGCTCGTAAAATTCTATAGAAGACACCTATAGCCTTCTATGAGCCCATCTTCAGCTGTTTAGAATAGTCAAAGAGTAAGAAGCAAAGCCGAAGAAGAACAGTGCTTGGTTGAGCGCTGTAGCCCCTTCCTTTCAGTGATCAGTGAGAGTCTCAGAACGCGGATCTTACTGATTCATGACATGTCCAAAATTTTGCTAAAGTGCAGTTACTCTTTAAGTGAGCTGTTCCATTAAGACACTGTTATGATCGGTTACTTTGGGTTTAGATAAAATATCTAAAGTAGTCTCAAATCTACCTTCTGACTTACATGCTAAAGCCACTGATCTGTCCATCCCCAGCGACTTAGGGCTAATGCCCACGGGCGGATTTATGTAGTAAAAAGCACATTTACTATGATCGACAACAGAAACTTTTTTGTTTATTCCCACGGGATTCCCGCGATGTAAAACCGTGGGTGCACTCTGCTCCTTCCGTGGGCATGAGCCTAACAATGCAGCTCTGCTTTATCACACTGGCAGTTGTATAAGCACAAGCCAAGCAGAAGTTCACAGCACCTGAGGAGTCACATTCTATTATAGCAGGGATAAAATGATTATTAAACTATTACCAGTAGCTGCTATACAACTATGAGAAAGTAATGGTGATGCTGAGTCAAATGTGTCTCTATATCACCCTGCCCCAATTCAGGAAAGATTGGTTAGCGTGGACCCAGACGACAAAAATGCCGACAGGCTTTGAATAACCCAAGATACCTTTCCCTCTACCCTACTCCGCTACCACTCCCCTCCAAAAACCCCGCTCCCCACTCATAGACTACTCATTGGACACAAAAGGGGCCTCAGGCTGACACATATCCCCAATTCCTGGAGTAAACTAAGAAATGTCACGATTAGCATATTAAGACTTGCCATTTGAAAGACAAATGTTCGTATTCAAATGTACCTTCTGAAGTTCAGTTAAAGGTTGTAAACTTCCCTGATAACCCCTCCCTCCCCCCCCATCCCAACCCCTCCTGGTCTCCCCCCCCCCATTATAAAGATGTAACATGCAATTTCTAAAGACGATGATGTAAAGCCTTTCTCTTGAAAATGCTTGAAAATGCTGTATACTCTGAAAAGTCAATAAAAATTGTAAGTTTAAAAATATATGAGAGGAGCCTAGAACTCTTCTATTACATTTAATTTTTGGTATATTTACAGCTCTTTAGTATCACAAACACTACAATGTTTTTAGATATTATGAATATAGGTGCTTAGACAAAAGCAAAAGGTAGAATTATACTTAAATATACATAAAATAATTAACCAAAAAGAAAAAACGGACAGTTTAGCACTACTGAATATTTTTGGATATAAGACTCCCCATTGGCAGAAGGACACTGTCTATCTACTCTCTCGTACAAGTCAAAATAGTAATTAGAGATGAGCAAGTTTGCATGCTCTGATCTGCAAAATACCCTTATTTTATCTCACACAACAGTATTTCCATTATATAAGACACAGTTATTACACATGCTGATTTCTAACGGAAAATTCTGGTCGATAATATCATATGAATCTAATAAAGGATTGGGTGAAAAGGACAAATCTTTTTATTCTTGTATGTTCTGCTGAATTGACTGAATCTCCTCCAGGCTGCTTCTGGTCTACCATAAATAATGTGCACACTATGGTCAACCAATCATATCTCTGTTCCTCCACTTTCATTGAAATTTGCACACTGCCTGTGAAATGCATGCTGCTGCATAGGCGCAGTCTTCACCTCTCCTCTGTCACTGTCCAAAATCCTGCTATGATGGTGATATAGGACAGAAACGTCCATATTTGTTTACAATTCTAGATAGTGTTTGCATGTTTATAAAACAGGTCATATAGATGTCATGTATCAGAACAACGCTGAAAGCATTTGGCACAAACACCATTCGGTTTTATTTGTGTCGTGGGAGTAATTTCAAGTTTCTGTTCTCATTTTACAAAAGTCTTGCGAAAAATGAGAACTAGAATCCTATTGGTTGCTGTTGGCCACTATTCCACTTATCTTGCACTGGACTTTAGAAGTCTCCATCAGGGACTGAGTTTACAGAATTTCAAGAACACTTATTCCATTCTTGCGTTAGGGGGGAAGCTCTTTGTCATGTCTCTTTTGCTCTGTGGGTGGATTTACCAGCAAGTTAATTTGTTCACTTATTACTTTCAAAGGAGTTGCAAATGAAATTAACAGAAGTTCAAGAGCATCAAGGTAACTCCAAACTAGACACCTATACATTTAGCCAAGGGCCTTTGTGTCGTGGACTAGTTACCCTACATTTAGGGCTAACACACAGATTGACTGGTTCACTCTAATTTACTTCACACAGATTCCATTTATCTTCAGGAAGATCCCCTGGCAGCAGCTTATAATGGCATATCTGAAGATGCTTGCCTGCATGAGATTTTAAAACCCCAGAGCCTGAAAAATCTACTGTCCAGAAAAGAGTTCACAGATTGAGCACAGGCTGCAATCAGGAGGCATCAAGCCGAACAGCTGGGACTTGCATCTTGCCTGACTCCATAGAGCAGCTGAGCATTAAGTGCACTTGATTTGCTGCAAGCAGCCCTGTGTTACCAGGGTAGATTAAAGCAACAGCCTTGCATCACCCCTGAATGTGCAACACTGCTGGGCAGAGTGAATCTGGATACAAGTAAGGTCCAGACAGTATGACTGTGTATAACAAGTAAAAAATAATTGTATTTACAGTAATTAACTGTAAAATAATCAGCAGCTTTGCTTTATAGGCAATAGTTAGGGGAGAGTCATGAGTGATGAAATTGTACGACAGAAAGCTATACCATTTTTCCAGGCTCGGACTGGCCAAGTAGGGTACTGCTAGATTCCCTGTTTGGCCCGTAAGGTGCTTTATTATTTTATGGGGCAACTGCCCCGGGCCAAAAGTCTGGAGGGTGGGGGGCCATGAAGCAAGTCTCCCCAATCACCTCTGCATCCTCCTGATGGAAGACTTATTGAATGTGGAATGTTGCCATTGTCAGTCATGTAGGGGCCTACTAGTTTTGGAATGGGCCTCCTACCTTATTCCCTCGCCTCACCTGTTACTGGTGTCACAGTGAGCTAAGAGGCCAATGATTTCACTATTTGCGGAACCACAACATCTTTGTCTAACCTGGTCTAAGGTCTGCATTTGGAGCAAGGAGGGGTTTGATCTGGCATCAATATTTAGACCCGAACTTGGAGCATCATACCCATCATACCCGTGTATAATGCTCCAAGTTTGGGTCTGGAGACCAACAGTCAGACTGGGACACATTCCTGCACTTAGTACATGAAACAGATGGTGCAGAAGACAGTGTGATTGGGCCTTAAACTGGGTCTGGCCTGGGATGCATTGTAACTAGAGATGAGCGAGCATACTCGGAAAAGCACTACTCGCTCGAGTAATTTGCTTTATCCGAGTATCGCTGTGCTCGTCCCTGAAGATTCGGGTGCCGCTGCGGCTGACAGGTGAGTTGCGGCGGGGAGCAGGGGAGAGCGGGCGGGAGAGAGGGAGAGAAAGATCTCCCCTCCGTTCCACCCCGCTCTCCCCTGCAGCTCCCCGCTCCGTGCCGGCACCCGAATCTTCAGGGAGGAGCACAGCGATACTCGGATAAAGCAAATTACTCGAGCGAGTAGTGCTTTTCCGAGAACGCTCGCTCATCTCTAATTGTAACCCCTTAATGACTGGACCCTTTTTTTCATTTTTAGTTTTTCCTCTCCACTTTCAAAAAACAAAACGAACTCTTTTATTTTTCTATCGACATAGCTGGTTAGAGGCTTGTCTTTTGTGAGATGAGTTGTATTGTCTCTTTTGTGTTCCCCCGTGCTTTGGAAATGCTGCAGAATAAGTTGGGGTTATACAAATAAAGATTATTATTATTTACTATTAAAATTATTTTCTGCTGCTATCTTCTAACAACCATAGCCTTTTTATTTTTCCTTCCATATAGTTGTGTTGGGCTCATGTTTTTGCAGAACTTCCTGTAATTTATATTGGTACCATTTTGAAGTTCATGTGATTTTTGACTGCTTTTTATTAATGTTTTTATTGAAGACAGGGTGACCAAAAAAGCACAGTTCTGAATTTTTACTAGTGGGCCTTACGCACCCCAGTCTGACACTGCATTTCTTCAACTCAAAAGTCGTAGAAAAATCCACATGTTGCAGCAGATGTTGGCAAAGGTCATTTTATGGTACTGCTCTCGACTGCAGCAGTGTGTGTCAAGGTATTATACTGATTTTTTATTAATTAAAACCAGATAGAGAGACATATTCCATTTTTTAAAATCTGTTTTTCTTATCTGGTTGTAACAGATTTTATTCTCTTCTCTATACATAACTATGGGGGCTGCCATTGTATTTCAGCTACATTTAACAGCATTTAGAACTTTTGTAGATATGCTTTACAGCAGCCTCATGGACCATTAACACAATGGACAGGAGGGACCCATTGACTTGTATGGGAGGCTGTTCTAGACATGTTCTGTGTCCTGTGCAGAGGTTATTTTACAGGGAGGGGACTAGATAGTGACAGATGATCACTTAGGCCCGTTTCACATGGGTGATAAAATCACACGATTTTCAAGCAATGCAAGAGCACGTAAAATCGCAGAATTATGAAACCCAAATCAATCACACATTGATGACCTTTCTTGGAAAACACATTTTATTGTTTTCATTAAATATTTTGTATTACTCCAGATAATTAAAAATTTGTTTTCATTTACATATGAGGGATCCATGTTTTATACTAAAAGCAAGATCAAAGTTTCCCTGCTTGTCTTTGAAGGAAATTGACCCATTTTAGACACAAAGCATCCTGCTCTCACATATGCCTGTGTGTCCTTGGTACAGTTGGTCATAAATACATTACTATAGAAGTTACAATCTACAATCAATATACTGAAGTCTTATTGAGGGCGTGTTCTCCAATCTCATCTACTCCTAAGGCTGGATTCACATGGGTGGGTGCGATATTGGGCCAAGAAACTCAGCCCAATATCCTACTTGCCAACGTGCATTTTTCACGCTGATGCAAGGCATTTATCATTCAAAAATGCATTGTTTCTGCAAAATCGCGATCCTCAGGCATGTTTCTTGTCAGAGGATCATAAGTGTTTCCCATTGATTTCAATGGGAAAAATCACATCACATTTGCATGCACATCACACAGTATGCGAGCGCCATATGATGTATTTTAAGGTCCCTTTGAAAACAATGAGCGAGGTATTCTGAGAGAACGCCAAAAGATAGAAGATGATGCAATTTTTTAACTAGCAGCATCACTGAGAGGAAAAGAATCAGTCATATGAATAAATCCATTCAAAAGAATGGAGTTCATATTTGTAGGAGTTTGGTACATCTTGCAACAAACACAGAAAACGTGCACGAGATTCTCGCCCGAGTGAATGTAGCCCATCGGTCAAATATTGAGAAAAAGTTAGATTTAGGCCTTGGTCAGACGACCGTTTTTTGCCGCGATTTGTGGATTGCATGACAGATGCGCATCCGCAAATCGCGTGACCGGGCCGACGATTCGCCGAAAAATCTGTAGCTAGCAGCGTTTTCGGCGAAACGGGCCCGATGAAAGGAGCGCTGTCCAGCCCATTGAAATTCAATGGAGCCGGCAATACAGCTGGCTCCATTGAAAGCAATGGGCTGCCGGCGAGCGCTGGATGAATTTTCGGGAAGGGCTTAAAAATATAAGCCCTTCCCTGAAAATCATCCAAAAATGTGTAAAAATAAAAAAATATATATATACTCACCTTGTCCCTGCAGCCGGAGTTCAGCCGCAGCCAGCCGGCAGTTCTCCTGAACTGCTCTGTGTAGTATTCAGCAGGCGGGGATTTAAAATCCCCGCCTGCTGAATGGGCTGCCTCTGATTGGTCACAGCCCTCACCAATCAGAGGCAGCTCTCACTCACCCATTCATGAATTCATGAATGGGGGAGTGAGTGCTGCCTCTGATTGGCTCAGCGCTGGGAGCTGCCCCTGATTGGTCCCTGCGCTGAGCCAATCAGAGGCAGCACTCACTCACCCATTCATGAATTCATGAATGGGTGAGTGAGAGCTGCCTCTGATTGGTGAGGGCTGTGACCAATCAGAGGCAGCCCATTCAGCAGGCGGGGATTTTAAATCCCCGCCTGCTGAATACTACACAGAGCAGTTCAGGAGAACTGCCGGCTGGCCGCGGCTGAACTCCGGCTGCAGGGACAAGGTGAGTATATTTTTTTTTTTTATTTTTACACATTTTTAGATGTTTTTCAGGGAAGAGCTTATATTTTTAAGCCCTTCCCAAAAATTCATCCAGCGCTCGCCGGCAGCCCATTGCTTTCAATGGAGCCGGCTGTATTGCCGGCTCCATTGAATTCAATGGGCGAACATCGTTCTTCTCTGCCACAGCTGTTACAGGAGGAGAATGATCTTTGTAGTATATGTTCTCAATGGGATCGGCGCTGCTGCCGCCGGCCCCATTGAGCGCATATATAGAACACAAGGAATCGCAGAACGCAGATAGGCGCGATCTGCGATCTGTGATTCCTCGTGTCCTATAATTTATCGGACATCCGCATAAAAAGCGCCCATGTGACCGATCCCATTGCGAAGCAATGGTTCTATATATGCGCAGATTGCATGCGTATTCGCAAATCGCGCGAAAAAACGCCCATCTGACCAAGGCCTTAGACTAACTCACTTTCACCAACCAACTTTCATTATCAGCAAGTGATGGCATAGCCTAAAAATATGCAAAACTTGCTGAAAACTCTGTTGACTATCTATCTACCCATCCATTCATGTAAAATTTATACATGCAGCGCATTTATAAAATCAATATAAATTATAACTTTTTAGTAAAAAGCGGTCATGTGATTGTTCTAGTCAATATTCTGAAACATATTTCTGGTCATAAAAAGGAAGGAATTTTTACTTTGATCTATTGAATTTCGTCACCTCACTGAGTGCCTTGAGCAGGGGAAAACACTGACATACGTAAAGTAGAAAGTTATGGCATTTCTCGGGCCAGATGCCTTAAAGAGATCAGAATGGTAACTGAGGACAATTTAGGTTACATGTAGTATTACAAGGCTTTAGACACTTATATCGTGTGCTCAAAAAAGGAGATTAAACTCTTTTCCACGAGTCTTGACATGATCATATTGGTCTGATTTTCCTAAGCTTTAAAAACAGCTGGGCTCATTTGACTTTTAAGATTTGAATGCTTAAGCTGTTTCCAATCCAATTAACTAGAAGCAAACACCAGGGAGGATGCTATCATCTATTTAATGATTTTAATGAAAAACAAATTAATTGATTGTTACACAATTCGCTAATCTCTGGGACTGCAAGGGTGGCTGGGTCAGCCATTTAAAAGTAAAGACTTGAAAAATTCTTAAAATGAATGGATGCATTTCAATTAGCCTAGATGTGGTGTACATGTCAGCGGCTGAAAATACATTGTATATTGGAACTAACTGAAATGAAGGCATACAAGGTGTGATGTGGGCCATGTCATGACATAACATATACTAAGAGGCGAGGACTTTTCAGAACAGTAAATGTACTTTTAACTGTCTTCTCTATATTAAGCAGTCATATAGTGTATTTTTGCATCTATTGTCCCACAAAGAAGCATGTCTATATTAAATGTATTTGTCAGGGAGCTGGGGTCTGGGTAACTGGAAGTCCCTGAACTACCCGCAACCCCTTTGCCTACCTACTTGCCCCCCTAGGCTAGGCCCTAGGGCAACAACTGGGCGACAGTCCCTAGACTCACTAGGGATGCGGGGCAGGAGTCAGACGAATACAGGAAACAAACAAATACAAAAGCAGGTCAGGCAATCCGAGTCGGCAACAGGAGAGAACAAGGTACAAGGGGTCAGGCAAAGGCAAAGTCAGGTCCGAAGCAAGCAAGTCAAAGCAGGGAATCAAATACAGGAAATGCGGGGGTAGCTGGACACTAAACACTGGCAACTCAGGAGGAAAACGGAACAGTTTAAATGCTGTCAGAACTCCCGCGCCAACAGCTGATTGGGGTGGGGAGCCTGACAGCAGCAGGACCCAATCACAGGACGCCGGGAATGAACAGCCCCCGGCGCCTGCTAAAGACAGGCAACAACAGAAGAACGCGCCCGGGTATCATGGCAATGGGGACGTGGCGCAGGGCGGTAACCCACCACGTCCCCAGCAACCCGACTAATTAGGCGCATGTGCCCTGCGAATGGAAGCGCGCACCTGGAGCCGGCGTACCGGATCACAGCAGCCAGGGGAGGTCACCAAGACCGAGGCTCCTCTGCGCCGGACATGGAGACCCCCAGGGCCGGCGGACCTGACATATTTTCTTTGCCAAATAACTATGGTGCTGTAAATTCAGTTAAACCATAGGGAATTGTCAAGAGCTACATTTGGAATACACAGTCTGAATGAGGCCATAGATATGAAATCACCAACGGATATATAGGTTATACCCTTAAAGGTTAACTGTAGGATTGAAACAAGAGATACTTTTATTAGGAAATGTGTGGAAAGCTCCAACTACTTTTGGAGCAGCTAGTTTGTGGGCTATGTTTGCTATTATGGTAAAAAGAGAATAAAACAAAATGACAGGAATAAACAATTCATTAGACAAGTCATGAAAGGCAAGGTCAAAACCAATTGAGCAATAGTACAATGTTCAGGACTCAGGTCCATAGTGGAGCTCAAAGTAAATAGCTATTTCATTTAGGTCAGATGTCAGTGAAGGTAATACTTTCATGGTCAGTTCTCTACTTACTTAACCTTTTTTGTTTGAAGGAACATTAGGCTATAATTGTCAAAATGCTTATATACGGTTGTTTGATAGCGAAAACGTGAAAATATCCGATTGTACGCAGTTAAGCAAGCACTATGTAGTTAAAAAAAATAATTAGGGTAGATGCTAATTTCTAACAAAAAAAGGCCCTTGTAAATGCAAAAACAAGTATAACAGGATTATTACAATATCAATACACTTTACTTCAGAAAGATGCTGATAAAATATATCCACAGAAACAGAGCTACAGAATTACAAGAGATGAGTTCTAATTGGGTTGCCAAGCCCCTAGTGAAAAATATCAGAAATTCAACTAGTGCAGTTCTCGGAGCTTACTAATGACATACCTAAAACTACTTGGAGAAACAAAGATGATTGGACCGCTTCTCTGAATACCTGATGCACACTGTGCATTAGTATTCATTGATATAATCTAAGATACTACCTTCTGTTCTGACTATGCAGATGCCACACTCACTGCTGACCACAACATGTAAACGTTTTCACAGTAAGGCTGGGTTCACACAGGGTGGATTTGCCGCGGAAATCGCAGCGAATCCGCCTGCGGCCACTAATCTCGGGGTTAGCCAGCCATGTGGACGAGATTTCTCAGAAATCTCGTCCACACGGGACGGCCAATCTGCTGCGGTTAATCCGGCCGAAACTGCCGCTGCAGCGACCGCAGCCGCGGCTTTGCCGAATGCAGCATGTCTATTTATTTTTTATCATTCCGCTGCAGCCGCACTCTCCTCTATGGGAGCGCCGGCCGCAGCGGAAGAGCGAGCATCCGGGCCGCTTCAAAGCCGCCGCGGGTTTTTCTGCGGCGGTTCTCCCAGCGGAAATTTCGTGTTTTTTGCTGTGGCCAAACTGCGAGATTTCCGGCGGGATTCCGCCCCGTGTGACCCCAGCCTAACAATTCTTTTTCCCCTTACACAATACTTTAAATATTGAATAAATAAAAAGAACCTTAAAAACTACATACACGATTGATATTGCTATATCCATAGCACACTACGATCGTGTATGCGTGTTTCGTTCCTAGTACTCTTGCCTTACAGTGGTGAGGTCCTAGGTTCAAATCACATCAAGGATAACATTTGCATGGACTTTGAAAAACTCCATCTGGATGTTGCCCTTGGACAGCTTTGAACCTACAACTCCAGCATTTCAAAGCAGAAATGCTAACTAAGCCACCACACTTTTCTGTTCTGCTCTGGACGAGAAGAAGAATAACAAGAATAAACACAAAGAGAATATAAAAACAACATCCAGATTTGAATTTACAACTTCAGCACTGCAAAGTAGCAACATTAACAACTGAGCCACCATACTTGGCTGTTCTGCTATGGAGGAGAAAAGCAACAACAAAAATAAGCACAAAGAGAAAATAAAAAAAACCTACATAGATGTTGCCCATGATGAGATTTTAACCTATAACTCCATCTCTGCAAGGCATCAGTAGGTACAACTAAGTCACTACACCTGTGCTTTTTACTTCAGTGGAAAGGGAGATTAAGTGAAAAGGAGTAAGGAGGAGAAAAAAAAAGGAGAAAAGAGAAAAAGAGATTAAAGAGAATAAGATCTTCTCCTTCTTCTTTTCCTCCTTCTCCCCATTACCTGGAAGAAGGAGGAGGAGGAAGAAAGAAGAAACGTAGTGGCTCAGTGGCTAGCACTGTTGCCTTGTAGCGCTGTGGTTCTAGGTTGACGGCTGATTATGGACAACATCTGCGTGGAGTTTGTATGTTCTCTTTGTATTTATTATTCTTATTCTTCTGCCTCTTCTCCTCCTCTGGAGAAGGGAGAAGAAAGAAGAAGTGTGGGGGCTCAGTTGTTAGCACTGCTTCTTTGCAGTGCTGGAGTTATAGATTTAAATTGGACCAAGGGCAATATCTAAATGGAGTTTTTCAAAGTCCATCCAAATGTTATCCTTGATGCGATTTAAACCTAGGACCCCAGCACTGAAAGGCAAGAGTTAGAATCGGTCATCTTGATTCACAACCTTTTTTTATGAAATTGGGTTGGGTACTCCTGATCAGAATATTTCATTAATCGAGTCTCCATCTGAGATAGGAGAAGATCTCAACTAGTGCCTATGTTCTTGCATCCCTTGCAACTATGTCCTTCGCCTACTACTGAAGTATCTGTGGAACTAGAAAGAACCCGGTTATTTACTGCCAAGCATCAAAAGAGACGTACTGAAGACCTTTGCTTGCATTGTGGTCAGATGGGTCACTATGCTCTTGATCAGTAAAACCGGAAAATGATGACTAGGAATAGTTGGAGAGGCTACTCTCCAAAAATTGCACTTCCTGTGATCCTCACACATGGAATTACTCAGTTTTCTTCTGATCCCAACCTGGAATCCAGTTCTTCTGAAAACTTTTTTCATCAGGGATTAGTGACTGAACATAAGATACCCATACTTACCTGAAAAGGGCTATATCTATATCTTCTGTCGATGGGGAGCTCCTGTCTGAAGTCATTAATTCATTCAGCTCATCACTGTGCACCTGAACATGCAGATAGGAGTTCTGCCTAAAGAAAAATTAATCCTTATGCTTTGCCAAAATCCATAAATTCTGCTCTTCTACATCTTTCCAGGCTTCTTCTCCGTTCACCAGTTGTGAACTGGGTCTCTGGACAGGTATCTTAGTGAAGTTCCTATTGCTACATGCACTGCCTCTTCCCGATTTCTCCTGTGCACATAATGCCTACGATCATGGAGCTGGCTGGTTACACTACTCACAAAGATGTTAGCAATAGCATGGGCTTCATTATTGGACCTCACATCATTCAGCAACCTTCTTCTGCAGCACCATAATAAAAGTCGACACATGAGAAGAAGTCCCATGACTGACTGCTGTAAATACACTACAAAGTGGTCATTAAGGGGTTAAAGCAACATAATTGAGAGCGTTATAATTCATGTTTACAGAAATAGAAAATTTCCAGGCACATGAGGAAAGATGTTAGGGCTGAGTTCTATGTAGGGTGCAAAATGTTTATTAAGTTTTGTCTAAGCAATCACTTTAACACTATGTACAGTATGTGAAGGGACAAAAAAGGTGTGCACATTTAAATTCAAAACCCCTTCTAATGGGCCTTTTACACGGGCCAACAGTCTTTTAAACGCCTGCACGAGCACTGATGTCACCGCTATGGGAAGCACTAGGTAGTGTTTATATGGGATGAGAAGCCAGCGAGCCAACAAAGTTTTTTGAGCTGACTGAAAAATCAACTTAACAAACTGTGAACGAACAGTGAGCGATCATTTCACATTCACGCTGAACGATTATTGCTCAAATTCGTTCGTTTAAATGGGCCTTAAGTCAAGAATGTAATCTTGTGAAAAGCATGAGTCCTTACACTGTCAGCACTTTTTGGACAGGCTTACAGTATGTACAGCCTCACCCCATGGACAAGGGAATAGTCATGCCTAATTTATCCATCCACTTTCCAGAAGAATGGCACAATGCAGTATTCTAAGATAGAATGCTCCAATACTCTCATCTCAAGTATTCAGAAACATATATTAAGTAAGCCAACATGTGCTTATCAAGTAGATATACTACTATTATACCTTGCATTCATTTTACTTTAGTTCCGCATGGTGCAATCTTTAAATTCAGTTCTGCTGAATGCAAGCTAGGCAGTCGGAGAGATATTGCAGTTCCTAGCTGTTAGCTCAGTTTTGTTTACCTTGTTCCGCATCGGTCACACTTTTCTACCTTGTTGCACTTATAGATCATCTGCTACTGTACACTACAGTATGTGATTTACATTTAACGGACCTAGAAAGGCAGGATACGTCCTGCTATATTTCACATTGCCGACTCTTCTGTATGTTTAGGTGCATCTCATTTGCAGGCAGCTGCAATGTGAGCTCTTATGCCCTGCCCTGCCATTGACCTCCAACCTGATTTGAAAGAGCCATCCTCTTTCAGAGAGAGAAGTTATTCATTTGCTATAATAGCTCTATTTCAGTCCTTCTTCCTGAGATAGACAATTGAGCAAAAATGGGATGGTTTAGAGATATTGACAACTGTTTGGATAGAACAACACCGAACCCATTTTCGCTTTGATCAAAGTGAAGATGGCTGGAAGAAAGAAAGAAAGTTGTCGTTTAACGGTGTTTCCCGATGTGTGCCATTTGTAGAGAACATTAATAGCAGGCACTCGGATAAGATGGCCTATATTAGTCTCCTTATTGTGAGCTGTTTTACTGTACAAAGGCTTGGAAAGCTTCCTTATAAAAACCTCCAGGCTAAAACACACCTAATTGATGCGCTGCGATATGAAATTTCAAAACGTTAACACTTTGTAGAGAGAAAAAAGGGAAAATATGAGCAAGCTGATAAGACGAATGACCACTTCGAGCAAATAAACATGCCTCAAAACACAAACGGCTTCGTACAAGGAAGAGCGTATTGAAATTCTGCCCAATGTTAAAGGAGCAGTTTAAGAGAACATGCCACATTTATCACAGCTTCACAGACAAGTTATTGAGCTGTCTATGAAAAGCAGAGCCAAACAGGAAGGCTTTCAGCAGAAAGCAGTGGTTGAGGTCCTTGATTGATAGAGTTAGATGATGCAAAGCTGTCTGATGACCTTTCTGTGAAATAAAGTGAAGGAACTCAAGGACTTTTATGGTGATCTCTGACCACAGATGAACAGCTACTTTATTACAGCAAAGATTCAGGATGCACCATATTCTTTATTGTGCTACTTTCCAATGCACAGTATTCTTAGGTGCCCCGCCTGTAACCATAACCTAGTGATGTCATTGTAGAACTGCAACACATAACCACAATGTTGTCTATTTATGTGACTGTTCTTACTGGTTGCTGAAACTGAATCTTGCAGCATTCGCACAGAATTTGCTCATTTATCATATATGCTTTTATATAAACGTTGTTCATGTACATAGCATATGTGTTATACATCTGCTTTCAATGCTTGCTTATATGCAGTGTAGCTCTATAATGCAAGTGCTGCTAAAATAATACTTCAAGCTTTGGTACTTCAAACTTTGGGAATCCATGGCATTGACCCTCTATTATAGGTAGTCCAGTGACAAGAATCTTACCAGAGAGACTTTTGTGACTGTAGGCTTCTGATGTGTACTGTAAATGCAGCACTGACTACACATATGAAGTCTGTTCTAGTTTTTGTTTAGTGATGATTTGCAATAGTCTAGTGGATTTTTTTTAGTACAGCTTCCACAATAATTAAAGGGGTTGTCCGAGTTGTAAAAACTCTGAAAAACCCCTTTCTCATGCATTAAAATAACAAATGGGGATATACTCCCCTCTCCCTGCTGTGTCCTGTGATGATGCTCAGTGCCCAACTTCAATCTCTGTTTACAGCTGCAGTCCTGCCCGGTTTACGGGATGTCACTG
Source organism: Eleutherodactylus coqui (assembly GCF_035609145.1). NCBI lineage: Eukaryota > Metazoa > Chordata > Amphibia > Anura > Eleutherodactylidae > Eleutherodactylus > Eleutherodactylus coqui. The sequence continues at coordinate 228,522,548 of NC_089838.1, read as the reverse complement.
GGGCTGTAGCCAATAATATAGCTCAGCGATTAGTCACTGAACTCTATTATTGGCTGAAGCCCCTGTGATATCCCATAAACTGGACAGGACTGCAGCTGTAAACAGAGACCGGAGTGGAGGACTGAGAACCGTGGCAGTACACAACGGGAGCAGAGAGAGATGAGTATATCACAATTTGTTATTTTAATGCATTGGGAAGGGGTTTTCCAGAGTTCTTACAAGTCGGACAACTCTTTTTAATGGAATAACTAGTTTGAAACTGTACAGGGTATGAGAGAAGCCATGGTGTTCTTGTGAGGGAAGCCATAATGTCTTCTATCCTTTTTTTTGCCTTTAATCCTACTCTGTGATTCTTCCTTTCAATATATTTCCTTGGCACATATCCAGATCCTAGCAAGCATAACGAACAGTCAAAAAAATGGAAGGTCACTGGGAAAAAACCTCCTTTATAGCAAATAATTAACCCTTAATTTGGAACTCAAGAATATACCTGTACTGCTCCATTGCACTAACAAGGGCAATGTCGTAGGAAATTCCATTTTGTGCAATTCCTTAATATATTTCCATTTTCTTTAGTCACAACAGAGAAGATAAAGAAAAGATGTTACCTTTGTGCAGGGTGCAAATACGGATATCACCGACAAGTCAGACCAAGACGTAATAAATGTCCACAAAGGGCCAATACAGACATGTATTACCAAAACATGAGGAAAACAAGGTAGGCCAAATAACGCTAACAGAAATGCAGGAATGGGAACGCTACCTGAAAACCAACTTTGCCTAGAAGCAAGGTACATCGCCTAGTAAGGACAGCCTCATGTCAAGAACCTATGGGGCCTAGTGTGGACCTAGATGGCGAAAGGGAAGAGGTTCAATGCAGAAGGAAAGAGAAATGTATATAATACTGTAGGCACTTAGCCTACAGGAGTCCGCTTTTTCACCAAACACATACAGAACAATAAATGCCGCCCATGTTGAGGTGGGCCCAGAATAAATACACTTCTATTATGGCTAATTTGCCAGCAGGAGAAATACTTGCCAGTTGGCCACTCAGTCCACACACCACAAAATATGTTGTTGCAGGTTTGTAAACAAGGGCACATTATAAACGGAGTCCACTGATTGATTTTTGACAGTCAACACCTCAGGGGCCTTCTGCAGTGACAGGAAAAAAGCACTCATTGGTGCCTAGTGCCAAATGACAGGGCGCATTGCACCAAAGATGAGGTGAATGTTGGCCAGGGATGACGTTGTGATGTCACCCCAGTCCCACTTCTTAGTTGCAGCTGGCACACCTTAACAGAAGATTAATCCACAACAACTTTCTACCCCTTCAACAGGCTAAGGACTGTTATGGAACAATCTATAGTTTGCAGTCCATTGACCAAATAGAGACAACCATAAACGGAAGGATATTTGCTGCGGAACCCGTGGCGGGCATCCGCACCACAGATCTGCAGCAAATAGCGCCCATAGCATGCTACCACAATTGGTTTCCGCAAGCGGAGGAAAAATTGCAGAATGCTCCATTTTTTTTTTGCAGATTACGCATGGACGGCTTCCATTGAAGTCAATGGAAGCCGTCCAATCCGCAGCCCTTCCGCAATCACATTGTGGAAAGGTCACAAATTCTGCGTCATCACTAGGTGATGACGCGGGGAAAGCATTAGTTAAAAAAAAAATCTCTACTGCACATGTCCGACGGCGAGCCGTGCAGACCATCCACGGCGCAGAAGAGTCGGATTCCGCACACAAAATCCGTCTCTGCAGTGTGTAGGGGGTCTAACTCTGACAGAAAAAAAGTTATTCAATTACCAGTTCAATATCAAAGACAAGAGCTACCCCATAGATACCCATATTTACCAAAGTTTCTTGCTAAAACTATTTTCTCAGCATTATTAGTTGATACAGCATATTCAGAGTTCAAAAGTGGCCAAAAAATACACATTCAAGTTTGATAGAACCCCTTTAACCCCTTGATGACATCCTCCATACATGAGATGCAGATGCGTGCAGGAACAATATGATGTGAGCTCAGGCGCTGAGAGCCTGCTCTATATGCTAGTTGTTTGATACAACTGACACCAGCCTACAGTTGCCAGGATTGGACCAGCCATTTAACCCCCTCAGATCCTGCGGTCAATAGTGACCACAGAATCTGAGCAGCTAGACAGAGCAAGGAGCTTCCTCTGTTCCCTAATCTGAATCCAGGGGAATAGTGGCAGTCCTTGACTTCTATTACACATTGTCAGACTGTTGCCAGACATAGAGTATAATAAGGTATTGCCCAAAGCACAATACACTGCAATATTTAGATATTGCAGTGTATTGTACAAGCAATTAAGTGACTACATGTTCAAATCCCCTAGTGGGAATAAATAAACAAGCAAATCGTTTTAAAAAATTTTCAACACTAGAATTTAAAGATATTTTGTATCACTATGTCCATAATTGTCTGAGCTATAAAAATGTCATGTTCCTTATCCAGCAGAGCCAATGATATAAAATGAAAATAAAAGCCCAAACTGCTTATTTTCTGTTCACCTTGCTACCCCAAAATATGGAATAAAAAGTGATAAAAAAGTTATAAGTACCCCCAGAAACTGCACACTACAACCCCCCCCCCCCCCCTTCATATAGCTCGGTCAACAGAAAAAAAAATTAAAAAAATGGATGTCAGCATATGGCAACAATTTTTTTAAGCTTTTTATTTATAAAATTAGTAGGACAAAACAAAAACTGTATAAATTTAGTATTGATGTAATAAAAAAATGTAAAATATTTTTTTTACCACATAGTGAATGCAATGAAAACATTTTCTCCAAGTGAGCTGTGTATGCCTTTAGTCTTTGCAATCACTTAGAGTTGGGTATCAAAGGATATCATCCATCATTCCTATCTGAAAGCATATGGTGCATCAGCACTCTTAAGCCTCCTTTACATGACTGTATGCGTTTTCATGCTCACCCGTACACGCTGTTAAATCACATGAATGAAGAATATTTTCTGCTGTTCACACTGGCGGCTGTTGCGTATTGCAAAAAAATATGATGCAGCGCGGAAATCCCTCAATTTGCAGAAATCTTCAGGATTAATACTAATGCTTAAATAGAGCCAGCTGTCTTTGTTCCATAGCATTGGACGCAGGTAATCTCCCTCCCCCTCCCTTTTTTCTGCTTCCATAGGAGTCTATGGGAGCTTCCTGTGTATCTCACCAAAAGACAGATACAAGCTCCCGCCCCTTGTCTGCAGCCAGCCTGCTCCTGCACACTGGCTGCAGACAAGGGGAGGGGCGTGATCTTAGCTCTGCCCCCATCCCGCCCCCTCCCATTGCAACAGCCAGAGGGGAGAAGAGAGGCAGAAAGCCGGCGAGGGGAAGGGAAGGGGGAAGACAGTTCAGATAGTATTTCAGGTAATCATGACTGAAATGGGAAACAGTCAGAGGTGGCTGGAATTACGGAAACAGTCAGCTTGCTACACTACACTGTTTCCATAATTGCCAAAGAAGTGAATGCGTTATGGAAAAGGTGTAACACAGCCAGATAAGCTGTTTGTATAATCCCAGCCACCTGTGGTTGCTGCTTATAGACAGATATTTGCATTGCAGCCATGACTGCCCGAAATATGAATAACCCTTTAATGAAGTGAAAATCAAAAATACATGGCACATTCCCTTTAGGGTGCCCACCCACTGGCGTTTTTTTTTCCCTGCGAAATTCGCAGCATATTTTTTCTCCTGGGGTCTATGGGACTTGTAATGTTAAAATCGCAAGTCGCGCAAAATCGCAATTTACCGCGAATCGCGGTAAATTGCGATTTTGCGCGATTGCGATTTTAACATTACAAGTCCCATAGACCCCTGCAGAAAAAAAATGCTGCGAATTTCGCAGGGAAAAAAAAACGCCAGTGGGCGGGCACCCTAAGGGCTCATGTCCACGGGCAAAATGTGATTTAAAATCCGCAGCGGATCTCCCGCGCGCGGATCCGCACCCCATAGGGATGCATTGACCACCCGCGGGTAGATAAATACCCGCAGATCGTCAATAAAAGGCATTTTAAAAAAAATGGACATGAAAAAATCTGGACCATGCTCCATTTTCATGCGGGTCTCCCGCGGGGACGGCTCCCGCGGGCTTCTATTGAAGCCTATGGAAGCCGTCCGGATCCGCGGGAGACCTAAAATAGGAATTAAAAGCATTTACTCACCCGCAGCGGGCCGCGAAGCTCTGCTCTTCCTCACGGCCGCATCTCCCTTGCTTCGGCTCGGCAGATGTGCCTGGCGCATGCGCGCGGCACGTCGACGACGTGCCGGCGACGTGCCGCCGGCGTCAGGAATTCATCCGCCGGCCGAAAATGAAGATCCGGCCGTGAGGAACAGCTGACCTTCGCCGCCCGCTACGGATAGGTAAATGCTTTTAAATTTCTATTTTCAGCGCTCATGTCCGCGGGGCAGGAGGGACCCGCTGCAGATTCTACATGTAGAATCTGCAGCGGATCTGATTTTCCCCGTGGACATGAGGCCTTAGACAAGGTTCACATCTGCACCATTTGGAGCCTCCAGTGTAGATACTGTATGGCATAAAACCCTGAATGAAATGGCGCAGCCTGCTGCACTATTTCATCCATGAAAGAGGCAGAGGGAGGGATGGAAGCCAGACGGAGCCATTATAGTCATTGGGACATGTCCAGCGGCACGTGTTTAGGTCAATAGATGGATCGGATCTGGCATTCTGGTTTCCTGCTCTCATGATGGAGCAGAAAAATAAAATGCGAAACGCTGCTGTGAACCCTGCCTTAAAGGGGTTGTCCCGCGAAAGCAAGTGGGGTTAATTACTTCTGTATGGCCATATTAATGCACTTTGTAATATACATCGTGCATTAAAAATTGGCCATACAGAAGTTATACACTTACCCCCACCGGTGCTGGCGTCCCCGTCTCCATGGCGCCGACCGAAGCCTTCTTCTCCCTGGATTAGACGCGCTTGCGCAGTCTGCCCTCTTCTGTCCGGCTCCAGCGTGCTCGTGCCGCAGAGGTCTTCTGCGCATGCGCAGAAGACCTGTGCGGCGCGAGCACGCCGGAGCGGCCCCTTCAGCGGAAGCGCGTCTAATCCAGGGAGAAGAAGGCTTCGGTCGGCGCCATGGAGACGGGGACGCCAGCATCGGAGGGGGTAAGTGTATAACTTCTATATGGCCAATATTTAATGCATGATGTATATTACAAAGTGCATTAATATGGCCACACAGAAGTAATTAACCCCACTTGCTTTCGCAGGACAACCCCTTTAAGAGCAATTTATTATACAGTTTGTCCATCTTTGCATATTTAAACATTTACTACATTACTTTGATGTTTTAGTAGCCCAAATTTGAATGCCAGGTTGATTCATGAACATGTACAGTCTTTGTTACCCTTTCTGTTGACTAGTAGAAGCAAGGCGATGTGTTACAGATATAGTAGAGCCTTAATAGTAAATGTATTGCAACAATATTATTTAATGATGTGATATCACACTTAAGACAGTTCTAGCATTATAAGAGTAAAACAAAGAAGTCCACTTTACAGAAAAAATTGTCTTTAGTATGTCAGTCATTGACTTGGTAGTTTCTCTGTTAGCCCTGCTATTCCCCTATTTCAATTCAAATAGCTATTTTAAGCTGGAAACTGGAGAATTCAGTGCTCTATACTTCTCCAACGTGGCCACGGAAAATGGACCAAATTGAAGAATGCCAACTGAGCCGTACAGTTCAAATAGCTCATCTGACTTCATAGCAGTTTCTTGGTGCAGTCAGAGTGTAATTTCGCAGAGGTCTTCAAAGAGACTATTAGTATTTTCCAGAAGGATAAAGATTCTCTTGTTTATGAGAAATCATGTTCAGATATAGAGGTAATTTCGGAGCCATGTGTGTTGCAATAGGTAATCAACTGCCCAATACTGACGCATGTATGGCCAGGAGAAAAATCCAGCTGCATTGCACAGAGAGACAGAACTGCTTTTTCAGTGTAAGGGCTTATTCAGATGACCGTATGAGCAGAATGCTCGCCGTAGTGAAACGTAATTGTGCATGAATCAGGTTTTTGAGGTTAGATTTGCGTGTGTCTATGTATAGAACTGTGCCTTTTGCACAGGGAGAGCCAGTTCACACGCGTGTGATATGCCCTTTCAGTGGAATAAGAGGCTAATTAATCTAATGAGGTGCAGATATGTTCTTTTCCACACAATTTTGCACAGCGTCTCACACTTTCCCCTGCATATATGTGTACATGAGAACAAGCCCATTAAAATCAATGGGTTCTATACTGTGTTTAGCGCATATACCCATGTAAACACGGTCACGGGAAGAAGCCCTAAAGAGCATACAGTCTTTTTTAAAAACCCTTCAGTCCAGGATGTCTATATTAAGTACCTGTTTACTCAATTAATACAACAAAGTGGAAACATTTAGGGTCTTTTACACGTCATCCCAGTACTAATTGCTCCTGTGCTTTCATATAGGAGTGGGGATTGCTCAGTAAATGGGGGTGGAACAGGCTGGAATGCATTGCCTATTGATCTCAATGGGATCTTTAAATGCATCGCATGGCCCTTGCATGCCGTAAACCAATGCAAAACACTACCGATCCTCGTGCGAGAGGATCGGAATTTCACAGATGCCACATGACCACGTCAACCCTATTGTTGGACGGAGCATTAACTTCACTATGGACAACATGCCATCACACGATCCAGCTTTGAACTATACAAAGATGAAGCAAAACTTCAGTAAGCTCTTGCTCCCACTTTCCTTAAGAGATTTTTTGGAGGTTTCTACTTGAACAGAAATGTCTACCACATATGATGTTATTCTTATAACTTAACATATTCTTGATGCTACTGCTATGCTGAATGTGGATATGTCCAAGGCCTTGGATTTCCCGCCGAATTTCCGCCCGTGCCCGCTGCCATAGGATTGCATAACAAAATGCAAACCTATGCACACAGCCGCGATTTGTCCGCAGCATGTTCTATTTCTGTGCTGGTCTCGCAGAGGCCCGCACAGAAACGTCACTATAGACCCGCCAGCTTCGCTCTGCGCATGCGCCGGCTGGGCAGCAGCTCACGCATAGCAGAGCTGTGGAGACACAGAAACAGGTGAGCTGGGCTGGTGACTGCAGGGGCGCGGGTCGGATCCCGCTGCAAGAATTCTCGCTGTGGGATCTGACCTGGCCATCTGCAGGTGGCCATAGATAGGAATACCCTTTTAATTAACTTAAACAAATTTTTTAAAAACCTCTGGTATTATTGTAAATGCAGATTGTGCCATTAACCCATTACACAATACATTATCTGTACCCAAAATGGCGCCAATAAAAAACTACAGCTCACCACGCAAATAACAAGCCCTTATATGACTATTTCAATGGAAACATAAGTTATGATTTTTGAAAAGTGGCGATGAAAATCCCCAAAAAATCAACGATCTTGGGTCCAAACTAGGCGACATCCGAAAGAGTTTAAACATGTCTAATAGTTACAGGTGATCGAGTGCACATTTTGTTGTTTGTGGCTAGACACCATAGGTGCATTTTAGGATGCTTTGGTGGGACAATCCATTCCTCCTGGACAGAACTTCTATGAATATGTTCGCAACGCTAAAGAAAAATATGACTGAAGATGCAAAATTTAGTAGCCAGGCCTCATGCATAAAAACTATCCCCTCCTCACCACTTATATTGTCCAACGATTCAGCGGCGAACTCTGCATGTGTAAAACGTTCTGTATGAGCGCTAACGACCTCAGCGGTGATGTCCGCGCTCGCACAGTGGATAGTCACAGAAAAAATTGCAAAAAATTACCAAATATAAATACAGAATCTGTCAGTATTAAATAACTGATTTAAATAATAGATGCTCTTTTGATGATACATTTAATGAGCATTTAGCAACATTTTTTAACACTTTATTAATGGCATCTGTGAATTATGCATGTTCCTTTACAAGTCAGGGCTGAAATTCCACTGATACATTTGCCATGCCATGGACTGCGCAGTAACGCAATGGCCCATGAGATTACAGTTTATTAAAATGTAGATATTGAAAGTAATTTTAATTTGCCTGTGAGGAACAATTAAAAAATGGTAGATTGAACATTTCACATCAAAACTTATAATATAGCAAAGATGCCACTGTTCACTAGGCCGGCTGCACACAACCGGGTCAGATTCTGCATGCAGGAGCCCACAGCGGAATCCGACCCCGCGCACAGCTGGCATCAGCACGTACCTGACCCTCTTCTTTTTCGGTACTGCGGATAGTCCGCACGGCAAACTGTCAGACATGCACAGTGCAGTTTTTTTTTTAAATCCCTAGTTTTCATGTGTCGCCTTTCTGCAATGTCATTGCAAAAGGGCCATGGGTCAGATGGCTTAAATGGAAGCCGTCCGTACGGAATTCACACTGAAATAGAGCATGCTGCGACTTTTCCTCCGCAAGTGAAAATTGCAATTTGTTTTCGCTCATGTGCAGGAAAAAACACTTTTCCATAGTATGCTGTGGGCAGTATTTGCTGCGAAATGCGGAGGCGGACACCCGCTCCAGATTCCGCAATGCAAATCTGCCCATGTGCAGCCGGTCTAACACGTAATTTGCACTGTAAATAAGTGTTGTTTGATGGTGACTGCACCTTGATCAACTTGTGTACACTCATTGTAAAAAAAAATCAAGCAGCTAGAAGACGTCAGAATCGAATGACACTTTCTATGTGTTATTGTAACAGCGATATAAGTGATTACAATATCAGAGCAAAAGGCCAATTTATTGTGGAACACTTAAAGGGAGGCTCAAGAACACTTTTGGGCCGCCCCCAGCTTAGATAAAAGCTGTGATACGGGCGGGCATGGAGGCATACAGGTTCCACATGGTATCCTTCGGCATATCGCTCCACATTTGCTGAAACTGATCTTCTACATCAGGGGTGTCAAGCTCAAATACCCAGTGGGCCAAAATTAAAAACTTGGATAGATTCGTGAGCCAACGTTGATATTTGTCGCAAAAACGTGTACAATTGAGGAAGTTTTTCCTTCTCATCAGATAGAACAATGAACTTTTTCATATGGAAACAAACTCAAGTTTTGCTTAAACACTGAATCTGGAACAGGCTACAATAATTATTTCCTTCAATGACAATTCAACCATTCAAGTTCATGCCTTGGCATAGCAAGGAAAAGTGCATAACGAAAACATTCATTTAAGCTCAGTTTGCTAGACTCCGATCTACTCTGGCTTTGACCAGTGTGCAGCAGAGACCTGGCATCTCATCTTGGATGCTAGTTCATTAGTGTTTGGGGTCAGGCTCTGAGCTGAGGAAATCCTCAGGATTGAGTGAAGGTGTTCATCTGAGACGACTCCTGTGTGATGTTTATCTTCAGCAAGGACAATAGTTGCTCACACAGATATTTGCTGCCGAACACAGAGAGCATTTGAGCAGCTTGGGTCCGAAGCTGGGGCATTGTGTTGGGCATGTAACGTGGAAACTCTGCAGCACCTGCAGCGTCATACTTTGACTTTAGTGTATCACTACACTGGAGTTCAATCAGCTGCATTAGAAAGCTAGTTGGTGTGCTTTCCACATCAATTACAAACGGTTTACTAAGCAGTTGAAACCTACATTTCTGTGCATCAAAGTCAGCAAATCGCCGGTTAAACTCGGTGCTGAGTATGCTGAGTTTTTCAGCAAACTGTGCACTTGGGAACATGGCAGTAGACGATTGTGCTTTTATGGTTTGGCAGTAAGGAAAAAAGCCCAGGTTTTCTTGCAGCATCCGATTCTCCCATAGGCACAATTTTGTTTTAAAAGCTGTGACTGCAGCGTACATGTCTGTGATAACGCGGCCTGACCCCTGAAGATGCCGGTTCAGCATATCGAGATGACTCGTGAATAGAGATGAGCGAACGTACTCGTCCGAGCTTGATACTCGTTCGAGTATTAGCGTGTTCGAGATGCTCGTTACTAGAGGCGAGCACCACGCGATGTTCAAGTTACTTTCACTTTCATCTCTGAGACGTTAGCGCGCTTTTCTGGCCAATAGAAAGACAGGGAAGGCATTACAACTTCCTCCTCTGATGTTCCAGCCCTATACCACCCCCCTGCAGTGAGTGGCTGGCGAAATCAGGTGTCACCCGAGTATATAAATCGGCCCCTCCCGCGGCTCGCCACAGATGCATTCTGACATAGCTCAGGGAAAGTGCTGCTGATGCTGGAGCTGCTATAGGGAGAGTGTTAGGAGTGATTTTAGGCTTCAAGAACCCCAACGGTCCTTCTTAGGGTCACATCTGACCGTGTGCAGTACTGTTGAGGCTGCTTTTTGCAGTGTTGCATTTTTTTTTTTTTTGTATATCGGCCGTGCAGAGCATTGCGTCCTCAGTCTGCAGTAATTTTACATAGTATAGGGCCAGTAGTGCTGAGGCAGGGACAGTGAAAAAGGTGAAAGACATATACTGTCTATATAGGCAGTGGGCTTTTCCAAAAAAATTTGGGACAAAAAAATCTATTTGGGCTGCCTGTGACCGTCCTGAGTGTACTGCGTCTCTGCTGGGGGTAGTAGTCCTAATTAATACGCAGCCAGCTAAGTGTTACAGCAGGCTTGCGCAAAATTCTTTCCTGGCTCTGCGTTGCCCGTTATATCACCGCTGTCATCCTGTCCAGAGGAAAACAGTCTGCAGTAATTTTACATAGTATAGGGCCAGTAGTGCTGAGGCAGGGACAGTGAAAAAGGTGAAAGACACATACTGTCTATATAGGCAGTGGGCTTTTCCAAAAAAATTTGGGACAAAAAATCTATTTGGGCTGCCTGTGACCGTCCTGAGTGTACTGCGTCTCTGCTGGGGGTAGTAGTCCTAATTAATACGCAGCGAGCTAAGTATTACAGCAGGCTTGCGCAAAATTCTTTCCTGGCTCTGCTGTGCGTTCCGTAAGCGAAGTCAGCCTCCAACCACAGGCCAATAAACGGCACATTTAATTACAGCGTTCTATTTCTGCACTACTGGTAATACACCATGCTGAGGGGTAGGGGTAGGCCTAGAGGACGTGGACGCGGCCGAGGACGTGGAGGCCCAAGTCAGGGTGTGGGCACAAGCTGAGCTCCTGATCCAGGTGTATCGCAGCCGACTGCTGCGGGATTAGGAGAAAGGCACGTTTCTGGCGTCCCCACATTCATCTCACAAGTAATGGGTCCACGCGGTAGACCTTTATTAAAAAATGAGCAGTGTGAGCAGGTCCTGTCGTGGATGGCAGAAAGTGCATCCAGCAATCTATCGACCACCCAGAATTCTGCGCCGTCCACTGCTGCAACTCTGAATCCTCTGGCTGCTGCTCCTCCTTCCTCCCAGCCTCCTCACTCCATTACAATGACACATTCTGAGGAGCAGGCAGACTCCCAGGAACTGTTCTCGGGCCCCTGCCCAGAATGGGCAGCAATGGTTCCTCTCCCACCGGAGGAGTTTGTCGTGACCGATGCCCAACCTTTGGAAAGTTCCCGGGGTCCGGGGGATGAGGCTGGGGACTTCCGGCAACTGTCTCAAGAGCTTTCAGTGGGTGAGGAGGACGATGACGATGAGACACAGTTGTCTATCACTCAGGTAGTAGTAATTGGAGTAAGTCCGAGGGAGGAGCGCACAGAGGGGTAGAATGGGCAGCAATGGTTCCTCTCCCACCAGAGGAGTTTGTCGTGACCAATGCCCAACCTTTGGAAAGTTCCCGGGGTCCGGGGGATGAGGCTGGGGACTTCCGGCAACTGTCTCAAGAGCTTTCAGTGGGTGAGGAGGACGATGATGATGAGACACAGTTGTCTATCACTCAGGTAGTAGTGATTGGAGTAAGTCCGAGGGAGGAGCGCACAGAGGATTCGGAGGAAGAGCAGCAGGACAATGAGGTGACTGACCCCACCTGGTTTGCTAAGCCTACTGAGGACAGGTCTTCAGAGGGGGAGGCAAGTGCAGCAGCAGGGCAGGTTGGAAGAGCCAGTGCGGTGGCCAGGGGTAGAGGCAGGGCCAGACCGAATAATCCACCAACTGTTTCCCAAAGCGCCCCTCGCGCCATGCCACCCTGCAGAGGCCGAGGTACTCAAAGGTCTGGCAGTTTTTCACTGAGAGTGCAGACGACCGACGAACAGTGGTGTGCAACCTTTGTCGCGCCAAGATCAGCCGGGGAGCCACCACCACCAGCCTCACCACCACCAGCATGCGCAGACATATGATGGCCAAGCACCCCACAAGGTGGGACGAAGGCTGTTCACCGCCTCCGGTTTGCACCACTGCCTCTCCCCCTGTGCCCCAACCTGCCACTGAGATCCAACCCCCTTCTGAGGACACAGGCACTACCGTCTCCTGGCCTGCACCCACACCCTCACCTCCGCTGTCCTCGGCCCCATCCACCAATGTCTCTCAGCGCACCGTCCAGCCATCGCTAGCGCAAGTGTTTGAGCGCAAGCGCAAGTACGCCACCACACACCCGCACGCTCAAGCGTTAAACGTGCACATAGCCAAATTGATCAGCCTGGAGATGCTGCCGTATAGGCTTGTGGAAACGGAGGCTTTCAAAAGCATGATGGCGGCGGCAGCGGCGCCCCGCGCTACTCGGTTCCCAGTCGCCACTACTTTTCCCGATGTGCCGTCCCAGACCTGCACGACCACGTCTCCGGCAACATTGTACGCGCCCTCACCAACGCGGTTACTGCCAAGGTCCACTTAACAACGGACACGTGGACAAGCACAGGTGGGCAGGGCCACTATATCTCCCTGACGGCACATTGGGTGAATTTAGTGGAGGCTGGGACAGAGTCAGAGCCTGGGACCGCTCACGTCCTACCCACCCCCAGAATTGCGGGCCCCAGCTCGGTGGTGGTATCTGCGGTGGTGTATGCTTCCTCCACTAAACCACCCTCCTCCTCCTCCTACGCAACCTCTGTCTCGCAATCAAGATGTGTCAGCAGCAGCACGTCGCCAGCAGTCGTGTCGCGCGGCACGGCAGCACAGCGGTGGGCAAGCGTCAGCAGGCCGTGCTGAAACTACTCAGCTTAGGAGAGAAGAGGCACACGGCCCACGAACTGCTGCAGGGTCTGACAGAGCAGACCGACCGCTGGCTTGCGCCGCTGAGCCTCCAACCGGGCATGGTCGTGTGTGACAACGGCCGTAACCTGGTGGCGGCTCTGCAGCTCGGCAGCCTCACGCACGTGCCATGCCTGGCCCATGTCTGTAATTTGGTGGTTCGGCGCTTTCTGAAAAGCTACCCACGCTTGTCAGACCTGCTCGGAAAGGTGCGCCGGCTCTGCGCACATTTCCGCAAGTCCCACACGGACGCTGCCACCCTGCGCACCCTGCAACATCGGTTTAATCTGCCAGTGCACCGACTGCTGTGCGACGTGCCCACACGGTGGAACTCTACGCTCCACATGTTGGCCAGGATCTATGAGCAGCGTAGAGCTATAGTGGAACACCAACTCCAACATGGGCGGCACAGTGGGAGTCAGCCTCCTCAATTCTTTGCAGAAGAGTGGGCCTGGTTGGCAGACATCTGCCAGGTCCTTGGAAACTTTGAGGAGTCTACCCAGATGGTGAGCGGCGATGCTGCAATCATTAGCGTCACCATTCCTCTGCTATGCCTTTTGAGAAGTTCCCTGCAAAGCATAAAGGCAGACGCTTTGCGCTCGGAAACGGAGGCGGGGAAAGACAGTATGTCGCTGGATAGTCAGAGCACCCTCCTGTCTATATCTCAGCGCGTTGAGGAGGAGGAGGAGGAGGTGAAGGAGCATGAGGAGGAGGGGGAAGAGACAGCTTGGCCCACTGCTGAGGGTACCCATGCTGCTTGCCTGTCATCCTTTCAGCGTGTATGGCCTGAGGAGGAGGAGGAGGAGATGGAGGAGGAGGAGGATCCTGAAAGTGATCTTCCTAGTGAGGACAGCCATGTGTTGCGTACAGGTACCCTGGCACACATGGCTGACTTCATGTTAGGATGCCTTTCTCGTGATCCTCGCGTTACACGCATTCTGGCCACTATGGATTACTGGGTGTACACACTGCTCGACCCACGGTATAAGGAGAACCTTTCCACTCTCCTACCCGAAGAGGAAAGGGGTTCGAGAGTGATGCTATACCACAGGACCCTGGCGGACAAGCTGATGGTAAAATTCCCATCCGACAGCGCTAGTGGCAGAAGGCTCAGTTCCGAGGGCCAGGTAGCAGGGGAGGCGCGGAGATCAGGCAGCATGTACAGCACAGGCAGGGGAACACTCTCTAAGGCCTTTGACAGCTTTCTGGCTCCCCACCAAGACTGTGTCACCGCTCCCCAGTCAAGGCTGAGTCGGCGGGAGCACTGTAAAAGGATGGTGAGGGAGTACGTAGCCGATCGCACGACCGTCCTCCGTGATGCCTCTGCCCCCTACAACTACTGGGTGTCGAAGCTGGACACGTGGCCTGAACTCGCGCTGTATGCCCTGGAGGTGCTTGCTTGTCCTGCGGCTAGCGTCTTGTCAGAGAGGGTGTTTAGTGCGGCTGGGGGAATCATTACGGATAAGCGTACCCGCCTGTCAACCGACAGTGCCGACAGGCTTACACTCATAAAGATGAACAAAGCCTGGATTTCCCCAGACTTTTCTTCTCCACCAGCGGACAGCAGCGATAGGCTGCATCCGCGGATGGAAGCATCGTTCTCTATCACCATCAAAAACGGGGACCTTTTAGCTTCATCAATCTGTGTATTATATTCATCCTTCTCCTCCTGCTCCTCCTCCTGAAACCTCATGTAATCACGCCGAACGGGCAATTTTTCTTAGGCCCACAAGGCTCAGTCATATAATTTTTGTAAACAATTTTTATACGTTTCAATGCTCATAAAAAGCGTTGAAACTTGCACCTGAACCAATTTTTATTTTAACTGGGCTGCCTCCAGGCCTAGTTACAAATTAAGCCACATTAACCAAAGCGATTAATGGGTTTCACCTGCCCTCTTGGTTGGGCATGGGCAATTTTTCTGAGGTACATTAGTACTGTTGGTACACCAATTTTTTGGGGCCCTCGCCTACAGTGTAATCCAATTAATTTTTTGCCCACCTGCATTAAAGCTGACGTTACATCAGCTGTGCTGGGCACTGCAATGGGATATATTTATGTACCGCCGGTGGCTTCCTGGCACCCACCCATGCTGTCGGTCCACACGGAGTTGTAACTGCATGTGTCCACTTCTAAAGAACCCCAGTCTGACTGGGGCATGCAGTGTGGGCCGAAGCCCACCTGCATTAAACATGACATTACCTCAGCTGTGCTGGGCACTGCAATGGGATATATATATGTACCGCCGGTGGGTTCCAGGGAGCCACCCATGCTGTGGGTCCATAGGGAGTTGTAACTGCATGTGTCTACTTATAAAGAACCCCAGTCTGACTAGGGCATGCAGTGTGGGCCGAAGCCCACCTGCATTTAATCTGACGTTAGCTCTTCTGTCCAGGGCACTGCAATGGGATACATTTATGTACAGCCGGTGGGTTCCAGGGAGCCACCCATGCTGTGGGTGCACACGGAATTCCTATTGCGGAGTTGTACCTGCCTGTGACTATTTATAAAAAACCGCGGTCTGACTGGGGCATGCAGACACCTTGACAGAATGAATAGTGTGTGGCACATATGTTCCCCATTGCTATGCCCACGTGTGCAGCTCCAGATGGAGGTGGCACAGGATTGAATTTCTCATTGCTTCTGTACAGCATTGTGGGCTATCACCCCGCCCCTTTTAAAGAGGGTCGCTGCCTAGCCGTGCCAACCCTCTGCAGTGTGTGCCTACAGTTCTCCTCATGGCAGATGCACTTATAAATAGACATGAGGGTGGTGTGGCATGAGGGCAGCTGAAGGCTGCGCAGGGACAATTTGGTGTGCGCTGTGGACACTGGGTCGTGCAGGGGGGGGGGGGGGTTGGGCAGCATGTAACCCAGGAGAAGTGGCAGCGGAATGTCATGCAGGCAGTGATTGTGCTTTGTTGAAGGTAGTGTGGTGCTTAGCTAAGGTATGCATTGCTAATGAGGGCTTTTCAGAAGTAAAAATTGTTGGGAGGGGGTTAATTGTGGCTTAATAGTGGGACCTGGGAACTTGAGATGCAGCCCAACATGTAGCCCCCCGCCTGCCCTATCCGTTTCTGTGTCGTTCCCATCACTTTCTTGAATTGCCCAGATTTTCACAAATGGAAACCTTAGCGAGCATCGGCGATATACAAAAATGCTCGGGTCGCCCATTGACTTCAATGGGGTTCGTTATTCGAAACGAACCCTCGAGCATCGCGAAAATTTCGTCCTGAGTAACGAGCACCCGAGCATTTTGGTGCTCGCTCATCTCTACTCGTGAAGTCACAGAGAAATGCCAGCTCAGACAAAGTCTTCATTCCAGAGCTCTGTTGTGTCTTTCCCTTTGCTTTCTAGAAACTGACCAATTTTCTCACAGCTCGAAACATCTGTTCAGTACTTTTCCTCTGCTTAACCATCTCACCTCTGTGTTATATGGCACGTCTGCGTATTCTGAACACTCCTCCAGAAAAGACTGGCGGTGATTCAAGCCTTATTTAGCTCTTCTGAAGTTAACTACTCATGTTATGGTGCTCATAGCATGTTCCATCTACAGGGCTTTGCCACACAGCGATTCCTAATTCCTGATGCAGTGATAAACAGTTAGCTCACCTGCACAGTTCTCTTCCCGCATCTTCTCCCGAATCCTGGCCACCAATCCACTCTCTTGACAGCACATCGCGGGTGCATCATGTGTCGTTAGTCCCACCAGTTTATCCCAAGTTAGACTCATTTGAGTTACACATTTGGAAACCTCTTCAAAGATTTCTTTTGATGGGATTATGCCATGCATTGGTTTCAATTCCAGAGGTTTCTTCGTAATGCACAGACTTGAGTCCACGGATGAAGACTGACAGTTTGTCAGTATCAGATGTGTCGCTGCTCTCATCCAAAGCAAGGGAGAAGGCAATGACATTTTTTCCCTTTTCCACCAGCTGTTCATGTAAAATTGTAGCAAGATCGCACGCACGATCAGCTACTGTGCTTCTGCTAAGACTCACATTTAAAAATGCTTGCCTTTTATCTTGACACACAATGTCGCAAACTTTGATCATGCACTTTTTGACAAACTCTACCTCATTAAATGGCCGGCATGATTTTGCAATTTCGGCTGCCACAATAAAACTAGCTTTTACAGCAGCCTCACCTTGTGATATGGCTTTGGTGAACATAGTCTATTATGAAACCAAACTTTTTTTCATCTCATCTACTTTCTGGTGCTTTTGCGCTTTGTCCAAATCCTTGTACTTGTAATGGTGTTTTGTTTCATTGTCTCTTCTTGTTATAGTCTATGGTTACAGCTATGTTGGCTGCGCACACAAGACTAACAGGCCTGTCCTTTGACACCCCTTCTCTAGATGATGCAATCTCGAAGACTGTCAAAGTTGGTGTCCCAGATGGTCCTATACATGTTATATTGGCAATAAATCTGGGGCCCGGCAGGCCACATAACTGGCAACATTGTGAAGGCATTTCTGTGACACCCTTGCTGTGTGTGGCTGAGATTTATCCTGATGGAAAATGCCTCTTGGAAGCCCTGTCATAAGAGAAACACATGTGGCTGAAGGATATCGTGAACATATCATTGAGCTGTCATTGTCCCTCGTACCACTTCTAGGCGTGACTGGCTGTCATATGTTATGGCCCCCTTAGACCAGGCAGCGTGCCACTACACAGCAAAGTGGTCCACTACACACAAGTAGCCTCTGAGAACCTTTTTACAAAGAGTATTTTTGAGAGAGTATATGACAGCCAATGCAAATCTGTTTAACTAAAATGTTGATTTTGTGCTGAAAAAAACTCCAAGGTGCCGACTACCGGGGGCCGCCTTTCCTTCTAATTTGCAATCCACTGCTTGTTGTCATATGAAGTCCATCTTTAGTAGTAGAAACAACAATGCAAATCACAGGAAGTGATGGTGAAAACCTTCCCATGCTGTCCATAGGAGTCTATAGAGAAGGCGGGGGGTGGGGGGGAGGGACTCACACAGATGTTGCTACTGATTTACTGTGTTACAGCTACTGAAATCACATCCATACTACTCAGTACAGTTGTATAATATCCTCTTGTTGCTGATATTTTTCTGTGTGTGCTACAAAGAGATAAGGAGCAGAATCTTCTATTTATCCATGTGCAGTATATGGAGCCATCGTAGCACCTAGCCTCCACCAACCAGCTCAGAGAAAATTGAAAATTAAATATACAGTCTGCAAAGGGAAAAAACTGGTGAAAAATGCAAGATACGAGTCATACAACATGCAGAAATTGTGTTATTCCTCAAGTACACACAGGAGCTTATTTTGAAAAGTTATCTGAAAGTGTGATTCAGGTTTCCCAAATAACATTTTATAAATCTTATGTTAGTTTCAACATGGAATTGGTTCTTATATTACAATGTATTGTTAAAACTTGTCAAATCTCATAGTTTATTACTTCCTAATCTCCTACAGATGGGGAGTTTGTAGAGCTGAGTTGCTCACCATGGTGCAAGTCCTCAATACAGTACAAGAAGCATTAGATTTGGTGTTCTGTTACAAACACACTTCACTCTTTTCCTGAAATTTCTTCCAACAGAGTTAAAATAATAGTTCATTGTTGCTAAATGTAATTAGGACTGTAGCTGAACCTTCTATCTCATGGAGTACCTTCCTACTTTGTAGAACATTTATATATTGGATCATTCTGTTTTATGTTTAACTACATTGCTCCTTTGAAAACATAGATAAAAGCAGAATCCACTTAAGTTATGTAACTGTACAAAAATAGATTTGGTTTTTAGTGAACATAAAGATTTATTGATCGTCATTGTTAATATTTGCCTCTCTATCCTGGTACAATGTAAACCCCAGCTAGCACTTTTGTCTTCAGAGACAGAAATGGAGCAGTTGTAAGGCTGAATCAATAGATCCAAAAAGCGTAGTTCTCTAAAAGGCATACACAATTCTTCCTCTTTTCAGCATGAAAGAAAGATTAGGAAGATTAAAGGAAATTTAGTTACCGTAGGTAATTTAATCGTTTTTACGTTTATTCACATCTTTTAACTGTAAAACACATTTATCAAAACCGAGCACCTGAGTGTGTCCTGCAGGCTTTGTATAGTTCCTTAGTGATGTCAGTTTGTAAGAGTGTCAAAAACTATAGATATGGCCTACGACCATTATAATATACCCTACTTGAGGATGGGGCATTGACTTGAATGGTCATGGCAAGTTTTTATTGGAGCAGCAGTTTACCCTGGTTGAGACAATGAGCATACAGATATAATCTCTCACAGGGGTTACAAACGTAATGGTTACACACAGTAATATGGCTCACAAAATAAACTCAGGGTATCTAGCTTGAGCCTAACCATGTTACAGTTTCTAGACTAGAAGTGATTCAGAACCACTTGCAATATCCAAAGCGGTATCTCTTCCTAGATTAAGTTCTTACACCAGAAGGCCCTGTTGCAGATTACAGGTAGTGGTATCTGGGTTTCCTCCTATCACACTGGTCACACGAATAATCAGGGCGTCTTGCCCCAGAATCATAGGATGATAAAGTTGGAAGGGACCTCCAGAGTTATCTGTTCCAACCCCCTGCTCAGTGCAAGATTCACTAAATCATTCCAGACAGCACTATTACAGCCCTTCAAATATTTATAGACAGCTATTGTCTCCTCTCAGCCTTCTTTTTTTGCAAGCTAAACATTCCAAGATCCTTTAACCGTTCTTCATAGGACCCCTTCTAAGAGGTGCCACAACTCCTCAAATGCCCGCTTAATTGCCAATAGCTCTCTATCACCAATGTCATAATTTTGCTCAGCAGTAGAAAATTTAGGTTAAAAAAGCACAAGGACGAAGCTCTTGCAATATACTTGTTCCCTGGGATTAGCACCACTCAAACCCCAACTTCTGAGGCATCAAATTCTACCATGTATGGTCTGGATCAGTCTGGTTGCACTAGAACCGGAACTGTCACAAAACATCTTTTCAAGGCATGAAAAGATTGTAATGCCCTCGGTTAACATTTAGAAGGGAAACAACCCTTCCTGGTCATATCCATCAATGGTTTGACCACCACCGAAAATCCTTTGATAAACATCCAATAATAATTTGTGAACCGCAGAAACCTCTGAAGTGCCTTCACATTCTCTGGTAACACCCAGTCCCGCACCGCCCGGACCTTCTTCTGATCCATCTTGAAATCTCTCGGAGTAATAATTTGTCACAGAAATGTGATCTCCTGTATGGAAGAAACACATTTTTCCTTTTTGCAAACAAATTATCGCGCAAAGCTTGGAGGACCTGACGAACATGATAAACGTGTGAATCGAAATCCAATGAAAAGATAAGATTATCATTGAGATATACCAGAACGAAGCCAATAAATTCACAGAGGACCTCATTAATAAAGGACTGGAAAACTGCAGGAGTGTTTGTTAAACCAAACGGCATTACCAAGTTCTCAAAATGCCCTTTAGGGGTGTTAAAGGCAGTTTTCCATTCGTCCGCCTCCTTAATTTGAATTAAATTATATGCCCCTCATAGATCTAATTTTGAAAAACAGTTGGTACCATTCAACTGTGCAAACAGATCTGGAATGAGAGGCAATAGGCAATGGATTACGCTTGGTGATCTTGTTTAGCTCCCTGAAATCAAGAAATGGCCGCAAACCCCCATCCTTTTTCTTAGCGAAAAAAACCCGTTGGTCAGTGGAGAATTTGAAGGATGTATGTGTTTTTTTCTCAAACTGTCTTGGATATAATCCTTTAGAGACTGTCTCTCAGGAGCAGTCAGGTTGTACATGTGGCTTTTAGGCAGTTTACAGTCTGTGATGAGTTCAATAGAGCAATCCCCTCCCTGTGAGGCGGTAACTTGTCTGCCCCCTCCTGCACAAAAAAATCTGAGAGATCAGATAAATAATCAGGCAAATCATCCACTTGCACAGAAGACACCTTTACAGAAATACAGCAATTTTTATAGAAAGGGCTCCATTTAGAAATGTCTCCCCTCTCCCAAACCACCACGGGATTATGAAACCACAACCATGGCAAACTTAAGACTACATGTGTTGGAAGGGATTCCATAATATAAAGGGTAATAGTCTCTGTATGAAATAATCCGATTTTGAGTCAAAGATCTGGAACACAGAACTTCAAACACTTCTGTGATGGTGGAGAGGCATCCATTACAGAGATAGGAAGGGTGAATCCAGAGGTTTTACCTCTAACCTCAAATGTTTTACTGTCTCCTGATGAATTAGATTGACACCAGCTCCACGGTCCAAAAAGACTGTGATCGGACCACCTAGTTTTCTGGCTGAGACCTATGGCGAGGACAATTCTGCACAAAATGTCCCGTCCGATTGCAGAAAAAGCACGGTCCTCTGACCTGCCCCTTCTCTTCTTTACTGGCCTTGCCAGCCAATGAACCCAGTTGCATGGGCTCCTCCCCCTCTGTAGGCAAGAAAGCAGAAGTAGAGGAAAGCTCATACCTTTCTCTAATCTGTCTACCTACTCTGAAGGCTAATGACATTGCATCATCAAGACTTTGGGGAACCGGATAAACCACCAACAAGTCTTTAATTTTATCAGTGAGAACAATGGCAGAACCTCTGAGCTTTCCCTCTACCAGTAACACCCTATCAGGGTCATCATAGATTAACCCTACGGCATTGAAAAAATGATCCACAGATGACAATGCTTCAGAGGAGGGAGGCAAGGAAAGAGTCCATGCCAGTGGAGCCCCCTGCAGACTGGAAATGACAATGCCAACCCTCTGTAAATCATGACCAGAGGACACAGGGCATAACCTGAAATACAGCTTGCAAGATTCTTTAAAGCACACAAATGTCTGTCTGTCTCCAGAGAAATGATCAGGTAGCTTGAGTTTAGGCTCCTTACCTGAAGCCCCCAGGGTTGGTTGCTGCTGTTGTACCTTGGCAACCTCAAGTGCCAGCGTCCTCAGCTGGTTTGATAAAACCTCAATCAGATTCCTATCATATAAGCTAAAGTATCCCACCAAGTAAGTATGGCAGTTGATTATGTTACGTCCAACCGGGGCGCACTGGATCTGTCACTCGAAGATCTACCACAAATGAAAATAAATAAAGACAAAACAAGAATGGAAGCAAAATACGGGAAGCACTGTCCCTATATAACCAGACACTGGGAAGGACCTTGCCTAAAAGCAGGAAGATCACCCTAATAAGGATGACCCCGACCTCGTGCCGTGGCCTCTAGTTGACTCTACGTGGAGAAGGGAAACAGAGCCAGAAAACCAAAACGAATATGCAAACAAACGCTGTACTTAGCTCGAGATGCAGCAAGTAACTGAATGATCCAGTAATAAGCTTCTGATTGGTAGCCCAGTCAGGGAGAGACTAAACAATCAACGGCAGTTCAGCTCAGTCTCAAGCCAGTGTAAATAGCCCTAGTAATTAGCAATAGGTGCGACTAAGCATGTCACACCTAATACCACACCTACTGAGCCAGAAGATGTAGAAACATCTCCAAAAGCAGCACCAGAATTATCAGCAAGGCGGCAATCCCATGACACATATATAGTGGAAGAATAATGTTCTTGTCCCTCGCCCCTATACTTGTTTTAATGCACTTCAAGACTTTCTTTGCTTTTGCAGCAGCTGACTGGCATTGATTGCTCCAATTAAGTCCACAGTCAACTAGTACCCCCGCTTCTTTTTCCATATCACTTTTCCCTAGTAGTATCCCATTTAGTGTATATTGGTGATATCCGTTTTTTCCTGCCCATGTGCATAACCTTACATTTATCAATATTGAACTTCATTTGTCATTTTTCTATCCAAGCTCCCAACTTATCTAGGTCCTTTTGCAGCCATACATTGTCCTCCTTTGTAATAGTTACCTTGTATAATTTTGCATCATCTGCAAATATCGATATTTTACTGTGCAGTCCCTCTATCAGGTTATTGATAAATATATTGAACAGAAGGAGGCCTAATACTGAACCTTGTGGCACCCCACTAGCAACAGTGGCCCAATCAGAGTACGAACCATTTATTACCACCCACTGCTTTCTATCTCAGAGCCAGTTCTTTACCCAAGCGCATACATTTTCGCCCAGACTGAGCTGTCTCATTTTATATATCAGTTTATTATACGGCGCGGTGTCAGATGCTTTAGAAAAATCCAGATATACGAGATCAATAGACTCTCCCAGGTCCAGCTTAGAACTTACTTCATCGTAGAAGCTGATCAAATTGGTCTGACATGATCAATCCCTCATGAACCCATGCCAATGAGAAGTTATACTGTTGTTTTCCTTGAGGTATTCCAGGATGGCATCTCTCAGAAAACCCTCGAATATTTTTCGAAATGTTGAAATGTTGAAGTGAGACTTACTGGCCTGCAGTTACCAGGCTCCCTTCTTGACCCCTTTTTTATATATTGGAACCACTTTGGCAATACACCAATCCAGTGGTACAAGCCTATTCTCAATAGTGTCCCTAAATATAAGAAATAGTGGTCTGTCTATCACGTCACTTAGTTCTCTTAGAACCCTGGAGTGTATTCCATCTGGGCCTGGTGATTTGTCGATTTTAATCTTTTTTAACCGGCTCTGCACTTCCTCCTGAGTTAGGCAGGTAATACTTTGTGGGGGGTTCATTTTATCCCCCTGCATCTGGTGTGACATTTCTTTTCCCTACGTGAAGACACTTGAGAAAAAACCATTTTAAATGCCGCTGTCAGAATTGACGGCAGCATTTAAAAGGTTAACAGCTCAGATAAGCCCCTCGGATTATCGGAGCTGTTGAGGGCGGGTGTTGGCTGTAAGAAACAGCCGGTATCAGCGCAATCTCTCTTTATACATACCTCAACGCTGCAGGATGTAATTGTATAGGTTAAAGAGCACCTATGACAAGTTTCTGGCATATAATTTGTGCTCATTTCTAATATTTTGAGATTTTTAAAGAAAATTATGACTTTTTTCCTCCTGTTTCACTGCTTACATGCAGATGAATCTAAGATTTTCCTACCTCAAAATAAGTCTATGAGCTGGATCTTATAAACTTATTAAAGAAAACCACATTTATGGGCAGCCATTTTGATAAAGCACAAATAATCGTAAATTCAGGGAATCACTGTGTGTTTAAAGAAAATAAGCCTGACCTAGTGAAAAACACAATTACAAAAGCAGAATTTTCACGATAGATGCTCTTTAACAAACATCTCTCAAAGGGTTAAGGAACCTTTGTGTACAGCGGCCATTCTCAACATTTGTACTTTACTGTTCCTAACAAAAGTGTTTCACTTGACCTTTAGCTTGACAGAAAACAACAGGAGATTGAAAAGGAAAAAACTCACAAAGAAAAACCAAATGCTTTCCCAGTACAGAACTTGCTAGGTCTCTCTGCTAACATCATAGAATACGTGTGAATAAAAACAAGATTCAAACTCCTATTATTGCAAAAAGGGGAAAAATGTTGGAGGCACTTAGCCAGATGTGTGTTGTGTTAAAAATGCTTTCCTTTGACTTACAAAGGTATGTGGCACAGTAGCACCTGGTCTTGTTATTTTAACTTTCAAGTGGCATCTAACCAATAACTTTTTCAATTGTCAGCAAAGAACTAGAGTATAGTAATATTCTACAGATCTGTACAGTGAATAGGAGACTAATACAGTACAGGTGAACCACTGTTATTTTAGCTCAAGTGTTTGTTCTCTGATATACAATATAACTAAGAACAATATAACTAAGAAAAAATACATTTTTACACAATGACATCAGCGAGCATGAATCTCTCTAATCTCAAATCCTAGGAGAAAAGAAGACAGAGTGCTCAAAGGACAATCCAAGGTATACAATATTATATTTCCGATAATACCCACATAGGGGAAAATGCTCACTGAACCTAACCCCCAAAGAAGATCCAAGATAGCCAATAAGTGTATCAGGAATAGGTGAATGGAAACCATCCTGATACAAATACAGGGACATTTATTGAATAACTAAAAAAAAATACAGGTAAAAGGTCCAACGTCTTTTGGGGTATTAGTCCTCTGGACTTCAATTGAGACAATATATGGAAAATTACATAATGGACATCCAACGATTAGAGATGAGCGAGCACCAAAATGCTCGGGTGCTCGTTACTCGGAACGAACTTTTCGCGATGCTCGAGGGTTCGTTTCGAGTAACGAACCCCATTGAAGTCAATGGGCGACCCGAGCATTTTTGTATTTCGCCGATGCTCGCTAAGGTTTTCATGTGTGAAAATCTGGGCAATTCAAGAAAGTGATGGGAACGACACAGCAACGGATAGGGCAGGCGAGGGGCTACGTGTTGGGCTGCATCTCAAGTTCACAGGTCCCACTATTAAGCCACAATACCGGCAAGAGTGGGCCCCCCCCCCCAACAACTTTTACTTCTGAAAAGCCCTCATTAGCATCGCATACCTTAGCTAAGCACCACACTACCTACAACAAAGCACAATCACTGCCTGCATGAGACTCCGCTGCCACTTCTCCTGGGTTACATGCTGACCAACCCCCCCCGCATGACGCAGTGTCCACAGCACACAACAAACTGTCCCTGCGCAGCCTTCAGCTGCCCTCATGCCACACCACCCTCATGTCTATTTAGAAGTGCGTCTGCCATGAGGAGGAACCGCAGGCACACACTGCAGAGGGTTGGCACGGCTAGGCAGCGACCCTCTTTAAAAGGGGCGGGGCGATAGCCCACAATGCTGTACAGAAGCAATGAGAAATAGAATCCTGTGCCACCGCCATCAGGAGCTGCACACGTGGGCATAGCAATGGGGAACCTATGTGCCACACACTATTCATTCTGTCAAGGTGTCTCTGCATGCCCCAGTCAGACCGGGCTTTTTAATTCATAGACACAGGCAGGTACAACTCCCTATTGTGAAGTCCCTGTCGACCGACAGCATGGGCGGCTCCCTGGAACCCACCGGCGATACACAAAAATATCCCATTGCATTGCCCAACACAGCTGAGGTAGTAATGTCGTGCTTAATGCAGGTGGGCTTCGGCCCACACTGCATGCCCCAGTCAGACTGGGGTTCTTTACAAGTGGAAACAGATGCATTTATAATTCCCTGTGGACCCACAGCATGGGTGGGTGCCAGGAAGCCACCGGCGGTACATAGAAATATCCCATTAGATTTGCCCAACACAGCTGAGGTAGTAATGTTGTGCTTAATGCAGGTGGGCTTCGGCCCACACTGCATGCCCCAGTCAGACTGGGGTTCTTTACAAGTGGACGCATGTAGGTTAAACTCCGTGTGCACCTACAGCATGGGTGGCTCCCTGGAACCCACCGGCGGTACACAAAAATATCCCATTGCATTGCCCAACACAGCTGAGGTAGTAATGTCGTGCTTAATGCAGGTGGGCTTCGGCCCACACTGCATGCCCCAGTCAGACTGGGGTTCTTTACAAGTGGAAACAGATGCATTTATAATTCCCTGTGGACCCACAGCATGGGTGGGTGCCAGGAAGCCACCGGTGGTACATAGAAATATCCCATTGCATTGCCCAACACAGCTGAGGTAGTAATGTTGTGCTTAATGCAGGTGGGCTTCGGCCCACACTGCATGCCCCAGTCTGACTGGGGTTCTTTACAAGTGGACACATGTAGGTTAGACTCCGTGTGCACCTACAGCATGGGTGGCTCCCTGGAACCCACCGGCGGTACACAAAAATATCCCATTGCATTGCCCAACACAGCTGAGGTAGTAATGTCGTGCTTAATGCAGGTGGGCTTCGGCCCACACTGCATGCCCCAGTCAGACTGGGGTTCTTTACAAGTGGAAACAGATGCATTTATAATTCCCTGTGGACCCACAGCATGGGTGGGTGCCAGGAAGCCACCGGCAGTACATAGAAATATCCCATTGCATTGCCCAACACAGCTGAGGTAGTAATGTCGTGCTTAATGCACGTGGGCTTCGGCCCACACTGCATGCCCCAGTCTGACTGGGGTTCTTTACAAGTGGACACATGTAGGTTAGACTCCGTGTGCACCTACAGCATGGGTGGCTCCCTGGAACCCACCGGCGGTACACAAAAATATCCCATTGCATTGCCCAACACAGCGGATGTAACGTCAGCTGTAATGCAGGTGGGCTAAAAATTCATTTGATTACACTGTAGGCGAGGGCCAACAAAAATTGCTGAATCAACAGTACTAATGTACATCAAAAAAATTGGCCATGGCCAACCAAGAGGGCAGGTGAAACCCATTAATCGCTTTGGTTAATGTGGCTTAAGTGGTAACTAGGCCTGGAGGCAGCCCAGTTTAACGAAAAATTGGTTCAAGTTAAAGTTTCAACGCTTTTAAGAGCATTGAAACATATAAAAATTGTTTAGAGAAATTATGAGTGAGCCTTGTGTGGCCCTAAGAAAAATTGCCCGTTCAGCGTGATTACGTGAGGTTTCAGGAGGAGGAGCAGGAGAAGGAGGAGGAATATTAGACACAGATTGATGAAGCAGAAATGTCCCCGTTTTGGATGGTGAGAGAGAACGTAGCTGCCATCCGCGGGTGCAGCCTACGTATTGCTTACGTATCGCTGCTGTCCGCTGGTGGAGAAGAGAAGTCTGGGGAAATCCAGGCTTTGTTCATCTTGATGAGTGTTAGCCTGTCGGCACTGTCGGTTGACAGGCGGGTACGCTTATCTGTGATGATTCCCCCAGCCGCACTAAACACCCTCTCCGACAAGACGCTAGCCGCAGGACAAGCAAGCACCTCCAGGGCATACAGCGCTAGTTCAGGCCACGTGTCCAGCTTCGACACCCAGTAGTTGTAGGGGGCAGAGGCGTCACCGAGGATGGTCGTGCGATCGGCTACGTACTCCCTCACCATCCTTTTACAGTGCTCCCGCCGACTCAGCCTTGACTGGGGAGCGGTGACACAGTCTTGCTGGGGAGCCATAAAGCTGACCAGGCCCTTAAAGACTGTTGCACTGCCTGGGCTGTACATGCTGCTCGATCTACGCACCTCCCCTGCTACCTGGCCCTCGGAACTGCGCCTTCTGCCACTACCGCTGTCGGATGGGAATTTTACCATCAGCTTGTCCGCCAGGGTCCTGTGGTATAGCAACACTCTCGAACCCCTTTCCTCTTCGGGAATGAGAGTGGGAAGGTTCTCCTTATAGCGTGGGTCGAGCAGTGTGTACACCCAGTAATCCGTAGTGGCCAGAATGCGTTGAATGCGAGGGTCACGAGAAAGGCATCCTAACATGAAGTCAGCCATGTGTGCCAGGGTACCTGTACGCAACACATGGCTGTCCGCACTAGGAAGATCACTTTCAGGATCCTCCTCCTCCTCCTCCTCCTCAGGCCATACACGCTGAAATGATGACAGGCAAGCAGCATGGGTACGGTCAGCAGTGGGCCAAGCTGTCTCTTCCCCCTCCTCCTCATCCTCCTCATGCTCCTCCTCCTCCTCCTGAACGCGCTGAGATATAGACAGGAGGGTGCTCTGACTATCCAGCGACATACTGTCTTCCCCCGGCTCGGTTACCGAGCGCAAAGTGGCTGCCTTTATGGTTTGCAGGGAAGTTCTCAAGATGCATAGCAGAGGAATGGTGACGCTAATGATTGCAGCATCGCCGCTCACCACCTGGGTAGACTGCTCAAAGTTTCGAAGGACCTGGCAGATGTCTGCCAACCAGGCCCACTCTTCTGCAAAGAATTGAGGAGGCTGACTCCCACTGCGCCGCCCATGTTGGAGTTGGTATTCCACTATAGCTCTACGCTGCTCATAGAGCCTAGCCAACATGTGGAGCGTAGAGTTCCACCGTGTGGGCACGTCGCACAGCAGTCGGTGCACTGGCAGATTAAACCGATGTTGCAGGGTGCGCAGGGTGGCAGCGTCCGTGTGGGACTTGCGGAAATGTGCGCAGAGCCGGCGCACCTTTCCGAGCAGGTCTGACAAGCGTGGGTAGCTTTTCAGAAAGCGCTGAAACACCAAATTAAAGACGTGGGCCAGGCATGGCACGTGCGTGAGGCTGCCGAGCTGCAGAGCCGCCACCAGGTTACGGCCGTTGTCACACACGACCATGCCCGGTTGGAGGCTCAGCGGCGCAAGCCAACGGTCGGTCTGCTCTGTCAGACCCTGCAGCAGTTCGTGGGCCGTGTGCCTCCTATCTCCTAAGCTGAGTAGTTTCAGCACGGCCTGCTGACGCTTGCCCACCGCTGTGCTGCCACGCCGCGCGACACCGACTGCTGGCGACGTCCTGCTGCTGCTGACACATCTAGATTGCGAGACAGAGGTTGAGGAGGAGGAGGAGGGTGCTTTAGTGGAAGAAGCATACACCGCCGAACATACCACCACCGAGCTGGGGCCCGCAATTCTGGGGGTGGGTAGGACGTGAGCGGTCCCAGGCTCTGACTCTGTCCCAGCCTCCACTAAATTCACCCAATGTGCCGTCAGGGAGATGTAGTGGCCCTGCCCGCCTGTGCTTGTCCACGTGTCCGTAGTTAAGTGGACCTTGCCACTAACCGCATTGGTGAGGGCGCGTACAATGTTGCGGGAGACGTGGTCGTGCAGGGCTGGGACGGCACATCGGGAAAAGTAGTGGCGACTGGGAACTGAGTAGCGCGGGGCCGCCGCCGCCATCATAGCTTTGAAGGACTCCGTTTCCACAACCCTATACGGCAGCATCTCAAGGCTGATAAATTTGGCTATGTGGACGGTTAACGATTGAGCGTGCGGGTGCGTGGCGGCATACTTGCGCTTCCGCTCAAAGACTTGCGCTAGCGACGGCTGGACGGTGCGGTGCGAGACATTGCTGGATTGGGCCAAGGACAGCGGAGGTGAGGGTGTGGGTGCAGGCCATGAGACGGTCGTGCCTGTGTCCTGAGAGGGGGGTTGTATCTCAGTGGCAGGTTGGGGCACAGGGGGAGAGGCAGCGGTGCAAACCGGAGGCGGTGAACGGCCTTCGTCCCACCTTGTGGGGTGCTTGGCCATCATATGTCTGCGCATGCTGGTGGTGGTCAGGCTGTTGGTGGTGGCTCCCCGGCTGAGCTTGGCGCGACAAAGGTTGCACACCACTGTTCGTCGGTCGTCAGGCATCTCTGTGAAAAACTGCCAGACCTTAGAGCACCTCGGCCTCTGCAGGGTGGCATGGCGAGAGGGGGCGCTTTGGGAAACACTTGGTGGATTATTCGGTCTGGCCCTGCCTCTACCCCTGGCTACCGCACTGCCTCTTGCAACCTGCCCTGCTGCTGCCCGTGCCTCCCCCTCTGAAGACCTGTCCTGTGTAGGCGTTGCACACCAGGTGGGGTCAGTCACCTCATCGTCCTGCTGCACACCAGGTGGGGTCAGTCACCTCATCGTCCTGCTGCTCCCTCGGACTTACTGCCCTTACTACTACCTCACTGCAAGACAACTGTGTCTCATCGTCATCGTCCTCCTCACCCACTGAAAGGTCTTGAGACAGTTGCCGGAAGTCCCCAGCCTCATCCCCCGGACCCCGGGAACTTTCCAATGGTTGGGCATCAGTGACGATAAACTCCTCTGGTGGTAGAGGAACCACTGCTGCCCAATCTGAGCAGGGGCCCGAGAAAAGTTCCTGGGAGTGTTCCCGCTCCTGAGCATGTGTCATTGTAGTGGAGTGAGGAGGCTGGGAGGAAGGAGGAGCAGCAGACAGAGGATTCGGATTTGCAGCACTGGACGGCGCAGAACTCTGGGTGGATGATAGCTTGCTCGAAGCACTTTCTGCCATCCAGGACAGGACCTGCTCACACTGCTCATTTTCTAATAAAGGTCTCCCGCGTGGACCCATTAATTGGGCGATGAATGTGGGGACGCCAGAAACGTGCCTCTCTCCTAATCGCGCAGCAGTCGGCTGCGACACACCTGGATCAGGAGCTCGGCCTGTGCCCACACCCTCACTTGGCCCTCCGCGTCCTCGGCCGCGTCCACGTCCTCTAGGCCTACCCCTACCCCTCAGCATGCTGTATTACCAGTGATTTTATTTCCCAGGCAGGAAATAAATTGGCGCAAGCCTGCAGGCCAAATATAATTTTTTCGCTTTTTTGCAAAGGGAAGGCCCCACTGCGGATATTCAATGAACAATACGTTTAATAACTGTGGTGTGGCCCTGAAAAAGTGTCACACAACTTTAGTGTAGCAGAGTTATTAACTCTGGCAGAGCAGGCATTTGCCAGTCAGGAAAGACAATGGCGCAAGCCTGCAGTAAACCGTAGCTGGTTGCGTTTGATTTTTGTACGTTCTCCACGCAGCACACACGTACACGGAGACCTTAGGACTGACACAGGCAGGCCAAATATAATTTTTCCGCTTTTTTGCAAAGGGAAGGCCCCACTGCGGATATTCAATGAACAATACATTTAATAACTGTGGTGTGGCCCTGAAAAAGTGTCACACAACTTTAGTGTAGCAGAGTTATTAACTCTGGCAGAGCAGGTATTTGCCAGTCAGGAAAGACAATGGCGCAAGCCTGCAGTAAACCGTAGCTGGTTGCGTTTGATTTTTGTACGTTCTCCACGCAGCACACACGTACACGGAGACCTTAGGACTGACACAGGCAGGCCAAATATAATTTTTTCGCTTTTTTGCAAAGGGAAGGCCCCACTGCGGATATTCAATGAACAATACGTTTAATAACTGTGGTGTGGCCCTGAAAAAGTGTCACACAACTTTAGTGTAGCAGAGTTATTAACTCTGGCAGAGCAGGTATTTGCCAGTCAGGAAAGACAATGGCGCAAGCCTGCAGTAAACCGTAGCTGGTTGCGTTTGATTTTTGTACGTTCTCCACGCAGCACACACGTACACGGAGACCTTAGGACTGACACAGGCAGGCCAAATATAATTTTTTCGCTTTTTTGCAAAGGGAAGGCCCCACTGCGGATATTCAATGAACAATAACTGTGTTGTGGCCCTGCCTACACAATTCTGTCCCTGTAGTATCAATGGAGGGTGCAATGCTCTGCACAGACGATTTTTTGAAAAAAAAAATATATGCAACACTGCTAACAGCAGCCAGCACAGTACTGCACACGGTTAAATTTGGCCCTAGAAAGGACCGTTGAGGTTCTTGAAGGCTACACTCACTCCTAACACTCTCCCTGCCTAAGCACCACTTCTGTCCCTAATACCGGGTGCAATGCTCTGCACTGCCGATTTTGAGAAAAAAAAAAAAAATTTCCACTGCTAACAGCAGCCTGCACACACGTAGATGTGGCCCTAAGAAGGACCGTTGGGGTTCTTGAAGCCTACACTCACTACAAACACTCTCCCTATAGCAACTCCAATAGAACAGCACTTTCCCTCACTAACTCACACGGCATCTGAGCCGAGCCGCGGGAGGGGCCGACTTTTATACTCGGGTGACATCTGATCGCCCCAGCCACTCACAGCAGGGGGGTGGTATAGGGCTGGAACAACACAGGAGGAAGTTGTAATGCCTTCCCTGTCTTTCAATTGGCCAGAAAAGCGCGCTAACGTCTCAGAGAGGAAACTGAAAGTAACCAGAACACCGTGTGGTACTCGTTACGAGTAACGAGCATCCCGAACACCCTAATATTCGCACGAATATTAAGCTCGGACGAGTACGTTCGCTCATCTCTACCAACGATGTTTGCCACTATTCTTGATGTGTGCCTCCGATAGGATGCCACCCGACCAGAAGTAATATGTGGTCCAGCATTGAAATGCACGGGGCCCATATGTGCCGGGCCACTGGAGGTGGAGATTAGATTAGTCGGCACAATGCAGGAGCACCAGAAGTGCCCACACCAGAAGCGCCTAACTGAATGTCTGCTACATTCCACGTCTGGAATGCAGAAGAGAAGGAGGGCCCTACCCGGAAGTCATTGTGTTAAGTGAACCCATTTTGGGGAAAACTCTACAACAAAAGCCTCAATTAACCTATAGGAGAAGACCGGCACTAAAAAATAAATTGGCCCCTCCTATCCCAAACGTAAAAACAGGAACAAAAATACCAATGTTAATATAGACAATGATCCTTTCACTATGAATAGAGAATCTCTTCTCACACCTGACTCTTTCAGGTGTAATCATAGGAAATGCAAATGCTGTGCATAGATTCTGGATAATGTGCAAGAGGTTGTGATACAGAGTTCACAAGAAATTGTTCATTTGAAGCCCCTTCATATATCATTAGAAGCCTCTTTAAGAAATTATGCAAAATGCAATTTTTCTGGATATATCTTTTTAATTCTCAATTTCTGGAAGGTTTCAATGAAACCTTAAAATAATATAAATATTAAAGGAATCTATCAGCTCGAACCTGTTGTCCAAACTGCAGGCATCATTTCATAGAGCAGGAGGAGCTGAGCAGGTTGTATATGTAGTTTTATGGGGAAAGATTCAGTATAAAGGCTCATTCACATGGGCATATTGTCCCTGTGTATTAAGCACGCGTATCTCCCATGCATAACACGCAGTGAATGAAAGCAATGAAAGTCAATGGAGTTTCATTCTTCCATTCACACCTGCATATGGGCACTGTGTGCTCTATTTCTCTGTGTATCGTATGCAGCCCATGCATTGCGTATGAGAAGCATTTCAATACATATCCCCGCTCTGAACAGAATGTGGAATTGAAAAAAAAAATGTAAAAATCACACTGCGCATTTCTGTGATCCCGTCATTTCTGGGCATGCGCAGCCCAAACATGGTCTCTGCCGACAGAGCGTATGAGTTGTAATGTGTAAAATGCTGTGGCAGGCTCGCAGTGTTGTACGCACATGAACGAGCACTAACTTGTATTTTATTCATTTAGATCTCTGCTCATTCTGAGCTGAACAGTCCAGTGGGCGGTCCTATCAGTGATTGAAGGCCTTTACTGTATGTACAGTTATACAGATAGCAGTCAATCACTGATATAACCGCCCATTGAATCACTCAGCCCAAAATGTGCAGAGGTTTAAAGAAATAAAACACAAGTTATACTGAATCTTTCCCTATAATACTATATATCACCTATGTTAAGCTCCTCCTCTATAACATGCCTGCAGTTTTGGAGCATGTTTGAGCTGACAGATTCCCTTTATGTAAACTTATTCCTATTCTTACCCCCAACCCCTTTTTTTATCAATTTTCAGCCTAAATATTTTTTTCACATCTATATATATAAAGCTGAAAGCCCTCACTGACTGACTGACTCACTGACTGACTGACTCACTGACTGACTCACTGACTGACTCACTGACTGACTCACTGACTGACTCGCCGAAAGTTCTCCAACTTCCCGATATCGTAGAAACATGAATTTTGGCACGAGCATAGATTATCTCCAAAATAGGAAAAGTAATTGGGTCCCAACTCGATTATTCAATTCTAGCGCAAAAGAATTGGCGTCAAAATTTTACGTACATAATCTAAATCTGTCACTTCCCAATGTCATAGAAACTTAAAATTTGGCACGGGCATTGATTATGTCATAAATGGGAAAAGCTAATGGGTCCCAACTCGATTATTCAATTCTATGCGCAAAAGAATTAGCGTCCAAATTTTACGTACGGAATATAATTTTCTCACTTTCCGGTGTCATAGAAACGTGAAATTTGGCACGAGCATTGATTATGTCATCAATAGGAAAAGTTCATAGGTCCCAACTTGATTATTCAATTCTATGCGCAAAAGAATAGGCGTCAAAATTTTACGTGCGGAATGTAATTTTTTCACTTTCAGGTGTCATAGAAATTGGAAATTTGGCACGAGCATTGATTATGTCATAAATAGGAAAAGCTAATGGGTCCCAACTCGATTATTCAATTCTATGCGCAAAAGAATTAGCGTCCAAATTTTACGTACGGAATGTAATTTCTTCCCTTGCCGGTGTCATAGAAACAGGAAATTTGGCACGAGCATTGATTATGTCATAAATAAGAAAAGCTAATGGGTCCCAACTCCATTATTCAATTCTATGCGCAAAAGAATTAGCGTCCAAATCTTACGTACGGAATGTAATTTTTTCACTTTCCGGTGTCATAGAAACAGGAAATTTGACACGAGCATTAATTATGTCATAAATAGGAAACGCTAATGGGTCCCAACTCGATTATTCAATTCTAGCGCAAAAGAATTGGCATCGAAATTTTACGTGCGGAATGTAATTTTCTCACTTTCCAGTGTCATAGAAACGGGAAATTTGGCACGAGCATTGATTATGTCAAAAGTAGGAAATGCTAATGGGTCCCAACTCGATTATTTAATTCTATGCGCAAAAGAATTAGCGTCCAAATTTTACGTGCGGAATGAAATTTTCTCACTTGCCGGTGTCATAGAAACGGAAAATTTGGCATGAGCATTGATTATGTCATAAATAGGAAAAGCGAATGGGTCCCAACTCGATTATTCAATTCTAGCGCAAAAGAATTGGCGTCAAAATTTTACGTACATAATCTAAATCTGTCACTTCCCAATGTCATAGAAACTTAAAATTTGGCACAGGCATTGATTATGTCATAAATGGGAAAAGCTAATGGGTCCCAACTCGATTATTCAATTCTATGCGCAAAAGAATTAGCGTCCAAATTTTACGTACGGAATATAATTTTCTCACTTTCCGGTGTCATAGAAACGTGAAATTTGGCACGAGCATTGATTATGTCATCAATAGGAAAAGCTAATGGGTCCCAACTCGATTATTCAATTCTATGCGCAAAAGAATTAGCGTCCAAATTTTACGTACGGAATGTAATTTCTTCCCTTGCCGGTGTCATAGAAACAGGAAATTTGGCACGAGCATTGATTATGTCATAAATAAGAAAAGCTAATGGGTCCCAACTCCATTATTCAATTCTATGCGCAAAAGAATTAGCGTCCAAATCTTACGTACGGAATGTAATTTTTTCACTTTCCGGTGTCATAGAAACAGGAAATTTGACACGAGCATTAATTATGTCATAAATAGGAAACGC
The DNA here is from genome assembly GCF_035609145.1 of Eleutherodactylus coqui. Taxonomy (NCBI): domain Eukaryota; kingdom Metazoa; phylum Chordata; class Amphibia; order Anura; family Eleutherodactylidae; genus Eleutherodactylus; species Eleutherodactylus coqui. The sequence goes on along the minus strand of NC_089838.1, from coordinate 228,486,568 downwards.
TAATGGGTCCCAACTCGATTATTCAATTCTAGCGCAAAAGAATTGGCATCGAAATTTTACGTGCGGAATGTAATTTTCTCACTTTCCGGTGTCATAGAAACGGGAAATTTGGCACGAGCATTGATTATGTCATAAGTAGGAAATGCTAATGGGTCCCAACTCGATTATTCAATTCTATGCGCAAAAGAATTAGCGTCCAAATTTTACGTGCGGAATGAAATTTTCTCACTTGCCGGTGTCATAGAAACGGGAAATTTGGCATGAGCATTGATTATGTCATCAATAGGAAAAGTTCATAGGTCCCAACTCGATTATTCAATTCTATGCGCAAAAGAATAGGCGTCAAAATTTTACGTGCGGAATGTAATTTTTTCACTTTCAGGTGTCATAGAAATGGGAAATTTGGCACGAGCATTGATTATGTCATAAATAGGAAAAGCTAATGGGTCCCAACTCCATTATTCAATTCTATGCGCAAAAGAATTAGCGTCCAAATTTTACGTGCGGAATGTAATTTTCTCACTTTCCGGTGTCATAGAAACGGGAAATTTGGCACGACCATTGATTATGTCATAAATAGGAAAAGTTAATACGTCCCAATTCCATTATTCAATTGTAGCGCAAAAGAATTGGCGTCGAAATTTTACGTGCGGAATGTAATTTTTTCACTTTCCAGTGTCATAGAAACAGGAAATTTGGCACGAGCATTGATTATGTCATAAATAGTAAAATCTAATGGGTCCCAACTCCATTATTCAATTCTATGCGCAAAAGAATTAGCGTCCAAATTTTACGTACGGAATCTAATTTTCTCACTTTCCGGTGTCATAGAAACGGGAAATTTGGCACGAGCATTGATTATGTCATAAATAGGAAAAGATAATGGGTCCCAACTCGATTATTCAATTCTATGCGCAAAAGAATTAGCATCCAAATTTTATGTGCGGAATGTAATTTTTTCACTTTCCGGTGTCATAGAAACAGGAAATTTGGCACGAGCATTGATTATGTCATAAATAGTAAAAGCTAATGGGTCCCAACTCGATTATTCAATTATATGCGCAAAAGAATTAGCGTCCAAATTTTACGTACGGAATCTAATTTTCTCACTTTCCGGTGTCATAGAAACGGGAAATTTGGCACGAGCATTGATTATGTCATAAATAGGAAAAGCTAATGGGTCCCAACTCGATTATTCAATTCTATGCGCAAAAGAATTAGCGTCCAAATTTTACGTGCGGAATGTAATTTTCTCACTTTCCGGTGTCATAGAAACGGGAAATTTGGCACGAGCATTGATTATGTCATAAATAGGAAAAGTGAATGGGTCCCAACTCCATTATTCAATTCTATGTGCAAAAGAATTAGCGTCCAAATTTTACGTGCGGAATGTAATTTTCTCACTTTCCGGTGTCATAGAAACGGGAAATTTAGCACGAGCATTGATTATGTCATAAATAGGGAAAGCTAATGGGTCCCAACTCCATTATTCAATTCTATGCGCAAAAGTATTAGCGTCCAAATTTTATGTACATAATCCAAATCTCTCACTTCCCAATGTCATAGAAACATGAAATTTGGCACAACCATTGATTGTGTCATAAATATGAAAAGATAATAGGTCCCAACTCGATTATTCAATTCTATGCGCAAAAGAATAGGCGTCAAAATTTTACGTGCGGAATGTAATTTTTTCACTTTCAGGTGTCATAGAAATGGGAAATTTGGCACGAGCATTGATTATGTCATAAATAGGAAAAGCTAATGGGTCCCAACTCCATTATTCAATTCTATGCGCAAAAGAATTAGCGTCCAAATTTTACGTGCGGAATGTAATTTTCTCACTTTCCGGTGTCATAGAAACGGGAAATTTGGCACGACCATTGATTATGTCATAAATAGGAAAAGTTAATACGTCCCAATTCCATTATTCAATTGTAGCGCAAAAGAATTGGCGTCGAAATTTTACGTGCGGAATGTAATTTTTTCACTTTCCAGTGTCATAGAAACAGGAAATTTGGCACGAGCATTGATTATGTCATAAATAGTAAAATCTAATGGGTCCCAACTCCATTATTCAATTCTATGCGCAAAAGAATTAGCGTCCAAATTTTACGTACGGAATCTAATTTTCTCACTTTCCGGTGTCATAGAAACGGGAAATTTGGCACGAGCATTGATTATGTCATAAATAGGAAAAGATAATGGGTCCCAACTCGATTATTCAATTCTATGCGCAAAAGAATTAGCATCCAAATTTTATGTGCGGAATGTAATTTTTTCACTTTCCGGTGTCATAGAAACAGGAAATTTGGCACGAGCATTGATTATGTCATAAATAGTAAAAGCTAATGGGTCCCAACTCGATTATTCAATTATATGCGCAAAAGAATTAGCGTCCAAATTTTACGTACGGAATCTAATTTTCTCACTTTCCGGTGTCATAGAAACGGGAAATTTGGCACGAGCATTGATTATGTCATAAATAGGAAAAGCTAATGGGTCCCAACTCGATTATTCAATTCTATGCGCAAAAGAATTAGCGTCCAAATTTTACGTGCGGAATGTAATTTTCTCACTTTCCGGTGTCATAGAAACGGGAAATTTGGCACGAGCATTGATTATGTCATAAATAGGAAAAGTGAATGGGTCCCAACTCCATTATTCAATTCTATGTGCAAAAGAATTAGCGTCCAAATTTTACGTGCGGAATGTAATTTTCTCACTTTCCGGTGTCATAGAAACGGGAAATTTAGCACGAGCATTGATTATGTCATAAATAGGGAAAGCTAATGGGTCCCAACTCCATTATTCAATTCTATGCGCAAAAGTATTAGCGTCCAAATTTTATGTACATAATCCAAATCTCTCACTTCCCAATGTCATAGAAACATGAAATTTGGCACAACCATTGATTGTGTCATAAATATGAAAAGATAATAGGTCCCAACTCGATTATTCAATTCTAAGAGCAAAAGAATTAGCGTCCAAATTTTATGTATGTAATCTAATTCTCTCACTTCCTGATGTCATTTTATATGAAGGAAACGTCGCATGGTTACCTCCACTTGGTGTTTTCTGGGTAACGCAGAGAACTATGCAAAATGGTGAACATATGTTTTTCCTCAGTATCTCTAAAGTAACCACGACTTCATAAGATTTTCCGTGTGAACACCAGATAAACACCAGTACCAAATTAACTCGGGCGAAGCCGGGTATATCAGCTAGTACTGTATATACTTGAGTATTAGCCAACCCGAGTCTAAGCCGAGTCAATAAGTTTTACCACAAATAACTCGTAAAACTTATTGACTCGAGTATAAGCCTACCTATACTTGAGTATATACTAGGTTAAGAAAAAATGCAATACTGCCCTCCTAGCTGGCGTCTGTGTCCCCAGCGCGAAAGTCTCCCCGGCAGTGCGGCAAGCTGCTTGGGAATTCTCCCCACTGTCATCTCCCTGCTTGGCTCTGAATCACCCCGCCGTCAGCGCTGTGTAAGTAAGTGCTGTGATTAGATCGAGCGCTAGCCATTCACAGCTGGTGCTCGATAAACGAATCCCAGCCATTCAGTGATGTCATCCACGGAATGGCTGTGAATGATCGAGCGCTCAATCCAATCACAGCACTTACCTACACAGCGCTGACGGCAGGGGAATTCAAAGCTGAGCAGGGAGATGACAGTGGGGAGAATTCTCAAGCAGCTTTCCGCACCGCCGGGGAGACCATCGCGCAGGGACACAGACGCCGGCTGGGAGGGGAGTATTGCACGGTTTTCTTCGTTGTTTTTTTACCTCACTCGAGTATAAGCCGAGGGGGGCTTTTTCAGCATTAAAAAATGTGCTGAAAAACTAGGCTTATACTCGAGTATATATGGTACATTTTTTCAACCTAAATAATAGGTTCTCAAAAATGCTGTTCTCTCTTCTTTTTCTCCATTTTAAAATCTTATTTTTTTTTTTTTAAACAAATTTGGGTCATAATGTAGTTTATATTGGACATACTGTGATTATTGCTTTTTGTCTTTGTATTTATGCTCCCTTGATATAACATATTTCTATTTGTGGGATTTTCTTCTTCCCCCATGTCTTATTTTTATGTGTATTTATTTTTAATATTTATGATATATTCCCTGCACACGGGCGGTTCGGACCCCGCATGTGGGATTCCCGCAACGGAGTTCGACCCGATGCCTGCCTGGTGACTCCACCTTACCTGTCCAGTGGCTTCTGCACATGCTGTGGATGTGCCGCCAGCACTCTGTTGCGCATGCGCAGTAGCCGCCAGCACTGAGGGGTGATGCATATCCCGTGATCCCGGGTTGGATGGCTCCCATTGACATCAATGGAAGCCGGCCGTGCGTAACCCGCACAAAATTGCAGCATGCAAAATTATTCTCCGTGAGTGGAAAATCGCAATCGATTTCCACTCGTGGAGATGAAATGTGGTTTTGCCTTTGAATACTGTGGGCTGTATTTGCTGCGGAGTCTGGAGGCGGATGCCCGCTGCGCACTCTGCAATGCAAATACTCCTGTGTGCAGGAGGCCTTAGACATATACAAACACAAATCTTTTTATGCATAAACAAATACTTATTTAGGCTGCCTGCAGACGGGTGGAAATTCGGCAGCGGGATTTCCCGCGGAATTTCCGCCCTTGGAAGCTGCCATAGGATTGCGTTAGCAAACGCAATCCTAGGCAGACGGCCGCAGTTTGTCCACGTGAAATCTCACGTGGCAAACAAACCGTGGCATGTTCTATTTCTCTGCGGGGCTCGCAGAGCCCCACACAGAAACGTCACTGCCCGGCCGCCGGCTCCGGTCTGCGCATGCGCAGACTGCCCGGCAAGCCGGCACATCAAACAGCCGGAGCCGCGGGCGCGGGTGAGTACACGCTGCTCTCTGCAGGCGCTCGGGTCGGGTCCCGCAGCGAGAATCCTCGCAGCCGGATCCGACCCGCCTGTCTGCAGGCGGCCTTAGGCATATACAAATATAAATCTTCAATATCTTGATGCAAGATGCTTATAGGAATTTTAAGGGATTCATTTATTTATATACATATATGGGCATATTTTTTCTCCTTTTTATGTAGTTATTAATGAATTAATCCTTTTATATTTATTAACCTATTTATACCACCATTGAGAATAGTGAAGATGAGTACTCTCCTCCGTCTATACATTATGTACACCATAGGATTTACTGATTGAAGTTAGTTGTTATTTTTATTTTGTGTTCCATGGGTGGACAACATTTGACTTCCAGATTGGGTGGCCCTCCTCCTATTCTGTGTTCCAGGCATGGAACGCACCACACATCTAGTCGGACATTTCTCGTGTGCCGGCGATGTGCCAGCTGATCTAATTTCTGCTTCTGACAGGCCAGCACATGGGGGTGCATGTTTTCCAATGCTGGACCGCAGGTTGCTTCCAGTCGGGTGGCGTCCAGTTAGAGGCACACAATGAGAATGGTGGGAAGCATCTTTGGATGTCCGTTATGAAATATAAGTAAGTGTTCCGTGTATTGTGTCCATTTTTCTCCTGAAGAAGTAATGTGCTGTTAACCCTATCCAATCCACTGTCTGACCTGTGAAGACATTATGATTTAGGGCTGTACAGCTCCGATGTTACTACACTTCTGTCGGGGGTTCTCTTACTGAATATTGCCAGGCTCTCTGCTGTCGGAACCTATCCAACGTATCACCTCATGCAGTACTGGCTTTAGCCAGCATATAGCGCAGTTCTATAACAGCAGAAAAAGAGTAAGCCCCCTAGGAAAACCAGGATACAAATTGGACTGGAAAGGGTTAATACCCTAAAAGGCAATGGGTCTTTTAACTATATTTAAATTATTCAATAAACATCACAGTATTTGTATCAAGACGGTCTCCATTCACCTACTCCTGATATACTTATTTGCGACCTTGGATGTTCTTGGGGGGTTAAGTTTAGTGAGCAATGACCCTACCTTTCCTCCATGTATTATTGGAAATATCATGTTCTATACCCCTATTACTGGCCTTGGTTGTCCCTTTCAGTGTCCTCTGTCTTCCTGGACATACCTATTTCATGGCATCATTGGATTACGGTGTGACACCCTCTAGGTAGTTTGAACACCTTGATTATTTCCCACTGTGAGTGAGCGTCATTGGATCTCATTTATATATCCTTAGTTATTTTAAATGTCGTCTCATAAAAATGTAAAACGTTACTTCAATGCAAAACATATTTAACCTATAATATCAGTAAAATGCTTAACACTTTACTCGCCTTTGTCAATACCATGAACATAAAAAAGACATAAAATACATGATTTTGTGCACCTCCAGCTTTGTAAACTGTTGACATAGAGATATGTGTAATATAATCTCAATTGAAAAGTTTAAAAAATATCTTCGACTATTTCTGTCTTTCACTTCGATGGAAAGCACCAACCAGGTATTTTTTAAATCTTCTTTTCTGATACGGCCTCTTATATGCAGATGTATTATACTCAGTAGTAGAGATGAGCGAACGTACTCGTTTAGGGCGATTTCTCACTCGAGCACCGCTTTTTTCGAGTAACTGACTACTCGGGCGAAAAGATTCGGGGGGCGCCGGGGGTAATGGGCGGGTTGCAAAGGGGAGTGGGGGGGAGAGAGCTCTCCCCTGTTCCCCACTGCTACCCCCCGCTCCACCACGCCACCCCACGGCACCCCCTGAATCTTTTCGCCCAAGTAGTCAGTTACTTGAAAAAAATGGTGCTCGAGTGCAAAATCGCCCTAAACGAGTACGTTCGCTCATCTCTTCTCAGTATATATTCCGTAGCTAAATGTTGCATGAACCTAACTTAAGTTGTGCAATCAATATCAGGTGAAAAGAACATAGAACTAGAAAACTACAGTACAGTTAGGGAGTTTTCACATAAGCCAGAATAAGGATGCAGGGCACACCGGCAGCTGCAGTAAATTCCACACCAAAATGTGCAGGATACCTGAAGATTTTGATGCGTAACTGAAAATGGATTAAAACCTGCCTACAATTACACATCAAAATCTGCAGTTCGACACGCTTATTTTGGCATGGAATTCCACAGCTGTGGATTTGGGTGTGTCCTGTGTCTTAATTCCGGCTTATGTATATGTCCCTTAATGAACTAGGATACAAAATTGCCAGATATTGATCCTAATGAGTACTGGTGTGATGAACTTCTCATAAGATCAGGGCAAAAAAACTTTACAAACTAGTCACAAATTGGGAAACTTCGCTGAACATCTTAAAAAAAACCTGAGAACAAGAATGTCAAATATCTACAATAAAGCTGCAATTGCTGAAAAAGTAGGTTTTCAACTTTGATGAACGTAAAGTTAGAAATAGAAAAATAAGTTAAGACATTGACATTTTCTGATCAATTTAAAGATTACTTAATGCAGTGTTCCCATCTGGGCTAAACAGGGCTGTAATGGGAAAATGTAAACAACAAAAAGTTTACTTCTTCACCAAGCATACAAGCTGCTCTAAAGCGTTGACCCAACTGGTTTTGAACCACCACCTCCACTCGATATGCTTGCTTCTTTCCCTGATCTCGTGCATCTACCCACTATTCCTTCAAGCTTGTTAACTCATACAGCTTCCCATATAATATTCTACACAATATTCAGTCCAGGAAGTTGACAAGCATTTACAGCAAATTACTTCTTGTCTAAGTTGGAGAGCGTAATCTCCACTTTACAGGAAGGGTGTTTTACTGCGGTGAGAACTGATGGTGGAATCTTATCCTCCTTAGTGTTTGGAAGAAGGATGAAGTGCTGGGGTGGCGCCTCTGCAATTGGATTTTGTGTAAAAATACACACCAAATCTGATTTCTACTACATTAATTTGTTCTCCGGTAAAATGCACAACAGACAGAGGAAATATACTTTAGTTCTGAAGGACTCAGCAGCCTTTCTTCTCCTCGGTCTGAATACTGAACAATCAGCCATATGCAGAGAAAAACAAAAACATTTCGTTTGAGTGAAATGTAGATGATTTAATACTAAGTTGAAGTCAAAGACGTGAAGGCAGAATATAATTGGATATGCGTTCTCTTACGAGAAATAAGTGCAATTTGAAACCCTAAATATTATGCCAGTCACTTTGAAGAGTTAAAATAGAATTAAAAATAAATGGAAAATCATCTAGGGAACATTAAATCAGGAAAGCCCATTGCTGCACATTTAGCAGTTTATAATATATAGTTGACGTAAATAAATATTACGCTAATAGAAAACATGGCTTCCTGTAATGATAGCACTAGAGTATTAAGGATGATCATTTCTGTGCACTGACATCTTCAATTACAACTGAAGCCCAATGTGAGATTAAGCTTAGAATAAAACCTGGCAAATTTCAGACCTCGTCAATTACTTGCATTTTCAGAAGTACATTTATATTCCTGAATTATAGAATTTAGGGATATGAAAAATATTGGGACATTGGTAGAATTTACAAATAGCATACTGTTTTAGACATGCCAACACCATTGGCTGGCCATGTAATAAGCATTCTACACAGATCATGCTGCATATTTTTTTCCTTTATAAAAATGGATGATACAATTAGATCAGTGTAGCAATCTTTGGGGGCAGTTTGCATATACTACATCTTGCAGGGCAGAATCAATTTTGTAAATACAGAATACATATTCTAAATAAAAAGAACACAACTTATTAAAAAATGTCACGAAAATCTATTTTAGGTAACTAAAAAAATTGATACCTGAGGATTAGTTCCTGGAATATAAAATACCAATTGTTTCTCCATTTTTCTTCTCACTATCCTGCAACTAGAGGGTAGCTGAGCGATTAGTCTCTTAGCCTGTAAAGATGTTAAAATGTTCTTGACTGGTCTCCTGGTTTTGACCCATGCATGTGTGACTCAGCTTTCCCGACCTCTCCACTCCTGACTTCAGCTTGTTATTGAACTACACATTCTCTGTTGCTGTCTGCACCAACCCTTGGTCTGACATTAAGATTGTAAGATTTCTGTCTGTCCTGACTTTGGCTTTGTTCCTCGATCACATCTCTGTCTACATCTTCTCATATGGTATTACGGAAGTTCTGATTCAGCTGCCTCATAACCAAAACAGTTTCCAAGGTAAGGGTTTTGGTCCCCCGCAGTGAAGACTAAATGCTGACTGATGACATTAAAAGGTGAAAATCATGGAACCCGAGGTGCTGCCCCTAGATTTATCCCCAAGTCAAACTGGAAAGAAGCACAGCAGATCTATATTTGCTGTTATAGCACTCCGTTTAACCCACTGGGTCTGTGTGTACAGGCTGTAGTCATCCTGTTGACGGGGCACTATCAGGCTGCTGCAGCCAATTACAGAGCACAGTTGTATTTCATTTGTATCATTGACAAATTTAGAATATCCAAATATGATTTTTACCAATACCTGTGGAATCTTGTTCAATCATTTATTTACAGCAAGAACCCTCAGACCCTGCTTATGAAATTTCTTCTCAGACTCAAAAGATCTCATTTAAGGACACCAAGCAATACTGCTTATCACCATTCAGAAAAAACTATTCTTTCAACTTAAATAAGAAAATGACTTGAAATACCATTTCATGGCTGAACAATGTTTTTTTATATATCCTTACAGGGATTACCCTGGCTCCCAGGAAGGATTTTTTTCTCCAAATGAACAAAATGGCTACTTGGGGCGTTTTGCCTGCCTCTGGACCAACAAGGGTGGGGGTTTAAACTGGCTGAACTAGATGGACATTGTCTTCATTCAGCCTAACATACTATGTTACTAAGTTACTAAGTACCACTACGTCTAGATATTCCACCCATCCTGAAGAAACTGGAAAATTCCTAAATAGGTGGTATTGTACCCTTTTAGATATCCTAAAACATACCCATGTGTCTCTAATATCTGTTGGAGATTTTTTATTGAACTGAGAACCTTATGCATGTTTGATGGGAGTGTGTGAGGAGACAAACGTTCACTCTATTAGGACAAATTGTTAAATGTTCTTTACCATGGGGGACCAGAAATAGTCTTATTAACCTTAAAACTAAATACCAACCTGACATAACCATTATATCACATATTCTTATGGTTCTAGGACATCAGTTGCCAAAGAATGCAAAACTACTACTCTACCAACTATTTCAGATATACCAGCAATAGTCTAATACAACTGTGTTACAGAACATTTTATTGCTGGTAAGTTGAGGGATCTTCCATGCTTCTTCTATAAAGGGTTCAAATGGTCAGACTTTATGACTACTGCACCTTAGGACGCACTGACATACAGTGCCTGAAGTATACTATTGTACTACAGTTTGATAATTGTGTTTATGATAGTAGACCTACTTCTTTCCTATGGTTACATATTAGTTCTGCCTTGGGCATACTTCCAGTGACGGAATGTATATTTTTGATTCACTGCACTATGGTCACTAAACATATACTATGTTTTCTACTCTAAGGCTACAATACCTGTATAGTATCTGGAATATTGTATATCTGGAATTATTGTCCTCATTCATACTTACAGAGTATGTGTTTGATTCTTTGAATAAGTTCTCGGCAAGATTTCTACAACACTGACTATTTCAGGAATCTTCCAAAAATTCTAGATTATTGAGTCTGTTTAGTGCTCATTTACTGTTCAGCAGAATGTAGAATGTTAATTAGGAGTCTTGTCCGATTGATAGCAAGAATCAGGTAGGATTTTTTCCAATCTATGGCAAACCGATTCTATGCAATTTGAAGGTTCGTTTTTGCTCTCAGCTGTGGTTGTCAGTATAAAAGGTTTATTTTGATGGACTTAGGTATTTATTCAACCCACTATGTAACTTCTACCGGTATACGCAAGTTTAAAAACTGCAATATATGTAAACTAAGATATTTTAACACTGCAGTGAGGCGCAGTGTATAAACACAATTATATTTATAATGAAAAATGTGATTGTTCTCAGTAAGAGAAACCAAGTAATCTTGTAGATGTGATACCTTTTAATGCCTAACAAAAATACATGATGTTATTGCAAGCTTTCAGGTCGTCTCAGAATCCTTCCTCAGGTATTAAAAGGTATCACATCTACAAGATTACTTGGTTTCTCTCACAGAGAACAATCACACTTTGCTTTACTGGCTAACACGGTAACACTTTTTTCGTTTTATTTATAATGAAATACATGGTTGTCCAATGCTTTCGACTTACTTTGAAACAGTTGCTCAATATTGTAGGAGGGCTCCATGTTCAATTGTGGTTGTGGACAAGTGTTATCCACCACAGAAACTGGTTGAGATGTAATTACAGTTTGTCTCAAAGCATCCATCCATTTTCTAACTTCTGCTAGTAAAACTGCTTGCATTGCCTCTGTTGCCTGGAGTAAATATGGCATGAAGTAAAGTTTATGACACAGAGTATAAAACACACATACAACTACCTAATGCAAAATGGACAACTTTTTAAAGCGTTTCACAGCAATAGTCACTATATTTAAGAATCAAACAATTTTAAATAAATAACTGAAAATCCTTGCTGACAACATCTTAATTTGGTGCACTTGTTATACGGTACATATAAACCATTTTTCTATAACAGTGTTGGAATAGAGTCTAGAAAATGACAATACTGCATCATATGATATGATTGGTTTGAACTAATTTTATTTACATGAGTTTGCCCATTAGTGCCATACAGATTACAGGAGACACCATCACCTCACATAACAGTGATGGTTATGATTTTAATTACTTAACTGTGGAGATTATTACAAAAACTACCTCAGCACCTCATATAGAATTAAGCCCAAACAGAATGGTGTTCTGCTGTACTTGACATTTATGGTATATTCGGTATATGTATGGCGTGTTAGTCAATCACATCTCAAGTAAGCAACCCCACACACATGAAATAGCTGTCAGTTGGACGCTCAATCAGCCAACAGTTGTTTTATTGACTATTTAACCAAACCATAATCATGCATGCTTGTCTAGCTGACAGCTATTTCTCCCTGCTCCACCACAAACATGCATGCTCAGCTTGGCTTGGCATGCATGTTTATTTCAATGGAGAGAGGGGAATAAGTTATCACCAGATATCTCCTACAGGAAAAAAGTATGATGGATGTTGAAATCTAACTTGCTAATTTTACTCCCCTCACCAACATATGCCATATGATCAGGAGCCCCCCCCATACACATTAGATCTTCAGCCATTCCTACAGTATTGGCAGATTTTGACAACTTTTATCTAATATGTATGGACTCCAGATTAGAGTCAAGAAGGAATTTTTTTCCTTAACTAGGGAAAATTGCCTTCTTCCTCATTGTTTTTTTTTGCCTTCCTCTGGATCAACATTGGGTTGATAATATGCTGAACTGGATGGATATATGTCTTTTTTCGGCCTTACATACTATGTTTGCTAAATTATGGTGACTTATGAGCTTTTGTAGTTGTTGGAGTCAATTTTCAATATTCAGCATCAGTAATTGGAATTAGGAGAAGAGCTGGCAGAGAACTCTAAATAAGGCTGGTTTCACAGAATGTCTTCCCAATGTTTCTGACACAGACCTGGCTGAAAATACTGGAAACAAAAGTTGGGCAGCTGGGTGGAAAGCGGGTGGAACCCATTTTAGTCAATGAGGTCCATCCAGTGCTGTTCGGTTTCTTCCAGAGATGGAACCGTTCGGCTCTGGGAATTCCCCTTTCCTGCTCCCTAAACAGATTAGGAAAGCAGAATCCCTTCCACAGATGTGAAACTACCCTTAGTGTCATTATTTTGCCTTATGTGCACCCAGTAAGCAATGACATTGACTTTTAATTTGCATGTTTTGCATGTATATATTATGTACTGTGAATCTATGTAGGCAACATATATGCACATATAGTATGTGCGTGTTTATATTATATATATGCACCTGGCTCCAGAAACACTACTCTGTCTCTATAGAACAAAAAACTTACCTGTACTGACTGATCTTTCCAAGTAGAAACTATCTTCATTACGAACATATTTTCTGGATCAGGAAAACTGGAACCATTTTTATCTATGTGGATAAACAAGTGCAAAGTAGAGATTTAATTAGAGCCATAAAAATGAAATAAATGTTATTTATATTAATGACCATGTGTAATATTTTCATAAAGTGAACAGTAATGACATGAGTGCCATGGAAATCAACTTAAAATAGCATGCCAGCTACTAATGTGGTTAGTATTGTTACTTGCAACCAAGAACCCTATACCTGTCCATAGAACATCATAGAGCCTAGTCCCCTGCTTGGGACCCTCCTGTTTGAGCTAGAATGAAGAGCTGCGCTGTAACTGTAGCTCCTGTTCAGGCGCATTTAGTGCTATCTCTGTAATACAAGATGGCCATTCATCTGATGACCATCCTGTAATACTACAGTACATTTCCCCTGCATTGAATGCCTGTCTTTTAGTACCTGGGACAAGCAGCTGCTTGCTCCAGGGCTTGCATTCTGAAATGGGTTGCTTCTGATCAGACAATGCTTTTAATTTTGGTGGCAAAAAGTAAAGGATGACATATACCCTAAAGGTGGGACTAAAGTTTAACCAAAATATGCATACTACTGACCATGGTTCAGAAAACAAAATGCATGCTAATTTCTAACCACAGCATTATCTGCTTGGATGTTGTATGTAAATTATCTGGTTTGCTTTCCAGGGAGAATACTATTGATGACCTATCCTTAGGATAGGTCATCAATAGTTGATCTGCTGGGGTCCGTCACTCGGGACCCCGACCGATCAGCTGAGTGGGTACATGCTGTCAGCGCTGCAAATACACAGAGGTCGGAGCGGAAGCAGCAGAAGTCTCTGTGCCGACCTCAGTGCAGTGGCCAGCGCTTGTAAATGCAACCATGGCTCACTTTGATTTCAATGAGACCCCAGCCTGCAGTTACAAGCGCTGGCCACTACACAGAGGTCAGCACAGAGACTTCCGCTGCTTCTGCTCTAACCTATGTCTATTTGCGCCACTGACAGCATGCGTCCTCTCAGCTGATCAGTCTGTGTCCCAAGCGACGGACCCCAGCCAATCAACTATTGATGACCTATCCTAAGGATAGGTGATCAGTTGTATTCTCCTTGGAAAACCCCTTTACCTTCACTGGAGTGGTACAGGTTGTTTGAGGCAGATATACACTCTTAATTACCACATAAATGAGATATGTACCCTGCAAGATGTCTGTAAAAGCAGGAAACGACGAACTAAAATGTTCTGTACTTTTCCACTTTCCACGAGCAGACTCCATTTTCTCCTGACTGCAAGAGAACATAAAGTATAATCCAGATTTATAGAAGTGTAATATTAGTAATACATTATATAAATAACAAACAGTAAAACTCCTGTAATCCAGCATCACTGGGACCTAATAAATCCCAGATTATCAGATAATATACAATAATTAAACATTGTCTGTTTTCCTGGCGACCACGGCCAATATTCCATCATGCTCTCGACTACCTACTTCCTACAGACAAATTAAAGCGATGCCCTGTAATCTGTGAAGGCGCTCTCTTTGAATGCTTGGTTCTGATTTAGCTTAATTCTTGACTATGTAACCTGTTTGCAGCCGGCCCTGACCCACGCCTATTTACCTCTGATTCACATATTCTTCCAATCCTGACCTCAGCCACCATACAACTACACATCTATCATCCTGGTACAAAGCTTTGGATCTCTTGTCTACTGATAAGTGGGCTAATGCTAATGGAGACTACTCCAGAGATGGAACCAGGGGAATCCCTCCCAGAAAGTCAAAACCCCTGTGAGGGGAAATCAAGGTGAAGAATGGATAACCCTTAATTCTCTGTTTGCTGGTTTAGCCCTAAACCAAAGCTTTTATTAACCAGGTGCATCTCCTATCTGTCTGCTGGAAGCTTTGTGGCAATTAACTCACTAAAAAAAGGAATACAACTTGCTTGCAAGTGTGGAGGACCTTCAAGAAGAAAGTCCGCAGTAAAATTTTAACACATAATATGATGCTATAACTTTTTTGTCAGAGGGATCTTATAATTGATTATCTCCGCAAGGAGTTCTGTTTCGTTTAGGTCTGCACTGTAAATAAGTTCTGGAGTACAAGACTATTCAGTATCATCAGAACGAACAGTCTTTTTCTATGGTATCTCAATGGAAATAAATCTGCAGCAGAAATATAAAAAATATACGGTATTATTTATTATATATATTTTACCTGCCAGACTGACTGCTACATTTTGAAATCAAATCCATCCTCAGCGATTTACTGACATATAATAATTTTTTTAGAAAGTGTAGAAGAGTGTGAAGGCCTACTGCCTTTGTAATGTAGCTTTCCAGTTGTTCCTTTTTGGTGTGTTGTTTCTGTGCAGCAAGAGAATATTTTGCAGAGAGTTCAATCACTTTTTTTGACAATAGATTATGTGAATGTTCTCCAGTCATATTATGGTTTATCTGATTCCAGCCAGGTAACATCAAGCACAAGTGATCTATACCCGATATCACTCCAAAAGTGACTGATCCTTGAAGCTTTAGGATGTCCAAATGCCTAATGCAAAAATTGTCCAGATCTTTGTCTATACCCCAAGGTAAGAGACAGGAGAGTAGGAGTTTTGCAGCATCGGTTACCATGTTAACATCTATTTTTCCTGAAGACTGGCTCTTGTTTTTCTTGCTACTTTTGAACTTCTTGTGTCTTTTGATACCACTACTGTCTTCAAGCAGTCGGCTGATATTTTCTTTAGTGTTAGATTCAGAGATTGGCCCATCCATCTGATACAACGATCCAGCAGTTCTATTTCTTTTTAGTGTCAAGGGTCTTTTCTCGGAAGAACTCTTAGCTGTTTTGAGTGCATCATAGCTATGGAAAGAGCTTGCTGACTTTAGTCCATTGGCTTGAGAGGACTGTAAAAGTTCTAAAACTTTTTCCAAGTCAAATAGAAGTAAATGTAGACTGATGTTATACGTAGATCGCACTGGCACAACCATAAAGGGGCTGGAGGAGTTACTGGAATCCACAATCTAGGACCAAAATCATTTAACCATGTTAATATTGTATATGGAGACATTGGTGGAATGTAATAAAAGTACAGTGTAGTTAATATACTGCCAGGTAGCGGATCTGACTTCTAGAACAATATAATGCAAGATGTAAATCAGCACTGAAAAAAGATTCACTTTTGTTTTCTCAACACACTTCAGGGGCAGAACAATTTGTTCTTGCAGCCCAGTTTGAAGCAGGAGGCTTCTAAATCCAGTCTACTGTTGCTGTTGTCACATGATCACTAAGAAATGAATACTAATCTTTCCCAACTGAACAGATAATATATGGTAACAAAGCTTGAGATAGGATTGTAGTCAGAAGTTCAGAATCAGAGCAAGCAGCTACTGCACCACGAAACAAATGTTAGCAAAAGTCAAGAAACCAAGACGGGGTAGAGATACATGGAGGAAAATATATTAATAAAATCCTCATAGGAGTTTTCTATAGGCTACCAAATATGACAGAAGCCACTATTAGGGCGCCTACCCACTGGCGTTTTTTTTCCTGCGATGCTAAATTGCGTTTTGCGTTTTTTCTGAAGAGCAATTAGTATAGAATGTGTTCTTGTCCATTGGGGTTTTTTTTTCCAGTCCGTTGCAATTTTTAACATAGGAACTGTCAGTTGCATATGTCTCCTTATTTTTCTCTTAATGTACCCATGATTGTCAATGGAAATTAACAAAAACGCCGCAAAAAACGCGCGGAAAATGCTGCGTTTTTCACGCACGAAAATCGGCAACGCCAGTGGGTAGGCGCCCTTACTCAGGGAAATGGATGAAGCAGCAAATCACAATAAGGTAATTATTATGGGGGACTTTAATTATCCGGATATAAACTAGGAAGCTGAAACCTGCGATCTCATAAAGGTAACAAGTTTCTGTCAATTACTAAAGATATTTACCTGACCCAACCTGTACAGTACCGACTAGGGAGACGGCCATTTTGAACTTAATATTAACCAACAGACCTGACAGAATAACAAGGTGCAGGTTGGGGGGGGGCACCTGGAAAATAGTGACCATAATATAATAAATTTCCACTTGTTTTTCAAGAGAGAGTTTTATAGGGGAGCTATGAAAATAGTAAACTTTAGGAAGGCAAAGTTCAATCAGCTCAGAGATGCTCTTAATCTTAGTGACTGGGTCAATGTCCTTAAAAATAAGAGTACAGACAATAAATGGGAAATGCTTAAAAACATCGTAATTACTTAGGCCCAATGCCCACGGGTGGATTTAATTTGCGGTACCCGTGTGGGAGATCCGCAAATCTAGCTGCTCATAGGGATGCATTAGCCACCGCAGGACACTAAAAAGCATGCAAATGTGATTTTTTTTTTCCTGGTATGTGGGAAGAAATCGCACCATGCTCCATTTTCTTGCGGATCCTGCAGGGACAGCTTTCATTGAGGTCAATGGAAGCCGTCCGATGCACGGCACACATGCAGCTGTCACTGTGGATGTGCCATGGGAAAGCAAGAGATTTAAAAACAGAAAAAGAAAGCACTGCGCATAGCCTGGGTGCGTCGGACGGCGCTCCCGGACACATCCACCTTGCTGAAGAAAGAAGATACCTCTGGAACGAAGTGTTACAGTATTAGAATTGTGCGCAGGTACGCACAGTGCGGGACTCCCTGACCCTCACCCACGCCAATGTTCCTTCCTGGAGGTAGCTCCAAAGGTAGACAGGTCCAGGCCGCCAACACTGACCCTAGTGCCTAGTGGCAGGACAGGAAGGAACTGCCGTACCTATGCAGATGACAACTTATTAACACCGACAGGCTAGGCTGATAGAATAAACCAAAATGACAGGAGAACCACAAAACACACGCAGAGCAGGATCGAGACAAGGTAACTTTCACTGGAGCAGGACCGAAGTCGGACACAGGGAATGGAACCAATAACTGGCAACTGCTGTCAGCAGCTGCCAGACTATATTCAGGAGTCTCCACCCCTTGGTCGGGGACCAATCAAGCCGGCTGACTGAAGCTCCCAGCCAGCCACTATAACTCACACAAGCCATGCCCGCACACCAGAGCACGCCGCCACCGCCCACTGACCTGAACGTGGGCACAACACCACCCCAGAACGCTGCAGCGAACCGCGCCACTGCCACCCTTGGTCCCCGACCGGCCCATTGGTAACACGAAGGAAACCCATGTTGGATCCGGAGAGGTAAGAAACTGTCTTTTTATATCCATGTCCGCTGGCACAGCTGAATTCTGTTGCGGGATTCAGCAGTGGAATCCATGAATGCAAGTGGACATTGGGCCTTACTGTGAGAGGTTCATACCTTACAGCAATAAAAAGGTTAGGAGAAAACTAGTATGGATCAATGAAGATGTTAAGGGAGGCAATAAACAGCCAAAAGTAAAAGTTTAAACTACTAAAACAAGAAGGCAGCGAAGAAGTACTAAAAATCTATAAGGAAAAAAATAAATGATGTAAAAAGCAGATAAAAGCAGCAAAGGTGGAGACAGAGAGACTTATTGCTAAGGAGAGTAAAACTAACCCTAAACTGTTCTTAAAGGGGTTGTCCCGCGCCGAAACGGGGTTTGTTTTTTTTCAATGGCCCCCCGTTCGGCGCGAGACAAACCCGATGCAGGGATTAAAAAAAAAAAACAGATAGTACTTACCCGAATCCCCGCGGTCCGGCGTCTTCATACTTACCTTGTGAAGATGGCCGCCGGGATCTTCACCCTCGGTGGACCGCAGGGCTTCTGTGCGGTCCATTGCCGATTCCAGCCTCCTGATTGGCTGGAATCGGCACACGTGACGGGGCGGAGCTACGAGGAGCCGCTCTCTGGCACGAGCGGCCCCATTCAGAAGACAGAAGACAGGACTGCGCAAGCGCGTCTAATCGGGCGATTAGACGCTGAAGATTAGACGGCACCATGGAGACGGGGACGCTAGCAACGGAACAGGTAAGTGAATAACTTCTGTATGGCTCATAATTAATGCACAATGTATATTACAAAGTGCATTAATATGGCCATACAGAAGTGCTTACCCCCACTTTGTTTCGCGGGACAACCCCTTTAAGTTATATATATAGCAAAAAGATTAATACTGAAAGTGTTGGTCCTTTAATAAATAATGTAAGGAAAATCATAGAGGGTGATGAGAAGAAAACAAAGCTAATAAATAGTTTATTTTCTTCAGTGTATTCACAGGGGAAATTGAAATGTCAGATGAGATACAGAGCAATAAAGTAAACCTTCCACTAAATGTCACCAGTATTACCCAAGAAGAAATTCAGAGTCACCTTAAAAAAATTAAAATAGACAGATCACTGGGTCCTGATGGCATACACCCTTGGGTTTTAAGGGAATTAAGTAATGTGAAAGACAGACTATTGCTTCTTATATTTAAGGACTCTATGGTAACTGGAAAATTATCCAGAAAATAAGAAACATAGGTGGTAAATTTCATGCAAAAATGGGAATGATCAAAAACAAAGATGGCAAGGATCTAACAGAAGTGGAAGAGATCAAGAGAAGGTGGCAAGAATATATGGAAGATCTGTATAGGAAGGATAATAATATTGAGGATAGCTTTGATGGTGTGGTGAGTGAATTAGAACCAGACATCCCGAGGAGTGAGGTTGAATGGGCCTTAAGAAGCATTGCTAATAACAAGGCAGCAGGAGATGATGGTATCCCAGTTGAACTGTTTAAAATTTTGAAAGATGATGCTGTCAAGGTAATGCATTCCATATGCCAGCAAATATTGAAAACACAAGAATGGCCGTCAGATTGGAAGAAATCAACTTATATCCCCATACCAAAAAAGGGAAACACTAAAGAATGTTCTAACTATCGCACAGTGGCCCTTATCTTACATGCCAGTAAAGTAATGCTCAAGATCCTGCAAGGTAGACTCCAGCAATTCATGGAGCAAGAGTTGCCAGATGTACAAGTTAGGTTTAGAAAAGGCAGAGGAACTAGAGATCGAATTGCCAATATCCACTGGATAATGGAGGCAGGCAGGGAATTTCAGAAAATCATCTACTTCTGTTTTGTTCATTATCCTAAAGCCTTTGACTGTGTGGATAATAATAAATTGTGACACATTCTTGGTGGTATGGGGATACCAAGTCACCTTGTTTGCCTCCTGAGGAATCTGTATAACGATCAAGTAACAACGGTAAGAACAGACCATGAAACAACAGATTGGTTTAAGATTGGGAAAGGAGTACGGCAGGGTTGTATACTCTCACCCTACCTATTCAACTTGTATGCAGAACACATCATGTGACGAGCGGGACTTGATGAATCCAAGGCTGGATTTAAAATCGCTAGAAGAATCATAAACAATCTTAGATATGCAGATGATACAACTTTGAGGTCTGAAAGCGAGGAGGAGCAGAGGAGCCTTATTACCAAGGTAAAACAAGAAAGTGCAAAAGCTGGGTTGCAGTTAAACATCAAAATAACCAAGATTATGGCAACCAAATTGATTGACAACTAGTAAGTAGAGGGAGAAGACTTGGAGGCAGTGACAGACTTCATATTTCTAGATGCAAAGATTACTGCAGATGTGAGCTGCAGCCAGGAAATCAGAAGCAATTTACTTCTTGGGAGGAGAGCAATGACCAATCTCAATAAAATACTTAGAGCACAGACATCAAACTGACAACGAAGGTCCACATAGTTAAAGCAATGGTATTTCCCATAGTAACCTATGGATGTGAGAGCTGGACCATAAGGAAGGCTGAGTATTTTTTTTCCTTAAGTGGAGAAAATTAGCTTCTTCCTCATTGGGGATTTTTTGCCTTCCTCTGGATCAACATTGAAGGGGGGAGAGATAGGTTGAACTGGAGGGACATGTTTTTTTTTGCCTAACATACTATGTTACTATTCAAATCAGTGCCATTCGAGTGTAAAATAGCCATATTTTGCCTGGACCAAGCCAATCTTCTATTGTGCATAGCAGTCTTCCAACTTTTCCCCAAAAGTAAATGTTGGAGGAAATAAGGATTGGACAGTTGTTTTCCATCTACCTTATAACTATGTTTTTAGGAGCAGTGTCTGGAAGCATTTTTCTTCCCTTAGTATAAACAAAACACATGTATGCTCAGTCAAACTGATCAAACCTATGTATCGGGGGTGTGAAGGGGGGATCAGGAGAGACCGAAGTCAGCTAAACAAGCATTCAGCTGAGAGCTATCTCATTGTATGGGCAGTCTTAGGAATGTCTATAATTTTTATAATGTAAAGGTTTTATTGTAGCCACTACATAGAATTATAACTCAGGGCTCCTACTAGGGGTCACAAACCTGATGTGGTTCTTGAGCCACTAATTGTGGATCACTGTTGTAAATATGTGTTGTTTAATGTACTTCAAATTCTGGGAAAATCACAACACAAGAACCTGAAAATCCTGACTGCCAATAAATAATAGTAAAAATAATCAATTAAATCTTCATAGCCAATTGTATGACCAGACCATTATCTTGCATCATTAATTGCCTATGTTTTATATACCAAGCCCATTCCATCTGGCAGTTCTATTTTACTTGTTGTCTAGAGCAGTGACTCAATAAATGAAGTTTTATATGTCACCTCTGAAACCACAGTCATACACTAGTTTCTTCATGTGTCTGAGGGCAGGCAGCGCTCAAATAAAATGTAACACTGAAGAAAAAGCTTCCAAACTGTAACAGCATGACTTAAACTTAATACACTCTACAATGGCAGACTTTTACAACAATTGAGTCCTGACTGTAATATGTTACCTCTAAAATGCCAGCTGCATTTCATATTTTCAACACTAGCAGTTTTAACCATAGGAGTTTTATTTGGCTATCTCGACTCACAGTAGTAGTGACTTAAAGATGCCTGCGTGAACACAAGTGACTTGCCATTGCCAGCAGAGTTGACAGCTTTCCAGGATGTGCCCAGTTCTCCCTGCAGCTATAGTCATAGAACTCCCCCTATTGTGAATTTTTCTTTATAGACTTGAAACATAACGGTTCTCAAAGAAATTTCTTTCGAGATTATTATTGAATGCACAGAGAGCAATCACTCAGGAAGACAAATACCCTACTTATTTCTTCCTTAAAACTGAACACATTTTACTCAACTCTGTTGATATATTGGCTGCAAACTTTTTTGCTTCAAGAGGACCTTGGAGAATTCCTGCTCTCATGACTGAGATGATGCTGCGTGCTGTGACTTTATAGTCATGTTATTGTGATGCCTTGTGTTCTATTGCATGCCTATCTGACTTCAGATTATATTCCTAAAAAGCCCTTTGTCTTTATCATCAACAGTCTGTTTGTTGTGAAGAACATTGTACATTGTGATATTGGTCACATGTTGGGCTGTAATTACTGCAAGTTGAAAATGGAATTGTGGATTTACTAATGTTGGTGCTTGCAATAAAGAAATAGTACTATTGAAAAAAGGCCAGTTTTATAGAAGATGGTGGTTTTTAGCATATAGAGTTTTTCTTCTTTTTAAGAAGACAGTTTTTAGGTAGTTTTTACTTTAGGGAAAGCCATAACTGGATTCAAATGAAATGGGAAATATAAAGGAGGGACTTCTACTTCATGCTGGATCCACTTCTGGCTTTGTCTCAAAAAAATGCACGAAAAATTGCTTTTTTTGCACAAAATATTTGTGTGAAATCATTAAACTTTTTCTTTCCTACAGAGAATGTTAGAGTAAACACAAAAAAATTATACGTAGCATATGCTGCATTGCGAAAAAAAAGTTACTGACTTAGAGCTACAAAAGTGAGAAAAATGCAGAACAAAAAAAATGGACCTTTTGTAGAACGTTTGTTGGCTCTTATTGCCTTACAGGTAAATAAAATGTAAAAATGTAGAAATATTAGGCAATAGAATAACTGAAAAAGTCATCTTGAAATCCTAAAAAAAATATATAGTTCTCTGTCTCTTTTCTCTTCGGAGTGTCAGAGCACACAGCTTGTTCAACAGATGGCTGTCAATAAGGAAAAAAAGTTGGCTTCTTAAAATTCACTTGGTGGATAGCTGAGCAATGATTGACAGCACAAATAGAACACAAACGAGAAAGCCTTCAATCTGCAGCTGATGCACACAAGGAGCTCAGGGATCTGAGTTTACAATAGAGAAAACATTACCAAGCTAATGGCATAGGCAATCATTTGACCACCATGCATCTCTGCTAGCAGCAGGGCTTCCATTTTCGGCTAAGTGTTAGAGTACCTTTTCGCTTTCTCTGGCCACTGCAGGGGTAAAACAACCCAGTGTGCGAAGCCCACTGACTGGTAATAAATTACTATATTGGATACTTTTTGTTTTCTTTCGGCAATGAGTTTACTGAGAATACCTGCTATCATTACCAATTAAAGTGGGGGCTCGCCTAGCAGACAGGCAATTCTTCTGCTTCACTTGACTTGGCAAGAATTACTGGGTCATAATCCTGTACTGACCCCTATCTCTGACCAGACAGTATGTAAAATATTTTTTGTGCACAGAAATAAAGTCCTTGTTAATATATTTTGCTAGTATGTGTGTCGCTAAAATAAACTGCAGCTGATACTGAAAAGTCCTGGAGTTCATATGTAATAAATGGAAGGATGGTTTACGGATATGTACAAATTCCTAAACTAATATTTCTGGAACTGTAGAGTGACTGTAATTGTGGAGGTAAAGGGAAATAAATGACACAATAATGCCAGTTTTAAAGCCTATCTGTCAATCATATGATCTCACTTCCAGGCATGACGACCACACAGTCTAATAGACAATAATTCACATAGGGGTCTGGGAAAGAATATGGCAGTTGGGCTCCATCCATGAAGCAAAAAGCAGTTATGGAAAAGGGTGTAACTATGGGGGATGCTGAGCCCTGAAGGGACCCAAAAGGCTTCTCTGCTACATATGAGTAAATCAGTATTATGTTGTAGCGATTAAGGCTAACTCACTTCATTCACAGGTGGAAAACATGGTTTTGCAAATGGAGAGCATTGTTGAAAACGAAGGGGGACTTATTAAACATTTGAAGCATGATTTGCAGCTCCACCTACCGGTGACTTTTTTTTCTACATTTTCTTTTATAAAAATGGTGAATACTTTATCTGAAGTGGCCATTTTCCGAATTTCATCTAATTTAGGGCAGCAGAATGCCCTACAGAGGCCTCTGAGTTGGGGAAGTTTCATTTACCTAATCTTGTATTTTGAGGGTGCCTTGAAATCCTATGCATTATTATGACATTAAATTAAAGCAGATAACAGGCATTAAATATGAGTGAATAGAAAATATAACTACATTTACACAAAACAGATAAGTTTAGAACATGCTTTTTATTTCAATGTACCTAATATATGTCATTGCTCTGCTAATGTGCACTTACTGATTTAAATCATCGCTCTATTTCAACTAACACAATTCTGTAGTACGGGCAAATACAAGAACTCTCTACCCCCTTTGTAATCTGTTCAATGACTCTGAAATACTGCTAAAATCTGTCTTGGTTAACAAGATGGATTAACAGCTCACTGACAGATCAGATTACATGTTATTCATAGAAGTCTATGGAGAGGGGATGGAGAAGAGGGATTGAGTGGGAGAGAAGCAGAGAGACACACACAGACATGTTGGTGCAGCTAATAGTAAGTGATTCACTGTATCACAGCTATTGGAATAACATCTACACTGCTCAAAACGTCTTTACAATACTGCTGCTGCTTCTCTATATACTGTATAAGAAATAGTTATAGGGAAGAAAAATCTCTTATCTGTGTATGAAAAATAGTGGTTGAGGAGCAGAATCTCATCTACTCCATGTACAGTCTATGAAACACATCATAGCAGCTTGTCTCCACCCATCTCAGAGGAAACTAAAAATTAGGGATGGAACTTGCAGAAGGGAAAGCTGCTTAAAAAATCAGGATAGAAGTCATATAGTGCCAGGTATAGTAATGTTCTTTATGTACATACATAACAGCTTGTTCTGTAAAGTCACCTGAAAGGACAGGTTCTGTTTAAAGACTATGGTCATCTTTGATAGGGCAAAAATATTTTTACACATATAAATGGTTACTGCGAGTTAAAAAGTTGCATTAAGCTACAGGCTGCAATCTCCATTCCTTCCTTTTCAGAGACTATGACATGCATTCTGCAACCTGCTCCTAGTTTCAGACTTTCCTTGTATACATTTTTTAAGGGCATTGATGTAGCTGCCACCATGTACTGCAGTCCCTTAACAAAAGTGTGAACTAAACGGTTTTATCATTTGTTATGTTTTGGATGTTTTGGACTGCCAAGGTCCTAATGGGATTGGGATAGTCAAGCGTTTCACCACCTTTTGCTGTTGCCCTGTTCTGTGAGAGCCATGTTTTATTGTAGGTACTTTGGAGTTATAACAGTTAATCACCTGTGATGTTATCAAGTATGTGATTGGTCCTAGGTCACAGGTACTGGGTGGATGCTGTTTGTAGCACCGCATGAGCTCTGTCAAAAGCGCAGTCCGATATTATAATGAGCGCTGCTTTATGCTCTTCATGGGGATTGTTGATGTGGTAGCAGAGTACAGCAGTGTCAATGTACTTAAAGGGGTTGTCTCGCGGCAGCAAGTGGGGTTATACACTTCTGTATGGCCATATTAATGCACTTTGTAATATACATCGTGCATTAATTATGAGCCATACAGAAGTTATTCACTTACCTGCTCCATTGCTGGCGTCCCCGTCGCCATGGATCCGTCTAATTCTGATGTCTTCTTGCTTTTTTAGACGCGCTTGCGCTGTGCGGTCTTCTGCCTGGTGAATGGGGCCGCTCGTGCCGGAGAGCTGGTCACCGCGTCGTCATCGTAGCTCCGCCCCGTCATGTGTGCGGTTTCCAGCCAATCAGGAGGCTGGAATCGGCAATGGAACGCACAGAGCCCATGGTGCACCATGGGAGAAGACCCGCGGTGCACCATGGGAGAAAACCGCAGTGCATCCCTGGGAAAGGACCGGCGGCCATCTTAGGCAGAAGATTTTTAAAACTTCACATTTCAGCACATCGGTGAGTAGCAAGCGGCTTAAAAACCGCTTTAAATTGCTATTTTATGCCAGGGGGGTGACAGGGGGAATGGGGTAAAGTAAAATTTTGATGTTTGCCACGAGACAACCCCTTTAATCTGACTGCAGCGGGAGAACTCCATACACTTCCCTAGGAGGATTGGACTTGGGTCCCGTAAGCCTAAAGCTGACCTTTAGATTCGGCTATTCGGTGAGTGGTAATCTACTGCTCTGACCTCTTGCGTGTGCTGTGGTCTCGTATGGAGCTGCAGCCTGGAAAGAGTCCCCCTCATAAAGGGTTCCCGGATATTAGCTCCAGACCACTAACTAAAGGTCTATACTGTGGGTAGTTGAGCCCCAGGAGAGCTGCCAAGTTGTCCAAGTGTTGGGTGTAATCTGTTGCCTTGACATTTGTTCTATTCAAGTGAGTGCCCTATGAAATCAGCAAACACTGTACCCAATAAGCTACTAACTAATAATAATAACAAATATTGTAGCAGTAGGAGAAAATGATAGAAAATAATTTTAAAAAATAGTACTCGCCTCATAAATTCCCTGCTGTTCCAGTGCCACCACTCCATTCCACCCCTCCAGTCTTTGGCTGCAGCAGTAATGCACCCATGTACTTGTTACAGCCAGTCTCCTGCCAGACATCGCTGGGACCAGAAAAATTTGTTGCGCTCAGCCTGAGCACCAAACAAGCGCTGCTTGGAGAGGATACTTAAGTTTAAAAATTAATGCTTACAGCAATGTAGATTGGTATCTATGAAGAAGAAACCTTAGACAGTGTCTTTAAAATATGTGTACTACAAAGACACTGTTTAGCCTTAACTGCAACCACCAAACTAAGTGCCTTCAATAAGAGAGACTTTGTCTGTCAAGTTGCAGTCTTGTAAGAGACTGCTGATATTAGTGGCTACTGCCAAGTCTAGTGTGCAATTAAGGGACCATGTGTGCTAAGCTGAGCACCTTATCAAGAAGCTGTACCCACCATGCTCAATGTGCCCAACAGGGTCTATAGCCATCAAGCTTGTGAACTATTACTGTAACAACCAATCTCTGTACCATACCTAGACTCTGTAACCATCAAGCTTATGTCTATTGGGACTGCAACTGCTATGCTTTGTGCCTTCTGTGAAATAAAGTTTTCTTAAAGGGAATCTGTCAGCTGCAACACACTATCCAAATTGATCATAGAGCAGGAGGAACTGAGCAGATTGATATACTGTATAGTTTTATTTGGAAAGATTCAATATAACTTGTGTTTTAGTCATTTAAACCTCTGCTCATCCTGAGCTAAACAGTCCGATGGGCGGTCCTATCAGTGATTGTCAGCTATCTGTGTATGACTGTACAAACGGAGGTAGCTGTCAATCACTGATAGGACCGCTCATTGGACTGTTCAGCTCAGAATTAGCAGAGCTTTAAATGAATAAAACCCAAATTATACTGAATCTTTCCCCATAAAACTATATATCAATCTGCTCGGCTCCTCCTGCTCTATAACATGATGCTTGCAGTTTGGGAATGTTCGAGATGACAGATTCCCCTTAAGTTTTCTACTGGTGTCTGCCTCATTTACTGTGTCGTCCTCAAGTGGGGCCTTGCAAGTAGGTCACTCAAGGACCACACATACTATAAAGACTGACCCTTTTACAGTCCATCCTAGTAATACAAGCTGGATGTGAGGTCTGTGTGTCCAGGATGCTACTGTCTTCACCAGCACTCATAAGCACAACTTTATTTGTGTACTGATTTCACCTTCTACATCCCATAAGGAATCCCCTCTCCCTTGTGCTGACAGACACTAATGCTAAACATGATATTTCTCTCCTCAGTGGATACTGATGCACAGCCAATGTGATTCACCCCCTTTCCCTTCCTATCTACAGTCTGGATGATTTGGCCTTTCTGAGAATGTAGATGCTTTCCTCCCTCTTCATTATCTGATCTGTCATGTACAAGCTCCTTCTTCTCACTGCTGCTATCTCTAAGGCTACATTCACATGGGCGAGCATGATATTGGGCGATTTTCACAGCAATGCGTTTTTGATTAAATCTTACATCACGTCTGTGAAATTATGATCTTCACGCACGTATTTCACATGCATGAAAAGATGGCAAGTGTTTCCCATAAACTTTAACCCTTTGCAATTTAATTTTGGATTCAGGGTTTCCTATGGGGCTTTCTCTTTCTGCCATTATACAATGGTGCCATCTGCTGGCTAGAGCCAGTACTGTGGTATGGGACATGCTGGAGAGGCCCCCGACAACAGAGCGGCCAGTAATCTACAGTAAGAATACCCTGCTGGACATCTTCCGACATCAGAGATGTACAGCCTTTAATCACAATGTCTTTTTTTCTGTGTTGCGATGTACTTTAAAAAAAAAAAAATCCATCGCTGAACATGTGATTTTTATGCTCATTTTTCGAACCCATTAAAATGGCATGTTATTGCTATAGGAAATTGAGGCTATCCACCCCAGGTTTGGGGTATGAAGGAGTCAGGGTGACAACATGGAGAGGGCGTAGTGGCTATGGTGAGTGGGGAGCTCATGGACCTCTAGCTACACCCCTGTCAAATGTCCCTGGCTAAGAAAGGCAAACCTGGATACTGAGTGCTGTCCAAAGTGTCGCTATGCATGTTCCAGACAGTCCTGAGTAAACTTCTGAGGAGTGCCATTAAAACCCAGAATAGTCTTTAAAGCTCAGTGATGCCTCTTAGTTTTCCGTGAGGCATCGCAATCTGTGTTCCGGACTGAGAGTATGGAAGTGGTAAATTGTGGCTGTCTCTGTTACTGCTTTCAGTTAATTGTGAGAGATACGATTATGGATTCACTGCGGCTTGCATTGTTCATTCTGGCTAGTTATATTTCGGGGGCACTATGGATGACTGTTGTGGGGCCCCTGTGGCTATCTCTAATTTGAGGGCTCTATAGTTATATTTTATGAGAGCACTGCTGTTGGCTCTGTGGGGTACTATGGATGGCTCTGTTAACCCTTTCCAATCCACTGTCTGACCTCTGAAGACATTATGATTTAAGGCTGTACAGCTCTAATGTTGGAAGACGTCCGTCGGGGTTCTCTTACTGTATATTGCCAGCCTCTCTGCTGTCGGAGCCTATCCAACGTGTCACCTCATGCAGTACTGGCTTTAGCCAGCATATAGCGCCGTTGTATAACGGCAGAAAAAGAGTAAGCCCCCTAGGAAAACCAGGATACAAATTGGATGGGAAAGAGTTAAGACAGCCTTATAGCAGACAATGTTATTAGGCCACCATGGCTGGAGAGGCTATAGGAATATTGCAATTGACAATGTTATTGGGGCACTGATTGTTGCAGCATAGATAAGAAAATGTTAACGTGACAATTAATGCATTATGATAACTACAATGTAGTACAATGCTGTAAATTGAGTTATCACAATGTGCCAGTCATGTTAACGATTGATATATTTGTACGAGCTGTAAGGCAGTTTTCTTGACTATAGAATTACCCCATCACCTTGATACTAATGCTCTATTCTATTTTCTATGCTTTCCATTTTCAGAATGCAAGTGTACGGTATTTAATCTCCATTGGAAGAGGATGAAACTGAAGTGTACAGTATTACCGTATTTTTTGCTTTATAAGACGCACCGGTCTATAGGACGCACCCCCGTTTTAGAGCGGGAAAATGTGCAGCAGGAGGAAGGAAGCCATTTGGTGGAGGCAGGGAGCAGCAGAAGTACCCGCCGGCGCTCGCGACCAATCAGAGGTATGTATGGGCGGCAGTGGGGAGGAGACTGGTCGCACATTTGTTCGTGCGATCGCGAGTTTAACACACAATCGCGCTAAATAAATCGCGTTCGCACATTAAATTCGCGATTGCGCTAAAAATGGCGATCGGAACGAATTTTCGGCACATTCGATTTATAAGACACAGGAACTCCCCCCCCCCCCCCACTTTGGAGGCGGAAAAAGAGCATCTTATAAAGCGAAAAATACGGTAACTTTTTTTGGCTTAACAGATAGGGTAGATATTTTAAATACTAGTAATATGAGGGTAATTTCAAATTTCAGATTATCGTTGACTGATAATCATTTCTAAGAAAAAAAATTACAGTATCGGAAGATCAGGTTAGAAGTGTAAGGAAAAGCAAAGGATTTCACGTTATAGAATTTGACGAATGATGACGCCAATCCTGTAAACTGTATTCTGAATTAGAAATATAAACTAAGATTTATAGCAGATCTCTGATCACAGATGGATACAAATATAGTCTCCCATGTAAGGCTGGGTTCACACCTGCGTTAGGGCTTAGTTTAGGGTTTTCCATCTTTCTGCTCCATTTTTGGGAGGATAGAAAATAAAATAAAATGAAAAAAAAAAACGGATCGTTTTTTTCCCCATTGATTTCAATGTGTTGCAAAAAAGCAGAAAGGCTTCAGTCTGCTTCCAGTCCATTAGGTCTCCGTTTTAATTTTACTGAAAAATACTGCAATCTGCAGCGTTATTGTTCTGTAAACCTGACAGCATCTTTTGAGACCACATTGAAATCAATGGGTAAAAAAAATCGAATCAGTTTTTATATGTTTTATCTCTTTTTCTCTCCTCTAAAAACAGAACAGAAAAACGGAAACCCTGAACTGATCCCTAATGCAGGTGCGAAAGCAGCCTTCTATAGACTCACAAGCTACAGCAAGTATATACAATAAATATGTCTTCATATACAACACATCCATGTGTCACGCCATGATTGAATCTGCCTGCTTGGTGGTGGAAATGAGGTCGCAGGTCACAATTTTTCACTTATTATGAAGCAAGAGGAATGATTGATAAGGTTGGATAAATTTTGGAAAAGCACAATTTGCAGCGCTGTACATGGATGATTTGATTAATGAGCCAGATTACATGCAGGAAGGATTTTAATAACAGTTCAAGTAAGTTAAAGTAGTTTTCCAGCCGTATAACATTTATAATAATAGTGCTGTAGTATGACAAACTAAGCAGAATGCTTTATTTGAAGTAAGATATACGTATGCTTGCCTATTAAAAGTTTTGATCGCTGGGGGCCTAGAACACTAGAACAAAGCAGCTGAAGAAGTCACCTCAGCACTGTCACTGCTCGTTAGCTAAAGACATGCTCAATAGAAATCCAATAGGTAAGCTGTGATAGAACTAGGAAAAACGCTTCAGCTGACTTCTCCTAGCGATCAGCGAGGGTCTCAGCACCCAGACCCAAACGATCAAAACTTTTGACAAGTCCTTATGACATGTCAAAAGTTTCTAAAAAGTGCAGTTACGTTTTAAGTGCCGATGCTGTGGTGCTAATTGCTTAAAAGTTGGTGTGATTTAGAAAACATCTTGTAGGCCCTGTTAATAGGTACTATTGACAGACACCCTTTACAGAGCAATTCTATGAGGGATTGTACATGAAGTAGCACCTTCAGTTTTAACTGCCGGAAGATATTCTGCTGAATTTACTATACTCTCAAAATGACACATTGAAAGTTTCACAAAATTAACCCATCTTACGGACTGTGTTATAGCAGAAAGAAAAATCCAATATTGCATGGCCCTTTAAATCTCTGGAAAGCTCCAGAAGAAACGGTATAAAACAAGAAACAAAAAAAAAATAAAAATCGATATTCACCAGGTAATCTCCCCCCCACTCCAGTGGTCCTCATTTGTCTTAGTTTACAACAGCGATGATGTGCCCGTATGCCCACGATTGCTACCACCAATCACTGGACTCAGTGTCACATGGCACAACACCATGCCATTCAATTACAGTGAATTCAGTAGGATATCTTTCTGCGCTTACAATTAGCGGCTTCACATGGCCGTATGTGCAAAAATGCACACATTAGTGCAATGTAATTGTACCATGAACGTTGCGCTTTTACGCTCATTTTTGCACATTTTGCTGTACTTTTTATTTAGCCTAATTAGTTCCGGATGTATTCTTTTTTTCATGCGCAATTACGCGGGTTTTGGGTACGCATTTGGACCTAGTAGGAGTAGGGCATGTGGTCTTTTTTTCGCGTGCAAAATCGAAAGTGACAATGAACCCATTGAAATCAATGGATTCTATTCTCTGCATATTGCGTGCAAAAATACGCACGCAAATATGACTATGTGAAGCCGTCCTAAGCCTTGTACAGACTGCTGGTAGTCAGCTTCTTCACTGCGTATGGGCGGCCACTGTACTGTGGGTGCTAGTTGGAATTTTTTTATTCGTGATTTTATTTCCTACATACATGTGAATTGTGCATCAGAGCTCCAAGAAAGCGGTATATTAACATACAGCAGATTTGTTGCAGAAATCTCTGTGAGGGCTCAGTCACACGGGCGCCGATGCGCCCGTGTTTCTGCAGGATAGGACCACTGCACTGCAGGTGCGGATGACTCTCCGCACCAGCCAGAAGAAAGAACACATGGCCAGCAATGGAGCCGGTCATGCAGAGAGTCGTCCACACACGGTGCGGACGTCTTATCGTGAAGAAAACGGATCGGCGCCCGTGTGACTGAGCCCTGATAGTCTCATTTATCTGAATGGGGCTTGCAGAAACCCATGCAATGCTGCAGAAACAACCGCATTCACATATATGGAACAAGGTTTCAGTAGCAAATATTTCTGCCACGTGTGAATATATACCGTACTTATGTTTCATGGATCATGACCAATGTTTGCTACAGGAACAACCAATATGGATGTTAGTATGCATAGTATTATATAATTTAGGCTAACTTCACACTGTCAAAAAAAAAAGTTGGCATGTTCTAGCTTTCTACGTGCTCCCGCATAGCATCTCCCATGGTTTTCAATGGGGCCGGCGGCAGCATTGCACCACGTGCTAGGTGCACACGATGTGAGGTGTCCCATTGAAAACAGTGGGAGAAACTCTGCGATCATGTCAGCCACAGCAAAGTATCGCCACTTCCCTGAAGTGATGCGATGCTGTTTTGACGAAAAAAACACCTTGCTCTTGAATTCACATATTGCCGTGAACCGCGGCACCCAATCCACAGCTGGGGGTGTGACCTAGCCATTTCCTGTCACTGATCCTGGCCAACCCATGTCTCTAACCATAGTTCCAGTGGAGACATATTACACTAGTACCTATTACGTGTGGGGAAAAAATGTGCAGCCCCTATACGCTAATGGTTTCCTAAAACAATTTAGTCCTGTTTATTCACATGTTGCCGATATTAATTTGTCAGTATTTGCACACCATCATAGTGCTAAAGATAATGTAATACGGGTATAGCAGTCCTATGTAAAGCAACTTTGTGAAACTGTCCCTTGACTAGTCACAATGCAGAAAGCATATGATAACGCATGTCAAACTGATACCTGCTTCTCCTGAATGTACTTAAAGGGGTTGTCCCGCGCCGAAACAGTTTTTTTTTTTTTTCAACAGCCCCCCCGTTCGGCGCGAGACAAACCTGATGCAGGGACTTAAAAAAAAAAAACGCACAGTACTTACCCGAATCCCCGCACTCCGGTGACTTCTTACTTACCTGGTGAAGATGGCCGCCGGGATCTTCACCCTCGGTGGACCGCAGGGCTTCTGTGCGGTCCATTGCCGATTCCAGCCTCCTGATTGGCTGGAATCGGCACACGTGACGGGGCGGAGCTACGAGGGCAGCTCTCCAGCACGAGCAGCCCCATTCAAAACGGAGAAGACCGGACTGCGCAAGCGCGTCTAATCGGGAGATTAGACGCTGAAAATTAGACGGCACCATGGAGACGGGGACGCCAGCAACGGAACAGGTAAGTGAATAACTTCTGTATGGCTCATAATTAATGCACAATGTACATTACAAAGTGCATTAATATGGCCATACAGAAGTGTATACCCCCACTTGCTTTCGCGGGACAACCCCTTTAAGCAAAAGACCCCCAAGAGATGCTGTATGTCCCCAAGATCCCATATCATTCAGCTGGGTCATGTGCATTTCTTATATGAATCTGCCTGTATTTTCTTACTGAAATGTTTCTTTGTAACCTGTAAATAGTGTTTTATAGTCACAGGTTTTCTGTATAAATAGGCACTTGCTACATATTGCTACATAGGGATACAATGATCGGCTTCCCACTTCAGCACTAGAGGAGTTCCTGCAGTATTCTAGCACAAGCCGTCCTGCAGAATGTCTCAGCTGCACAATGCAAATGTTTGTCTTCCCTCATGAGCCTCTTTTGGGCTGCACAGCTTTATCAGCTCTCTGGGTATGACAGACCTCTTTATCAGCCTGGCAGATAGGAAGAAACCATCATAGATCATGCTCCATACAGAGCACAAGAACCTACATTAATGAATGCCTGTCACTGGCATAAACCTAGAAAATGAATACAGTCACACATAAAAAAAGATGAAATATATAACAAAATCCAATGACCCTTTTGAAAGCGCTTGGAAGCATTAGAGACAATAAAGAGGATAAAAATAAATAAAAATGATTTTCTGTGTAGCTCAGTGAATTGTTCTGTGAGTTTTTCCTACCATAAACCCTCCCGTTTAGGATTCTTCACATTAGAAAATACAATTATACTGCATACATTCCTAATTTCTAGTACACGATTTATAACTATGTTTTACACCTATAGCGGTCACATGTCCCTCTTACATCCATTCATTTTGGGGTTTTTTATGGAAATACAATTGATGACCTATCCTCAGGATATCATTGAAATCAATCGGAGCCATGCCTGCAGTTATAAGCACTGGCCACTACATGGGGAGTTGGTGTGGAGGCTTCCGCTCCAACCTCTGTTATTGCGGCGCTGGCAGCATGCGCCTGCCTGGCTAACCGGTTGAGGTCCCGAGCGGCAGACCCCGGGCCGATCAACTATTGATGATGATGACCCATCCTAGGGATAGGCCATCAGTAGTATTCTCCCTGGAAAACCCCTTTAATGAGGCTGAATACTGCAAATGGGGGGCTTATAATGCTACTGCTGCTCCCCTGATGTGTCTGTTTTAGGAAATACTTGTATTTCCCATGTAATAATATTGCTGTTCTACATTTTTTTGCTCCTCTGTTATTCCTTCTGGAAATGTATAAAAAAAAAGAACAACTGTGCATTACCATTCTCCTTGTGAAGAATGCAACAAAGTGAGGCCTCTCTGACACGGGCGCTTTTTACCGCTGCGTTTTAAACACCACATTAATCGCGGTATAACGCTCCCATTGAAATCAATGGGGTCTCGCAGACATGCACTCAATCACGGCGCTGGACGGCGCTTTCAAGCCCCGCGATTTTCGAGCAGAGTCTGCTCCATATTTGGCCATTTAGTGCACCTCATCACCCATCACAATGATGGGGTACACTAAAACACGCTGTTGGCCGAAGGGAGCTGCGGACGAAATTCAAAGTTTGAAATCGCGGTGCTTTGCCACGTTCATGTGTGAGAGCAGCTTAAGGGTCTGTTTAGACCTGGCGATTTCTCGTTTGATATCGTTCGCTCGGGCAGCCTGTTTATACATCGTTGGTTCGTTCAAACGAGAAATAGTTCAGTCGTTTACATTCTCTGTGTAAGTGAGAACGACTGAATGATCAGTATTTAAGCCGAACTATTAGTGAGCGAGCCAACAATGATTTTTATGCCTGTATAACATGAACAAAAAGCGAACGATTTATCGTTCATCGTTCGATCGTTGGCTGCGATTACACTGAACAAATATCACTGACTTGAACAATTTTTTGAACAATAATCCATGTAAAAGGGCCGTTAGTCATCATCTCCTAACAAAGTGAAATAAATGTACAGGCGCAAATCTGCTGTGGCTGCAAAGCAAAGCAATGAAGTTGTCTTGTTATGGCAGGAGGGCTCATACATATTTGATCAAAATGTGTGCAGAGAACCTCACATGTAAGCCACATACTGAATTTCTGTGCCAATCTTAGTCCTCACAGGGAGCTGCTGCATGTTTTGTGCTTGCTTGTTCTTGCATTGCAGTCCAGGCAGATTTCTAACTGCACAACTTTGAAGCACAACTCCATCTTGGTTGTGCACGCTTCCCAAACTATGCAAACTATGTTTTATTTAGAGCAGAAGAGAGTTGGTTCTTACCTATCCCAGGTTCATCTTATAGGCCTTGTCTCGAAAGAAGTCTGTTTAATGTAGGGACCTATCTGTATGAGGCCTCCTTATCGTGGCAGCTGGGGTCACATAATTTGATCACAAAGTGCTCTACAAACCTCGTATTTATAAATGTAATAAATATAGCACTAACACTATTTTAAAAAATCCATATATTCAATGTCTGCGTATATCTTAGCGCTAGAGTGCCGCTGAATCTTTTGTGTTTGCTAACTGCATAGTCTAAGGCTAGGCTCTCATACAGCATAAAAATTCCACTGTGGAACTGGCCTAAAGTCCACAATGAAATCTGCATGTTTTACATTTGGATTTCGGTGTGGATTTACCTGTGGATTTCACTTATTGCATTGCAAATAATCAGATCCACTGTACTTCCCCCCAAAAAAGATATGCTGCAGATTTTCAAATTTGTAGCGTACCTGGACCCGCTGTGGAATGTTTATACAGTAAGGGAATGGAGTTTTCCAAAACCCTATTTACTAACATTATACTGTACTTTGTTGTGGAATTTCAGAACTGAATTTCAAATCTGCAACAACCCTACCCTGTGTAAATCCAGCTTCACACTGCAAGCACCGGGCAATGTCATATTTCATAGGGATACCCCCTATTAAGACATGATATCTGCTGCCACTAGTATCTCTGTATGGCATTATTGATGGTGCTATTAGGTCATTGAAAAAAGACAGAAATGAACATAAACAACGTTAAAAGAAGACCAAAGTTTGAATCTCTGTTTGAATCAATAAACGGTTCCATTCTGGGTTGCATCTGAATGCCATTTTTGGCTAATCAAGAAGGAACACCAGGATGGAAAGGCTTGGTGTAGACTGAACCCAGCCTTCCTTGTACAGTACCTCTCAGGGGCCTGCATAGAGCAGCAGCGTGTGTGCTCGACCTATGCTCCATACAGCTACTCATTACTGCGAACGTGTCTGTGGGAAGTGACTAGTCCCCCATTCTTGCAAATGGAATGAATACCAGCTGTCAGATCCCTGATGATCTAACATATATCATTTGTCCAGTGTATAGAAGAAAAATGTTAATGTATGGAAAGCCCACTTTCTAAACTCTTTAGTAAGGTATATATTTCTGTAGTATAATAATGTATATATAATTTATACATTAACGTATATAACCATAAACATTAACATTTACAAAACATTACATTTATGCTAGCCTAATTAATCATATTACATGTTTAAGAATACCACATTCCCATTGAAAGTGTAGGGCAAGTCAAGGTGACATGATCATAATGTGAGCAGGAACTCTTTACAACCTGTGCTTATGTTTCCTATGAATGTAGTTTTACATTGATGTGATAAGAGTAATGTATTCATATTATATCTAAAGATAAAAAATAACTACTGTAAGCTCTAAGTATTGTGGTCCTAGTAACTCAGATGTTGAATATATACAGGGTGGTGCAGAAGTAGTTCTATCATTTTAATGCAATGCAAGTACAAAACCAGTTCAAGGATGTAAATTGTAACAAATGAAAGTGAAAATTAAACATCCAGCAAGAAAATCTAATGTCGGTTTTCGACATAATGAACAACCATTGCATCCTGAAGTTTGATGCAAGCTTGAAGAGTATAAGCCTCATATTTGAATGCAATCCCTCCATCATTTAACTAGAATATTATTGAATTCCTCCGTGATAGCAAGCTTCAATTCATCAACTGTTGAAATGGAATGAGGTGGAGTAGTTATAGCCTTAGGATAGTCCAAATGCATTGCATTAAAAATGACGTAAGTACCCCTGCTCCACCCCGCACAGTGACATTCCTTAAGGCCGCATCCACACAGGCGATTTTTTCGCACGATTTTGTCACAATGCGACTGTTCTACAAATCACATGTATGTGCAGCCCATGCTTTTCTATGGGTTCTTCTATACCAGTGTTGTTTTGTAGCTTGCTACATTGTGAAGCTACAAAATCACGGCATGCTCTATACAGCCGCAATTTGCAATTTTTTCTAGCCCGTGTTTCCCTATGGAACTAGGTGCTCGATGAACCAATCACAGTCATTCAGTTTACTGGTTGTCCTTACTTGGATAACTTTTGGCAGTTATTAACCACTGCATACCAAGAACACCCCATGAAACGTTTTAGAGATGCCTTGATCCAGTTGTCTAACTATCATGATTTGGCTCTTGTTAAAACTGCTTAAATACTTATACTTGCCAATTTTTCCTGCTTCCAATATTACAACATCAAAAACAGACTACTGACTTTCAGCCTAACGTATCTGAACCACTAACAGGTACCATTGTCACAAGATAATCACTGTTACTCACCTTACTTGTCAGTCAATATATTTCCTTTTTCACTCCTCCTACTGCTAGGGTTATTAAACTATGTATCTTCTGTCTGCATTACATATATATATATATATATATATATATATATATATATATATATATATATATATATATATATATATATGTTATGGAGGTAATATGGACAGCATACAACACCATTGATTTGCATTAGTGTATTGTGATGTCCATTTCTTACACACATAAAAAAAATCACAGCATGTCCTAATTTGGGCTGTATCATGGACCACAATCGCCCATTAAAGTTTATGGAATAGTGTAAAGGCCCATTTACATGGAGCAATGATCACTCAAAAATCACTAAAAAGCGATCGTTTGAGCGATAATCGTTGCGTCTAAACACGCAGCCATCATGCACTTTTTGTGCACTGCTAGCTGATCGTTAAATTCAAGCCAACCTAAAAATTGTTGTTCAGCCTTATCAGCAGTTTTCCACGGGTAGTGCTGATAGCATTGTTTTCCTTTGGAGAATAAAGGAGCTGAATGCAGATAAGGGCCCTCCGGCTACTAACTGCCTTCAGCTAAGGCTTCATTTGCACACTAAATTGCTATTAAGTAGCTGAGTAGCTACTTAATAGTTTATGCAAAATGATCGCTCAAAGTTGTCACTCAAACTGTCGTTTGAGCGATCATCGCTCCGTGTAAGTGGGCCTTTACAGTTGCATGCGTATTCACTGTGTTTTTTACACATGTTGCCAAGAAACAGTGGGGGAAAAAAGTTACACCAATTGGGCCTTCTTGTGTTTTTTTTATGTGCATACGCCTGTGTCTTAAATAAAATAGAATTTTTTTAAAAGCAATGGGGGTTGCCTATTTTTCTCATAGAAGCAAACTTTCTTCCCAGTTGAACTAAATGACATCCAGTAGTTGAATAAACAGTGACACTCTTCATAATTACGTTACATGATATATTGTTCTTTATCTCTGTTGCTTCAGGTCTCATATTTTTAATTGCAATCTGTTCTATTTTCTGCGCTCCACGTTATCAGCAATTATTATCACCACCAATGTTATTATCTATAGATTAAAAAGCACATTAAAAATCAAGAACAACTTGTTTGTGTCATGTTATCTTATCTCTGAGATTTAAAGTTTTTAAGAAACAACCTTTAGTTGTTCCGCATTGTTGGCTTTTGCCCAAATTTATGAGACGGCATTCTGTAACTATTTAATGAAGAGATATTTTTTGTACTGTAATGATTTTTCTATATGTGATAAATTTATTTCATTCCATTGATAGTTTACTGTCACTATGCACATAGGATGAAGCTAATTAGTCAGCTCCAGCTTTCTAGGATATATCGCTGCATGAACTATAAAATAGCTGATAGAACGCTAGCTCCACCTGTGCTAGATAACATTTTATGGATGCATTTCAGTGTTCTGGCTATTTCTGAGAGTTCAAAAAAATAAGACATATACATCTAAGGAAATAGAATAAAAAGGATCTAAATGGTAATAATTATTTACAATAGTGATTATTTCTTGTTTCTATATGCAAAAGACTGCAAGACTGTTATTTATAGTTAGGATATTTTCCCATCTCCTTTGTAAGGTCCATATATGATTGTATAAATCTGTAGAAAAGAGCAGGTTACTGTGAACAAGAACCCAATATTGATTTTTCTGTGGTGCAGTAAAGCATCTCCATTCTATTTGGCTCCTGTCAGAGACACTCTTTAACAGCTGGAGTCAAATTGCACTATTTACAGCAAGAGTCCTTGTCAAGCAGACCATAAGTATTCTAACAATACACTATTCAAATGGTACTTTGCCACACAAATCGCTGACTTGATGAATGCCCTTTGTTGGATGAAGAAGAAACAAATCTCAAAGTTTTATTTCTATGCTTGTTAAGAAAATACTTTACATAAAAAAAACAGAATATTCAGCCTCTTGTTGTAGTTATATCTTGCAGCCTCGTCCGGAAGTGAAGGAGTTAAAATTGTTCCTTAAAACGACTATTAAAGAACGGAACGTAGAGATTGTGCTGTTGAAATTAATTAAAATCTGCTTAGATACATCAAAGATGCTTGACAACATTAATATGGATCTTGTGTCAACTGCATTTGTCACACAAGGCCAAGCAGTGGCCTTCTGTTACTGGGAGTTCACTTGGCACGTGCACTACAATAACGAAATAAGAATGGACAGGGGACCATGAAATTGAGGCATTCTTCTTTTGTAACCCAGATTTACATGAGCACAAATACTGTGACACAGCAAAGTCTTTGAAGTGTGGCTGTGCTGAACAGGCTTCTTCCTGCATTGATACGCAAATCTGAATAGATTAACCTGCAGGTGTCTTCGAAAGCATGACAAGAGCAGTAAGTGAGATATAACCGGAGGAAGCACATTGCCCCCTACATTGTCCTCTGCAGCGGCAGGCTTAACGCCGTATATTGGCACTGAAAATTAGAATGCTTGAAATGTTTTTAAAAATTTTCGCATCAAAAAAATTGAATTGTCGAGTAAGAAAAAATGGAAGAAATTTAGCTTACACAAAAGTAATAACTACATTTCAGTCCACCGCTACCATTGATAATGAAATAGCATTGTATTGGGACTGTATATGCGTCCAATGTGTGGTTGTGATTTCCCAACGAAAGAGTGCACAACTTTAAAGTATATATTCTATTAACTGGATAAAATGGATATTATTGATATAACTGAAACATACTCATTGGAGAACAGACATGTAAAATCCTCCCATGAAGATTCTTATTACATTGCTTTGCAAGCAGCCAACAGATCCTATAAAGGTCTACTGGCACTGTTATGTGTATATGTGAGGAGGATGTGATGGCACAACTAATTTTTGGCATCAGTTGTCCAATCTTTTCTAATGACGTCAATGTGAAAAAAAACCACAAAAGCATAGGGAAAAGCATGTCGGTCTAAACAATGACATTTGCAGATTGTTCTACACTTTAGTCAATGTAGTATATATGCATCACTTATGCAACATGACAGCATACAGTCTATGGCTGCTCTTACACATGAACGTGGTAAAGCGCCGTGAATTTCAAACACGGCGCCTTGCCGTGATTTTACTTTAGTTTTTGGCCGCAACTCCCTGCGGCTGAAAGTGTGTTTAGCGCACCCCATCATTGTGATGGGTGATGTGGTGTGCGCTAAACAGACAAATATAGAGCAAAAAGAGCTGGAAAGCACTGTCCAGTGCCGAGATCGACCGCATGTCAGCAGGAAACTTTACCCTTTCTATTGAATGGTTGAAATCAGCTGCGGATTTCAACGTTGTTTTTGTCATGGAAATGATGCAAATTTTGGTGCTAATTTTCTGCTGCTGAAATCTGTACCCCTTTTGCACAGTGTGTGAACGTACTCTAAACCCAGAATATGGTGCTAGTCGGAGAGCAAATGTACATCTGCTCATAGCAAGCATAGATTTCAATTTTTGACTTTAAGACAGACCAAAATTTGCTAACTGTCTCCCATAATGTTTCCTCATTAGAGATGAGCGAGCGTACTCGGAAAAGCACTACTCGCTCGAGTAATTTGCTTTATCCGAGTACCGCTGTGCTCGGGTCTGAAGATTCGGGTGCCGGCACGGAGCGGGGAGCTGCAGGGGAGAGCGGGGAGGAACGGAGGGGAGATCTTTCTCTCCCTCTCTCCCGCCCGCTCTCCCCTGCTCCCCGCTGCGACTCACCTGTCAGCCGCAGCGGCACCCGAATCTTCAGGCCCGAGCACAGTGATACTCGGATAAAGCACATTACTCGAGCGAGTAGTGCTTTTCCGAGTACGCTCGCTCATCTCTGTCCCTCATACAACAATTATCTAGTGTAGGCCTGCACAACATACAGCCTGCAGACTGTGACATGTCTAGTCACTAGCCTCTTGACATCATAGTCATGTCACAATCCATGGCATAGTCATGTTACACTAGCCATTGCTAGCAGTAAAGCCTAAACCTTACCACTAGTAGTTAGCAGTGGTAGTGGCTAGCGTGATATGACTATGCAGGGTAAAGGATCTTCAGTGAGCTACAGTCATGTGATCGACCATGCTGCACAAGTCAAGGAATGTCCTCAAGGCCCCCCAAAACATCGGTGCAGCAGAATCTTTCAACCTCTAGTATTTGCTACAATAAGTGTATTGTATAAAAAGTTATATATGATTTTGCTTGAGCTTTTCCTTATTACATATAGGGCAGCAGTGTGTACAATTATAGTTTTGTCTAAAAAGCAGTATGAATCGATGTCCATGCTCATATCTACTCATTAGTAGACAGAGCATCCTGGGGAGCCAAAGCTGTATATCTTTTTTCCTTATGGAGAGCACCTAGACAGTGAGTGAGGAAACTCAGAAGGCCATTCATGTTCCTGTGGGTAATATGCAAATAAGGAAGATGGACTAATACCTCCACAGTGCCACCTATTGGAATGCTTTAAGGTATGCTGCCTACCAATAGGTGTCACTGTGGAAGCATTATTCCATCTCCCTTATATGCCGTATATGGCATGTAGTGTACAATAAACTGATTGCTGACAAGAAGTGTAATACATCCTATGCAAATGGTAAGAAAACCTGTGTTTAAAAAGTTGTACCACTTAGCAAAGCAGTTTGAGAAGAAGTTTAATCATTAAACTATAGCATAGATAGATTTAGTGGCTTACAAAGTGAGCTGTTAAAAACCTATCCGTGGCCCCAAGAGGTTTGTTGATTTTAATTTTGACCCCTACCTACCACCAAGTTGTGCAG
Source organism: Eleutherodactylus coqui (assembly GCF_035609145.1). NCBI lineage: Eukaryota > Metazoa > Chordata > Amphibia > Anura > Eleutherodactylidae > Eleutherodactylus > Eleutherodactylus coqui. The sequence goes on along the minus strand of NC_089838.1, from coordinate 228,443,388 downwards.
ACCTGACCTAGTGTGTTGAGACTTGGCCTAACATTTCCTGATGAAGTACTGTAGGATGTACTGCTTATTGGTAGGTGAATGGGTTCGCTCTTGGAAAAACTCTCATGTGCTATATTGCTTGAAGTAGAACTATTATACCTAATGCCATGCTATCATCTGTCTCGGCTCACAAGTCTTGTGATAGCGGTTGGCACAGATGGTCATTAACATTGCTCTTGACAATAATTAGAGATAATTATAAAGTCACTATATTGTCAGTTGCTATTAATCACAATATTAGGACAAAGTGTGCCATACAGATGATGGCAAGATACTAATATTGTCTGATAAAACTTGACGTTCTTAAGAATTCTGTATCCTGCAGATTAACAAAAAGCCAGATAGCACATGCATCAGCCTGATGAAGCCACCTCTGAGCTCTGAAAGTTTGCAAATATCATTTTCCTGGTTGGCCAACAAAGGTTTTGCCTCTAGAATACTTTTACCATTTTGATACAGTAGTACCTAACACAACATGGATTTTTCTGGCTAACACGGTAAACGTCCACTTTTGCAGTACATCATTTTCTATTCTACAAACACCATGAGTGCAGATGTGTGGCAGACAAATCTACCCCATGTGAACATACCCTAAAGCTCTGTTTGCACAATGCAATTGAATCTTTTTTTTTTCTTGCTACCACAGCAAAAAAAAAAGAATTTTTTGCCACATTTTGCACTCAATCTTAGCAAAAAACACGCTTTAACCAAAATTTGTAAACAAAGATTAAAATTGTGTTCATAAAGGAATGCTAACTACATTCTTCTCTAAATACTTCCAACCAAAAGTACTCCTAAAGAGACAGTCACCATCTTTTTACACCCCTCTCTGAGGGCAGCACAAGGTAGTGACAGTCACACTGATTACAGTGACATGTCTGCTCTGTGGATTTGTGCAGTAATTTTGGAGAAAATTACATTTTATCGTAGCAGCACATGCAGAGACGACTACTTAAAGTAGTCCTGGATATTCATGAGCTGCAGGCTAGTCCTGCTCACCCACCCTTCAGCCAATGCCCGTTACTGCTCTCTGCCCATTACTGTGCATGCAGAGACAACTGGTAATCATTGGCTGGAGGGTGGGGTAGCTGTGGCTAGCCTGTAGCTCATGAATATGCAGGACTAGTTCTGTGTCTGGCCACTACTAATAAAATGGAAGTTTCTCCTAAACTCCTGCACAGAAATACACAGCAGACATATCACTGTAATGGTGATAACTACAGTATGTATAAATATAGCAGGATGCACCATTCAAAATAGGTGATGGTCACAGCTTCCCCTCCATGCACAATATCCTCTGCAAATGTTACAGAGCATGTCTAAAAAAGTCTCCTATAGAAGTCAATGGGTCAGCTCCTGTCTATTGTTTGAATAGCCCATGAAGCTGCAGCAAAAAATCCTTCTGCAGCAAAGGCAAGATTGCAGTTCCCAGTCATATATGGACAACTAAATAAAAAAAATCTACAATCAGAAAATAAAAATATATTAAATAAATGACATATTTTCACTATTTGATTTTAATTAATAAAAATAAGGATGATATATTCAGAAAAGTTGAATACATGAATACTACAACTATATATTCTGTTTCCTTACTTTGTTAGATGACTTCTCAGAATGCAGTAGATTATGAGACAGAGCTCCAAGTTTGTTTGAGTTTGATGACTTGATTGCTCTACTGTGCCGTTGTGTCTCGTGAGTAGCCATTAACATGGAGTCATTCACATCAATGGCAAAATCATCAGAAGCAGTAAGAATTGCTTTTGCCATCTCACCTGTTTCATGTCGTTCTAAAGTGCCTGATAAAAAGGAAAAAATATGAATTAAAACATATACATACTGTATGTACCAATACTGACCATAGACATGAAATTTTTGTTGTGCAATCCTCCCATTCTATGTCTATGGGGACAACCCAACAGGCGCTATCCAGATAAAATGTTGAACCATTTCTCAACCTTATTGTTTACCCTTCAGCCAGTGATGTCAGAGGTGACTGGAAGACACTCATCACCAGATCCCAGCTCGGCTGAGCCAATTTAACTAAAGTGAGTTCCACACAAAAATGCACCTTTAGCTATTCTCTTCTCACTTCAATTTTCAGCTGGACATCGAATCTGAGGGATGCTCATTTTGAAAAATGAAGAATCACTTCTACGATATCTAGTGGTCAGCTTAAAGGGGTTGTCCAGTTGTACATTATTGATGGTATATTCTCAGGATAGGCCTCAAATAGTAGATCAGTGATGGTTTACCACCAGGGAACTCCATCTGATCAGCTGTTTGCTGGCCTGGTGCTGTGAACTGATTTCTGCAGGAATCAGACAACATTGTTCCCACTACAGTGGTTTGGCTTGGTATTACAGGCAAAACTCCCATTTACTTCAATGGGAACATTGCCTGTAATACTAAGCCTGGCCACTGTAGTGGAAAAAGAGCTATTGGCTTCCTGCAGAAATCAGCTCAATGTAGAAGTGCACCAGGCTGGTAAACAAATGATTGGCAAGGGTCCTGGGAGGCAGACCCCAGACTATCTACTATTGATGGCCCTTGTGGAAAATAGGCCATTAGTAGTTTACTGGGCAATCCCTGAGGAAACCCAGGGCATTAGTTTACTGGGCAACCCCTGAGGAACTCCAGGGCTTTAGTTTACTGGGCAACCACTGAGGAATCCCAGGGCATTAGTTTACTGGGCAACCCAAGTATTTATGTATATAAAACCAATTAGAATCCCAAAAACTTAGTGTGATGACATTATCAAATGCACCGACCATGATATTACTGAATGTGATATTAGGGATGTGGCTGATTATCGGCTGACTGTGAAAAGGTATCAGGAAAAAGAAAACTAATCCTTCACATTGAACATCCGGTCTTGATCACAGCGAGGAGCCGGAAGTGTAATAGGAGGCAGCGCCGTCATGGATTTCCATAGGAGTGATACTGGCTATTACCCTTCTGGCGCTTACAAGCAATGGTGACATCCGGTCCGCTGCACCGACAATGGTCCAAACAATCAGCTGATCGGTGGGGATCCTGAGCAGCATGGCCCCATTGATCAACTACTGATGAGCTATCCTGAGTAGTTTAGGTACCAGAATACCCTTTTAAAGCAAATTTATCAGCCTGATCAGTAATTTTAAAGCCACTGAAAAGAAATACGATTATTAATTTGAGCCAAACGAAATTGCACATACTTTTCAATATACTCCACAGAGCATCATCCTGAAAAACAGAGTCTCGTATGTGAAAGCAGATGCAGATTGCACACAAGCACATTAAACCTCGCATTGTAAAGAAGTGTATACATATGCCCTCAGGCACATTATCAATTTCATATCGATGCACATTGATTTCAACTAGACTGATCTGATTAAAAATGGCATTTCCACAGCATAAGGCACATGTTTTGCTCCTGTCAAAATAGCCTTTTCAATGAGGGGAAAAAAACCAATCCCGGAGCATAAGCACTGCCCTCCTGTGTTCAAAAGCATAAATAACAAAAAGCATGCAATGAATAGAGACATTTATATGGAGCAATATGTACCGCTCCAAAGCATTTACAGTCTCCACTGCAGATAGCACTCATTCTCCCAGCAGGATACCTATCTCTATGCAGAGATAAAGTGGTCAAATGCAACCGAGACAGTAATTTTCATGCTTGTTCTAAAACATTGAATGCCATACAGTATTTGTGGCAATTCTGGAAAAAAAAATGATACATACGTATATACTTTTTTTTAACTTGACTTTTAGTAGTAGAGAGTAATGATACTTATATTGTAGCCTTGGAACAGCTTCTACCTCAGGCTAAAACTCCTAACCATACAGTATGTATATATTTATTATAAGGGTTTTCCGGGACATTAAAAATTTTTATAAAGGGTTAAAATGAAGAGAAATTGAATACTCACCTATCCCGGCTGCTCCCCGTCCAGTGCTGCAGCCCCACTTGCCTGCCTTAGGAAACCTGGAAGAAGCGGGCACGTGCCGTTCATCCATCGTGACCATGACTGCTCAGCCAGTCACAGTCTTCAGCGGCCATGGAAGAATCATCGCTATAGCCTGTGATTGGCTGAGTGGTCATGTGTGCAATAAATGGTACATGACCGACCGCCACTTCTTCCGGATTCCGTGTGCCAGGCACCAGGGCAGCAGCACTGGATGGGGAGCCGCCAGGATAGAGGAGTATTCAATTTCTCTTCATTTTAACCCTTTATAATTTTTTAAATGTACCAAAAAAACTTTTAACATTGTTCTCTTCCAGCATAAGTCTTAAAATCACTACTCCAATAATTCAATAACTATGACTGAAGTACATAGCTAAACTTCTGCTTAGTTTAAAGAGGTAAAAGAAACAGTAACCCACTGACTTGAACTATGGATATTCTTGACCACTCTGTCAAAAATGTCAGGAGAGTACGGCAAACCAGCCACTGGCTTTCAAGCACTCACTTAAATAGCTGAAAATCATTTGAGATCTCTGCTCTCAAATACTACAATCCCCCAGTGGTCCAATTAAGAATATGATTTCTCTTTCCACATATCAATATGCAGTACAAACAGCACAAGTTTCTAACTCTGAATCTAAAGTCTAGATACTTGGCGCATTTCTAGGAGAAATCTCCTTTCATAAAGGTGATTTCCGTACTTTAATTAACAAACCTTGAATGTGGCTAATGGTAAATTCACATGCGGCAGATTTGTTGCAGAAATTTCTACGACTGAAAATCTGTTCCATACATTTGAATGGGGCTTACAGAAATGCACACACATGCTACAGTGACAACTCCATTCAGATGTATAGAACAGATCTTAAATGGTAGAAATCTCAGCAACACATTTTGTAATTATAGAGCAGAAATGTAGAGATTTCCCTTATTTATTATATTTACTATAGCCACACTATAGCATTTTTTTTTTACAATAACACAACTAGTGATGATTTCTGCATGTTTGAAAGTTAATCATATATTAGTTTATCGATACTTATGATTTTTATCATATATACTCTATTTGTACGATTAGAATTTTAACTTATATTATATTGAAAAGAGAGCATTATAAGAGAAAGAAAAAAATCTGATTTTTTTTTGTTGACATTGCCACTAGAGATGAGTGAGCATACTCGATAAGGCAAACTACTCGAGCGAGTAGTGCCTTATTCGAGTACCTGCCCGCTCATCTCTAAAGATTCGGGTGCTGGCGGGGGGCGTGGAGCAGCAGGGGAGAGCGGGGAGGAACGGAGGGGAGATCTCTCTCTCCCTCCCCGCTCCCCCCTGCTCACCGCCGCAACTCACCTCTCACCCCCGCTGCAGCCGAATGTTTAGAGACGAGCAGGCAGGTACTCGAATAAGGCACTACTCGCTCGAGTAGTTTGCCTTATCGAGTATGCTCGCTCATCTCTAATTGCCACATATACAGCTAATCTACAAGCAGGGATACTACTGTCATAATTGTACAGATGACATGTTTGATATTCCGTGTGGGTGTTTGGCGCTTAGAAGTTTGTTTTATTATATCTATTTGCATTCTTAAAACAGTACATTTAAAGGGGTTGTCCAGTTACCTTTTTCAAATGTAAATATCAGCTGCATCTGTGTGAAAATAACAAACTCAGCAGTACTTAGCCATCCTCTGCAATCCAGTATTACATCTTCATGGTTCTCCTCCTCTCTGATGACAGCAGAAGTCAGGTGACAGCAGCCTGCCAATCAGAGTCCATAGCCACATCATTCAGAATTCCTGACATCATGACGCCCCGGATGTGAGTGCTGATGCAGGGCGGGGCAGCTGCGGCCTCTGATTGGCCGGTTGTAGTCACTTAACTTTCACTGTCAACAGAGACTGAAGAACTGCAAGGCTGCAATGTTGGACCTCTGAAGCGGAGGATGAATAAGTACGGCTGAATTTCTTATTTTCACACAGCTGCAGTTGATATTTTAATTTGAAAAAGTAACCAGACAAGCCCTTTAAGGGAGTTTGTCAACTAATAAACCCCTTTAAAAAGTTTCTAATTTGCATCAGCAGATATTATTGCAAACTGCCATTTGGGGCATCATTTCAAAATATACACTATATACAAATAATAATGCCTCTTAGCAATGTAGTGCCCAATGGATTCATGCCCACAACCACACATGCCTCCCATCCAATCAGTCCATTAGGGACCTTCATTTACATGCCACTTGTGCTTTAAAATGGCACCCAGAACAGGAGTCCAGAGGGCTATACTATGCAGTGATTTAGGAGAGGCATAGCATAGAAGGTCTGTCTTGGTAATAAAGTCTGTTTAAAATGTTCATGGGACTTTTGTGGTGCATTGTGGACCCTCGTCTTGATAATTAACGAAAAAAATATTTTTTTGTTCTTTTTTTTCTACCGTAACTAGAAACAAATGACATTTTCAGCATTTTCTTTTGCTAAAACTAAACCTATTACTTCAATGTCAGCTGTAAAACAATTATTTTAGCCCAACTTAATTTACAGCTATTATTTGAGAAACAGGTAGAATGAATGAAATGTGAGTAGAATCGGTCTTGCTTAGGTCTTGTTAGAAGGTATTTGTATGACAGTTTTGCTAATGGCAATGTATATAAGGCTTAGATAAGTCCTGTGGCTTCTGTTCGCTTTTATTCCACAGGTTTAAAATAGCTCTTCTGCTTGTGTCCCAGCTGGTATAAGAAGGAAGGAGGCCAGATTATTGATTTTGGCCTTTCTAAAAAAAAAAAGTACTGGGCATCAAGCAGCCTGAAGGCCGCAAAACATGTGACTCTAAAAAGAATCATGAAGGCCCCTGTGGCCAGAACTAATTTCCCCCCTATAGATGACTTTCTGTGGTTCATTATTACATATAAACCTTACACATTGAGATGACCTGTACGCTAACAACACAAGTACCCACTGCTACTGTATATTATCACCATTTCCCAAACATCCTACATCATTTATTGTTATTTCTCAGATTAATGTTAATGTAACTTATTCCAACGATGGTTTCAGAAATAAGAACCCTTTGCTGGAATTATGCTCAGTCCCCTGCTACTGATCACCCCTACAGAGGAGTATTTGTTCTCAGGCTAGACTGATCAATCGCTTTGATCTTGTAACATAAAGGTACAGTAGCCTTCAAATAGTACAGTTAGACACTGAGAGATCGAGTCTACAATAAGGCCTAGAACTATATTAAATGATAGGGGACAAAAGTAGACAAAAAATGGGCCAAAATATGATAGATAGATAGATAGATAGATAGAATTAGATTCTAAAGACACATCCCTACCTGAATCTTTCTAATATTTTTCCAACTAGAGTAAATAAAACAGGCCCTTGGAATGAAAAGCCTTCCTGTTAACCTTGCAGAAAGGACCTTTGTGTTGTTGAAAGTTCAGCTATACAATATTTATTAGGGTTTACCCATGTTATTTACTCCTGCTAGGTATAGTATAGTATATCTTTCTTCAATATAAAGTTTTTTTTCAAATAATACCCAGAAATGTTCTCAAGTCACAGATTGTAAATGTTACTTGCTTTCAACTTCCTGATCCTCTTGTTAGCAATCGGTAAAATCATCCATTTATAAAAAGATTACCTATGCTGATGTGAACATATCAAATCCGCAAGAACTGGTTCCTTCTATTTCAATGAAATTATTTATAAGACCGTTTTCTTTTGTAGGTGACTCAGAATGGAGAGATCCCCCGCTTGTTCTGGACCTCACATCTAAGGACTAGCATTTATAATTTAAAGGGGAAAAAAACAGCATCGTTCAGATTTATCGGGCCGTCATTGCATGATGATCCGCTTGCCAATGAAAAATTCTTCTTAATCTCTTATAGTCCTCATTATTATTTCATACATCTCTTATCTCCGGGACAGTTTTGACTCCATACATTTCGGCCTCATGTCCACTAGCAAAATTGAATTGCAGATTCTGCGGGTGAGATTTTGCCTATAGGAATATCATTGGCTATCTGCAGTCAATTAAATTGAATTTTGCACCCGCAAATGCATTTTAATCGATTTGTGTTTTTCACGCACAGGAAAAAAAACGCAGCATGCTCCATTTTAGTGCGGATTTCACGCGAATTGGCCACATTGCTATCTATAGGTGTGGATATCCGCATGCAAGAAAAAAAAAAACATTTAAGGCCGCCTGCAGACGGCCCGGTCGGATCCGGCTGCGAGAATTCTAGCAGCGGGACCCGACCCGAATGTCTGCAGAGAGCAAGCGTCACTCACCTGCTCCCACGGCCCCCGGCTGTTTGATATGCCGGCTGCCGGGGAGCCGGCGCATGCGCAGACCGGAGCCGGCGACCGGGGAGTGAGAAATAGAGCATGCCGCGATTTGTTTGCCAAATTGCAGCCGTCTGCCTAGAATTGCGTTTGCTTACGAAATCCTATGGCAGCTTCCACGGGCGGAAATTCCGTGGGAAATCCTGCCGCGGCATTTCCGCCCGTCTGCAGGAGGCCTAAAGCAAATCTGCGCGGAATCTGCTGCAGATTCTGCGGGGATTGTATTTTTCTAGTGGACATGAGGCCTTAGGCATTGCTAAAAAAAAATGTGTGCGCGCTTCAACATGCAAGTTTTCATGCACATTGCTGTTGCTAGAGATAAAAGATGCTTAGAATATTCACTTTACTGCATTGATCTGACAGATACCTTAGATACCTTTTCAATAATTGCGTTGTATCTGCTCCTTAAGGCCATGGGCATATGCAATGTAGGTCAGTGAAAATCTGACCTACATCACACTAGTTTTCTCTGCAATTTTCATGCATATACAAACAATGCAGTTTGGAGTAAAAAAAAAAAGCACAATTTGTATTGATGTACATGCATTTTTTACACATGTGGAAAAAATGATATATGGTTCAAGTGATAAAATTATGAAACAAACATATTTACAAAAACAGTCATTCATTAGGAATAATTAAAGGGTTGTCAAGGATTAGAATAACATGGCTGCTTTCTTCCATACACAGCGCCTCACCTATCCATGAGTTGCGTCTGGTATTCCATATCAGTTCCATTGAAGTGAGCTGAGCTGCATTAGCACAAACAACCAATGGACCTTGCAACCAATCTCTGGTCAAAATGGTACCAGACATCACTGGAGCAGCAATGTAGTAAGCAAGAGCCAATGAGGGACCAGTAATACACGGCACCTGCACTACGAGCAGAATATAATACCGCCTGGTAATTTAAAAGGCCAATCTGGCAAAAAAATAAAAAATCTATCTCGGCACCTCTCATCTGATTGTCTGTCCTACTCTGGAGGTCTTTCAATATATTGCAGCTACTTCTATGTAGTGAAGTTGCCTGTCTGATGCTTATTAGCCACTATCTTGAGGGTGATATTTTTTACTTTCACATCAACTCCATGATGCATCAGTACAGTATTAGCTAGAGGCTATACCATTTCTGCCTACTGGGGAGACAGTTTAATTATTATCATTACCTTCTATATTCACCTAAATAAGCTACAGACCATACAAATACAGTCAGGAGGATGAGCTGTGATCTTCTCTATTATAACTGTGTACAGGAGCTGTGTGATCACCATCAGTAACAGTGATAGGCGTGTCTCTGCCCCCCTCTAGGCAGTTTCTGTGGTAGGGTCCATGTCACAGCATCCCACAGACTGAGAAATTGAGTAGTTTCAGACAGCATAACCCCAAGCAGATCTTAGCTGGTCAGAATTGAGATCACATAATGCATCTGAGTAGAAAGAGGCCAGGAGTTTCAGATAGAAAGGGATAACTGAACAAGGTATCACTAGCTCACTTATATATACTGGGGGACTTGCTACATAATGAATAAAAAAATCTCCAGTTTTGTCTTTAAGCTATTTGGATCCTCCTGCTCTGCTTGCTTAAAAGGTCTAACAACCCCTTTAAGGATTCTAATATGTTCCAAGAGAATATTACATCACCAATGTAAACAGTTGACAGAATGCAGAACGGATCAATGCCGGCTTGTTTTCCTGATAAAATAATAATAGTATCCAGTATCTGACTATTGTTATAGACATCGTATACCACTGTGACATATGCCATGAATAAGTTATGAAAATGACATGGCGCGATTCTCTACCACTGATAATCATGTGCTTTGTATTGTGTTGACATTTAAGCTCCAGGAACTTCCCCAGACACTGCACTAGGTTTTTTTCTTACTACTAATTGACTGCACAATTGACACTAGAATTAATAAGAATCCTAATGTAACACCAAAAATGTATCATGTATTATTGAACTCCACGCACGTCCGGTATGCACACAAGACACATACATGAGAAGTGTTTGATTAACTGTACAAGAACGCATTCAATAGAAATATTGCTCCATTAGTGAAAAGCCTTGTTGTTTGATTTGACAAACTAAGGTTTCTTTTTGTCAAACAATAAAATGTGTTTCATTGACAGGGTTGCTTATTATTTTAAGCCTTCTGTCAGAGTTCAAGAAGCCAGTGAGTGACAGCTGAATCGTGCGGTATCTATCATGGAACTTTGAGCAATTGAAGATGTATCATTTCTCATCACTTACAGATGAAGTTCATTGCCTCGCTCACATGAACGGCATAAAGATCAACCTCGTGCCCCTTTCTAGCAAAGCTATTTCACACTAACTGCATTTGAGTGCAGGAATACATGAATGGTCAGTGGCTTTTTGCTGTGTTAACTGACACACATTTACTTGAGGAAATATATGACAAAGGTGTAGTAAATACAATGTATACTATTAACTGTATATGGTCATGGTTTGGAGAATATTACAATAGATTGTGTCATTTCATCTTTCTATTCAACCAGAGAATAGAAAACAATGACCAAAACTACAATACCAACATGTAAAATACATTTTAGGGCCCAGGCTCACACAAGCGTAATTTAATTGCGTATTACGTGTGCAATGCGGATGGAGCCGAAGAAAGTACATTGATTTTCAATGATCATTGAAAATTACATTCACACTTGCATATATTCATTGCGTATAATACGTGCACAAAAAAGAACACAACATATTCTAATTTACCACGTATTACATAGAATCATAGGATGGTAGAGTTGGAAGGGACCTCCAGGGTCATCGGGTCCAACCCCCTGCTCAGTGCAGGATCACTAAATCATCCCAGACAGATATTTGTCCAGCCTTTGTTTGAACACTTCCATTGAAGGAGAACTTCCCACCTCCTGTGGTAACCTGTTCCACTCATTGATCACCCTCACTGTCAGAAAGTTTTTTCTAATATCTAATCTGTGTCTCCTCCCTTTCAGTTTCATCCCATTGCTTCTAGTCTTTCCTTGTGCAAATGAGAATAGGGCTGATCCCTCTGCAGTGTGACAGCCCTTCAGATATTTGTAGGCAGCTATTAAGTCTCCTCTCAGCCTTCTTTTTTGCAAGCTAACCATTCCCAGATCCTTTAACCATTCCTCATAGGACATGATTTGCAGACTGTTCACGATTTTGGTAACCCTTCTCTGAACCTGCTCCAGTTTGTCGGCCTTTTTTAAAGTAGGGTACCCAGAACTGGACACAGCATTCCACGTGTACAGTCTTATTGTTCTTTATTGGTGCGTACGGAAATGCTGTACATACACAATTACATTGCGTATGTGCAGCATTTTCACACAACGTTGCCTAGAGACAATAGAAGGAAAGTTAACCCTTTCCAATCCACCGTCTGACGTCTTCCTACAATCTGATTGAAGCTTGTACAGCTCCAATGTCAGAAGATGTCCAGCAGGGTATTCTTACCGTCTATTGCCAGCCACTCCACTGTCAGAGCCTCTCTGGTGGACACACTGGCTTTAGCCAGCAGATGGCAGCATTGTATAACAGCCAAAAGAGAAAGCCTTTTAGGAAACCCTGAATCCAAAATTGGTCTGGAAAGGGTTAAAGAAAAGAAAAAACAGGAATCCAGTGCATGAAAGTGTGTCTGAGATACACTGTCATGCGAAGGCATACGCGATCACAAGCACAGTGATACGCAGCTCCACATGCTGGGAAGACTCTGCGATTTTTACGCAGCATTTTACCATATGGCCATGTGAGCCCAGAATAAAGGCTATGGGTAATAATAATTGAAGCAACTTTGCAAAACATTTGATTAAAAAATGTAACCATTTTGTGAATACAGTGTCTATGTGGACCTATATGAATTCATGGTTTGATTAGATCAAATGTTGTGGGATTTGTTTGGTTATTTAACCATGGATACACATAAGTCTGTGTTAGGGTTGTATACACAAAATAGCAGAATACCTGACTGTGATCAAAAAAGTCGAAAAATCGCTTATTTCAGTTTCAATGTATGCTTGGCTAGCTGTAAGAAGCTTATCTGTGGAGTAGCATCACAGGTGGTGGAAGAAGAAAGAAGTTGATACCAGGGCCTCTAAAGGCCCATTTACACACACAGATATCTTTCGAAAGATTGAAACATCAGCGATCGTTTTGCATAAAGTACTAATAGGCATTAATTGCTATTAGTACTTTATTATCTTCATTTGAATGCAAATGAGCTTCTGGGAGCTGTTACGGAACTCAGCAGGAGGTCTGAGCTCTGTAATTAGCTCCATTGTTCAGCCATGGGCTCCCCGTGGAGAATTCAGCACCATGAACAGCACACTCAGTGAGTGGTCCTGCTTATCAGCTGTTTTGCCTGCAGGCCTGAGAACTGAAAACAGCTGTAACAATGTTATCAGCTGTAATGAGCTCTCCACAGGCAGAGCACAGCATGCGGTACTGCTGAAAGGTGGGCACATTTAGACACAACGATTATCACACAAAAGAGGACTTTTGAGCGAATTTTGAGCTATAATCATTGTATCTAAATGGGCCTTAAGACATGTCCTGTGCTCTTTATGATTTCTGTGACTTGCTCACTATAGATTATTTGAAGAAACAAAGGTTTAGAATGTATTAAGAATTTAGTGCTGCAAGTAAAAACTCGTAGCTAAAGAGCCGGCATACTGCCAACTGCATTGTGGCTCTTCAGCCAGTACGTTCATTATATGGGCACATAGCCTCTTAGTTTGGCTCCCCACCACCTGTCATACCTGTGCCAGCAGTACTTTCTGTCAAAGAATTTATATTCCCCATTATGAACTACCTAATATGACAGTGTGAATTCAGTTCTGACCATTTTTACTCATCAGCTGGCCGATAACGTATCCATCATGTCTTCATGTCTGTTCTTATACAGTCAGAGAAGAAATCATCATGATTTTAAAATTCTTTGCTTTTTATGGCTACGTGACCTCAGTGTCTAAGAACCGTGTAAGAGTTGCAATCCAAGGAAGAAAGGAAAGATGCCTGGGAGCAGATATGTCATAGAATATACATCACAAAACTAAAAGGGTGATAGCTGGGTCACTAGTGGGGCTATCTCTCTTTTAGTTTCATGATGTACATTATTAGGCCAATTTCACAGGAGTGTATTGTAACCCATCCATAATACGGATCTGTAATACTGATGTACTATAGGTGACATTGCACCCGTATGTCACCGGTATTTCATCAGTATTTGATCTGTATTTCCATATTTGCTGTTATTGTTTTTTTTTTCTACTGGACAAATATGGATTTGTATTTCTTCAACAGAAAATAATACAAATTAATGCAAAGGCAAAAAGAGACCAAAGAAGCACATGCTGAATTTTTAGAGAAGGATAAGATGCTTGAGAAAGGCCGACAGTTCGGCCGAAACGCGTCGCAAATAAAAATTTCCGATTACATCGTTTGAATTCTGCCTGCTTTCCTGGACCCAGGGGTGCTTTTCAATAAGCACCCCTGTGAAGTAAGTGACATACATCGTATAAATAGATCTCACAAATACATCGTTATAGCCTCTGTTTGTTACTTTCTAAACACTGGAGCACTGGTTATTTTTCTGTACTACACTTACATGCTGAATTTTTAAAATACGTCCTGAAAAGTACAGCCATATAAATAGATGCAAAGATTTATAATAGCTTCATATTATGGTCCACAATATACAGCCCAATTACTAAGTAATCTGAAAGCAACCTTTAAGTCGGCTTCACACAGGCATATTTGCACGCACAATATGCAGAGAATAGAAACCATTGATTGCAATGGGTTTGCTCACATCTCTGTATTTGGCGCATGCATTCAGGTTGTGCATAAATACAGCATGCTCTATTCTTTTTATTTGCGCACCAACAATCCTATAGAAATCAATGGGGATGCACAAATGCGCACGCAATATGCAAGAAGATGCGAGAAAAAACTGCATAATTGCGCTGGAAAGAGAACACATCTGTACCTCATTATGACTAATTAGCCATTTCAATCGCTGCATCTTTGTGTGCCGCATGCAAATGAGCATGCCTTGCGGGTGCAAAAAGTACAGTAAAATACTCCAATATGCACATAAAAAAGCATTGTTCATTCTGAAAATATGCTGAGGGCCCATTTAGATCCAAAGATTCACGCTCAAAATTTGCTCAAAGCCGTCTTTTGAGCGAGAATCATTGGGTCTAAATGCACGGACATCGTGCAGTTTTCATGCACGAGTTGTTCCTCGCCCCATTCTAGTTTTCTTGAATTCAGTGATGAACTCTTATCAGCGGTGCAGGCTGTTATCACAGTCAGCAGCGCTGATAAGATTCTTTCAACTCGTGTCCCGCTTGTAGTTCACAGCGGGACACGAGCTGTAATCGCGGAGAACAATACAGCTATTTGCTAATACAAAACAGCTGTATTGTTCGCTTAGTGATAGCGGCGGTGTCCCGCTCTACCTGCATAGTGCTTAAGTAACTACTTAGCTACTATAGACTATGCAAAGATGATCGCTCAAAACTGTTACTCAAACTGTCTTTTGAGCGACTTTTGAGCAATCATCTGTCTGTGTAAATGGGGCTTTACACTTGTGTATAAGTTAAAAAATACATAACTGCTTTCATTCAGAATGGATGCCACTCTTGTCCATTTGCTGTATCTTATTTTGTTCTTTAACACCCTTCATTTGAATGTGGATGAACTGCAATGCCTGCCAAAGGCCATGGACATGAGTGGTGGTATTTCTAGAAAGAAATCAGCCACGGTTTTCAAAGCCCCTTTAAGATAACGTGGAATAGCTTAATTACTCGCCATGCATTCTGCTGCAGATTTTGTATTACATGAGGAAAGGTATAAAGGTCATTTACACAGAATCGGCAGTTTTTTTTTTCTTTGTTGAAACAGTGATTGATTTGATGTGCTGTGAATTTAGCTAAGATTGTTTGACAAACTGATGTACATTAATTGGCTTGATTATCAATTCTTGATTCAGAAGCCTTGCTCCTTCTTCCATTTACATGTATAAACAGATTATTTTTGTAGTTGAGAAATATCCGAGGATTTATTATCTACAATTTTATTATTTAATTTAAAGAGAAAACGCTGCAAAATAAATCAATGCATTACAATTAGAGGAGCATTAAATAAATTAGTGCTACCCAATCCATAGTATTGTACTACATCTATAATATGGGCAGCAACATTGACAAAAGCATATGGAAGCAAATTGCAGCACAGATGTACCAAGCACAATATTCAATTATGGATGCAACAAAGGGCGCTGCAGTAAATTTAGCTGCATGGCAAGGGTTAAAGTTATAGGCACGTTCACAAGCTGGTAAGAAAGCTGTGCACACATATGAGCCTTAAGGGTAAACACAGTGTATTTCAAATATGTGCTACTGACCACTCTGACCCTGACCCCGGCAATGTCCCAGCCTCCAGCTGCTGAAAAACCCCTGCAGAATATATCAGTTGAGGGCTACATCCCCACTCAAATATAATTCTGACTGATGACTATTGCTGTCTGAAAGACAAAGGCTGATGGAAACAAAGGGATAACACGGACATAGCCTGCAAACAAAAGACTGCTCAAAGTGACTACTGTTGCTGTATGAAAAGTTACAACATACTATTAAAAGACTGTTGATTAATTGAGCAACTCTGGTTTTCTACATTTGCTTTTGCTTATTTCTTTCACTGTTGGTGTAATGCTAGTCATACATAGGATATCACTGCATGAGAAGACCTCATCATACATACAGTACAAGGTCTTCATCATAAACATCAATTTTAGATTTTTCCAACATGCTCAATATGTTCTAAAAAAACTACAGAAGTGACATGACCATTCACTTTCCATTTTTTTAAACATCCGTGGTGATTATACAATGTATACCCGGTTGTATATTTTCATCAATCATGATATAAGATCATAGAAACAAGAAGAACTTTTAATTTGGAAAATATTTCATTTCTTCCCTTCGTTACTTTCACTGTTTGGTGAAAGTAAAAAAAAAAACAGAAAACTGTGGAATAGTTTACAGACTAGAAATATGCAAAAGGAAAGGGCCATTGGGGGTCTGTAATAAAAAGGGAAGGCAATATTGTAGACACATTGGGCCTTAGGTAACAATGTGGCCGCATTCACATTAACTAACAGAAGCTGCATTTGCATTGTTTGCTATTGGAAAAAAGTCCCCTTTTTCTTTTAGGCCGGCTGCACATGAACAGGTTGGATTCCGGATGTGGGATCCCGCAGCGGAATCCGACCCTGTGCCCGGCTGGTGACCCCACGTACCGGTCTTCTTTTCTTATTATCTACACTGCGGATGGTCCGGATGGCTCGCCGTCAGATATGCGCAGAACAGATTTTCCCACACCACGCCGGAATACGTGACCTGTCTGCAATTTTAATTGTGGATGGGCTGCGGGTCAGACAGCTTCCATTGACATAAATGAAAGCTATCCTTGTGGAAACTACACTAAAATAGGGCATGCTGCAAATTTTTTCTCCGCAAGCAGAAAATCGCTATTGATTTTCGCTTGTGTGCAGGAAAATTGCATTTCCATTGTATGCTATGGACGGTATTCGCTGTGGAATCTGGAGGCGGACACGTTCCGGATTCCGCGATGCAAATATGCCTGCGTGCAGCCATCCTTAGAGTTTTGATATATGAGGTCTAGAGATAAGCGAGCACCCAAGTGCTCGGGTCCTCATTATTCGAGTCCAGCTTTTCGTAAAATTCGAGAGCTCTACTTGAGTAACGAACCCCATTGACTACAATGGGAGTCTCGAGCATTTTTGTATGTGGGACCCGGGTAACGAGCTTTTTTTTTTTTTTTTTGGCGGTGGGGGGGGG
This sequence comes from Eleutherodactylus coqui, assembly GCF_035609145.1. Taxonomy (NCBI): domain Eukaryota; kingdom Metazoa; phylum Chordata; class Amphibia; order Anura; family Eleutherodactylidae; genus Eleutherodactylus; species Eleutherodactylus coqui. Next base: position 228,426,181 of record NC_089838.1, on the reverse strand, counting down.
GGTCGGTCTCTCTCTCTGCAGAGTTACTAAGCTTGCTCAGTTTGAACCCAAAAAAACTGGCTTACCTGCCTTACCCCACATTTATGTGTTTTAGACACACCTTTCTGCTTCTCACTCAACAAGGGAGTGGCTTCACTGGGAAAGAGAAATAGTCTAAATGCATCACCCATGGCCATTCATGTATTATTAAATGGATAATTATTCATCCGAAATTATCAAGTTATCTCAACTTTCCTCCGTCTTCTAAATCAAAAGCTTGTTGGGGGTCCAGAAAGACAGTGGATTCCATATTAGATTGCAATGAAATAGCTTCTTTAAAGAGTTAATGACTTTTTATATGGGCAGATGACTATGAATGATTTGCCCCTGTGAAGGTACTGCCGATCACTCAACAAATGAACAAATTGTCAGGTGATTGTACCTTTTATGTGGCACAAAAAATCATTTGTTGGCAGCACATCTTCCTGTGCTGCAGTCGATACGGGAACTGTATATGCTGAACGATCATGGTATTGATCTTTCGGGAACATAGAATCGCTCCATGTAAATGGAGCTGAATGAGCCTCTATTGACTTGCAAAAACTTTGATTGGGGCTTGTTCTTGGCAGAAAACCTGTAAGTATAAAAGGATCTAGAGTCTGGAACCACATGGAGACTTTTTGTAATATGACTTACCAATGTTAATTTGAACTTCAGCTGTAGTCCAGCGGAATACCGTAAGCTGCATGCAACTAAATGCACTCCTGTGAACAGCAGCTGTTACTCATTAGTTAAAATTGGAAAGTTGCACTACAAAAATCTTCCATGTATCTCCAGCCTCAGATTTACAGCTAAGATTGCATCTAATGTAATAGTAATCATAAAGTTAAAGGGATGCTCCCGCCTCAGCTTTTCATGGCCAAAATAGAAAACCCAACCCTCTGTTTCAACCACCTATCAGAGACAACTGAGCGCTTCAGTGCTACACTGTTTGCAGCTCCCATTGAACTGAATGACAGCTACATAAACAGCATCATATGCTGTTTCTGTAACTCCCCGCATTATGGAAACAGAGTAGCACACAGCGCTATGCTCTATCTGTAACTTCCCGAGTTAATGAAGCAGAATAGCATGCTGTGCTACGCTGCTTCTATAGCTCCTATTCTCTTCAATGAGAACTACGGAAACGGGGATCCACTGAAGCGCTTGGCTGTTTTCATAGTTACCGCTCGGATGGCTTTCACTTAAAACACTTGTCTAGTTATTCACCAACCTAGAATCCATGCTAGCCTCTTTGTTTGAATCCTGTTGCTAAAACACATAGCCAAGAGCTGTCCCTGCCTTGATGGCTGGCCATGCACGGTACAAGGAATCCCATTCTGATCTGCCAGTGTTTTATCGGTATTTCATTGATCAGATATTTAAATATTTAATCCCTACGAGAGCCATCCACCAGACTGCTTCCATAGAGCATCTCGGCATGAGCAATAGTCAAACACAGGGTAGATTGTATGGATTGGGTCACATGGTGGTAGGTTGTCGATCCACCCTCAAACCCAGAATATCTCCTCAATGTATTACACTGACTGGGGTGCATCTGGATAGAATAAGTACATCATCTCTCATCCAAAAAGTCCAGCATTTCAGACAGAATGAACATTGGTCTTGATAACAGCCCTTTAAGTAATGTGGTAAATAAAACTATTAGGAGCTAGTTCCCAGAGTAGTAACCAGCTGCATGAGGGGTAATGACCACATACATAATAATAGGGTGTATAGAGAAGAAGGTGATTTGCTATGATTTGAATAGATCTAGAATAGACATGCATCTGATGGAAGTCGTTTTGGGTTTTATTCATTCCCTACGTATCTCAAAACCAATTAATTTTAAACCCCGCAGTGTAATGAAATAAAGGCTGATTTTATCTCATTCTTGAAAATACTGTACTCATCTTAACTGACTCCGTCTGCCACTCATTGTCACTGAACAAACAAACAATTACGCTAAGAGTAGGTACGGTATAGAGACGAGTCCAGAAGACAGACACAATCACTAACTGCAAAGGTCAAACAGAGCAACTGACAGATACTGCTTATGACAAGCTGCACAACTACAAGCCTGAAGTCCAAGCAGAATGGGAGATAAATATATAAAGTAATAGAACATTTATTTACACCGTTTCATTTAACCCGAACATTAATAGCTCTAAATTGATTTGAAGTTCTTAGAAGTTTTCTGCACCCGCTAGCTTTGACAAAAACAATATTTCTGTAACCCAATGCTCTATAGGCATCTTATCTATAGGAATACACTAATATAGATCAATATTGAAGCGGCTAATGAAGTCTCATGCTCTCCCTGTTTATTAGTATATCTGTAATGTTACATGATTTTGCTATATTCCATACCAGACATTATTATGTCAGTTAAAGAGGAGCCCTAGAAGGCAATACAAGAAATGAGAAAATATAGAGTTGATGCTAAGTGTATAATATGCAATATATATTCTCGAAGAAGTGCAGAAAGGTCCCTTACAATGTGTACATTTTCTTATTGATAGATGTCCTGTAATGGATGAAACATATGAAATCAATCTCTTTATGTCAATCTGTCTTCTCAAGCCTTGGATCAATATTATTTCAGTCAGGGTTATAGCAGTAATTATATATACGGTTATTATATTATTAGGTATACGGAGGTAGTGGACAAGGAGTTCCTTCTATTAGCCATAGTATAGAGACAGCTGTAAAGACCAACTCTTACTCTAGTATATACTACACAGACACCCAACTGATTTTAACACCTTAGTGACGGGGCCTATTGAAGTCAAATGTGAAAATTTGGGGGGGAAAATCATATTTTTTAGACTATAAAACATACCTGACTATAAGACGCAGGATTTAGACGATGGAAAGCAATAAGATAACTTATTCTGAGGACAGATCATCAATTGTGTAGAGGTGGACAACCCCTTTGACACAGCAAAAGCCATTGAAAAAAGTCAAGTTTGCTGCAATTGTGTATTTAGAGAGGACCTTTCATTGCATGGCTCTGCAACCACGGCTCCACTCACTGTGTCCCCATATTTTTGGAGCTTACTTTAAAATTAAAGAGTGACAGTAATATTAAAGAGCTTTTGGAAAAAAAATTCATGCATTGGAAAGCCTAGGTAATCCTATCCATAGGATAGGGAATAAAAGTGTGATCGGTGGGGGTCTCACTATGGAGACCCTACTAATCCTGCAAACGGGAATCCCACGTCCCCCTTTACCTCACTCCGGACTTACTGCACACCCTGCAGTAGGGAGGAGATTGCATGGAGCGGTGGTCATCCATGCGCATTGCCGCTCCGTTAATCTTCAATGGGATTGCTGGAGACAGACAAGTGCTAGTACTTGGCTATTTCCATTATCCCCATTGAAATGAATAGAGTGGCTGCTGCGAATGCTCAGGAACAGCTGCATTCAACCGGATGTCACTGCTGGTGAGTGCGGGGAGCCCACAGTAACAGAAGAGGGTGGCATGGGACCTCCATTCTGGGAATTGGTGGTGATCACAGTGGTGAGAACCCCACAAGTCACACTTTTATCACCTATCACATGTATAGGTAATGAAAGTGTTTTCTGATACAACCCATTTAAAAATCCCTATTTATACCAGCAGCTGAGCCTCAGCGCACTCCAAACTGTTAAATCACTAAAATATGACATTACCTGATTCAATCTCCCACACGTATGCAGAGCCATCTTCACAGCCCACAACTAAGACTTCTTCCACAGGATGCCATTTGAGAGACTTTACTGGAAATAGGTGTTTTCTAGCATGGAAAAAGCAGACTCTTTCCTGAAGGTTCAAGAGTGCCACTGAATTATCACTACATATACAGTATATGCTCTGGAACAGTTTCACCTGGCAATGAAAAAGGGAAAATAGATGAGAAAATATGGCTATGAAACATACAGTTGCAATAAAAATTATTCAACCCCCATTGCAAATTAGGTTTATTTGACAAAATTACAATTGTCAGCGGTCTGCAAAAAAAAAAATCAAACAAGAACAATTTAAATAGCTCAATACAACGAATACAACATGCGGTTTTATCCAAATTCAACACTAAATTCCATTTTTAATGACTACTCCAGTCTCAGAAATATTCAACCCTCTGAATGAAATCCCTTGCAAATCAAGTGTTGTCTTAGGGTCCTTTAGTGCCCAACAGCTGTCCCAGCGATAGCCCCTCCTCTGCTTTCACACAGGAGCGATCATCGCTCAATGGAGGTGCTGGCCAGAGATCATTCTGGTGGCCCCCTCCATTGACAGTAAACAGGCAGTTGTTTATAGATGACTGACTGCCTGTTCACACCAGCTGATCGTTGTTTGATTTTTATGCCTGCATGATCTGAACAACAAAATAAGTGAACTAATTCATCATATGTCATTAAGGCATTTTCACTGAACAATTATAGTTCAGATTCCTGTGATCTGAACGATAATTGCTCCGTGCAAAAGGGGCCTTAAGCACAACTGATGCAACCAGTCAAGGGCTTCATTAGTTGCATCAGGTGTGCTTCAGATAAAACACATCAACTACCTGACTGGCTAGAGCTTTCTTGACTGTAAGGAATGACTGCATAGAAATATGACTAAGGGCTCTTTGACACAAGCATATGCGTTTTTGCATTCTCTCGGCCGCAGCGTAAAATTGCATGAACAGCCATTTTTCTGCTCTCATGACCAGCGTTTTCTTGCCCATTCACACGACCAGGTGGAACATTTTAAGCAAAATAAATACGTTGCACCCCGGAAAACCCTCACTTTGCTAAAATCCTTGAGATGCATTCCAATGCCTAAATAGAGGCACGTGTAAGATTTTTGCAGCGTTGGGCGGTGCTAAAATGCCTCCCCTCCCTTTTTTTTTCATCACCTATAGGAGTCTATAGGAGCCGCCAGCATATATCGGGCAAAAGATAGTTGCAGAACTATCTTTTAAGTCACCGTAGATACACCTGCTGTATTTCGGTCGCATGTGTTCCATTTTTGAGGGTCCGACATATGTGTGAACGAATGCATTGGAAACCAATGGCTCAGATGGTCGTATATATCGGTCGGCCGTAAAAACGTCACCATTTATGCGCTTGTGTGAATGAAGTCTAAAGGTGCTTTTACACGAGCCAATAGTCGTTCGAATTCCTGCTATCCAACAAGAATCTGAACGATTATCATTCATTGTAAATGCATGCAGTGACTGAACGACGAACGAGAAGTTGTTTGTTTCTCGTTCGTCATTCAGTTTCTGCATGCAAAAAAAACTAATAATCAATTGGCCTGTGTAAACAGCCAGTCATTCGCTTATAAACGAATGCCTGCTTACTGTGAATGGAGGTCTGCCCGCCTCCATTCACTAGCAATAATCGGTCCTGTGTAAAAATCAACTCCAATATTCCCAAAACCATATAAATGAGCCACAGAAGTTTTGAGAACCTGTTCTGTAGAGTGATAAATCAAAACTGGAAGTTTTTAAACTTACAAAGCAGCAGTATGTCTATGGACGGAAGAATGAAGCATACACTGAAAAGAACACGCTGCCTACAGTGAAGCATGGCGGTGGCTCAGTGATGCTCTGGGGCTGCTTTGCTTTCTCTGGCACTGGAAACCTGTAGCATGTGGAGGGCAAGATGGATTCAATGAAGTATCAGGAAATCTTAGGAGATACTATCATGCCTTTTTGGGTGTCATTCAACTTTCCAACCGGACAATGATCCCAAACATACCTCAAGGTCCACCAAGGTTTGGTATTAGAAGAAGTCTTGGAAGATTCTAGAGTGGCCCTCACAGTCTTATGACTTGAACCCCATAGAAAATCTGTGGTGCAATTTGTATATCAGTGAGGCTAAGATTCCCCAACAACACTGTCACAAGCTGGTGTCTGGCTATGCATCACAATTGCAGTGGGTTATAACAGCAAAGGGTGCTCTACTAAGTGCTAAAAACACTTGTCATGGAGGAGTTGAAAAATCATGTTTAGACTGCAGTAATCATTAGAAGTGGCATTTTTTGTTGAATTTAGAGAAATCACTTGTTATACCGGTGTTAGTTGTGTTGAGCTATTGAAATTGTTGTTGTTTGGTTGTTTTGTTTTTTTTAAGCTGGAGGTTTGTAAATTTACCCAATAAACCCAATGTGCAACTTTGAATCATTTTGATTGTAACTAACTGTATTTCAGCAATTATCTGCATTACTTTTTCACTTTAGATACCACAGTAGCTTGTTGGTTTTAAGTGATATTCAAGGTAGCATTACGGAAATAACGTTTTTCACTAGCATTAATTATATGATAGGACTTCATTTACAATATAAAAAAGCAACCAGACAAATTCCAGAATGAAAGGAATAACCTTATACCTCTGGGCTACTGCTCCGCTTTGTCCTAGTCAGATATCTATGTGATACAACCATGATACAGAATGGTGATATTGCATCATTAATATAATAAGACCATTTCAATGTGACAAGTAATAATGTTGCTATTTATTTGTTCATAGCATAAGGCAGATAGTGATCTGTGGGCAATACTAGTGCCTGTCAAGTTTGACATGTCTGTTGGTTATTTTGTGTCTATCTGGGCACTTACCTTTCCTTTATTTATGTCATTTATATACCTGGTGATATATTGATTTTATTATATTATATATATATATATATATATATATATATATATATATATATATATATATATATATATATATATATATATATATATTCCTAGCTAATGTTCTTTCTGTAAGTTAACAGCTTTCAATGTAATGTTTCCCATGGAAGCTGTCCCTGACCATTTACGGTACTTTAATGCCAAAATAGTATAAACACAACATCTATCCTTATATGTAAAAGGCAGGACCTGTTGGTGACTTCTTAAAAAGTATGTATGTAACCCCGATACGTATGTGGGCCCTGTCTTAAAAGAAAAGTATGCATGTCCCCCAAAAAGTATGTGCATCCAAAAAGGATCTGCCTTCTTGAAAAATGTGTCTTCCCCTTAAAAAAAATGATGTGCTCCCCTCAGAAAGCATGCGTGCCCCCCTCATCTCCTGAAAAGTAAGCTTTGATCATGTAAACATTTCAATTGACTATGGACCAGAGCAAATCAAATTACTTCCCGATGCTAAAAGTTTTACAAAAATCATTGTACACAAAGAAATCTTTCAGTGTTGATGGCAGATTTGTAAATAACTGTATATTACTGATGCTTGCTAAGAAACATTAAAAATCCCCCAAAATTAAACACCATAAAACAATATTAAACCAATAAAAGCACTCTCAAGCTAAAAAAAACTAAGAAACAAAAACTATAAAACAGTAAAGCAACATGCAGACGAGGTTCCACATCTCTTGCCCTGGGAGGATTATCATCCTGCAAATACTTCCATGTTTTGTATATTAATATTTTATGAGAAATGAAATAAATGACTGACAACGGTTTTCCAGAGTCTGCTACCATAATTGGCTTTATTGCTAGTTTGTCTATAAATGCAGGAATGTTGTATCAACTGCTAATCGCTGCATTGCGCATATCATATCACAATAATGTATTTAGTTGTTTAGATGGGAAGTAATAACAGTTACTTCTGACATAAAGTGCATATTGTAGACTTTTCCCACTGCAGGATGGAGACTTTTGTGTTGCCTGCTGACTGTCTGTCAAAGTTCTATGTATTTTATTCAAAAGGTCAGGCATTTTCTTAAATGTCAAGTTTAGCTGACCTAAAGCTGTCTTTTTAAATTATTTTTAACTGTACCAAAACAAAAGTACATCAATCAATAATTAAAACAGAATATCACTTTACTGAAGTTGACATGTGTCTGAAATATATAAACAAATGTAGCAGAGCTTAATTTCTAATTTAACTCTTTGCGGCTTTAGGTGTGTATTGAAATAACTCTCAGTTAAAGGGGAACTACAAAAAAAAAATTCCAGTTTCCCTTTGTAGTTATTGAATTTGGTTTTTGAACTCCATAAAGAATAGTCTGTGTGTGTACAAAGCTTCCTAGGCTGCCCAGAAGAGGTCCAGACAGATTTGGATTGTCAGCCGTGTGCTTGTTCAGACCATTGCAGTTACAGTTTAAACTGCAGAAGTGCTGGTGACACATTTGGTTAGTGCATTACTAGCATCAAATGTCTGTCCCCAGTGCAAAGAAGAGATCCTAAATTGACCTTCAAGTCCAAACTAAAAATTTGACTATACAAGACAAATGTATAGTCAATATACTGTACCTGGTGCCCTCCTCAGCAATAATATTGACTTAATTCCTCTGTTCTGCATATATTCTGGTTCATCCCAAGACGGATGTCACAGCCTCAGACTTCCCGATGCAGGAAAGTCCTAGATACCCCCCACACCCCACCACCACTCCACTACCCTTGGATCAATCAGTGCCAAATGATGTGGGCGCTGCATCCACCCCATCAGTGTCTTCCCTGCGGGTCATCTCATTTGGAAGTGCGTGTCTTAGGGCCCTTTTACACGAAAAATCATTAGATCATGCGAGTTTGAACAATAATCCTTTAATGTAAACACGATCAACAATTAAATGATGAACGAGAATTCTTTTGTTCCTCGTTCATTGTTCATTTTATGCAGGCACAAAAATCATTGTTCGCTCGTTTGCATATCGTGATTGCTTAGTCGTTCACATTCACTGGTACATTGAATGTGTGAACAACTGAATGATTTGTGAGCAAGTGATTTATCTGATTTATAGTGATAAATCGCTCTGTGTAAAAGGAGCCTTAGACTTTTCCACAGTGATCTGCATGGGAAAGTCTGAGATTGTGGCAGCCCTCTTGTAAAGAACCAGACGAGGGACTAGAATGGAGGGAGAGAGGCGGCATCATTACTGAGGAGGGTGCCAGGTATTCTATATATAAAAATTGGCATATGCACCATGCGGCGATACCTGGCACATGCAACACTAAAATTCCATACTGACGCACCACTAAATCATATGGCATTCAATGTGCTGCATTAACTCCTTGACAGAGAATTTCTTTAAGTACCCTAGGTATATGATTACAGATGGCTTATCACAACATCACAAGTGATTGACCTAAATGGCAAACTGTTGCAAATTTGAATATATGCAATATTAAGACTTATTCTCCTTACTTTGTAATCATTAGGTGGAACTAACAACTTCAGGATTGCACCAGACTGTAGTGTGAACTTGTGAAATATGTCACCAGTGAAAACATCTCTCCATATTATTGATGAATTCTGATCCCCAGAAATGAGCCAACTTGGATCATACTTCTCCGACCGTCCATGTGGGTAAAGTAAACTTGTCACACTGCTGTCATGGCCTGCAAATATCTTATGTGGCAGGGAACCTAGAAGTAGCAAAAAATAATTAGATCAATGTTTTTGATAATATTCTGAATGAGTCAACATAAAGACATAAGGAGGCTTCTTCCTTAGCTCAGGGTACAAAAGGGTTAATCACATAAGAGGACTGACATGGATTTTACACTGAATTAAAATCTGTCCTGTCCTGTCATGCGATGGACACATAGGTGCTAGGCTAGGTACAAGATACAGCTCTGAGAACTGTACTGAAGTCAGTCCTGTACCAATGCGTCCATCACATGACTGGGACTGATCATTATCACCTGGAAGTTAATAATAGAAGACAGCAAGCAGAGATCTTGAAAGGCGTGAGGGATTGATCCCATAAATTCGAAAAGTATATTAGAAAATGCTATACCCATGTATGTTTAGGACAGTAAGGCCATGTTCACACAGGGCAGATTTGCCACAGATTTTCTGTCTGGACTCTCAACATAGAAAATCCACAACATTCACAGTAGCAGCAAAGAGGTTTTAAAAGTCTTGTCCACATGCTGCGGAGAAAAAATCTGCTGGTAATAATGTATGCTGGTAATAATGTATATTACAGTATCTATCATTGTCCTGTGCAGTGATTATATAAGTAGTACTATACACTGAACGATTACTGCATTTGGAACACCTACTCGGGTGGTCCACCTTTTTGAACGATCATGACATTCAGATGTCAAGAAACAGGTTCCACAAAGTGCGAACATCTTCCGTAGTCAACTTGACACATGCCCGATGCAGCAGCTCCGTCAGTTGGTCACACTTTGCAGATACGTGGGAACAGATCTCACAGCTCTCTCCAGAATATCCAAAACATGTTCAATGGGGTTACAGTCTGGTGAGTTTGGGGGCCAGGGAAGTGTGGAGAATTCATTGTCGTATTTCTCCAAACACTCGCTTGTGACCACAGAGCATTGGTCTGTTGAAAGATGGCACTATGAACAGGGATATAGGTTGACATGGTCAGCTAACAGGTCCCTGTAGTATTCTCTATTCAAGGATTGAGATATGATGTTGTCATGAACTCTGGCTTCGTCGCAGTTTTTGATCTTGGCAGCTCTGCTATACCATTCTCTAATACTGTTATGTCACTTACCAGTGAAAAACTGTTAAAGGGGCACTAACTTTTAGACAATTTATGCTCATCTACTAGCTCTGCACACCAACAATCTGTCAAAGTCCACTCAAGTCACCATGTTTACCCATGACTGCCAAATGTTGCCTTCTGCTGCACAGAGGAGACGTCAGCACATTATCTGAGAGCAGATCATGATGTGGCCATCACGTGGTACCATGTTACGGATTACAAGATGTCACACGCTAGGTGTTCCAACTGGCCCTCTTACACGGGCTGACAGTGGTTTAAACCAAGGGTCCCCAGCTCCTGTCCTCAGGGACCACCAACAGGTCAAGTTTTTAAGATATCCTATGGTAAAAACACCTGTGGCAATGTCTGAGGCACTGACAATAATTACATCACCTGTGCAACACTGAGGAAATCCTGAAAACATGACCTGTTGGCGGTCCCTGAGGACTGGAGTTGGGGAACACTGGTTAAATGACTGCACAAGTGCTGACGTCACCGCTAAAGCAGTGATTGGTCAGTGTATATACATATTATTACTTCCATGGGGTTTACTTAAAAGTTGTGTAGTCCCCATAATTACCTCTTAATAGTGGATGGTCTTGGAGAAGCCTTGCTCTGGCAGCATGCAATGCAAATGTTATGACAATGCTACCATCTTCACAACCACACACCAATTTATCAAGGCTGGGGATGTAGAGGGATGCTGTGACTGTGGAAAATGCCACACCTTCATTGGGAGTACATAGATGATCGATGATTCCTTCAGACATTGATTTATGTCTGTCAAACATTTCCTGAAGTGTCACATTTACCTTTAGTGGTATCTCTAAAAAATAAAGAGCATATCAGTAGTATCATTGAATGAAAGTGTAGCTATTGTCCAGAACATAATAACGAATTGTAGTCCTTATCTAAGAAACGTCTTATCTATAGAATACATGTCAGGTCAATATTTGCCAAACTCAGTCATTTTCTCAAACAGAACTATCAATGAAATAAGTTATTAGTTAAACAAGAAGTTTGTAGACAGTAAAGATGTGTATTGTTACCGAGCTGAGATAGTCAGCTACACATACTCATCTAAAATGTGCTGCCAACTCCAGGACCCGTCCAGATGAACTCCTGATAACATCTGACTGCCACCATTATCACTGACAAATGATGACATCATCGAAATTTCTGTAAGAGAAGGGACTGAGCAGATATTTTTTCTAAACTTCTCAGTAGACTATTTACGACCTACGGAGCTGGTTTATGTCCCCTGACTTCGCTGTCATCAAGAGGGTTTGGTCTCTACTGATTTCTTCCTTAGTAATATGTGAAAATGTGATTCCGTTTTAACTACTGTTATAAAAGAGGACATGACATCTGGTCCGCTACCATTTTTTATTGGTTTAATGATGTCCTATATACAATGCAAAAACGAAGGTTCCTAGAGAGCAATCAATGCGCCTTGAGCATATTACTCTCTTCTGGGCAGACAGTCGTTTCCCCTTTTTAGTTACCCTCAATCCTGGACAGTCGCTTTTCTCAATGTCTCTGCTCGAAAACTGGCTAGTTGCCTGGAAGAGAGCAATATGCTCATGACACATTGATTGCCATCTCCCAGGAGAATCTTAGTTTTGTATGCTTAATATTCAAGGCATAATGTTCAATATAGAAAGCAAATAAAGTCTATCAAGTGACTTGACGATGAGAAGCCTTTACAGAGTATCTGTCAGCTCTTCTGACATGTCTCTTTACTAAATACTTGAATTCTCCATGAACAAAACAATTCTAGCACATATTGTCTTGGAACTTTACAATGTGTAATCCCTCGGTTATTCCTCCTGGAAATAGATGAATGAATTAGTAATTGAACATTACCATGCTCCATGAGATGAACAGAGTGTGTTGCTATATAGGGTCACAGTGACGGAATGTGTAGGCACTAGAGATGAGCGAGTATACTCGCTAAGGCACATTACTCGAGCGAGTAGTGCCTTAGCCGAGTATCTCCCCGCTCGTCTCTAAAAATTCTGGGGCCGGCGCGGGTGACAGGTGAGTTGCGGCGGGGAGCAGGGGGGGAGAGAGGGGGAGAGAGATCTCCCCTCTGTTCCTCCCTGCTCTCCCCCGCCGCTCCCCACCGGCCCCCGAATCTTTAGAGATGAGCGGGGAGATACTCGGCTAAGGCACTACTCGCTCGAGCAATGTGCCTTAGCGAGTATACTCGCTCATCTCTAGTAGGCACACAGCTCACTAATTAGGGGAACGGTGACTCACAGTTATCAAACCATTCATTTCATGGAGAAATGTTAAGGGCCTGCTGTTAGATTCTAATAGGGAACCTATCTTCATCATGATCATACACATTTAAATCACGTCATGAACAGGAATGTTGGAGGCAATTTTATTAAGAAGTATATTTTTTGTAAATATTTCTTAGTGTAGAAATGTATATAATAAATAGTGTAATATTGATGAAGCAAAATAGAAATCTCACCCAATGGAGAACCATCAAACTGTGATACTGGGACATCAGGGATATGCCAGAAGTTCAGTTGTCCAGTTGAATCGCCGGAATACAGTATTTTAAAAAACGGCTCCTTTCTTTCATTTATGAAACCCATAGTACATAAAGAGCTCTGTTCAAATAAAGCACAGTTAGCCAATACTTTTCCTGATATCTAGTGTAATCCATAAACTGTACCTTCTGCATATACAGCTGCGAGAAAGAGTCAGTGAACCCTTTGGAATAACCTAGATTTTTGCTCTTAGGGCTCATGCCCATGAGCGTCGCGGGATGTGCCCGCGGATTTGCGTCGTGGGAGTACCCTGATTACAAACAAAGATTTGCTGCTGGTGATCGCGGAATTCCGCAATCTCCATTATTGCTATATTAATGGAGACCTCCTGCGGTGTAAATCCGCATCAAATAGGACATGTTGTGATTTATGTCCCGCTGCGGAATTCCGTGGTAGAATTCTGCATTTGAGCATTGGCATGCAGAAAGCTATTAGGTTCAATTGAACCTAATAGCTGCAGAATTCACCAACCTATTTCCGCCAGGGGAAACTCTGTATAAAAAACCGTCCGTGGGCATTCACCCTTATTGATAGTAAAATGTGGTCAGATTGTTATATAAGCCGCAATCATAAACAAAAACAATTTAACTAAACTAATATCATATAGATACACTGTTCATGTCCTTTATTGAGCACATTGAGTAAACAACCACAATGAAGGGAGAAAAAGGAAGTGAACCTCTGTGATAATGATTTCTACAAGAGCTAATTGGTAAAAGGTGTTTTGATTAGAGGGGATCTCCAAGTTGTAAAACTACCATAAATCAAGCTCTGCATGCTCTAACATAACAGATAAGAATGTATTCCCTTCTCCCCACTCCCATTGTGTCCCATGGCGCTGCTCCAGGTCTCACCTGTGACATCACAAGCCTGTTTATGGGACATCGAAGGCACTGCAGCCAATAACAGAGCTCAGCATTAAATCACCAAGCTCAGTTATTGGCTGCAGCGCCTGTGACATCCCGTAAACTGGGCGGGACTGCAGCCTGTAAGCACACACGGGTACAGAGGATCGGACACCGTAACTTTAATTGTCTATATTTTAAAACCATCTCATACCCCTAAAAGCACAATGCTGTGCTGTTAGTATTTCTGTCAGAGACTCATTGGTCATACAGAACTAAATATTTTACCCAAACTAGGTTAAACAATCAGACCACATCTTATTAGTAATCAGAGCAAGCATCCTTGCAACTGTAATATTTTAATCCACCCACATGTTGTGCAGTTTTCTATAGATGGTTAGTTTACCTCCATCCTGGTCCAATGCATTTTACTATTCAATTCACTTATCATAGGAACATTAATATATTCCCTGGAGGGAGCTGCTGGCAGACACCCATTTTTTGATTGAGACTCTAATCCTTTGTCGCCTTGAATGCTACACTAAATCAGTCATGTGACAGCCATGTCAATCACTGTATAGGGGGGGGTGCTATATGAGGGCATTTGTGGCTGGTTTAGTTATGAGGGGCACTGTAATATACACAAGGATGTTTAACGGCTACTATATGGCTGTGTTCACATAGAGGCTGATTTGCTGTGGAATGTCCGCATTCTACTGCAGATCAGCAGCAAGAGGCCTGCCTCCAGACCGGCACCATTTGGTGCTGATTCTAAAGCGGGTTTCATCACGTAATTCTATGTGGAATTCTCCCCCTCATTGAGAAGAGGTGAATTCCACAGCGGAAATGGTGATACAATTGACATGCTGCAGAATTGAATTTCGCACGGCAAATTAATTTCCGTACGGGTTTTGTGTGGATTATTTCTTTAGCTTGTGAATGAGATTTTCAAAATTGTCTGGGCCCCCAAAAGCTTTATGATATTATAACAAAATAATGCTTGTGCATTTAACATACTCTATAACCACCCCCCCCCCCATCTCCAGATCTCCTGAACAGTTACATAATGACAACACATTATTACTTTGTCAAAACTACGAAGCGTCTTAAATCTATCCATTTTTTTGGCTTATAACCCTATTCTTTACTATTGTCCTCTTTTTTATATACTACAAGTTGATGGTTCTCCTACGTGTTACAGCAGATCATCTGCTATGTAGTTGTATTATGTTATTTCCACCTCTGTAAAGGCCCTTTTACATGCAAAGATAATGGCTTAAACAGCTGAAGGATTGAATGAGTTGATGACATTTTTGCATAACATTACACATATAGATAATGGCTTGAATCATCTCTACTTCCTTCATTAGCTAAAGTAAACTCAGTATTATTTGTCTGCTCAGCTGGGCGTATGATTATGTGCAGGATTATCTGGCCAGCAGGATTCCATTGTCTTCTCCTGCCATGAGTCTCATTGTGTATGCAAGGCAAACAAACACTTCCCCCTGCAGTCCTCAGGCCGCTCAAAAGACTAGCCGAATATCATTGAAATGGAACGAATTTTGAGCAACTTGACGATGGTTTTTATGCAGGCTAAAAACCAGCGGCAAACGACAAGTAAACAAATATCCATGACTGCTCGTGTTTACACGTAACAATTATCACCCACTTTCGTCCGTTTAAGCGAATTTTGGGTGCTAATCACTACATTAAAGGGCCTTTACTGAACATTTTGATATATTTGACAAATATCCTGTAAAGTCAGTATTATATAAAATTAATCCTTAATTTAGACCTAGTATACATGATTAGCCTAACGGAAGTTAAATATTTGGGGGATATTTTGTATGCTGTAGATATAAAAAAAAAATACCTCTTCCATCACGCTTGTGGCGCACAGCAAGTGAGGGGTGATTGTTTCTTTAAGTAACCCTCCATCACCTGGATATACACTTTTAGAAAGGCCACTGCAGAAAGAACACAACATGAGGCTTTAAAATGACATCAAACAAAAAGGTGACTGACGGGGTTAAAATTCTTAGCACCAAAAGAGAAGTTGCAAAGATGGTAACTAATTACTTTTGTGTTCTTGGAAATCATAGCACCATCTGCCCAATCAAGTTCTACATGGGTAATCTTATTTCTTCATCTCCTGCTGCTTCACATAAAGACTGAAGAGTGCCAAACTCAAGCCAAATGTTCTAATGTCAAAGGGGTTTTGTTATGGGTTTTGATCAAGTGTGACAAGCAGGGATTTCGTACAATACACTTGCAAACAGCTTACTTTGTACCTGGACTTATCGTACACCAGTCTTATGTGAGCCCCACCTGTTCAGCAGCTGGTAGATATAGCTGTGCCCATCCTGTGTCCAGATGATAAGTCGGTTAGCAGCGAGGAACTCACCCCCAGCAAAATTCTGACCACTTTTACAAACATCAGTGCAGAGTAAGGAAAAATCACAGTAATCGTAGATCTAGAGACAAAGGGAATAAGACTGAAGGTTATGAAGGGCTGTGCAAGATGCCTCATACCTAAGAGATCTGTCATGAAACCAAAGACGCTGGGTAAGAAGTCAGCTACCACTGCAGGACAATGCAGAGAGAATATCCTTCATATTGGAGGAATATTATCTACATATGTTTAATAGGGGGCCGAGCCTGAGCTCCATTTTTGCATTTATTCCTAGACAATTATTTTATAATTAGGAATAACAAACACTGATTATTCCAATACAATACAAATGATAATTCTAGGACAATAGCTTAGAATAGATTTTCCTTAAGAAAAAAAGTCAAATATAATCAAACAGGTAGAGAGTAGTGGTACATTGACACCACCGATTAGGATATACATACACATATACACACAGGGTGGCATAATGTATACACACTTCAACATGGACAGTATCTCTATAAAACCTATATAGAAGTGCTCTCCATTAACATCCAGACACTTTTTTGTGAACATTAGTGCTATTGTCCACACGTGTCTTTACCATTTTATTTTACCTTTATTTGGCTTTGGCAATTGTGCTACTACTGCCATCCTTAGAGACAAGATAATACTACATATTGCCGCCATAATTTAATTCAGATTTTAAAAAAGGACAGAGATACCCACTATTGAAATGTGCATGCAGTTTTTGGTCCACCCTTTGTCTGTGTGTGTGTATATATATATATATATATATATATATATATATATGTGTGTGTACAATAGGTCGCAGGGGTCAGCAGCTGAGTGCACGTCATACCTAGTGGCTGTATTAGAAGACTGTCACCTGCCTGTGGTAGCTTAGTTCAATCAATGCATCTAATCCACTAGACAAAGGGCTCCTGCCATCACCTCATCTTACCCATTCTCCCTGTGTGATCGCATTCCAACATGCCAATGGGTTACCATGACATCTTGGGGCCTAGTGATAGGGCTTGATAAGCTAACATTGAAAGGTACAATACACTGCAGTACTGAAGTATTGCAATGTATTGCATCAGTGATCAAGTGACTGCATGTTCAAGTCCCCTAGTAGAAAAAAAGAAGTTAACAATAAGCCTAATGAATGGTGTTTTTTGTAATTGAGTTAAAAAAACGTTTTCCCATTTGTCACATAAAAAATGTAAACAATAAAAACTGGAATTGCTGCATCTATAAAAGCTAGAGCTATTGAAGTATCGCATTATTTATCCCACGTGGTAAAAGTTGTGGAAAAAAAGTAAGAAAAAACACAATGCCAAAATTGCATTTTTAGTCATCCTGTCTCCCCCCAAAAATTGAACAAAAAAAATCAATCAAAGAGTAGTATGTACCCCAAAATGGTATCAATAAAAGCTCACCCTGCAAAAAACAAGTCCTCACAGATCCTCATAGATGGAAGAAAGAACACTATGGGTCTCCGAATATAAAAAGTTAAAAAAATAACTGAATGTTTTTATAAGTAGTAAAATGTAAAAAAAATATACACATTTGGTATAATCATATTGACCTGCAGAATAACCTGTCGTTTTCACCCCTCTTTAAACACCCCAAAAATTATATAAAAATAGAACTAGTCCCGCAAAAAAAAAAAAAAAAAAGCTCTCATACGATGATT
Organism: Eleutherodactylus coqui; assembly: GCF_035609145.1. Lineage (NCBI taxonomy): Eukaryota > Metazoa > Chordata > Amphibia > Anura > Eleutherodactylidae > Eleutherodactylus > Eleutherodactylus coqui. The sequence continues at coordinate 228,408,222 of NC_089838.1, read as the reverse complement.
TTGATGGAAAAATAATAAAACAACATATGGCTCTTGAGGCAATTAATGAAAGTCAGTATATGGCCAAGACAATACTACATATAAGAGATTGTATTAGTCCTTAAACAGTACTGCCTATTCTATGGGCCGACAGCACTACTTCAATACCTCCACTTAGAAAGCATTAAAAATTGTTTTGCAGACAAAACAGAACGACGTTCTCTGCTGACAACCTGTGGAGAGAATACAAGATTTCATATCTCAGCCATGTAATTTCATGAAGATGAGAAGTGACACTTTACAAGTTTAACATCTCCATACAGTGAGAAAAATATGGATATCAACTCAAGCAGTTATTTTAGAGGCTGTTCATGCTGTTACAGTGAGAGAAACATACAGTATAATAAGATGATCAGCACCTTCCAGGAACTGGAGCAAATCACCAGCAGTAACCTCTCTGTGTACGTGCAGAATCGCACAGCGCAGTAATTCGCCATCTCCAAACTCTTCGATTCACTTTCATACACATTTAGCTTTTCCTATATATATAGAAAAATATTGATGAAAACCTAATACATTTTTATTTATTTTGGCAAACCTACTACATGCAATATAACAATGCAGCATAGGTCTTAAAAAAATATGATTCCCAATGTAGGAATTCCCTTCGGCTTCCAAATAATGAAATTCTTCGAACTCTATTTGCTATTCGGTATATTAATATAGTTTCCCATTGTGTGGCAAACGGCTCTTCAATCAGCAGATGACTAAGGGTGCATTTACACTACAAAGATGATCGCTCAAAAGATGGCTTTTGAGTGATCATTTTGCATAAACTACTACTTGGCACTAATGCCTATTAGTACCAAGTAGTACCGTGTGAGCCGCCAGGAGCTGTAATCAGGGAACAGACCACCCGCTGTTTCCTGAGTACTTTTGCTCTGATCTGCCAACGGGGCTGACAGCTGAGAACAGCTGATACAATGTTACCAGCTGTAATCAGCTCTCCCAGGGCAGAGCACAGCGTGTGGTACTGCTTATCAGCTGTTCTGCCAAACAATGGTTTTCAAGCAGAACTGAAAACAGTTGTTCAACAGAAAACTGAAAGATTGGCACATTTACACACAACAATTATCATTCAAAAGACGGCTTTTAAGCGAATTTTGGGCAATAATCATTGTGTCTAAATGGGCCTTTACATAAACTGACATACAATGTGAGAAAGGGTGAACATCAGCCAGGTTATGATATAGAATCATGGAGTCTGATGAAATATGTTTACTCCAGCTTTTTTAAGGTTAAGGACGCTGTCACACATCACGGAATATTCATCGTGACAAAATCCAAAATCTGCATGCCTAACATGTGGATTCTGACGTGGAATTGCTGCAGATTTGCAAGTAGCTAAATCCACAGCAATTCTGCCACAAGTCCGGATCAAGACTCCCATGCTAGACTTGTTGATTCTGGTGCAGATCTTTCCATGTGGAATACTCCACCACAATTGAACGCACCCTTATTTTCTGAAGTTTATGCTGAGAAAATTGATTTTGTAGCCAAGAAGTACACTTTATCCTCCAGACAGACATACTTGTTTATGTAAAGTAAAGGTACATCTACACACAACAATGATTGCCCAAACTTCGCTCAAAAGCCATCTTTTGAGCGATAATCGTTGCTTGTAAATGTGTGCCCATCATGCACTTACCGTACACTTTTCATCCATCACTGAGTTCAGCTCAGTTTAAAATCCGTCGTCCCTGATAAGAGGGACGGCACGATGAGTTCTTCGTGGGCAGCACTGAAAAGATTCTTAGCAGCGGTCCTGCTGGAGAACAATAGCAATGTATTTAGAGAACAGACCACCCGCTGTTCTCAAAATACATGCAAATCAAGCTACTTAGCTTCTAATGGGCTGATTAACCCATTAGTAGCTAATGCACGATGATCACTCAAAACTGTCAGTTTCGAACAAATTTGGAGCGATCATCTGTGTGTGTAAATGGACCTGTAGGCACTCACATTAAATTTTCCTTTAAATTTAGCAAACAAATCTATTGCATAGTACAGCCTGACAGCCCCAATAGGTCTTGTGGGAGGAAGAGGAAAGAACAATTGAACAGGTTGGACTTTACAGGGGCTGTCCAGTTGCAAACTATTTATGAACCATGCTTAAGATAGGTCATCAATAGTAAATCAGCGGGTGTTTGCAACCAGTGAACTCTTCCGATTAGCTGTTCTTTCAGTAGATGCGCTTGTGCACTGAGCTGATTTCTGCAGGAAGCATACAGCTCTATTCCTACTGCAGTGGCTTGCTATTTCAGGCTCTAAAATAACTGGGACATTTGATGGAATACCAACACTGGCCACTGCAGTGAACAGCCCCTTTAACCTATCCATTAGCAGCAGCGAGTGAGAAAAAATAACAAACTAATCAATACGTATTGGTTAGTTGGATGCCAGGCTAGTGCAGCTGTTCTGGTCTGCTCCCAGAAGTTCCTGCAGCGGTCACATGCCTCAGTGGTCATGTGTCCTTCATGACAACATGTGCAGTGGTCACATGAAGAATGAACGGCATGTGACGGCTGTAGGAACATTTAGGACCAGAGCAGTGGGGATCGCAGTGGCTGTTCTACTGTGAGAGGGACATTTAACTGCTGAGGACCACTTAGTTTGTTATTTTTCCCATTCCATGCCCATAATTTTTTTGCAAAACCCCTTTACGTATCTCTATTCTCGCTACGTACTGTATGTAAATTCCGTGAATGTTCTATGCATAACACTAACCTGTATGCTGTTAACAGATGATGAAAGATCCCATACTTTAAGTTCTCCGGCAGTAGATATTGCAACCAATGAATCTTCTGAAAAATGATATATGAATACATATAAAGTATAAGAACCATTTCTATTTACAGACAGTAATGTTTTAAGTGGAAAGACAATATGCACAAACAGTTCATGTGTTTTCTAATTGGCTTTCTAAAATAAACTATAGGAATATTTCAATATAGCAATATAGCATTTTGGAAAATTGCTATCATTTTCACTGTTGTGGGGGAACTGCCTGGCTGGCCGCAGCCTTCGGGCTATTTCAGACGACCGTATATCGGCTCGGTTTTCACGCCCAGCCGATATACAGTGTCCTTGTCTGCAGGGGAAGGATGGAAGAGCCAGGAGCAGGAACTGAGCTCCCGCCCCCTCTCCGCCCCTCGCCACTATTTGCAATAGGAGGGGGTGAGATGGGGGCGGAGCTAAGTAACAGCGTTTAGCTCCGCCCCTTCCCCTCCCATTGCAAATAGTGGCGAGGGGCGGGAACTCAGTTCCTGCTCCTGGCTCTTCCATCCTCCCCCGTCCTGCAGACAAGGACACCGTATATCGGCTCGGTGTGAAAACCGAGCCAATATACGGTCGTCTAAATAAGCCCTTCAGTTATTTATCAGGGATGTTGAGAACTGGAACTCTTATGAAAGAGGCTGAATTATTACTATATTACCCCTTGAGATGTTGCAACAGTAAAGGCATCACTGGCACAGATTTTTAGTCCTACATAATCTAATTTGTTTTTATTGGATTGGACTTTGATTACAAAAGACAACTCCAAATCATGTATACTTAATAGCAATGTACATTAATGTCAGTCATAAAACAGTAAAATATTGACATGCTACGCTTGTTAACAAATTGAGCCATATTTACCCTACAAACATCCTCACCTCTAAGGGACCTTTCACATGGGATGGAATATTTCACATCTGTAGTCTTTGAATTCTGCACCAAAATCCACAACGATAACTGCAGATTTTGATTGTCGTCAGGATTCTGCTGTTTTTAATTCCGCACCAAAATCTGCATGTTAGCAGTGCAGGTTTTAGGGGTGCATATTCCGCAGAAGGGCACATTCCACAATGCTGTTGCGGAATATTCCATTCTGTCTGACACCAAAATCCATGTGCAGAATTACTGCTAATTTGCCAAAGGTGAAATATGTAACAACTCTGCTGCAAATCTGTTGAGGAATCTGCATGTTAGGCATGAAGATTTTGGTGCAGGATTTGAAAGGGCTCCAAGAGAGATACTTGGAAATAGAATCACAGTATACCGACTACTCATTGTGTCACAAATGTGCCACAAACGGTTTAAAGGCGCAGAAGTCAAGACATATCACTAAGATTTTCCTGCAGCTCAAAGTTCTGCTTGACATTTTTAAAAATATGGCAATTCAGCTAGAATTGTAATGAAAATGTTGCATCCTGATGCATAAAGTACTCCAGTGAATTCTAGTAATTGTTACATAATCTGTCTTTGTATTGTTAAACCTATAAGGGGTTTTCTGGGATTTTATATTGATAAACTAGTAATGAATGCTCAGTGGGGTTGCTCGTTCCCTGGTACCTGCACTAATCAGCAGAAAGAAGAGGCAGCGACCCTTCTCTGCAGTACCTGGCATATAGACATCTATATGAGAGCAGCTGTCCTTGGTACTACAGCACAGCAAGTTCAAGTGCTGAAGGGGCTTCTGTCCTTTCACTCTGCTGATTAGTGGAGGTCCTGAAGAAGGGGGACTCTCAATCCAATGTACTCATCGTTTGAGGGTCCAGAGGGTGGAGCCAACACTAGTTATACACTGCAAAATCCAGGAAAACCGCTTTCATCCATTATCTCACAAATGCTATTTAAGAAAACACATGTAATAATAGACGTTATAATAAAACTGTGCTTAATTTTAATACTCAGTCTGTGCTAAACAGAGAACAAATGTGTGGCTTCTGAAATGTGAGATACATTATACAGAGAGTGGATGTAAATATTTTTAGTTATTATTCAGCAGATAATGAATGACATGAGTGCTAACAGCATTATCCTGTTTTTCACATCTTCGGGTGCGCTCAAACAGGCAGGTTTAGTTCAGATTTAGTGATGCAGTTTTTGAAGCCAAAACCAGGTAAGGATCATAAAAGGAGAGAAAGAATAAAGGACAGATACAGCTTCTCATCATCTTTGGATCCACTCTTGGTTTTGACTTCCAAAACTGCATAAAGAAACCCAAACCAAAACGGCACGTGTGAAGTTGGAGGATTATACTGTTTTACATTACTAAGTAAACTTGTTTAAAGCGGTTTTCCAAGCGTTTTTTTTTTTAGTAGGCTGCCCATGTTAAAAAATAACAAAAGATCCTATACTAACCCATCCCGGGTCCCTGCACCTCGAGTGCCAAAACTTCCTTCTCCCCAGTGGCGTTGTATTTACAGGCTGCAGTCACCCTGTTGACAGCAGTCGACTGCTGAGGTCTATAACTAATTTGTGACATCCCATTCACAGACTGCCTCTGCAGCCTGTAAACAGATCTAGCGGCATGAACAGAGGTACGGCGCTTGAGGTTCAGGGCCCTAGGATGAATGAGTATAGGATATTTTATTGTTTTTAACACAGGAAGTTGATTTTAAAAAAAAACCCTGAAAACCTCTTCAGTATTACATATATGGAGTTGCAAGGGTTTGCACAGTGCTTGGAATCAGTCTTCAAAAAAATATTAAACATCTATTGCATAGAGGCTTCCAAAGTGATAACCTGAACATGAAACTAGAGCCGCATATAGGCATGCTACCTGAACCCTAGGACATAGGTCAAATGTTGATTTTGCTTATGGATATATCCCTCTGTGTAAACAGTACCTTGAATTCTGGTAGAGTGCACAATGCACATGCAACAAATCCAGTCTGAACTCTGGGACTTGAAAGTATGAAGGACTTGTAAGGTGTTTGCATCTACAATGAGGATGTCTTGATAATGACCACAGCAGAGCAGCCAGCCTTCCCCTGTCATCCGGAATGAGCAATGGTAGTACTGCAGCCAGCAACAACATAGTGCAAAGGATAATTATTGATTGCAATACTGATCATTTTAACACATTAGAGTTATACAATGGAATTGAGAGCCTTTGTTTAAATAATGTTTAAGTAAAGGACAGAACAGCCTCCATTTATCTGTTGTACTTACAGTACTGTATTGACCTGAATGGTACCTAGTAATAATTCAGGGCAGAAATGCAGACTTTCCTCTGTATGCTGGGCTGTAATTAAAGCTGTGGCCAGCAAGGTGCACTTTGGTGTGTAAATACACATATTTCTTGCACAAGAATAAGCTAATAAATGCTCTAGCTGATTTAGGACTAAGGTGGAATAGCTACAAACTCTATCTATCTATCTATCTATCTTTCTCATATCTATCTCATATCTATCTATCTATCTATCTATCTATCTCATATCTATTTATCTATCTAATATCTATCTATCTAATATCTATCTATCTCTCTATCTATCTCATATCTATCTATCTATCTATCTCATATCTGTCTATTTCATATCTATCTTCCATATATCTTTTATCCGTATCTAACTATCTTATATCTTTTATCCATATCTATCTATTTATCTATCTATCTCATATCTATCTCATATCTATGTATCTCTATTAGAGATGAGCGAGCGTACTTGGAAAAGCACTACTCGCTCGAGTAATTTGCTTTATCCGAGTATCGCTGTGCTCGGGTCTGAAGATTCGGGTGCCGGCACAGAGCGGGGAGCTGCAGGGGAGAGCGGGGAGGAACGGAGGTAAGATCTTTCTCTCCCTCTCTCCCACCCGCTCTCCCCTGCTCCCCGCTGCGACTCACCTGTCAGCCGCGGCGGCACCCGAATCTTCAGACCCGAGCACAGCGATACTCAGATAAAGCACATTACTCGAGCGAGTAGTGCTTTTCCGAGTACGCTCGCTCATCTCTAATCTCTATCTATCTCATAGCTATCTATCTGTCTCATATATATCTCCTATCTCTCTCTATCTATCTCATATCTATCTATTTCATATCAATCTTCCATATATATTTTATCCATATCTGTCTGTCTATCTATCTTATATCCATATCTATCTATCTATCTATCTATCTAATATCCATATCTATCTATCTATCTATTATCCATATCTATCTATCTATCTATCTATCTATCTATCTCATATCTGTCTATCTATCATCCATATCTATCTATCTATCTATCTATCTATCTATCTATCTATCTATCTATCTATCTATCTATCTATCTATCTATCTATCTATCTATCTATCTATCTATCTATCTATCTATCTATCATTGATATCTATCTATCAATCTATCTAATATATATCTCATATCTTTTTTATGTATCTATCTATCTATGTCATATCTGTCTATTTCTTATCTATCTTCCATATATCTTTTATCCATATCTATCTATCTATCTTTTATTCATATCTATCTCATATTTATCTATGTATTTATCTCATATCTATCTATCTCATATCTATCTATCTGATGAAGAAAATAAAATATTACTGTATATACAGCATGAACACACATATCTAAATGTTATTCTGCAGAGAAAGTGAGGCTATAACTTGGGTTGTGCATGTCACTAAACATTTGTATTCTGAATAGCTAACCTAGCATTACAGGATATAAATTAAGAGTAAAAGGTCCTCAATAAGCTTTTCTATAACAAAATGTGACAAATCCGTGATACGTACGCAAATTGCCGTGTGCCTGTATGGCAGCTTTGCATTCTCAATGCAGTGGCCAGTGTTGACATTCCATACACACATTTCCCTGTAAGACATAACCTCAGGTTATTCATCGTCCTCTCTACTTAGGTGACTGGGACACGGTTTAGTAAGTTTAAAAACTGTATTTAAGTGAACACTTATCATTTATGTAGCATTTTTGTTACCGATTACTGGAAAAGAAAACGTTGTGGTCATTAAGAAAAGATGGCATACAGAACGTCTTTCCTTTTGTTTAGGTAATTACACCCTGCTGCCCGGCATCAAACTAACTTTAAGGCCATGCCTGGAATAAAACGAATTGTAGGTATACTGCCATTATGTCTCATCAATGTGTCACTAGAAGTATCATTCTTCAGAACTACATCCTGCTGAAAATGGGTCATTTCACAGAACCTCAGCCGTACATTTTAAAACACGTGTCTTATGCTGTGCCTATGTTATTTTCAAAGAGTGTTATTTAACCTAAGATGAAACAGCGCCACCATGAGGATTGTTTTATGTTAGCTTTAAGCATCCGCAGCCTGCAAATAAAACTAACTTTTAAGGCTAGAATAGTGGTTGACCTTATAAAATGCCTGTGATCACTTTTATTTCACTGTAACATTTTGATTAGAAAATTACCCATAAGTCAAGAGCTAATGCCTAGTATTCTGTAGGATAACGGCCATTCCGTACCAGTCATCATGTAAAAAATGTAATAACGGTGCAATCAAATATTGTGACTCTGGAATCTATGGGAAGCGATAGGTCCAAGACTGCGCCGGTAAAAGACATACTGAATGCCAAGTTTTAGATAAATTTGAAAAAAATGCAATTTGAAGTGACTCGCTCATCTCCAGTGGCAGGTTAGCAAATATTCTACATTTATTCTGAAAATGTTAATACAATTTTTAGCTCAAAATAAGCCTCTGACATATATTACTATAGGATTGCAGTCAGCTGTTGCAGCTTTCCAGTACAGTTTGCTGGTTTTACAAGCCTTTGTCAATGTATGAATATGTTATCTTGAACGATCTGATGAGTTCATTTCTCTATCACCAAGGTATTTACATGGTATTTTAGAAGAGCTGAGTAATATTAAATGTACTAACTTACGTACTACGGTTTAATTACAAACTTTAATTACATAGTATGATCCTTCCATGATTTATGCAACAAGGAGGACTCTTATTGTTTCCCCCAAACTTACTAATATACCGTATATACTAGAGTATTAGCTGACCCGAGTATAAGCCGAGTCAATAAGTTTCCCCACAAAAAATTAGTAAAACGTATTGATTTGAGTATAAGCCGAGCTATACTCGAGTATATACTAGGTAAAAAACAAACAAACAATACTTACCTATCAGCCAGCGTCTGTGTCCCCGGCGGTGCTGCAAGCTGCAGTCTTCTCCCCGCTCGCTTGCTTTTGAAATCCCATCGGTCAGCGCTGTGATTGGCTAGCGCTCGATAAACCAATCACAGTCGTTCAGAATGACATCACTAAATGGCTGTGATTGGTTTATCGAGCGCCGGCTGTTATTTGCCGGCGCTCGATCCAATCAAAGCGCTGACAGCGGGGATTTCAAAAGCAAGCCAGGGAGAAGACTGAAGCAGCTTGCCGCACCGATGGGGACAGCATCGTGCTGGGAACACAGACGCCGGCTGGGAGGTGAGTATTGAGAGATTTTTTTTTTTACCTTACTCGAGTATTAGCCGAGGGGGGCTTTTTCAGCACATTTTTGTGCTGAAAAACTCGGCTTATACTCAAGTATATACGGTAAATATTATTTTATTACAATGATATTCTCTTAGCCACCCATAAAATATTACAATAAAAACGTGATAGGAATAGAGGAAAAGCATTACCCTCTTAGGCCTCAGTCAGATGAGCGTTTTTTCAACGCACAAAAAAATGCCCCTCGCATGCGGAAAAATTCACCAGCTATTTGAAGTAGCCTGCTCACATGATCAGAGGTGTGTAGTGCGTGTTTTCCAGCTCCAATAGGAGTCTATGGAAAGCACGCTCCAAAGATAGGACAGATCCTATGTTTGCACGCACCTCAGACCTTTAGATGCGAGTTACACTATCATGTCCTATCTTTGGCAGGTGCGAGTAGTTTGCGCCTCTAAAAAATGTACATGTGAACACTTTCATAGGAAAGTATTGGTTCTAATAGATGCGATCTTTTTGCATGCCTATTTGTGCACGGAAAAAATGTTCATCTGACTATGGCCTTAAAGGACATTTTTTAGCAATTTAACCCATGTGGTGGTTTTATGGCCCTGATTATTTTCTTGGCTTGCCAAAATTATTTTTGCTGCCTTTTTTTCCCCAGTCACATACAGAGATATATTTTAATACCTTTTTTCACTAACATTTTTTTCCATTTTCTAGACTATAATTGCTAAAACTTAGTTCAAAAGTGTCTACTTTTGACTATTTGACCTCCCTCATGTGTGTACACATTTTTTATAAAAACACATAGCATACCACACACGTTTTCATACTTTTAATAGGGGGAGGGACTTGTTATTTGTATAGAGCCAATCTATTCTGCAAACTGGATACTCATTTTACTTAGCTTGGAAGGATGGAAGGCAGAGTTGACCTTGAGCAGGCTAGCTGAACCATGCAGAGATTGAACCTGCAACCTTCAGGTTGTGAGTGAGAGCTTAGGACTGCATACTGCTGCCTTAAGGCTGGATTCACACAGGGCGGACTTGCAGTGGTTCTGCCGCAGCAGATCCGCCCGCGGCAAAACCGCCCGCGGCCGCTAATCTCGGGATTAGCCAGCCATGTGGACGAGGTTTCTCAGAAACCTCGTCCACACGGGACGGCTAATCCGCTGCGGTAAATCCAGTTGAAACCGCAGCTGCGGCCGCCGCAGCCACGGTTTCAAAAGAAGCAGCATGTCTGTTTACAGTCGGTTTTTTGTTTATTTATGTTACGGCCGCGCTCTCCTCTATGGGAGAGCTGGCCGCAACGGAAAAGCATGCGGCCGGACCGCTTCAAAGCCGCCGCGGCTTAAACCGCTGCGGTTCTCCCGGCGGAAATCGCGTGGTTTTTGCTGCGGCCAAACCGCGAGATTTCCGACGAAAATACGCCCCGTGTGAACCCTGCCTAACACTCTGTGCCACATGAGGCCCCATAATTTAATAAGTTGCAATTACAAAACTTTATTTAAAAAATGTCTTTAGAGAGAAAAGTGTATACTTTTTTTGTTAAAATGGACACAATGTGTGGAAACCTATGGCAACGCATGCTTGAAATTGCATATTTTTGAATGCAATTTTTTCACATATCCCCTAAATGTACATGAACGTGCTGTGAGCAGCCCCTAAGGGTACCTTCACATGCTGCATATTTGCTGTAGGCTTTCTGCAGCAGAAAACCTGCAGAAAATATGCTTTAACTCCACAGTTGCCAAATCTTGATTCTTAATTGCAGAAATGCTGCAGATTTGACCTCTTGCATTTCAAGGGTTAAATCACGCAGCATAAATCAGCAGGATAAATAGACATGCTGCTGATTTAGAATCCGCAGCGTTTTTCACAAATGCTGCAGATTCCTTGTGGAAGTTATCCACTTCATGTAAAGGAGATTTAGAATAGTTCTCCGCATGCCTTGTACAGTAAATGCTGTGCAATTTCTGCTGCAATTCTGTGTGTGAAGAACCCCTGAAAGTCCACTAGCCATTAATCTTTAAGGGGAGGTCCAGACAGGATGGAATTGCAGTGGAATTTCAATGCAGACCCTCCATAAAGGAAATACTAAGGCATTTATAGTAGCAGCAAAGTAGAGGAAATTTTGAAAATCTGTACCACAAGCTGCAGAAAAAATCTGCACAAATCCCAGTGCGGTAATTGAAATGCGATGCAAAATTAAATTTTATCACAGTTTTTGCTGCAGAATTCATCTCTTCTCAATGGGGGGGGGGGGGTAATTAAGCACAGGAGTATGCGATAAAACAGACTTCAAAATTCGCACCAAATGGTGTAGGTTTTGAGATAGCGTTCCGCTGGCTACCTCAATCTGCAGGGGAATGCCCGTTACGGACACTCAGCTGCAAATCAGCCCCGTGTGGACCAAGGCACAATTCTGTAGATGCTTATAGCAATAAAGTTAACACAGGAGTGTATATACACAGCTACACATTTACATCACATGTGCCCATTTCCACAAAGTTGATTATGACACCCAGAACCAAAAGAGAAGAAAAAATGAAAAAAAAAATTTCTCTTTGCTTCTTCTCCTTCCTCTTCCTTATCATTCCCTTGAGGAAGGAGAAGAAGAAAAGAGAAAAAGGGTTTTTTTTTTCTCTTTTGGTTCTGGGTGTTGCAATCAATTTTGTGGAAATGCGCACATATGATGTAAATGTGTAGTGATTGATCCGTAATTGTTTTTAAGAGGAAGTACCATGTCAGTCTGTTAGCTGTGATCAAGAGAGCAGTGTCTTTCGAAACGCGTCTGTGCGTTAGCATGCTATCATACAGTACCCATAATTTAGAATTTTATGGATTTTTTGTGATTAAAGAAGAATTAAAGAAGTTCTTCCTCATTGCAAACTTCAGGCGTACCTGTTTAATATTTACTCACTTCCTCCACACGACAGCGTCTTGTGAAACTACATGAATCACACTCTGTCTCTCACTCCTTTCCTTTGATGTTCCAAGGCACTGGAAGGTAGGGGACAGATCTGTGAGGAGGATGATTAGTGCAGCTCCACAAGATGCTGCTGCACGCTGCATGGAGGAAGATCATCCGGGCAGGCAGACCTAAGGGGGTAGATTACTCCCAGCTTAAATGCACCGGTGCCCCCCTTGAGGCTGCTGTCTAGCACCCTGTGTGACCTCACAGACTGCACATAGCTAATGTCAGCCACCCAACATTAACGTACTGCCAATTGTCATTTGGATAGACATAAATGTTATTGCAAATGCAGTATTAAAATGGCCATTTTTTTTTGCACTTTTATATAGACTCTACATGGAGTCAGTATTTGTGCTTCTGGAATTCTCGCAGCGGGACCCGACCCGAGCGCCTGCAGAGAGTAGCGCGGGCACTCACCTCTCCCGCTGTCCCGGCTCTTTCATGTGCCGGCTGCCGGTGCATGCGCAGAGCGGAGCCGGCGGCCGGGGATTGACGTTTCTGTGTGGGGCTCTGTGAGCCCCGCACAGAAATAGAGCATGCTGCGATTTGTTTGCCGCGCGAGATTTCGCCTGCCCAAATCGCGGCCGTCTGCATAGGATTGCGTTTGTTAACGCAATCCTATGGCAGCTTCCAGGGGCGGAAATTCCGTGGGAAATCCCGCCGCGAAATTTCCGCTCGTGTGCAGGCACCCTAACAGTACGTTTTACTTATTTACATAACAACCATACATTACATTTTGTAAAATAGCCTCACACTTACCCATTTTCAGAACCACTAACCACATAAGGTTGTTTTTCAAACTCTCGAGCCCTTGCTAAGCATGTTATAGCAGCAGTATGCCCAAACAGAATTGCTTTGGATGTAACCTGTAAATTAAGAAAAAATACATAATACGAAAGTAGCAGCAAACAGCAATTAATGGATTTCTAATGAAAGGATTGAGTGTGTCTCAGGGTAAAGTATTGATTGATTGGTTAAAAGCTATTGGTTTATCTGTATAATATTACTAGCATTGCCATCATCCACAATAAGACACACATTCAAGCAGTGAGGCCCATTGGGCCAGATTCTTCTGATTTAGGAGATGTGAACCATAAAATTATACTCTACAATGGCTGATTCTCTCATTCCAGAAGGACTCAGTCAGTATTCTCATGTAATTACAATTCTGCTGGTCAAGGCAAGACATAATTGACACCGAATTCTAGATCACTGATGCCAGACATACTTCTAATAGGAAACTATTATTTATTAATATGAGTTTTCCAAAATTTCACAGTGTCCAAATGAAGACACATGGCTTTCTAGTTACTTGAACTGATCAATAAAACAACTACGCAGTAAAACCCTCTGCTATATTAATATATGGGAAATGTACATACAGTATAAAGACTTCTTGCATTGAAGGCAACCGCATTACAGCAGCAATGTGCTATGTGACTTATTTAACATCTTTATGATACCCATATTACTAAATATCCATTTTAGTTTTGGTTTCTATGTGTTCATGTTTTGGGCAGGCTTACTAATACAGTAGAGATTATTACAGCCAGGTATCATACATTCCTGCTCAAGTGCAAATTTCACCAGTCATTGTCATCCTGCATGATGATATCAAATCATACCGTAAAAAATGTAATCAAATCATAAAAAATGTAGCTTTCATCCCTGTATGCTGCTGTATACTGCCATCGGATAAGATGCATAGGGGATCTAATAGATTTGCTTCAACACGATACTATTCTTTTGTATTGCGTTTTAATGCTAATAACCATTTTCCCCATTGCCTTTCTATGGGATGTGTAATGACATGGTTTCAATCAGACAACCTAAATATGGAGCAATTGAGGATATTTATTTGCAAAAAATATATATATATACTGGTCCTAAAAATGTATAATACAGCATACATTGTATGTAAAAAGCTTATATTTGTGCTGTAACCTATTTCATGACTGTACTATATATAGGCATAGACTTTACAAACCTTCATGTCCATTGACAAATGCCAAAGACATATCTGCCCCTCTAGACTTCCAGTGACAATGGTCTTCTGATCATCAGTTATCATCACTGCGGTTATACTGTGAGCAGGGGCCCGATTTCCCCATAATGCCACTGCGTGGGTAGAGCTCTTCATCATGAGCTTGACCTGCAATGGAATAGAAAACTTGTATAATAACAGCTAGAAAGTGGGAATCAAGAATACCATGTTTATGCAAACTGAAAACATACACAATTATAATTTGATGTGCAACTATGCCCCCACTGATCATTAGAATGAAGGGGCACAAGCCCTTGGCTGAGAACTGTGACTTATTGGCCCCTATTGTCATTCGTTGTCTCTTCTTCATAATGCGGGGTTATTCCAAGAAGAATGGAGTACACAGTGTGTGCCAAATATACTACTGTGTTTCCCCAAAAATAACACCTACCCCGATAATAAGCCTTAACCTGATTTTCGGGGGAGCGGTAGGACTTGAAATATAAGCCCTCTCCTGAAAAAAAGCCCTGGCTACAATACATGAAAAAAAAAAAACAATTCACCGCGCAGGCACCGTCCCAGTCCCTCTCGCTGCTCCCCAGGCGCCGCAGCAATCTTCTTTGTTGTCATCAGTGCTGAAAGAGCATTCTCTTTCTGGTAATGTGGGTTGAATATGCCGCCTCCAGAAAGAGAATGCTGTGATTGGCTCAGGACCACAGGCTGAGCCAATCACAGCTGGCGCTCGATGAGCCAATCACAGCCGTTCAATTATATAATGACTGTGATTGGCTCAAATGCCGGCTGTGATTGCAGTCCTGAGCCAATCACAGCATTCTCTTGCTGGAGGCTGGGTATTCAACTCATGTTACCAGGAAGAGAATTCTCTCTCAGCACTGAGGACGACACGGAAGACTGCCACAGCGCCTGAAGAGCAGCGAGAGGGACCTGAACAGCGTCTGTTAGGTAAGTATTAAGACACACCCTGAAAATAAGACACTGTGTCTCTTTTGGGGCAAAAATTAATATGACAGTGTCTTATTTTCAGGGAAGCACAGTATTTGTTTTAGACACTTTTTGCACATATCCTAACGATTTAAAAATGTGTCTAGAAAAAGGGTAATTGCTAAGCAGAATCAACAAATGCATCAAATTTATTAAAAACATGAACAATTTTTGCTGTAAAATATTAGTGTATTTGTAAACTTGCCATGAAGGTAGAATAAAGAAAAGAACTTTCCCTGTGATTGTTTACACTGATATAAGTATGTCAGGAGCTGACAGATCCTCTTTAGGGATCTTTCACAGAGGACAGAATATTCCGCAACAGCGTTGCGAAATCTACTCTCCTGCCGAATATTCAGCCACAAAATCCGTTCTGCTAACATTCAAATTTTGGTCCGGGATTGAAAATAGAAGAATCCTGCCAGCAATACCGCATTAAAACCTGCAGTTAGCACTGAGGATTTTGCTTTGGAATTCAGGAACGGCATATTCCGCAACTCTGTTGCAGAATATTCCATTCCGTGTGAAAGGTCCCTAAAGAGGATTCGTCAGCTCTCCTGACATATTTATACCAGTAAAGGCTTGTACTCCCTATGAAATAACACTTTGTGGTGCCATCCCTCTGTTATTCCTCCTGGAAATATAAGAATACATTGACAACTGGATCATTTCCCTGCATGTAAGTTCTGTCCCTTGTTAACGTATTTCATCATGTCAGAAAGTCTCTACAAATTTAATTGGTGTAGTCAATCCACATTCATCAAGTCTGATTTTGACATTGCATTTGTTATACTTTAGTTCTACATTTGGTAATAAAATGTACTGTTTTACAACGATTATGAAGTCCAGCAAAACACACATTGAAATCTGACCCCTAAATGATTTATCTGCTTGTTTCATGTAGTTATTTGACATATATCATTTCATGTTTATGCATAATGCAATAAATCATAAGTAGCCAACAATTCTTGCCAATACAGACGGACGATTCCACTGAAATATATTTTGTGTTAACACTTCCAGTGGATATATTACTAACTGGAAAAAAAGATATTATTGATGACTGTGTACTATAACAGTGAGGATCTATGTTATCATATGAAACATAAAAAGCTAAAACGGTTTTTGTGATTATGCAGAATCGTGATGAGTGAACTTTTCAAAAGTTTGGTTTGGCCAATTCTTCGAATATGTGCAAAAAGTTTGATTGGGTCTGAATTAGTTGAACGGAACCTGAAACTGGTGTATAATAGTGTTTAAGAGCCATAAAAGTTCTCTTAGGTCACTTAGAAGTGTATCTAAACATTTCTGAGCTATTTTTAAGGCAAAGTTAATGTCAAAGTTACAGCAACAAGTATGGCTACGGATAAATGGATGATATCTGGTGATAACTAATGAGTTGTTTAAAAACACACTGCACTAGTAGATTTTTTAAAGCTTTTTAAAAGTAAAAACGGTCCAAAAATAAATCTTTTTTTTTTTATGGCAGATGCCTGTCGGTGTTTATACATGCACAGTGGTAGCAGAAGGAGAAATGGCTTTTCCAAGCAGTCCAAAAATATCTCATTTTGGGGAGCAGCATCACAATTGGTGTCCCGAAAAGGGAAGAAAAAATGGTATTTTTACAAATGAAACCTGAAAAAATGATCCTTTTTTTGGAGTCATCTGGTTGAATGCACTTGTGTAGACCTGGTAATAGCAGCAGCAGGGGTGGTAGTAGAAGTAGCTGCAGCAGCACAGTGTTAGGCAATGGACAGGGCAGGAGATCCGTGGTTGTTTAGGCCTCGTAGTAGTGGGCGGCTGCAGGACTGATGGTAGTAGCAAGTCGATATCTGCAATGGCAGAACTAAACAGTGGCATCAGGCACAGGGGTTTTAAATGCTTAATTTTTAACAAAACTTTTGATGCCATTGTGTTGGTGGGGGTGACTGAGCAGGCAAATGTAGATATTCCATCCCTTCAGTCATGTAATAAGATCTAAGTATGAGAGTTATTACCATGCATCTTCTGTTCTGCTATTTCTGTAAGACGGGACTGTGTTTCTTTATTAATATAGAGCCATATAATGACTTGAACACATAACCATTAACCCTTTCTTGCATTGTACATTAAGTCCTTGAAATCTATGTCTGGAGACCTAATTTCAATAATGAGGGGATTTATCAATTGTCTAGGATGCATTGATTTATAAGTCTGTAAAAATGGAGCAAAATAAGCCAAAGTTATCAAAATGGCACATGTGGCATAATATGTAATAATCAGAATTTATTTGGTCTAACTCTCTAGCCTTGTGAGACACACATCTTTTCCTATGCTACCTCATGGCTGGTAAATATGTATACTAATGATTTTTGCCCGCAAAACTGTGGACTTCCCAAATTAAGCAAATTTTCATATCTTCTTAGCCTGATGTCTTTCTCTCAATAGGCTTCAAAACAGACGAGTAGATGTAAAAGTGTTGAAAACATGAAAAATCTTTCTTTATATGCTACATTTTTTGTATACATTTGGGGTGGAAATCTGATGTATTTTGTTTAGTGAATCTCCACTATTTATGTATATTACTTGCATTTAAAAAAAAAAATTACAAGAAAATGGACAGTGCATCACTCAGGAAAGAACACCAAGGAGGCATCACCCCCTCATGCATCAGGTCCTGTATTGAGAATAACCCTGTATATTAGGTTTCCATGAATTGTCTTTTAAATTGCATGTCCCAAAAAATAACCTTCATCCTCAAGTCTCAGTTCTGATCAGCTCAGTGCTACTTGGGGGTTATGGGTTCATTTTTCTGTCAATTTCACATTCTGTGTGATGCTATTGCATGGACCTACCATAGCAACTTTGTTGAGGAGGAGACCTGCACTCCTGTCACATAGTTATAATAGAGGATCTCACAGCTCATCCTCTTGCCTGTATACGTACGTATGGGCTATGGGTTATTTAGTTAAATTTCTGAAATTTGTTTCTAAAATTGTGGACTCTATAGTGACAGGGTTTGTTTCACTGGATTGGCGCATAACCAATGTGGTGCCAATATTCAAAAAGGGGTCGAAAAGTGTGTCCGAAAATTGCAGACCAGTAAATCTAACTTCTATTGTGGGTAAAATGTTTGAAGGGTTTCTAAGAGATGCCATTCTGGGGAACCTCGAGGAAAATGGCTGTATAGCTCTGTATAGCTCTGTATCAGCATGGATATATGAGAGATCACTTCTGTCAAACCAATCAGCTTCTACAAGGAGGTAAGTTCTTGACTGGTCCAGGGAGAGTCATTGGATCTTGTATATCTTAACTTTTCCAAAGTGTTTAATACTGTGCTGCATAAAAAGGTTGGTGTGCGGGAATGTGTGTAAGTGGGTAAGTAACTGGCTCAGTGACATAAAGCAGCGGGTGGTTTTTAATGGTACATATGTTGATTGGGTCATCATTACTAGTGGGGTGGCACAGGGATCAGTATCAGGCCCTATACTATTTAATATATTTATTTATGACCCGGTAGAAGGATTGTACAGCAAAATATCAATTTTTGCAGATTAAACAAAATTATGTAAAGTAATTAACACAGGAGAGGACAGAATGCAGTTGCAAATTGATCTGGATAAGTTGGGGGCTTGGACAGAAAAGTGGCAAATGAGGTTTAACACTGATAAATGAAAAGTTGGGCAGAGGAAATACATGTCACCGTTACACACTAAACGTGAAACCACTGGGTAACACTGACATGGAGGACTTGGGGATTTTAGTTAACTGTAAGCTCAACTTAAGCAATCAGTGTCAGGCAGCTGCTGCCAAAGCAAATATCATCATAGGGTGCATCAAAAGAGGTCTAGGGGCACATGACGAGAACATTGTTCTTCCTCTATACAAGTCATTGGTCAGACCACACATGGAGTATTGTGGACAGTTTTGGGCACTTGTACTCAAGAAGGACATATCAGCGCTTGAGCGGGTACAAAGGTGGGCAACTAAACTAATAAACAGAATGGACAGACTACAATACCCAGAGAGGTTATCAAAACTGGGATTATTTAGTTTAGAAAAAAAGACGGCTGAGGGGTGACCTAATAACTATGTATAAAAATATCATGGGACAATACAGGGATCTCTGCCATCATCTATTTATACCCAGCACTGTGACTGTAACAAGGGGGCATCCTCTACGTCTACAGGAAAGAAGGTTTCTACACAGAGGGGGGTTCTTTACTGTAAGGGCAGCAAGATTATGGAACACTGCCTGAGGACATGGTGATGGCAAATTCGATAAAGGAATTTTAATGGAGCCTGGATGCCTTTCTTGTACGTTATAATTTTACATGTTATAGCCACTAATCACTTCTGTGTTCCGGGAATTATTCTGAATGCCAGACTTGGAGTCGGGAAGGAATATTTTTTCCCTTCAACAAGGAAAATTGGTTTCTACCTCATTGGGTTTTTTTGCCTTCCTCTGGGAAGGGGGGGGGGGGGGGGTAAAATGCTGAACTAGTTGAATATATGTCTTTTTTCAGCCTAACCTATTATGTTACTATGTTAAAGTAAAAAAATTAACTCTCAAGATGGTGACTGACAGGGGGCTGCACTGCATGAAAGTGGCTGGAATACATAGAAGAGAACTCCAGAGTGTAACAGGCAATTGGGTGAGGGGGCAGGCATGGAAAAATGTGTTTTTACTGGAGTGACCCTTTAATTTAGAAACTCATTAACATGGAGATGGATACAAGGTGTTCTAGTATTGTCATAGCATTGGCACTTGGTAGTGATCTTAATTAATAGTATTCTGATAAACCTGCAATCTGCTTTTTGGAACTGTGTGGCCCTTTCTAACTATTGCTTACGGCTTTCCACTGTCAGTGAGTTGCTATGTTATAAAGTAGTTTGTAAAACATGAACAGTTTTCTGTCAAATGGATTCAATCTCAAACAGTTGTTTGTTATGCACAGTATTGATTAGTGGCAGGGCTCCAATGCCAATTACGATGAGGAAAAGAAGACTTAGACTTACTCCCTGGTCAGTACTCCAGCAGTACCCAACTCATCCCTCCCCAGCTCTTACTGTGCTAGCTGTCTGTCATTCACTTTTAAACAAGTCACAGAATACCCCTGACAACTACATTATATAATACTATACAGAAAAGACCTGAAAACTTCTTAAAGTGATAGAACTTCCCCACAGCTGCTCTCTCCTATTGGTACTATTTGCACAGGAGCGAAATTCATTTACTACCATTATTCTAACAGTATCCACTATAATGACCTGTTATCCCATTAGATGTTCACCTGTCTTGTGGAATCCGCTGTAATTAGTGGATATATGCAATACTGGGGATTATTTCACTTTGGAAATTGATACCTAAGGGAAAACTTAATTGAAGAAAGGAAGGTAATCCCCCTGGTGATTTTAGCAGCCAGTTGACCAGTGTTAAAATATGGCTTGTTAAATGCTGTAGTTAGCTTGCACGATAATGAGTAGCCCGTATACATAGCCCTTACCAGACTGTATAAGTGTTTACTGGTCCCTATACCTCAAACAAAAATCCATACTTGAGCTCATAACATGGTTCCCAGAGACTAGAGGAATGAAATAATGATGCTCATTACAAGCTGCCATATAACTTGCCCTCATTAGCTTCTAAAGCGCTTAGGGCTTATTCACATATATATATTTGTGTAACATATTGCACACAGAAAAATTGCCCATGCAATACTCTGTGAATAGAACCCACGGATGTCAACAGCTTCATTCACATCCACGAATGTTGTGCGTGCATTTCCTTTGTGCAAAAGAATACATAGCATGCTGTATTTTCCTACACCTTTGCACGGGGAAAAAAACAGCACACATCGAGCTAATTACACTAACTATTGCAATCAATGGAAACACGTATACATGCTTTTTGCGCACTCAAATATGCACGACTTGTGTGTGCAGAAAATGCAGTAAAAGGGCTTATTTAGACGACCGTATATCGGCTGGGTTTTCACGCCGAGCCGATATACGGTGTCCTCATCTGCAGGGGGGGGGGGGATGGAAGAGCCAGGAGCAGGAATTAAGCTCCCGCCCCCTCTCCACCCCTTGCCACTATTTGCAATAGAAGGGGGCGAGAAGGGGTGGAGCTAAGTCCTGGCACTTAGCTCCACCCCCATCCCACCCCTCCCATTGCAAATAGTGGTGAGGGGTGGGGAAGGGGCGGGAGCTCGGTTCCTGCTCCTGGCTCTTCCATCCCCCCCCCCCCCCTGCAGACAAGGACACCGTAAAAACCGAGCCAATATACGGTCGTCTAAATAAGTCCAAAGTCTCAGAGGTGTGCACGAAAACACATTTCCCATCATGCAAATGCATGTAAGTGTGCTTCCACCCATGCGAATCCGGTCTATCATTAGCTCTGCGCCAGCTTTCTTGCAAAAATAGCCACGGATTTTGGCACACACCATCATTGCACAAAGTTTACAACTTTTTTCAATTTTACGCCACTGTCCATACTTTTCAAAAAAGTGGAGAGGGCTTAGAAAACACTGCAGGGGCTCTAGCAGCCTGAGTGCTTTAATATAAATTATCAGAAATTAGTGGAAATTATAGCACATATCTACACTGGCTTATAGATGGCGCAGTTTTCACAAGCTGCCCGAAGATGTATCATATTTGTTAACCTCAATAAGGAGAATTTTGTAAGAATGATTTTAATATGAACATTTCCCCCAATCGACATCAATTTGGGCAAAAACTGCAACAAAAATCCACTTTTATTTTGCAGTTTTCACTGTGTTTTTTAAAGGAAACCCGTGACCACAGAACAGCACCATAGACTAACCAGGGGAGATGTGGGAAGTATTTTTTATACTCACCGTCACCGCTGTTACAGTGGTGTCTGCAAGTGAAGTCCATGTGCAATCTAAAAATCAGTCTCTTCTCTCCTATATACGGGTGGATTCAGACGATTGTGCTTTTGTCCCCTTATACGGCCATGATAATCACAGCCGTATAATGGGACAAAATGAAACCACCGATCTGTATGGGATTTCAGTAGTTTCATTTTCATCCCCTTTTTTTTACCGCCTGTGATTAGCACAGCTGGGAAAAGATAGGACCTGCCCTATCTTTCTCTAACATAGTTAAAATACACGTGGAGGAGATCGGGCAGAAGCTGTCTTCGCGCTGTAATTTTCAAACTCCTTAGCTCTGCAAGGAAGTTTGAACTGCCCACAGAGGGAAAGGGATTCCTCTCTTTCAGATGCAAGTACGCTCTGTGCTGGTGAGCATAGTTGCACCTACAGCCACCTGAATAAGCCCTTAGTCTATGAGGTGTGCATGCTCAATGGTCTGAAGATAATCAGCTGTTCAGATTTTGCACGGACTTCAGGGGTGGACACCGTAGGAACTGGTTAGTGGGGAGTATAAAAGGTACATTCCCCGACTACCCATCACCTTCACCTTAGCTTATGGTGCTGTTCCAAGGTGACAAGTTCTCTCTTATAGGGCTTGAATAGGGCCGAAACAGTGCTTGAATGACATGCGTCACTTCTATTTTTACATAATTAAAACCAGATAGTGAAACCTGTTCCATTTTTCTGATCTGTTCTTATTTTCTGATTGTAGTCTTTTTATTCTACTATCTGCACATGACTGTAAGGGGTCGCCATCTTGCCTTTAAACAACCTTTAGAAGTGCCTTACAGCAGCCTCATGGGCCATTGACAAAATGGGCAGGACGTCTATGGAAGATTCTTCTAGGCATGTTCTGTGACCTGTTTAGAGGTCATTGCAGGGAGTAGCTGTGACCATCCCCTAATGTTGTTCCTGTGCTATGCAGGGGCGTAACTATAGGGGATGCAGTTGCACCTGGGCCTTGGAGCCTTAGGGGGCCAGTAAGGTCTATTTTCTCCATATAGGGAGCCTAGTAGTATAAATAAAGCATTATAGTTGGGGGACCCTGTTACAGATTTTGCATTGGGGCCCTGAATCTTCAAGTTACGGCTCTGGTGCTATGTAAATATAGTCGTTCACCATTCATTGTAATCCTGCCTGTGATGATAATGGGATCACTGCAGAAAACTTTTCTCTACAGATCAGGAAATGTCAAACTATTATTAGGCTTAGTGGCCAGCGTCAAAAGTGCAAAATATTAGGATTTTTAATTT
Organism: Eleutherodactylus coqui; assembly: GCF_035609145.1. NCBI lineage: Eukaryota > Metazoa > Chordata > Amphibia > Anura > Eleutherodactylidae > Eleutherodactylus > Eleutherodactylus coqui. The sequence continues at coordinate 228,384,896 of NC_089838.1, read as the reverse complement.
AAAAAAAAATATAGATCAAAAGACTGAAACTTTAGAGAAAAACAAAAAATTCTTAAAAATGTGTTTCACATAAAAACATAATTTACACAGCAGGTCCTTGTTTGATGACACATTTCCATTTCTGACGATACATGCTCTTTTAGAGCAGCACATAATCAGCATCCAATCACCTATATAGCAATCTTATTTTATTTTTTACAAATAATGCAAGAACTGATGGAACATCAATCTGCGCCTCTTCTCTTCGATGCAAACCATGATTTGCAGATGTAAAAGTTACACAACTGGTATTTACAGATATCAAAGCCTGTCAGCAGATATAAAATCTCATCCTGCCATGCAAGGGTTACCATCCACAGTAATAAAACAGCCTCCACAGTGCTAAGAAATTTCTTGTTTTATTATACTATTTAGCACATAAAACATCACAATAGCATCTTGATGAGCCCTGTGTTCTATCTTGTCACTTTTAGCCACAATGACAAAAAGCGCTATATGACAAGGGAAAATATAAAGATGCTGAAATCTAAAGAAAACAAAAACACAATTTTGCTGTGGATGCTATCTGCCACTGTACCATTACAATTTATTGCCGGGGATGAGAGTGAACACTCTATCTTCTTCGAGCACACTCTATGCCTACAAACGAGTACATTCTACAGCTATTCAATTTACTGTATTAATGGCTCTCTGCTCCCCTATCGTGTACAGCTTTTAAGGAGGATAACAAATTGCTTACTCACTGTACTAGGTGCCTTTGATTTCCTAAATATATTCCTATCAGCACTAATGCAGAAATCCATACAATTGTTCCATAGAATATTTGACCTACTATAAAATGGTAGTTTACTTCCTTTAAAAATAAAGTTTTATAGCATCACTACATAATTCCAGCCCTGAACTCTATCTATCCTCGTTGCACGCAGTCAAAAACAATTACCTTTCTTTGCATTCACAGCTTCATCTAATAAAAGAGGAAAAAACTGTATATTCAGGGGTTGCATCCATAGTAGAATATATCACTGTATTGACTGTTAGGCCGGGCTCACGCGGGCTGATTGGTATTGCGGATTCTGCAATCGCTGTCGGCGTGGACGAGCTGCAGTAAAACGCCGGCAGTAAAAGGCATGCATTTTTGATTTTTTTGTTCATATTCGCGGATACGAATTGCGTATTCATTGAGCGGAAGAAAAATCACAGCATGCTCTATTTTGTTGCGGAATCCACGCAGATGGCCTTCATTGAGGTCAATGGAGCCCGTCCAAGCCCGAGTCCATATGCAATTAACATTGCATATGGGCTGGGGGTACCTACATCATCGCCAAGCGACGGCGTGGGAAATGCAGATAAACAATAGAAAAAATATACTCCGCATGACCGCCTGCAAGTCTTCGTGGTCATATGCAATACAGTTAAGTACCATATGAGGGTCACCGGCCGGACTCACAAAAGGAATCTGCTGCAGGCCCCCTGCATGTGGAATCCGACCCGCTCGTGTGAGCCCAGCCATGGGCTGCATTCACAAGACTGTATATCGACTCGGTTTTCACACCAAGCCGATATACATCGTCCTCATCTGCAGGGGTAGGGAGGATGGAAGAGCCAGGAGCAGGAACTGAGCTCCTGCCCCCTCTCTGCCTCCTCTCAGCCCCTCTGCACTATTTGAAATGGGGAGAGGCATAACAGGGGCGGGGCTAATTCTCGAAACTTAGCCCCGCCCCTCCTCCTTTCATTGCAAATAGGCAGAGGGGCGGAGAGGAGGTAGAGAGATAGCCGGAGCTCAGTTCCTGCTCCTGGCTCTTCCATCCTCCCCCCCCCCCCCCCCTGCAGATTAGGACAATGTATATCGGCTCGGCGTGAAAACCGAGCCGATATATGTACGTGGGAATGCAGCCTTATAGTGATGAATATGGTGCAGTCAGTTACACTTTAATAATCCTAATGTGATTTAAAATAATTAGCACTATGATTTAATTATTAAAGTATAATGTTAACATAGATATACTAAATTAAAGCTACCCTTTACAGTCCTGGAAAAACATCAGTGGCTGCCATGCTTCTTGGACTACCAAATGCGCACTGTGCATTATTATATATTGGGAGTCTAAGACATTATATGCTGCTCTGGCTGGTCAGTGCTGCTCACATGGGCAGCATTGGCCAATCAAAGCAGTATGCAGGGTCTTAGACATTAATGATGCATAGTAATGTACAGTGTTAATCAGATAGTCTGATATATAGGTGTAGCCACTTTTGTTTGTCCAGCACGCTATAAACAGAGTAAAACATTTACAATTGGGTCTTGAAGATAACATAGTTATCTGTATTTTCAAAAGTATAGGGGGGTGATTACTCACCAAGATTATTGTATTTCTTTGTTGTAAAAGGGAACTGTAGCAATGGGGGGGAGGGGGATATACTGAGCATGTGTAGCGGGTGTTACCGCTATAAGTTAGGCCAGCCCCCATACATAAAAAGTGACCTTTGCATAGGTGCAAGTGTGGTGCATCTAAGATTAGAGAGTGAGAGACAGGATTGTTTGGAGCTTGTGTAGTGACCCAGTACATCATCCTGGTCCCCTCCATAAATGTCATACAATTTTTGTCTTGTGTTGATGCACTGTGCAAACCTTCTTGTTATTTCCAGTATGTGTGTTGCACAGCTGCAGCGCTAGAAGGGTTAAGTGTTCAATAAAATGAGAGCATGTAAATATATCAAGTTTGTCATGTCATGTGGTATGAGGATATAAATAGGAGAGATTTAGAGTGGGAAAGGGGTGAGTGTGTTCCATCCTCTGGAGTAGCAGGTCTTCCATCTTGTCTGCCACCAAGGTCCAGCTAACACAGAGCCACATGGAGGCGCCTTCAGCCTTCTTGTGGTGAAGGTGGAAGAGAAGGAGAGGTTTTCCGTGCTGCTTGTGTGCTAAATGTAAGTGGAGTGAGCCACCCAAGTGTGAGAGAGCATTTGTAAGAAACTACTTCTCAATACCAGTGCAGAGGTACTGTCTAATCGTCTAAGTTTCCTACCCAGCCGTCTGGAGCCTGGATGACTGCGTAGAGGTACATCCTTTAATTGTCACACCCACACACCTCCAAGGCTGGGTGGAGGTACTACAAGATAATTTCTGTCAGAGTGACTGTGGAGTGACCCTACCCCTTTCCTCCTCCGGAATGTTCCCCTTCCAGAAGCGGTTCCTGACAGATAACGTGGACCGCAGGACTGGTGTCATCCTGAGCTTCCTCCCTGACCTCAAATCATCTGTCTTGCCTGCACTGCAAAGACTTTAATTGAACTGCCTTGTATTACGCGTTTAAAGTTTCCAAGTAAAGTTTATACCGGGCTCTAACCGTTCCTACAGACCCGTGGTACTCAAGAACTGATTGTGGCTGCATTTATTCTCCGCCGAGGGACATACTGGTGTGTATAGGAATGGTGGCATCACACGTGACAACTACAACCCCTGTTCTCCTGTTAGCAGGCATTCCCTATCCTAGGGGTGTCCCAGGTGGCCTGCATTATTACTTTGGCCTTGGCTGCATGTGTCCTTCCAGGAAGGAGTCTGGTAAGTGCCACCGTGACACGTCAGCTTTATACCCTCCCAGCTCCCTACGTATGTCAGGTGTCTGGGGTCTTCTTATGGGACGCTGCACCTGGATTATAGTGCCTCTGCATGGTGTATTGCAGTTTGGTTGCAAGGATAGAGAGAGTTTTTGTCCAGTTGCTACTGTCACCCGGTCTAAACTGCAGAATTGTAAAGCTGTTCCATGCTACCAATTATTCATTTGCTTGTTCCTGGCAATAAATAAAAGTTACAACAAGATGTAGTCAGCTCCAAGAGGGATTCATCCTCACTGCATCTTCCATCCACAGCCTTACAGATGAGCTTTCTTCTACCAGTTCTCGCAACTGGAGAGTTGTAACAGCAATGGCCTGAATGAACCATGATGACCGTCTTGCCTCCCCTCCTGTAAAGTTGATCCCAAACTGGGGACTAAGCCCCAGGTCCTGGTCTTCCAAAACTATCACCACAGATAACAAGGGCTCATGCTGACAGCCGTATTACGGCTCTGTATAAACTCTAAGTATATGGGGCCCTACTGTATCTCAGAATCCCATAGAAATCTCATATCTGTGTCTCAAAGACACAAAGAGATTTTTTACAGAAAAGAGTAATATACTCTAGATGCCTTATTGGAGGTAGATTATTCTTTCCTAGCAACAATGTGGAGGCACCATACAGTGGCTCTGTATTATGGCACCATAGGGACTTTTTCTGCCGCTGTGCAGGCTTTATTCACATAGCTGATTATGAATTGTGGATGAGACCTGAGACTATGCTCATATTTGCATCAGAGGCACAGATCAGGCATAAAATGTCAGACAAAATAGTGCAACATCCTGCACTATTTGGTCTGAAAGAATGTCTGAAGACATGATGGAAACCCAACAGTTATTGTGGTCTGTCAGGTGCCATTCTTGCCCGTCATGTGCTGCATTTGGCACTTATCTTATTTTCATTATTTGGCTCCCATGTCTGCGCTGAACAACAGAAATAAAAAGCAATGGTGTGAACCTGGCATCATAGCCAGGAATGGTCAATGTTCTAATGACTATTATCTCCCCATTAAATGGTTTATCTCAAGAAAACAACCCCTTTAAATATGCCCCATTAGGGTATATGCATGTAATAGAGTGCACAATCTCTCCTATGAGCTCTTGTGATTCTAGTATATGCATGCATTTCATCTGAATGACCTCCAGTGGAAATGTATATACCTAGACTTCATGAAACAATCCGTTTAATATGCTTTCTAGTGACTTGCAAACAAGTCTGATGATGTTTATCTCAGGGCAACAAATTCAGCAACAACATAGACATCTCACATTACTAAAGAGACATCCTCTGTGGTACGGAATATAATAAAGTAACTGATACTCATGTCTGCCTAATAGCATATAAAGAATCCCATTTTTTATTAACAGAAGGTTGCTCCATGACACAGCTTCAGCTTAGCCGGGGTGCACACTTGCTGTTAGTGTGAGTTACACCTAAGAGGTTTGGGCACAACATTGGACACCACACAGACACTTGTCCGTAATACACAGACAGCCCACACATTGACATGCATTTGCATGTCCTAATTCTCGTCCGTGATACGGACAAGAATAGGACAGGTAATGAGTTTTTTCTGTCCAGATGAAAAAAGTTCAGTAGGCATAGCCCCATAGGGTATAATGGCTCACAAAGTAACACAGACAGCATACAGACTCAAATACGCTAGTATGCCAGAGGCCCTATATAAATTCATATGACTTGCATGTTCTTTGCAGATCTATTACTATACAGGACTCTTTAAAATAGCACCTGTACTTATTGTTTTGCACTATATGATAAAACAGTTAAGGCCAGCCTCACACGAGCGGGTCGAATGGTCGAGGAAACAAATTGCATATGGTCCTCTATGATCGCATATGTGTGCAGTTTTCCGCGTGGATGTACATCTAAGGACAGCGTATCATCTGTAAGGAAGGATGAATAAATGCATGGAATGATATGAGAAAGTTGCCCAACCCCCTGGAAACACCCTCAGTCGCCCAGGTGACATTCTCTTGTGCTATCATGCTGAAAGCTGTTCTGAGTGCCTTCAGAATGAGATACTGCTCTCCAGCATGGCTGGTTTATACTACTTATTCTTGTGGAGAAAGAGCCCAGAAGAATAAGCAGAGGATGCAGACAGCAGTCTGGATGGGGGTGTTGCTCCCCAGACTCTGTCCTGCATTGTCTGCCCACAAATTCCTGCTTTTCTTTATTCCATTTGTTATCTGTTCTCTTAGAAACGTGTATTCAATCCGCAGTCCATATGCAATGTAATCGTGAGTGCACTGTGGATCGAACGCATCCATAGAGATCAATAAAGCTCATATGCACAGAATCCGCGGTAAAATAGAGCATGCTATGATTTTTCTTCTGCTTGCGGACTATGCAATTCCTACCCGCAAGTGTGAGCAAAACTACAAAAATCAATGCATTTCAATGCCCGCTTATTAATATGCATGGACAGCAATCGCAAAATCTGCAATTCAAATCCGCTTTAAATTTAAAGCTTTAACCCTTTCCAATTTAATTTATATCCTGATTTTCCTAGGGGGCTTACTCTTTTTCTGGCGTTCTACAACGGCGCTATATGCTGGCTAAAGCCTGTACTGCATGAGGTGACACATTGGATAGGCTCCGACAGCAGAAAGGCTGGCAATATACAGTAAGAGAACCCTGATGGATATCTTCCAACATGGGAGCTGTACAGCCTTAAATCATAATGTCTTTAGACGTCAGACGGTGGATTGGAAAGGGTTAAATTTTAGTGACAAAATACATTACAGAGAAGTCTTCCCATGATTGATATTGACTATTCGATTAACAGCATTTACCATGTTTAATTATTTTATTTAGTTTTTTATCTACACAATGTAGCTTGATACCTGCAATTAGAATTTATGGGAAAACTCGGTTTAGGCTATAATCCACATCTTGTCTGTGGTGCACTGTTGGTACATATGCCTGGAAAACTCAGGAAAGACCTGACATACGCACAGACTTTAACAGTATTTAAGGTGTCTTTTTAGCCGATTCCACAGCCCCAACAGTGTTGAAAAAAACTGTCAAATACACTTTTCAATGCAACTGTCTAAAAAAAAATATGTTCACCATTCAGTATATGTTTTTTAACAGTCAAAGTTATATACGTCTGGTTATACTTTCTGCAGGACCTCTTCAAATCACTGAGCCAGCCACTATTGGGGTAGTGTCTTGGTATATACAAATTTGTGACTTCTTAGTTTGAGCTTCCCCTTTTGTTTTATATAGAATCACTGAATATAGATGAGCAAGTATACTCACTAAAGGCAATTGCTCAAGCGAGCATTGCCTTTAGCGAGTACCTGCCCACTCGAGACTGCAGGTTCTGGTGTCGGCAGCGGGCACGGAGCTGCGGGGGAGAGCGGGGAGGAATGGAGGGGAGATCTCTCTCTCCCTCTCTCCGCCCCACTTCCTCCCGCTGACAGCCGCTACTCACCGCTCCCCCGCGCCGGCACCCGAACCTGCAGTCTCGAGCAGGGGAGATACTCGCTAAAGGCAATGCTTGCTCGAGCAATTGCCTTTAGCGAGTATACTCGCTCATCTCTATCACTGAACACTCTGAAGCCTGAATTTGGTTCAGCAACAGATGAATGCTAGTTGTGCATGTATGAATATCCAAATATTCTGATTAGTGTGTAAAGTCAACTCTTTTAGTGAACTTTCAAATGTGGCATAAAAAATCTACAACTTGAAAGCAGCTATTTATCTGCATGTAATAAACTGTCTGCGAAAGCGAACTCTGTCATCGTTCACTTGTTTGCTTGTGCGAACAATTTATTGTTTTGTGTAAAACTAGTCTGGGCAATTGCTGAGCAATCTACATCATGCAAAGAAGAAGCCATATATTAACACAATCAAGAAATGCTGGCGTCTTCTCTGGGCCAAAGCTCATTTAAAACACACTGAAGTAAAATGGAAAACTGCTCTGCGGTCAGATGAATCAAAATTTTAAATTCTTTTTGGAAACGGCGGACATCGTGTCCTGCAGACTCAAGAGGAGAGAGATCATCCAGCTTCTTAGCAGTGCACAATTCAAAAACCTGCATTTGTGATGATATGGGGTTGCATTAGTGCCTATGGCATGGGGAGCTTACATGTCTTGAAAGACACTATCAATGCTGAGCAGTATATAGAGGATTTAGGACAACATACTCTCCCATCCAGACAACGTCTCTTTCAGGGAAGGCCTGGCATATTTAAGCAAAGCAATGCTAAACCACATACTGCATCCATCACAACAGCATTGCTTTGTAGAAGAAGAACCCGGGTGCTGAACTGGCAACCTGCAGTTTAGACCTTTCACCAATAGAAAACATTTGGACATTATGAAACAAAAACTCCAGTAAATTAGACCCAGGACTTTTGAGGTCTAGAATCCTACATCAGACAAGAATGGGACCACACTCCTCTCCCAAAACGCCAGCAATTGGTCTCCTCACTTCTCAGACCTTTATAGACTGTTGTAAAAAGAAGAGCAGATGCTACATAATGGTAGATATGACCCTGTAGCTATTTTTTAGAGATAGGTTGTTGCCAACAATTTCTAAATGAGTTAGTTTTTTAAATGAAATGGAACAATGTCTCCCTTTCGCCTTCTGCTATGTTCTATTGAGAATAATAGATGGTTAGATGAGATTTTGAAATCATTGCATTTTTTCTTACATTTGCTTACATTTTACGCAGCATCCCTAATTTTTTGGAATTGGATTTGCAATTTACTTATCTCAGACACACACCCCGACTAACCCATTATTATGTTTTTGGAGGAGACCCATGGAAACATGGGAATGTACTGTACAAACTCCATACATATGCTGTCCCTGTGGTGGATTTCAACCTAGGACCCCAGTGCTGCAAGCAACAGTGCTAAATATAAATTACAAATTACATACACACAGCAATATTTTTAGTTGTAAGCACATAAATGTAGGTATTAATGGTACAGTATTTCTGTAGCTGCATAGCTTGCAATGGGATTGACAAAAACTGGTGTCTTCCTATGATGGAAAGTCTTGAGACTCTGAGAGTCTTGCAGTAAATTTGCACAATGCTATATATAATTTTGCTTTTGCATAACTCACAGTCTGTTATGACGCTTTGGGCTGGTTGTCAAATATACTCCACCCACATAATTGCCCTAAATGATGTGGCATTGTGTGAAATAGGTAAGAGTAGATACAGAAGAGCAGGTCACACCAAAACAGCATTCGCAGCGTACAGTGGTCTAATTCAATTGAGCAATTACATTTTCAAGTAAAAATAACTATGTAGTCAATGAAAAGGTCAGAACTGTTACTCACATACTTCTTTAAAGTCCAGTTCATATCTTCCATGGCAATAGATGAAGTAATGCCACAATTCTTGAAAAGTTGATGGCTCTAGTCTATTTCTGCCTCAGTGAACTTATTTTATTACAACAAATGTACAGTATCACGTAGAGCATGATAATAAAGTGCCTGAATTCTAGCGGCTGGTTCCATCACCCTGTTGTTAAAAATATATATATAAAATGTGTCTTTGCAAAGTCAAAGAGTGCCAGAGGCATAATTGTGACTAATGCACTGGAGCTAATCATGACGTGTTTAACAGAGCCAGGTCTGCCTGCTCAGGCATAAATATTCCCCAGCTTTAACCCATTTATTTCTGCAGCCTACAAATAAATGGCCCATGGATTACTTCCAAACTCACGGCTCTAATAATAAAGGTGCCGAGTTCTGAAGAATTCATATGTGTGACAAAGCTTTTGCTATGAGAAGAATTTGCAATTTAAACCATTTGACAGAATGTGACACTATGTGCAGCTAGTTAATTATTAAAGGATCTAAATCTGAGATGGCAGCGTTACATTTTCCATTGCAAATAAATTAAGAAAAACTTTTCCTATTCACTTATAAAATTTACCAGTGCATATTCTTAAAGGAGTTTTCTCTCCTATAAAGGGATTTCATATCCCTAGAATATGCCATGATTTTATGACTAGTGGGGGTCTGACCACTGCAACACCGAACCTGAGATTAAAGCGGACACAGGTCCCTATACAATTCGTGGGCTGGGCGTATTGCTGTGTACCTACCGTAGCTCTGTATCCCCTTCATTCTTATGGTCACAAAGGGTCTCCGTGGCCGTAACCTCAGGATTAGAGATGAGCTAGCATCGCTCTTCTCGAGTAACTGCTTACTGGTCCGAGCAGGCTCGGGGGGGTGGGGTGCGGCGGGGGGGGGGGAAGAGAGAGATCTGCCTTACTCTCCCCCCGCTACACCCCGCCGCCCCTCCGAGCCTCCTTACTGGAGAAGAGCAATGCTCGCTCGAGCAACTGCTTTATCCGTGCGTGCTCACTCATCTCTACTCAGGATCATAAAGTAATGGCATCCAAGCCATGGGCCAACACTTAAAGGGGTTGTCTCGCAGCAAACATCAAAATTTTACTTTACCCCATTCCCCCTGTCACCCCCCTGGCATAAAATAGCAATTTAAAGCGGTTTTTAAACCGCTTGCTACTCACCGATCTGACGAAATATGAAGTTATAAAAATCTTCTCCCTAAGATGGCCGCCGGTCCTTTCCCAGGGATGCACTGCGGTTTTCTCCCATGGTGCACCGCGGGTCTTCTCCCATGGTGCACCATGGGCTCTGTGCGGTCCACTGCCGATTCCAGCCTCCTGATTGGCTGGAATCGGCACACGTGACGGGGTGGAGCTACAATGACGATGCGGTGACCAGCTCTCCGGCATGAGCGGCCCCATTCACCAGGCAGAAGACCGCACAGTGCAAGCGCGTCTAAAAACGCCAGAAGAGACAGAAATTAGACGGAGCCATGGAGACGGGGACGCCAGCAACGGAGCAGGTAAGTGAATAACTTCTGTATGGCTCATATTTAATGCACAATGTATATTACAAAGTGCATTAATATGGCCATACAGAAGTGTATAACCCCACTTGCTGCCGCGATACAACCCCTTTAATGAAATGGGAAAACACCTTTAAGTTGTCATATTGTTACACTATTTCTACCCTTTCTAAAGTTCATATGCTTATAATTAAGAGGGACAACATATTGGTTGTCACTCAGGCTTCCTCTATAACAGATATTACTAAGAATAGTTGATACAATGTTTTATAATCTAAAAAGGAAATACAACTCAAGGACATTTCTACAGATAAAGCTTTGGTTTTGGTAAATCTATATTTTCTCAGGGAAAATGTTTTCCTGTTACATACCTCAAACATATTACTTCTCTGTTTGACTTTTGGTAATGATTTTCAGTATGATGGAATATGTACATAGTTATAGGGAAAATGTCTCCTTAAAACAGCATCATAAACAAAGTTATAATGAAAAAAGTTTTCTACCATGTTAGCCAGCAGGGCAAAATGTGATTGTTCCCAGCAAGAGAAACCAAGTAATCTTGTAGATATGATACCTTTTAATGGCTAACAAAAATACATGATGTTATAGCAAGCTTTCGAACCAATGCAGGGTTCTGCTTCAGGCTTAAATGAAATCGGATCTATTTCATTTAAGCCTGAAGAAGAACCCTGCATTGGTTCGAAAGCTCGCTATAACATCATGTATTTTTGTTAGCCATTAAAAGGTATCATATCTACAAGATTACTTGGTTTCTCTTGCTGGGAACAAACAAAATTATATTACTGTTCTGGAAGGTGACAGGGAGTTGGGCGATGTATTTTTTATACTCACCCACTGCCTGGTTCCTGTGCTGTCACCTGCCAAAGATCACACACCACTGTGTGCACGGTCTCCCTTAGACCTCTATGAGAGAGCACATCACGACGGACTGAAGAGTCAGATGTTCAGACCATGCACAATCTTTAGCTGGGGACACCGTGGGAAATGGGAAGCCAGTGAGTATGAAAATTGCATTCTCTAGCTTAGTTTATGGTGTTGTTCCAAGGTGACAGGTTGCCTTTAAAGGAGTAATTTGAAGCTAGTGGGTCCCAATGCAAAATCTGTATTAGGGCCCCCAGACTATGTGCCATTTATAATCTTGGTGTCTTCTTAATTGGAAAATGAGCTTTTGGACTCCCGTAGGCATAAGACCAGGGCATGACTGTTACCTCTACACCTCTTTAGCCACATCTCTGTTTCTAGTTATAAAAGCAACCCTTAAATGTAGGTCCATTTTTTAAGACACAAAACGGAATTAGGGCGCACGGACATTTCTGCGTCACAATGTTATCCCTACGAGGCTTGAATTCCACATCCGTTAAAATTCAAGTGTCTTTACTTCAAAACCACAAGATTAAATTCCGCAGTGGAAAAGCTTTCTGCTGCAGAATTAAGGATGTCTTGCAGAATTCTGATTGCGGATTTCTAGCATACAGGAGATGCAATTCTGCAATTAAAGTTTCCTGAAAAAAATGCAAGAAGTTCCACAAGACATTCCACAGAACACATTCCACAGTTGAAAACTCAACTAAATCCACACTAATTGACAAAATTTGCAATGGTGCCACGTCCGGCAGACAGTTCCGTCCAGTGTGAAAGGTCCCCTTTACATTGTTTTTTTTGAATGGCAGTGGAAGACACAAGCTACGACTGATTGATTGAAGAGGGTTACTTGTTGTGTTCGCCTCACCAGCCTCCTTCTATAATGTAAGTCATCTGTAGTTAAGTCTTGTGTGTCTAGCATGATATTCTTATCATGGTCAGTTTTACAGCACACAAATTGATCACTCTCTCTTTGAAATCTTTTTTCTCTATATATACATATATTCTATATAGTGATACATTATATTTAAAGCTCTCTCCATATATCTATGCATACAGTATATATTGATAAATACATAAATGGGTATATCTATATATATAAAGCTGAAAGCCCTCACTGACTCACTGACTCACTGACTCACTGACTCGCCAAAAGTTCTCCAACTTCCCGATGTCGTAGAAACATGAATTTTGGCACGAGCATAGATTATCTCAAAAATAGGAAAAGTAATTGGGTCCCAACTCGATTATTCAATTCTAGCGCAAAAGAATTGGCGTCAAAATTTAAGGTACATAATCTAAATCTCTCACTTCCCAATGTCATAGAAACTTAAAACTTGGCACGGGCATTGAATATGTCATAAATAGGAAAAGTTAATGGGTCCCAACTTGATTATTCAATTCTATGCGCAAAAGAATTAGCGTCCAAATTTTACGTACGGAATCTAATTCTTTCACTTCCCGGTGTCATAGAAACTCGAAATTTGGCATGGGCATTGATTATGTCATAAATAGGAAAAGCTAATGGGTCCCAACTCGATTATTCAATTCTATGCACAAAAGAATTAGCGTCAAAATTTTACGTACGGAATGTATTTTTCTCACTTTCCAGTGTCATAGAAACGTGAAATTTGGCACGAGCTTTGATTATGTCATAAATAGGAAAAGCTAATGGGTCCCAACTCGATTATTCAATTCTATGCGCAAAAGAATTAGCGTCAAAATTTTACGTACGGAATGTAATTTTCTCACTTTCCAGTGTCATAGAAACGTGAAATTTGGCACGCGCATTGATTATGTCATAAATAGGAAAAGCTAATTGGCCCTAACTCGAATATTCAATTCTAGAGCAAAAGAATTAGCGTCCAAATTTTACGTACGGAATGTAATTTTCTCACTTTCCAGTGTCATAGAAACGTGAAATTTGGCACGCGCATTGATTATGTCATAAATAGGAAAAGCTAATTGGCCCTAACTCGAATATTCAATTCTAGAGCAAAAGAATTAGCTTCCAAATTTTACGTACGGAATGTAATTTTCTCGCTTCCCAGTGTCATAGAAATGAGAAATTTGGCACGAGCATTGATTATGTCATAAATAGGAAAAGCTAATGGGTCCCACCTCGATTGTTCAATTCTAAGCGCAAAAGAATTAGCGTCCACATTTTACGTATGGAATCTAATTCTCTCACTTCCTGATGTCATTTTATATAAAGGAAACGTCGCATGGTTACCTCCCGTGGTGTTTCCTGGGTAACACAGAGAACTACGCAAAATGGTGAACATATGTTTTTCCGGTATCTCTAAAGTAACTACGACTTCATAAGATTTCCGTGTGAACACCAGATAACCACCAGTACCAAATTAACTCGGGCAAAGCCAGGTATATCAGCTAGTAGAATATATAGGTACTATGGAGTGACTTATTAAGTGAGGTATGCAAGTTTTCTACAATACAAAATTTGCTAATTTTGGCGCATGTCATATTTACACTTTTCAAAAGTGTTGAGAAAAGAGGACAGGCTTTAGCATTAAGGAGGTGGGGGCACTGTCAGACCAGCGGTGTATTAAGCTATATGCAGAAAACTGCACAAAAAGGAGCTGAAATCTAAGTGCATAGATTTCATTTCCTGAGACATGTACCTCTTAATGAATTTCGTACATCTTACTTTAGTGCCTAGTGGTTTAAGACTGGCCAGTAAAACACCAGTGTTCATACATTTTCCCCTATATTGTTCTCAAGTACTATAGATGAACAAAGCCATGCAAGCCTGTCATTTTAAGCTTGCTATAATGAAATCCTGTTTAGTATGAAGTGGCTTTCAATGCACTCTTTAAGTCCGTTTTCTATTTTCTGTACACTATGTACCACACTGTTCTTGTTCTCCTTTCCCTATCATAAATATTGGTTTGGTTGTGTTGATCAAATATGAGGTTCACAATATCCTTGTGTTTTATACACAACAGGATCCTCAGGATACCTCATTCTCTATTGTTCCTGCTCACTGCAGGCCAACTTCTCTTACCACTCCTTAATTGTAGAAAACAATCATACCTTGCTTATATCAAGCACAATGAATAAAGGTCAGCATGACAGCATCTACTGACATTTCTGCACTGCACCTCATGTCAATTAGATGGACAGCTCTTAGAAAGGAGGTATTATTATCCAGCTCTGCATCGAAAAATCGTTGCAAGTCATTCTATTTCTTTCATTAATGTTTAATTTTGATTTGTTTATACTTCTTTTTCATGAGAGTTAAGTTATAATAAGCAACATAGAGACAGGTTAGAAAAAGGTAGATATATCTATAGTATAGATGGTTGACACTGAAAGGTTCAAATGACATTTTTGCCCCCAATTAGGTCAATATATAGTGACTTCAGTATACAATGTACAGGATTGAATGGCATCACATAGTGATAAAACATTCTCAATACCCGAAGAGTTGTACTGAACCTATTACTAAAGGAGTGGTCCTCTTTGGACAAACCTAATTGTTTTCGAGGGTCCCTTGATGGTAAACTGATCGGAAGGTATCCAACTGGCGGTGCCCCCAGCCTCCTGAAATCTGTGAGAAGAGCACCGCAGGGGAACGGAAGCATTACACAGTTATTGAAATCAATGGACTGGCCATGTAAGGGTATATTCACAAGGGAATTTTCACAGGTGAGTTCCATCCAATTCGATATGGACAGAACTTGCACATGATAAGAACCCATTGATTTCTATCTGTTTATTCACATGAGTGAATGGTCCAATAGTCCGAGATAGAAAAATTGCTGCATGTTGTATTTTTGGGTGATTACACGCAAAGAATCTCCCATTATGTTTTATGGGATCTTTAAAAAAAGTATATCGCACTCACATGCTATGCGAATTTCATGCGAGTCCAATGTGTTTTTTTCTATTTTAACTATAGTAACAAAATGTACAAGTGTATATATATTATAATATTCCTACATTTAGGCCTCATGTCCACTTGCACACACGGAATCCATCTGCTGAACCTGCAGCGGAATCCATCCATGCCCGCGGATATGGACAGAAAAAGACATTTTCTTACCTGTCCAGATCTAGCATGGGTCTCCTCTGTGCCGGCCGGATCTTCTTTCTTCAGCACGCCAGATGCATGTCGGCCGATGTGCTGGACACATGCGCATTGCCATTTTTTTCTTGTTTTAAATCTCCTGCTTTCCCGTGGCACGTCCACAGTGACAGTTGTGGCTGTGCCGTGGATCGGATGGCTTCCATTGACATCAATGGAAGCCATCCCTGCAAGATCCGCAGAAAAATGGAGCAATCTGCGATTTCTTCCTGCGCGTGCGAGTTACACGCCGGGAAAAAATTACATCTGCATGCTTTTAACTGTTTTGCGGATGCTAATGCATCCCTATGGGCGGCTTGATTTGCAGATCTCCAACGTGGGTTCCCCAAATCAAATCTGCCCATGGACATTGGGCCTAATATAGTGGGATATCCCTAGCATAACACTGTAGTTCTAGTATTTAAGCATTATGGTGCATATAGAAAAGGCTGTTGCACTATTGTACCACCTGTAATTCTTCTTGCTAATGTCAGCCTGGTGACTAGACATTAGCTTCCAATGTTTATGGCTTTACCTCCACAACTTCTATAGCTTCTCCACTCCCTGCTTGTTTGGTGTAATACTGGCTGCGATTCTCTTTTTTTCTTCCCATTGCATTTGAACTCACCCTTAAGGCAAATTGATAAAACTGGTACGACGAGTACTTCCATGGGTATTGTTCTTGTGTAATAGGTGCTTCTGCTCTACATTTTACTAATAGGTTATTTAATTACATCTTGTGCTGTGTTTGGATTCAAACACTAAAAATGATATGTTATGTTTCATTTTACATAGTTTTTCTGTGCAGACTTGAGTTGTCACCTTAATTTACGGCCCGGATCTGCAGCTGCATTGTGCAGCGTGTAATAAAGTATGATGCTTTATTTCTGGAGAATCAGAGGGGTGTACAACATGTTGGAGAGAAATATACTTCGGACTCTTTTACCACTCGATGGCTGCTCCATAGATTTTCCTATAAATCTATTAGTATATGAGATGTACCGTCATCACCGAGATGGAATCTAAATGCTACAATAAAAAATAACTGATGAGCAACCATAGAGATGACCTCGACAGCCCATCCACCCACCTACAAAAATACCATAATTTACTGCACAATATTATAAGCCTTAGCCGTTTCCAGGAGATGTTACCACTTGTGACAAAATAAAGTATGTGTTCATAATTCACATAACCATACCATTAAGCAAACTTTACATCACTTGTCAGTGCTTGGAGAGGCTGGGAATTCAGATTGCGTGCTGAAAAATGGAAGTTACCTTCCTAGATTAAATGACTCTGCTGGAAGATGAGAGAAACGTCTCATTTTGTTGCTCTTTTCTAATTAGAGAAGAAGCCATGTATGGAGAGGCAGGATGCCTCTTCTTGTATCTGTGAGCAGCTGCTCTACAGTTCACTCCCAGACAAAGAAAAAAGGAGAAAATGTGCCCTTTGACTCCACCTTGCCGTGGGTCACAGACCAGCTGGAGGGGGTTGAGAAGAAACATGGCACGTGCTGTGTCATTTTCTACTAGGCTTACTTCTTATTTGGCCGGAACGTTATGTTTTATGGATTAGCAGTCAGCATACTTCAAGTCATCTCTCTAGTTCAACCTCAGCTCAACATCACAGTAGTGATCTACATAGAAAGCATGTGGTCCTCTAACGGTGGAATTAGGGTAAATAATATTTAGTTCATCTGCCATTTTTAGATGATTAGATTTTTTTATTTAATCTCACCATTTTGCAGGACTGGTCTATGGAAATACCTCTTAGGATTCAACATGGATACATTTTAAGACACAATGCAAAGTAATGATGTGCAAGAAGGAAACTTAGTGACTCCACAGAAAGTCAGGTCATTTATTTCGACTTTTATTTTCTATTTAAAAATATTAAATTTTTAAAAGTTTTATACAAAAATACAACCCCCTTGAGCTTTTTGGTTCACAACAAAAATAGAATGATCTAAAATGTGGACTTTTCTTTAAAGCCGCCTGCACACGACCGAGTCGGATAGCAGCGGGATGCAGTCCCGTGCCCCTGCAGAGGGCTGCGGCTTACCCGCTCCCGGCGTCTCCTCTCTGCGCTGTGTGCCGGCCAACAGGCACATGCGCAGAGAGGAGCCGGCCCGTCACCACTGATTTTTCTGTGCGGGCCTCTGCGAGACCCGCACAGAAATAGAACATGCCGCGATTTGTTTTCCATGTGTGATTTCACACGGACAAATCACAGCCATCTGCCTAGGATTGCGTTTTCTAATGCAATCCTATGGCAGCAGCCATGGGCGGAAATTCTGCGGAAATCCCACTGCGGAATTTCCGCCCGTATGCAGGGGGCCCTTAAGGGAACCTGTCATCAGGTTCATGCTGCCCGAACTAACAACACCATAGACCTAAGATAGGTATGCACCGTGCCCCTACGTAAGTGTTATTTTGAGACACTGTGGCATTTCAGAAAAAACACACTTTAAATTCTGCCTCAGAATGGAGCCCAGAGTCTCAGAGGCGAGCCGTGCCGGCTTCTTCAAACCCGCGGCATGCTGACTGACAGCTCTCTCGCTTTTTGTGTATAGGGAGAGAGCTGTCAGTCAGCATGCTGTAGGTGGGGAGACGCCGCTGTGACCCGCCTCCTTTAGTCAAAACTTCAAGTCAAACTTCAAAGTGTGTCTACCCTGATGGGCCGCAGCATTACAGAACAGCACTAACATGGGGGCACAGGGCATATCTGTTGTCGTTTCATGTTGCCTGTAGTTCTCCTGGATAGGTCATCATTGGTTAAGAAATGAGAGTCCATAGCTTGGGACCCCTGTTCATCAGCTGATCACCCCCTCAGCAGCATACATCGTCAATGGTCAGAGGAAGCAGGGGGCAGCGCTGGCTTCACACCAATTGAAATCAATGGGAGCGTCACGCAGTGCTTACACTTCCTGTGGATGCAACGCCCTGACTGTGAGAGGAAGTATAGGGGTAGTGCAGCACTCCCATTGATTTTAATGGGAGTGAAGCCAGCGCTGCCCGTGCTTCCTCTGACCATTAACGATGGATGGGGAATAGGTCATCAGTTAAAATAGACTGGAATACTTCTTTAATGAGACATATATAGTGTGCCAGTATCACCTACATAGAATCTAAATGGTACCATAAAAAATAATGAGGACCCACGAAGATAACCTGGACATCCCAACATGGTTACAACTGGATCAAAAGATCATTGGGTAGAAACAATGTTTCATGAATAACCACCAGATCCTGTTGATCATACAGTATGGCCAGTATGTACAGTTATAAAGTTGAGTGTGAAATGCATAAAAGTACTGGACATAAGCTCTTGTCCTGTATACTGTACATTGGGCCTGCAGAATATTTTTCTTCGGTAGGCTCAGACAACCCCCAATCCGATGACTGGTTTTATAGCATACATTAGCATTGCATACAGTGGAATTGTTTCTCATATACCCAGTTATGTAAACAGGCAGTCCTTGGCCATCCTGCTATAATGAAACTTCTACAGTACGTGTCTTGCAGAGAGCAGCAAAGACATTTCCTGTTGTACAGGTTGGTGCACGGCATTCTTCTTTTGCTGAAGGACAGATTTTTTTTTAAGCTTTGAAAGAGTATAATGTCAGCTGGCAACACTGGCACCGGACATACTGTAGCATCATACCCTCTATACCGTACCTCAATATTAGGGAAGCAATGTAGGGAAGACAACTGTAATCTTCCCTCCCGACCAAGATGAGATTATGTGTGTTGGTTGGGAGACAAGTAGTCTTTCAATGTAATAAGACGTCACGGTCTGATAAGACGTCACGGTCTGAATACTTACAAGTAAACCTGACATTACATTTGCAAAGTAACTGTTCTCGTAGATAATAGGCAATTAGTTTTGGTAGACATGGCAACTGGTGATGGCGTCATTACCTTATACCGCTACTTCTCCGCATTAGTCATAAGCAGCAGTCTGAGATACCAGATGTTTGCTGGCAGTCAATAGGAGAAAATGAAGTTCTCTACATACAGTACAATGCACCTTGTTTTTCACCTATAAAGGCTTCACATGAGCGTATGCCTATTTGTGCGTGCATCTGTGCTGCATTTCTGCGGAACGGATGTGGCTCTTTTTGTGCGTGCATCAGCATATTTTACTGTACTTTTTGCACGCACAAGACGTGCATTCGCACATGCTAGGAAAAAACCTCCTCCCAGCCATTGAAATAACTAATTAGTCTAATGAGTTCAAGATGTGTTCTTTTTCCTGTGCAATTACGCAGTGCTTGACACATCTCCTAGCATATGGCGTGCACATTTTCACATCCCCATTGATTTCTATGGGGACTTTGATGTGCAAATGTGCAGGAAAAGAGAGCATGCTGCATAATATTTAGTGTGATTGTTCTCAGTAAGGGCTCCTTCACACGAGTATATGCATTTTGATGGTCGCCCGCCCCCATGCACTGTAAAATTGCGTGAATGAAGAAAACTCCTGAGCTTAATTAGCGTTTTCTCGTCTTCTTAATTAGCGTTTTCACGACCGGGTGCGATGTGTTAGCGAAAAAATACACTGCAGCCTGAAAATTCCTCACTCAGCATAAATTCTCAAAATGACTTCAAATGTCTAAATAGAGGCACCTCTAAGCTTTTCCCTGCAATAGACGCTGCTAGACTCCCTCCCCATCCCTTTTTTCTAGCTCCCATAGGAGTCTATGGGAGCCAGCAGCGTATATCGGGTGAAAGATAGAGCAAGACCTATCTTTTCCGGCAAAAACTAATAAAGCCTAAGCCCTCATGTCCATGGGCATGCACGGTGGAATCCCGCAGCGGTTTTCACCCATACCCGCAGCCATGAGGCCAAAAATGACAGCATACTCACATGTCCGGACACTCCATCGCAACGGACCTTCCTTATCCTGCTAGGCTGATGTGCTTGGCACGCCGGCAGCATGCCGCACGCATGCATACTTTTAAAAAAATCTTCTGCTCTCCCGCGATACGCAGCACAACACAAAAACAGCTGCTGGTGTGCCGCGGGAGCCGTCCGTGCGAGAGACCCACAGGAAAATGGAGCATGCTTCGATTTCTTCCCGTGCATACGATCCGCACGTCGGGAAAAAAAAAAAATCACATCCACTTGCATTTATTTGCCCTGGGGGTCACGGCAGCGCCGGAGAGGTAAGTATATAATATATATTTTCCTTTTTTACACGAAAATTTCTCTTTTTTTAGGGAAGGGCTTATATGTAAAGCCCTTCCCTGAAGCAGAATGCAGGGGTGCCAGTAGACTATTGTTTTCAATGGAGCCACTGGCAGCAGCCGCGGCTCCATTGAAAACAATGCACAGACCTGCATTGACACGAGTTTTTGCACCTACATGGGTGCGCACCTATGTATGCACAAAAACACGCTTCTGTGAAGCCACCCTTTATCTGGACTCAATACAGTACAGTTTCAATACAGTTTCTGTAGGCATTTCTCGCTGTATTTGTATTAGCTTAGAATTAAGCTCCTTATACATGGTGATTTTTATGCAAACTGCTTGTTAGATGGGGCGGTTTGCACGATAATTGTGCAATGTAAATGCATGCAGTAAAAGACCGATCTGCAATAAACCACTGATCACATCTTTCATGTAGACCATAAACCATTGTTCTGCCTGGTTACTGTGAATAGAGGCAGGCTAGCTGGATGATCCCGCTGCACTCTGCCTCCATTCAATGAGCCATGATTGCTCCGGAGTGAAAGCACAGGAGCGATCTTCGCTGGGAAGGCTGTCGTCCTTTGTGAAAGAGGCTTCATAGTTAACTATCATAAGTAAATCTAGATAAACAGTATTATGGTTTTA
Source organism: Eleutherodactylus coqui (assembly GCF_035609145.1). Classification (NCBI taxonomy): domain Eukaryota; kingdom Metazoa; phylum Chordata; class Amphibia; order Anura; family Eleutherodactylidae; genus Eleutherodactylus; species Eleutherodactylus coqui. Next base: position 228,363,603 of record NC_089838.1, on the reverse strand, counting down.
AATAAATAATTGTTGCACCTCGCAATAAATCCAGATACTCAGAAATTACGCTAAAAGTGATTCATACAACACTGAATTCAAGTTCTGTTTGAGCTCAGCCTTTATCGGCCCAAACTTCAGTTTCACCTTTAGGGTGCCTATCCACTAGTGATATATTTTCTTGTTTTGGTATGGCGAGTGCCTTGCCTCGCAGGGAAAATTCTGCGATATCGCTCTGTGGTTTCAATGGGGGCGGCGGCAGCAGCACCAGCCCCATTGAAAACATAGGAAGTACATCGCAGACTTTCATGAATGGCTGAGCTCTGCCTGTGATTGGCTGAGCGTTGTTACCAATCACAGGCAGCGCTCAGCTGTCATTCAATGGCTGTGCGCCGCATGTGATTGGCTGAGTGCTCAGCCAATGAAACCAGCGCTTTCTGGGGGCGGGAATTTTTCAATCCGATGCAATTTGCTGTCCAATGCAAGTTGGGCTCGAGTCTGTGTGCATTTAGCCTTTTTACAATGTCTCAATTAATAAATCTGTCTACAAACCTCACTCCACTCAAACCCTGTAATCCTTTGTAGACATTTTTGAAAAGCGTTTAGTGAGGCTCAATATCTGTTATTTTTGGAGCAAATGAATAGTAAGTTTGTCTAAATTGATTTTCATCGAAAAGAATGGTGGGACTTATGTCAGAATTGTGGTGCAACACCAATAGTACATGTGCCCTGGTATATTTACGTGGACACATATATAAATCCTTGCAGGGGTATTCCGGATTTTTATACCTGATGACCTACCCTCTGGATAGGTCATCAGTAATTATGGTCAGGACTGGATGTCTGGTCCTAACCATAATGAGTAACAGGAAATGTAATAGAAGCGCAGCGTTCCCATTGGTCAGGTCATCAGTTGTAAAAGCCCGGAATACCCACCTGAAGCGGCAGGTCTGGATATTCTTAATATACTCAAATTCATTTACACAAGTAGTCTCTGCTGTATGGAGGAGGATGTACATAAACTTGGAGAAGGAGTTAATAAAGTATGTCAACTAAAAATTTGTGACATTCACAACCCAATATATTTACGTGTGCAGAAAAATATATAAAATCCCACTGACTATGCATAAATACACAGCAAACATGCAGGTGTCCTGCGTATTTACGCACACCCATTAAATTTAATGGGCTATGGTGCATAATACGCTCCAAGATAGGGCATACTGCTTTTTTGAACATGACCTAAAGCTGCATGAAAAATACGCAGCTGCAAATGAACCCACTGAAATCCATGGGTTCGGTTCACTGCATATGATGCGCATAATATGCTGCACAAGTACGTACGTGTGAGTGAACCATAAGAGTAAAGTTTTTTATAGTCTCATGTGCATTATACATGTAAAAATAATGCCTGGTAAACTATTCTTTAATGCACTCATTTACAATGGCTGGCATGGGAGAATGAGCAATAATATTACATGCATAAACACATGCATTTTTCATGGTTTGTTACCGGTCAGTAAGAGAAGTGTTTTTTCCAATGTCATAAGCATTACAAGCATGATACATAGCATAGAGACGTAGTGTGCCAGAGTTGGAGGTTAGTGTCAGATAGTAAAGGTTGGGGGATTGATGTTATAAACTGTCCTCTGCTTCCTGGTATGTTGTCCTGGTGTAATGCGGTATGTGTCCCCCAGTATAAGAGGACCCAGGTAGTCAGGCAGAAGTGACAGAAACCTTGCCTGTTTATTGTGAATCCAGATGATGACAGGGTTGACATCCATACAGTCATTCTCTCAATTTCCATTTGAAAGTGGTGGCTGGAAGTACTACTGCCCTTCTGTAGAATCCCGAACTGCTACCCTGGGTTTTTTCACCAGGGCATCAGGATAATCATGCAATCTGCACTAAGCACCTTTTTTCTCCAAACATAAGATCCAGGAAAATAGCTGTACACCTGTGAAGATCTGTCCCTCAGGTCGCTTTCACACGGGCGACAAAATCGCACAATTTTCTCGCGATGCAACAGTACTACAAAAGAAAAGATTTATGTTAAGCCCATGCATTCCAATGGGCTCCCTCACATTACCAATGTTTTGTAGTCTGAGACATTGCGAGAAAAAAAAAGAATTGCGGGTTGTTGAATATTGCCGCGATTTGCGCTGTTTTGTAAACCAGGTTTCCTTATGGAGCCTTCCTGTCTGTTGCATTGCATGAAAACGATGTAACTTTTACAGTAGGAAATATACTCTTTCCCCTAAAATAACCCCACAAAAAACAATATATCACCTAACTGGCGCTGTCAGCTCCGCCGCACTTCTTCTCTACAGGTTCCCGGCCCTTGTCTGCAGTCTTCAGTCAGTGCTTCCTGGTCAGGGGTTTCAAAAACCTCACCTCCAGGAAGCGCTGGCTCTGATTGGCTGAGCTATGGCAGTTGAGAACCAATCACTGCAGCGCTCGATGAACCAATCACAGCCATTCAATGTGATGGTTGCGATTGGTTCAGCGCTGATTGAAAACCACAAGCAAGTGTGTCGGAGCTGCGGTGAAGAAGTGCAGCTAAGCAGACAGCGCCTGTTAGGTGATGTATTGTTTTTTTTGCTTTTTTTAAATACAACCTGAGTTTATTTTCAGGGTTTGGCTTATATTTCAAGCTCCCCTGATAATCCTGGCAAAAGAGCGCTACAAAGTCACAAAACTTTGTAGTGACACAAAATCGAGAAAACGTAGCAATATCACACAGATGCAATATTACTGCGCTTTTCTTGCATCGAAATCCCTGTTGCCCATGTGAAAGAGGCCTTAAACTAGCCGTCTGTGCGCTTGTTACTACACCTGCTTTTACTCTTCTCCTTGACCTGAAACTTCTGGAACTTTGCAAGGGCTTCTAAAATATTTGCCCCTCCCCTTCTAGAACCTTTTAGCTGAAGCCCTCTTAGCTAAAAGCTGATTGGCTGAGAGTTATAAGTCTAGAAAGGAGCTTTTTCACTGAGGCTACTCTACTTCTAAACTGAGCTCCATCATCTTCCAACTACCAGCTTCAAGTCTATACATTAATGCAGTCTGCATGACAAGGTAAAAATGAAACCAGTATAGAAGACAGTAAATTTCGCTGAACTATTTCAACATGAAGTAGTGACCATTGTGTTTCACTACAAACACTGTAGCTTCTATGGGGTCCTTGTGGAGACCCCATGCTGAGAGGCAAGAATCTGTGCAGACCACTCCTGTCCAGATGAACTAAATTGTCCGCAAGTAAACTGTAGAGAATTAGCCAAGAGGGTCCTGGCAAGAATACAGAGAAGGAAGGCAAGTCCCTTTTGCTCTAGGTGTCAAAACCCAGCAGCATAATGGGGGAGGGGACTTTTACCTTTGCTACTGAGCCTTCTCTCTTTTATATAAGCCACTACAATATATTTTTCACATGTTATGTACAAAATATTCATCTGGCATTAGAGCTGGAAAATGAATTTTATCAGAGAATATGTTATGAAGTACTATAATGATATATACTAATATTTAGAAATTTCCAATATTTGTTCCTGTGAAGCATTTCCATAAATCCCGTCTTCTGGGCAGCCATAGCCCATAATTGCAAGGGTTAAATAGAAAGTGAAAATTTCCTCATGCTTGTATAAGACTATTCTCTTACTTATAGGACTGAGACTACATCGGCAAGTGATGTATAGAGACGCCATATGTTTTATATACGCACAAGCCAAAGAATGCTAAACAGAAAGAGCAGCAGCGCCACAGTGTGGAGAGTCTGGGACAGACAGCAAGAGCTCAGCACCCAGCAGGAAAGCATGAAGAGGAAGTTGTGTCGAAGGATAAAAATCCTAATATATCGAGGATGGAGTATAAGGATATTCTGCATAATACTGAGCATAGTGCCATATGTAGCAGAATTTGGGGGTCAGTGAGAAATGTGCAGCCATTTTCTTATAAATTACCTCTATTATATAATTTTGTACTTATTATTGGAGTGATCGATTATTTCCAGAGACACTTTTTTGAATCATTTCTCTGCAACAGATGTACGGTCAAACCTCTAGTTTCGTTAGTAATCTATCCAAAAGCAATCGCTAAACCTGAAACCAATGAAACTCGAGGCAATTATTTCCATAGGAATCAATATAAATCCAATTAATTCGTTCTAGACATTCCAAAAAACACACCAAATCACATTTTTGTACAGCGTTAAGCGCTGCTGTTAGAAATGGGGTTACCACTAGGGGCGCTGGTGTCCAGTTGGTGCGGGATGCTCGTCCTGGTGCTGCAGGGGCCCGGGCTGGAGGCTCTGTCCGGGGTTCCCCCACTCTGGTGGTTGGTCATGGCAGCTGGCGGTGTGTCCCACGTCGTACCCGTTGGTCAGCAGCACAGCGCTCGGGCCTGTGTGCGCAGCCGGGGGAAGCCGCTTTGTGATTCCCCCTGGTTGTCATGTGACTTCGCCCTGCCCTTTGGGCAGTGTGTTCTGCATATATACCTTGATGAGCCTGACTCTGCTCCAGGCTTCCCCTGCACTGACAGATCATCTATTGCTGTAAGTGAGGTTTGAGAACCCCAACTCCAGCAATAGATTGCTGTGATTGGTTCTCAGTGCTGGCTCAATGCCCAATCACAGCCATTCATTGACTGGCTCAGCCAATCAAAGCTCGTACAGTACAATAAAATGAATGCATTATTTATTAATAAAATGCTAAATTGCTGTGTTTTGTCAATTTGCTTTCTAAATATGGAATAAAAAGCGATCAAGAAGCCTTATACATCCCAAAATGACACCAATGAAAACTACATGTCATAGTGAACCATAGTGAATGTCGTAAAAACAAAACCCAAAGAAAAATGGTGGAATTGCTGTGGGGGTTTTTTTATGCCATATCCTTTAAAAATTAATAAAAAGTTATAGCATATATTAGATGTCCCCCAACAAGGTGCCATTAAAAATAATAACTTATCTCACAAAAATCAAGCCCTACAACTATGTCAACGGACAAAATGGAAAAAAGATCGTGGCTTTTGAAATGCGAAGATGAAAGACTGAAAAAAATGTTGCTTCATTAAATACCATACCATGTCATTAGGGGATTAAGGGATCACTGGTTTAAAGGCAACCCTTCACATTGGACATGCAGTCCGATCTGTGGTAATCATGTTATAGAAATAATATATGGTTTTGTGTAAAAAGATTCAGTGATTACAAACTTTCTTGCATTAATGTGCATAAAGAAATAAACATCACTGACTAATTAAGACTGCCCAAGAGGCTCCTAAGGCTAACTTCACATGGACGAATGCGATATCGGACCATGAATCACAGCCCGATATCGCACTCGCCAACATTCAATTTGAAAACCGCCTCACATGACTTTGGGGAAGTAGCATTCATGGAGTTTCAAAGGGAAAACCTTGCATCGCACTGCGTGCACCTATTATATGGTGCAATTCTACTGCCGGCCACATTGAAAACAATGGGAGATGCAGGGCATGCCCAAAGATAGAACTTGCTGTGATTTGCAATGTGACGTGGGAAAAAAATTGCTTATGTGTATGACCCCATTCAAAAGAATGATCATATCCGTGCGAGATTTGTCGCAACACAAAAATCTCGCACGATTTTCTCGGTTATGTGAAAGCAGCCTTAGTCCACAACACCCAGACATTTATAAGGAACCTGTCAGTGATTGAAGACAGCATAAGAGATCTTTCAGATGAGCGTACATCAGCCCTGTTTTCAGGGCCGGCCGATATACGTTGCCCATCTGATGCATTGATTTCCAATGCATCAGTTCAGATGGGTGTATTCCTGTTGCGTAAAAATGTCTGTCTGGCAAAGATAGCGCATATAGTGTGCATTCTGGCCGGACATTTTTTCGTCAGCTGGAAAAGATAGTTCTGGAACTATCTTTTCTGGCCGAAATACGACTGCTGCCATAGACTCCTGCTAGCATTACTGTTAAACTCCCTCCCCCTTCAATCCACCTCTCCGCCCCTTGCTGGCTGTCTGCAATGGCAGAGGGAAGAACGGGGCAGGAGCTAGTATGCTTAAGTCCCGCCTCCTCCTCTTGCCTCCGATAGGCTGGAGTGGAGAGGGGGAGGGACTAGTTCTGCTAAGTCTCCTTGACTTACATGTAAACATGTGATAAAAAAAAAGTCATGTGTACTCTACAATGACACCAATGGAATTGTAAGGTCATCCCACGAAAAACAAGCCATCACACAGCTCCACAGAGGGAAAAATAAAGAAAGTCATGCCTCTCTGGGAATGGCGATATAGGAAAAAAAATTCTCTGAAAAACTATTCTATAATCATATCATTTATATTGTATGGTTAATGATGTATGAAGGAAACATAATATAGTAGCAGTTTTTTGTATAGCTCGGCTTCTAAAAATGCACTAAAAAGCGATCAAAAAGTTGTCTGCACCCCAAAATGGTAGCAATGAGAACATCAACTCATGCTGACACTCATACAGAATCATAGATGGAGGAAACAATAAAGGTTATGGTCCTCTGAATGTAGAAACACTAATATTAAACAAAGGTAGTAAAGCAAAAAAAAACTACCCAAATCTGGTATCATCATAATCATAGTGAGCCACAGAATAAAGATAACACGTAATTTATCCCACATCTGTAAAAACGAAACCCGTACAACAATGAGGGATTGCTGATCCCCCCCCCCCCCCCCAAAAAAAAAATGATTAAGTCTCGATGTACTCCAGGCAGCTTACACCCCTACATTATAATGTGACGTACCAATAAGACTCTAAACAAAACTACTATTTCTTGCGCCTATAGATGAATACTCTAGCAGAGGTCCCCAACTCCAGTCCTGAGGGACCACCAACAGGTCATGTTTTCAGGATATCCTATAGTAAGAACACCTGTGGAAATGTCTGAGGCACCGACAATAATTACATAACCTGTGCAATCCTGAGGAAATCCTGAAAACATGACCTGTTGGCGGTCCCTGAGGACTGGAGTTGGGGAACACTGCTCTATAGGATGTAGTTTCCCAACTGGTGTTACTTTGGGAGGTTCCAGTGTAGTGGGTACCTCAGGGGCTCTGAAACTGAAAATTATTCCGGCAAAGTCTGTGCTCCTTTCTTTCTGAGCTCTGCCATGTGCCCAAACAGCAGTTTACATCCACATTTGTATTCTCAAGAGAAATTTCGTAGCAAATTTTGGGGTGATTTTTCCTTTATTGCCCATTGTGAAATGAAACATTTGGAGCCAACGCTACATGTTTCTGGAAAAATTGAATTATTCATTTTCAAAGCCCAACTCTCAAACACTTGTGGGGTCAGAACACTCACTATATGCTTTTACAAATTCCTTGGGGGATGTAGTTTCTAAAATGGGGTCTTTTGAGGGTGGTTTCTTATGTCTTGATACGTCAAGGCTTCTATAGACCCGAAATGGTCCCTGAAAAAGGGAGCAATAAATTAAATAAGGTGCGCCTACATTTCTAAGACCTGTGTATGAGTCGTGTTGCCACATGTGAAATATTTCTAAAAACTGCAGATTCAGGGCAATAAATATTGTTTTGTTTATCTGATAACCTCTGCTGAGTTACAGAAAAAAATTGTGAAAATCTGCAAAAAAACAAAATGACATTTTTAAATTTCCCCTCCATTTTGCTTTAACTGCTATAAAACACCTAAAGAGTTAATGGACTGTGTAAATGCTGTTTTGAAAACTTTGAAGGGTTCACTTTTAAAATAGGGTGATTTATGGAGGGTTTATAATATAACGTCACTTCAGAATCAAATGGATCCCATAAAAAATACAGTAGGTTTTGCATATTTTCTTTAAAAATGAAAACATTTTTCTGTATACATAAAAGCTTACTAACATCCCCCCAAAAAATGTTAAAATAAGACTCTAGGGGTGCCTTCACATTTGCGATTTCACTGCGTTTTTTTTACGTAAATGTCAATGGGACTTTCTAATGTTAAAAACACATCGCACAAAAATTTTTCTACATATTATGCAAATTTAGGATTTTGTTTTAGTAAATAAACACAAAACATGTGAACCAAAATTTACCCCCAATATAAAGTACTGTGTGTCACGCGAAAACAATCAAAATCGGTTGGAAAATTAAAAGCGTCCCAAAGTTATTACGACATAATTGGATGATGTTTACAAGCCCAGAACTGGCCGTGACTCCAAGGGGTTATTTAACGCACTTTGGAGAAACTGGACACTTCTTCATATTGTTTGCTGTGTTTACTGTGGATAGATTGCTCATGTTTTAAACTATGGACACTATAGATGGTCCCATTGCAAACAGCGGCAAAGGGGGGAGAGGAGAAGAAAAAGGGGAGGGAGTTTAGTAGTCACGCTGCTAAACTCCCTGCTACCTCCCTTCTCCGGCAGCTGTCATAGGCTCCCACAGAGTCTATGGCAGCGTCGGTAGTCTGGCCAGGAAGATAGTTCCAGGACTATCTTTCCTGCCTGGCGTAAATTCCCTGCCCAGGAATATACCTGTGTGATCTGATGCATTGGAATCCAATGCATCAGATGGTAGTGTATATCGCTCGGCCGTGAAAACACCAGCTGATATACGTTTGTGTGAATAAGCCTTTATCCAGAGGCCACAATAAGTATATTTTATTAGCATTTCAAAATTGCTCTGGTAGACTTAGGCCAGATTCACACAAACATATTTGTGCAGCATATCACGCACGTAAAATTTGCGCACACAAAACGCAGTGAATAGAACCCATTGATTTCAATGGGGTTCGCTCACAAAAGCATATTTTTCATGCATTTTGCTTGTGCAGAAAAAATAAGCAGCATGTTTTATTTAAGCAGGGAAAGAGCACATATTGAACTAATGACACTAACTGCCTATTTCAACGTCTCGGAGCATGGGTGCGTGTATTTTTGTTTGCGCAAATGTGCAAAATTTGCGCTTGCGTAGAGTACAGTAAAACACGCACATCCGTGCACAAATATGTAATGCCTATTGCGTAAAAGTGCTTATGTCATGAGACACCGGCCTTAGAGCTGCATTGATAGCATATTGACTAGATTTTCCTTCAATGTCTGATCTGTGGAGGTTTCAGCAGATCCCAACCGATCCCTGGTAGTATGGCAGATAGCTAACTATAGAGCGCAATTACAATATTTACTCCACATAACATAAGTTAACATTAACACCTAAAGGGCACCTTCACACTGGCGACAAAAATCGCACAATTTTTGCGCAATGTGAGAGTGAAAAAGCAGAAATATGAAACCAATGATTTTCAATGGTTTCCTCCACATTTGTGATGTTTTCATTCATGCACTGTTGCGATAAAAAAAAATTGTTCTGCGTTTTGCGTTTTTTTAAAATCTCCCATGTTTCCCTATGGAGCCTCCTTTTTATCGCATTACAACGCACAAACTTGTGATTTTTGTGTGATGTGATGCAGTTTTTACTCTAGAAAGCCCTACTGACTTTCGCACTAAAAATCGTGACAAAATTGTGTGGTAAAAACATGTGAGAAATTGCAAGTGGTGTTGATGTTTTTATCGCGACGATATTGTGATCGCCAGTGTGAGTCCTGATTGTAAGTATATTAGTTAAATCTTAAAGAAACATCAGGACTGGCCTATTTTGATTCTCAAAGAGACTGTCACCATCGTTTTGCATGCCTCTTTGAGAGCAGCACAAGGTAGTGACAGTCACACTGATTACACTGACATGTCTGCTCTGTGGATCTGTGTAGGAGTTTGGAAGAAAACTACATTTTATTTGTAGCAGTGCATGCACAGAGGACTACATGAAGTAATCCTGGATACTCATGAGCTGCAGGCTAGCTACACCCCCCATCCAACCAATGATACACTGATGTCTGCCTCTTACTGTGCATAGAGAGCTGACAGTCATTGGCTGGAGGGGGGGGGGGGGTGGCTCATGAATATGGAGGACTACTTCTGTGCCTGGCTGCTACTAATAAAATTGAAGTTTCTCCAAAACTCCTGCACATATACACATAGCAGACATATCACTGTAATCATTGTGACAGGTACTACCTTATGCTGTAATCAGTGAGGTCTGCAGAAAGATGATAACAGGGTCTCTTTAACCACTTAAAGGACATAGCCTATTTTTGGTAAATACGGCACAATGATTTTGGGGTGGTAAAAATTTTCAACTTCACGTTTCAAAAGCTATAACTTTTTTTTTTTTTTAATCGGCATGGTCATATGAGGGCTTGTTTTTTGGCGTGGTAAACTGCTGTTTTTATTGGCATCCTTTTTGGGTATACATAATTTTAGAGGGCAGGGAGATTAAACACAAATTCTGCCTTTTTTTTACAATGTTAAAGCCCATTTACACGTAACGATATCGCTCAAAATAAGTTCAAACGACCAAAAATGAGCAATCGTTGCATGTAAACGCTAGCATTGTGCAGTTTTAGTTTGAGCAATGATTTTAAGGTGAATTTAAAATCCATCATTCATCTACTAAGAGGTAAAGCAAACAATTATCTCTCAGTAGACTGCACACTGTTCTCTCCACGGGAGTCGGCAGATAACATTGTAATCTGCTGTCAGCCTTGAGCAGAACCATGCAACTGTGTACACAGCTGGGCATCTGATTAATCACACACTGGGCTCTGCAAACAGCTCCTGGAGGCCTTTTTACATGCAAATGAAGATGATAAAGTGTTAACTGCCATTAACACTTTATGCAAATAGATTGCAAAATCTTTCAATCTTTCAGTCCTTTAAAAGATTATCTTTGCGTGTAAATGGGCCTTTAATAATGCAGCATAAATGGCATGCTAACTTGATTCTGTGTGCTGGTACGATTATGACAATACTGATTTTTTCATTAGGTTTTTCCCTTTTTTCACAATAAAACCTTTTTTGGAATTTTATTTCTTTTACATTATTGCATTCAAAGTCACATAACTTTTTATTTTTCTATGAATCGAGTTGTTTAAGGGCTTATTTTTTGCGTGATGAGCTGTAATTTTTCTTAGTACAATTTTGGGGTTCATACAGCTTTTTTGATCTTTTATTGTGTTTTTTTAGGGAGGCAAAATAAACAAAATAAGCATTTTGCCTCTGTTATTTAGGGAGTTTTTTTTACAGTTTTGTCAGAAAGGATAAATAGTTCAACTTATTGTACAGGTCATTACAAATACGATGCTACCAAACAAGTGGGTTCTTAAATTTTTTTGCAAAATATGTTGTGATTTTCGATGACCATTGTAGACTGGGTTCATACATGGTGAAAATCCCGCGGAAATCTCATGGAATGTCCGCAGAAGGACCGCACAGAAATTCTACAAGATTTCTGCAGCAGAAAGGCAGATTCAAAACCCACGCCGTTTAGCACAGGTTTGAAGCGGCTTGCCCATCTGTGTTCCTCAGCGGTAATCTCTCCCCATAGAGAAGAGAGAGCCTGTAGCGGAAACGGCGATACAATTGACATGTTGCGGATTTGAATTCCATGTGGCATGTCAGTTTCCGTGCGGCTTGTCCACAGTATAAATAATGTTTAGGGACTCTTTCAGATGAGCGTGTTTCACATTTCTGTGTTTCACAGGCATGCAAACACGTGCACCTGCAAAAGATAGGACGTACACGCACCATAAGTCCATGTTGGCAGCAATTAAAGATAGTCAATTTGCCACAGCACTCACAACACCCTAACTTGAAAGGAAGGATGATCTCAAATGTAAGGTGCACGCTCAACACGATCCTGGACCCTGGATCAGATGTACATCAGCCAAACGAAATAGAGAAGAGCAGCACTCCAGGGAATTAAGTTAAAGCGATGTCTTTATTGTGTCCATACATAAGTCCATGTTGTGTGTAAATGTTCCCTGTCACAGTGTTCAGTAATGACGGCATTCCCAGCAGGGAGCAAAGAATTCCCTGCCACAGCTGTCTGAATCCCCTGCCACAGTTAAATTTAATGAATGGCTGAGTTCTGCCTGTGATTGGCTGAGCGCTATTGCCAATCACAGGCAGCGCTCAGCTGTCATTCAATGAATGGCTGAGCACGGCCTGTGATTGGCTGAGCACTCAGCCAATCAGATACAGCCCTTTCAGCAGGCAGGGATTTTAAATAAGAGATTCAGTATGGTCCGGGGGACCAAGCAGAGAAGATGCGCCTGAGCCCCGACAGCGGTGGAGAGATGAGTATATATATTTTTTTATTTTTTACCCAAGCCAGGGCTGATTTTCAGGGTGGGGCCGCCTGCAGACGGCCGGGTCGGAACCCGCTGCGAGAAATCTCACAGTGGGATGCGGACCCGTGCCCCTGCACAGCCCTGCGAAGCCGGCCCGTCACCGGTGACATTTCTGTGTGGGCCTCTGCCACATCCGCACAGAAATAGAACATGCCGTGATTTGTTTTCCACGTGTGTTTTCACGTGGAAAAATCGCGTCCGTCTGCATAGGATTAGATTATCTAATGCAATCCTATGGCAGCGGGCACAGGTGGAAATCCTGCCACAAAATTTCCGCCTGTGTGCAGGGGGCTTAAGACTTATATTTAAAGCCCTTCCCTAAAAATGACTGCAGGGGTTGCCGGCAGCTCATTGCTTTGAATGGGGCCACCGGCAACAGCGGCAGCCCCATTAAAGCAATTGGCACGGACCTTCATTCTTGCATGTTTTGGCACGTACATGGGCGCGCGGTTTTGTGTGCGCACCTATGTATGCACATAAGCATGCTTGTCTGAATGAGGCCTGACTTTTAGAACTAAAGAAAATTAGTAAATGCCATGATATGAACATTCATACCCTATAATATACTGTATACCTAATCTAATCTTTATTAATCTATATATATAAAATAGGATGTATGAGTGTATGTGCCACCATAACTCATGAACGCCTGCAGCAATCTCAACCAAACTTGGTACATATATAACTCATCCCATGGGGACAAATTTGGGGGAATAAGTTAGCCCCGCTACCTCTGGGGTGGGAAGGGGGAAAATGCCAGTATTGCACTTGAGCAGATGGTTTTTATTTCAGTCTTATCTAACATAGACGAGCTCTTCCTCATCATACATTAATATATTACACAGACGAGCTCCACCTCATAAAATACTAATATATTACACAGACCTCCTGCTCCTCAGATAATAGTATCTTACACAAACAACCTCCTCCTCTGCTCCAACTACCACACAGCTTCCCACCAGCACTGAGCCACTATGTACCACACAGAAATGAGCCCAGTTCCCACTCCTATGAAAGCTGTCCAAAAGGAAATCTGTGTTGCCCATAGCAACCAATCACAGAGCAGCTTTCATTTTACCTCAGTAGCATAACAAATGAAAGCTGAGCTGTGATTGGTTACTGCTGCCAACAAAAATTACAGGGGAAGTTGATGAGTTTTGGATTTTTAATTACGCCAGTATTACACAGACCTGCTGCTCCTCAGATAATATCTTACACAGACAACTTCCTTCTCCTCATATACAATATATTATACAGTCGACCTTCTCCTCATGCAGTAAGATATTACACAGCAGACCTCCTCCCCATGCAGTAAGATATTACACAGATGACCTCCTCTTCATGCAGTAAAATATTACACAGAAGATCTCCTCCTCATATACTAATATATTAAACAGATGGCCTCTTCCTTCTCATATACTAATATATTAAATCAGTACAAACATATATATATATATATGTATATATATATATATATATATATATATATATATATATATATAAGATTCAAGCAAGGCCATTAGAAGGAGATTCATGGATGCCCACAAAAGGGAGGTTCAAGCGATGCTCAGAGATATACACACACTGATACACAGATACAGACACACACATACAGCGAAGCAGCATGGAGATGAGGGAGAGAGAAGCGGCATGGAGAGGGGGAAAAGAAAAGCGGCATGGAGCAAGGTGAAAGAGAAGCGGCATGGAGAGGGGGAAAGAGAAGCGGCACAGGGAGAGGGGGGAAAAGAGAAGCAGCACAGGGAGAGGGGGGAAAGAGAAGATGCACGGGGAAAGGGGGGAAAGAGAAGCAGCATGGGCATTGGGGGAAAAGAAAAGCGGCATGGAGCAAGGTGAAAGAGAAGCGGCATGGAGAGGAGGAAAGAGAAGCCGCACGGGGAGAGGGGGGAAAAGAGAAGCCGCACGGGGAGAGGGGGGAAAAGAGAAGCCGCACGGGGAGAGGGGGGAAAGAGAAGATGCACGGGGAAAGGGAGGAAAGAGAAGCAGCATGGGGAGAGGGAGGAAAGAGAAGCGGCATGGAGAGGGGGAGAGAGAGGCAGCACAGAGAGGGGGGAGAGAGAAGCAGCTTAGAGAGGGTGAGAGAAGCGTCATGGAGAGTGAGAGGTGTCATGGAGAGGGAGAGAGAGAAGTGGCATGGAGAGGAGGATCTGCATGGAGAGGGGGGAGGAGCTGCATGTAGAGCTGGAGAGAAGCAGCATGGAGAGGGGCAGAAAAGCTGCATGGAGAGGGGGGAAAGAGAAGCGGCATGAAGAGGCGGGAGAGAGAAGCGGCATGAAGCGGGGGAAAGAGAAGCAGCATGAAGCAGGGGAAAGAGAAGCGGCATGGAGAGCGGGGAAAGAGAAGCTGCATAGAGGGGAAGGAGGAGCGGCATGGAGAGAGAGAGAGAAAAGTGGCATGGAAAGAGAGAAGGGAGAGATTCACAACAACCATTTTTCCAAACATTTTATGTTCGTGTAGCGAACATCGGGTTCTAGTAAATATAAAAGCTGCTTTGGTTCTTTCAGGTGTCTACATTGTTAGTGTGAGTTGAAACCAAACAGAACAGGAAAAAACTATTTATGCCAATGTCAAATGAAATAACTTGCTTTGTAATGTAGACAGTTATGGGATGCATAGAAGTGTATATATATGTACAATGCTGCGAGTATACCACAGCCTTGCACACATCTCAGCCCATATGCTCTGCCAGTAAAAGAGCCAGCAGAGACTACGTATGGGCTGTGATTGGCACTGCGCATGCCCAGAATTCTGATGTCATGGACATGCGCAGTGTGACTTTTTATTTTTTTTAAATTCCTGCTCTATTAAGAGTGCAGTTGCGTATCAAAATGCTGCCCCTTCACAATGCCTGCATATAGACAGTGTTTCATACACAGCCCATTCATGGCCTGCATATGTTACGCAGAGAAATAGAACATGCTGCAATTTATTTTTCCTGTGTATCAATACGCAGTGCCCACAAGCAGGTATAAATGGAAGAATAAAAGTGACTAGTGGATCCAGCCATTACTGTACATATCACTTGCAGATTCCTCTCCTTACCGGTTTGCTATAAGAACTGCAACATTTGGCATCCCCCTAGTAGAGCTACCCATAGGCTCTTGCTTTTTTGTCTAATGGTAAATTTAGGCTAGTCCTGTTTTCACTGCTATCTTGTTTCACTAAAGGGAATTTGTTAGCATTAAATGACGTATTGTATAAATCAGTTTTTTATATTAAAAGATTTTTGGTGTTTTTTTTTTGTTTTTCATATCACAATTTATATTTTAAAAAATCCTAAAATTTTGCATTCTCACACTGACCACTAAGTGGTCAGTTACCGATGATGGATCTGAGGATCCACCATTCACAATAGGTGATGGTCATAGTTCACCTCTTCCCCCTCCCTTCATCTCTGCACTAATCACTGAGCATGACTAGAATAAGCTTCCATAGAAATCAATGAGTCCTCTTCTACTCATTGTGTGACTGGCCTATGATTTTTGCCGCAAATGCTGCTCAAGTAACATGGCAGTTCCCACAGTTATGCATAGACAACAGAATAAAAAACTAACAGCTATAATCATAAAATAAAAAAAATATATGATACATTCCCTTTAAAGAGTTTGTCTTACAGAGATAACCTTTGTCCACAGGCTCTGTTACAGTTTACAGATATCATTGGCATCCCCTGCCTGGGACTACCTATCTCTAAGTACAGTAGGAGTGGCTCCCATTCCGGCTGACTCAGCATAATCATAAGTCATACACTATCACAGACCGAGCAATGAAAAGTCCTCCACAGCATTATTATATTATTTATTTCTAAAGCAATCACTGGTGTGTACCAACATGTACAGCAACTTTTAATAAATACTGTAAAACAAAAATTTGCGTGTCTTAATAGTGCAGCAGTTTGATGAAGTTGCAGGTCAGGTGTGCAAGTCTTGGAATTGAATTCCTCTATACACCCTGTACAGTTAGCCCTAATGGATAGCTAGACTGTCACCTTGAAAAGGCCAGCCCAACATTGCAACCTGAGTGCAACCCAGGGGCGTAGCTAAAGGCTTATGGGTCTGGGTAGAAAAGTTTATCTTGGGGTCCCCCAACTTCTCTTAACCCCTTAATGCAGAGGTGTAACAGGAAGCTCCTGGATCCCAATGCAAAAGCTGTGACAGGGTCCCCAACTATAATTGCTTGATTCATAGTACTGGGCTCCCTATATGGAGAAGAGAGGCCTTATGGGCCCCCTAAGGATCCTGGGCTGGGTGCAACCGCATGCCCTATAGTTATGCCAGTGCTAGTGCCCCTACTCCATGGTTGCATGTTTAATTCTACTGAGCATGCGTAGGACACAACAGAGAGCATAAAAGGTTAGGGTTAATATCTTCATCTGCTTGTACGGATAATCCTTTATCCAACCTGCAACAACCTGTTGGCCTATAAATGTGCACAAGCTTATGTTTTAAAATATTCATTAAAAATGATGCTTTAGTACACACCAGTTATTGTTTCAGCGATAAGTACTGTATAGTCAAGCCATGCAATTCTAGACTCGTTAAGGTGTGTGTTGGCTACAAGAAACTCCCCCCTCAACAATATTAGCGGATTACTTTAATATATGCACTTAAAGGAGAAGTCCAACTTTGAACAACAGTTTACATATTGAATGAATCCGGATGAAAGGTTAATGATTTTGAAAATCCTGTAGATTATAGGACTTATCTTGTATTGATCCTAAGTTACAATCCATCTTATCGTCAAGAACAGTATTCACAATTCTGCTGCTTCTGCTGGAATCACATTTCCTGACATTTCTTACTGGCTCAACATTTGCACAATTTAACAGCATACTGTAAGGATCATATGCTGTGGATATCAAAATCCAAAGTATGGTCTGAAATCCATGCAAATCTTTTTCAATTAAGTATATTTGGGTTTGGTGAACATCATCCATTAGTATTGTACTATAAATTGCCATGGAATGTCGAAGAGCAATCTGCACTTATATTTACATTTCAACTTACCCTTAGGCATATATTTGTAGGTTAGCTTGGTAACTGTTTCCAGAAGAAAAAAAAAAGTAGAATTGTGAATGTTGTTCTGGTGTATAATACGGACTGTAACATAAGATTGCTATAACATAAGTGATGTTCTTACAAAGTTACTAAATGTTACCAGCAAATTGATTCTACAATATATATCTAAAGTGTTCATTGGTGAGCATACACCTTATTTGACCACACAAAGGGTTGTGTTTGCACAATGGGTGCAGAGAAATACATTTTGAAGTCTGTAAATGACACTTACTACCTGCTACAATGGCTGACGACTAGTATATTCTTTCTTTAAGCCCATTAGAGAGTGAAAAGTAAATTGTATTCAACTGCTGGCATTACAAGAGTTTAGAGAAAAGAGAAATGATCATAAATGATAAATGCAATACAACCAATTTCATGTTTTATAAAAACAACTGTCTTCTAGCCCCTGGCTTTGTGTTTCAAGAAAGAATGACACAAGAAACATTTATTTCATTCCACACAATAATTCACCACAATCAAAGAGAGCACTGCAAGGGCAATACCATCTCCCAGCTGCTGATTACATCAAAGCTTTGCAGCAAAAATTCAATTTTATGATGTTAATCTTAGCCTGCCACTCAGAAATTTTCTCTCAGGGATATGATTTTTCTCGGGATTTCATTTTAAGAATGATTTTCTTCTTCTGCAATCAATAAAGATATGTTTTCATCAAACGACTCTATCTTGGCAAAATTCAATTGGCCATTTCAATCCCTTTTGGTGACACAATATTAATTAAAATGGTTTATGTTGAATCTAAAGGGGGAAATTGGGTAGTGGAGCACACAATCACTTCATACAAGAACAAACTCTACAAGATCTCTTTAGTAGCACATGTGGACTGAGTAGCTTGCAGAGAGCTTGTCAGGCTCCATCCTGCACACAAGACTAATGCCGACTATTCCCTAATCATGCCAACAATAATCTTTCTGCCAGTAGTAGTTTCACTCATATCAGTAGTTGTTACATTGTAGTTCTGTCACCATATCAACATCTATGTATCGGTCTTTGGTGACAGGCTCAGGTTTAGTCATACTATTGTAGCTCTACAGAGGCCAAGTACGTAAAGGCCCCTATGGTCGAGCTTAGTAAGTAAAGGGAACTATGGTCACCTAGGAGCATTTTACCATCTGTTACATTGCATTAAGGACCCAATATAGTGAA
Organism: Eleutherodactylus coqui; assembly: GCF_035609145.1. NCBI lineage: Eukaryota > Metazoa > Chordata > Amphibia > Anura > Eleutherodactylidae > Eleutherodactylus > Eleutherodactylus coqui. Next base: position 228,345,176 of record NC_089838.1, on the reverse strand, counting down.
TATTATGGCTCAGTTGAATTGTTAAAGAGACATAAGGGGATGTTTCATGATAAGCTATTAAAGTCTAAAGGTCCATTTACACGCAAAAAAAATCTTTCAAACGATTGAAAGATTGACAGTTTTAGCGATTATTTTGCATAAAGTGCTAATGGACACTAATGTCCATTACCACTTTATTAGCTTCATTTTCATGTAAAAGCGCCTCCGGGAGCTGTTTGCAGAGCACGGTATGTGGTCTGAGCTCTGCACACAGCTCCTTTGTTCTTGCAAGGGCTGTCGGCAGAATACAATGTAATCTCTAATTCCCATGCAGAACACAGCATGAGGTCTCTGGTATCTTCTCTCCTGCTGAAGGCTGGATTTTAAGCTCACCTTAAATGGTGAACATCCACAAACCTGGTATAGGTCCCTTTTACCTGTTCTTTTTATGTTTATAGTATAACAATTATTTTAATAAAAACAAATAAAAGTTTATTTTTAATATTCTTTTTCAGTGAATCACATAATTGCCTTAAAGAATCTTCATTGCCTCTGTGAATTATTCACCTTAAAATTATCGTCACCCGTGAGTGAATGATGGCAGCGTTTACACGCACTGATTATAGCTCATGTGCCATTGTTTGAACAAATCTTGACTGATAATTGCTGCGTGTAAATGGGCCTTAAGTTAGAAAATGGGAATGAATCTGATTGCTAGCTACTACCAACGCCCCCATTTTATCTGAATTACTCTTTACACAGGAGGCCTATTGTATGAATGTCACAGCAAAAGTGGCATTTTAGAAATTCCCAAAAGATGACTTGTTCATATATTAGATTCTGTTTGTCAAGTTCAAGATTCACAGAGAAGTGGATTTTTCATTCCTGTCACAATGCTTGCATGGCCGTGGTCAGACAAGCGTTTTTTTTTTTTGCACGCCTATGTGCGCACAAAAAATTGTGTCTATTAGAACCATTGTTTTCCTATGAAGTGTTCACATGTCCGTTTTTTAGAGACGCAAAATACTTGCACCTGCAAAAGATAGCACATGCATGCCTTGAATGCGCGCAAATAAGGTTCGTGCTATGCGTAAAGACAGATGTGACAGGGGATGAAGGGACTCCCGCGGGGTTCTGGTAATCCCCGCAGGGAGTCTCCTCATCACTGAACACTGTGAAAGTGCTGTTACAGTGTTCAGTGATAAGGGGTCTGCAGCGGGGACAAAAGAATCGCCTTTCACAGCCGTCACAGAGGACCGCGATGCTATCCCATAGCTTTCAATGGGGCTGGTGCTGCTGCCATCCCATTGAAAGAAATGGGATGAAGGCAACTCCTTGCAGCGATTATTTTCGTTGAATTCAATCAATGGCTGAGCGCTCCCTCTGATTTGCTGAGCACTGTGACCAATCAGAGGCAGTGCTCTATCATTCATTGAATGACAGCTGAATGCTGCCTATGATTGGTCACAGCGCTCAGCCAATCAGAGGCAGCGCTTTCTGGAGGCTGGAACTTTTCAATCCCCAGCCACAAGAATACAGATGAAGACTAACAGGGACGCAGAGAAGAGCCCCCCTCCTGAAAATCATTGCTGCAGGTTTTTCCTTTAACCCATTGCTTTCAATTAGGTGGAAGCAATGCCAAAAAAAAACGCTTGCCTGACCGAGCCCTAAAGAGTAACAAATAAGATTGAAACCAGGGAATACTTATGGAATACACAAGCATGAGATTTCATTTGTAGATTTAACTACTAAAAAGGACAGTCAAGTAGAAATAACCCAGCACAGAGACTAAAACAGAGTAATAGGCAAGTCTTTCCATTAAGACTGGATGTTTCAGGTACAAGATGATCTACTACCGAGAGGAACCTTGTGACATTATTTATACATAATATCTGAGGATCACTTCCTGGGTACAGTGTACAATACATACTATATACTATTATCATAGTATATAGCTGGCCATACATGAAATATAATTGTCTTTTTTTACCCACCATTTCGAGATGGCAAACATAAAAGTTGAATGAACGACTGTGTGTAGCTATCTGGTGTGTGACCAGTTTTACATATGTGCCAAAATATGGCAAACATTAACACTAAGTGATTAGCATTGTTGCTTTGCAGAACTGGGGTCCTAGGTCAAATCTAACAAGGGCAACATCTGCACGGAGGTTGTATGCTCTTACTGTGTTTGCGTGAGTTTTTTTACTAATACATTATCCAGCATGCTGAGCTAAAATATAAGCCACAAAACTAATACAAAAGCACTATAAGGTATAATACAAATAATTTGTCAAATGGTATACAACACTGTGTCCATTTTTTGAAAAACAAACTGTTAAAAAAATGCCACAAAGTAAACAAGATTGGCATAGAATTAATATATGGGGTCCATGTTCTGATTGTACAGCATTGTGACACTGCTGATGATAGGGCCAGGTTTACCCTCAGTCCTATGAAATACCATGCAAAATACATCAAATCACTAAAATCAATTGCATCAAATACTGGTACACAAATCTACTATAGTTTTAGATTATAAATGACACTACAATTGCTTGAATTATTTATTGCTGGGGTGCTATCTGAGTAAAGAACATTATTAAGATCATTAAAGTATAAATGAAATATTGAGTAAGTAAATATAGTGAAATATTAATAAATAGTAATACAGCCATTAATGCTATACATAAAGTTACATTGCATTGTGTAAAGAAAGGCCATATTTAGAAAAACCTAGAGATAATATAAAATTATACAGACACACAAACTCCTTGCCTGAAAAGTAGTACGTCATCAAAATTCTGTATTTTAACCAAAAAAATCCTCCAGTGCACATACCTTATGAGGCGGATCAGTGCTCTGTCCTCATCATCTGTGCTCACTGGAGATGTAATGATGTCCCAGAAGAGTAAAACCTGATGTTCAAGCTTGCAGTGTTTTGGGTTACACTAGAATAAGAGCAGTCATGTTGTCAGGCTAAACATGAGCCACATCAGACACACAACAGAGACACGGAGATATCCAACATTAACTCTTCATTTATTCTAGGAACTGACCTTACTAAGAATTCATAATAGTGCTCTGAATGTGTCACCTCGATAGAAGGAAAGAGATGGTGATATCGATACTCATCCCTGGCATATTTGTACATTGGTGGCCAATCAACTATTGATGATAGGTCAGATAGGTCATCAATAGTATGTCACTGGAAAACTCCTTTAATAGAAGCAGAGAAAGCAAAGTGATGGAGTTGTGGGAGAATTTGCATTTCTTACGCCTTCCCTATGTTCAGGCTGTAGTTTGTCTCCCATTTATAGATTATCGAACTAAGAAGAGACAGAAACAGTGGGGAATATGCAATGGAACCCTACTTCTATCAGTCACAATGGAGCACCACTACAAGGAGGATTGCAGGATTCGATTGGAGAACTAATTTTGACTACGCATTACATAGCTGGCCTGTTAATTTCAATGTTTACTGTGTAAGGCTGCCTTTGTCCTGCAATTTATCTTCAAGCTATGCCTCAGTCTGTGAATAGCAAAAATACAAGACCTAATGTCAATGTGAAACTGAGAGGCATAGTATACTGCAAAGGCAAAGTACTGCAGTGTAGTTTCTAAGTGATCAAATGAATGCAGAATCAAATTCTGTAGTGGAAGGAATGATAAAGCCAGAAGGGCAAATTTACGTAGACCAGTGATATATATGTGGCCAGTTTAAATAAATATGCCCCTGTGGCTTTATTGTCTGTCTCAAGGGACATCTCCCTGCGTTTGTCTGATAATTTAGAAAATACACTGTGAAACTTCTCTTTGCAGTTTATTATGCCTCCTAGTATAACTGGTCCATCTTTGGGCTGTCTGTGCACCAAGTGTGAAATCTGTGCCAGCTACGAGGTGGCATAAATTTTAGCTTTCATTTACTCCAGTTTCTGAAGTACAGTGGTTCCTTGGGTTAAGAGTTTAATTTGTTCCATGATGAAGTTCTTAACCCAAAACGCTCATAAGTCAAATCAGTTTTCCCATTGAAATGCACTGAAATGCTATTAATGCGTTCCAGTTCATTTCAATGGGGAAAATTTTACACTACATGTACAAAAAGCAAACATCAATACTCACCTATTGCCGGCTTTCGGTCCTCACGCAGGTCTCCGTTGCTGCTGCAGCCTGCCGCGCCCCTCCTTCACGCCGACAGAGCTTGAATACCCCGCCACCAGCAAGCTAATGCTCTGATTGGTTAATACAGCTCTGCGTCAGCCAATGAAAGACGGCCCTGGGTTAACCAATCACAGCCATTCAATGACATCTTAAATCAAAGCAAAAATTCGGGAGAGAGCCTGCTTGCAAGTCAAGAAGCTCGCAAGCTGAGTCAATCATAAACCAAGGTACCACTGCATAGTAAATCGGATGGGCCGCAAATGACCATGCTCACTTCTAATGTTAAAGCAAAGAAATAAAATACGTGGCAGCAGACAGGGACTGTGGACACCGCTGATGGACAGTGGGGAAAGCCAAGCTGGATAGGAGCGCTGATACCCTGGATGTGACACATCGGGTAATGAAAAGCTTCCTTTCACCTGTTGGGGAATGTGTCTAAGTGGGTGTTGCTTTCTTCTGAACTGCTGTCTATGATTGTGATGTTTATGTATATGTTATGTAGTCTATGTGTTTTTTAAGCTTGATAAAGACTCATGTAGTTGAAACGTCGCTATTTTCACCATGGAAGAATAAAGTGTATCATTGGATACTTGCTGCACCAAAGGCAAATGCCTTTCCTTTGTTTGTTGCTAATGTTAAGCCCTGACCACTTCTTAAAATCATTCTGGACTGACATAAAATGACAAAACGTTGCAAATTTTAGCACATAGGATGGTGTGCCCTAAGATTTGGGACATTTATATGGCAAAAACCAGATGAATTTAGTAAAAAAAAACTTAAAAATGCCAAAATAACCATTTTATGATCATCTCACTTCCACAAGACAGGAACAAAAAAAATAATTAAAAAGTCATATGCACCTCAAAATGGTACCAATAAAAACTACAAGTTGTCACACTACAAATAGGCTTGATACAGCTCTATTGACTGAAAAATTAAAAATTTCTAGTTCTGGAATGTGGTGCCACACATATTGTGTATATAGTTTGTCAAGGATGAACTGATCCGAGCGCTCTCACCACTATGACCATTTGTCACGGCAGAGCATCGATCGATCACTCTAGCGGGATTGCAAGCATGGAGTTGTAAGACTACAGGTGGATTTGTACCCAGCTTTCCCAGGCTTTTGCACGCATGCAGAAAGAAAACTTAAATCCCCCCCTCTAGCACTATACAATACCCACACACTTTTGCTGCCACTAGCAGCTTTTGATTCGCAGGTAAGCTGGAACCCGGACTAGGAATTATTAATACAATCTTTGCATATATAACTGCAAAAAATACTGGTGAAATAGCTTTTTTTTACATTGCTCCCAGCAAAATAAATTAATAAAAGTTAGAATACATTCTATGTACCCAAAATTGGTCCCTATAAAAACTAGAACTCATCCCACAAAATACAAGGTGTCATACAACTACATTGAGAAAAAAAAAAATGTTATGGTCGCTGGAACAAAAAAGGAGAAATAACATTCTAGTTCTTAAGGCTAAAATTAGTTATGTCACTAAGGCCACTCTCACGCATCTCTTTTTTTACTGCGCTTTGAACACCGCGGTAATCACGGTACAAGGCTCCCATTGATTTCAATGGAGCTTTGTAAACTCGTGCTCGATCACAAGCCGCAATTTTCGAGCGCTGTCTGCTCTATTTTACCGCAATTAATGCACCACATCACCCATCAGAATGATAGGGGTGCATTAAAACCCACTGTCGGAGGCAGGAACCTGCGTTGGAAAACTAAAGTAAAAGCGCGTCAAGCATAGTTGCACCAGCGGCAGTGTGTTTTTGCTCTAAGGCCCGAACTAGGCTATTACCTAAAAAATGTGCCTGACTTTTCAGAATACGCTGCCATGTGTGTATATGAGGAATAACACTATTTCTGGCCACTGCATGACTTGTGAAACATGCTCAGTCTTTTCTCCCTCTCAGCTCTACTGAGTAAGGGAGAGATCCCTGGTGCGATGAATGGCTGCTTTTGAAGTTGCTCTGTCTTCTCTGATGTGAGAAGAGATTCTAAGCAAGTAATAAGAGTGAGACAACGATACTGCAGTAGCAAGACTGAGTAGGTGTGACCAGGGGCGTACCTATAGTGGAAGCAGGGGATGCGGTTGCACCCGGGCCCAGAAGCCGTAGGAGGCCCATAAGGCCTCTCTTCTCAATATAGGGAGAATAGCAGTATGAATAAAGCATTATAGTTGGGGGCACTGTTGCAGATTTTGCATTGGGTCCCCGAATCTTCAAGTTATGGCTCTGGGTATGGGTACAGCTGGGGGGGGGTAGGGGGGGGGGGACTTTTGCATCCAGGCCTCTGAGCCTTTAGCTACGCCCCTGGACCAGGCAGAGGAAGGCTCTTCAATATAAATAGCAGGTAGCCCTATTCTAAAATTATTCCTAGAATATCTGAAGATAGAAACATTTTTTTTACCAAGTTCAAATACAAAAACTTTTTATAATTATGAGCTACATTTAACTGTAAACAATATTTTCTATGGGACAATCCCTTTAATACACGTTTTTGCACGGTAAGTGGCTTGCAGCTGACCCTCTAGACATTGTTGAGAAAAGGATAAAATAGGTCAGCACTTCCCAATACAAATCTATATGTGCATGTTAAACCATGGCTGCAACATACAATAGAAGCAGAACCCCCAAAAATGGCAACCTTGGTCACCTGGATGTTGGTAGATGGGCCAATGTAATTTGATCAAATTATATACCAGGAACCTTGCATTATTGAATGTGCTTAGATTATTGATTATAGGTATACCTCTAATAGTAAATGCATTATGAGTGCTGCTGACATTTTTTGGTTTCTGCCTCTAGACATTATTGTCTGTTTGTGGTCCATAAGTCTGTATAGCAGCACCTCATTAAAGGCACATTAGATACATTTCTTTTGGGCTAGCACTGTCCTTTTTGTTTATACATACTTTTACTTTAGGCTTCAACCTGAAGGTATGAGTTCACTGTAAACAGACAGTGAGAAAGGAATGTATTTACTGTAAACATTGCAGACATTGTTAATGTGTGTAGGCCGATGTTACGTAAGGCCTTCTTACACAGTGGGCTTTTATGGTTTGCTGTTTGAAAAGTTTAATTTAAAGGGGTTGTCTCACGAAAGCAAGTGGGGTTATACACTTCTGTATGGCCATATTAATGCACTTTGTAATATACATCGTCCATTAAATATGAGCCATACAGAAGTTATTCACTTACCTGCTCCGTTGCTAGCGTCCCTGTCGCCATGGATCCGTCTAATTTCGCTTTCTTCTGGCGTTTTTAGACGCGCTTGCGCTGTGCGGTCCTCTTCCTGGTGAATGGGGCCGCTCGTGCCGGAGAGCTGGTCATCGTAGCTCCGCCCCGTCACGTGTGCCGATTCCAGCCAATCAGGAGGCTGGAATCGGCAATGGACCGCACAGAGCCCATGGTGCACCATGGGAAAGGACCCGCGGTGCATCGTGGGTGAAGATCCCGGCGGCCATCTTGGTGAAGGAAGAAGTAGGAAGAAGGAAGACGTCGCAGAGCGGGGATTCGGGTAAGTAATATGTTTTGTTTTTTTTTAACACATCCATTGGGGTTGTCTTGCGCCAAACGGGGGGCCTATGGAAGAAAAAAAAAACGTTTTGGCGCGAGACAACCCCTTTAAATCAACTTCTGAAATGAACAGCAATCTATTTGTCACAATGTGTCAGAGGCGTAACTTGAAGCTCCTGGGCCCCAATGCAAAACCTGGAATGGGGCCCCCAACTATAATGCTTTATTCATAGTACTGGGCTTCTTATATGGAGAAGAGAGGCCTTATGGGCCCCCCAAGGCTCCTGGGCCCGGGTGCAACCGCATCCCCTGCATCCTCTACAGTTACGCCCCTGCAATGTGTGAATATGGAATGAAGGCTCCTTTGTGTGACTCCTGTACCAGTAGATATTATGGGTTGCACTCTTTACTTGTTGCACTGCTTTGCATAGATTCTTAACCCCTTAAAAACTCAGACATATTTTAACCTAACCTTTTTTTTTGTTTTAACCTCTCAACATTCTGGTTGCCATAGTTTTTCTTTCGAATTTTAGAAGATATATGTATGAGGCTTTTTTGCAGTACTAATTGCTCTTCATTTGATACCATTTTTGGGTACAAATAATAATCTTTTTTTATGTAGCGCCAACATATACTGCAGCACTTACAACACAGAGGGAACAGAAACAAAAGCACAGTTACATCTATTAAACAGTTGATGGAGAAAGTAGGGGGGGGGGTCTGCTCCAATGAGCTTACTTACTACAAATAATGGGGTGATGCAGAAGGTAAAGGTGCTGGAGCTGTGTAAGGTAAAGCAGAGGTAGAGCCTGCAAAGGATACACTAAGGCCGAAAGCACACGGGCAGAAATTCCGTGGTGAAATTCCGCTGTTGCACACTGCCATAGGATTGCATTAGTTTATGCAATCCCATGCAAACAGCCATGAAAAACTCGTGGGATAACAAAATTGCGGCATGTCTTATTTCAGTGCGAGCTCACACTGCTTCGTCATTGCTGACACGCTGACTCTGCACCACTGCGTGTGTGCGGCTGTGCGACAGACGGCACATCCGCAGAGCAGAGCGAAGACACCGGACAGGAAAGCTGTGGGTCACTGCAGGGGCACAGGGTCGCATCCCGCTTTGAGAATCTCGCAGTCAGAATCCGACCCGGCCATCTGCATTCGGCCTAACTGAGCTGTCAGATAAGTAGGAGGAGAACCAGGAGAGAGCAGTGTCCTTTAGTCCACTGGAGCGAAGCATATTGAGGAGGAGTTTATGGTCAACAGTGTCAAATGCTGCGGAGAGATCGAGGAGAATCAGTAGGGAGTAGTCGCCCCTCGATTTGGCCATCAGGAGGTCGTTTGACACTTATGTATGGGCAGTTTCTGACATGTTTAGAACACAGAAGCCGGACTGTAGAGGGTCAAGAAGAGAGTTTTCTCAGAGATAGCTTATAAAGTGGAGGTAGATCAGGTGTTCTAATAGTTTGGAGATGAAGAGGAGATTTGAGATGGGTCGGTAGTTGGCAGCATCGGTCGAGTCAAGATTCGGTTTCAGTGGCAGTGGGGATATGATGGCGTGTTTGAATGAGGAGGGGAAAATGCCAGAGGTTGAATATAGTGGTGAGATGGGAGATGACAACTGGGGAGAGGGACCTGAGGAGGTGTGAGTGTAGAGGGTCACTAGCGCAAAATGATATATGTTAGTAATTAATTTATATTAATTTGTTTTGAGGGAAATGCAAAACAAAAGTTTTTTCATCAGAATTTTTTATATATTTTTTTAACTGTTAGAGTTTATCTCGCAATGTTTTCGCAATGCGACAGTGCTACAAATTGCACGTATGTGGAGCCAATGCTTTCCTATTGTTTCTTGCACACAAGCAATATTTTGTAACCTGCGACATTGTGAGACAACAAAATCATGGCATGCTGTATACAACCGCGATTTTCAATTTTTTGTAGCCCGGTATTGGAGGGGGTTCAAAGAAGGGCAACTAAACTAATACATGGAATGACGGGACTAGAATACCCAGAGAGGCTATCCAAATTGGGATTATTTACTCTAGAAAAAAGAAGGTTAAGAGGAGACCAAATAACCATGTATAAGTACATGAGGGGACGATACAAGGATCTCTCCCAGGATCTGTTTATACCCAGGACTGCAACGGTAACAAGAGGACATCCGCTACGTTTAGAGGAAAGCAAGTTTCATCCCCAACATAGAAAGGGGTTCTTTACTGTTAGAGCAGTTAGATTGTGGAACTCTCTGCCTGAGGACGTAGTGATGGCAAAATCCATAGAGGAGTTTAAAAGGGGACTTGATGTCTTTCTGGAGAGGAAGGATATTATAGGCTATAAATCTAAGGTTATTTGTTAATCCGGGTTTACAGGCAGGTAGGAACTATTAGGGGTTGATTCAGGGAACAGTCTGATTGCCATTAGGGAGTCGGGAAGGAATTTTTTTCCCCAAAAGGGCTATTTGGCTTCTGCTCTTGGGGGGGTTTTTTGCCTTCCTCTGGATCAACAAAACAGGAGGCTAGACAGGCTGGACTAGATGGACATTGTCTTCATTCAGCCTTACAAACTATGTTACTATGTTTCCCCAATGGAGCCTTCCTTTCTGTTGCATCGCATGAAAACGCGGTTCCTACTGTAAAAGCCCTAAACTAAGCTCTAGCTGTGTAAAAAAAAATAATAATAATACATCACCTAAGAGGCGCTGTCTTCTCCGGAGTGCGTCTCCTCTTGACCTCTGGCACTTCTCTTTAGTCTTCTGCCAGCCCTTCCTGGATTGGAGGATCAAACTCTCCGCCTCCTGGAAGAGCTGGCTGCGATTGGTTCTTGGACACCGTGGCTCAGCCAATCAGAGCCAGCGCCCGGTAAATAATCACAACCATTCAATGAGTGAATGAATGAATGGCTGTGATTGGTTCATGAAGCACCGCTTTGATTGGTTCACGAGTGCCGGGCTCAGCCAATCGCAGCCATCCCTTCCTGGAGGTGAGGATTTTGGTCAAGCAAGTGCCGGGGAGCTTCAGGGAAGAAGACGTGACGAGATGACAGCGCCTCTTAGGCGATGTATTAATAATTTTAGTTTTTTTACAGCAGCTAGGGCTTATTTTCGGGGTGGGGCTTATATTTCAATCCCCCTCAAAAAAACCTCACACATGGTGCTACAAAGTCATGCAACTTTCCTGTGCGTGTGCTCCTCCCTTGCACTGATAGACTGCAGTTGTGATTGGTAACAACTGCAGTCTGTCACTGCACTGCCGGCCGTGTGACTGGTCCAGATGGTGGTGCAGTTACAGTATTAGGAGCTGAGGAGGAGGGTATGTGGTACGACAAGATATGTACCGCATGTAATCTTGTATGCACTTATACCAGCCATACATATAATTATATACAGGAGATCTCCAGATTATATCAGCATGCTCCATATCACTATATACAGGAGATATACATCTGCTATATATAGTGATATGGAGCATGATGGTATAACCTGTAGATCTCCTGTATATAATTATATATGTACTACTGGTATAAGCTAGAAATCTCCTACATATAGTGATATTGAGCATGACGGTGTAACCTGGTATATCACTATATACAGAATGTAGAACTTATAGCAGCTGTACGTATGTAATTATATACAATAGATATCCAGGTTAGGGCTCCTTCACACTGGCGAGGGTGATATCAGGCTGTGAATCCCATCCCCATATCGCACTCCCTGCCATGTAAAACCCGTGGATGGGAGGAGTTGTCATATGAAATAGGGATAAAGGGAATCCCCTCCTGCGGCTGCGACAGCCGGTGTGGAGGATTGCGGAGTTCTCCCATTGTTTTCAATGCTGCCGCCGACCCCATTGGGGGCAATGGGCTATTGGCTTTGATCTGGCAGCTACATAGAACATGCTGGGATTTGTTTTCCGTATGACAGTGCCATGCAGGAAAACATCACTCATGTGTATGAACCCGTTCAAAAGACTGGAGTTCATATTTGTGCAAGATTTGTGCAACGCACAAATCACGCACGATTTTCACGCCAGTGTGAAGGCGGCCGAAAGGTGGTTTCACACCTGCATTGGGGATTCAACTTTTCTGCTCCATTCAGGGAGCAGGAAAGAGGAATCCCCATGGTCGAACAGCCCTATCTCTGGACGGAACCGAACAGCGTTGGATGGACCCCATTGACTATAATGGGGTCCATCTGCTTTTTGCCCCACTGCCTGGCTTTTGGACAGAAGAAAAAGTGAATGCAGAACTAGCGGACAAAGTTCCTGACGCAGATGTGAATCTGGCCTTACACCAACATGGCCAATATCACTGTACACAGGAGATATATTTACATCTCCCTGTCAATAGTGATATGGACCATACTAATATAACCTGGATATCTCCTCTATATAATTTCACACCATGGACACAATTAAAAAATCAAAACCTGCACGTATTGTTTAGATCCCCCTCGGCCCCCTCCTCTTCTCCATCTACACAGCCCCTATTGGACAAATAATTAGGAGTTATGGCTTTCAGTACCATCTCCATGCTGACGACACCCAGCTCTACACCTCTTCTCATGACCTCTCTGCACTATTCCTCCAAAACATTACCGACTGTCTGTCCGCTGTCTCTAACAGTTTGTTTTCTCTCTACCTAAAACTAAACCTCTCTAAAACTGACCTACTGGTGTTTCTGCCCTCTGCTAACCGACCTCATCCTGACATCTCCATCTCAGTGTCTGGCACCACCATAACTGCCAGACAACACGCCTGCTGCCTTGGGGTTATTTTCGACCCCAATATCTCCTTTACCCTCTATATCCAATCTCTCACCCAAACATGTCAGCTGCACCTCAAGAACATCTCAAGAATTCGTCCCTTTCTCACCGTGGACATGCTAAAAACGCTCACTATTGTCCTCATCTACTTTTGGTTCAATTACTGCAACTCATTGCTGATCGGTCTCCCCCGCGCCAGACTTTCCCCTCTCCAATCTATTCTGAATGCCGCAGCCAGGCTCATCTTCCTGTCCAAGCACTACTCAGACGCCTCTGCCCTGTGCCAGTCACTGCCTTGGCTGCCTGTTAAATACAGAATTCAATTTAAGATCACTACCTTCATCCCTACATCTCTCCTCAGCACCGCACCCTTCTCATCTCAATCCACTACCCAGACCGCGCCCTCCACTCCACTAACGAAATCAAATTAAGTGCCCTTTTAATACGAACCTCTCATTCCTGTCTCCAAGATTTCTCCAGAGTAGCACCAGTCCTCTGGAACACGCTACCCAAAACTATCCGGGCAATCCCTGACACACAAAACTTTCGGCGTGCTCTAAAAACACACCTCTTCAGGGAGGCATACCATATACCCTAAACCAAACTCCTCTGTACTGATAACATGCTCCCTGTCCTACTATCTGCAATGCCTGCTAGCCGTAACCAACCACTCCCTGCAGTCATACCGATTCAGCAACTGTAAGGCTTAAATCTGACAATTGTCTATGTGTATAGCATCCCACACTCTTCACGTCACCATACTATGCACATCTCCAGCCCCTTTACCTTCTGTATCACCCCATTATTTGTAGTATGTAAGCTCTGTGGAGCAGGACCATCACCCCTATTGTTTTCATCAATTGATTACTACATATAACTGTGGTTTTTGTATCTTTGTTTTTTGTATCTGTGCTTCCTCGTTTTGTAAGTTTTGCGGAATATGTTGGTGCTATATAAATAAAGATTATTATTACTTAAATCCACATGCGGTTTTTAATAGTGTAAGCAGTTTCTTAAAGGTGCATGTGGTTTTTGAATACCAAATGCATTTTTTTTATGTGATTTTTTAATTGTGGTTCAAAAATGCAACAAAAAAACATGAACATGGCCGTAAGAACAAAACGCTGCAGCTGTGGAGCCGCCGGTGACCTGTTCTATCGCCGCATATGGCAGCGAAATTGTACAGCGCATGACAGCACACTGTCACGTGCAGTCCACCTGTTTTATTTTTTTTTATATTTCCCACGCCATTCCAATGTAATTCTATATGGGCGGCATTGATTACCTGTCCATAGAGAACAATGGGCTCTCTCATGTGTAATACGCTGCAAAATAGAACGTTCTGCTTTCTTTTTGCGCTCGCATATAACGCAATTCCTACTCACAAATGTGAGCGGAACTGCGTATGGCAATGCATTTAATTGCCTGCAAATTACCGTGTATCACATGCACGTACAATGCATGCATAATACGTGGTAATGATACACTAATGTTAGCTTGGCCTAAGGGGCTACAAAAGAATATTTAGTCCAGGAAATGAGTCATGTTTGGAAAGCTTATGCCAAGGGGCCAAATCATGTATGTAAATTTGTTTAGCAACTGTATACTGTATTTCAGGTTTAGGCGGTAGCATGAGGTAACCCCATTACTTCCAAGTAAGGGGTTAATGTCCAAGAAAATATGAGTAAGCAATATCAGCATAAACTTCAGCGCTCTTGACTTAATAATTTCAAAAGGGTTTATTAATACAAGAAATATTGACACATAAATAGGTATAGGAGAGTGGGCAACTACTCCAATACACTAATGCACTCACTAAGGCGTCTTTATCAAGCATAAGACAAGGGTAACAACACTCATATAAATAGAAATATCTACCTGGAAATAATCCAAATTGGAAACACACTGGTTCGCCCGGCGGCGGATGCTAAACAAGCGTCATCCTGAGCGTCACTAAACTTTAAACTGAGGCCCAACATGGCTGCCAAAATGGAACGCAACGTACATTCCATGGCGCGTCATACATGATGTGGAAACGGCATGACGCCGACAGGTTGGAACGCATAATGCGCCCTGAAAACTGCGCGTGTGCAGATGGAACTATATAAGAGGATACTGATGGAACGCACCGTGTGCTTCAACAAGACTGCGCAGGTGCAGAGGAAATTTAATACTAAAAACAGCATTTAACTATTTAAATGGGATTCATAGATATAAACTTACTTAGAAACATACAAAATACATAAATCTGGGACCTATATGCCGTTTTTAGTATTAAATTTCCTCTGCCCCTGTGCAGACTTGTTGAAGCGCATGGTGCTCGATAAAGACGCCTTAGTGCATTTGAAACGCGTTGCTTTATTGGTGTATTGGAGTAGTTGCCCACTCTACTCACTGATCCTGAGATCCATAAAGATCTTCTATCACGCCACTCCTGCAGCCTGTCTACATGTAACACCTAAGTAAGTTTCTTTTATATCAAGTTTATTATGACATATCAATGACAGTATCACTGGTCATTCAGGTACCTGATCGCTACAACTAACAGCCCATTCATATGAACATAATTACTCTGCTTATTACATGGTGAATGGAGCCAATGAAAGTACATGGATTTTCATTGACCACTCACACTAGTGTTTTTTATTGCATATAATAAACACATAAAAAAGAACGCAGCATGTTCTATCTTACCAAGTATTACAGGTGTGCAGCCCTATTGTTTACTATGGCTTGTGTATTACACACTGTACATATGCAATAGATTACGTTTGTGAACTATTTAATATGCACTGCTAAGAGGAAGACTGGGAGATTTAAAAAAGAAAGAAACTAGTGACACTGCGCAGGACACTGTAGGTGAGATACACTGCCATGTGTACTCACCACCCGCTCACACAGCAGTGAAACGCTGAGTAATATACACATTGTTTTACGCATACGACCGTGTGAATGAGCCCTACGGTTCAGTGAAACTCTTCTGAGAGACCTATGCCTTCAGCTCCCATCTCAGAGATTTCCATATCTTAAGAGTTACGCTGGGCTCACACGACCGTAAACGTAAAACGCTGTGTGTGGCACACACCATTTTACCACTGTGGAGCCGGCGGTGCGCTGGCCTATTGCTGCGTATGACAGCATTTTTGGTCTGTGCTTGGCAGCGTATCTCACTCCCATTGTCATGCACAATCTGACTTGTTTAAATTTCCTGCTCTGTTGCTTCACAACGGCGCGTATAAACGTCGCCACATACGCAATGTATATTCGTACGCAAAGGCGTAACGTAAAGCTCCTATGCCCCAATGTAAAACCTGTAACAGTGCCCCCAACTATAATGGTTTATTCATAGTACTGGGTTCCCTATATGGAGAAGAGAGGCCTTATGTGCCCCTTAAGGCTCCTGGACCCGGGTGCAACCGCATCTACTATAGTTACGCCAGTGCGCGTACGTACAGCGCTGATTATGTGCCCATAAGGAACAATGGGCTCTATTGTACGTAATATGCGGTAAAATAGAACATGCTGCATTCTTTTTGCGCTCACATTATACGCAGTGAATACACGCAAGCGAGAATGGGTCAGTGAAAATCAATGTACTTACATTAACTCCATTCACCTCGTATCACGCGTATGTAATATGTGGTGAAATTACGCTCGTGAGAGCCCGGCCTTATGCTGTTGTGCTTTCCATTTCCTTTAAGCAATCGCTCACAAAGGAGAGCCCTCATTCTTAGGATTATGGGTCTCAGCAGGCAGCAGCCTTTGCTTTATGTCCTTCTCTTGATTTTGCATTTTTCACATACTGTATTATCCACTGAGGAAATAAGTGAAATCATTGCAGATAACTTTTCATGCATGTTGCAGCATCCTCAAAAGATGTCAGAACCTGCTCAGATTTGTGTCACATTTACATGTCTACGGCCAATGGAACTCTCCTTTTATCAGTTTTTTGTGCCGTTATGAATGTTTTAAAACCCACGGGCAGCCGTAGACCTTCGGCACTACAATTAGTTGCTAAAATCATGTTTGACAGATGTCAGCACACTGAGAAATGAAGCAACATTAACTCAGATTACCTCAACCCAGGCGTGTCACACTGGGAGAATTTATTGTATTATCTTATGTATCATTCGGTAAAATATTGAGGATGCAATGCTACATTTCATGTCAGAGAAGCTATTATTTTCTAAAGATAAAATACACGCTTGTAACACCTTCACACACTTCCAGATATTTGGAAATTTGGCAGATTAAATCATTCGTTTGATTAGAGCAGGTGTCATCTCACAAATTAGTGTAGGACAAACAGAATGAGCGATGTCCTGCGTGCTTGTATTTAGGTAATACGGAAGAACTATTTATTTATGGCACATTTTGATACGTTCCAGTGGCACAACCAGTAAATAACTTCCAGAGATTACACTAAACTAAGCAGAGCTGTCAAGCTGAAATATGGGAGTGCTTCAGGACAGGGAAGGCTGAAGTCATAAAATAGCCACAAAATTTATAGGTAGAGGGGCATTAAGAAATTGGACATAATACTGATTAGCTGACTTATTTAAATATATCTCCTTTAGGTAATTACTGGATTAATGGGTCAGACTGTCAACAGGGATTCTATGAGAACAGAGTTTTTGTAAGGTTTGCTTTGAAAACCTTATTTATGAGTTAAAAGATCGTTTTAGCAGTGATGGAATAAGTACATTCATCTTGTATAAAAATATAAAGAGATTTCCCATTAGTTTTGAGGTATAGATGGCATTTAATGTCTTTTTTTGCTGGAGACCTATTGGTTTATTGTTGCCAGGCAGTCCTCATGGATCAGTGCCCCAGTTCTCAATGACCAGAGATGTGTCCTTATTTAGTTCTTATAACCAATAACTTTGTTCCCTTAGGCAATTTAATATTTATATTCAGTATTACTAACTGTTTATCAGGGACTGCTGACAAAGCCTCTGGTGATATGATAGCAGAGCAGTCAGGAGAGATGTGTATGCTTGCTACTAAGGTGGCTTAGATGAAGGAGCAGGCCAAACAAAGGGGTCCTGGTCGGAGCAGGGTACTCTGAACCCCACCAATATAACCTTGAAGCAGAGCACTCGTCCCGAAAGAGACGACCCCACTACTTGCACAAAGCCAGATTAGAAGTCGGAAGGGAACTAGAGTACAGAAACCAAGGACAAACAGTAACTGACAACAAATAAAAGACGAGAATACACAGAATGCAAAACAAACAGGAACACAGGGAACGAACCAAAAGCCAGACAACTGACAGGTAAACGGAGGGCACTTACTAGACTGGGGATACAGAAAACTAAATCTGCACTTCCAGCCAGGAAAAGATGGATTATAAGGGGAAAGTGGAGAAGCTGATTGGCTGTCAATCAATACAGACAGCGCAGTGGCTGACATAATTAATGAACCAACTTGTTGGCTGGCAGAGCTGTCAATCACCAGCCACTATCTCAGCTAACAGAAGCAGGGATTATTAACCTTAACTAGTCAGGACAGGAGACATTAACCCTAACTAGTCAGGATAAAACCAACTGCAGTAAAGGTGTGCTGGCAGTGATGTGACAACCATAGAATGGTAGAGTTGTAAGGGACCTCCGGGGTCATCAGTTCCAACCCCCTGCTCAATGCAGGATTTACTAAATCATCCCAGACAGATATTTGTCCAGCCTCTGAAGACTTCCATTGAAGAAGAAACTCGCCACCTCCCGTGGTAACCTGTTCCACTCATTGATCATTCTCACTGTCGGAAAGTTTTTTTCTAATATCTAATCTGTGTCTCCTCCCTTTCAGTTTCATCCCATTGCTTCTAGTCTGTCCTTGTGCAAATGAGCTATCAGCATACAAGGCATCTCATAAACGGCCTGTAAATATATATTTATTGATCTTAAAAATGCATGTACTAACTAGATCTAATGGCATATACATACTGTACCTATAGTTGTATAGATGTACCTTCAAATGACCTGCCACTTAACCAAACAATAGTCAAAGTCCTAACCTTCAACCGTAGAATACCAAATTCTCAATTTGCCCTGTGTGTAAGGGAACCCCCTCTGAAATAAAAAATATTATAGTGGTCCCTACTATAAGGAGACATTTTCCTTCCTATCCATATTTCACAATGACTGCTATAGCCTTGAGGAGAGAAATACATGAGTTGGTATCTGGCTATCACCCAGCTGTCACAAAATTAGCAGTTGGAAATCAAGGAGCCCATAGGCTGTTCTTACACTCTCTTTTTGTGTAAGCTACTGTATGGCCAAAGGACATTAAAGTCCTGGGACCTCATGGAATCTGGGGCAGTGAGGAGGTTTAGATGTTAGGTAGGAGATGAACCCCTTAGTAATGGTCCCATTGCCTTTTTATGTCCTGCTTTAGCAGGCTTTAATCCTCAAGGACATAAAAAATATGCTTACCCTGAGGATTAAAGCCCCGTGGGCTGTGCACGTGAAAGCTCAATGCTGTCAGCTCCCAAAGGCAGCCAACAACCTGGAGCTCTCATGAGGGGGTCGCGGAAAGCCCCCCAATCACATTAAATGAGGGGCACTGAAACTACTAACCCCTGTCCTCTGCGATGCCCTACAATGATTTGGTCCATGCGCACAAAAGGAAAAGTGGTGATGCATGTGCAAAAGACCGGATCGTTGTGGGACATTTCAAATCTCCAGGTAGCTGGGAAGCAGAAGATGTCACCGGATCATGGATCAGATCCATGAGGGTAGGTGAAAATACTCACCCCCGTCCTCCGCGGTACAGTAGGGCTTGCACCCCGGGAGATTTAGAATCCCACTGCTCCCAGACAACATCTGTAGCCGACAGCAGAGAGATATCACTAGGGACCATTGTATGTGGTTCTTGGTCACATGATCGAATAATCCAATGGATAACAGCGATCATGTAAAGTAAAAACAAAGTTTAAAAAAGTGTAAAAAAAAAGACAAAAAAAAATTTTAAAAGTTTAAGTTTCATCTCCCCTCATGGATCATATCCAGGAGCGAGGATAAAATTATGTACCTAGCCTTTGCGCATGCGCCCGTCGCCAAAATGGTGGACGCATGCACAAAAGCCACAGATTGCCCGAGTAATTTAAAATCTCCCTGCTCCTAGCCACCAAACATAGCCGAGAGCCTGGAGATTTCATAGGGTGGCGCGGTACGCGCTCCCTGTTCACAGGATCAATGGATAACAGTTATCACGTTAAAGTAAAAAACAGTAAGATTTCACCTCCCGTCACAAATCCGATCCATGAGGGGAGGTGAAATTATTTACCTAAGGCGATGTCCCCCGACGGGATCTTTAACCATGGACCTTTCCCCAACTTCAGCATGTGTGACCGTTGGCAAAATGGCGGACGCAAGCGCAGAAGCTGGGGAGAGTCTGGGAAATTTAAAATCTCCTGGCTACTAAAGGTAGCTGAGAGCCTGTAGCAGTGATCGAGGGCCGCGGTGAGCGGTCCCCAGTCATGTCATCGCCATTATCCAATGGATAATAGCGATCCCGTAGAAGTTAAAAACAGTTGAACTTCAATGCTCCTTTTCATTTGGGCCCCATTGTTTATACGGACATAAGATTCCGGCTACAATGAATATGTTTTTGAACAAACAGGCGTATCCATTTTGGGGGTGAAAGTCTTCATTCATATATATGCTGTACTAAAAAAAAATGTTTTTTAAAATGACATAATTGCTAGAGATGAGCGAGCGTACTCGGAAAAGCACTACTCGCTCGAGTAATTTGCTTTATCCGAGTATCGCTGTGCTCGTCCCTGAAGATTCGGGACGCGCTGCGGAGCGGGGAGCTGCAGGGGAGAGCGGGGAGGAACGGAGGGGAGATCTTTCTCTCCCACTCTCCCGCCCGCTCTCCCCTGCTCCCCGCTGCGACTCACCTGTCAGCCGCAGCGGCACCCGAATCTTCAGGGACGAGCACAGCGATACTCGGATAAAGCAAATTACTTGAGCGAGTAGTGCTTTTCCGAGTACGCTCGCTCATCTCTAATAATTGCCAAAAAAATGAAAAATGTAATTTTTTCCATTCGCTTTGCTTAGAGTAATTCAAAAACTGTGGGGTTAAAATACGCAATACACCCCTAGATTCGATAAGGCATCTAGTTTTTCAAATGGGGTCATTTGTGGGGTTTCTCTGTTGGTTTGGTTGCTCAAGGGCTCTGCAAGTTGGCAATGTGGCCTAAATCACCTTCAAGCAAAATGTCTGTTCTGAAAGCCACCGGCTGCTCTGTTGGGTTTGAGCCCTGTAATGCATACAGATATAAGATTGGGGCCACAATAGGTATGTTTCTGAACACATGACAAACAGGGGTATCCATTTTGGGGTGCAAGTCTTCATTTATAAGTGTGCTATACAAAAAAACAGCTTTTTTAAATGACACAATTGTCAAAAAAATTCAAATCGTAATTTTTTCCTTCTGCTTTGCTTAAATTCATTCAAAAACTGTAGGGTCAAAATACGCAGTACACCCCTAGATGAATTTGTTAAGGGGTCTACTTTTCAAAATAGGGACATTTATGGGGTTTATCTGTTGTTTTGGCCGCTAAAGGGTTCTACAAGTGGGCAATGGGGCCTAAAATATCTTCAAGCTAAATGTCTGTTCTAAAAGCCATCGGCTGCTCCTTTCGGTTTGGGCCCCGATGTGCATACAGACCTAAGATTAGAGCCACAATGGTATGTTTCTGAACACAGGACAAACAGGGGGATCCATTTTGACATGAAATCCTCATTTTCATGTGCATAAAGAAAAAAAAACTCTTTAAAATGGCATATTTGAAAAAAAAATGAAATTTTATTTTTTCCCTCTAAATTACATTAACTCCTGAAAAAAAAAACTGTGCGGTTAAAATACTCCTGACCCCCCTCAGTGAATACATTAAGGGGTGCAGTTTTTAAAATGTGGGGGTATCTATCATTCTGACACCTATGAGCCTTTGCAATCTTGGCTTGGTTTAGGAAAACAAAATGTTCGTCAAAATGTTGATAAGTAATGTTAAATTTGTACGTCACCTAAATGGTTTAAAAAAAACTACGTTTTTCAAATTTGCTTCCAAAATAAAGTAAACAGATGGAAATATATATCTTAGCAAAAATGTGTGCGGTATGTTTACACATATTTGAGAAATTAAAGTTGAAAATGTGAAAAAATAACATTTTCCCAAAATATTCCCAATATTGGCACTTTTAATAAATATACCCAAATTCTATTTGTCTATTTTACCACTTAAATGAAGTACAATATGTAGCGAAAAAACAATGTAAAAAAATGATTTGGTATGCAAAACCTTTACAGAGTTAAGGCCTATTTAGACACAACGATTATAGCTCAAAATCCGTCTTTTGAGCGATAATCGTTGTGTGTAACTGCACTGACATCGTGCAGTTTTTGTTAAGCCGTCGCTCATCGTTGTCTTTTAGCATGCTGAAAGACAACGATCAGCCTTATCAGGGATTCACAGCGGGATACAGCTGATACTATTGTTTCAGCTGAATCCCACTCCCTGATGACAGGCTAGGTATGAAGAACAGAGCAGTCCAGCTGCTGCGCCCCCCCCCCCCCCCCCCCCCGGCCCAAACCTCAGTGCATCTGAGTAACTGACATGCAAGATTTCCCCGCTGGGATTTCATCTTTCAGCAGCCACAAAAGAAAAGATCTGGCAGGGAGTGTTCGTAGAACTCATGCCATTGTTACCTTTTAGCAAGGAGTCTACAAAAATGGATGAGGAAGAGAAGAAGCGCCCTGAGGACTTTAACTCTTGGTTGCAGGCATTCTGCATCTTTGCTGCAGTGCTGTCTGAGAGGTCTCGGGTCAGTACTGCAGGGATTTTGCAGCATATAGTGGGGGTACCTGGTTCCGATATGATGAAATGTTTCGCCAGAAGATGGCGATATATCCTAATATGAAATGGGGAGTTAAAGATGTGGGACTGTGGTTAAAGGGGTTGTCCCGTGAAAGCAAGTGGGGTTATACACTTCTGTATGGCCATATTAATGCACTTTGTAATATACATTGTGCATTAAATACTGGCCATACAGAAGTTATACACTTACCCCCTCCGGCGCTGGCGTCCCCGTCTCCATGGCGACGATGAAGCCTCTTCTCTGGTCGCCACAACAGTCGGCGCTTGCGCAGATAAGAATCCTCTGCTGGCTGTGTCCGGGCTCACGAGCGGCGTCCTGGCTCCTCCCTCTTCTCCGTATCATCGTAGCTCCGCCTCCGTCACGTGGTGCCGATCAGCCAATGAGGTGGCTGTAATCGGCAGTGGAACGCAGAATGGAGAAGAACATCCACGGTGCACCATGGGAGAAGACCCGCGGTGCACCGTGGGAAAAGACCAGCGGCGCCATCTTTGAAAGAAGAATCTTCAAAGCTGCAGAACGGGGATCCAGGTAAGAGGAATTTTTTTTTTTAAATAACACATGGATGGGGCATTACTGTGGACTAACTGGGGGTCTGTGTAAAAAAAAATGTTATGTTTTGCCGCGGGACAACCCCTTTAACTTTGATGGTCCCATCTAGGCAACCTTATAATGCAAGACCGACGGTTGCAGTGGGTGCTGGCTTGTGGGGAGGTCACTGTTTTGCATTTAATGAATCACAATGTCGGTGATTACAGAATTGCAAATATAGACATGAGTACTCGTTATGCGGGGGCTTACGCTCCGCAAGCAAGTGTTTTCACGAGGCAGCAGTGTCAGCTCCTCAAGACAGTAACAGAGGTTCATGCTAAGAGACAAGACACCAGTGAACTTACTAAGAATTCTTCCATGACTAGGTCGGTACCCAGACCGGCAAAAGGCTTTGTGCTTTGAAAGGGGTTTTCGGGAAGGATTTTTTATCCCTAGGTCTAAAGGGCCGGGGTATACATGGGTGGAGAACCTGGGATTGGTTAGGTTGGAGGTGGTACATGACAAAGTCTGGAAGGAGATGCAGGAGGGTTGGATTGCTGGCCCTTTTTGTCCCCTGCCCCCCCCCCCCCCCCCCCCCTGCTTTTCCAGGGTTTTCGTTTGTCTCCTTTAGGCTTCGTGGCTAAAAAGGGAGCAAACCTGTTATGAATGATCCATCACTTGTCATTTCCCCCAGGCAATTCATTAAATGATTAAGTGACATTGGGGAAAGTGACAGTGAAGTATACCTCTTTTGATGCGGCATTGGTGTTGTTGCGGCGGTTTATTACCAGTTTGTCCAAGTGGTTTTAATTCATTAGGTTTTCAATTTGGTGGATATTTTTTTTGACTCGGCTCTGCCCATGGGGTTCAACTTATCTTGTTATTACTTTAATTGTTTTCGTCCTTTCAGAGAGCAAGATCGGGCAATTGTGTGGTTTGCCAGCCTGTGCAGTGAGGCGAAGAAAGATAACTGTGAAAGAGTTGCAGAGTTTGGCTGGCCGGCTGGCTTTTGCTTGCAGGGTGATTCCTGTGGGGGCGGATTTTTCTTAGGAGCCTATTTGTGGCAATGAGAGGTTTGGTGTCTCAATCATCACATGTGAGGGTTACAGCGAGTTTAAGAGCTGATTTTGAAGTTTGGTTGCAGTTTTTAGCAGATTTCAACGGGCAGACAGCTTGGCAGTCAGAGTTTTGCTATGTGTATGATTTGAAGTGTAGATGGTAGGTTTTGCAGTGATATATTGCAAAGAATGGATAGCGAAAGTATGGCATCATTCATGGGTACAGAAGGGCTGGATAAAGGACAGTGTGTTGCTGGAATTATTTCCCTTGGTAGTTGCATTGTGTGTTTGGGGAGACAAGCTGAAGGATCAAAGGCTGATGTTTTGTTCTGTAAATAAGGGTGTTTTGGTAGCTGTGAATTGTTTCACTTGCAGAGCTGAGTCAGCGGCGTCTTCCTGGTAATTGTTGGTATGGTATTGTTTGAAATATAATGTGCTGCTGAAGGCTATATCAGGTGATGATGAACACGATGCCTCGTTGTGTGCTTTATCTCGCCTGCAGATCAGTGGTTTCAAGGAAGGGGAGTCAGCAGTGGATTCGTCCCGTGTATGGTTTCCAGATCATCTTTGGGCTCTGAGGCAGAAATGACGCATCAGCTGTTGTCCCACTCGGTGTCGCAAAAGACATGGCGAGATTACAATGCTGCTTGGGATGTTTGGAAGAATTTTTGTGCACAAAGGGAGTTGGAGATGAGATCGCAGGACAGCGATATCTTTATCTCCTTTCTGCTCAGATAGGTTGTTGTGATTGCTGGAATAGCGTTATTTCAGAGATGGCTAGGCTTGTTGCCTATGAATGCGTTTCAGCAGATTAAAGTCCTGTTATGGGGGTTTAAAGCAATCAACTTTGCCAAGGAGCGGAGGGCAGCAATTTTGTTTGGATTATTGAGTAAATTAGTAGCCATTTCGCCAGAAAAATGCAGCTCAGTGTTTGAAGTAAAGTTATTCCGTTGCGCTTTTTATTAGCCTTTTTCGGGGCTTTGCATTGTGGAGAGTTTTTAGCAGCATCAAAGTTGGCGTGTGCATCACTTTTGGTTACGGATGTATCTGACCACGGGAGTTTTGTCAGGATATTTTTGAGGCATACAAAAATGGAAAAATGGGGTAAAGGGATGTGGATTCGTGTTTCACAAAACTCCTCCTAGGGCGAGTGTCCGATTCGGGGATTGCGTGAGTTCTTGGAAATACGTCCTAACCAGATGGGATTGCTGTTATTCCATGTGGGCGGTTCGTCATTATCTAGATTCCAACTCTTTCGGGTGTTAAGGAAATGTTTAGTTAAAGTAGGTTATGGTTCAGCAAAAATCATGTCTCACTCTTTCCGAATTGGCTTAGCCACAGATGCCGTGAGGTTGGGGATGAGTGAGGAGAGGATTAAAGCTTCCCTCACACAGACGTTTTTATACAGCGCTTAACGCTGTACAACACTCCCATTCATTTCAATGGGGCTGCTCACACAAGGCTTTGACAGTGTTGCATGTCCTATTTTTGGCCGTATTCAACCCTGTGTTGCCCATTGAAATGCATGGGCAGCGGTTTCAGCGCTGCCAAAAATGTAGCACAACTTGGTACCACGCTTTTAGCAGTGCTAAACGCCCTAGCTACATTACCTGAGTTAAAAAAAATCAATACTCACCTTACAGGTTATGTCGCTGTCACCAGCAGCGCTCCCGGGACTTGTCGGCCAGCAGGAATACTTTTTCTCTGGTGACGGGAATTTGAAATCACAGCCAATCACAGCCAGCACTGGATGCGTCCAATCACAGCGATTCATTCATTGAATTGCTATGATTGGACGCATCCACTGCTGGCTCTGATTGGCTCAGCCAGCTGTCACTCAATGGCGCTTAGCCAATCAGAGCAATGGGCCGGCTTTACAAGGGCCCAAAAGTGGCGCTGGGGACAGACACTTCACCAGCTAGGTGAGTATTGATTTTTTTTCTATTATCAGCAGCCTTGGCTGCGCTTTCAGCTGTGCTGAAAACGCCGCCAAAACACGGGCATAACGCTGAGTTTCTGCAAAGGCCTTTGTGAGGGAGGCCTGAGAGTTTGGAAAGATGGACTTCTGACAGATTTAAGTTATATGAACTTGATAAAGGCTCATTATGGGCCGAAACGTAGACTACCATTTTATAAAGACTATGTAGAAATAAAAAGGTTGCTTTTTCAATATTTACTCCGGTTTATGCTGCCACTACTTCTAATTTCTTCTTAAGTTATATGTACGTCCTTTTAATGTCGCTGTATAATGTCTTTTTTTACAGGAGTACAGAAAAAGTGGTGTGAATAGTGAGACACTACTTTATCTATTGGGCTCAGCAAAGAGCGGTGGACAGATGCTATACTAATAATCTGGGTCTGGACATGGAACAATTTGAGGTATTTTGGTGTGGAATAAGGGGGATGCCGTGGCTAACATTGGCAACATTATTGTTAGAGAAAAGAGAGTTGTTACCAGAGCCAAGCATCCTTTTAATCCACTTGGGGGGTAACGATATTGGGAAGAAAAGGACTTTTGACTTGTTGTGTGATATTCGTAATGAACTGTGGTGGATAAGAAACAACTTCCCAGAAACGAGATAGTGATTTCAGAGATTGTCCCTAGGCTGATTTGGTCTTTTTTCCAGGTATTTCTTCATGGAGAAAATACGGAAGAGACTAAATAGAGAATTAGAAATATGGGTACGAACGATAGGAGGATCCTCAGTGAGGCACATAGACTTAGAGGGATTTATGGGTGGTTTATGTCTAGTGGATGGAGTTCATTTGTCAGAAGTGGGTATGGAAATTTTTGATGACACTACAAAGTATGATTGAGCAGGCTGTGGCTTGGTTGGGGATGGGGTGGCATGCCGTAGATGCGTCATGGCCTGAGGGGGATGGTGGGCATCAATGATATGATAAAGTTTGGTTGTTGGTTAGTAGTCTGGGTTCATATGACCAAGGCTACTCGGTTTTATAGAAAATGATTTGAGATTGAGTTAATGTTAACCCTGTTTGAAAAATAAATGCTGTGGCCATTAAATGCCAGAGACAGCGCTCAATGAATGGCTGTGATTGGTTCATCGAGCACTTGCTCTAATTGGCTAAGCGTCACAATGCTCAGCCAATCAGAGGCAGTGCTTCTAGGAAGCGGGGTTTTTTCAATTCCCAGCCAGAAGAGATGATGAAGACAAGTGACGGGGACCAGAAAGAAGATGCAGCGGAGCCAGACAGCGCTTCTAAGGTGGTGTATTCTTCTTTTTTTCCCTGCAGCTAGGGCCTATTTTGGGGGTAAAACTTATATTTAACCCCCCCCCCCCTCCCTCTCACCTTGTTGTCAAAGGGGACGGCAGCAGCAGCCGAAAATCCTCGCAAGTGGTGCTACAAAGTTGCACGACTTTGTAGCACCACTTGCAAACCTGTAGTACCACAAAATCGCGGTATTGTCACAAGAAAATGCAGCAATATTGCAGCAGTGCCGGCCCCATTGAAAGTCATGGGAGAACATCGTGATCTCCTGTCTCTGCTGTGACAGCAGCGACAGGGGATTCCTTCATCCCCCAGGGAATCCCCTCTTCACTGAGCACGCTGTTGTTGTCACAGTGTTCAGTGATGAAGCTATCCCTTGCTGCTGCTTTCACAGCAGAGGTAGAAGATCGTGATGTTCTGTTATTGCTTTCAATGGGGCCGGCGCTGCTGCGATATCGCTGCATTTTCTTGCAGCAATACCGCAATTTGGGGGTACTCCAGAGTTGCAAGTGATGCTAAAAAGTTGCGTGACTTTGTAGCATCACTTGCGAGGACTTTCAGCTGCTGCTGCCGGCCCCATTGACAACAAGGTGAAACCCCTGGATGAAGGAATTCCCTGCTGCAGCTGTCGCAGCTACACCAGGGGATCACGATCTTCTTCCATTGCTCTCAATGGGGCTGGCGCTGCTGCCGCCGGTCCCATTGAAAGCAATGGACGATATCACAGAAAGAATGGAGATGCAGTATCGCAGGTGTGAAAACATCGCAAATGAGAATGAAACCATTGAAAATCATTGGTTTCATAATCACGCGTTTTCACCCAATTTTCTTGCCAGTGTGAAGGAGCACTTAGTCAGTTATGCTGTGGTAACTGAACAGCTGGAAATAAAGGAACCCATAAAGTGTTCTTCTATAATGTCCATGCAGCAGGGTTGAGTAGGCAAGAGTCCGTGGCCCATAGTGCAGTGGTGCAGAAGAACAACAAGTGATAGAGGGGTAAAATGAAGAATACTAATTTTATCTCTGATGAGGTACAAACTTTATGGCTATATTTCCAAATGGGTACACTTTGGGTGACTGCAATGCTTACAGTACAGACTCTTGATGGTTACAGTAAGGCAGTTTACAAGCTTATCAGTCTTACTTAGTGAGTAAAACAGTTACTGCGGTGAAAGAGGATGTTTATTCTGTCCACGGTAAGGAAATTCTACTGTGACTGTGACTCATAGAACAGCAACTAGGTCTCATTGTATATCATAGAAATACGTTTATACAAGCAGCACTCTCGTTTCCAAATATGGCAGAATCCAACAGCGCAAAGCCAATGGTAAAATGAAACCGGGCCTCAATTCCATAGAATATGCATACAAAGGAAAGATCCACAGCAGCACCACGTTGCAAAGCTTGACAAAGACCTAATAACAGAGGTCGAAACGTTGCAACCATGCTTCTGATGAAGGAATAAAGCCATTTTATTGACTTTTACATCGTGGTACTGCCATGGATCTTTCCTATGTAGGTCTCAATATATAGTGGCGGTACTCATTCATTTTGGACCAAGTCAATCCCAAAATATCTGTTGAGCAGTGGGCACCTCCTTACAATCCCCATGTGTCACACAGCAATCCTTTCTTGGCAGCTAATGTCCTGCCTAGCTATTCAGCAGCTCCTGCCCTGCTCGGCTATTTGGCAGCTTCACCCTGTCTGACTGTTACCCCCATCTGTCACTGTAGAGCGCCTCCCTAAGCTCTGTCCTGCATCACACTGCTGTCTGTCTCCAGCACACTACTGGCCCTCCGTGTGTAAAGAAATTCTGCCTAACATGTGATTTAGCCCCACACACGCTTCTATTTGTCCGCACAGAATCCGCGGAAAAATGGAGCATGCTGCGATTCTTCCTCCTCTTGCAGAAACCACAATTGGTCTTCGCAAGTGCACAGGAATAATTGATTTCCCATAGCATGCTATGGGCGGTATATGCTGTGGATTAGTGGTGCGGACGCCCACCGCAGATTTCGCATCAAATATCCGCCCGTAAGCAGGAGCCCTTAGGCTGCTTTCCCATCTGCATCAGCGATTCTGTCTCCATTGTCCAGTGTGGGAGCAAGAAAGGGGAATCCCCTGGCCGAACGTATACATCTCATGATGGAACTGAGCAGCGCCGAATGGACCCCAAAGACTGTAATGGGTTCGTTTGGTTGCTGCGTCACACAGCGGTTTTCGTTGCACAACCTCCATTGTGGCCTGACTTGCTGTGTAGCCTTAGCCTTAGGGCTAAGTCACACGGGCGCATCTGGGCGCCGATGCGCCCATCTTCCTGCACGAAGAAGATGGCCGCACCTGCAGTGTGGACGACTCTCCGCAGCGCCGGAAGAAAGAGCACATGACCGGCAATGATGCCGATCATGTGTTCTTTCTGCCGGCGGTGCGGAGAATCGTTCGTACGTGCAGTGCGTCCGTCTTATCCTGCAGGAAGACGGGCGGGGCACCGATGCGCCCGTGTGACTAAGCCCCAAGGGTAATTCCACACGGACGATCGTGTTTTTGCTGTGAGAAAATCGCATCTTTTATTCACTGCGTTTTGTGAGCATCAGCGATGCTTTTTTGGGAGAATAATCTTTCATTGCATCACTGCCACCTGCGATAAAATCGGGCGATAAAATTGCACGTTTTATATCGCAAACAATCACAGAAAACGGACGTTACTTACTGACTGAGGAGTGCATATAGATGCATCCTCTCACCATGCAGGTAGCTGACTACCAAATGGAGGAGCCAATACACCTGTGCAGGACACCGATAAAACAACCACTCACACTTCCTCCTGATAATGACGGGGTGGATGCTTGGTGTACACTCCCACACATAGTGGATACAGGGTGCCAGACCATTCTGATATATGTAGTTCACCATGCAGACCAGCAACCTATTAATGATGCCATGATAATTCGGCGGGTTGCCCTGCATTTACTTCAGTGAACCACATTGGTACTGCCACCCTGGGCTCCCCCTGGAGTCTTAATGCCACACTGCATGTGAATGATAGATAATAAATGCAAGGCATTGGTTGGATGTTGGCCAAGATACATGAGCCCACTAACCACTTCACGGTTCCTTGCGTTGTAGTGGGTTCCTACACTAATGTAATTGCATCACAGAAGGGGAAATAAAAAATTAAAAACAATTACAGAAAATGGCCGTTACTGGAGCCAATAACACCTGGGCACCCTGTATCCACTATGTGTGGGAGTGTACGCCAAGCAGCCACCCCCCTCATTATCAAGAGGCATTGTGATTGGCTGTCTCATCGGTGTCCTGCACCTAGGTCCTTCTACCTAGGAATACCTGGGCTCACACAATTGTATGATTGCCGCATATTATGCGTGTGTTGTACATGCATTTGATACGCAATGTATCACATGCAAGGGAGCCCCTTGTTCTCTATTGACACATAATCAACGACGCCTATACGTAATTACATTGCGTGTATATGTGCCATTGCGTAGCAATGGCGCAGGAAATATAAACAAAAAAAAACAGGTAGACTGTGCATGACAACATGTGTGAGATACACTGTCATGCGAAGTACAATTTTGCTGTGATACACAGTGAGAGGCCAGGTCACCGGCGGCTCTACAGTGGTAAAATGCTGCATGACCCACGCAGCATTTAACACTTACAGCCCGAATGAGCCCGTCATTGGGCTGTGTTCATGTTTTTTTGTTTCATTTTTGATCCACAAATTTAAAAAAACGCATTGAAAAACTGCATGCGGTATTCAAAAACCACAAACGGTTTTTAAAAACTGCATACACTATTTAAACAACACATGCATTTTGGTGTTTTTTTGTAACTGCATGCAGGTTTTTTATGCATTTTTAATTGTGTGCAAAGTGTGCAATTATACACAGGAGGTTACACCAGCATGGTTATATCACTATATACATGGTCAATATCATTATATACAGGAAGCAGTATATACATCTGCTGTATACAGCGATATTGACCATGCTGGTGTAAGACTGGTTTCACATCTGCATTGAAACCACCGGTCGGAGGTCCCATCGCAGATCCGGCTCAAAATACCGGAAGAAAAAGTGCTGCATACAGTGCTTTTACTTCCGTCCAAAAGCTGTCCGGCTGGGTAGAGAGTGGACGGACCCCATTATAATCAATGGAGTCCATCTGGCGCTGTTCGGTTCCATTCAGAGAGATTCCACTTTCTAGTTCTCCGAATGGAGCAGAAAAGTGGAATCCCCAATTCCCTGTATATAGTGATATGGAGCATGCTGGTGTAACCTGGATATCTCCTCTGTATAATTATACTAGTAATTACTAGGAAATTATAGTACCAGTGTTTCTGATGTGCTACAGCTGTGCTACATGCGCGTCTCACAGACACACGCAGCACTGCTACATACATTCTTCATCCCATACAACAGGGATCAAATG
Source organism: Eleutherodactylus coqui (assembly GCF_035609145.1). Classification (NCBI taxonomy): domain Eukaryota; kingdom Metazoa; phylum Chordata; class Amphibia; order Anura; family Eleutherodactylidae; genus Eleutherodactylus; species Eleutherodactylus coqui. Next base: position 228,313,585 of record NC_089838.1, on the reverse strand, counting down.
CAGCATAGCACTCGGGATGAAGGACCATATCACATGATGGTGACGTTATCACAGGTCCTTCATCCCGATTGAGTGAGTTACATGCTCCGCCCCTGATCACATGATGGTGATGTCATCACCTGTGCAGATTACGGGTGGACTACATCCCTTACAAACTCCCTGCATCCTCAGTTGATATGGAATACTAATGAACACCTAGCTGGACAGAAGCCATGTGGTTACAGGACCTGTGATGATATCACCATCATGTGATCAGGGGCAAAGCATGTAACTCACTTGGGCTGTAGGACCTGTGATGATGTCACCATCCTGTGATCAGGGGTGGAGTATGTAACTCACTCACAGACGGACAGGTGGCCGTTAGTATTTTTATATTTACTACTGGTATAAGTTATAAATCTCCTGGTATATTGTGATATACCAGGTTATACCAGCATGGTCTGTATCACTACATATAGGGGATGTATAGCTTATACCAGCTGAACATATCAAAATACTAACAACCACTTGTCTGTCTGTGAGTGAGTTGCATGCTCCGTCCCTGATCTCATGACAGTGACGTCATCAAAGGTCCTTCATCCCGAGTCAGTGAGTTAAGCCCCATTAATACGCAATGATTATCACTCAAAATTCATTGAAATCGTGGCACATGAGTGATAATTGCTGCATGTAAAAACTACCACTGTTTACTTTTTGGCTGAACCATGTTTTTAAGGTGAGCTTAAAATCCATCCTTCAGGCAGAGAGAGATAACAGGGACCTCATGCTGTGTGCTCAGTGTAAGTCAGAGATTACATTGTATTCAGCCAACAGCCCATGCGAGAACAAAGGAGCTGTTCGCAGAGCTCAGACCACCTACTGAGCTCTGCAAACAGCTCCCAGAGGCTCATTTACACACAAATGAAGATTATAAAGTGCAAATAGACATTAGTGTACATTAGCACTTTATGCAAAACGATCACTAAAACTGTCAATCTTTCAATCGTTTAAAAGATTGTCTTTGCTGGTAAATGGGCCTTTACATGCTCTGCCCCTGATCACATGATGGTGATGTCGTCACAGGTCCTATTCCATAGCAACTGAGGCCACAGGGGGTTATAAGGGATGTATAACTCACTCAAGATGACCTCTGGATGAAGAACCTTTGATGACCTCACCATCATGTGATTAGGGGTGGAGTATGTAACTCACTCACAGACAGACAGGTGGCCGTTAGTATTTTTATATTTACTACTGGTATAAGTTATAAATCTTCTGGTATATTGTGATATACCAGGTTATACCAGCATGGTCTGTATCACTACATATAGGGGATGTATAGCTTATACCAGCTGAACATATCAAAATACTAACAACCAGTTGTCTGTCTGTGAGTGAGTTGCATGCTCCGTCCCTGATCTCATGACAGTGACGTCATCAAAGGTCCTTCATCCCGAGTCAGTGAGTTAAGCCCCATTAATACGCAATGATTATCACTCAAAATTCATTGAAATCGTGGCACATGAGTGATAATTGCTGCATGTAAAAACTACCACTGTTTACTTTTTGGCTGAACCATGTTTTTAAGGTGAGCTTAAAATCCATCCTTCAGGCAGAGAGAGATAACAGGGACCTCATGCTGTGTGCTCAGTGTAAGTCAGAGATTACATTGTATTCAGCCAACAGCCCATGCGAGAACAAAGGAGCTGTGCGCAGAGCTCAGACCACCTACTGAGCTCTGCAAACAGCTCCCAGAGGCTCATTTACACACAAATGAAGATTATAAAGTGCAAATAGACATTAGTGTACATTAGCACTTTATGCAAAACGATCACTAAAACTGTCAATCTTTCAATCGTTTAAAAGATTGTCTTTGCCGGTAAATGGGCCTTTACATGCTCTGCCCCTGATCACATGATGGTGATGTCGTCACAGGTCCTATTCCATAGCAACTGAGGCCACAGGGGGTTATAAGGGATGTATAACTCACTCAAGATGACCTCTGGATGAAGAACCTTTGATGACCTCACCATCATGTGATTAGGGGTGGAGTATGTAACTCACTCACAGACGGACAGGTGGCCGTTAGTATTTTTATATTTACTACTGGTATAAGTTATAAATCTCCGGTATATTGTGATATACCAGGTTATACCAGCATGGTCTGTATCACTACATATAGGGGATGTATAGCTTATACCAGCTGAACATATCAAAATACTAACAACCACTTGTCTGTCTGTGAGTGAGTTGCATGCTCCGTCCCTGATCTCATGACAGTGACGTCATCAAAGGTCCTTCATCCCGAGTCAGTGAGTTAAGCCCCATTAATACGCAATGATTATCACTCAAAATTCATTGAAATCGTGGCACATGAGTGATAATTGCTGCATGTAAAAACTACCACTGTTTACTTTTTGGCTGAACCATGTTTTTAAGGTGAGCTTAAAATCCATCCTTCAGGCAGAGAGAGATAACAGGGACCTCATGCTGTGTGCTCAGTGTAAGTCAGAGATTACATTGTATTCAGCCAACAGCCCATGCGAGAACAAAGGAGCTGTGCGCAGAGCTCAGACCACCTACTGAGCTCTGCAAACAGCTCCCAGAGGCTCATTTACACACAAATAAAGATTATAAAGTGCAAATAGACATTAGTGTACATTAGCACTTTATGCAAAACGATCACTAAAACTGTCAATCTTTCAATCGTTTAAAAGATTGTCTTTGCCAGTAAATGGGCCTTTACATGCTCTGCCCCTGATCACATGATGGTGATGTCGTCACAGGTCCTATTCCATAGCAACTGAGGCCACAGGGGGTTATAAGGGATGTATAACTCACTCAAGATGACCTCTGGATGAAGAACCTTTGATGACCTCACCATCATGTGATTAGGGGTGGAGCATGTAACGCGCTCACTCCGGATGATTAGGAATGGAACAAGAGTCATGTGCTTACAGGACCTGTTATGATGTCACCATCATGTGATTAGGCACCTGCGTGGGAGAAGTCTGGGGTCACATGACCAAGGGGTGATCAGTGTGTGCCGGACTCTGCTGTGCTGCTTATGATCCCTGGTGTATGAAGAATGTATGTAGCAAAGCTGTATGTGATGTACATGTAGCAGAGCTGTGTTTGTGTGACTTGCATGTAGCAGAGCACCAGAAACACTGTTCTTATATAATTTCCTAATAATTAGTAATATAATTGCAGCGTCCAAGGAGCCAGTCCCAGCCTAGGAGACGGCGGGGTAGAGTTGTCACTTGTCCTTCTGAAGTTTTCCATAGCATTGCTATAGAAAGTTTCGGCCTCGTGTCCATGAGCAGAGAATCATTGCGATTCTCCGCTCACGGCCGGCAATTCACAGCATGCTGCGAATTGCCGCAATTCTCTGCAGTCAGTCTATCTGTCACATAGGCTGACCGCGGAGATTCGTCTGATGACTCCTGCTCCCTGGCGGCGGAGATTCGCTGCGGGACTTCGCAACACCCGTGGACAGGGGGCCTCACTGTGTCTTTCAAAATGACTGTGTCCTCGTGGTTGGGGCCACATAGCAAAGGTATTGCATGCTGCATTTGGCCACCGGACAGTAGATTGCACACCCTTAACATAATGAAAGCAGCAATGAAAAATGAAAGTGGTGTGTGCAAGGAGGATCGTATTTTGACGTATTTGGCCAATTACTCACGGAGCAGTTGCTATAATTGACTGATAATAAATTTATTGAAAAGTGACTGAAGTTGCCACTGAGACCACTAGATGGCAATGTGTGCACTATAAATGATATTAATGTCAAAACTCCTCAGTGAAAATGAAGGAGCAATGTTTACTCACAGCCCAAGGGATTTTTACTATCCATTAAAGTGTTTGTTGCAAGCTGTGTGCTCAAAGTCTGTACTGTATGCAGCAAATCTTTTTTGAAGATCAAATTCTTCTTGCACAAAAAGGAGAATTTAAGCCATAAATTAGATTTCAGTTCTGGGATATTCACAAAGAACATTTTGTAGCTGAACACAAAGAATATAAGCAGTGACTAGAAAATAAACACTGCAAAACATAATCATTTATCAATCTCTGTTGTGTTCCTCTATTGTTTGGATAGTGATGTTGAAAAAGAGGGTGTGCTACTATGTGTTAGGGCACACCATTGGCAATTAGAGAATACTGTACATTAAAGGGGTTGTCTCGTGAAAGCAAGTGGGGTTATGCACTTCTGTATGGCCATATTAATGCACTTTGTAATATACATCGTGCATTAAATATGAGCCATACAGAAGTTATTCACTAACCTGCTCCGTTGCTGACGTCCACGTCTCCATGGCTCCGTCTAATTTCGCTGGCTTCTTGCTTTTTTAGACGCGCTTGCGCTGTGCGGTCTTCTGCCTGGTGAATGGGGACGCTCGTGCCGGAGAGCTGCTCACCGAGTCGTCATCGTAGCTCCGCCCTGTCACGTGTGCCGATTCCAGCCAATCAGGTGGCTGGAATCGGCAATGGAACACAAGGAAGGAGAAGAAAATCCACGGTGCACCATGGGAGAAGACCCGCGGTGCACCGTGGGAGAAGACCAGCGGTGCCATCTTTAAAAGAAGAATAGAAGAAGCTGCAGAACGCTGATGCAGGTAAGTGCAATGTGCTTTTTAAAAACTAACCTATGCTTTATTTTTAACAGGGCAGAATGCGGGGGTAAGTGAAAAAATTTTTTTTTTCGCTTTCGCCGCGAGACAACCCCTTTAAGTAGAACCAAATAACTAACAGCCATAACAAGTATAATATTATTCTCAGGACTTATCTGTATAGGAGCCCTCTGACAGATCAGGGATCAGAGCATTAAGCCTGGGTTCACACAGGGCGGATTTGCTGCGGTTCTGCCGCGGTTTGCCATTGCATATCCGCACTGCGGCAAAACCGCTGCGTTTGTTGTGCAAGGCAGCACAAATGTGTTTAGGCAAAAAGCTGTTCTCACAGGACGGATTTTTTCCGCACTGCCGCAGTGCGTAAATGTAGCTGCGGTGCGGTTTTTCAAGACGCAGCATGTCAATTCTTTAGACTTTTCTGCAGCGCTTTTTTGTCCATAGACCTCTATGGACGCAGCAAAATCCGCTGCAAAAGTAAAAAGCGCTACGAAAAAAAATGCTTGCGGATTTTCCGTGTGGAAAATCCGCAAGACAAAAATAACCTTTGAAGCGGTTTTGCCACAGAAGCAGTTCTTCTGCGGAAAAACCACAGCAAAACCGCAACAAATCCGCCCTGTGTGAAGCCAGCCTAAGGGTTCCTTCAGATGGGCTTTGCGCTCCTAAGAACAACGCATTAGTGTTGTGAATGTGGCGCTTTTGTGCACATTTTACTGTACATTTTGCGCACACAGGGCATGTTCACATGGGCATAGAACACCCACCCCCACACTGAGATTTAACATTTTATTATCCCTTTCCAATCCACTGTCTGACCTCTGAACACTTTATGATTTAAGGCTGTACAGCTCCAATGTTTGAAGACGTCCATCGGGGTTCTCTTACTGTATATTGCCAGCCTCTCTGCTGTCGGAGCCTATCCAACGTGTCACCTCATGCAGTACTGGCTTTAGCCAGCATTGTATAACCGCAGAAAAAGAGTAAGACCCCTAGGAAAACCAGCATACAAATTGGATTGGAAAAGGTTAAGCCTAATGAGGTCCAGATGTGTTCTTTTCTCAACAGTTTTGCGCTGTATTTTGGACATCTCATAGCGTATTGCAATACAGCGCCCTTTGGTGCGCAAATGCACACAAAATAGACCATGTACTATTTTTTTGCACTTGCGCTTGCAAAAAAGGGACTTGAGAGCGAACCCTTTGAAATTAATGGGTTCTATTATCTGCTTACTGGCGCGCAAATACGCTTTCAAAAACCTTCGTAGGAAGCCGCCCTGAGTGCGCATGGGCGAGTGCGATATGGGGCAGTGAATCCTGCCCCCCCATATCACACTCGTCATCCATGTAAAAGCCCCGAGGCTGATGCGAGGCTGTTTTCATGCAAAAACAGCCTCACATCAGTTCAAGGATGAAGGGAATCCCCTGTTGCGGATGACAGCTGCTGTGGGGGATCACAGAGTTTCTCTCATTGTTTTCAATGGGAGATCTCACATCGCGTGCACCTTGCACATGCTGCGACGCTGCAGCTGGCCCAATTGCATACAGTGGAAGCTGTAGAACATGCCGCAATTTGTTTTGCACATAGCATTGCATTGCAGTGCCATGCAGGGAAACATCGCTCATGTGCATGACTTCATTCAAACAAATGGTGTTCATATTTGTGCGAGATTTCACGTGATTTTCTCGGCCGTGTGAAGTCTGTCTAAGCGTGCAGCTTAAGGCATTTTTTTTCTAGGCGTATTTGACTTTTCAACTGATGTTTTATGAGGAATAACACTATTTCTGGCCATTATATAATTTGTATCCTGTATTTTTCCCAGTTTTCCCATTTGCAGGCTGTATATCCAATTTTAGCTGTTCCTTGAATTGGTGGGTAGAGACTGGCTGCTATGATGTTTCCAGACACTGTACATAGGGAAGAGCAGAATACCTTCTTCCCCATCTCTGTGTAGCACACTCTCATAATTAAAAGGATCATGCAGGAAACTGCAGGAGTACTGAGCAGTGCATGTATGATTTTAATAGTTATCGAAGACAGTAAACATTTACTAGTAAGGTGTTAGGCTGCCTGTCCACGGACGAGTTGTCGTTGCGTTATCCGCAGCGATAATCCGGCTGTGGGTAACGCAGTGAACGTTTTCCATAGGCTAACTATGGAAAGTTCTGCCCGACGTCCACAAGTGGAGAATCATAGTGATTCTCCACTCACAGGATTCAAATCGCGGCATGCTGCAGTTTGCCACGGTGAGCCTATCTAGATAGGCTCACCAGCTCACCACAGAGACCTGTCAGTTCTCCCCCTTGCTCCCCCATGGCAGAATATCGCTAGTGATATTCCACCTCGGCCATGGACAGGTAGCCTTAGTAAAAAACGCTGCATTTGTAAATGCAGTGATTTTACTATGGCAGAGCTGCTTTGTGCAGCGTTCAGTGTGAGTGTTTGCCTGCATTGTTACTGAGCTTTTAGTGCAGTGAACCGCTGGTAAAGAAAGCCGATGACGTCACCACTTTCACTTTCCCTCCCAGTGGCACAGAATGCTATCATGTTTTTGACAGTATTAAAAAAGTGCTCCCTATTAATTTCAATGAAAGACACATTGTGTTTAAACACCGAAAATAGGACAGCGCTCGAAAATCGTGTAGTTAGAAACGTTACATTGAAATGCTAGTCTGAGAAGCCCCATTGAAATCAATGGAGGTATTTACAGCGTTTAGAATGGCCTAAGATTATTAATAACTTTGTGTCTCTACATTTTGAAAATCTCCAACCATAAGATGCATTACATTTCATTATGTCCATATTGATTTATTATCCTTTCTTTAAAATATGTTCATAAGCAATTTATTTTATAATTGTTCGATAATTTGGAAACTGCATTCTACCAATTAAACAGTAAATACCGTGTTTCCCCCAAAATAAGACACTGTTATTTTTTATGCCCCAAAAAGGGCACAGTGTCTTATTTTCAGTGGGGGGTTTACTTATCTGGTCTGCGGTGTCCCGATGCCTCCCGATGGTGTCCGGCGGCCATGCGGCGTCCTCCTCATCTCACAGATGCCTTCTGCTGGTGACAGGGCTTTAAATAGCCCACCTCCAGCAAAATGAGCATGGTGGTTGGCTAATCGAGCGCTGGCAGCCAATCACAGACGGCGCTCGATGAGCCAATCACAGCCATTCAGTGATGTCATTCACTGAATGGCTGTGATTGGCTCATCAGGCGCCGGCTGTGATTGGCTGCCGGCGCTCGATTAGCCAATCACAGCACTTGCTTTGTTGGAGGCGGGACATTCAAAGCCCCGTCGCCAGCAGAAGGCAGCTGTGAGACGGAGGAGACACCACCAGGACGCCGCAGACCACTATTTTCGGGGGAGGCCTTATATTTCAAGCCTCCTCCAAAAACCTGATAGGTCTTACTATCGGGGTAGGACCTATTTTCAGGGAAACACGGTATATAATGGGATATTATTCTAAGCTAAGATATAGTTACATTGCAAAAATCATATCCATCCCTCCTCTCAGTGCTTAAGCTATTACCAAATAATAACCATGTAAATATAATTATATCACAGGGTATGTGTCAAGGCCAGATAAATGTGTATTTAATATGACTTTGGCTCCAGCTCCTTCAACATACAACACCAAGTTCATAGTGTGGTAGCTGGTAAGGGTTTTACGCAAACAAGTTGTCTCTTTAATAATTAAGCTTCATAGTCTCCATATTTCAGGGTATAATAATGTCTTTATCAAGCATAAGCAGATGTAGCATGCCTTACTTCAGCTTCCAGTCCATTAGAAGAGGAGGGATGTGTTAACAATTACTTCTGATACAGACGGTGCATAAAAGTAAATCTTCCCATTCTGGGCATCTCAAACCAAATTATTTAGTAATGGGAATATATAGCATTTTAATGGTGCAGTTCCTGTGTTTAGATATAATTCCCTTTGTCTGCTTCCAAGGATTTGACGATGTACATCTTTCAGAGTACTAAGTATACCGCAAGACTAAGGATGATATATGAAAATGATTGTCTCTTCCATCTGCTTGTATTTGATAGTTGCATGTATTTGAATGTACATAACTTGAAAATGATTTATGGTGTTATTTTTTTATAGTTCATATATAGTCAACATTTGAATTGGACAGCTTACATCACCAATACGTTCCGGAAAGGTAATTTTCTAACATTTTTCTTTACATACCTTTTTTTAGCTGTGAACTTTTAAACGTAAAAAACAATAGTACTACATAATGACCACTCAGTAGCTCCAAAACAGAGGGACTTGTATACAAGAGCACAGGTGCTACTGTCTTCAGGGGCTCAGTCAAATAAGGGCCCTACCGCCATACAATAATGTAATGCTTTCTATCTGCTGCTATTACTCAATTATAAATAACAAACTAATTAGTATACGGCATGCAATCATTGTTATTAGCTTAAAATGTTTCCTATACTACAAAAGATATCTGATGTAGTGTTTTACAAAAAATGATCTGGCATACGCTGGGCCCTTAGATAACAATAGGATATATAAGGCATACATACACTTTTTGACCACATAATATTTGGTAAAGATAAAAAATATGGTTAAAATATAAAGTGATATGACCTAATAAAAAAGTCAGACCTAATACAAAATGACCAATGTGTCAATTTTCTTTTACTCATCACAACTTTCAGGACACTGGATCTGTGAAGTGTAAACATCAAATATCCAGTGTCTACGAGCACAGCGCCTGAACACAAGCATGGCTTACAATGGAAATGATGACCTTCAGGCTAGTGGACACTGATGCCTTCTGCATCATGATGCTCCATGCTAGCTCACAGTACCAGATGCCCAGATGCCATTTCTTTGCCCAAAAAGAGGTACTACACCCCCATGTGAGTCATAATGTGTCCAGGTGTTGCAGAACACTATCAGTGGCAGGATACACTCGGCCACAGACATTTGGTCCAGGAAGAATAGCCAGGGGTGTTACATATCCTTAACAGCATACTTTGTCAATGTCCTGCATGTTGCATGGTATCCCAGAGACCTACGAGACATTCATCCTCCCCCTTCTCTTTCTCCACCTTTTCATACCACCATTTAAGACTCTTCACATCAGCAAAACTATCCATATGCGACAAAACTCAGCTTCCATACAGCGCTGCACATGGTAAGTGCCAACAAGCTGTCCTAAAACTCATATATAGGGCAGTGCAGCCATACCACCGAAAAGCTGTTGATGGCTCTGCAGGCCCAGGCAGCCACATAGTTGACTCTGTACAAACTAAAGTCAAGCAAGGTCATGTATGACAATAGGGCCAAGCTACTGGCAACCCTTTGCCTCGGACATCTCACACAAGTACCTTGCCTGGCCCATGTGATGAACCTGGTAGTGAAGCGCTTCCTAAACAATTACCCAAGTTTACATCCACTGCTGGAAAAGTTCAGGAAACTGTGCTTGCACTTTCAGAGTTCACGCCCAGCCGCTTCTTGTCTGGCGGAGGTGCACCCAATTGCCTTATCTATGACATTCCTATACAGTGGAATTCCATGTTGCATATGTTTCAGAGGCTAAGCCAGTAGCAGAGAGCGATCAAAGAGTATTAGATGGTGTATACCATTAGCATGTGCTGTAAAGAGGTCAGGCGCTTGATGCCTGTGGAGTGGCTGCAGATCAAAGATGTTTGTGACGTTTTAGCCTGCTGTGAGGAAGTGACCAAAAAGGTTAGTCATGATGATGTATCATCAGTCTGACCATCTCTGTTGTCTGCCTGCTGCAACAGCTGCTACAGAGCCTCAGAGACAATGATTTGTTGTCACAGGAGGAAAAGGAAGGGATGCCATACCCAACTGTCTGTCCAGTCCGCCCTTATTCAACACTGCAGAGAGAGTGTTTTTGGGCTGTGTCTTCACAACACATTTATCCACCCATGGGAGAAGTATAGAGGAGGAAGAGAAGGGGTTAATATAGCTCCAGAGGCAGGGGAGGGGTCTATGTAATGTTCCTTCCATCTATTACTAACCACAGCTATTCTATATGGATGGTGGTACCAGCTGGGGGACACTGTTAGTCCTGACCATGAGGAAAGTGGGCCATCACCCTTAGGCACTTTGAGGCATATGAGTGCTTTTATGCTGCAGTGCATAATATCAGCTGATTACATGGTGGCCACCCTCCTTATTTCCACTGGAAGTCCGATACTACAAATCATATTACGACAGTGGAGAGAGACCTTAAAATTCAGTGGTATCAGGACAGAGTACTAAGCAGCTTGAGCAAAGCATTTCCCCATGGCCGCAGGGATGCATCTGCAATGGATCTCATTTCTTTGAGTCATAGTGGACAAGCAGGAAGCCGCTGCAGCAGCACCACAGGTGACGTCTACTTGAGGTATGCATTGTTTTTTCAGTCCGTCTCAGCCTGTAGCAACAACACAGGGAAGGACTGACACTTACAGGCAGCACTTATCCATGAGGGTCCAAGAATATGTCAGCTCCCGTGAGGATGTACTCAGGCATGGGGTTGGTCCTTTGCCTTCTGGGTGTTTAAGCTGGAGAACTTGCACAATATGTTTTAGAGGTGCTTGCTTCCCAGCTGCCAGTGTGCTATTAAAAAGGGTGTTCAGCACAGCTGGGGTGTAATAACTGACAGACAAAGTTGTCTGTTCACACATATGTGGATCGCCTGATGTTTATAAGAATAAACCCGGCGTGGATTTCATCTGATTTCTGCACCCCTGTTGTAGATTCCACTGATTAGTTAGCACACTAGCAATTTTTAATCACATATGACTGAGTATAGATTTATATATATTTATATTACGGCTAGAAAGTGTCGTTATTTCTTTGGTTTTCTTCCTCCTTGTTTCTGCTTTTTGGTTTTTCATTTACAACAGATTTGGATTGGATGATTTGGTTGGTCGGCCATTCCTATATTTATTGGGCTGAAAAAAGAGCTGGGGTCAGGCCAATGGAGACCTGGGGCTAAAGAACATGCAGGTCCGGTGGCACGGGGTTAGAGAACTGAAATGGACCAGGCTGCTCCATGAAGTGCTGAAAATCAGCTGCTGGACTCCGGACAGAGTGATACTGGTCATCCACGCAGGAGGCAATAACCTAGGTAAGGTGAAGGCGGGGGAACTAACGGTGTTAATGAAGGAGGGCATCCTACGGTTTCAGAAGTTTTTTAAGAATGTGACTATAGTTTGGTCTGATATAGTAGCGAGAAGAGTTTGGAGGGGAGCCAGGGACATAGAAGCCATAGACATGGTCAGGAAGAGCGTGAATTTTATGATTTCAAGGTATGTACAGTCGTTGGGGGGAGTGGCTGTACGGCATTGGGAGCTAGAGAAGAGGGAGCGGGGAATACTCAGGAGCGATGGAATACACCTCAGTGACATTGATTTGGACACATTCTTATCAAGATTAGAGGATGGGGTCGAGGCGGCCTTATTGCTGGCAGGTGGGGAGCGGAGTGCGGCGTAGCGGATAATCCGCATCCTTCTTGGCGTAATTTTGTGACTTTCCATGCCAGCAATAGAGTGAAAGGCGGCTTTGCAAGCCCATTCTGGGGCTTTCTCATGCCTCGTTTTTGGGTTCTACATTTTTTCAAGTTTTCAGCTAGTCATATTTTTTCAAGAAGCATGGGAAGGATGGTGGATGATTAAAATATTTTGTTTATAAAGTTTTAATAAAGCTGTGGCCTACCCACATTTTAAAAGTTCGGATCGTTTTATTGGGATGGGAGCTTATTTGAGGGTTTAGTAGAGTCCTCCCAATCTAGAAAACATCAAAGTAAATAACAAAGTTGCTAGGAACTGGGGGACGGGCTTTTAGAATAAATAGGGGTGCGATAAGTGACCAGGATAGGTAGGTTGAATAAGCAGGGGGGAAAAGGATGAGGAGGAGACAGTGTTACCTGGAAAGAAGAGGAAAAAAGACGCCCTCCCACCCACCCTCTAAGCTGGGGGTGGGGATCGTTTGTTGGAGCTCAGGAGAGATTTCATCCAAGGAAGGAAGTCGTCACAGCTGGATGTTTTGGCGTAATTTTGGAATTTTCCATGCCAGCAATGGAGTGGAAGGTGGCTTTGCAAGTCCATTCTGGGGCTTTCTCATGCCTCGTTTTTTGGTTCTACATTTTTTCAAGTTTTCAGCAAGTCAGATTTTTTTCAAGAAGCATGGAAAGGATAGTGGATGATTAAAATATTTTGTTTATAAAGTTTTAATAAAGCTGTGGCCTACCCACATTTTAAAAGCCAGCAAAGCGTGTTCGGATCGTTTTATTGGGATGGGAGCTTATTTGAGGGTTTAGTAGAGTCCCCCCAGTCCTGTTGCTGCTTCTGGTGGTGGAACTGCTGCTGCTCTCTTTCTACTGCTCCCCCATGTTTCTTTCTCCCAAAATGAAAATTTTCTAAAGCACAAGAAACAGCTGTAGCTCTATAGCTGTTATTTGGAGAAGGTCCATGCTGTTCTGTTCACCTGTTAGAATATCTCCTTTGCAAAATTTATGACATTGTTTTTAAAACAAGTAGCACATCTGCTGTCTTCCTTGGCAAAATTTTTGATAACTCTAGTGCTTTTCCTTGGAGGAGGAGTAGAAGGACTGTGCTTGAGAGTTGTGTTCGAATGGTAGAAATTGTCCTTGTAAAATGGGTTATATTGCTTTTAAAACAAGCAGCACACCTGCTGCCTTGCGTAACATAGTTTATGAAAGTTCTACGGATAGCTCTATTTTTTCTCTACTTTCATGATGACCAGATGTCCGAGTACCCCCTCTGGCAAGCGTGCCATAGTTTCGCCACCACTGCTCTAGATTGTATGAACCCGTAGGCTTTTGGCATCCCAGATGGTCCCATACATGTTCTATTGATGATAAATCTGGCAACTGGGCAGGCTACAGAAAGAAGTGTGGTAATGTTATGGAGGCATTCCTGTGACACACACTTTGTGTGCAGCCAAGCATTATCCTGTTGGAAAGGATATACTGAACATATCACTGAGCTGTCATTTTCCCTCGTACCACTACTAAGGGTTACTGACTGTTGTATGCAATGACCCCCAGACCATCACACCAGCAGTGGGGGCATTATGACACTCTACAGCAGAGGCAGGATTGAGGCGCTCACCTCTAGGTCTCCAGATATGGACACGGCTGTCGTCAGTGCCCAAACTAAACCTTTATTAATTGCTGAAGACAACCTGGCTCATCTCTGTAGCATTCCAGTTGTATCGTTCATGGCACCATTGCAAATGGAGGTGGCAGTGGGTGACTGTCAAAGGCAATACACGTAATGGGCACCGTGAAACCAAATGTCCAAGGACCTGGATATGGTTTCAACAGATACAAGTGCCTGTAATGATGGTACCACCTGTCTCTGGATGGCGGACAACAAAATAGTTGAAGCTGCTCATGTTTGTTGAACGATCAGACAATCTTCTCTACTGGTGATCTGTTTAGCCTTGTGTGTGTGCCCTCACTCATCTACTGGTCCCAACACCTTCTAACAGTCTAGTCAGAATGGCCCAAATAGTGGGCAGTTCATCGATATAACCATCCAGCTTCCCGCATTCCACTAATGGGCCCCTCTCAAGCTCTGTTAACTGGGCAAAATCTATTTAATTGCATTGTAGAGGCGTCTAGTGGTCAACAAGCTCTACACAAGCAGAAGAAGACGTCCAGTACACACAAGTAGCCTCTGAGAGCCTTTTAATAGGCCGAGGGTGGAACCACTTTTAGAGCTTCCGGTGGCAAGACTGTTCATCTAGTCACACCACAACTCTAATCATTTTCATATCTGCCTGAGATGTAACTGCAGGCCGAGTTTTGCAGCCAAACGACGACTCCTTCTAGGTGCTTGATTCTTTTTTTTATTTACAAAGAGTGTATATGAGTGTGTATATATATGTGTTACTTTTCATTGCAATTCTGCCTGTGGTGATAATGAGATGACTGCTGAGAGGTTAACTCCACGAAACAGGAAGTGTCAGACTATTAGAATTTTAAATATACACAGTGATAAAGAAAATGTTAAAAAAAAATCACCAAACATTAAAAAATATATTTTGCATAAAAACAGGAATTAAGCAATAGTTCTATTTCTGATGACACATTCCCTTTAAGGTACTTTCATGGAAAGTATGCAAAGTCATATTCCATAATAAGTAATAACCCTCATCATAGGATCCAACTAACTCATCAGATCTGCACATTCTTTCTCTTATCCTGTTTCCTGCCTTGTGTGTATAAGGCAAAAGGTTACTTTCCATAGCGCACCATGATATGCCAGCTGGATATGGAGTATTATCTCATTATATCCATTTAGTAAAAAGTAGAAGTATGAATTTTACAATAAAACTGAGAATAGTTGGATTTTTTACCTATATACAAATAGTACAATTTCTACAGTTATGTTTTTTATTTTTCCACTCTACTTAAAGGAAACCTGTAACCTTCATTTTGGCAGCAAAATCACTCACACTGGCATGTTGAGAAAATAAATGATAGTCATTTCTCAGTACTTCATCCAGTGTGTGAAACCGTTGCAATTTGTTTTCAACACATTTCTATTCAATATGTAAATTAGGCAATATGTATAATCGATTGTTTAGGTAGGTAGGGTTATAATGATTTTGGAAATGTTTTCTTGGGGCTTCTAAGAGCAGTTGATCATCTTCAGCATGCCCGGCAAGTGTCCCTCTTTAGGAGGCACAGTTTCTACTTTTGACCCAAGTCCCTCTTTTCCCCCTAAATGTCCCTCTTTTTGAACTGGTAAATAGATTTACATTAATAAACTTACTATATTGCTCCATAAATTATTTATAAGATTCCTCACAGTATATTCAACCCCAATTTTTATATTATTCCATCATATGGTGAAATTTGGATCCTAAAAAATCTTATATTCTGATGTTTTTGTGCTAATACTTCATTGAAAACCATTCAAGCACTGGTGTACTGCAAGGAATCGCAATTGCGACCAGGCCCCTTAGTGAATGGGGGCTAATAAGACCCCATGATATATTGTAGCACTGCCGTGGCCCGTAGGCTAGCTGTGGATGGCACTCAGGGAGGACAGGGACCATTACCCAGAGAGCCAGCAGCCAATTCCACGCTGTATACTCCTCGGGCGTGCGGTCCTCCCTTCCACTGAGAGACTGCATTTCTGATTTTTACAACTGCAGTCTACCAGTGCACTGCTAACCATGTGATTGGTCTTTGGTGACTGATAGCGCAGGAAGTGAACTGAGTCAGCGGACCATGCGGTGTAACCAGGTATGTACTGCCTGTAATCATATATGGTAGCAGGTATAAATTATATACAGGAGATATCCAGATTATACCAGCATGTTATATATCACTTGTGGTAGTGCAGTACACAGGATAGCCTGTAGGGGGCTGGAAAACAGGCAAGCTGACTACTACTTAGCTTAACAGCTGTAAGGGTGCGTCTGGAGGTGTAAACCTTCAGCCACACCGTTACTGAAGGGTAAAAATAGACAGCTGTGAAGGAGCTGAGAAGGCTGCAAGCCTGAGGTCTGGTCTGGTGCGGGACCAGTAAAGACTCCAAGTCTGACAGGAAAGATGCCCCTAGACTCCCACCACTGCTGAAGAGAAAAACAGATTGCTCTGAAGGAGCTGGGAGGGCTGCAAGCCCAAAGTCCGGTGCGGGCTCAAGCTGTAAAGGCCCCGAGTCTGAAAGGGAGGATGCCCTTAGACTCACACCCTGGTGGGGTACAGTAAATGAACTGTGTTGATGAGAATGTTAATGTTGGCACTAAGCTGCAGTAGAGAGGGATAAAACAAATATATAGTCAGTGGTCAGCCGACCAGGCTTTTATTTTGTGCTTTGGGGTATGTGTTGTTTAAAAAGACTATGAACTATTGCTGGGTGCAATAAAGCTGGCAGATGCCAGAGATTCAACCCCTTAAGGACACGGCCTATTTTGGGCTTAAGGATGCAATCATTTTTGGCGGATTTTCATCTCCATTTTTCAAGAGCTATAACTTTTTTATTTTTTCCATCGACATGGACGTATAAGGGTTTGTTTTTTGCGTGGCGAACTGTAGTTTTTATTAGTGCCATTTTGGGGTACATAAACTATATTGTAAAACTTTTTTTTTTCCGTGATCGCAGGGAGAGAAAACGCATCAATTCTGCCATAGATTTTTTTTACAGCGTTAATCATGCAGCATAAATGACACAATGCATTTTTTTCTGCGGGTTGGTATGATTACAGTGATACCAAAATTCTTATTCTTTTTAGGTTTTTCTACTTTTCCGCAATAAAAACCCTTTTTTGGAAATCATTTTTTTCCTAAATCGCTGCATTCAAAGTCCTATAACTTTTTTTTATTTTTCCAAAGACGGAGCTCTGTGAGGGCTTGTTTTTTGCAAGACGAGTTGTAGTTTTTTTGCTACCATTTTGGGATACATACGGCTTTTTTGATCACTTTTTACTTGCATTTTTTGGAGGTAAAATGCTAAAAATTAGCACTTTGCCTCAATTTTTTAGGGGTTTTGTTTTATGCTTTTTGCCGTGCAGGATAAAAAGCTTGTTCAACTTATTGTACGTATTGTTACGGATACGACGATACCAAATATGTGTGATTTTAATTTTTTAAAAACTTTTTTATGCTAATATGAGAAAAAGCACCTTTTTTTTTTACACATTTTATGTCCCGGTAGGGGACTTGCATTATACCAGCTTTGATCGCAATGATAAGGCATTGCAGGACTTCTGTCCAATCTTTTTCATGTGTTCAATTTTTTGAACTCGTGTTCAAATCCAGATGCAGCACTCTTCAATCACATCAAAAAACTGTTTTGGGATGAGCTACAAATAGCAGCACGCAACATTTCAACGATCTAGGCTAACCTACAAACGACCTCGAACAGACAAGATTATCGATGCCCTAGACCAAGAACGAGCTAAGTGGGATGAATATTTGGCAAGGGTGGAGACCCTTGAGCTAAAATGTGAAGACCTCAAGAACAGGAGTAGAAGGGCAAATATACAGATCCGAGGTCTCCCTGAATCAATCATGAGTTTGAAGGAAGCTACCACCAATCTGTTCTCGGCTCTCCTTTCTCAAGTAGCTCAGGAGTCTCTCCGCATCGATAGAATACACTGTGCCCTCTCTAAAACCTTCTAACCCCGACCTCCCAAGGTACATCGTGTTGAAACTCCACGATTTTGAAATAAGGGATCAAATTTTGTCTGCTGCCAGAGTTCTAGCTGCACTACTGGGGGTGTCCCCTACTGTCCAGATATATGCTGAGATCGCCCTTTTTCCTCTAGCAAAATAACGAATTCTGAGACCCATCACCATGGCACTACAGTGAGCAAATATCAGATACAGGTAGAGCTTTCCATTCGCTTTGCTCGTCCGTATCAATCAAAGATCCTTCACTATCAGGTCACTGGAAGATGGAAAATGCATGCTGCAGGAGGAGAGAATCCCCTACGAAGCAGAGCATAGTCTATCTAAGCGACCGGTGCAGTCCTGGACAATGGTGGGAACATTGCGACCCAGTCGTCCGAGACAGGCTATGTATTTTCTGACTTTTATTTTTGCTATTCAAGGTTTTGTTCATAATATTTAGATCTCTCAGTCTTACTTCTTCCACTAAGCCCTATTTTTAGGGAAACTGCAGGACTAATATGCAAAGTTATGCAACACCTTTGTCCAGGGCGCTACACTACACGCCTGGAGACGCTTGACACCACTGAAGTTAACAGACTCTTGTCCACAGTCATTCATAGTTACACCTTTGGGCACAGATTCTGGACCAGGGAATAACCATGGAATATCCCCGGTGCTCACATTTATAACTCTTAATACACCTTACGGGAGAGCACCTGGAACATGCGGATCTGCCGTGGCCTCCCTCTGTTGTGTCTTCTGGAGGCTAAGGCACATGTAGACATGGGAGGCACCTCAAAAGTCCTCCACAAGTAAAGACTAAACCTTATAACTGAACTGTCAGTGGTTCCCTAGACTGATTTCCGTGGAAGACTAGACTTAATGTTTCTGTTATTACATGTTTACTTAATGCCCTGGGACAGGGCAGAGAAGTTTAATGCCCACTCCCTTCCAGACTCTGAATGTGCCCCTCATGCGTTCAGTTAGAAATTCCTCAGGTCCCCAGGCCCAACATAGTATGACAATATGATTGTTCTTTTGGTACTTATTGTGTTTTTGTTGTTGCTTAATTTTATGTCCACACATAATAAGTGAATAGTTCAGTGCTCTGTCTGCCTCCATACCCCCCTTAAGAATTCCAAATTTACTCAGCTCCCACTCTATCTTTAAAATGGTATTGCTAGTATCACATAACATTAAAGGAATTAACTCCGCAGTCAAGAGAAGGAAAGATTTTGCCCAATATCTCAAATCCTCCTTCTGACCAGACCTCTCACCTCCCTTCGAAATCTAATAGTAACTCTAGACTTGTTTGCCATATTTTCGGGCCTAATAGTAAACATGGACAAAACAGAAGCCTTCTTCTATAATATCCCTACACACACACAGAAGCTCATAGGGCTTAAAGGAGATGTCCCGAGGCAGCAAGTGGGTCTATACACTTCTGTATGGCCATAATAATGCACTTTGTAATGTACATTGTGCATTAATTATGAGCCATACAGAAGTTATAAAAAGTTTTATACTTACCTGCTCCGTTGCTGGCGTCCTCGTCTCCATGGTGCCGACTAATTTTCGCCCTCCGATGGCCAAATTAGCCGCGCTTGCGCAGTCCGGGTCTTCTCCTCTTCTCTATGGGGCTCCGTGTAGCTCCGTGTAGCTCCGCCCCGTCACGTGCCGATTCCAGCCAATCAGGAGGCTGGAATCGGCAATGGACCGCACAGAAGCCCTGCGGTCCATGAAGACAGAGGATCCCGGCGGCCATCTTCAGCAGGTGAGTATGAAGACGCCGGACCGCCGGGATTCAGGTAAGCGCTGTGCGGGTGGTTTTTTTAACCCCTGCATCGGGGTTGTCTCGCGCCGAACGGGGGGGGGGTTTAAAAAAAAAAAAACCCGTTTCGGCGCGGGACATCTCCTTTAACTTCGGGTTTAAAGCCTCCCCACACTACATTACCTACTTGGACATTAAACTCACATCCTCCCTAGATATACTATACAAATGGAATCACAGATGAAGAAATCTGATCAACCCACCATTTCTTGGATAGGAGGACCCATTAATTCAGTAAAAATGACAGTCTTACCTTGCCTCTTATATCTTTTTAGATGTCTACCCCTAGAGGTCCCTACAACCAATATGAAGGAAATGTAACAAATTACATTCCATTTTATATGGAGGAACAAAAGACCCAGAATCAAACAAAATGTTATGCACTACTATAAGCGGGTGGGAGGACTTTCAGTCACTAATTTGAGAAAATACTATCTAGCAGCTCAGATGTCACAAATCCACCCCCCCCCCCCCCCATTTTCGCGGGTCCAAGGGGTTTTTAATGGGTAGACTTAGAGGCTGCCCTTCTGGCCCCGGTGGATCTCAGGGTGCTTTTCTGGGATAAAAATATAAAACCCACATCCATCCAACACCTATCACTACTAACCTACCACCTGTTTTTGATTTGGAGGAGAAACAGGTTTAAGTACTCTATGATGTCGCCTCGACCCCCCACTACTTCCTGTCATCCCTAATTAAACGTTTATACTGAGCACCCAGAAAGAAAGTTTCCCATGGTGCCGGACTAGAGGCATCACCTTATTATACCATCTCATGCCGCATTACAAACTCCTTACACCACAGCAATTGGTAGAAAAATATTTAATTCCAGAAAGTCTCTGGTTTGAATTGTGGCAAATATACAGCTACCTCTGCTCCCTGGTAGGCTCCATTAACACCCCTACTATTCCTACCACATTTGAGAGAACCTGCATGTGGTCCCCAATGCAAACAGGTACAATATCACACATATACGCTAACATGAACCATCC
Source organism: Eleutherodactylus coqui (assembly GCF_035609145.1). Classification (NCBI taxonomy): domain Eukaryota; kingdom Metazoa; phylum Chordata; class Amphibia; order Anura; family Eleutherodactylidae; genus Eleutherodactylus; species Eleutherodactylus coqui. Next base: position 228,293,017 of record NC_089838.1, on the reverse strand, counting down.
CCCATCTGGGGCTAAACTCTCATTTGTGCAGCGCTGGGACTCAGACCTAAATATCTTCCTCTCTTTACCCCGATGGCAACATTGCTGTACATTTATCTCAAAAGGTAGCCACCAAGTCATGCTTGCTAAATCATCGCTTAAAATTCGACACAGAGCCTGTCTAGTCCCCTTGATACTCTCCAAACACCTCTGCAAATTGTTTCAGAGGTTGCGACACTTTGGACTCAACATCCCATACGTGGTGGATGTGTCCGATGGTGAAGCCTCTCTGGAAGCGGATGGCCAACCTTATATCTAGGGTGCTGGGCAAACAGTTTCCTTTCTCAGTCAAGTTGCCTCCTGGAGGACAAACCCCTAAGCTTTAATAACCAACACTACAAACTTTCACACCACATTTGCATGGCAACCAGAATTCATATTGCTTCCCAATGGCTTAGGCCTATGCTTACATTTAGCCCAATTATTACAAGAATCTCAAAAATTATGTTATACAAAAAGCTGTCAGCCATGAGGGAGGACAAAATGGAGATTTTATTCAAAACCTGGCAATCATGGGCCTCCTTCCTGGAAATAACCAGTCTAAACCGACTACTTAGTGCCTGAGAAAGTGAGATCAAAACCGACCACTGAGGGTAGAAGTCCGCAAGGATACAATCTACACTGGTGGCCAAGCGGGGAGGGAAGGAGGGGAGAAATAAAAAATAATAAATAAATAAAAAAAATAAAAAAATATTAGGCATCTAGTACACCCTAAAGATGGGTTCAGGGGAGGGGGGAGAGGAGAAGGGAGGAAGAGAGAGCTGTTAATCTATCATAGTATTCTGTGACAATGAGTGTGGACATTAAATGTTGTGTTACTTATTTAGCATATAATAGGAGACCCCCTGCGTGGAGAATTTGTTAAAGCCTTTCAGTTTGTTAAAAAATGCAAATGCTTCAATAAAAAATTTTGAAACATAAGCACTAGAATTTGTAGGGAAATGTCAATCGGATGCCTCTACACCTTTTAAATTTCAATATGCTTGGAACAATAGGAGTCAGAATGGAACAGTTTGTTTTTTTTACTTTCAAGCAGGAAAGTCTCTCAACCTCTTAAGGACCAAGATGTTTTGTACCTTAAAGACCTGACACTTTTTAGGGATTTTACCCATGTGGTGGTTTAACTGCCCTATTTTTTTTCCTTTAGCTACCAAAAATATTTTTGCTGCATTTTTTTCCTGTGACATATAGAGCGATTATTTATAGATCTTTTTCATTCACTTTTTTTCCCGTTTTTTAGTTTTATTGGGGTTAAAAAGCTAAAAAAATATTTTTTAACATTTATAGTTATTTTTTTTTAAATAAGTCTATTTATGCTAAAATAAAGTATGGTAATGGGTTCTTCTATTTGTTTTGTACGTTTTGATATGTAGTATGTATGGCTTTGGTTTACAGGGTGCATACGGCGACGGTTTTGGTTGGCGTCTTATGTATGTATTGTTTTATTTTGTAATATTGTTCTACTTCTGTATGTAATTATGTTTTTTACTATCTATGTCCCCCATGACGTCATATATGACCTCTGGGGGACATTCTTTTTTTTTTTTTATGTGGCATTTTTTCACTGTAGCTGGGGCAGCCATAGGAGCCCCAGTTACAGGGGAAAACATCCCCTGTAGTGACAATAGTCACTGGTGGAGCTAGCCAGGGTCTAGTATGACCCTCCAGCTCTGCTGTAGCAGGGAAACTTGGCGGTCACATGACCCCCTGGCTCCCGTAGTAGAAGAAATCCTTCCACTTTCACTTTCTAGTACGCAGCGCTCATTGAGCACTGTGTAGTCGGGAAAGGAAAAGGCAGAAATGGTTAAAAACCTCCTGCCTTTTCCTCTGGGTTATCAGCTGTTAGGCCTCCCTCACACAGGGCGTTTGCAGAAACGCAGCGTTTTTCAACGCTGCATTACTGCAGATTCCGCCCCGTTTCAGCAACGCTGGCATACTTTATGTCAGCGTTTTGGCTGCGCTTTCAGCTCGGCTGAAAACACAGCCAAGAATGCTGAAAAGGAAAATAAAAGCAATACTCACCTAGCCACTGCAGTCCGGGTCGCGGCCGCTGGTCTCTGCCGCTGATCCAGGCTTCCTCGGCACTCCCAAGTCTATTGCTGGAGGCCAGGTTTGAGAACCCCCGCCTCCGGCAATACAGTGCTGTGATTGGTTGTCAGTGCTTGCTCAATGCCCAATCACAGCCCTGATTGGCTGAGACAGTCAATGAAGGGCTGTGATTGGACATCGGGCGTGCCGACAACCAATCACAGCACTCTATTGCCGGAGGCGGGGTTCTCAAACCTGGCCTACGGCAATAGACTTGTGAATGCAGGGGAAGCCCGGATCAGCGGCAGAGACCAGCGGATGCGACCCGGACTGCAGCGGCTAGGTGAGTATTACTTTCTTTTTTTCCCTCTATCTAACTGGGACTGATTTTCGGGGTAGGGCTTCTATTGCAAGCCCTCACCCCGAAAATCGGCGAGCGGTTAACGTTGCTAAAAACGCGGCACCAAGTGTTGCCGCGTTTTCAGCAGTGCTAAAACCGCTGCCCATTCATTTCAATGGGCGACGCAGGGCTGAAAACGCCCCAAAATAGAACATGCATCGCTGTCAAAGCGCAGCGTTGGAAGGCGCTGCGTTTTCAGCCCTGTGTGACCATTGAAATGAATCGGAGTGTTGTACAGCGTTTAGCACAGGGCTGAAAAGGCAGCGCTAAACGCTGTATAAAACACCCTTTGTGAGAGAGGCCTTACTAACAGCTGACAGCCTTTCCTGCCTCTGATTGATTGCAGAGGAATCAATCCGGGGAAATCTGCACTGCGCATGTGCGCTAGCACAATAGCCGGCCCATCCGCAGTACAGAGAAGAAAAATGCAGGTGCGCAGTGGCCACTGGCCGGATTTCGTGCAGGATTCCCCACACTGAATCTGTGCACGCCATATGCATGAGGCCTAAAACTAAATTTCACATACATAAAGAACCATCTGTGTGCAAAAAATTTGCTTGCCAACATATTTCCCTTTTGATTTTATCTGTCCATATCTTTACTTCCAGGGCGTCATATAACTTATCAACCTAAAGAAAACAATGATGTATTTACAGAGTCATAAGGGGGTGACCCCACCATCAATTCAGCCTTGATTAGGTTACACTACTCCAGTTTGTCTAGAAGGTGGAGTATTTACTTTTCAATGATTTGTCCAATGTGTTAGAGAACAGCATTATTCTTGGAAGTGCACAGCACTGAGCCCGCTAGACAATTTATCTAGTCTTATTTACATACAGTATTTACCTATACAGAGCACACCACACAGTAACAAGTGGGTCTGTCTCCTATATAAATGTCATAACTTACTATACGTTCTGAGAGATAGAATTCTATTAGTAGATCTCTGTTTACATATGCATCAGCACTACTTCTTCTGTCAAAACAGCTGACACTTCAACGGAACCCGATGGGCCCCATTAGAAGTACAAATTAATCAAAAACTACTATAAATGCTGTATGCAGATAAACTATAAAACAAAGTGACCTGAACCCAAATGTATATTAATTCGCTCTCAACAGTCCAGTGGACATTTCTAGACTATGAGAGTGCCAATGAAAAGCACCCTAATCTGTCCCCTTCCTTTGATTAACATGGATGACATTGCCTAGATCAGTCACAAGCTCATTCTCATCTTGAGACATCAGGAACGGTGCATGAGCAGGGGACCTGATGGCTCACACTGCTTGACATTATACGTTGATGCAGGTTTACTCGGGACCGGCTCTTGCACAGTTTGCAGAGGCACCAGTTAGAGGCACCAGTTTTGCTTTGTGCATGTGTCCCTCCCAATGGCCCAAGAAGATCACGGACTTGTCGATGATGTGAAGTAATCCACAACAGTCAAAGGAAGGCGGCTGCCTTAAGATGATTCCCATGGCAGTTTTTATGGTCCAGATATGTTTAGCAGACTGTTAAGGGCTAATTAACATACAGCTTGGGAGTTCTATAAAGTACTTTACCTACGGTATGACGTACTGAAAACATGGTGGAAATGAGTTGGTAAGGGAATGCTTGCCTTTTGTTTTTTTAATGGCATTCACAGTGCAGCATACTTTCAGTATGCGGGGGAATACAATTGCAGTCATACCAAATTTATATAGTTTTACATTTTTTTTACTACTTTTACACAATAAAAACGCTTCTTTAAAGAAAAAGAAATTTAGTTTGCATTGCCGCATTCCAAGACCTATAACCTTTTTATTTTTCCACCAAAGGAGTTATGTAAGATTTTTTTTTTTTTTACAGAAAGAGTTGTCATTTTAATTGACAACGGGTGCATGCAATTTTTGGATCACTTGTTAGTGGTTTTTTTTGCAAGGCGGATGTATGAAAAAATAAGCAATTCTGACCCCTAGAAAAATTATTCTATATGTTGTTCACCATGTAGGATCAATAACCAAATATTTTCATTGTTTGGGTCGTTACACGAGTGGTGATTTCCATTGTGTATATTTGTTTAACTTTTTAGTGTTTTTTAATTTATGTGTTTGTGCAGAAAAAATATACAATTATTTTTTTTTTTAACCAAACTTTATTGAACTTTTTAACGCTGTTTTTCAGATCCAAATGTTCAATTACTAGCATAGTACACTGCATTATAATGCAATAAACTATGCATATGACATCAGCCTATTAGACTCTGCCGGGAAATTGAGATCCACAGACGCCTAATTCACATGCGTCGGAGGATCAGCGAGTGTTTATCATTGATTTCAATGGGAAACAACACCGCACGGCATGCAATGTGTTTTAACTGTCCCACTGAAAACAATTGGTGATGTGTTTAGAAGAATCTGAAAAAATGGAGATGCAGTGATTTTTTTTTTACCTTGTAGTATCGTTCTGAGGGGAAAAAAATTGCTCATGTGTACGAGGGCTCTCTCACACAGGCATTTTTTTTCAAGCGTTTAGTGGGTGTTTTTAACGCCCGTTAACGCTGCACTAGGCCTCCATTCCAACAGGAGTTCTCAGACAAGCGTTTCAGCACAGAGTTTATAACACAGGCTTAAGCGAACGCTGTATGTTCTATTTTCAGGCATTTAGCACATTTTTGACACCCTGCATCGCCCATTGAAATAAATGGGTCAAGTTAAAAATGTTGTAACACGCTGTGTATAGCATTTTTAATGCTCTTTACTATGTGAGGGGGAAGAACAATGGTGACATCATCAGCTTGCTTTGCCTGCGTAGTTACTGCACAAAATATGAAGTAAAAAATGTAGGCAAAGCTTACAAGAAAGCTGTAAAATGCTGCAGTAAATAGGCAGCATTTTTACAAACGCTTGTGTGAAAGTGGCCTGACTCCATTCAAAAGAGTTTTGTACGTCTCACAATGCACAAAACTCCCGAGAGTGTCGCACGTGTATGAATGTATGTGACTTAGTAGAAAATTGACCCTCCAGCTGTTTTTTATTGGTATCACTTACTTTCTAGTATCACTTTTTTTTGTTAACCTTAAAGATGAGGGGATGCTACACAATGGCAGATGTAGCCCTATCCCAACATTTTTGAGATGTGTTGCTGCCATCAATTTCTAAATTAGTTTTTCATGAAATGCAAAAATATCTCACTTCCACCTTTTGATATGTGTTCTATGTTGTATTGTGAATAAAATATGGTTGGATTTCAAAAAGGTAGATTTAATGGATTCAGAAAGAGGGTAGGAAGAATCCAATGGCTGAATGTTCTTAAGGACAGAAATGTCTAAGAAGGTTGGGAAATATTGCAAAATGCACAATCTTAACAATCCCTAAAAGAAGGAAGAATAGGAAGCATTTAAAGAGACAAGGATGGATGAACACAGAACTTAAATACATGCTAAAAAAGAAGAAAAGTATGTTTATCAAATGGAAAGAGGGGGGAATATCTAATGAAGAATATAATGCAGTCTTCAGAAACTGTAGGGCAAGCGTCAGAAAAGCTAATGGTCCATTTACATGGGCCGAATGTCAGGTAAACGATGCCCGGCACTTGTCCCGGAACATACTCACCCTCGTGCTGCTGTACAAGAGCAAATATCATTGGCTCACAGCGGGGCGGCAGGAGGAGATTTCTCTCCTCGCTCTCCCCTTCCCTCTCCATTCAATTAACATAGTGTCCATTAAGTACTGAATGGCTGCTATATACACTGAACGCTCATCGTTCAGCTCATCATCCATCGTTTATGCTGCATAAATGATGGACGATGAGCTGAACGATGAGCGTTTAGTGTAAATAGCAGCCATTCAGTACTGAAAGGCCGCTATGTTAAGTGAATGGAGAGGGCAGAGGAGAGCAAGGAGAGAAATCTTGTCCTGCCGTCCCAATCCCTGCTGGCCACGCTTTCAAAGAGCCAGCTATCTTTCCTGAGCTCATAAATGATTTAGAACAGGGAATTGATGGGATAATGATCAAGTTTGCCATCCACACAAAGTTAGTAGGGATAGCTAACACTGGACAAGAGAGAGAGGACTTAAAAAGATTTGGACAAGCTTGAACAGTGTGCAGTGACTATTAGAATAGTATTTAACAAGGAGAAATGCAAAGTACTATATCTGGTCAAGAAAAATGGAAAAAAGACAGAATGGAAGGAATTGGGCTAAGTAGCAGCACATGTGAAAAAACTTGGGTATACTAATAGATGACAGATGAACATGAGCCAACAGTGTGATGCAGTAGCAAAAAAAGCAAATAATTCTGGGATGTACATCCAATTCGAAGAATGTCTCAAGTGGGGTACCACAAGGCACAATGTTGACCTGGATTTTGTTGTGGATTCATTGTGGATTTCACCCCCTCATTTTGTAGGAGTGAAATTAGTTGTGAAAATATGCAGCATAAATTGACTTGCTTTAGATTTAAAATTTCTTGAAGACTTTCCGCAGCTAATTCCACTAAGAGAAAATCTGCAGCATTTCTGCATTGTGTGAACCCACTTCCCTATATGTGGACTTTGAAGTGGATTTCATCTATGTCAAAATTCACATCAAAATATTGGGACTAGGTTTGCATGTAACATAAATGTTGTAGAATTTATGCATGAAAAATCCACAGAATTTACTGTATAAGGCTGCCTGTCTCTGTTTTTGAATTGCGTTCCCCACGGCCGCGGTTGCTATGGAAAGCACAGCCCCCCTGTCCACGAGCAGAGAATCATTGTGGTTTTCCACTGCGGAGATTTGTCTGCCGACTCCTGCTCCTGGGCAGCGGCTCCCGTGGCAGAGATTCGTCGAAGGATTTCGCAACGCCCATGGACAGGAGCCCTAAACCATGTGGATGAGAATTTTCAGTAAAGTTGTACGCTTTCTGGATAGCATTTCCTAATGCTGAATTTACACAGAAAGCTTGATATCTGGTTAAAAGTGCATCACAAAACCGAACCAGTCAAAGCGCATGTGCTTTTTCAGGTGTAATTTTGATGCAGTTTTAATTGCACCTCAACCAGCCTGTGTGAATACAGACTAATATTACAGAATACAAAGAACTACAACTAGCATTACTGATAGTAGTAATAATAGTCAGAACAGTAAAACTACTGTACGCCACAACTAGTATTAGTACAGCTAATTTAAAAAACACTACTACTATTTACTACATAAAAATACTCTTTTTCTGTATTTCTTGTTTAAAGTGAAAGACCAACAAGAAATTTGCAATTACAGAAAATGAAGCTTCCTTTGTTATAACTGCTTATATGCTAGTATTAAAAGACCTTTAACACCAACATATTAGCATTTAAAAGGCTGCTGCAGTAAAATGTTTTTTTCCTTTACCATGTAACTAGTCCCCCAGTATATATGTCAGCTAGTATTACTTTGTTTAGTTCTTCCTTACTATATCAAAATTTCTGGAATTCTATGTGACCACCTAGGAATTACTTGCCTCTTTGTTCTCTCAAGAAGTCGCTATTTCAGTTGCCAGAATTCCTGAAAGATGAAATTGCATGGACCCTACTACACAGGCTCTTCACAGGGGGATACAGAAACTCCTATCACAGTTGCTGTGATGATTAGAGGCTACTGTCAAACAGTTATAGTGAAGATGATAGTTCCTCATCCCCGACTGAAGACTTATGGTTAGGTGACCAGACTTCCAAATTTAGGGGGGGGGGGGCGGGAGGGCAGTCCTGCTTTGGGACCCTGTGTCCAACTTTACTCAGGGTACCTAAGCAGGACAGTCTTTTGTCCCACTTTCCGGATATCTGTCCCGCTTTTGTCCTGCATCATGAAGGTGATTACCAGCCGGAGTGCCATGGCTGCCCTGCTGGTAATCACTCTGTGGTACTGCTATGGGGTGCACACAGTGATGGCAGTGTGCGCACCTGGGATCCTCCTCCCCTGACTTCTCCTTCTTTTGTTTTGCAGCAGCGCCGAGCAAAGGAGCAGCGGCGCTTTGAAGACGAGGAGGAGGTACGGATATTGCTCTTAGGGGGGCTATTGTGGGGGCCCCAATTAATACTGGGGTCGATATAAGGGACACTATTAGTAATAGTGTCTCCTATATCAGCTCCAGCAGTAATAGTGTTACTACTGAGGCCACTGTGAGGGTCACTATTACTACTGAGATATAGGGGCACACTTTTACTACTGAGGCTAATATAGGGGACACTATTACTACTGAGGCCACTGTGTGAGGTCACTATTACTACTGGGGCAGATATATGGAACACTATTATTACTGAGGCCACTGTGAAGGTCACAATTACTACTGGGGCAGATATAAGGAACCCTATTATTACTGAGGCCACTGTGGGGGTCATAATTACTACTGAGGCTAGTATAGGAGACACTGCTACTACTGAGGCCACTATGGAGGGGTCACTATTATAATGGGGCCAATATAGCGGACATCATTACTACTGAGGCCCCTGTGGGGGGGGGGGCACTATCACTGCTGAGGCTAATATAGGACACACTATTACTACTAAGGCCACTGCTGGGGGTCACCCTTACTACTGAGGTAAATATAGGGGACACTATTACTACTGAGGCCACTGTTGGGGGGGCACTATTATAATGGAGCCAATATAGGGGACACCATTACTACTGAGGCCACCGTGGGGGTAACTATTACTACTGATGCTAATATAGGGGACACTATTACTACTGAGGTCACTGCCGTGGTCACTATTGCTACTGAGGCTAATATAGGGGACACAATTACTACTGAGGCCACTTTGGCGGGGCGGGATGGTCACTATTATAATAGGTCCAATATAGGGGACACCATTACTACTGAGGCCACTGTTGGGGGGGCACTATTATAATGGAGCCAATATAGGGGACACCATTACTACTGAGGCCACCGTGGGAGTAACTATTACTACTGATGCTAATATAGGGGACACTATTACTACTGAGGTCACTGCCGTGGTCACTATTGCTACTGAGGCTAATTTAGGGGACACTATTACTACTGAGGCCAGTGTGTGGGGGGATTACTATCACTACTGGGGCCAATATAGGGGACATTATTACTCCTGAGACCACTGTGAGGGATCAATATTACTGCTGGGGCGGATATAATGGACACTATTACCACTGAGGCTAATATAGGGGACACTATTATTACTGAGGCCACTGTCAGGGTTATTATTACTACTGAGGCCACTGTGGTGGGGGGAGGTTACTATTACTACTGGGCCAATATAAGGGACATTATTACTACTGAGACCACTGTGGGGGTCACTGTTACTACTGGGGCAGATATACGGGACACTATTACTACTGAGGCTACTCTGCACATGGCAGCATACTTCAAGCTGACTTAGAGTATATATACACGTGGCGGAAATGCTGCAGAATGTCTGCAGTGGAAATTTCCGCTGCAAATTCCACAAATACGCTCATGTGACACTGTCCTAAGGCTGCTTTCACTTGAAATCCGTATAATGCTCTGAGTTCTGGTCATTAGACTTGTGGTTGGGCAGGAACACACGTCATGTGAATGCAGCCTATGTAAAAACACCATAATATGTCAGAGCCTTGTTAGTCGTGGTCTTTAATCTGCTACTGGAACATTCCAATTTCACAAAGTGATAGCCCTTCCAAATCTATTACTCTGTAATAACCATTCATAGGTTACGCTATTTTATGTTTATGGGACACTTAAGTTGGCTTCTTTTAAATGGGTAGAGATTAGAGAAAGTTTTGTATGGTTGCCAAGCTGAGCTCAGAGATCCTTGTTGTATTGAGACAATATTCCATCCTGTGTTAAAGGTCCCTGAAGCAGATGGAGGATGGTTTCAGATATTGCGTTTTAAAACACTGCATGTTACCGGGCATTTTTACCTGTAGTTAGATGTAAAGCCACAGGCATATATGACATATACTACAAACAATTTTTTTAATTTTTGTTGTGTTTTGCTCTTTTTTGGTGCACTTTTTATGTCTATGGTGTTTTTTCTTCAAATCGCAATCTGTTACAGGTATGGTGATTTTTTTGCAGGTTTTATCCCATCGGCTTCTCTATAGAAAAAAAGCCTGAAAAATATGCATGTCAAACATCTGTGACCAAAAAAAACAACTTGTAAAACAACCTGAAAATCATGGCATCTTTTACAGATCTGAAAAAAGGCGCACAAAAAAAAATCAGAGCAGGAAGCCTTATGCTCCCTTTTACACACAACAAGAATCAAACAATTCTCGTTTGCCCGAACACACTGGTGACGTCATCACCAGCTCGTTTGCGCTCGGGCAGTGTGTTTAGACTGCATGATTCTCGTTGAGTATTGTGCAGTTCTCGCTCACTAGTCGTTCAGCGTTTCACATTCTCGCTTGTCGTTCAGTCGCTGGCTGCTTTTAGACTGAATGATTATTGTTCAGTTTCACTCGTTTGAACGATAATCGTTCCGTCTAAACGCAGCATTAGGAGCTTGGTATACATAGTACAATGTACACGTGGTACGCCAGTCTCTCCCACAGTGCAGTGTGCAGCCAATTCATCAACAGGGTGTATGACTGGCTGAAAACAATGGCAGATCTGACCTAACATTGTTTCCAACACTTTGCTAAGTAAAACGTGTCAGAAGATTTTAGAAACAAAATCTATCCACTTTATCTGACACATCCCTAGGGAAAAAGTGCTGCATGAGTGTGGTACACACGCTGAGCTCCCTCCCTTATGTATATATTTGCAGTGCCATTTATTTAATGCCAGGTTTTGCCATGCAAGATAGAAGTACTTAAGGGGAAATTTACTAAGCCTGCCATCTCCTGTGCCATAGACTTTAATGGGTAATATTGGTCTGTGAAATGGACCAAAATAGGACATGCTGCACATTTTCTTTTTAATGTGCAACATCAGTCCGTGTAAAAAACTTACATCTGAATACACTAATTTAATTTCGTGGGTCTGTGTGATTTCAATGTGAACTCAGTAAATAATACAGACTGCATACGGACACAAAATACTCCTGTGTGAATGGGCCTTTATAGTGTTCTTGGGAAATGCATGCTGCACTGTGATTGGCTGTTTTGGGTAACAAAGTCAGTTGTTCTTTCTGAGAGTTTCATAAATCTGAATTAGACCTCATGTTCATGGCATGCACGTATTCTGCATGGGGAAACTGCTGATGCCTACGGCCGGCGACCCTGCGTACCTGTCCGTGGCTTCTTTCTTCTGTGCTGCAGATGTGTGCAGACGTGTCGGGGCACATGCGCAATACAGATTTTTCTTTTAAATCTCTGGCTCTTCCCGCGGAATCCGCGGCCTGGCCGCAGTGTCAACTATGGATGAGCTGCGGGTTGGACGGCTTTCATTTACTGCAATGGAAGCCATCTGTGCGGGAACTGCAGTAAAACGGAACCTGCTGTGATTTTTTATCCATGAGCGGAATCCGCAATTGGTTTCTGCTTGTGTGCATGAAGAATCATTTTCCCATAGCATGCTATATAGAGGGTTACTGCTGCGGAATCCAGAGGTGGACACCCGCTCCGGATTCCGCAGCACAAATTCGCTTGTGTACATGTGGCCTTAACAAGCTAAAGAAAATGACATGAAAAGCTTATTAAACAATGTAGCTAATTCTTTGGGTCTTTCCTTGGCACAGCTCCCTTCTCAACTTCAATATGTTATAATCTACGGCTGTATTTACATGGGCGATATTCACAGACATGGACAGCATACCGACCCATATTTTTCAATGAGGCAGCATACTATTCAATGAGGTAGTCTGCAGCGCTATTTGACCTGTAAAAAAACGGAAGTCAAGTGGGAACTGATGCAAACGGTAACATTTCCGTTTTTTTCTATCATTGACTTCAATGGAAAAAAAACGTATCTGTTTAAATTCAGTTTAAATTCAGTTTAACTTGTCATGCTCCAACAACATAACAGAGAAACGGAAAGCAGTAACGGAGCTCAGAGATGTGAAAGGGGTCAAATGCAGCAGGTTGTGTTTAAGAAAGCAAAATAGAACGGAAAGTGTTCTATTTTCTTTTTCTCGAAGACCCATTGAAATTAATTAGGTAAATAATAATCAGTTTAGGCTGCTGTCACAGCTGCGTTAGCGCTCAGGTCAGGGTTTGTCTCTCTGCGCCGGTTTTGGAGGAGAAAAACTGAAATAAAACTGAAAAAAAATTATCTGTTTTTTATCCCCATTGATTTTAATGGGGTTTAAAAAAACCCCCCAAAAAACAGAAAGCAAATGGAAAGGAAGGCTCCGGTATGGAAAAATACTGCAGTCTGCAATCAATGAGGAATCAACGGGGGAAAAAAATGATGTTTTTTTTTCTCTTTTATTTCAGTTTTACCGCCTTCACATCTGTGCCGGAGCATCCGAGGGTCCGTTACAGATCTGCCACAAAATACCGCAATAGATAGCGCTGCATGCAGGACTTTTTCCTCAGGTAACATGCGGGGCAGCTGAGTGGAAAAGGAATGGACCCGATTATAGTCAACGGGGTCCATTCGGCGCGGTGCGGTTCCGTGATTAGACGAATCCGTTCAGCCAGGGGATTCCCCTTTCCTGCTCCCATAACATAGCAGTATAAGGGAAGCGTCATCACAGATGTGAAAGCAGCTCTTTTCCTGTAGGAAAGCCATGGCTACGGCCATCATTTCCCCACACAGGGTGTGTCTGTGATGAGTGTCAGTGAGGAGCCGTCAGCAATGTCCACGGAGTTCAGCCCTGCATATTTTTACCTCAGGAGCTGATGAGACACGGCGCTGTACACCCCATGCCCAGTGTTATACATGACACCACACTATGTCAGACATGTTTACTATGTGTCCCCCCGCTGCCTGCACAGCGCTGTACACCCCATGCCCAGTGTTATACATGACACTACACTATGTCAGACATGATTACTATGTGGGTCCCCGCTGCCTGCACGGCGCTATACACCCCATGCCCAGTGTTATACATGACACTACACTATGTCAGACATGTTTACTATGTGGGTCCCTGCCGCCTGCACAGCGCTGTACACCCCATGCCCAGTGTTATACATGACACTACACTATGTCAGACATGTTTACTATGTGGGTCCCCGCTGCCTGCACGGCGCTGTACACCCCATGCCCAGTGTTATACATGATACCACACTATGTCAGACATGTTTACTATGTGGGTCCATGCCACCTGCACGGCGCTGTACACCCCATGCCCAGTGTTATACATGATACCACACTATGTCAGACATGTTTACTATGTGGGTCCATGCCGCCTGCACAGCGCTGTACACCCCATGCCCAGTGTTATACATGACACTACACTATGTCAGACATGTTTACTATGTGGGTCCCCGCTGCCTGCACGGCGCTGTACACCCCATGCCCAGTGTTATACATGATACCACACTATGTCAGACATGTTTACTATGTGGGTCCATGCCGCCTGCACAGCGCTGTACACCCCATGCCCAGTGTTATACATGACACTACACTATGTCAGACATGCTTACTATGTGGGTCCCCGCTGCCTGCACAGCACTGTACACCCCATGCCCAGTGTTATACATGATACCACACTATGTCAGACATGTTTACTATGTGGGTCCATGCCGCCTGCACAGCGCTGTACACCCCATGCCCAGTGTTATACATGACACTACACTATGTCAGACATGTTTACCATGTGGGTCCCTGCTGCCTGCACAGCGCTGTACACCCCATGCCCAGTGTTATACATGATACTACACTATGTCAGACATGTTTACTATGTGGGTCCATGCCGCCTGCACAGCGCTGTAGACCCCATGCCCAGTGTTATACATGACACTACACTATGTCAGACATGATTACTATGTGGGTCCCTGCTGCCTGCACAGCGCTGTACACCCCATGCCCAGTGTTATACATGATACTACACTATGTCAGACATGTTTACTATGTGGGTCCCTGCTGCCTGCACAGCGCTGTACACCCCATGCCCAGTGTTATACATGATACTATAACATGTCAGACATGATTACTATGTGGGTCCCTGCTGCCTGCACAGCGCTGTACACCCCATGCCCAGTGTTATACATGATACCACACTATGTCAGACATGTTTACTATGTGGGTCCCTGCTGCCTGCACAGCGCTGTACACCCCATGCCCAGTGTTATACATGATACTATAACATGTCAGACATGATTACTATGTGGGTCCCTGCTGCCTGCACAGCGCTGTACACCCCATGCCCAGTGTTATACATGATACCACACTATGTCAGACATGTTTACTATGTGGGTCCATGCCGCCTGCACAGCGCTGTAGACCCCATGCCCAGTGTTATACATGACACTACACTATGTCAGACATGATTACTATGTGGGTCCCCGCTGCCTGCACGGAGCTGTACACCCCATGCCCAGTGTTATACATGATACTATAACATGCCAGACATGTTTACTATGTGGGCAGCTTCCAGGGAACTACTGTATATTGATAAAGTGGGCGGACACGGCAGTGCTAGCAGCTGTGTGAGTACTGTCAGTCCCTCACAGAGAGGGCGGGAAGAGTGCGGCTCACTGACTGCAAGCGACATGCTGCTCCTCTGTGTGAAAGGTAATATCACTGAGAGACTGTATGACTGCTGACTATGGAGGACTGACGTGTGAGAGGCAGTATGTCCCATAGAAGTAAAAATGGAACTTCTATAGAACCTTAAACCAAGTGTGATACTATAGTGTGGTGTGGTATCTGCAGGTCTGTGGCAGCAGTGCATATACACTTGTAATAACAGGCTTCTCTCAGTCACAGCTGGAGATGTCTGAGATTTCTACTCACACCTGTGGAAGCTCCGAACACCCAGAGGGGTAGAGCGTCCATTAGTTCTGCGCTAATAATGTCCCACAGGTTTTTCTGCAGGTGATATTCCCCTTACGGTGTGTTTACGTAGCAATATTCCAGTGCGAACACACAAACTGTGATTTTTATTTTATTTTTTTTTTGTATGTTGGGCACTTCTTTGAACAAAAATCTCTCAATATTTTTCCTATGGGAATGTGAAAAAAAAAATCGCACTCGCACGCAATTTGAAGTCAGGTGCAATGCGTTTTTTTTTTTCTTACCATTTCAAATGCTGGAGCAACGTGATATATATTATAATATAATTTTTTCCCTTGCCTGTGAACAAGACTGCATGAAGCTCAGTGCATTCACTCGGACTGCGGCTGTCACTCAGTAGTTAATGACATAAGGGTGATATCGTCCCAAGAAAGCCCAGACTGATAGCGCACTTGTAGGCTGGGTTCACACAGTGCGGATTTGCCGCGGTTTTTCCGTTGTGGTTTTGCCGCAGAAGAAGACGGCAAAATTGCTTCAAAGGTTAATTTGGGCTTGTGGATTTTACTGCGGATTTTTCCGCAGCGCTTTTTTAATTTTTTGCTACGTATTTGGTGCGGATTTGGCTGCATCCATAGAGGTCTATAGACAAAAAAGCGCTGCGGAAAAGACCATAGAATGAACATGCTGCATCTTTGAAAACCGCAACGCAGTTGCATTTCCGCACTGCGGCTGTGCGGAAAAAATCTGCACTGTGAGAACAGCTTTTTGGCAAATCTCATTTGCGCTGCATTGCATTGCACTGCAAACGCAGCGGATTTGCCGCAGTGCGAATATGCAACGGCAATCCGCGGCAAATCCGCAATGTGTGAACCCAGCCGTAAACCTGAAATTACTGCCTAGGATTGCGATGCGTTTTATTAGAAAATGCATGGTATCACTGCACGCGCGGTACATGTTACTTCAATAGTAAAATTAGAAAAATTACAGCGCACTTGCAGGAAATTTGCATTTACATGCAAGTGCGATGCAATTTTTTCACATTCCCATAGGAAACAATGGGCAATTCTTAAACGATCACCCCAAAATGCGACATGCTGCAATTTTTCCATCGACGCTCCTATGAATAAACAGATTTAAATTAATGGGTTCTTTTCACGTACAAATTTTGTCTGCATCGCAATCGTATGGAACTCACTTGTGAATATTGCCTGTGTGAATGCACCCTTAGAAGATATCTCAGTGTAGCCTGACCTATGGCCCTCATGGGAACGGAGGTTTCAGTTTCAAAGTCCGTGAGAAAAGTATTGTGAAGAGCTCCATGTAGGAGGATTGCTTCACAGATCGGAGAACCGTACATCTTCCTACTGGCAATACAAATGATGCTTGCAGCACTTAGGGCTCCCACACACTTGCGACTGCGTTTTTGGTGCATTGCGTTCCGTTTTTAACATTAGAAAGTCCCATTGACAATCGCGTTAACAAAAAACGCAATCGCAAGTGTGTGGGAGCCCTCAGGGTGACTACCCACTACAGTTTTTTTTCACTGTGAAATTCGCAGCGTTTTTCCTCTGCAGGGGTCTATAGGACTTGTAATGTTAAAATCGCAATTTTGCGCGATCGTGATTTTAACATTACAAGTCCCATAGACCCTTGCAGAAAAAAAACGCTGCGAATTTCGCTGTGAAAAAATACTGTAGTGGGTAGTCACCCTTATTCAGATGTTGCAGTTAACTTGCATTTTAAACCACCAATTGTGTCAAAAAGCTGAGTTTTTGTGGAATTGCAGCAAACTCCTGGCTGTTAGATGCAGTTTTCTGGTAAAAAAAACATGATTTGACCACAATATCTGAATAAACCCTTACCATTTAATAAGACATCCTAGTTATAATGCATCTATCAGCTGACTGTAGTGCCCTATGTAATGCTAACATCATAGGCCGCCTGCAGACGGCCGGGTCGGATCCCTTGCGAGAATTCTCGCAGCAGGATCCGACCCGCGCCCCTGCGGGGACCAGTACGGGTCTCACCTCCTCCCGCGGCACCGGCTCTGCGATGTTCCGGCTGCCAGCCAGCCGGCGCATGCACAGAGCGAAGCTGGCCCAGTGCTACTGACATTTCTGTGCGGGTCTTGTGAGACCCGCACAGAAATAGAACATGACGCAATTTTTTTCCGCATGTGATTCCACGTGGACAAATCACGGCCGTCTGCCTAGGATTGCGTTTTCTAATGCAATCCTATGGCAGCGGCCACAGGCGGAAATTCTGCGGAATTTCCACCTGTGTGCCGGTGGCCATACGGGCATGTGTGATATTGGGCCGTGAATCATAGTCTTGCAACGCACACATCTCGCGTGAGAATCACGCCGTGTGAATCCGGCCTTATAACTATGAGTCTGTCGTATTCTTAAGCAAAGCGCTCCCCCAACATCTTGGTGTGGCCACCTATTCACGGCCGTGACGGAATATCGCAAGCGATTTTCCGCCGTGCGAGAGCACTAAAGGTCACCGCGATGAGATTATCCTAGGGCTCCTGCACACTTGCGTTTTTCTTGTGCGTTTTTTTTTCACGCGATTGTCAATGGGACTTTCTAATGTTAAAAATGCACCGCGAGTTGGTGCTTTGCAATTTTTGTGCGATGCATTCTTAACATTGGAAGGTCCCATTGACAATCGCGTGAAAAAAATCACACAAGAAAAACGCAAGTGTGCAGGAGCCCTTAATGGTAGATTCATCGCGGCATGCCACGATTTTTAGATGATTTTTTTATCCTATGGAAAGCGTTTCAAGCTCGATGTGTGTGCGAATTATCGCCGCAGATCACGCTATGAAATATCGCCTGTGGACAGCCAGCCTTAGTCTTTCAGAATGTCTGTTAGCCAAATGGCACCAAAAGTTTTTGTGCTGTGTTTGCTACTTGTAATAGGCACCTATATCTGTAATGCGCTACTCTTACTTAGAGCACTATATTCAGCAGATAGAGCCACTTTATGTAATAGTGATTTCATAATATTCTCCATGAATGCCTACTGCAAATAGATGATTTCTTGTGTTTTTTCTTTGTAGTGAAAAGAGGGCTTTTTAATGGAATTTCAGGTAAATATATTACTTTTATCTTTTCACACATTAGTAAATACAGTTGTCTGACCTTGTAAACCGATGAATGTTAAATGGTAATGCTATATAGGGGATCTATAAAGCTGTTTAACCCCTTAAAGGAGTATCCCGATCTTAGAAATCCTATTTCAGTGTATTCAAAATTGCAAAACAATCCTGTGAGATGTTTATTTCCAAAATGCACCATTCTCCAGATATTGCAGATATTGATTCTTTTGGCCCCTGCTTGTTGCCAGGGAAACGACAACACCTTCTATGGAAAGAAATCGCAGAGCACATCGGTAGCTGGTGCCGGCGGGCCCAAAGCCAGCACATGCATGCGCTCCTGAGATACCGGCCATCAGACCAAGATGACAGAAGCGCGAAGCGCCAGCCTGCTCTGCTATTTCTTTCCATAGAATCGGCGGCCTGTTTCCCTGGCAACAAGCGGTAAACAACGAGAGGAATCAATATCTGGAGAACAGAGCATTTTAAAAATAAACATCTTATGGGTGAGAGCATTTTTTGTGATTATAAACACACTGAAACACGATTCCTAAGATGAGAATAACACTTTAGGGACGCGGTAATTTTTTGTTTTTACATTTCTCCTCCTCACATTTAAAAAAAACCCCAGACTTTTTAATTTTGCATTTTTATTTGTCTCAGGCTTTATTCACACGAGCGTATATCAGCCAGCATTTTTTCATGGCCAGGCCGATATACGCTACCATGTGATGCACGAGCTCGGCGTATATGCCGCTGGGTGGAGGGAGACAGCTTGGCTTTGCTAAGCTGCCTCCCCCTTCCCTCCCTGGCTCACCTCCTCTCTCCTCCCCTCTGGCTGTTTGCAATGGAAGTGGACGGGGCTGAGCTTAGCTCGTGCCCCCTCCCTGCCCCTTGTCCGCAGCCAGCAATGGAAGGGGGCGGGATGGAGCAGAGCTTAGCTAAGCCCCCGTCCTGCCCTCTCCTATTGCAAACAGCCAAAGGGGAGGAGAGAGGAGGAGAAAAGGGGGAGGGAGTTTAGCAGTCATGCTGCTAAACTCCCTCCCACCTAACTTCGCCGGCCACTGTCATTGGCTCCCATAGTCGTCTAGTCCGGCCAGTAAGATAGTTCCAGGGCTATCCAGGTGCTTTTATACCGTGGGAATACGGCCATGTGATCTGATGCATTGGAATCCAATGCATCAGATGGTAGCCTATATTGGCCGGCTGTGAAAACGGTGGCCGATATACGCTCATGTAAATAAGCCTTCAGGGCTTGTGTTTTTGTGGTACAAGTTATATTTTTCAATGATGCTATTTAATGTAGCATATACTACACTAAAATACCATATATACTCGAGTATAAGCCTAGTTTTTCAGCACATTTTTTTATGCTGAAAAAGCCCCCCTCGGGTTATACCCGAGTGAGGTAAAAAAAAAACTGCAACAAAAAACCCCCAATACTCCCCTCTCAGCCTGCGTCTGTGTCCCCGGCGCTCTGGCCGCTCTGTGGTCGGGGGCCTCTCCAGCATGTCCCATGCAGTACTGGCATTAGCCAGCAGATAGCGCCATTGTATAATAGTAGAAAGAGAAAAACCCCTAGGAAACCCTGAATCCAAAATTGGATTGCAAGAGGTTAATATCCTTCATTTTTACAATAGTTTTTTTTACTTACTTTAACTCTTTTTCTGGTCTTGTAAGGGGACTTGCAAGCGTTTGATCGTTTATACCGACTGGACCTCCATTCTCGGGACAGAAAAGGGATCCCAGCGGTCCAATCTCCGTCTATCATACAGTTATCTCCTATCCTGTGGATAGAGCATAACTTTATAATTTAGCATAACTGAACTTTTTACAAACTTCTGACCGTTCATAGTGACAGGTCAGAGGTTTTGATCTGAAATGAATGCGCAGAAGTGCACAGCTGAGTACCTATTAGACTGTCATTGCAAGCAGTAAAGGGAACAGCCAAATGGGCCTCAGATGAGCACTTCAGCCCATTTGTTTTAGCAATCGGTGGTGGTCTCAGCAGCAGGTGCCTACCGATCTAAACTTCTGACATGTCACTATGACATGTCAGAAGTTTGTAAAAAGTTTAGTTAACCTTTAAATCAGGTGCGTGCCACTCCTGTAAGTGCGGCTGAGCGGTGAAGTGCTCTTGGCTGTCAGCATTGTGCTTCTGGATAACCTTTGTTCTTCAGCGAGGGTTGCAGTGACCAAGCAGGAGGCGGCTGCCGCTGACAACCGGAGGGAGGGGGGGTGCAACCGCTCACTTCTGAGAGCACTTAAGCCTAAGGGACTGTCCAGTGGGCACCTAAGATTCAACAGGTTGTTTTCCGCAGTCCCATCATGCTAAAAGCATATACACTAGTATGTTTAAATGGCTCGCCAGGTCTCCCCTGTAAAGTAGTGAAGCACCTCTGTTACTGCGTCCTGTCAGCACTTCTGTACAGTCAAAACTGGTGACAAACTCCATTTAATAAGCTGTAACTACAAGTTTTGCTAGAATTAAATTTAAATGGGCACTTTACATCAAATAGGCTAACCTCATGAAAAATGTATAGTCATTCCCAGTGAGAGTACTTCAGAATAGCAAATATTTGTACACAGAAGCAGCGCATGTGCAATGTGAAGTATCATACCAAAAGAGATGGAAATATTTATGAAAGAATGAGATGTCTCACATGTGCTAAGTGGCAACACTTTTATTTTTTATTTTTGCCACATGGACTCTTACCAGGCATCAAAAGCCTGTGCAGTTTTACCACAAATAGCAGTAGTTTGTGAACACAAGGTTTCTACGGGTGCAACGAGTTCTATCAACATAGCTCAGCTCCTGCGGGAATACGAGAAAACGCTGATCCAAACTGTTAACTCCTTCAGTGCTGCTATCACATGTAATCACAGCACTGTAAAAGAGAGGCATCCTCGCTTGTAATGGTGATTCTGGGTCCCAATGGATGGCGTCTTCATGGAGACAGCCCTAAGGGCTCTTTCATTAGTATTTTGTGAGCCAAAACCAGAAGTGGAGAGAAAGTATAATGGAAGAATTTGCATTTCTTCCGTATTTTGGACCCACTTCTAGTTGTGGCTCACAAAATACTGATGAAAAATACGCTCGTGTGAATAAGGCCTAGCAAAGCTGTCTCATGTGTATGCCTATTATGATATAGTTGTAGTATGCATTAATAGGTGCCTGAGCACATTTATTACACAAGCCAATATGCTAGCATACAGAAGTATGCCACCATATCATTAGTGGTTAGAAGAAAAAAAAAAGGAAAAAAAAATAGTTTTGTATAAATGAACTAATTGATTAAAAAACACAAAACACTTAATTTTTTTTAGATAAAATATTTAATAAAATAACGAATAATGTATACTTTTAAAATATTCACTTCATTAGGTCACAAATGAAAATTAAATCTAAAAAAATGGAAGAATATTTGTATACAAACCCAACAATGGTGAAAAGAAAAAGGTATGCGGCCCACAAAAAAGGAAGACCAAAAAGTCTGATCTATGAGGGGTTAATCTATTATTTGATTCTGTCCTGTCTCCAATTGCAATCAAACTGTGAGAAATCTATAAATGATTGTTCTACATATGTCTCAGCAGATCGGTCATCCCTCGCATGTAGCACATGTTCTTTATGTAATTTGTGGGTTTAAAGGCAACCTGCCATGAGATTCATGATGCCCAAATAACTGGCAACAGCATAAAATCCCCAAAGTGTCCCTCATTACAAAAAGCTGAGTTTTACTCTGCAACGCTCTGTTGTTTCAGAGAAAGCACTTGAAAGCTAGCTGGGAATGGGGAGAAAAGTCATTGGGGCGACTCTCCACCGCACTTGACAAGATTAACAGGTCTCTTCCTGTTTGAGTATAGGGAGAAACCTGTCAATCTAGCAGAGATGGGCAGGGAGAGGCTGGCAGGGAGCCGTCCAGTGACTCTTCTACTTGTTTCCAGCTAGTTTTTAAAGTGCTTTCTATGAAACGCAATAGCCCTCGTTAATGAGGGAGTCTGTTGGGATTTGATGCTGCCTGTAATATTTGCTTCTTTCTTTATTCCTGGTGGTTTCTCCTGCTTATGTGGATCATTTATATTTTCAGACAATTGCAATACTTATGTAGTTATCAAGATAAAAAGTCTACAGAGTTCCACAGTATCTCGGCCAGGGAGCGAGCCAAGCTGGGAGCAAGACTACTCCTTGTAAGTTATTCCGTTTATGAAACCTGGGAAGTTAAGGAATCACCTACATATACAATCTTCTATATATTTGTCCATGGCTGCTTGTTTGTTGGAGCGTCACGCACAAACCGTACGACCGTTTGACATGAAATTTTGCACACGGTATAATCTCGACCCGGAGAAGGTTATAGGCTAAATAAATTCAGAAATTTTGTCTTGGCAACCTTATTTGCATTTTTTCGCGTTTGCTTGAATTGTAATGCAGCAACTCCCAAATTTGCTTTTACCAATGGATTCTACGTACTCTATTTAGTATTCCTGGTTATTTCCGACAAGTAATTCCCACTAGATGAGTCATAATGAGCTTTGAAATTTTGTGTTTCAGGACTGCTTCTTAACCAATTATTTACCCATTTTGCCCTTCCTAATTCCGCCTCGGATAACAGTTTGCAAAAGTGATCTGTCCCGAGACAGGAATACATAAAGCAAATTTATGAACACCGGCCCTTATTTATCAAAGCTGTCTAACAGTAAATCAACAAACAGTAAAAAACTGTTTTTGGTGCCCATAGCAACCAATCATAGAGCAGCTTTCGTTTTACCTCAGCACTAAGAGGATTAAATACTGTTGCCCATAGCAACCAATCACAAACCAGCTGTCATTTTATCTCAGCACGGAGGTTTGAAAACTGTTGCCCATAGCAACCAATGACGGCACAGGCTTTATTTTATCTCAGCACTAAGAGGATTAAACGCTGTTGCCTATAGTAACCAATCACAGCACAGCTTTTATTTTACCTCAGTAGTATAATATAGAGCAACCAATGACGTCACAGCCTTCATTTTAACTCAGCAGAAAAACAAATGAAAGCTGAGCTAGGATTGGTTGCTACTGGCAACAAAAAATGCCAAATTTTACTAAAATCGCACCAGAACTGGGGATTTGTATACGACACAAGCAAACAAAGATTTTGTGTTTTTAGATATAAGATGCCAAGCAAGCGAAGGACCTGTTTGGGCAGAAAGACAACAGCTGTACTTAAAGTAGCAGCCGCTCGAGTAGCTGCACATCTTTTCTTAGACCTCCTACACACGGGCAGAAAATCCGCGGCGGAATTCCCCGCCGAATTTCCACCCATACACACCTGCATAGGATTGCATCACAACACGCAATCCTATGCAGACGGCCGTTATTTGTCTTCGCGAAATCCCGCGCAGAAAACAAATCGCAGCATGCTCTATTTCTGTGTGGGGCTCTGCAAAATGTCACTCCCCCGCCGCCGGCTCCGGTCTGCGCATGCGCTGGCAGCAGGCACATGAAAGATCCGGGGCCGCGGGAGCAGGTGAGTGCCGCGCTGCTCTCTGCAGGGGCTCGGGTCGGGTCCCGCTGCGAGAATTCTCACAGCCGCATCCGACCCGGCCGTCTGCAGGCGGCCTTACTTAAAATGTCCCATTTTGTATTGCACGTGTTCTGTATTGGGTAGCCGGGCTAGTATAGCTGTATATAGTCTAATATCTCCTGAAATGTATTCTTATAGAATTTTGCTGAATGCCGCCATTACACAAAATCCTTTGTATGTATAAAAGAATGTATTTTTCAAAGGTATTTCATGCTTTGGATGACTCCATTTGATAGGTTCCCTGAGAATAAGATGATCACAGTTATGTCCCTCTGCTGTCGGATATGATTTACAGGAGTACCTGACATCTGTTCCCCAGCAGAGCTTATAAATGCTCGGGCGTAGAATCTAATATTTCTGATGGCTGCACATAAAAATCTGCATATCAGTTGGGCTGGCTTACTGTAACACACTTTTGTATTTTTTTTCCTATTCCAGTGACCTCAATGACAAAGAAGGTGGTCTCCTTGTACAAGTATGGAAGTGTGGCTGGATTCGAGACTCTCTTTTAGGAAATGTGTGGATTCCCTTTCAGAAAATTAAACACGCCAGAGATGTATGTATGGATATCAAATGTAAAGATACGTTTTTAACAGTATTTAGTTTATGTTGAGACATTGACTTTATTACATCTTCTGACATGCAACAGTGTTGCTTTATATGTTGTGGATATTTTTGGTGTTGATAAGCCCTTCTTCTACCACTTTTCACATCCAAGACTTCTGTGCACTACAATGGCCTCTCAAGTTAGGCTACTTTTACAACATCAGAATAAATGCACCAAAATCCACAATAAAATCCGTACAGAATTTTATTGCTGATTGGTTACAGATTTAGCTGCAATATTTCATTCATTAAGGAATGAAATCCGCTGTGCATTTTCTGTTACAAATATAGCATATTGCGCATTTTAAAATCTGCAACATGATTCACATCCACAGTGGAATTTTCCTGCTGTTTCGTGGATAGGGTTTGGGAAAACCCCACTCACTAGACTTGGGCAGAAAAGTTCCACAATTAGTACGTGTCTGAAACTGACCTTAGATTTCTGTCCCTAGCAATAGTTTTTTTTTGACTTGTCATTTCATCTCCATTGAGAATTAAAGGGTTTGCCCCCCTCTTCACGATTGATGACCTACTCGCCACTCGGGACTCCTTCCAATCAACTGTTCACTGTGCCACTGACAGTGTGTGCGGAGCAGGAAGCGAATCCATACACACTGCGACAATCCCGGCTGGTAGTATAGGCACTTTTCCCATTGAATTAAACTCTGGCTGCTGCAGTCTGTATGGAGCGATCTACTTCCTGATCCACACACAGTCAGCGGTCAGGATAGGTCATAAATAGGGAAGAGGTGGACAATCCCTTTAATGCGTTTATACAATTTTTCATTTTATGCCCTGTATCAAATACAGCTATTCACAATTTTCAAGATCTCTGGTTCACAGTGGAAAAAACTGTGCTCATGTGGTGGACTCGCAGGTTCACACTAACTACTGTATCCATTTGTGGTAAATTTTACATTTTTGGTGAAAATTTTCTTAAATTCAGTCAGTAGTCTGTTTTTTTTTTTTTTGCAGATGAGAGACTGCAGTATGATTTAGGGAAAGTGCAAGTTAGTAATTTTGTAATTGTCTAATGCCTAAACATTATATACTAGCATATGGTATAAACACAAACTGGTGAACTTCTTGGGGGTGGGTTAAGAACTCTGCTAGGCTTCGGTAAAAGCAATTATTATGGTTAAAGATGGTCCCAAGACTGTGCCTGATATGAAATTGAAAGTTGCACCCACCTCTCCTTAATCCCCCTCCCACATTCATTACCCCGAGCTCTGTTCGTTCACCTGGAAAAGGACAATTTTGAACAAACTTGTTCTACTTCAAGTGGCTGTAGCTCTGGTACCATGGTGACTACAGCCACGCAAGAATCTTTGCAATCTAAGCAGTTACAACCTTTTGAAGTGAGATCTAGAATACTAAATTCAAATCTCTCACTTCAGTCTGTGTGCAGTGGAAGGTAGCGGGGTGGGTTGGGGAGGAAAGTAAGCAGCAGACAATGATCTGTGATTTTTCGGCCTGTTCCAGGGAAAGGGATAACATCGAGACTTGTTCATTTTATAATCCTTATAATCAATCAGAGAACATATTTGCTCCTTGTCACATATGGGTGTCCTTTTTTCCAGAAAAGGAATGAAAAGACGAGCACTTGCTCGTCTAATTCTTGCTTTATGCAGTTTAACCATGCAGATGCCACGGTCATTACTGACTGCAGCATCTAAGTCGTTTATACTTCAGAATAGTAGTAATAAAAATACTACAAGTTGTGCTGCAAAAAAAACAAGCCCTCATACAACTCTGTTAAAGGAAAAATTAAAATGCTCAGGTCTTGAAACACACAATATTTTATTTTAATTATTTTTCTAGTATAAAGTGTGTATATTGTGCAAAACTAGAAAAACCTAATAACACGATATACATTTGGCGTTGTCAGAATTGTAATGACCTGTAGACTAAAGTTATTATAATTTTTATAACGCACAGGGCAAAATGTAAAAATCAATCCCAAAAAACAATTTTTTTTCTATTGCTTTCATCCTGCAAAAATAAATGAATAAAGTTATTTAATACCTTATATGTACCCGAAATTGATTTTTTTTAAAACTAAACATTTCCTGCATAATACTAGGTCTTAGGTTATTGTTTTAGGATTCTACTCTGTGAGGCCGGCTTCACACAACCGGGTCGGATTTGGATTCCACATGCGGGATCCCGCAGCAGATACCGGCTGTGTGGCATTAACCTGTATTGTGGTGGACCACGGAGGCACGCAGGCGGTCATACGCAATACAGGGGTTTTTTTTGTTTGTATTTCCTGTGCTGTCGCTTAGCGATGACGTGGTTACACGCAGCCCATACGCAATGTTAATTGCATATAAGCTGCTGGTCGGACACCTCCATTGACATCAATGGAGGCCGTCCGTGTGGATTCCGCGGTAAAATAAAGCAAGCTGTTTTTTTTTTCCAGTGTGAAGGAAAAATTGAAATTACACACCTTTCAATGGCCGCTTTTTACCCCGGAAAGTCTGCGCAGATGCCAATCGCGAAATCTGCAATTCAAATCTAGTCATGTGAGACCAGCCTTACAGGGATGAAAAAATAGTTTTATGACCGCTGTAACACAAAAAGGGAAACAGGGAAACAATTTGATGGTTCTTAAGACTAAATTTAGTTATGTTATTAAGGGGTTAAAAATAGATTTAAGGCATCTAATTTATACACTAAATTTACATGAGACACAAATTCAAAATCTACATTAAAAAAAGTGACATTTTAGGAAGTTTTTTTCCAGCTTTAACCAATGGAAGCATAACAATGGAATGAAGCAGGATAGCTTATGGGAATATTCTTGCAAGCACTTTACATACCGTATGTCTTACTAATATACATATGTTGTACTAGTATATGGGATTTAGAGTGATCTAGAACAGTGTTCCCCAACTCCAGTCCTCAGGGACTCCCAACAGGTCAGGTTTTCAGGATTTCCTCAGTGTTGCACAGGTGATGTAATTGTCAGTGCCTCAGACATTGCCACAGGTGTTCTTACTATAGGATATTCTGAAAACATGACCTGTTGGTGGTCCCTGAGGACTGGAGTTGGGGAACACTGACCTAGAGGATATATTATAATGGCGCACTAGAAGATTGGATGATTCTTTGATTGGCCCGGACTCTTCACACAGTAATAGACCATGAAGGTCCATAATAAGACAAAAATCACTGCAAACTACCATATTTACCTATATACTAATATAATTATATACAAGGGCTGGTTCAAATGCCATTTCCAAGCAGAATGCAGATAGACTGATTCTTATATGGAGGAGCATTGTGCAACTGCAAGATGCTGATGAACGGCCACCCATCACACATTGGAGAGAGGGAGGGGCTGCCTAGTACTAGACCTGCACATAGATAAGGCATACAAAGGGTGCCAAGTCACCACTAGTATATGTAGTGCACCATTTGGGCTTACAACCTATTAACGCCACATAAAAATTAGCCCATTTGCATTGATTTTTGTTGATTTTTTTTTTCTGTTTTGCAATGATATGTCCATTAGAAGACCTTTCCATTTGGAGAAGACTTTAGTAATCGCTTGCTACCAGGTTCTATTTCTAATGGGTTGATTAATTTAGAAAAACATCCGCTGGACCTTGATGGTATGTTTTGTGTGTACAACAATTAAGCTTCTATACAATTAAATTAGATGCGTTTTGTATAGATGAAGGTTGGCGAGCGCTCAGCATGATTTCCTGGCATGCGCCACTGCTGCTTCCCTTTATTACAGGAGTAATATAATGAATGTTGGTTAACCGACAAAAGAAAAATGAAATAAAATAAATATACATTTCCATTTTGCCCTAGTCATAGGAATATTTTTTTCTTAACAGTAGATAGAGACCTTGAGTAAGATAAATGCTATATTGAAATCTATCATTTTGATGTAATGAGTGTTACATTCAGACTGGTTCTTTTATAATGTATCAGGAGGGAGCTGGAGATTGGTGCACATTATATTCTGAAGTCATCACAAATGGAGATGAGATTTCCGGTATCAGATCACCAACCCTGCATGAGATATTACTGGATCTTTTCTTTGCAGCACCGTTTGGTAAGTGGAATGCTACGTGAAGTATTTTAAATATTATATTTCCTTGTAAAGTTTCCTTGAAAAGGTTTCCTGAGGCAAAAACTGGCAAAAGTCCAACAACCTTGTCATTTAAAAACAAAAAAGCTATTTCCTTGTTTCCTGCCCGTATTACATATGGTCTGATAGAGCAGACTGGAATGCTGAAATGGTTTGTATGCCAGAAGAAACTGTCAAAACCATACCAACATTGAATGATGAAATCCATATTTAATGCTGTGAGTTATGCTCAATTATTCACACGTGTTTCACTGCATATGTAATGTGTAAAGCTTTGTAATTTAGTTAAGGAGCTTCTCCATCTAAATTCATTCTGGCATGAATGTATTATAATACATTTACAGGAAGGGTTTGAGTGCTGCTTTAGCTGCAGACTGGTCCTGCACCAAAAAGTTTCAAAAACTTTTCAAACACAGCCCAGAGCTTCATTGGCCACTTTTGCACCTATTTCTAGTGCCATTATTTCAGTTTGTCATGTAGATTTTCCCTTTTTTCCTACTGTCCTGGTGTTCACAATCCATTTACATGTGGAGGGGTTGTGGGTCCTAAGCAGCCATTCTGCTGATACTGTACTGGCTGGGACTTCCTCTCCCACACTTCCCATGTTGCATTCCAATAGACCTGCTTTCATAATGTCATGCATGCAGTTCCGCAGACCTTTATCAGCAGCCCATTGTCTGTCTCTGTTCTCCATCTGTTAACAGATGGGTAATGATCTGACAGCAAGCAAACTCAGGGCTCCTTCACACTGGCAATCGTGATTGAAAATCATGGCAAAATCTCTTCTTTGTTTTTGCAAAAACATCGTTGTCGATTTTTCTCGTGCTCTTTTCTTGCGCAATTTTGCAGCATTTTGTTTGCGAGAAAGACAATATGACTATCTAATGTTAAAAATTAATTGCACGAACATTGCAAGTCCGTGCTTTGCGATGCAGTAAAAAGGAGGCTCCATAGGAAAACATGGGAGATTAAGAAAAAAAAATGCAAAAGGCGAAAATATAGGCCGTGCGATTTTTTTTATTTATTTATTTTTTTCTTTTTAATTTTTTTAAAATTTTTTAAAAGATTTTTTTTTAATTATTTTCACTCCACATCACATGAGTGAAAACAATGCAAATAGTAATGAACTCACTCTCGCATCACTCAAAGAACACACGGTTTTCTCGCAAGTGAGAAGGCACCCTTAGGGCGGACACCCACTGGCGATATGTTCTATCTTGCGCTGTGAGAGCAAGTGAAAAGACTTGCCTCGCAGCGCAAGAAAGATGCAGGAATGAGACCGGGATATCGCCAGTCTTTTCAATGGGGCCAGCGGCAGCAGCGCTAGCCCCATTGAAAAGATATGGAGAATACCGCGGACTTCTGCCACAGCTGTCACAACTGTGACAGCTGTGGCAGAAGTGCAGCATGCTATCCCATTGCTTTCAATCGGATTGGCACTGCTGCCGGTCCCATTGAAAGCAGTGGTTTTTGGCAAACCCTGCAGTATGATTTTTGGGGAAGGACTTGAAACATACGCCCTTCCCTGAAAATCATCAATAAGTGGTTAAAAAAGTAGAAAAAATGTACTCGCATGCGTCCTCCGGCTGGCTCCCCGACACTGCTATCCAGCACTTTCAGCAGGCGGGGATTTAAAAATCCCCGCCTCCTGAAAGGGCTGTGCTGATTGGCTTGGTGCTCAACCAATAACAGCTAGTGCTTAGCTATTGGCTGAGCGCTCAGCCAATTACAGATAGTGCTATTTATTCATGAATAGCTAAGCACTATCTTAGCTATCTGTCCGGCTGGAGGTGAGGTGACCCGGGGGACTGGAGGAGCCAGGAGAAGATCGGTGAGGTGAAGATCTGGTAAGGAGACAGCCTGGGAAGGGATAGGTAAGTATAGAATTTTTGTTTTTGGACAAAACCCCTTTAATGAGATGACTGCTGAAAAGAACAGGAAATGTCATTCAGTTGTGAGGTGCAAGACTTGTGCTTATACTTTTTTAGACTTTGATGGGACAATGTTGCACTAGTCCCAGTGGTAATGTTGCCTCCCAAATTCCAGGGCCACTTCCATTCTCTGTTTAGGTCCATAGTCAGGTTCGCATTACCCAAAGCCTGTTAGAAACATATTACAGAGTTCAATTCTGCTTGTTCTTAATCAAACAATAATCTGATTCTCCTGAGGCATAACAATGGTAATTATAATCTACATGTCTGCCTACCTTGACACACACTGCAACAATCAATACTTAGGAGCAGTTTGTAACTTTTTTTTATACGGCCCATAAATAAATCAATACAATAATTATGGAAGCTCTAGTGAATAGTTACAGTGATGACGAGTAATGTTTGGATTGCTAATTGCATAGTGTTTTATTAAAGTGTACCTGCACTTTCAGATGACTTTTCAGAATAAGCTGCTGTGTGTACATGAGAAGTAACAGTATTTCTGGCTATTATGTGACTCAGATCCTGTGTTTTATCACCAGTTTCCCTCTGTTTCCATTCCTCGCAGTTTTCAAGATCACTGCATACTGTCAGGGTATTTTGAACTTCATTGCACCTAGAAAATCTCCTGAGTTAATACACTGTATCACACAAGCAGCTGGAGATAAACTTGTCCCTCAAATGTGTTTACCTCACATTAGTGTCTTTTTTATATATTAATCTATTTCATTACATTGCCATCCATTCTTTGCTTGATAAGCTAAGTAGGAAATTTATTTAAGGGGTTTTCCGGGGAAAGATATTAATGATCTATCCTCAGGATAGATCATTAATAGTTGATTGGCCGCGATCCTCCGCTCAGGACCCCAGCTGATTAGGGGCCTGCAGAGCAGAAGCTTGCTGCTCTGACCCCTCTGTAGTGGCCGGCACTTGTAACTGCAGCTCCCATTAAAATCAATACGAGTTGTACTTGCAGTTACAAGCTCTAGCCACTGCACAAGGTATGTGTGACAGCGGGTGCCCAATCAGTTTATTGACCAGGGTCTCGAGTGGCAGACCCCAGCCGATCAACTATTGATGAACTATCCTGAGGATAGGTGATAAATAGTATTTCCCTGGAAAACCTTTTTAAGACTAACTTATCATAAGCCAGCCTTCATAATATTCCCTTGAGCACACGCCCCTTCATTTCTTAAGGGCATCTCAGTTCCTCTGTGCTCCCACATAGAAATCTATGTCAGCTTGTCGTGGGGTAGATTTCTGATATAATTTACAGCACTTTCTGGCATAAATTTTACATAAATGTGTCTTGCTGGGGTGGCTACGCACCTTTTTTCGGAAAGTTGTGTAGTGCAGCGGATCTATCCAAAAATCACATTCTTGCACAGGCAATGCTTGCCCCAAAGTTTGCAACTTTTTATGCCAAAGAAGGAATAATAAATCTCCCCCTATGTTATTAAAAGGTCATCCTAAAAAGTCATTGAAGCAGCTTAATATTAAATTCTGAATCCCTTGGTCACACCTCCCTTCTCTCCTACCCTGAATCCATGTTTCACTCCATCTACACATTACTAGGAAAATCTCCCATAGAAATAGTCCC
The DNA here is from genome assembly GCF_035609145.1 of Eleutherodactylus coqui. Classification (NCBI taxonomy): domain Eukaryota; kingdom Metazoa; phylum Chordata; class Amphibia; order Anura; family Eleutherodactylidae; genus Eleutherodactylus; species Eleutherodactylus coqui. The sequence continues at coordinate 228,260,839 of NC_089838.1, read as the reverse complement.
TTCATTTCTAGTACTTTTCCCAATTTTTAAAAACTTGTATATACTGTATGTGGGTGTTCATCATTTTGAAAAAATCCCCCTGTGTATCCATCCGGACCAGTTGATTTATCAGATGATAAAGGTTTGATATCAGCCTTAATTCTTTTGATGTAATTTTCTGCTTGTTTGGCTTTGTTTCATTTCTTTTGTCAAGGCTTACATTTGGATTTTATTCAAATATGCATCAGCTTGAATCAGTGAGCCGTCGTATAATTTCTTGTAAGACTAAGCTAGTATGTGATTCTTTTTTTTTCCCCTGATGGAGCAACCACATAATGAACTGTCAGAAATAAGTCATATGTATGTCAAAAAGGGACTTCCCTGATTGGGACTGCCCTGTATGAGACAGAGCAGAGAGCAACTAACAGAAAGCATCTCTCGCTGTGGCGGTGTCAGGCCATCCATGTGTTAGGTCCCCTGTCCACGGCCGTGATGGAATATTTGCGGTGCCGGAATTTTCTGACAGATAGGCTCACCACTAGCTCACCATAACTCAATCGCTATGATCCTCCACTCGTGGACAGGGGGCTGCGCTTTCCTTAGTAAGGCTATGGAAAGCGTGCACTGTGTTACTCGCGGCCGGATTATCGCCACGAGTAACTTAATGCACTATCGCCTGTGGAAAGGAGCCCTTACTTGGACAACCATCCATTTCAAGGGGGGCCATGTTAAATATTTCCTCTGTAACAGCTAGCAACAGTCTCGAGAGCTCGACCTGCAGTCAATGCTTGTGATTAGACAGACTCTTTAATCCCTTAGTGACAGCCCTGTAGTGTTTTTATGTCCTGCGGCTGCCGGACATGTGTGAAGGGAGATTGCGGGGTTTCTTACAGCTGACACATGCCTTGATAAGCGGCACGACTTATCAGGGCTGTTAACCCTTGAAATGCCATTGTCAGTTCCGACAGCCGCATTTAAATCCCCTGACGGCTCCCTGTAATGAGACTGCAGGGAGCCATAGAAAGAAGACACACCAAAACATGGCGGAATTTCATTTTTTTTTCCATTTCTCTCCACTTAGAATTTTTTAAATGGTACCATTGAAAAATAGAACTCGTCCTGCAAAAAACAAGCCCTCATACAGCTACGTTAATGGATAAACAAAGAAGTCACACCTTTTTAAAAGGGGGGAGGGAAAAAAAATAGAAAAAAAACAAAAAGCTCTATCACTAAGGGGTTTAAAGTATGATTAGACCCATCATCTTCGAATATCTTTAGTACCACTAGATATATTAATATGCAGAAATTATTTGACCATGCTATTTGACTAAAACTACTAGTCGACTATGCTATTCAAAGAAGACCGATGAATGGAAACCAGGTCAAAAATTGGCCAAAGTTTATATCTCTTAGACTCCTTTTGCCTCCTGAAAATGAATGGTTCTGCAGTAGTTTACATTTGAATACCATTTTCTTCATGTTTTCAAACTGCTTGTCAGAAAACTCAGCATAGAAGTATAATGCAGTCTATGGGCTCAGTCACACGGGCACATCCAGTGCACGAAGAAGACGGCCGCACTGCAGGTGCAAACGACTTTCCGCACTGCCGGAAGAAAGAACACATTACCTGCAATGGAGCCGGTCATGTGTTCTTTCTTCTGGCGGTGCGGAGAGTTGTCCGCACCTGTAGTGCGGCCGTTTTATCCTGCAGTAACACGGGTGCATTGGCGCCCGGATGCACCCATGTGACTGAGCCCTGAAGTCTGCCTTTAAAGGAGTTGTAACAGAATATCACCTTGTTTCTTATCCAAAAGATAAGAGACAAAATGCTGATTGGTGGACATCTCACCACTGCTGATCTCCAGAACAGGCATCCCATGTCCGCCTGCAGTGAGGAGGAGAATGAATGGAGCATCGGTCGCGCAAGCACACCAGTGCTCCATTCCGTTTTAGTGGGTGCACTGGGGCAGCACTCCATTCAGAGTGACTGTAGGGAGAGAAGTGACCGGAGAGTGGGGCACAGTATTCTGTTCTTCAGATTGAAGGGGTCTCAGCGTGAAACCCCCACTGATCAGCAATTTTTTTCCTATCCGGTGGATAGAAGATAACGTAGTATTTTGGTACAACCCCTTCCAGCTCTGTTTACGCTTGCGTCGGGCAACTCCTTTTGTTCCACTTCGGTCTTAAGAACAGGAAAATAGAGTGCCGGCCAGGGATGCATCAGTCACTGGACTGACATGAACAATGCTGAAGAGACCCCATTAAGAATAGTGCGTTCCATCAGGTTTCTGTCTTTTTTGCCTGAAAAAATTGCATATTAATTTTTGTCTTGTTTTATCAAGTCTGCGATGAAGGGTTAACAGACCTTCCACAGATGTGGACAGAGCCCTAGGCCGGCAGATTTGCATCGCGGAATCCGGAGCGGGCGTCCACCTTCGGATTCTGCAGCAAATACTGCCCATAACCTGCTATGGCAAATCGCAATTTCATCTCCACAAGCGGAAATCGATTCTGATTTTCCACTCGCAGAGAAGAAATGACAGCATTCTGCGATTCTGTGCGGACCCCACACGAGCAGATTCCACTGAAGTATAAGGAATGTCTGGACTGTTACATGCATAGGATGTCTGCCATAGTTTTATACTATATCTTTTAAAATCATTAATGATCAGCACAATTATGTTTAAATAACTTTATTTACTGATTTGAAGTTTTCAATTTTAGTTTTCGCTTTTTTTCTTATTCCATCAAAGGATTTTGAGTACTTATGTTTATGCATTTCTTTTTTTTCCAATAATGTTCTTGTGTATATACACTACTTTATTGGGCTACATATGTCTAAATACAGAGGAAACTTACATTTGTACCTAGGAATACATGCACATCAAGCAGCATAAACAGGCAGCCCCGGGATATTAAATTGCTGATATATATGGGACCCCATACCTTTTTTCCCCCTATATACATGTAAGTTGGTTAGTTATTCTCAGTTTTAGGCCAAAGTGTGAGACCTGGACCCCGCTCGAGGATGGTGCAGAGTATGACACGGACACAGCAGGAGCAACCAGATTCGGCGTTTACTCGGTATGTGGCAACGGTCATGGCAGCTATAGTCCTTCAAGGATTGCAACGTTCTAAGTGGTTACATATCTTAACCCCTTGAGTGGTGGGTTTCTTGCCACCCTGTCAGACCCACCAGGGCAGGTTTTTTAAATGGGCCAATCATTTAATTTCAACTAATTTTCCAGTCGCGTTCCAAGAGCATAACTTTTTCATTTTTCCATTGACGCAGCCATATGAGGGCTTGTTTTTTGCGGGACAAGTTGTACTTTTTGATAGCATCCTTTTTGGGTATAAATAATGTATTGCATAACTTTTGTAAAACAAATTTGTAGGAAGATTGGGGGAAAGAAAGAAATTCTGCCATTTGTTTTTTCAATTTCATTTTTACAGCATTCAGTGTGCAGAATAAATCATGTGATAATGTTATTCTCTGAGTCACACGATTCCGGCAATACCAAGTTTATACAGTTTTTTTATGTTTTGCTAGTTTTGTACATTTAAAACTTTTTTTTTTTCTTAAAGGTTTGCTTTTGTGTCGCCACATTCCAAGAGCCGTGTTCATTTTATTTTTCCATTGCCAGAGCCCCAGAAGGCCTTGTTTTTTGCGGGATGAACTCTAGTCTTCATTTATCTAATTTTTTGGAACATGTAAAATTTTGATCACTTTATATTCCATTTTTTCTAGTGGCAAGATTAACGAAATCTGTAATTCTGGCATGTTTTTTATTTTTATTTTTCACTGCATTCTCTAAGCAGTATAAATAATGTATTAAAGTAATTCTACAGGCCGGTATGATTATGCCAATACCAAATTGTAATAGTTTTTTTTTCTTTTGACTTTTTCACACTTAAAAAAATAAAAAGTAATACAAGTTTAAATCACCCTCCTTTTGCCATATCTATAATAAAAAAAATACATATTTGGTATCGCCGTGTCCGTAAATGTCTGATCTATCAAAGTAGGGCATTATTAACCCTGCACGTTGAACTTAGTCCGAAAAAAAAAAAAGAACGCCACAAATGCACTTTTTCAGTCACCCTGTCTCCCAGAAAAAAATGCAATAAAAAGCGAACAAAAAGTCGTATGTATTCCAAAATGGTACCAACGTTAACTACAGGATGTCCCGCAAAAAAATGAGGCCTTGCTCAAGTACGTCGATGGAAAAATAAAAAAGTTATTGCGCACAGAAGATGCAGCAGAAAATAGTTTTAAAAAATTAAATGTCTTTGAAAAAAAATACAAGTGCTACAGTAAAAAAAAGTATACACATTTGGTATCGTAGTAATCGTACTGACCCATAGAATAAAGTTATCAGGTCATTTTTGTTGCAGTTTGTGTGTCGTAGAAACAAAACGCACTGAAAGATGGCGGAATGTCATTTTTCTTTCATTTTACTCCACTTAGAATTTTGTAAAAATTTTTCAGTACATTATATGGAACATTAAATACCACCATTGAAAAATACAACTCGTCCCGCAAAAAACAAGCCCTCATACAGCGACGTCGATGGATAAATAAAGGAGTTATGAGTTTTTAAACAGGGGGAGGAAAAAAAGAAATGGTGAAAGAAGAAAAAAAGGGACCGTGTCATTAAGGCCTCATGTCCACTTGAAAAAAAGAATCTGCCGCGGATTTGCTTGAAATTTTTTTTTTTAGCATGCAGATATCCGCACACATTGCTATCAATGTGATACCAATATTGCCGATCCGCGGTGAATCCGCAGCAGAATGGAGCATGCCGCGTTTTTTCTCCCGCGCGTGAAAAACGCAATTCTTTTAAAATGCCATCCGCAGGTGCATAAATCAATTTATTGGACCCGCGGATGGCCAATGATTCCCTATGGGCAAAATCCACAGCGGAATCCGCAATTCCATTTAGCTAGTGGACATGAGGCCTAAGGGGTTAAATAATGTACTAACTTCCTTCTCTGGGTCATTACGACGCAGGGATACCGCATGTGTAATTTTATTTTTAATTTTTCACAAAGTAAAGGGAGACAAGTGTTTTTGTTTTTATTTATTTTATTTTATTAAATAACTTTTTACTTTTTCTTTAACTTTTTTTTCTTTTTGTCCCTTTAGGGGACTTCCACAGAGACCTATCAGGACCCCCTGATCACATTCTGGGGGGGGTCCCATGGTGACAGCCCTTTACATGCTGCAGTCACATAGACTGCAGCATGTAAAGGGTTAACACAGCAGAGATCAGAGGTTTTCTCTGATCTCTGCTGTAAGAGCTGGTGCCTAGCTGTCCTCTGACAGCCAAGCACCAGCTCTCCCTGCAACAGAGACCATCGGCTTGCTTCTGACAAGCCGATGGTCTCTATAGCAACCTGTAAACAAAGCAGGACATTAGAAGCAGGAGATTGCCGACATATCGGCAATATCTTCCTGCTTCTCAATGTCCTGCTTTGTTCTCTGTGGGACAGTGCAGGCAGAGCACAATGCCACAGCTTGTGGCATTGTGCTCTGCAGCTCCCATAGTGATACATAGCCCGGAAATCTTCCGGGCTATATCGCTATGAGCAGTGGAGCTCGTCCCGAAAAATTTCCGGGCGTGCCACTCAAGGGGTTAATAGAGGCAAATAGCTTGGGAGTTACACTACTTGGCTGGTAATCCTCTTTACAGATGTAATAACTTGGCAGTTTGCAGCAATACATTCTCTAATAATCTACAGTATCTGGTAGTTGCTAGTAGCAGCAATAGGTCTCTACTAGGGATGAGCGAGTATACTCGCTAAGGCACTACTCGCTCGAGTAATGTGCCTTAGACGAGTATCTCCCTGCTCGTCCCTGAAGATTCGGAAGCCGCTGCAGCTGACAGGTGAGTTGCGGCGGGGAGCAGGGGAGAGCGGGCGGGAGAGAGGGACAGAGAGATCACCCCTCCGTTCCCCCCCGCAGCTCCCCGCCCCGCGCCGGCCCCCGAATCTTCAGTGACGAGCAGGGAGATACTCGGCTAAAGCACATTACTCGAGCGAGTAGTGCTTTAGCAAGTATACTCGCTCATCCCTAGTCTCTACTATTTAAATCCTTTGCTTGTACTCTGGCATGGTTTTACTGCAACAGGCCACTCTTGGAAGACATTATCAAGAGGCTGCTGCAACTTCTGCAATACCCATGCATGGGATACTGCAGGGAATAATTCTCTACCCAAGCATACGGCTGGAGTTGGGAGGGTGTAGTGCGTGGACGTGTCACGGTGTCACTTACCAACTCCTAGCCCCGGAGGGCGTTACGGCAGCAGAGGGTCAGTAGTCCTCAGGATGAGGGGGGTAGTTGTAGATATCACGTTGTGACGCCACAGTTCCTACACACCGTTAATCTATACATTGCAGTAATAACACAGAGACCTCAGGAACAGTTGAGGCCCAGTAAAACTTTACTTGCATTAAACTTGCTTTCACAGGTAGTTACAGGCATCATTCACTTGTAGAAATTACAGAATTACAGAAGCTCAGAGGTTGGGAGGAAAAACAAGCACAGGAACAATACGGCCCTATAGTCCACGTTATCTATATGTCACCGGTCCTGGACATTGAGTATACTCTGGAGGAGATAAAAGACAGGAATCACTGCACATATACTCTGGTGGCAAGAATTACTTAAAGAAACGACTTAGCTTAGATGAACCCTGCACATTATCAACATGGGTGTCACAATTCCGTACCTCTGTGTGGTGATCCTAATGGCGGATGGCCTCACAGGAAAAATGATGCCTGTAGTGTGAACGGGTATCTGGTATCGTGGGTTGCTTTATACAGAATTGTTTGTAGTTTGCTTTTACTCTGGGGAATTTAGTAACTCACTCGTTCTCCCATGCTTGTCACATACGGTAGGCTTGTCTCTCCTTCTTCTTCATATTAGACACAAGGAAACCAGACGTGTCTCCCTGCGCCCCTGCAGTTTCTCCAGCGGATCGGGGAAGAGGGAAGATCCTCAGCTCCTTCATAGGAAGCCTCTCCTTCTCCATTTTCAATGCAGGGAAGCTAAAGGTGCTTCCCTGCATCACTGTGGGTCCTGCAACAGCATGGGTAGATGGATGATCATCAACCAGCTTTCCCGCTCTCAGACACTCACTTTTATAACCTCACTTGTACCACATGATACAGTAGAATAGATACATTTAGTAACAGAGCTGACAGGCAATGATTTTATGGGAGTTAACTCTTCAGACGCTGCAGCTGTGCAACATGCATACAGAAAATTGACATGACAATTTTGTACAATGCATCCACACGAGATAGAATAAGTATGATATTTATGGACAAGACCAGGATCTTGTTCTGGGACACTACATTACGGCAGGGCTCTCTCTTAGGTGTTTCTTCACTTCGCAGGACTCCCTTTCCCCTCACTGATATTCAGTATTTCTGGTCGCACACCGGCAGGCTTATGATCACTCCCTGTAAACACTCTAGTTCCGGTCACCTTGGCCTCATAGTTGTTCTCAGACGGCAAGCTGTCTAAACAACATAATGCAAGTTACATTTATTGGGTGCCCTTTCTAAATCATCCTAGGACTCTCCGGGGCGAGGGTTGGCAAATATTCGCGGATCAGCTGCTCTCTTTTCACAGGGCTTGATCTCTCATCCATTGTAATTTCCAGGAGGGCTACTCCTCAGGGTAGTACAGCGGAGTCATTTCTCCAGTAGTCTGAAACCACCTTGTAGCTCACTCTAGGCAACCAGAGTCGTACAACATCTCTTTGCACGCTGCTTGTCCCCTTGTTGGTGCGTCTTAGTCCCAGAGTTTACTCTCATCCTTTCACTGGTGTCATGAGGTGTTGTAAACAGCTTCTGTATAGTGTATGCTTCCAGTCACAGGGCTGTCAGCGCAATCTTAGTGCATCTACACACGCTGCCAAATATCCAGCCAGGGTGCTCTCCCAATGTCTTAAAGCTACAGTGTACAATTATTATCAAAGCGATAATTATTGTACATTTATTGTCAACAGACAGTGAATAAAGTGCATATTAGGCCAACCAGGTATCATAATACCAAGAGCGATACTTAGCTATTCACAGTTCCAGGATATAGTGATGGGCAATGGGGTGTACAATCAGTCCACATCACTTTCCAACCTTTTCACATATGTTGTCATTGTTAGTGATTGCTATGTCTGAGGGCTTAAATACACGGGTGTGATTTCCTCAAACGTGACGAAATAAAACCATTGATTTCAATGGTTCTGTTTTGACTAGTGGTATTCTCATGTGAGAGAAGATAAGGCAGGACCCATTTTTAGTTTGTTTTTTTTCATTAACTCGTACTCCATAACGTGAAGCTTTTGAACTGTACAGGGAAAAAAAGGCTTTTGCCGTGCTCATGACCAAAAAACAGCGACTGTATCTGCGCATGCGCCTGCGTGTTTCAGCCCTTACAGCCATACTCCTCCTGATCTTGGTAATACTATAACATGGTGTGGACCAGTTTAAGTACTTTTTATGTATATCATTAAATTGCAAAAAGAAAATGGTACAAAAAGGAAAGTTTTCCATTGTAGTTCTGACATGCAGGTACTGTACTTAAAAGCCCAGCAGAGGTCAGTATATCCCTGTACAATAACTAATACTCTTGTAAAGCCCTATTCAGCTTGTATTCACATCATCTTTAATATATAACAAGCAGGTGTCTACCATGCTTCATTTAACTGCATGAAGATGTACTAATATAACATTGGAATTTGTGACAATTAAGGATACTAGCCAGTAGTAATAAGCTACAACCTAACGAACGAAAAGCCTGAGAATTGAGCTTTTTCCAACCTGAACAATGAGGTAACTTTAGGCCTAACTTATTTCAGTTTCCTTACATTCTAGCTGACAATAGGATCCAAGACACAATAGGTTCATTGATATGTCTCATCTATATCCACAGAACATCCACTCATTGTCAAAAAAATGAAGCACCTAGAAGTTGTCATTTTGCTGCAAAACTCTGCATACAGTTACATCTCAGGCAGATATGCAAATGATTACAGTTGTGACATGATTAGATGAACAGTCTTGTTACCTGAAGCCCTAAAAGTTGTTCCACCCTTGGTCTATAAAAAGGCTCTCAGAGGCTGCTTGTGTGTAGTGACCTCTTTTTCCGCTTGTGTAGATCTTGTTGACCACTAGACATGCTTCTACAATGCTAGCAAAGAGATTTCGCCCCAGTAACAGAGTTTGAGAGGGGGCACATTATTGGAATGTGAGAAGCTGGATGGTCGTATTAATAAATTGACCACTACTTGGACCGTTCTGACTAGACTGTTAGGAGATGTTGGGACCAATGCATGCATGAGGGCACGCAGATAAGGCTCAGGATGCCCTCAGCAGACCACGAGTAGAGAGGATTGTCTGACAAGCCCCAGCAGCTCCAACTGTGACAGGTGGTGCCATTATTACAGACCCCTGTGTGTGTCTGAACCATTTCAAGGCACTTGGCTGAAGGACATTTTGTCTCACAGTGCTCATTATGTGTATTGCCTTTGACACTCATCATTGCCTCCGTTTGCAGTGGTGTCATGAATAGTGAAACTGGACTGCTACGGAATGAAACCAAGTTGTCTTCGACTACAAATTCAGGCTTCGTTTGGGCATTGAGGATGGCCGTGTTCATGTCTGGAGATCTAGTGATAAGGGCCTCAATCCTGCATTTGTGGTAGAGCAGCACACTGCCACCACTGCTGATGTGATGGTCTGGGGGCATTGCATATGACAGTCGGTCACCACTAGTAGTGGTATAAAATACAATGACAACTCCATGATATGTTTAGGACATCCTGCAGCCACATGTGTTCCTCCAACGGCAGCTTCCAAGAGGCATTTTCGGGCTGGATAATGCTCGGCCACACACATAAGGGGTCACAGGAATGCCTCCACAACATTGTCACATGTCTTTTGTCTGCCCGTCGCCAGATATTTGGCCAATAAGAACATGTATGGGACAATCTGGAACGCCAACTTCAACAGACTACAAGTTTGCACGATCTACAGGCTCACTTACAGCAAATGTAGGCCAATACACCGCAGGATACCATACAAAACCTCAATGCTTCCATGTCGTCCCCTGTATCATACCTTGTATCCAAGCTAGAAGTGGTCCAACAGGGTACTAGAGCCTCCCTTCAAGTGTTTAGTTTTCTGCAATTAATAATCCTTTTCGCTTTGATATTTTAAGCAATTACTTATATGAAAGTCACAATCATACAGAGAAAGTTTCATTGAATTCCAATAATGTCCTCTAGGTGCTTGATTTTTTAAAAAAGTTTTTGACAAGGAGTGTGTATTCTAATTTTCTTGAAACCCCAAGCATGCTTTACAATTCTAATAGGCCATTGTTATGATCTTATATATACAAATTTTATTTTATTAGAGCACATCGGTGCACTAAGTAAATACTGCCATTCTTTTATTTTTGGCGCTGTTCCATGTGCTTTGTTTTCTAGGAGCTTTGAGGTGTAGAGGTGACAATGATGACAATGTTGGCAGACTTTTTCTTTTTTAATAGTTCTATTGAAGTACATTGTATTTCTCTCTGTGCCCTATGCTGTGACTACACTTTGTGTTCTAATATCTTTTATGAAGTACAGTAATACATTTATGGAAACATTCACATTTGATTCCTATATGGCAATTGCATACATGGACAATTTATCTTCTAACTCCAAAATCTAAATCACTTGTATTTAGAATTTCTTAGATGGCATAATATTTTTTGCCTTCCAAATCCCTCTCATCCCATGAATCTCTTGTAAGGAGCCATCAAAACTTAGCTAAGACGAATGTGCTATGCTTTAGCTATGATAAAGCATATTGGACCTAATTTATCAAATGTCTCACAGTAGGACTAAGTAAGGGGGGTGTCATTTATTAAGATTGGTATTTTCATATGCGGGTCTTAATTTTATTCTTATCAACTAGGAGCTGGCATAGATTTGTAGTGTAATTCACGCCAGTTTCTAGCATAAATTATACACAAACACATTGGTTCGGTGCGGCCACGCTCCTATAGCACAGCATACTTGTCAAAGTGTCGCAAACGTTTTGCACAACCAGGGCTTGCACAAAAATTTGTCACTTTTTTACATTAAAAGAGACTACATAAATCTCCCTGGGCAATGGTGCGACTTTGCATGTGAAGAAGATATAAAGTCAAGTAATAAAAACTTCTCAACTCATATTTTTACCAAACTTGTGCATCTCTCCAGGCAACTATTGCTTTCCTAACACTAACAGGTACCTCTTGTTTGGGTTTATTCCTCTAGTTTCAGGGAAAGTAGGATATCGGGCTGTATGGTCCAATTAAAAAGGTTTTGCATACAAGGGTAAAAGCCGTGCACGAACAAAGTGGAAGTAGCCACTCCTCCACAGATGCAAATTCAGCTAAAAACAAAGTCAGCACCTCCAAGGAGTAAATTAATTGTGCAGGTGCACATACGCCATCGGTGGGACAATACAGTACAAGCAAAAACGTGAAATTGCATAGCTCATATATGTATTAACCACATAAAAATGCAAGGTTCTTAGCTGATAGTTTGATCAAAACATGTGGATGAAACCCATCTTCCCCAAGTCTTTAGACCATATAGCCTGGTTTCTTACTTCCCCGAATTCAGTTGGCAGCTTATGTTCAAAGTTAGAACTCATCTGAAAGCTATGTTCACCTGGATTGTGGCGGATGGGCCCACATGTTTTGATTAAAACATGCACTAAGAACCTTGCACTTTTATGTGGTTAGTATATACAAGAGTTAGACTTATTTTCTGATAATACATGTGTTTGCTGTTGCCATATGTTTTTGCTTGTACTGCATTGTCACAGCCATGATGTATGTGCAGCTGCGCACTTAATTTATTTTTTGGAAATGCTGACTCTTTTAGTTGCAAGGGATGAAAACTTGACTTTTCCTTTTATTAGAATCAGCAAGAATATGACATGTTTCAAGACCTAAAACTTTTTACTTTAAATATACTGGATAGAACACGATTGCAATAAAACATGAAGAGGAAAAGGGATACAAAAGGAAAGGAGGAAAAATAAGTGATGAGTGAGGTGGTATAACTATCAATATTGTATATAAAGTGCTACAAAGGGTACAAAACTAACAAACTAAATTCATAACTTATTAAAATTAATCATAAGAAACACTATGCATAAAACGTCACTTTGTATAAAAACAGATATATGAGTGCGTGGATAAAATAATGCAAAATTCGACACAAATGTCCAGTTCTCGCAAAAGACAAGGGGCAAAAAATAAGAAGCTCTAGTAGCAGGGATGAAGTATCGCATATAACAAGAAACTCCAAATGCCACTTATAGACTAGAATAGTAGATAAAATATCATCAAAAAGGAAATGCCATATCCCTTTTTTTAACACAGTCTAAAAAAACAATATTAATTTGTAGTGATGTACCAAAACCTATTCAGCATTTGTTAGGCCAGTTGATCAAATATTATCTTTTCACGAATTGTGTCTGTCATAATATATTAGACTTGGTGCCAAGCTGACAGAAGTTAGGGCTCAGTTCAGGGTTTCTGTCTCTCTCCTCCATTTTTGAAGGAGAGAAATTGATATGAAGTGGAAAACGTCCCGCGCTCCATTGTGAGTGACGTCACTGCTGGGGAAGAAGCAACCCCGCAGCAGCAGGACAATCGGACACGGGAGTTCTGTTCTCGCGATTAAAGGGGGCCCTAAAGGTGAAACCCAAACTGATCATTAAGTTGCCCCAATCCTGTGGATAGGGAATAACTAGTTGTTTTGGTAAAACGCCTTTAAGTACATAAATGAGCTTCTGTGAGGTCATTGGTTTCTTTGAGTGCATCGCTCCTTTATAACTGCAGGTAAAGGTGCTTGTACATGGAATGATTAGTGCTTGGATTCCAGCGAGAATCTGAACCATTACACTGTGCAACAATTTTTTTTAAATTTCAGAACAGAAAGTAATTGATGTGTTTCTGTAAAATTAAAGCCTGCTGATTTACATCTGGTAAAATTGAATAGCAGCTAGCACATCCCACTTTCAAGTTATGAATAGAGATGAGCGAGCACCTAAATGCTCGAGTCCGCGTTATTCGAGTCAAGCTTTTCGTAAAATTCGAGAGCTCTACTCGAGTAACGAATCTCTCTCTCTCAAGCTCGGCAGAGTATGTTCACCCAACTCTAGTTATGAACCATTTCCTTTATTTAACCCCTTTGTGACCTCCAATACAACAAAAAAGTAAGCCCTCGCACAACTATGTTATCAAAAAAATAAAAAAGCTATTGTGTGCAAAAGATGGCATCAGAAAATTATTCTAAAAAATTAATTTCTTTGAACAAAAAATACAAGTAGTACAGCAAAAAAATAAATAAATAAATAAGTTTGGTATCTTAGTAATCGGGCGGACCCATAGAATAAAGTTATGTAATTTTTGTTGCAGTTTGTGCGCCGTAGAAAAAAGACGTACTGAAAGATGGCGGAATTTCATTTATCTTCCATTTCTCTCCACTTAGAATTTTTTTAACGTTTTTCAGTACATTATATGGTACATTAAATCGTACTATTGAAAAATTCAACTCGGCCCGCCCAAATAAGCTCTCATACAGCTACGTCATTGGCTTTCTCCTGAAAGAAACATTACTTTCCCTCTGTAAGAACCAGCAAATGTCGCCCATCATATTTGGGTTGTACTTCCCTTTGTAATAGTCTTCAATGATTGGGATACGCAATGAAGCAATTTTTGGTAGTGCAAATACATATTGCATTTGCGCAACTGAATGTGCTTACGTCCATGGAAATGAACCCCAATAGCGATCCCTATAGCAGCCTCAGTAGTAATAGTGACCCCCACAGTGGCCTCAGCAATAATAGTGGCCCCAGTAGTAAAACTGACACCCACAGTGGCCTCAGTAGTAATACTGACCCCCATAGTGGCCTCAGTAGTAACAGTGTCCCCCATAGTGGCCTCAGTAGTAACAGTGTCCCCCATAGTGGCCTCAGTAGTAACAGTGTCCCCCATAGTGGCCCCAGTAGTAAGTGTCCCCCATATTGGCCCCAGTAGTAAGTGTCCCCCATTTTGGCCCCAGTAGTAAGTGTCCCCCACAGTGGCCCGAGGAGTAATAATGACCTCCACAGTGGCCTCGGGAGTTAGTGTCCCACACAGTGGCCCAAGTAGTAACAGTGTCCCCTATAGTGGCCCCAGTAGTAATAGTGACCCCCCATAGTGGCCCCAGTAGTAACAGTGACCCCTATATTGGCCCGAGTAGTAATAGTGACCACCATAGTATTCCTGGGGATGCTGCCCAGCCAGAGGGCAATAGCAAACTTCGCACTGGATTAGGAATAGGTAATCTGTTGTCATGAGGCGAAGGTTTTATTCAGGAAGGTATATCTGGATGCAGAATTTTATCTTTCTGTTTACTGGAGAAACCTTTGGTATTTCTCATGCAGAAATAACAAACAGTATGGTGGTATCTTTGTTCTCGCCATACCATCGGAATAGCAAATGGCATTCTACTCTTACCTTTGAGCCAAAGAGATGAGTGTTACATGACACACACACAGATAAGGTGTGGTGCCACTTCTTATCTTGGTCACCAAGCTTTATTCCGAAATACGTGTGATAGGCACACTTTACCAAGGATGTTATTTTCCTCTGCTGTGTCTTTTGATAGCTCTGTCTGCAGAGATATCAGAAATTGTCTGGGGGTTGTTCAAACCTCCGCGCCGCTCAGCCATATTGTTATTAAATTTTAAAAAATAGTCCCACTATAACCAATAACCTGTAAAAACACAGTTCATTATTTACTTACTGGTGGATGATCCGCAGCGTTTCCGCCACATAAAAAAACATACCCTATGTGTTACATAAACATACCCTTACAGTGTTCAGTCAGCATGCGGTGTGTTCTTTTTATTCATCAAGTTAATGGCGAGCCTACTGGATTAATGGTATAGGCATATTTCCAAAAAATAAAGTACAACAGCAATTGGATTACATTATTCCCCATAACTGGAAAACCTTACGTGGCAGAAAAAAACGGATATCATATTTGAATTCAGCGCACTAAAGTTACTATAAGTCGCCTATCTGCTTATCTGTTACAAAATATGTGTTGCACAGTGTTATCACATCTAGAAAACTGAACAGCCTGTTGTTCCATGTAAACAGGCAGTCATTAACTTGCGAACGACTGCCTGCTTACTGTGAATGGAGGCGGGCCGTAAACATCCCCAGCCCACTCCACCTCCATTCAGACAGCGATGTGCGTTCCTGTGTAAAAGCACAGGAACGATTATTGCTGGGACGGTCTGTCGTGCATCTGTTGCCCGACATCGTCTCGTGTAAAAGCACCCTAAGACACTGCCTCGCAATTTTGCTGTTCGGCCAATTTCTGTATGCCAGACAGCTGAAAACTGTGCAATATGTTTGTATCCTAAAAGATACTTGCTAGCACTTTACCTGACTTCTACTATTGTTATATGGTATGAAATTATTTAACCCCTTCCCGCCCCGTGACGTAAGGGTACGTCATGGGAGCGGGGCACTTCCCGCAAAATGACGTACCCTTTCGTCATAGGGATAGCGCGAGATCATAGCAGATCTCGCGCTATCCCGCAGCGGGAGCCGGCTGTCGCTAGTAGCTGGCCTCCCGCTGCGACAGCGGGGGGCATCGGAGATGCGCCCCCCACTGTTAACCCCTTCCCTGCCGCGATCTACATAGATCGCGGCAGGGAAAGGGTTCACAGAGGAAGTGCGCTCCCTCTGTGACTCCAGCCGGCTCTCGCGATAACAGCGTGAGAGCCCGGCTGGTTGGTATGGCAACATGACCGGCGTCCTGTATTGCCATAGCCTGTGATCGCGATAAGGCATGGCAGGAGAGAAGTCCTGCCATGCCTTATCGTAGCGATCTGCAGTGCTGCAGTAAAAGTCCCTCAGAGGGACATAGATTGTGTAAAAAAAAAAAAGAGCAAAATAAAGTACAAAAAATAAAAATGTAAAAAAAAGGTTAAAAAACCCTTTTTCTATGCTTTTTCTCATATTAGCATAAAAAAATTAAAAATCCCACATATTTGGTATCGACACATCCGTAACGATGCGTACAATACATTGAACGTGCTTATTATCCTGCACAGCAAAAAGCATTTAAAAAAATGCTAAAAAACTGAGGCAAAATGCTAATTTTTAGCATTTTGCCTCCCAAAAAGCACAATTAAAGTGATCAAAAAAGCCATATGTGCCCCAAAAGGGTACCAATGAAAACTACAGCTCGTCTGGCAAAAAATAAGCCCTCAGAGAGCTCTGTCCATGGAAAAATAAAAAAGTTATAGCACTTTGAATGCAGTGAGTTTAAAAAAAAATAATAATTTCCAAAAAAAGGGTTTTAATTGTGGAAAAGTGAAAAAAAAACTTTAAAAAATATAAGAATTTTGGTATCGTTGTAACCGTTCCCACCCGCAGAAAAAAATGTGTTGTATCATTTATGCTGCATAATTGCTGCTTTAAAAAAAAAAAAAAAAAAAAATCTATGGCAGAATTAATGCGTTTTCTCTCCCTGTTATCATAAAAAAAATAATATTTTTACAATATAGTCTATGTAAAATGGTACCAATAAAAACTACATTTCGCCACGCAAATAACAAGCCCTTATACGGCCGCGTCGACGGAAAAATAACAAAGTTATGGCTTTTGAAAAATGGAGATGAAAAAATGCCAAAAATCGTTTGGTCCTCAACGCCAAAATAGGCCATGTCATTAAGGGGTTAAAAACCAACCCGACAATTCTCTCTGCTTTAAAAGTACTTTAAGTAAAGCAAACTAAAGTAAACAGAAAACACAAGGGTCCATCCAAATTCTAAAAGTCATGTGTTGGCACATACAGTATAACAAACTTGTTGGAGAACTACATAGGCCTGTTCCTCTGGAGCTATAGCTTTGATGGCTCATGCTTACAATAAGGTAACTGGGATGAGATGTTATGTCAGTCATAGTCGCTTGTGTGGTTTTGGAGGTTGGACACCCACAGATCAGACTTAGTGATAAGACATCATTTTTATGGTTCCTTAGAACCCCTTTATGATTGCCTGGTAAAAGCAATGTGGTGTGTACGTGCTATATATTGAATTACTTCCTAATATCAACGAAGTGTTAATAATAGAATAAGACTAGGTGAAGAAGAAGGAACATAAAACATTCAGTGTTTGTGTACTTTGGCTTCAAGTAGATTCTTCTTCCATGGAGACAACCGAATGTATAAGTTCGTTTTATATTCCTTTTGATCTTGAAAGGTGGTTCAGTTTTTCATTTGAAGAGAGGGAGTTTCCTCATTATTGAACTCCGTCAAGCATTAATTAATCTCCTTGACTTCTAAGAGTTGCGGCTGCCTTTTTGTCTCCGTTTGGAGCCTATTACTGTCATTTAACAAAATATTTGTCTGCTGCTTCCTTTCACTATACACAAATATACCATCGGGGTTGTTACAATGCTTGGAGCCAGTATGTTTATGTGCGCCATGTTGTACTGTTTGCTGTAAGTCTAATGTACATTGCTATTAGTTTGAGACCTATATAAATGAATAGGATCCATCATTATCGGTCTTTTTTTGCAACCACAAATACTGCAAAAATTGAAAAATATAAACTGCTTTTTCTGTAAATTATGTAATTCGGCCAGATTATGTAACATATCCAATATTATTGTATGTTGGAAAATTGTCTTGAAAAAAAGCTGTGATCCCTATCGTACTGCACTTTTCAGACTGTACTTTCAAAAATGTGAAATTTTGTTCTAGGTACGAAGGTCTAAATCCCCCCCGGGGACATGAAGGGGTTAACCACATAGGCCCCGATATTTCTCTAGTGTCAATGGTAGGTGTCTCCAGAATAGGATTATTTGTTTGTTTTAGGGGTTCTCCATTGTAAAATATTGCCAATGATCAAAATACTGCATAGACTTTAATAGAACTGCGTGTGAAATAGACAAGTGGAAACATTATAGCAATATTTTGGTTGCAGTCTACTAAGTGTAGAACATTCACATCTTAAAGAAAAATCTTTGACACAATAATTCGCCTGTCATGTATAGTATATGTGCACTCTCTATCCAGCTCTCCATTGTAAATTTGCATAAGGACAGTACTTATTTTTAATGGGCAAAAATCAAACTATGAAGACTGTTCTTAAAGGGCTACTCCACTGAAAACACATTTTTCCATGCTGCCCCCATTACCTGATTGCTTGTCACACTCTAGAGGTCTTTATGTACAGTATATTGCAGTCACGCCCCATGCAGTACAGCTTCCTGTCTGCTTATCAGGCCCCATCTTCATGGTGAGATTTTTTTACTTTCAGTTTCAAATCCATCCCATGATGCATCAGCACGGTATTAGCTAGTGGCTATATGATTTCTGCCTATTGGGGAGGGGGGGCAGTTTAATTATCATTGCCTTCTATATTCACTTAAATAAGCTACAGACCACAATTATACAGCCAGGAGGATGAGCTGTGATCTCCTCTATTACAACTATGTGGCATGAGCTGTGTGATAATCATGAAAAAACTGACAGGAATGATCCAGGCAGTTTCTGTGGTAAGGTTCATGTAATGGCATCACACAGGTTGTAAAATTGTCTAGTTTCAGAAAGCATAACCACATCTGAGCTGGTCAGAATTGAGATTATTATCTAAGGGGAAAGAGGCCAGGAGTTGAGATAGAAAGGAATAATTAACCAAGGTAACAGCAGCTCACTTATATACTGAAGGGATAGCTACATCATGTGTCAGGTGCACTGACCCTTCTTATTGAGCTTTCCCTGCATAACTCTCTGATCCCATTTAGCTCCTGCGTTTTGCCTTGATTGCATCTCCTATAAAAGCATAGACCATCAGGACTTGGACTGTTCCTTTGCTGAAACCTAGCCTTGTTCTGTACTTCCCAATTACCTAGTTCCTGCAATCTGGTCCTGACCCCGCCTTTGTTCCTGATTGCACTTCCTAGCCTTGTCACTACTTTAGTGCATGATTATTGAGTTTCCAGCCAGTAATGAGCTCCACTGCTACCTCATCCTCTGTACTGCAACTGAGACCACCTGCTAATGACCTGGCTTCCACTTGACTACTCTCCAGTCCGCCTTGGCTACTAGACCTGGGCTCCAATCCAGCGCCCGTAAGACTTTACAAAATAATCACGCCTAAAAAAAGGAGTATCTAGTGACAACACTCAGGAAACTAGTCACAGAACTCTAGGAATTTTGTGCCTCCTACCAAGGGAAGGTTGTTGTTTTGCAACGGGAGATCGACGGGCTACAGAGACAGCTCTTAGAGATGTGCAACTCTGTGCCAGATGTTCGCATACCGCTGCCAGTGAAATTTGCAGGTGACCGTCCCCAATATCGGGGTTTCTTAAATCAATGCCAGATTTATTTCCAAATGCGCATTGTTTACCATTGACCGGAAAAACTTATTTTTTATCATTAACCTCCTCACTAATTAGGTGCTTTCCTGGGCCTCGACATACGTCAAGACCAGTAGTAATCTCCTTGACAACCTCAATTCCTTCATGGACACTATGGGACAAATTTATGATGATCCAAACTGCTGTGCCTCAGTTGAAGGGAGGTTGCAAAGCCTACAACAAGGGTAACGTTCTGTTGCAGAATATACGGCAGAATTTCGTCGCTGGGCCAATGATACCACATGGAATCCTGCTGCACAACAGAGCCAATTTTACCGGGAATTATCTGAGTGTGTTAAAGACGAACTTGCCAGAGTGGAGACTGCCGTTAACCTGGAGGACTTCATCTAGTTATGCATCCGGATTGACCAGAGACTTTCCGAGCGGTGAAGGGAGAGATTGCGGGGTTCAGACACCAGCCATCCTTACTCTTTTAGTCAACCCACATTTAGTCCCTACCCAAGGACTGAAGCCTTCCCCGAACCCATCCGCGGACCTCTCTCTATAACGGAAAAAGAAAGGTGCCGGGCTGAAAATCTGTGCCTCTTCTGTGGGAGCTTGGGACATTATGCCCTAAACTGTCCAAGCAAGCCCCAAAGGACTCTCACCTTGACCCACGCCAACCCAATGGCCAATCCAGCCATCATGAAACAAGGGGATTCTACCCAACACACCTTTGACACAGTGCTCAGCAATGTTGGACTCGGGAGCGGGGGGGGGGGGGGACTTCATGGACTTAACGTTCTCTCATGACAAACACTTTACAACCAGACTCGGGTTCATACCAATAGATATCGAAACCATGGGTGGGCAGCCTTGTCTTCAGGCCCCGTCACACAGGAGACAATTGAATTGGAGCTCCACATGAACCCTGACCACCATGAGACAATCAGCTTCCAGCTCATCTCATTCAGCCTTCTTCCTCTCTGGCGGTAGCACCCATTTTCTTTCTTAAAAAGAAAGATTTGACTCTTTGGCCATGCATCAACTACCGGGAGCTAAACAAGATTGCCTTTAAGAATCACTACCCTCTCCCGCTAATCCCAGAACTGTTGGAGAGGCTTCGGGTTGCCAAGGTCTTTACGAAACTGGACCTCAGAGAAGCATACAATCTGATGCAGATCCGGCCCAGAGACGAGTGGAAGACGGCCTTCAGGACAAAATATGGACACTTTGAATCCCTAATGATGCCGATCGGTCTTTGCAATGCTCCCATTACCTTCCAGCACTTCATAAACTATATATTTCGAGACCTGTTGGATCAATTTGTGGTGGCATATCTCAACAGCATCCTCATTCTCTGACAATTTGGGGGAACATCGCGGACAAGTTCAGGTGGTTTTGGAACGACTCCAAAAGAATAACCTCTACATCAAGTTAGAGAAATGTGAGTTCGAACAGACCCAAATACTATTCTTGGGATACATTATCTCCCCAGAGGGCTTAAGTATGGACCCCAGCAAGATTAAAGCCATCCTGGATTGGCCCATGCCTAAAAATCTGAAGGAAGTACAGCGTCTGATTGGTTTCGTGAATTTCTACGGGAAGTTTATCAAGGGCTTCTCAAAAGTCATCTCTCCCATCACCTCCCTCACAAAGAAAGCGCACATGTTTTCCTTGTCCCCAGAGGCACAAACAGCTTTTGAAAAACTATAGACTCTATTTCAGCACCAATATTAATCCACCCAAACCCAGAGTTGCTCTTTGTCATGAAGGTGGATGCCTCCGACTCCACGGTGGGAGCCATTTTGTCACAGCGAATGGGAGATAAGATGCAACTACACCCTTGTGCATTTCTATCCTACACGTTATCACCCACTGAGAAAAACTACAATGTGAATTTTTTGGGCATCTTACACTCTGAAGACTCTGATGACAAAGCTTAAGGGATGATACGAAAGGAACGCGCTCTTGAGTCATCCTCCTGAGGATGTGAAGCTTTCCTTTACAGAAGGAATTTGGAAGTGAGAACACCAACTGTTTGTTTTTAGTGGATCTGCCCCCTCAAAAGGGATGACTGCTCTCCTTGTGGTCGTGGATAGACTTGCGAAGATATCCCACTTTATCCCCATAGAAAAGATTCCTACCTCCGAGCACACAGCAAAGTTAATGATCCGGGAAGTTTCCTGCTTATACGGAATTCTGGATGATGTGGTCTTTGACAGAGGGGTCCAGTTTACTTCAAGGTTCTGAAGACACTTCTGCATGGCTCTGGGTATTACTGTAAATCTCTTGCAGTCTAACGGCCAGACAGAAAGAACAAATCAGACTCTGAAGCAATATCTCCGCTGCTTTATCTCCCATCTACAGGATTACTGGGTGGATTATTTGTCAACAGTAGAGCTCACCTACAACAATGCTTAACACAGTTCTACCACCCAGAGCCCGTTCTATTCCAACTACGGTACACATTCCATCTTTATTCCTGGCCTCCCTATCAACACTTCAGTCCCAACGGTTAACAATAGACTGACGGCGTTAGCAGAAACGCAGACGCAATTAATAGAAACTTTATAGGAAGCCCAGGATACTTACAAGAAGGCATCCGACTGTCATCGCCAAGCAGCTCCTACCTTTCAGGTTGGACGAAAGCTGTGGTTAGCTTTCAAAAAGCTGAAGGCACACGTATCCTCTCCCAAACTTGGGCAAAGATTCTTAGTACCTTTCTCAATTGTAGCAAGGGTTAACCATGTGGCATTCCGGCTGAAGCTCCAGGGCAGTCTGAGGATTCACCCTGTCTTCATGTTTTCTTAATAAAACCTTTTAATGAGAATACTTTTGTGGGAAGACCTCAATCGCCACCCCCCTCCTGTGAAAGTTCAGGGCCAGGATACATTTGTGGTAGAGAAGATTCTAGACTCCAGACTTCAGAGATGTAAAATACAGTACCTTGTGAACTGGCAAGAGTATGGGCTAGAGGAGAACTCCTGGAAGCCAGAGAAGAATGTGCATGCTCCAAGACTCCCTAGGGAGTTCCACAAGAAGTACCCCCGTATGTGTGTACTTGGAGTGCATGCAGCAGCCAGACTGACAAAGGGGATCCTATAATAATCAAATAAAGTATAATTTAGTAGTAACGCTACTATTGTGTAAGGCCACCTTACGGGCGGATTTGCATTGTGGAATCCAGAGCAGGCATCCGCCTCTGGATTCTGCAGCAAATACCTGCCATAACATGCAATGAAAAAGTGATTTTTCCTGCCCACGATCAATTGCGATTTTCCGCTTGTGGGTGTAAAATCGCAGGATGCTGTATCCCTAGGCGGATTCCGAGCGGATGGCTTCCATTGAAGTCAATGGAAGCCGTCCAACCCGCTGCCCTTCCGCAATCATCACTGCGGAAAGGTCATAGGATCTGCGTCATCACCTGGTAATGGAGCGGCATTATCTGTACTGCCCATGTGCGCCGGCTGGCACATCCACAATACAGATGATAAGACTGCGGACTGGTACGCAGGGGTCACCAGCCGGGCACAGGGTCGGATTCTGCTGTGGGATCCCCCATGCGGAATCCGACCCGTCCGCGTGCAAGCGGCCTAAGACCATGTTGGCAAAGAGTGTTAGTGCTATTATTATGGTAATGTGACCAAATTGAGGTAAGTTACATTATGTTGTAATTTCTATTAGGGCCCTTTTACACAGAATGCCTATCATTCAAAAAATTGTTAAAACAAGCGAAAATGAACAATAATGTTGCAGAGTAGACATGGCGAATAACGATAATTTGTTTACTCATCTCGTGTCCATTTTCTGCAGGCATAAAAATTATTGTCCGTCATTTGAATTTCGTTCTTTGTAAACGGCCATTGTTCATTCCTTCACAGACTCAAGAGAAGGGGTGATTGTTTGTCGGTAAGCAGTTCTGTGTGCCACGAAATGTTCAGCGACAGGCTGCTGACAGAACAAAAGTGGGTTTTTAATACACCAACAAAGTGCCCTACAGTTGGCCGTTAAAACATCACATGATTGGGAGAACGTCATGATCCACTGGATCTGGACAAAACTGAGTCAGTGGGTTTTCTGCGGCAAGGAAAAAGCAGGTCAGCAAGATAATTCAGGACAGCGATAGAGAGCTGGTAAACAACTTGTGCTGTGCTTATACCTACAGGTTCCTCCACAGTTGGCTCTCGTGGTGGCCTCGCCTCTGCATGAGAAGGTCTGTGGCGACCACCTGCTCTGCGAGTGGAGGAAAAATCACAGCATGCTCTAGTTTGCTGCAGACGGCCTCCATTAAAGTCAATAGTGGCCATCCGATAACGGCTACCCGCATTATTGCTAAGTGACGGCACGGAAGATACAAACATTCAAAAGGAAGAAAACCTGTATTGTGCATGACCAACGGCGAGCCGCTGTGGTCATCTGCAATACAGAAAAATTCAAGTACACAGGGTTGCGAGACAGCTTCACAGCCGCAATTCGCTGCAGGATCCTGCATGCGGATTCTGACCCGGTCGTGTGAAGATGGCCTCCCAGAGTAAAATCCTAAAACAATATTAATATTCAATTTAAAAACAGAGCAGATGGCCAAAAACAACCCACTGTAGACTTTAAGAGAACAAATATCAACTAAAGTCCAACAGTACTGACTAGTGGAGCAGCAATTGTGACTGGATGTGAATATAAGAAGGACAGTGAAACCCCCCTCATCAGGTACCACAGTAAACCAGATTTGTCCTACTAGACAAAAATAACTGGAGGTAAACAGCCTAAGGTTTAATAGCTGTTATGTATCACAATCCTCCCCAGTAATAGAGGATCTATTCAACCAAAATATATTGGACTAGAAATTAAAAACTGGGTAAACTATTATGTTGCTGATATCTCCCTGTAAACTGAGCTTATTGCCCCACCCGCCAGACTCAAACTGGCTTGGCATACTATCTAAAACTCATCTGACCCTAGATGTCTAAAGGGCTCAATGAATAAGGCTAAGTGCGTTTCTTAAGTCGCTATATCAAGGCTTTTCATCGGGAGCCATATAAAGATACTGGTGCTAGATAAAGAAAGCACAAGACCGCCAAGATACACAGTCGGTAGTCAGCATGATAATTCTGCAACACTGGGAAATAAACAATTATAAATTCAAAAGCTCACCCCCATTATTCAGAGAGATTGGCATCTTCCCCCAATCAGGAAAGAGAATGCTCTCCTAAGAGACCGCCCACAGCCTATGCAATAGCCCACAAAGAGGTGGCATGTGCGCAGTGAAGGAGGCCTCTGTGGCCATGATGGAAAAGGTCATGTCCAGCGTTATGTGCAATTATGATTGCGCCTGCATGAGGCGCACGAACAATTGCAGCATCAGGGTTGCCTGGGTACCAGCCCAGTCCCTTTCGCACGACATGCCATCAAAATGTAACGTGTTTAGGAAGACAGATGCCTGGCCTGACAATAAATTGGCCGAGGTGTCAATGAAGGAATAGCTCGTGGCTTAGCCAATCAGAGCAATTTCTTGCTGGAGACGTGGTCTTTAAACTCTGTTGCCAGCAAGATATGCTCTGCAGGCACAGACAAGTGCCTGGAAGCCTGCACGGACTGCGCCTACTAGGTTCCCACACACTTGTGTTTTTTTTACGCTGCGTTTTTTTTAATGCGAATATCTAAGGGACTTTCTAATGTTAAAAACGCAACACACAAAAATCGCAAACTTCTGATGCATTTTTAACATTAGAAAGTTCCATTGACATTTGCGTTAAAGAATCGCAGCATTAACGCAGCGTCAAAAAATGCAAGTGTGTGGGAGCCGTAGAGAGATACTTGCAGGCTTTACAGCCCAAGCACTTAAAAGTACCAAGTGTTAATCAGGGCTCTAACCATGTCTGAGAGCCATCTACATGGCTAAGGTGACTATGTACTAGATGATCCCTCAAGCTATGGTCTCTCCTGTATGTAATAGAGGGGTGTTCCACCAATTCCCCCCTCAAATCAAGATCAGCCAAAAGGATCTTCCAGTACTGGCTCAAAATACCACTCACTCCGTTTGTTGGTCAAAGGTACCGATGACCCTAATTTGGTCTTTCATAGCTGGTTTCTTGCAAGGAAAAAAATGTCTCCCTGTTTTATAAACAAACAAGCATATTCATAAGCAGATTTAATACCCTCAGTGGGATAACCTCTTGAGCAAAATCTTGGTCATCTCAATGGCCTTACTCTTAAAATCCTGTTGATCAGAAATATTCCTTCTAATATAAAGGAATTGACCATTAGGAATACCGCGATGTAGGGGTTTAGGATGCCAACTGTTCCAATTTAATAAACTTTAGCAGTGGGTTTATGAGATAGAGTTGAATGGGAGAGCACATGCACAGAGCAGGCTGAAAAGAGTCACTTTTTGTCCGCACTCCGACATCACAATGACACTATCCAAGGATGGCTGTTAGTTTGCGCTCTATCTGTGCAGTCACTACTGAGCTTCGGTTGGATATCCTCAGCAGGGTTTACATTGCATTGCAAAGAACGGGAGACCACCTGGTCCTTGGTGAAAGCCAGGAGGTCCTAGTACCACAGTCTGGGTGTGTAAACTTCATCCACACTAGGCCCAGGTCTTTTGATGTTCTCCACCTTACTCAATTCTTTCTTATAAACAGTCCGCAGGTTTCGAATTTTTGCCTTGACAAATTTAACATCGATGTTTTGTGCAACTTCTATCAACTTCTATCTAACTTCTAACCTTCAAACGATTGCTGTACTTCGGGCTGGTTAATTTCCACAGGTAGGGAAAGAGTGGTAGACTTCAATGATGTCCTTAAGGAGCTATTTCTACTCCATGATTTCCCTATGGAAACAAAAGCAAGTAGATTGAGCACTGTGAAACAATGTATCATAGATCTATGAGATATCACTATGAAATACTACATTCCAACCCAAAGCACACTTACAGACTCCAATTATTCTTACAGGGGCTGTAGCAAGATTTCATTGCAGGCTTTTTCCATCTGTCACATTGTAGCGAATAGAGTGTTGATTGAGCATGTTCAGCCTAATGCTCCCTTCATTCAAACTCATGCAGTGGCAGGCAGGAAGGCACATGGGACGTCGGTGCTTGTACAACCATTTCATGAAATACGAAATTCCTAAATATTTAGACTGGCTAAATGTGTTCAGATCCCACAACACCCTATATATTTATTTCAGACCCCAGACCAAACTCCTAAATAGAAGAAGCCGCTGACTAGACTGCACACACGGTCTATGATGCTTTGTACCACCGCTGCTTCAGCTCTAGCCATTATTTTCTGTTGTGGTAAATGGACATATTGAAGTAACCCTCAAAGTAGTGAACAAAAATGTCTTGCAGGCGAAAGCAGCCCTTGGCTTTCCATTACGCGAGGATGTCATTGATTATTACGAACGTCCGGACTGAGCGAGACATTTTACTTGCAACTATGAGAGATACTTTGCTTTCTTTACAATTAGTAAAATAGTGACTGTATAAAATGAGGATTGAGTATCAAGGACTATAACGACCAAACTGAGTACTTTTTGAAGTAGTAAACTGACATGTCAAGGTATTCCTTTAAGTAGTGAGCAAAAATAATGCTGGCGGCAGCACCACATGACTATCCAGGTGTTCGTAATGGCCAATGGAGAGCCACATGAGGAGGGGGCATCTGTGCATCATACCCCCCTCCTTCCAAGTAAGTGTTATACCAAACCATTACTTACATGTGAATCTGTCCTCAGTTTACTCCGTTTTGAGCGCGGATCTTTTTCTGACGTTTCATTTTCTGTTATACCTGGGGGAGTTCTGGCTTCAGACCCCCCGGCTTGTATCTGCAGCTCTCCTTTGTCTCAGAGGATTGGAGTACTGAGGAAAAGACTCATTGTGACTGTATCCGCATATTCCAGCAAGTGTGGATTTGATTGACCTGTGGCGCTCTCTACCATTCTTCTTGACTTTTTAGTACATGGCGCTGCAAGTCATTTTTGCTCGCTGCTTTGAGGAATACTTTGCTTTCTTTACAATTAAAAAGTGATTGGGTAGAAAGGAGATTGAGTACCAAGGGCCATCACGACCGAAGGAGCACTTTCCGTAATCGTGAGATAGGCGAAACTAGCTATTTTCGCCATTTATTTTTTTTATGATGTGCACTGTGCGGGTTAAATTAATATGTTAACTTTTTTTTCTCCGGGTCATTATGAATGCAGCAAGCTGCAGACTCACTGACTGCGGCGTATAAAGGGTTAAACATCGGAGGTTACTTTGGTCCCTGTTATTAGAGCAAGTGCCCGGCGGTCATCCGACTAGTGAACACCCGTTCTTTCTGGCATAGAAAACGCGCACCAGGCTTGTATTGCAGCTTCTGTCAAAAGACAGTGCTGCAGAATAAAGCCCCTTAATGGCCACCGTCTAAAGACATATGGACAGTCCTTAAGGGGTTAACAAATAACAATGCCAAGTAAGAATTAAACCTCAAATAATAAGTACATTAGATGGACAGTGCGGTCTTTTTCTGGCATCAATCATCCGTTTCTTCTATCGGGTTGAGCAGTGATTATGTAGGTGTTTTTTTGCCTTTGCATTGTGTAAAAATAAGGCACTTCATGTAAAAGGGTGACAGTTCTGATAACATGTAGTTGAATGTTTAACAGCATGGATGTTTGCCGTGGATGCTGCCTGTCCCTATCCACTTTACCCAAAAGATTTGCAGGTAACTTAAGGAAGTATGCAGAAAAAATATTGGTAACTTTACTAGCGCGGTCCAAGGTGTCAGTCTTCAAGGAGATGAACTAGCAGATACATGTTTTTTTGTTTAAAGTACAATTTACTATGCATTTCAGACCAGGATTCTGGTCTGTGGCAGGTAGGACTGTCACTATAGACTAAAGCAGTAAACACAACGATAGCTATGAATATTTTTAATACCTCTCTTTGTAATTTACACTTTTTTCCTTTTTTTTTGTAGTCCTATTTTTTAATCTGTAAATAAGAGTTGAAAATCTCATTGCATTTAATCTTACAATTCAATCTGTATACAGTTATCAGAAATTCTGCTGCAGAATCTAGTTAATATGTAAATGTAACGCCGGGACTTTTGCATTTGGGCTGAATTTATGGTCAAGATGCAGTAAAAGAAAAAATAGCAAATTTTGTAGATGTATTTTGGCTCCGACACCACAGAGGTCTTAGGGGTGATTAGTGTATTGCACCTTGAAGGTATGTACAAACATAAATCAGTTTTGCTTTTTGAAAAATGAACCTTCCAACTAATAAGCTCTTTTGTATTCACAATCAATACATTGAGCAGAAACACTGTAATAGTGATGTAAAGCCTCCTCAAAAAGGGTCTAAATTAACTTTCATTCTAGGAAGAATTTATTTCTCTTGTAAAGCAATGCAGCCCTAAGACACATGAAAAGTGAATGTCGAGGGCTTGTTAAAAACAAAAATGCAACTGCAGTGGGCGAAATAATTGAGTCATTATTTTACAATTGCTGGAGAAAAGGCTGTAAGGTTTCAGTTACTAATAATCATGCCATTAGTATATTTCTGCCTACTTGTAATAAGATACTGTAATATACTATAGTCAAAGCTTTAACAAAGTTCTCATGTATAGGGCACAAATCACAAAATTCAAGCTGATCTAATACTTTTATGTGCTATAATTAGAGATGAGCGAACGTACTCGTCCGAGCTTGATGCTCGGGCGAATATTAGCGTGTTCGGGATGCTCGTTACTCGTAACGAGTACCACGCGATGTTCCGGTTACTTTCAGTTTCCTCTCTGAGACGTTAGCGCGCTTTTCTGGCCAATTGAAAGACAGGGAAGGCATTACAACTTCCCCCTGTGACGTTCAAGCCCTATACCACCCCCCTGCAGTGAGTGGCTGGGGAGATCAGATGTCACCCGAGTATAAAAGTCGGCCCCTCCCGCGGCTCGCCTCAGATGCCTTGTGACTGAGTTAGCTGAGGGACAGTGCTGCTGGTGCTGCTGTAGGGAGAGTGTTAGGAGTGAGTGTAGGCTTCAAGAACCCCAACGGTCCTTCTTAGGGCCACATCTATCCGTGTGCAGTACTGTGGAGGGTGCTGTTAGCAGTGTTGCACTTTTTTTTTTTTTTCAAAATCGGCTGTCTGCAGAGCATTGCGCCCTGCAGTAATAGTCCAGGGACAGAAGTGGTGGTTAGGCAGGGAGAGTGTTAGGAGTGAGTGTAGGCTTCAAGAACCCCAACGGTCCTTCTTAGGGCCACATTTAACCGTGTGCAGTACTGTGCAGGCTGCTGTTAGCAGTGTTGCATTTTTTTTTTTTCAAAATCGGCTGTGCAGAGCATTGCGCCCTGCAGTAATACTACAGGGACAGAATTGTGTAGGCAGGGCCAGAAGACATATATTATTGATTGAATATACGCAGTGGGCCTTTTCTTTTAAAAAAAAGGGAAAAATTCTATGTGCCCTGCCTCTGTCAGTCCTCAGCGTTCTGTGTACGTGTGTGGTGGGTGGAGAACGTAAAAAATTCATACGCAGCCAGCTATGTTTAACAGCAGGCTTGCGCCACTTTCTTTCCTGCCTGTGAAATTCCTTGCTCAGCTGTAGTTAATAACTCTGCAACACTAAAGTTCTGTGACACATTTGCAGGGGCACAACACAGTTATTAAACTTATTATTCATTGAATAGACGCAGTGGGCCTTTCCTTTTAAAAAAAAAGGGAAAAAAGTATATTTGGCCTGCAGGCTTGCGCCAATTTATTTCCTGCCTGGGAAATCAAATCACTGGTAATACAGCATGCTGAGGGGTAGGGGTAGGCCTAGAGGACGTGGACGCGGCCGAGGACGCGGAGGGCCAAGTGAGGGTGTGGGCACAGGCCGAACTCCTGATCCAGGTGTATCGCAGCCAACTGCTGCGCGATTAGGAGAGAGGCACGTTTCTGGCGTCCCCACATTCATCGCCCAATTAATGGGTCCACGCGGGAGACCGTTATTAGAAAATGAGCAGTGTGAGCAGGTCCTGTCATGGATGGCAGAAAGTGCTTCGAGCAACCTATCGTCCACCCACAGTTCTGCGCCGTCCACTGCTGCAAATCCGAATCCTCTGTCTGCTGCTCCTCCTTCCTCCCAGCCTCCTCACTCCACTACAATGACACATGCTCAGGAGCGGGAAGACTCCCAGGAACTGTTCTCGGGCCCCTGCTCAGATTGGGCAGCAGTGGTTCCTCTCCCACCAGAGGAGTTTATCGTCACTGATGCCCAACCATTGGAAAGTTCCCGGGGTCCGGGGGATGAGGCTGGGGACTTCCGGCAACTGTCTCAAGACCTTTCAGTGGGTGAGGAGGACGATGACGATGAGACACAGTTGTCTATCGGTGAGGTAGTAGTAAGGGCAGTAAGTCCGAGGGAGGAGCGCACAGAGGATTCGGAGGAAGAGCAGCAGGACGATGAGGTGACTGACCCCACCTGGTTTGCAACGCCTACTCAGGACAGGTCTTCAGAGGGGGAGGCAAGGGCAGCAGCAGGGCAGGTTGCAAGAGGCAGTGCGGTGGCCAGGGGTAGAGGCAGGGCCAGACCGAATAATCCACCAACTGTTTCCCAAAGCGCACCCTCGCGCCATGCCACCCTGCAGAGGCCAAGGTGCTCTAAGGTCTGGCAGTTTTTCACAGAGACGCCTGACGACCGACGAACAGTGGTGTGCAACCTTTGTCGCGCCAAGATCAGCCGGGGAGCCACCACCAACAGCCTCACCACCACCAGCATGCGCAGACATATGATGGCCAAGCACCCCACAAGGTGGGACGAAGGCCGTTCACCGCCTCCGGTTTGCACCGCTGCCTCTCCCCCTGTGCCCTAACCTGCCACTGAGATCCAACCCCGCTCTGAGGACACAGGCACTACCGTCTCCTGGCCTGCACCCACACCCTCACCTCCGCTGTCCTCGGCCCCATCCAGCAATGTCTCGCACCGCACCGTCCAGCCGTCGCTAGCGCAAGTGTTTGAGCGCAAGCGCAAGTACGCCGCCACGCACCCGCACGCTCAAGCGTTAACCGTCCACATAGCCAAATTTATCAGCCTTGAGATGCTGCCGTATAGGTTTGTGGAAACGGAGTCCTTCAAAAGTATGATGGCGGCGGCGGCCCCGCGCTACTCAGTTCCCAGTCGCCACTACTTTTCCCGATGTGCCGTCCCAGCCCTGCACGACCACGTCTCCCGCAACATTGTACGCGCCCTCACCAACGCGGTTACTGCCAAGGTCCACTTAACAACGGACACGTGGACAAGCACAGGCGGGCAGGGACACTACATCTCCCTGACGGCACATTGGGTGAATTTAGTGGAGGCTGGGACAGAGTCAGAGCCTGGGACCGCTCACGTCCTACCCACCCCCAGAATTGCGGGCCCCAGCTCGGTGGTGGTATCTGCGGCGGTGTATGCTTCTTCCACTAAAGCACCCTCCTCCTCCTCCTCCTCCAACGCAACCTCTGTCTCGCAATCAAGATGTGTCAGCAGCAGCAGCACGTCGCCAGCAGTCGGTGTCGCGCGTCGTGGCAGCACAGCGGTGGGCAAGCGTCAGCAGGCCGTGCTGAAACTACTCAGCTTAGGAGATAAGAGGCACACGGCCCACAAACTGCTGCAGGGTCTGACAGAGCAGACCGACCGTTGGCTTGCGCCGCTGAGCCTCCAACCGGGCATGGTCGTGTGTGACAACGGCCGTAACCTGGTGGCGGCTCTGCAGCTCGACAGCCTCACGCACGTGCCATGCCTGGTCCACGTCTTTAATTTGGTGGTTCAGCGCTTTCTGAAAAGCTACCCACGCTTGTCAGACCTGCTCGTAAAGGTGCGCCGGCTCTGCGCACATTTCCGCAAGTCCCACACGGACGCTGCCACCCTGCGGACACTGCAACATCGGTTTAATCTGCCAGTGCACCGACTGCTGTGCGACGTGCCCACACGGTGGAACTCTACGCTCTACATGTTGGCCAGGCTCTATGAGCAGCGTAGAGCTATAGTGGAATACCAACTCCAACATGGGCGGCGCAGTGGGAGTCAGCCTCCTCAATTCTTTTCAGAAGAGTGGGCCTGGTTGGCAGACATCTGCCAGGTCCTTCGAAACTTTGAGCAGTCTACCCAGGTGGTGAGCGGCGATGCTGCAATCATTAGCGTCACCATTCCTCTGCTATGCATCTTGAGAAGTTCCCTGCAAACCATAAAGGCAGCCGCTTTGCGCTCGGAAACAGAGCCGGGGGAAGACAGTATGTCGCTGGATAGTCAGAGCACCCTCCTGTCTATATCTCAGCGCGTTCAGGAGGAGGAGGAGGAGCATGAGGAGGAGGAGGGGGAAGAGACAGCTTGGCCCACTGCTGACGGTGCCCCTGCTGCTTGCCTGTCATCCTTTCAGCGTGTATGGCCTGAGGAGGAGGAGTAGGAGGAGGAGGATCCTGAAAGTGATCTTCCTAGTGAAGACAGCCATGTGTTGCGTACAGGTACCCTGGCACACATGGCTGACTTCATGTTAGGATGCCTTTCTCGTGATCCTTGCGTTACACGCATTCTGGCCACTACGGATTACTGGGTGTACACACTGCTCGACCCACGCTATAAGGAGAAACTTCCCACTCTCATTCCCGAAGAGGAAAGGGGTTCGAGAGTGTTGCTATACCACAGGACCCTGGTGGACAAGCTGATGGTAAAATTCCCATCCGACAGCGCTAGTGGCAGAAGGCGCAGTTCCGAGGGCCAGGTAGCAGGGGAGGTGCGGAGATCGAGCAGCATGTACAGCCCAGGCAGTGCAACAGTCTTTAAGGGCCTGGACAGCTTTATGGCTCCCCAGCAAGACTGTGTCACCGCTCCCCAGTCAAGGCTGAGTCGGCGGGAGCACTGTAAAAGGATGGTGAGGGAGTACGTAGCCGATCGCACGACCGTTCTCCGTGACTGGTAGACATTAGCTTTACTGAAGGCATAGTACATTTGTGTGAGCTTTCATAGGGGGACGGAGCCCTGTAATTTCTGTGTATGTGACTAGAAGCACTGCTAAGCATTGCAGATGCAGTTTTGAAGCCGCCTTGATTAGAACCTCTGGTTTATTACAGAAGTTATTTGCTATACATTTAATCAGCGGGGTGCAAGCTAAAACAGCAGAACAATTAAAAGGAGTCTGTCAGCTCGAACATGCCATGCATTCTGCAGGCATCATGTTATAGAGCAGGAGGAGCTGAGCAGATTGATTTATAATATCAAAGACAATTTCCAGATAGAAGAGCTAAAATCCAGAACTTTTAATTTAGGATTAAAACATTAGGACTGGAAACAGACCATGATTCGCATACAATCTTTTCTCACTACCAACGCATTGGAGACTTCATAGTTCTTATTCTTGGCATGTACCGACTAAACAAAAGTACCTGTTATTTAAAACCAAAAAGAACCAATCAGACTTTAATAGTCCAGTTTGCTGTTCTAAATTAACCCTTAGGATACGTTATCGCAATGGGTATTATTGTATCTTGACGCCACCAGGAACAACTGGTGGAGTCAAGATTGACAGAGGGGTGACGCCCCCTGGACCTGATTGACTGCAGAGCTGGCTTGGCTGCAGGTCCTGGCAGCCCAGTAAGGTCATGCTGCAGCTGCAATCCAGGGAGGCCTGCACTTTCGTTTCTTCCCAAGCCCCGCTGGAGGTGTGCATTGGCCTAGGCGAAAGCACTTCCCCGCCGGGCGCCCAGAAGAAGCCACCTGCTCTTTGTTTAAGCGCAAAGCGGGGTTGGCATGAGGGAGACCACAGGGCCGTGAAGCAGCTTTGCCGGGGGCGCCGTTGAAGGCGCTCCCCTCCTCCTTTCCTTCCCCCCCGGTCGGCAGCAGGGAAGACACAGCGCAGGAAGCCAACAGCGGAGCCCTACCCTTTCTGACATGCGTCCCCTGCACACTGCATTGGTAGAGCAGGCAGCCAACAGCGGTGAGCAAGTCACCGTTATAGGCACCGGGCCACAGGCAGCAGAAGGAGGAGGACAGCTGGGAGACCGGGGGACAGACGTTTAGCTGCTGTAGCAGCGCTGCAGCTGAGCAGAGGGTAAAACACACAGAGCCCTCCTCACTGACTTACTACGTCGCTTCCTGCAGACATGCACTTTACCTCGTTTTAGGACCTTTGCTTCTTGAGCCAATCAGGAGCTGGGGGTGTGGCAGGGGAGTTTCACCTGTCAAACCCCTAGCTTCCGGTGGCGTCAAGATACAAGAATACCATCGCAATGCAGGTGTATCAATATAATAAGATTATATACATTGCAATATTAAAGAAACATGGTTGCAAATAATACATCAATGAAAGTACATAAGATCCTGTTTCCACTTCATGACTTCATGGGGGCTTCCGGTGTTGCATTTGAGTATCCAAAAGGCTAATCGGGTAAATAAAACATACTGGCAGTCCCCACCACAGTGTGGTTTTTATTAACATGTTCTAGCGCATGAAAAGAGAATGTGATAGTATTTAGTGCATGGGTATTATTAAAGGGAAGAAAGTGGATCCAGGAAACTACAGGCCTGTGAGCCTGACTTCTATATCAGGAAAGATCTTTAAACAAATTATTAAACAGCATGTATGCAAGTACTTGGATGACAATGGAGTAATTAACCAGAGCCAGCATGGGTTTGTAACAAACAAGTCATGCCAGATGAATCTAATTTCCTTCTATGATAGTATCACTGACTGGGTTTGAACTGGATCATATTTTCCTCCAGCAGGTTTCGGGGTATTCTGTAGCTTCCAAATTGTATAGTGTGCACACATCATCGACCAGATCAGACACAAGTGCTGGTCTAAGTTGGGAGAGTCTCTTCACCAAATGTGTAGAGCCTCAGGCTTTTATTATAACACATGATAACTGCCCTTTTATGGGCGTGCAACAGATTACATCAGTAACATATAGGATTCTCATTTGTCAGATCATATAGAATCCCCGCCTCCCCCTCCCCACACCTCTCTCAAGTCCAATGTACATAGGAGCCTTTGTCTTAACATGTGGTCAAAACTGAAAGTAAGTATCTTTGTGTGGGGGATGGGAAAGGGCTGGAAAAACACTCAGTATTGAATACAGGTATTCATGTAATACTATGACTTTTAACTCTCAGAGGCTGTTTGTGCAACTTATGTAATAAGCTTATTAAGCTAACATTATACCACACATCCCTCACCATGCCAGTGTCCAGCAACTACCATAATAAAAACATCATGCAGTCATTAGCCTCTTAAAGAGTTAAAGTCACTACAGCTGCGTAATACATCTAGTTTAGTACAAATCGATAGACATTTTACACTGACTAATCATGTCTATCACAATCCCCCCTTAAAATGTCTATCCTCTAACTCTTCCCGTCAAATTTTCAGTTCTCTGCGTGTTAGCCTATAATCGGAGCGCGTTGAAGGTTCGATTTAGGATCTTCAAGGGGGTATAGGACTTGTCCACTCCTTCTGGGGATGCATCCAGCAAACTCATTGTGGGAGCGGCTTTTCCAGCATCAGTTTCACAGGTCTCTCTGACACAGGGGATAACACAGCAGACTAGAACGAAAAAGATAATCAGTTCACATACAACAGCGACGCCCATCTGTGCCAGGATCCTTTACCACCCGCTCATCCATGGCGAGTACTGGTCCCAAAGGTTAGCTCTTTTTAGTTAGTGTGGTCAGCTTCTTTAATGGCAACTGCGTCTTTACCCGCGGGTCACATGTCGTCTGGGATGTAAGTACAACAAGTCTCCCCTATCATCTTACAGACACTCCCCTTTTTAGCTAAAAACATATCTAAGGCCATTCTATTTTGAAAAGTCATAGTCGAGTTAGGTCCTATTGGTCGACTAGTCCCTATAAGGCGTCTCTAGTATAATTTATAAACCGCTGCTAATTATAATAAACATAATTAATCCAGTCAACGTTTTATTTACCATAATGATCAGGAAAATGGACTCGAATCTAGTTTTAACTTGGTCTCTAATTTTTAAAACTCGTCAGGTACCCCCCTTGGCTATCCTATGACGTCAATGTACACGTGTAGATCAAAACTACCACCAGGAGTCTCTCTTTTCGCTCTAGTATAATGTTACAATACTAGTAGTGTGCACAGGTACGCACGGCGTGGAACTCCCTAATCTTCACCCACACCAATGTCCCTCCTGGAGATAGCCCCAAAGGTGGACACGTCCAGGCCGCCGACACTGACCCTACACTACCTAGTGACAAGACTGGAAGGAACCGCCGTACCTATGCGGAAAACAAGGATAGACCAACATGACAGGATAACCACAAAACACAGACTGAGTTGGATCGAGATAAATTAACTATTGGGGGTAACCTCATTATCCTCAATGCTGTCTGACAGGATGTGGAGGAGCATAAGGGCTTTACTAAGGCACACTCCCCTGTCCAATTACCCTCCAGGCGGGTCCTCTACCTCATGTCTCCACAAAGCCAGTTAACGTCTCCTGAGGACTGGACCTGATTCTGCATCCATTCCCCTCCTATCGTACCGTAGGAGGAGCAATACCCGTTAGTGAGTTCCCCAAAAATCTCCCTCCACCCTGCCTATTTGCCTGGCAGGTGTAGTTTCCAGGGTAGTCAGTAATACTCTCTCCGGTGCAAAACACTTATAGTAGGTATAGAGTATTGCTTTTTCCACTTCTCACAAGCAGTGTAATTAGCGGAAATGTTCGTGAAGAGACTAATAAACCACTCTTCAGCATCTACAGGGAGATTTAGGGGGACCATCCCCGAGTGTAGTCGGGCACTACCGCACACGCAACAGTTAGACTTGTTGCTCTTGTTAGCATTGTACCTCATCAACTCCAACCAGAGATTCTGGTCAGAGTAGCCAGTCGCTACTGTCAAGGTGTCCTCAAAGGTAGGGTCGGCTATGATCATCATGTTCGTCAAGGTCTTTATTTTACGGCAGAGGGGGTTAATTATGGGCACGGGACTAAGTGTGGCTTCCATTCGGGTGCATCTACCATATCCCTTATTTTAAACTTCCTTAAGGGATCTGTCCTCTCGTACCGGTATGTCCCCAGACTGTAAGTCCCCCCGTCCCCCGGGCTTGGATCTCCCATGGTTAGTGTAAAAACCGCATTAAAACCAAGCAACATACTAAGTTCAGCCTTCCAATACCTGCTGTCCTTATTATTCTCAAGGAGGGTTATACAACTAATTAGGGATTTCCCGCTCTTATCTTTCTTATTTAAGGCACTTTGCGGTTTATAGGACCAGTCTGTTCCTGTGTTCCATCCCACTAATCCCCAATAACGGCAGTCTTCTCCCCAGACATTATCAGTGGCGCAAACATATTGTATTCCCCGGGTATATAAGTCATATAACCAGCTGGACTGGTCTAAATCTGGCCTGCGGTGGGATCTTGCGCCTAGACACGGGACCACAGTACAATAGTCGAAGGGATATGCGGCTACTTGAGCATTGGACGAGTTATACCAGAAGGTAACCATACCCTCATATTCTTCCGACTAAGGATTCCAGTTGCCACCCTCCTCTCTCACTAGCCCTAACCAGAGTAATGTCTTCGGCACAACTAAGACTGGTCTCCCGGATCTGAAGCTTTCTTACAGCATGAAGCGTGGATCCATGTAAGTCTTTCGGCTAGTTTCACAGCTGTGGCAGTAGTCAGAAGCACCTGGTGGGGACCATCAAATCGGAGCTCAAAAGGGTGCTTCCTGAGGAACTTCTTGACGCACACCCAATCCCCAGGCTGCAAGTTATGTGTCCCAGAGTCTGGAAGAGAACACCTGTGCATAGGCTTTGGTTAGTGCTTTAACAACGGAAATCACATACTTAGTCAACACATCAGATTGTAATTGTAACTACTGAGGATAGTAACAACCTAGCCTTGGGGCTAGCCCAAACAATCTCGTAGGGAGATAATGCATGATCCCCCCTGGGTTCATATTTAACACTGAATAGGGCTATTGGATGACAGTCTTTTCAAAGTGGCGTCATTTTTAAGTATCTCACTTTTTAGCGTGCCACTACGTCTCTCCGCCTTTCCACTACTCTAAAGGTGGTAGAGTATGTAAAAGGCCTGGGATACACCCAGAGCAGACATGACATGTTACATTCACCTGCGAAGTTTATACCTCTGTCTGACTCTGAATCACTTCTGGTACCCCATATTCACAGTTTACCTCGTTCATGAGCTTCTTTGCGGTTACCTACTTGTTTGCCTTGGTAACAGGGTCGGCCTCCAACCTGCTAAGACATCAACAACAACAAGCACGTATTCATACTTCCCAACAAGTGGGAGCTGAACGTAGTCAATTTGCAATCCCTGAAATGGGTAGAGTGGTCCCGGCAAGTGTGATGTGGCAAATTTACTTCTGCCCTGACTCGCCTATGGCATAGATCATGCTAAACTGGACAAATGATGCAGCAGCTACAGAGAACCCAGAAGTCGCCCGTCCTCTTTCAAGCGTCGACGTCATTGCTGCTTTACTAGGTGGGTCTTTCCGTCCATCAGCTGGGCCATCATGGGATACAGGAACTGTGGTAGGCAAGTGCTGTTGACTGTTCACCATACGCTGTCCTGTTTCTGCTGCTCCCATATTAGTCCATTTATTCTTTCCTTCCTTGCTGGCTTGTAACTGTAAAAGTCTTTAGCATATCAAAGTTCAAATTTTTGTCAATGTCCAAAGTTTTTACCACTGACTCATGCTGTCAGTATCTTTCTTCTTTCTTCCACGGCTTAAGGGCCGCTGCCTTTGCTGCGCTGTCGGCAAGGGTGTCGCCTCTCGCTTCTCCAGTGTAGGATTCGGTGCGAACTCTCAACTTTGTCAGGTAGAAGTAGGGCCTCCATGAGACTCTGCACCGCTGCACCATTCTCAATTGGTTGTCCTGCTAAGGTAAAAACTGTCTGGCCTTCCATATTGGGCCGTAATCATGAGCTATGCCAAATGCATACCAGGAGTCAGTGTAAAGCGTTGCCGTCTTACCTCTCGCCACTCTACTCGCCTCAGTGAGGGCCTTCAGTTCCGCTTCTTGTGCTGAGACATGCGGATGCAGAGCTTCTGCTTCTAGGACATTTTGTTGTGTGACCACTGCATATCCGACGTGGAGTCATCAATCCTCACCCTGGTACCATCTGCAAAAAGCTCAACATATGCATCGTCAACAGAGGTTCCGGTAACTGTTTGCACACCTGCAGTTTCTTACTGTATTAGTACTAAATAATCG
Organism: Eleutherodactylus coqui; assembly: GCF_035609145.1. Taxonomy (NCBI): domain Eukaryota; kingdom Metazoa; phylum Chordata; class Amphibia; order Anura; family Eleutherodactylidae; genus Eleutherodactylus; species Eleutherodactylus coqui. The sequence continues at coordinate 228,221,222 of NC_089838.1, read as the reverse complement.
TGTTGATGTGCTATTTCACATGGCTCGGAATCTTGTAGCACAAAATAATTTATTTCCTTTTTATCTTATTTCATTTATTTATTTTTTTTTAAACCCAATAGCTGATCTACAACACCTAGATCATCTATGACCCAGATCACCTATGCCTCCCCCCTTTTGAACCGGAATACTCAATGGAAAAAGAGTAATCGCGTTCAAACTAGTACAACGTTGAAAAAGGAAACCAAGAGGCACAAAAACAAGCACTTTGTAGGTGAAGGTGACATTGTATGCAGCGAAGTTTGAGTGAAAATCTCCTTACATTTTTTTTTTCAGGTCGCAGTTAGCATTTTTTAACACAAGGGGGCGCAACACAAGTAAAATTTTACGTCACCCAGTGTAATAGTATTTCAGGGAACGTCCAGCGTTTAACTTTCACTCTCCTGTCGGAATATAATTATAGCTTCAGTGTAAACTGACACTAGAATATACAAAAGACTTAAGGAAAAAACTAAAGAATACGGATGAATTAACATCCTACTCTGGGCAATTTAGTCCCTCTTTCTCACATAAAAAGTAAAATTACTTCATCGAATTGCGTGAAAAAGTTTGCTGGGTGACTATAGGGAAATTATTCCATCTGTAGGAGCCTTCCGTAACATGATCTGTCTGAACATCCATTGGAGAAGCAGGCAGTGGAAAACAGAGCCCCTGGGAACACACCATGGGAAGGTGTCCCCTGTCATGGATCCCTGGCCACTGTCCCCCATGCATCAATTCCAATCTTCCATACACTATAAACCAGCTTAGTCATCTACTATGTCCCAAGCTGCATCTTCACAAAGGTCTGTTTCCCTGAACTTATCACACATCCAAAGTGGCCACATCTTGGAGTGTAACAAAGTCCGGTCAAACGAAACCTTACTTCAGACAATCATGAGGTTAGCACTGGATACAGTGGCATTGGGGAATGTAGGCCTGCCAAGTGCAGCAAAATGGCCGCCAGAGGCAGAAAGGGGCGGGGCTACAAATCTCCCAGGTGAGGCAAGATGGCTGCTGGAGGAGGAAGGGGCGGGGCTTAGTCCTATCCCGGATTGGAATGGCCGGAAGTAACATCACACACCCTGAAAGTGAGCACATGGGTGGGAAGTAATTTCAAGGTTGGGGCAGAGCTCACCACACTTGCTGCAGAAACATTGCAAGTGCGGCCGCCATTATAGGGAGGGGCTGTAGTCAACACAAAGGCATTACATTGTTCATAATACAGGCAATACACATCTCCCACTATACTTTCTCATCTTGAATCGCTTTCCTACATTATACCTCCTCCTAGCAATCTAAAAACACCTTTCTTTCTGCTTATCTGTCCATAACCCGACATTTCTTTCTGCAACTTTTCCTGATCCTTTTCTTTGTAAAACGTTTCTACTAGAGATGAGCGAACACCAAAATGTTCGGGTGTTCGTTATTCGAAACGAACTTCCCGCGATGTTCGAGGGTTCGTTTCAAATAACGAACCCCATTGAAGTCAATGGGCGACCAGAACATTTTTGTATTTCGCCGATGCTCGCTAAGGTTTTCATGTGTGAAAATCTGGGCAATTCAAGAAAGTGATGGGAACGACACAGCAACGGATAGGGCAGGCGAGGGGCTACATGTTGGGCTGCATCTCAAGTTCACAGGTCCCACTATTAAGCCAGAATACCGGCAAGAGTGGGCCCCCCCCCCCCCCTCCCAACAACTTTTACTTCTGAAAAGCCATCATTAGCATGGCATACCTTTGCTAAGCACCACACTACCTCCAACAAAGCACAATCACCGCCTGCATGACACTCCACTGCCACTTCTACTGGGTTACATGCTGCCCAACCGCCCCCCCTCCCCCCCACAGCGCACACCAAAGTGTCCCTGCGCAGCCTTCAGCTGCCCTCATGCCACACCACCCTCATGTCTATTTAGAAGTGCGTCTGCCATGACGAGGGACCGCAGGCACACACTGCACAGGGTTGGCACGGCTAGGCAGCGACCCTCTTTAAAAGGAGCGGGGCGATAGCCCACAATGCTGTACAGAAGCAATGAGAAATAGAATCCTGTGCCACCGCCTGTGCTGTGGCCCTGCTAATGTGGCACAGAACTTGAGGGTAGCAGAGTTATTATAACTCTGGCAGAGCAGGTATTTTTTTTCCCAATTAAGGAAAGCAAATGGCGAAGCCAGGAGTAAAACGTAGCTGGGTGCGTCTGATTTTTAAACGTTGCACACGCAGCCGACACGTGTCCACCGCCCTTAGGACGGACAGAGGCAGGACAAATAGAATTTTTTTCAGTTTTTTTCCACCAAAAGGCAGCACTGCGTATATTCAATGAACATGAGAAGTTTAATAACTGTGCTGTGGCCCTGCTAATGTGGCACAGAACTTGAGGGTAGCAGAGTTATTATAACTCTGGCAGAGCAGGTATTTTTTTTCCAAATTAAGGAAAGCAAATGGCGAAGCCAGGAGTAAAACGTAGCTGGGTGCGTCTGATTTTTAAACGTTGCACACGCAGCCGACACGTGTCCACAGCCCTTAGGACGGACAGAGGCAGGTCAAATAGAATTTTTTTCACTTGTTTTACAAGCAAAAGGCCGCACTGCGTATATTCAATGAATAATAACTGTGTTGTGGCCCTGCCTACACAATTCTTTCCCTGCAGTATCAATGGAGGGTGCAATGCTCTGCAGAGGCGATTTTGAGAAGAAAAAAAATATGCAGCACAGCTAACAGCAGCCAGCACAGTACTGCACACGGTTAAACACTCTCCCTGCCTATGCAACACTTCTGTCCCTAATGCCGGGTGCAACGCTCTGCAGAGGCGATTTTGAGAAAAAAAAAAAATTGCCACTGCTAACAGCAGCCAACACACAGCTATCAGTGGCCCTAATAAGGACCTTTTGGGGGTCTTGAAGCCTACACTAACTACCAATTCTTTCCCTACAGCAGCTCCGGTACAAACAGCACTGTCCCTCATCTAACTCACAAGGCATCTGAGGCGAGCCGCGGGAGGGGCCGACTTTTATATTAGGCGGACACCTGATCTCGCCAGCCACTCACAGCAGGGGGGTGGTATAGGGCTGGAACTATTTGAAATTTCTGAACACAATAAGACTCCTTTACCAAATTCTACCTCTTATTATATCCCTCGTAAATCACAATGCACATTAACACTACAAAAGACAAAGGGAACAGACGGGTTAACTGGGAAATGCTTTCAGTGGCTTAACTTCAGTCCACTCTCTTATCAGTAACCCTCCCCAATAATAAACACTGCACATTCTTTAAACTAAACGTCTGAAACACACAAAGACTTATGATTATTTTCAATGACCAAGAGCTTCTGGAGCCTTCAGCCGACACACAACACGGCGGCTATAATTCTCCGCGTATATACCTTTTCACATATGAGAACATAACACGCTCAATCATACAGGTAAATACACCTTTTTTAAACCCTGCGTATCTCTTCACATATGAGAGCACATAATACGCTCAATCATACAAGTGCATACACGTATCATAAATTTTCCTGACCTCACACTAGTTACCTAGGAGTAAGTGTCCCTCTCTGGCGAGCTCCCTCAGACTTAAACAGCCAAGTCCGCCCTTCTGACACATTAACCCTCACAGAATTTATCTCTTGGTCTTGTATACACAATCTTTAACAGTCTCAGACATAACATACCCAGCATACAAAATACCCCTTAGGCAGGTTAAAACGGTGTTTTTTTTTCCGAGCAGAAAGGACTATATTACCTGCCTTTCATTGATTTATCACTCTGGATTAGACATAGGCAGATTGACAGTTAGAAATAAGCTTGACACTGGTAGATAAAGCAATCTTACCGTGTTCTGTAGATTTTCGGGCCCCTGAGTTCTACGTGTCATCTGCCGATCTCTGTATTTTTCCAGAATGAAAGAAATCAAAAATCTCTACTCGGCCCACCCAGGGACGCCAAATTGAACTGGATCATATTTTCCTCCAGCAGGTTTTGGGGTATTCTGTAGCTTCCAAATTGTATAGTGTGCACACATCATCGACCAGATCAGACACAAGTGCTGGTCTAAGCTGGGAGAGTCTCTTCACCAAATGTGTAGAGCCTCAGGCTTTTATTATAACACATGATAACTGCCCTTTTATGGGCGTGCAACAGATTACATCAGTAACATATAGGATTCTCATTTGTCAGATCATATAGAATCCCCGCCTCCCCCTCCCCACACCTCTCTCAAGTCCAATGTACATAGGAGCCTTTGTCTTAACATGTGGTCAAAACTGAAAGTAAGTATCTCTTTGTTGGAGAAGTTTCTGTGTGGGGGATGGGAAAGGGCTGGAAAAACACTCAGTATTGAATACAGGTATTCATATAATACTATGACTTTTAACTCTCAGAGGCTGTTTGTGCAACTTATGTAATAAGCTTATTAAGCTAACATTATACCACACATCTCTCACCATGCCAGTGTCCAGCAACTACCATAATGAAATCATGCAGTCATTAGCCTCTTAAAGAGTTAAAGTCACTACAGCTGCGTAATACATCTAGTTTAGTACAAATCGATAGACATTTTACACTGACTAATCATCATGTCTATCACAGGTTGATCAGGGAAATGAGGTGGATATGGTTTTTCTAGACCTTAGTAAAGCATTTAATAAAGTATCTCATACCATACTTATTGAAAAAATGACCAAATATGGGAATGACAAGGCAACTGTTAGGTGGATTCAGAAATGGCTGAGTGATCGTACTCAAAGAGTAGTCATTAGAGATGAGCGAACGTGCTCGTTTAGAGCAATTACTCGATCGAGCATTGCTTTTTTTGAGTAACTGCCTAATTGGCGAAAAGATTCGGGGGGCGCCGGGGGTGGGCAGGGGGTTACGGGGGGGAGTGGGGGGGGGGGAGAGAGAGGGCTCCCCCCTGTTCCCCCCCTGCTACCCACTGCTCCCCCCTGGCGCCTCTGAATCTTTTCGCCCGAGTAGGCAGTTACTCAAAAAAAGTGATGCTCGATCGAGTAATTGCCCTAAATGAGCACATTCGCTCATCTCTAGTGGTCAAAAATGGCTGCACATCCAAGTGGAAAAATGTATCAAGTGGGGTACCACAAGGCTCTGTCCTAGGCCCAGTGTTATTCAACATTTTTATAAATGACCTCGAGAAGGGGAATTGATGGGAAACTGAACAAATTTGCTGATGACACAAAGCTAAGAGGGATAGCTAACACTAGAGAAGAGAGAGAGTATTCAAAGAGATTTCGAAAAGCTTGCAATGTGGGCAGCGACTAACAGAATGCTATTTAACAAGGAGAAATGCAAAATCCTACATCTGGGCAAGAAAAATGAAAAAAGCACATACAGAATGGGAGGAATTGAGCTAAGCAGCACATGTGAAAAAGACTTGTGTATACTAATAGATCATAGACTGAACATGAATCAACAATGTGATGCAGCAGCCAAAAAGGCAAACACAATTCTGGGATGTATTAAGAGAAGCATAGAGTCTAGATCACGTGAGGTCATTATCCCCCTCTACTCGGACCTCATCTGGAATACTGTGTCCAGTTCTGGGCACCCCACTTTAAAAAGACCTAGACAAACAGGAGCAAGTTTAGAGAAGAGTTACCAAGATGATGAGCAGTCTGCAAATCATGTCCAATGAGGAACAGTTAAAGGATCTGGGAATGTTTAGCTTGCAAAAAAGGAGGCTGAGAGGAGACTTAATAGCGGTTTACAAATATCTGAAGTGTTATCACAGTACAGAGGGATCAGCCCTATTCTCATTTGTACAAGGAAAAACTAGAAGCAATGGGATGAAACTGAAAAGGAGGAGACACAAATTAGATATTAGAAAAACCTGACAGTGAGGGTGATCAATGGGTGGAACAGGTTACCAGAGGAGGTGGTGAGTTCTTCAATGGAAGTGTTCAAACAAAGGCTGGACAAATATCTATCTGGGATGATTTAGTAAATCCTGCACTGAGCAGGGGGTTGGACCCGATGACCCTGGAGGTCCCTTCAAACTCTACCGTTCTATGATTCTAATAATATGCTGTGTCACTCTTGAATAATTGTGGCATGGTTTTTACAATGTAAGCATGTGACTAGCATATCTAATGTATTTAACCCCTTCTTGCTATATGACGTACATTTACGTCGTGCAGGTGCGGGGTATAATAAAGAGAGATCGTGGGCCGACCTCTCTTCAAACAGCGTGAGCGTCAGCTGTTTATTACAGCTGACACCCGCAGGCAATAGGCTCAATGGGCCGCTATCAATTCTGACAGCGGCATTTGAATTCCCCCAACAGTGTTCGGTGGTGCCGTACGCCCCCTGCCGCATAAGATCGCAGGGAGCTGTACAGGTGTCATGGCGGGGTCCTTCTTAAAGGCCTCAGGGCTGTTCGGCAGACTGCCTGTCAAATAACAGCATGATGTAATACTATGGCATTACATCATACTGCGGGAGTGATCAAAGCATAGCTAGTTGTGGTCCCTCAGTGGGGCTTAAAAAGAAAATAAAAATAAGATCAATGAAGTTTTATTAATTGTAAAAAAAAAAGTAATAAAAGTTTAAATCACCCCCCTTTTGCCATAACTAATAAAAAAAAATCTAAATCATAAAACAAAAATACAAATTTGGTATCGCTGTGTCCATAATAGTTTGATCTATCAAAGTAATGCATTATTTACCTCGCACGATAAACCTTGTTCGAAAAAAAAAAAAAAAAATGCCAGAAATGCACTTTTTTAGTCACTATGTCTACCAAAAAAATGCAATAAAAAGTGATCAAAAAGTCGTATGTATAGTACCAATGTAAACTACAGGACATCCTGCAAAAAATAAGCCCTCGCACAACTACATTGATGGAAAAATAAAAAACTTATTGCGAGCAGAATGTCTTTGAAAAAAAAATAAAAGTAGTACAGCAAAAAAAAAAAAATACAAATTTGGTATCATAGTAATTGTATTGCCCCCTAGATTAAAGTTATCATGTCCTTTTTGTTGCAGTTTGTGCCCCGTAGAAACAAGACGCACTGAAAGATGGCGGAATGTCGGGTTTTTTTCATTTTACTCCACTTAGAATTTTTTAAAAGTTTTTCAGTACATTTTATGGTACAGTAAATGGCACCATTGAAAAATACGACTCATCCCGCAAAAAACAAGCCCTCATACAGCTACGTAGATGAATAAGTAAAGGACTTACGATTTTTTAAAAGAGAGGAAAAAACGAAAATGGAAAAAAAAGGGCCACGTCATTAAGGGGTTAATGTTATGTTAACAATCAACACAATATATACTTGCTTGGAGATAATATTTGAGCTAAAGTTCGGCCTTGTCTTGAAACCATTCTACATCACTTAGGCAAAGTCAGACGCGCTTTTTTTTGCGTGTGCCTATGTGCACAAAAAAAGCGCGTCTGATAGAACCATTGGTTTTCTATGAGGTGTTCACATGTCCGTCTTCTACATGCACTACATACTCGCACCTGCAAAAGATAGGACATCCGTGCTCCAGGAAGGTCTGTGCTGCTCGTAAAGATTCCCTGTGGGAAGTCCCCTCATCACTGAACACTGTGACAGCACTGTCCCGCAGGGATGAAGGAATCTGTGGCAAAGGCCCGTGATTCCATGCCATTGTTTTCAATGGGGCCAGCGCTACTGCCGCGGCCCACATTAAAAGCAATTGGATGCAGGCAACCCTTGCAGTGATTTTCGGGGAAGGGCTTGAAATATAAGCTCTTCCCTGAAAATCATCCTTAGCCACTGTAAAAAAAAAAAAATATCACCTCTCCGCTGCTGTCGGGGCTCCAGCGTGTCTTCTCGCTGGCTCCCCAGCACTCTTCTGTAGCTTCTCCTGCTAGGGAATAAAAAATCCCGGCCTCCTGAAAGGGCTGTGCCTGATTGGCTGAGCGCTCAGCCGATCACAGGCAGCACTCAGCAATTTATTGAATGACAGCTGAATGCTGACTGTGATTTGGTCACAGCGTTCAGCCAATCAGAGGCAGCGCTCAGCCATTCATTGAATTCAGCCCATTCAGGAGGCAGGGATTTTTAAATCCCAGACATGAGAAGAAGCTTCAGGAGCCAGCGAGGAGACACGCCGGAACCCCGACAGTGGCAGTGAGGTGATGTAATTTTTTCTTTTACAGCAGCTAGGGATGATTTTCAGCGAAGGGCTTATATTTCAAGCCCTGCCCCGAAAATCACTGCAGGAGTTGCCTGCATGCCATTGCTTTCAATGGAGCTACTGCATCGCCTGCCCCATTGAAAGCAATGGGCACAGAGCTACAGTCAGGCAGATTTTCAACACGTGTGCAGCGCTTTTTTTTTTTTTGTGCACATAGGTGCGCAAAAAAAAATCATTCGGCCATACTGAGCCCGTAAAATGGAATTTAATGTATTTTGTTATAATACTGGTAAATATTTGAAAAAATGTGTTTTATTTAATTGTTGTTGATGTTGGAAAAGTGGCACAAATTTGGCATTAGATTTTTTTTTAAACATCCCTAAGTAAATCTTCTCTAGATTTATTATTTTGTAGAATCGATGCCCTTTTCCACATCTAGGGCTTGTCTTATTTTAAGGTGTTGAATTAAGTCCCGAATGTTATTGGTATAGCTATGAGCAGTACGGCATATTGACAATATCCATGTACAAGACAGCCCACATTATTCTTTTTTATGAGTTCGAATGAGGTAGTAAACCACACACCTCAGTGGGAACCAACAGTATTCTTTATTCACCAGGGAAGCTTATTGGGTACACAAATGCTACACTAGGTGCCCCCAATGAATTGGGCAGTTAAACCACCACATGGGTAAAATCCCTAAAAAGTGTCTGGTCCTTACGAGGTTAACTAGTCTTCCCACACCATAGCCATGCCTTTGCAGCATCGCTATGACTTGATTAAAAAAAATGAAGTTGATATTCATGTGAGTTTCTCACTTGTGTGCTTGTAGCCTGACTGCCGTGGCTTCATTCTTTCTCGAGAGGTGCACTGTGTAATAGATTTATTCTGCTATCAACCTGTATCTAAATGGTATTTCTCCTTGGCAGGCAGCAGCCATAAACAGCTTCATTTGTGATTTTGTTTTTCAACCATATTCAATGTTTTGCTTTTTGGACTTTTATTAAACTTTTTATGCAAACAGCATGAAGACTGCAGGCAAGAGAAATCAATTAATTTTTAGATCTAACAGCTGGAGGTCATCAGAATGTAGCGGGTGCAGAATGAAAATACATTTGGCCAGTAAAACGATGTCAGTACGGCTTTTAGCAGAACGATATTTATTTGAAACAGTCTATTCTACATAAAGCACTTGGTTGTAATGACTTTTTCTAGTAAATAAGCTATGGCTGCATTATGATGCTTTAATCAGAAAGTAAATAGGACATTCTCAAGTGTGATAGAGATAGTAAATGTGGATGAAACCAACTAGATAGAAAAGAACTCAGATCGGAGTACAAAGTACTACCATGTTTTTTTTTCCTGGATTTATGCACTATTAATCTATTAACTGTTATTCCCTTTTAGACTAGATATATACATATAATCTGCCTTTATATTGTCAATGCAATATAGTAAAGTACCATTTCAAACACATGCATTTAAAACCTAGCCTCATTTAGACATGGAGTCACTTATACAGAACCCTGTGACGGAATTATTTTCCAATGACCAGGTATGATCTGATACTTATTGGCCCATATTATGGGTGCTGCAAATAACTTATTTATTTACCGGCGGCTCCATTGAAGGCAATGGTCTGCCGACACCCTGTAATTGTTTTTCAGGGAAGGGCTTTACATATAAGCCCTTCCCTGTAAAACAAGAATTTTGGTGTAAAAAAAACAACTTACCTGTCCGCCGCTGCAGTGTCCCCCGCGGGGATGAAGAACACAGATGTCTCCTTCATCCCCGCGAGGAAAAATAATTCCCTGTTGCACCTGCCACATCTGTGATAAATGCAGCAAAGGAATTCTTCATCCCTGCGGGGAATAAAGAAGTCCCTACCACAGGTGTCACAGATGACAGCTGCGGTAGGGGATCCAGCTGCTGTAATTGTTTTTCAGGGAAGGCCTTTAAATATAAGTGGCATGCGGCAGATGTGTTTTTCATCCTCATGTTCAGTCTTTTTCTCATGTGCTGCTGCTTAGCCCAATTCCTCCTATTCTGTATGTGCTATTTTCATTTTTCTTGACCAGATGTAGGACTTTGCATTTCTCCTTGTTAAATACCATTCTGTTAGTCGCTGCCCACTGTTCAAGCTTTTCTAGATCTTTTTGAATCCTTTCTCTCTCATTCTTCTATAGTGTTAGCTATTCCTCCTAGCTTTGTGTCATTGGCAGATCTGATCAGTTTCCCATCACTTGCCTCCTCCAGATCATTTATAAAAATGTTGAACAACACTGGGCCTAGGACAGAGCCTTGTGGTATCCCACTTGATACATTCTTCCACTTGGATGTGCAGCCATTTATGACCACTTCTTGAGTACGGTCACTCAGCCAGTTCTGAATCCACCTAACCGTTGCCTTGTCAATCTAGTCATTAATAGTTTGTTCAAAGATCTTTCCAGGTATAGAAGTCAGGCTCACAGGCCTGTAGTTTTCTGAATTCACCTTCTTCCCTTTTTTGAAGATGGGGACAACATTTGCCCTTTTCCAATGTTCTGGGACTTATCCTGTTCTCTAGGAATTTTCAAAGATTATGGTGAGTAGTTCAGCAATTACCTCCATTGCTTCTTTTAATATCCTAGGCTGTATTTTATCTGGACCTTGAGACTTGAATTTATTTAAGTTAGTTAAGTGTTCCCTCACCATCTCTCTGCTTACAGATAGCCTGCATTCTTTTATTCCCCCAATAGCACAGGAAAGATCAGTTGATGTTCCAGAGGAAACTGCTACAAAATGGGAATTTTAAAGTTCGGCCTTCTCATCATCATTCTTAACCAATTCACCATTTTCATCCTGTAAGCATCCAAGTCCTACTATTTGTCCCTAAAATATGCCCTAGCTGCATTTAAAAAAAAACAAAAAAACAACAACAATACATTATCTAAAAGGCGCTGTCAGCTCTGCCGCGCTTCTCCTCCGGGAGTTCCACCGCACTTGTTTGTAGTCTTCAGCCACCGCTTCCTGGTCAGGGGGTTCAAAAATCTCGCCTCCAGGAAGTGCTGGCTCTGATTGGTTTTCGAGCGCCACGGCTCGGTCAATCACTGCAATGCTCGATGAGCCAATCATGACCATCGAGCCTGTTAGGTAATGTCTTTTTGTTTTTAAATGTAGCTAGGGTTTATTTTCAGGGTAGGGCTTATATGTCAAGCCCCAAAAAAACCCAGCAAAAAGAGTGCTACATAATCATGATATCGCCGGGAGAAAATGCAGCGATATCACACAGAACACAGTTGCGATATTGCTGCGATTTCGTCGCAGTGATATCGCTGATGCCCGTGTAAAAGAGGCCTAATTAGTATTGCACTTTGCCTCTTTTCGCTGTATATATATACACTAACTTGGCACCAGCTTACTTCGGCGGTGACTACTCTCCTGCCACCGTATACATGCACAGCTAACTTCATTTACTTGGACAGATGTATTTTCTTTAGCCTAACTCTTAACACGACGTTATATCACAGAGTAACGTGCTGTCCGGGTGGTTTATTTATATTTGGAATTGCTTTACAATGAGTTTTGTTGTGTTAAATAAGAGTAACTTTTTAAGATAACTTTCTATGCCGTGCTATCGCAATCTGAAATGTGCTGCCTCCGTACATGGACAGAATATGTCTACCTGCTGCCTCTACCAAACATTCTGAAAACACAATCTGTTGTACTAGAATCCTGAGTCTACTCTCTTTATACACGACCTTCTCTTGAGCTTTCTGTAAACCAGTTCAGGAATCTCCACGTTATTGCAAGTCTATTGTGAGTGAACTGTGGAGCTTCGCTAAATCAGCGATCTAGACGGAGAATAAACCCCGAACACAGGAATAAACTGTGGGACACAAATATGCCAAGGAAGTGTAATTCATGGGTGATTCAACAGTTGCAACATACCGTGTTTTTTTTTGCTATTACTACTTTTAGCAATAAAGTATGTTGAAAGCAAGAGTGTGTACTGTGCATCAATCTAAGGCCGGGCTCACACCAGCGTGTCGGCAAGGTGTATTCCTTGCAAGTTCAACAGACTGCAATAGCAACTCACATTTAAGGGTTTTTCCCATCTCTGCTTTTCATGGCCAAGATGGGAAAACCTGGGCGCTCTGTTCATTCGTGAATGAGGGGTACAGAAACAGTGCTGCACTTAGCGCTCAGCTCTCTCCATAGGCTCCAGCTGGGTGGCCAGTAGACATGGCTCTGCTATGAGAAGTTGAGATGGCAAACTACGGCAAACAGTGTATAATTATAGCTGCACTGGAACATTTGAAGTCTACCATAATAATGTCTAGTTCACACCCATATGTGGTAGGGGGGCTCAGCTTATGGATGCAGGCATTCATCTCAATACCTCATGTGGCCAGGAACATTTTTTTAAGGAACCATACTCCCACTATAAGGCCTCAGTCAGACGGACGTTTTTACGCGCGATTTGCGCATGCGCATGCGTCCGGCGATTTTATAGAACCATTGCTTTGCAATGGTATCGGACACATGAGTGCTTTTTATGCGCTCGTCCGATAAATTATAGAACAGAAATCGCAGATCGCACCTATCTGCGATCTGCGATTCCTGTTCTCTTCTCTATATGCGCTCAATGGGGCCGGCGGCAGCAGCGCCGACCCCATTGAGAACATATACTAGACAAATCATTCTCCTCTGCCACAGCTGTAACAGCTGTGGCAGAGAAGAATGATGTTTGCCCATTGAATTCAATGGAGCCAGCAATACAGCCGGCTCCATTGAAAGCAATGGGCTGCCGGCGATCGCACAATGAATTTTCGGGAAGGGCTTACAAATATAAGCCCTTCCCGGAAATTCATCCAGAAATGTGTAAAAATAAAAAAATATATATACTCACCTGGTCCCGGCAGACGGAGTTCAGCCGCGGTGGCCGGCAGTTCTCCTGAACTGCTCTTAGTAGTATTCAGCAGCCGAGGCTTTAAAATCCCTGCCTGCTGAATGGACTGCCTCTGATTGGTCACAGCCTCACCAATCAGAGGCAGCTCTCACTCACACCCATTCATGAATGGGTGAGTGAGTGCTGCCTCTGATTGGCTCAGCGCAGGGACCAATCAGGGGCAGCACTCAGCTGTCATTCATGAATGGGTGTGAGTGAGAGCTGCCTCTGATTGGTGAGGCTGTGACCAATCAGAGGCAGCTCATTCAGCAGGCGGGGATTTTAAAGCCTCGGCTGCTGAATACTACTCAGAGCAGTTCAGGAGAACTGCCGGCGGCCGCGGCTGAATTCCGTCTGCCGGGACCAGATGAGTGTGTGTATTATATATATATATATATATATATATATATATATATATATATATATATATATATATATATATATATATATATATACACTAGCTGATATACCCGGCTTCGCCCGAGTTAATTTGGTACTGGTGTTTATCTGGTGTTCACACGGAAAATCTTATGAAGTCGTGGTTACTTTAGAGATACTGAGGAAAAACATATGTTCACCATTTTGCATAGTTCTCTGCGTTACCCAGGAAACACCACGTGGAGGTAACCATGCAACGTTTCCTTCATATAAAATGACATCAGGAAGTGAGAGAATTAGATTACGTACATAAAATTTGGACACTAATTCTTTTGTGCTTAGAATTGAATAATCGAGTTGGGACCCATTAACTTTTCATATTTATTTATTTTTTTAAATCATCTTTTATTGGGATTTTTCATAAAAAGATACATTTTTTTTTTAAAGTTACTATTTTCATCATTATCTTAACCAGTAAAAACGATAGTTTCGCTCATATCTCTCCTTGTTTTCTTTTTATGTTTATCGATCATGAGCTACTCAACTGCAAACTTGACACAAAAGGGAGGGACTTGGGGGGAGGGGGGGATGGGGTGGGGGAGAAGGGGTCGAGTCTGTGTAGAGCTCTTCTGTCTAGTAGGTCTTATCTATGCTCTGTCTAGCAGCCTCCACCCGTCGCCCGACCATCCGGCTCTGCCGAGCTTTTAGAGCTTCTTTTTCTTATTTACTTCTTTAATGATATGCTTTTTGTGCTTTTGTATTTGTATTTTTGTATTTTTATATTTTGTTTTTGGGACTTCATTTCCCTCTACGTCCTCTTTACAAGTGTGAGTACACGGTCAGGTAAGGTCGGAGTCCCGCAGCTCCCTCCACTCAGTATTCCTTTTTTCTGTGTCGCGCAGAGCGACAATTCACTCGGCGTATCTGAGGCTAGGTTTTTATTGCATGCGCTTCCACAGCTCCCACTTTTTTAGGAACTTATCATGTGTTCCCGTCTTCCAGCTGGTTAATTCCTCCAGGTTGTATAGCAAATCTACCTTCTCTCTCCATTGTTCAATTGTAGGCGGTGTCTTTTGAAGCCATAGGATGGGGATCAGTGTTTTGTTCTAATTGCAGGGTCCGTCTGGATCCCTACCAATTTGCATATCGTGCTTATTGGAGCTATTGGGGAGGGTTCCGGTGCTAGTGTGCCTCCCAGCTTTGCCCAGGTCTCTAGTGGGCCCCTCAGCAGAGGGTCACATCCTCTGAGTTTATGTACATTTTTGGGAGGGTTCCAAAGTTCCTCTAGCCATGTCCCGCCAAACGTGGCTCCGGCTATCTGTTGCAATAAGGGGTCTCTCTTTGGGTTTGCTAAGTCCCACCAGTAACCTAACTGTATTGCTTTATAGATATCCTGAACACAGGGCATATCTATCCCTCCTTCCCATCTCCTTTTTGTTAGGAGAGTATGGGCCATTCTTGGTCTTTTTTGTTTCCAGATGTACCCTGTGAAACTTGCCTTAAGTGTCTGGAAGAATGCGCTTGGTATGTGGATTGGCAACATACGGAGCTTATAGGTAATTATGGGCATTACATAAGATTTGAGAATGTTTTTTCTCCCGAACCACGAAAGGTATGGTAAGTCGTACGAGCGTAGGAGGTTTTTAACTTGTGTTAGGAGTGGTATAAAATTGGTGCTATACAGGTTTTCAACTTTTTTGGTGATTTTAACCCCCAGATAGTCGATGGTGTTTTCTAGCCAAGTGAATGGGGACAGGGTCTTTAGTACCCTGCTGCTCTCCCGTGGGACTGGCATGTTTAATATGTTTGATTTAGCGAAATTTATTTTAAAATCCGATAGGTGTCCAAAGTTTTCTAATAGTGTTACTAATGTGGGAATTCCTTTGTGGGGGTTCGATACAACGAACATGATATCGTCGGCAAATGCTGCCAATGACAAGGTCTTCTGTCTTACTGTGATGCCGTCTATTTCCGGGTGTTGTCTAACTTCCTGTAGGAGGGGTTCTATCGCTAGCACGAAAAGAGATGGCGACAGTGGGCAACCCTGGCGTGTACCATTGTGTATGTCAAACGGTTGGGAAAGGGTGTTATTGACTCTCAGTCTCGCGTAGGGGCTCTTATATAGTGAGAAGATTGCCGTTATTAATTGTCTGGGGAAGTTGTATTGAGTCAATACTTTTTCTAAATATGTCCAATTTACGCGATCGAACGCTTTTTCAGCGTCTGTCCCTATTAGGACCGCGGGGATTTTGTATTTCTGTGCATATCTCATTGCGTGCAGTAGTCTATAGCTATTGTCTTTTCCTTCCCTACCTTTTTATAAAGCCAGATTGTTCTTTATTTATTAGTTTGGGGAGCAGGTCTTCCATTCTTTTGGCTATTAATTTTGCTCATAATTTAACATCAAGATTAATTAATGATATTGGTCTATAATTATTGCATGCTTCTGGGTCTTTATTATCCTTGTGTATGAGCGTCACGTGAGCTTCCAGGGCTTGTTTGGGCAACTCATTACCTTGGAGCAGAGAGTTGAAAACGTCCGTCAGATTGGGGATTAGTATTTTCTTGAAGGTTTTATAGTAGTTTGCCGAGAAACCAACTGGGCCTGGGCTTTTACCCATCGGACAGGACGTGATCAACTCCTCTACTTCTTTTTCAGTTACTTGAGAAACTAACAGTTGGGCATCTGTTTCGTCTATTTTTGGAAGTTTTATTTTACTCAGGAAAGAGTCTATTTTGTTTTTTAATTGTTTTTGTTCATCCGGTTTGGGTTTCCCTCTTATGTTGTAGAGATTAGCGTAAAACGCCTGGAAGACCTTTGCTATATCTTGGGTGTCTGTCGCTATTTTTCCTGTATTGTCTCTAATTGAGTTAATCCGGTTTCTGGTACGGGCTTTTTTAAGTAGTGCGGTTACAAATTTGCTTCCCTTATTCCCTTGTATAAAGAGTGTTTGTTTTAGAAAGAGGTGTTTTTTGTTGAACCTAGTCCGTAAGAGCCGTCCTAATTCCCTGCGCTTATTGGTGAGCTCGTCCAGTCTGTCTTTAGTCTGTGAGGATTTAGCTTTTTGTTCTAGTTTTGCGATCTGGGACAGTAAGGTGTCTATCTCAAGTTGTTGGGCCTTTTTTGTTCTGGAGCCTAGGGCTATCAGTAAACCCCTCATATAAGCCTTATGGGCTTCCCAAATCATTGGGGATCTTATCTCATCTTTGCTGTTTAAGCGGAAATATTCTTCTAGTAAAACTGCCAACTTGTCTTTTTCCTCTATATTGTCTAGCAGGGCGTCGTTTAGCCTCCAAGTCCATTCCTTAGGCCCTTCTGTTCCTATTTTTATATCTAAATGGATTGGGGCATGGTCTGAGAGTGTAATCGTCTCTATTGTTGCTTTTTCTACTTGTGCCAGTAGACTGTTGGAGACAAACATATAGTCCAGCCTTTGATATGTGGAGTGGACTTGGGAGTAGTGCGAGTAATCTTTAGTTACGGGGTTTAAGGTCCGCCAGACGTCAATCACGTTTAGCTTTCCCAATGCTCTGATGACCCTGCCGAGTTGCCCCCTCGAGACCTGGGATTTGCCCCTCGACGAATCCAGCAACGGGTTCAAAGTTACATTCCAATCTCCGCCCAAGATGATGGGGCCTGTGGCAAATTCCTTAAGTATTTCTATTTGTTTGATGAGCCAATCTATCTGGTTGGTATTTGGCGCATAGAGGTTTGCTACTGTTATATTTACATTGTTTATTTTTACCCTAAGGAGGAGTACTCTGCCCTCTTCGTCTGAATATTTTGAGGAGAGAATAAAGTTCACTGTTTTGTGGAACAAGATCGATACCCCTTTCGAGGCTGAATGTGGGTGGGAGCTGTGGAAGGCCTGCGTGAACGTCCTACCGGGGAGAGAAAAGCATTTGTCTCCTCTGTAGTGCGTCTCTTGCATAAGTAAAATTTTTGTTCTGTATTTTTTAAGTAGCTGCGAGACTCCATACCTTTTTCTCGGCGTGTTGGGGCCCCTCACGTTAAACAAGGTGCATCTTAACGCTTCTCCAATCATTGTGTCTCTGAAGAGCGTAGGCTGCCAGGCAGGTGCACAGCGGTGTCTCTGGGATAGTGTGGTGGGCTATAAGGAAAAGAGAGATACAAGAGGTTATTTATCTATGTATTATCTACTGGGTCTTGTGCTGGTTTCTCCGGTTTCTCCTGATCCTCCTCTGCTGTCGCAGGCGGTTGTCGAGGTCCTTTTCGGTGAGTCTTCAATTTGTGCGCGATGGGTGGTTTTCTGCGTCTTGTGGGAGGCCGGACGAAGAGGGAGAGGCCTCCTGCTGAGCTCTGGTCAGTGGTTCTTATGTCTAGGTATTCGGTGAGAGGGAAGGGCGGGTTGATAGGTATGGGGGGGGGGTGAGGGGATAGGTTGTGACAATACAATAACAAACAATACAAGTATCAAATATTCAAACGGTTTCTCACAGTCTATGTGAGAAGATACAGGCAAACTCCTGTGTCTGTATCTGTGAGGCGCTGGAAGGTATAGCAAATGATCAGCTTAAACTTCAAGAACTGTTCTTTCGAGACCGATCTGGGTGAGACGAACAAGCACACCTGTACTTAGGTGGGTGTCAACATGTTATTCTCTGCGTTGTAATCCAGAGAATTGGTGGAGGAGAGTTGGGAGGGGAAGGCCCCAACAGGAGCCTCTCAGTGGCCGGAGGTAGACCGAAACAGTCAGTCTAGTAAACTTTAAAATTTTGCGCGTCTGTCCAAAATTTCGGATTCCCTTTTCCTCCGTCATCTGTAATTTTAACTGCCACTGTTACTACCTGGGTCTCTTATGGGAGTCAGGTCTCTTTTCCTGCGTTGTTTTCTCTGTGTCCTCTTTTCTGTTTGTTTCTAGGTGGGTTTGTCACTCTCCATTCTTCCGGAGTCGGTAGGCAGGGAAGAGCGGGAAAGTCTGGTAGTGGGAGCCAGTTGGGTAGCTCCATAGGTTCTATTTCTAGAAACTGCCAAGCATTGCGAAGTTCTTCTGGGGAGCGAATATTTATTCTCTTTCCCTTATATGTCACTCCCAGACCAAAGGGGAAGAGCCACGCATATCGGATGTTTTTCGACTTCAGTACATCCAGCAGAGGTTTCAAAAGTCTGCGCTTTGCTAAGGTGGAGGGGGCTAAATCTTGGAATATTTGTATCTCCGCGCCTCCATATTGCATTTCTCTCTGGCTCCTAGCAGCTTCCAAAATGGCCACCGCATCTGGAAATGCCAGCAATTTGCATATAATGTCTCTTGGGGGCTCGTCACTTGTAGGCTGTGGACGTAGGGCTCTGTGGGCTCTTTCTATTAGCATTGTCGTTGCTCTCTCCTGACCCACTAGTGTAATGAAGATTTCTTTCACTACTTTAAGGAGTGTTTCGCTTGCCCATGATTCGGGGACCCCTTTAATTCTTACATTGCTGCGCCTACTTCTATTTTCTAGGTCTTCTTGCTGCAGCAGTGTTCTATTTAGGTAGGCATGTTGGGCTTTCAGGGTCTGAGCTATCTCGGTGGAGTGTATCGTGATGGCGGAGGTGGTGTTTTCTAAGTCCTCCACCCTTCTCCCTGTGTGTCTCACCTCTTCTTTTATGACCGTCAGCTCAGCTAGTACCGGGCTCATCGCCTTAGCCAAGAGGCTCCTCATGAATCCCCTCGAAACTCCTTCTTCCTCATCTCCTTCTGAGGATGATTCTCCTTCCCGCTCCCCCTGAGGTGCCACTGCAG
This sequence comes from Eleutherodactylus coqui, assembly GCF_035609145.1. Lineage (NCBI taxonomy): Eukaryota > Metazoa > Chordata > Amphibia > Anura > Eleutherodactylidae > Eleutherodactylus > Eleutherodactylus coqui. The sequence continues at coordinate 228,202,033 of NC_089838.1, read as the reverse complement.
CCGCCAGCGCCATCTTGCCTGAAGCGCAGGGTGAGCGCGGGGTCCGTTCTCGGAGGAATCTCTGAAGATCCGTCTGCCCTCTAGCCGGTCGCTGGGTCCCCAGGTACTCTCCGGTTCTTTCTTTATTTGTTTTCACCATTTTTCTCCTGTTTAGCGGCTGTGGTGTGCTTGCTGAGTCGTCTCTGTGATGGAGCTGTCTCTCTAAGCCGCCATCACTCTCAGCGGTCAGGCCACGCCCCCCAACTTTTCATATTTATGACACAATCAATGCTTGTGCCAAATTTCATGTTTCTATGACATTGGGAAGTGAGAGATTTAGATTATGTACATAAAATTTGGACGCTAATTCTTTTGCGCATAAAATTGAATAATGGAGTTGGGACCCATTAGCTTTCCCTATTTATGACATAATCCATGCTCGTGCCAAATTTCCCGTTTCTATGACACCGGAAAGTGAGAAAATTACATTCCGTACGTAAAATTTGGACGCTAATTCTTTTGCGCATAGAATTGAATAATGGAGTTGGGACCCATTAGCTTTTACTATTTATGACATAATCAATGCTCGTGCCAAATTTTATGTTTCTATGACACCGGAAAGTGAAAAAATTACATTCCGCACGTAAAATTTGGACGCTAATTCTTTTGTGCATAGAATTGAATAATGGAGTTGGGACCCATTAGCTTTTCCTATTTATGACATAATCAATGCTCGTGTCAAATTTCCCGTTTCTATGACACAGGAAAGTGAGAAAATTAGATTCCGCACGTAAAATTTGGACGCTAATTTTTTGCGCATAGAATTGAATAATCGAGTTGGGACCCATTAGGTTTTCCTACTTATGACATAATCAATGCTCGTGCCAAATTTCACGTTTCTATGACACCGGAAAGTGAGAAAATTACATTCCGCACGTAAAATTTCAACGCCAATTCTTTTGCGCTAGAATTGAATAATCGAGTTGGGACCCATTAGCGTTTCCTATTTATGACATAATCAATGCTCGTGCCAAATTTCACGTTTCTATGACACCGGAAAGGGAGAAAATTAGATTCCGCACGTAAAATTTGGATGCTAATTCTTTTGCGCATAGAATTAAATAATCGAGTTGGGACCCATTAGCTTTTCCTACTTATGACATAATCAATGCTCGTGCCAAATTTCACGTTTCTATGACACCGGAAAGTGAGAAAATTACATTCCGCACGTAAAATTTGGACGCTAAATAGAGATGAGCGAGCGTACTCGGAAAAGCACTACTCGCTCGAGTAATGTGCTTTATCCGTGTATCGCTGTGCTCGGGTCTGAAGATTCGGGTGCCGCTGTGGCTGACAGGTGAGTCGCAGCGGGGAGCAGGGGAGAGCGGGCGGGAGAGAGGGAGAGAAAGATCTTACCTCCGTTCCTCCCCGCTCTCCCCTGCAGCTCCCTGCTCCGTGCCGGCACCCGAATCTTCAGACCCGAGCACAGCGATACTCGGATAAAGCAAATTACTCGAGCGAGTAGTGCTTTTCCGAGTACGCTCGCTCATCTCTAACGCTAAATCTTTTGCGCATAGAATTGAATAATCGAGTTGGGACCCATTAGCTTTTCCTATTTATGACATAATCAATGCTCGTGCCAAATTTCATGTTTCTATGACACCAGAAAGTGAGAAAATTAGATTCCATACGTAAAATTTGGACGCTAATTCTTTTGCGCATAGAATTGAATAATCGAGTTGGGACCCATTAGCTTTTCCTACTTATGACATAACCAATGCTCGTGCCAAATTTCCCGTTTCTATGACATTGGGAAGTGAGAGATTTAGATTATGTACGTTAAATTTTGACGTCAATTCTTTTGCGCATAGAATTGAATAATCGAGTTGGGACCCAATTTCTTTTCCTATTTTGGAGATAATCTATGCTTGCACCAAATTTCATGTTTCTATGACATTAGGAAGTTGGAGACCTTTTGGCGAGTCAGTCAGTCAGTCAGTCAGGGCTTTCAGCTTTATATATATATATAGATATATTTTTATTTTATTTTTTTACACATTTCTGGATGAATTTCCGGGAAGGGCTTATATTTTTAAGTCCTTCCCGACAATTCATCCCACACTCGCCCGCAGCCCATTGCTTTCAATGGAGCCAGCTGTATTGCCGGCTCAATTGAATGCAAAGCGCTGGACAGCTCCAGCCCATTTCTAATGAAACGCGGCTAGGAGCAGTTTTTTCGGGCGATTTTTCGGCCCGGTCACGCGATTTGCGGATGCGCATCCGTCATGCGATCCGCAAATCGCGGGAAAAAACGCCCGTGTGACTAAGGCCTAAGACTAAAATATAGATTATATTTTATTTTAAATTCCTATAATTCTTGTTGATTGATGGCTGCCATCTCAATGATTATTTTTTAATGAATAAAATTGCATCTGAAGACCCTGTGAAAAACCTTTACGTTTGTCACTAGAAAGTCTTCTCGTAGAAGAGCTTGTTAAAATCCAGCTTTGTGTATATAGTGAAATGTTAGATTTTGTTTCAGGTCTTCATACATTAACCGTTTTTGCAGTTCTTTCTATCTCCAGAAAAATGAGAATGAATAATCCCAGCGACATTAAATCTGTGAAATTAATGGTAGTGATGCTCAGAATGCCACACATTTCAACAGGATTTTCTATAAAAAATGCATTAGAATGGATCTGTAATTTATCAATTATGCTCATGCTAGCGTTTGAGTAAAAGTCCTCTAAGCAAGAAGCTAAAAGAAAAGGTGTTCTGTTACAATCTGTATATCTGAGATCCAATAACCATTCAAAGTACGGGAAAGCATAGGCATCATCTTATGTAGTGCTTTGTGGTACTTTTTAGGATTAATTTATGAACATAAAAAAGTAATGAAAAGCAAGTTTAACTGATGGATTTCTATAAAATGAGGAAAATTAGGTTTCATGGGTTGTTTTGCCTTTCTCTGGATCAACAATATATTACCTTTAGTTATATAGCATATACATATTACGCAGCACTTTGCAGCACTTGATATAATGGGTTCTGTACCCATTGGGCATCCCCAATTTTTAAAATTCATTGATTGGTGTGTTTTAGAGTGTAGTAGGAAACCCATGCAAATACAGGAAAACCTACAAACTTGGTGCAGATCTTGTCCATAGTCAGATTTGAGTCTAGGATTTCAGCAGTGGAAGGCAACAGTGCTAGCCACTGATTACTGAACTGCCCTACAGAATAATGGGATCCACTTTTCTGTTGTGATTAAGCTTTATTTACCTATAAATGTATAATCTTAAACTTCTAGCTGATGCTCTGAGTGTTAAATGTATCATCAGCAGCTCTCATACAGTCTTCTACAGCACATCCGTCTGGAAGCTAGGCTGCTTACAGATACTTGCCTGTACAGCATACAGTTGTATACACTACTCAACACAAACACAAAGTATATGACTCTATGTTGTACGATCTTTTATTTATGCTGTGATTTAAGCTTCATTTGTATAATACCAGAAAACCCGATTAACCCATTGGTCTTAATGGGAACCTGTCATGTTACTTTTTGCTGCCTTCACTGAGAACAGCATAACGTTACGACAGACCCGCTGATCTCAGCAGTCTGTCACACATGAGATAAAGTGCAATAGTTTTTAAGAACTTACAGCGTGTTCCTGCCTCTGCCAACAGTAGATGGGTCCAGTTCATTTTATGAGGTGCCACTGGCCCCGTCCACCCATCACGATTGACTGTTTTCTGGATATTTCACTGCTTACTGAGAAAACTGTCAATCACAGTGAGCAGGTGGGGCTGGTGTCAGATATCAGTGTGTCTGTCATTACTTTACGTTGCCCTCTGTGAGGGCAGCCCAAAGAACATTACAGGTTGCTTTTTTTAGAGGTATTTACTGTTAACAATGCATACAAAATTAATCAAATGCATTAAAAAAAACCAACATGAATACAAAAGTTCTCTGTCCGCACCTAATATTAAAATGCCAGTACCCAAGGTACTTTTTTTTTTTTTTAACCCCCCCCCCCCCCCCCCCGTTCGGCACGAGACAACCCCGATGCAGGGGTTAAAAAACAAACCGCTCAGCGCTTACCTGAATCCCGGCGGTCCGGCGTCTTCATACTTACCTGCTGAAGATGGCCGCCGGGGTCTGCTTCCTCCGTGGACCGCAGCTCTTCTGTGCGGTCCATTGCCGATTCCAGCCTCCTGATTGGCTGGAATCGGCACGTGACGGGGCGGAGCTACACGGAGTCGGCATTCTGCACGAGCGGCTCCATTGAAGACAGGAGAAGACCCGGACTGCGCAAGCGCGGCTAATTTGGCCATCGGAGGGCGAAAATTAGTCGGCTCCATGGGAACGAGGACGCTAGCAACGGAGCAGGTAAGTAAAAAACTTTTTATAACTTCTGTATGGCTCATAATTAATGCACAATGTACATTACAAAGTGCATTAATATGGCCATACAGAAGTGTATAGACCCACTTGCTGCCGCGGGACAACCCCTTTAATAGGGGAATTTTAGGAATACAAACTGGAAAAACAAAGTGCCAGTCTGATTCTGTGCAGCTACTACAGCGTGTTCAAGAGCAATGTCTTGTAACCAGGACTTTAGTGTACAGTACAGGTTGCTCATTTTAACCCCTTACTGACTGCCCATACACTCTTGTATGACGGCTGTTGAGAGGCCTTATTCTGAGGAAATTGCCTCAGAATAATTATGGCTCCACATTAGAGGCCTGGCACAGGTCTCCCGTGCCAGGTGGAGCAAGTGCTTGGCTGTTGGATAACAGCTTGGCACTTGATTAAACAGCAGGGACTGAAGAAACCACCGATCTCCACTGTTTAAAGTTTTACATGGTACTGGCCTGTAGAAATCATTTAACATATTCATACTGAACGGCGTTAAGAATAAATATAAAAACATGTCAGAATTGCATATTTGGTTGATCTTAGCAATACCAAATGGAATAAAAAGCAATCACAATGTTATATGTTTCTATCCAGTCGTTATTCAGACGCCTCTGCATTATGCCAGTCGCTGCATTGGCTGCCCATCCACTGCAGAACTAAATTTAAACTCCTCTACCTCACTCACAAAGCTCTGCATGGTGCTCTGCCAGCATACATCGCCTCCCTCCTGTCAGTACACCACCCAGCCCGCTCACTTCGATCGGCTAACACACTCAGACTAAACACCCCTGTAATACGAACCTCTCATGCTCGCCTACAGGACTTTACCAGAGCAGCACCCATCCTCTGAAATGCTCTACCCCAAGGCATCCGGACAATTCCCGATGCAAGAAATTTCAGACGTGCCTTAAAAACGCACCTCTTCAGGGAAGCATACCAAATCTCCTGACCTAGTCCCTCGCCCCTTCCTATGGTGCTCCACCCTGTTTGCTTTCTAATAAATGATCTGTACATGAAATTTCCTATTGCCTGTGTTCCCCAACCCCTGCACCTCCTGTACCACCCTCAACCCATTTGTGTCTAACCTAATGTATCTCACATTGTAATTGTTGCAATTGTTGTATTGTTTTGCATTTATCCATGCCTGAAAGCGCTGCGGAATAAGTTGGCGCTATACAAATAAAGATTATTATTATATGTTCCCAAAAACTGGATAATTGGAAACTAAGGGCTCCTTCACACCGACGAACGCGATATCACCCTAAGAAAATAGCGCCAAAATCGCTGTTTTGTTCAGGCGATTCTTGAGCGTCAGCAGTGCTTTTTCTTGTGAAATACCATGCATCACATCACATCGCTACCGCACGTGATTTTCTCTAACAATAAAATCCCGCAATTTTATTGCGTGAAAGTCAATAAGAGTTTCTAATGTTAAAAACGTATCGCTCAAAAATTGCAAGTTCGTGCGTTGCGTTGTGATAAAAAGGCGGCTCTATAGGGAAACATGGTCTAGAAAAAAAAATCACAAAATGCAGAAGGATAGGACATGCTGCAATTTTTTTGGCTGGAAAAATGAAAACAAATGGCCGAATTTATGTTAATTTCTTTCCCCAACTCTAATAATATGTATCCAAAAATGATTACATTAAAAATTACAACTTATCCTGCAAAATACAATGGAAATGTCTGAATAATTGAAATATTAATGGCTCTAGCAATGTGACGATGAAAAAAACGGAAAAATGAGTTGATCGTTAGTGACTAAGTCTGCTTGTGCATTAAGGGGTTAATTAGGCTCTTTATTTTCTTGTTCAACTTCTTAGCTTACAGTGGCATGGTCTCGTTTAGTGTGGATGTATAATTATGTATCTTTCAACTTTTGAATTTCGTTTTTTTTTTTTTGCTTAAAACCTTGGTAATCTGTTTAGGATAACTTTTAAATTGTTAATTCACAAATGTATTCCACGGTACATTTACATTTTTTGCTATAGCTTGCTAACAAAGTATGTTCTTTACAGTGAGGGATGTGAAGCCTCAGTTGGCCATCAACTATGAAATATGAAACAGATGTGATCATAATTCATACTGATTAAATTTTTGCTCCAAATGTTAAATTGTTTGCAAAAATACCCATGTTGCTTATCTATCAAATACTTTAGTTTATTCTCACTAATTACTTCAACAGATGGCTTGATCGAAAACCAGGAGGATCTGACCAACTATGAAAATGAGGTCCCTTTTGACCAAGCAGAGTTGTTTCCTTCATCACAGAAATATATTCTTAGTACCATCAAAAATGAAGCAAGGTACTGTATGCACTTGTACTGCATGTCCTAATTGCTTAATAAACTGAAACCATCTTTTAAAATGCTTTTGAATAAAAAAAAATAGTGTAGCCGGCTGGATTGCACACCGTATGCGCTATCTTTGGCCGCTGGCACACGTGGGGATTCGCATTTCAAAATCCGGAGCGGGCATCTGCCTTCGAATTCTGCAGCAACTCCTGCCCATAGCATGCTATGAAAATAAAAGATTTCCTGCCCATGAGCGGAAATTGGTTGCGGGGGAGAAATCACAGCATGCTGCCATTTTGTTTGGGCTACGCACAGGAGGCTTCGATTGAAGTCAATGGAATCCGTCCATCCCGTGGTCATTCTGCAATCATCATTGCAGAATAGTCGTGGGATCTGTGTCTTCGCCATAACAACGGCACGGCATCATCTGTACTGCGCATGTGCGCCGGCTGGCACATCCGCAACACAGAGGAGAAGACGCTGGACAAGTACGCTGGGGTCGCCGTCCGCATGCGTAGTCTGGCCTTGCCGTGTGCAGGCTGCCTTTGCCGGCTGGCCATTTTTACGCAGTGGAATATGCCCATCTGCACTGGAAACTAATGCATCAGATGGGCAGCGTATATTGGCCAGGCGTGAAAGTGCCTTAACAGGCACTTGACTCACACAGCCTGTAGCTCCGGTCCGGTGGCAGTGCAGAGTCTGTGACCGCTGACCTTTTGCCTGCCGTGTCCGTGTGTGCCGTCCTGTACGCCTCGCAGATGCCGAGGGGAGAAGCCAGCACTTACAGGCCCAGCAGCGGACGGGTGACTGGAATGCCTGTAGGAATGTTGGCTGACCAGGGGCCAATTACTACTGAGGCTGATGTGGGAGTCACTATTACTACTGGGGCCACTATGTGGGTCACTGTTAATACTGGGGCCACCATTACTACTGGCACTACTGTGGCGGTCACTGTTACTACTAGGGCCACTATGGGGGTCACTGTTACTACTCGGGCCACTATGGGGGTCACTGTTACTAATGGGGTCACAATGAGGGTTGCTATTACCACTCTTATTACTGAAGTCACTTACTACTGGGGCCACTGTTATGACTGGGGTCACTATGGGGAGCACTGTTACTACTGTGGCCACTATGGGGTCCCTATCACTACTGGGGCGACTATGGGGGTCTCTATCACTACTGGGGTAACTATGGGGGTCACTTACTACTGGGGCCACTATGGGGACCCTATTACTATTGGGATCACTATTACTACTGCAGCCACTATGGGGGTCACTATTACTATACTGTCTTACAATTACAATCGGCCCTTTGGAGGCACCCATAAGGCTGATGTGGCCCTCGGTGAAAATTAGTTTGACGCCCCTGATCTAGAAGAATGGAGGCTGCCATAAGTGCAAAAGGAGGACCAGCTCCATGTTAACATGCATTGTTTTGAAATGTGATATTCTCCTTTCTATGGGGAGAGATGGCCGCAACAAAATCCAGGCGGGGAACTATGCAAAATATACTGTTAATTGGGGATAAATTCACTACTTTATTCTTGTACGTTGTGTTCACATTACATAAGCTCTATGAGTTTTTAGCTAGAGCCTTGTTGGAGGTATTCCATATTTGCAAGCTACCTGTTTTCTTGTTATGTTTTGTTTTTTCTGTAATTTAAAAAAAATTGAGCTCTTTATATGTAAAATTGTTAATCAACTACAATTATCTTTTGATGAGATTTTGTATAATTTAAAATTGTGACCTTCTAACAATCCATTCTTGCTCAATAAAATGTATAAGAAAAAATTTGGCCTACCGACTCCACAGCCCTGATGGTAAATACAATGTGCGTTAATACTATTCCATCTTTGACTTCAATTATTCTGTCTTGATTGAGTTTTCTGTCCTATACCCCTGAAGTCATTTAGGGTCGAAAGCGAAATCCAGCCTATGGTCAAAGAGCAACAAACATGTTATTTCTATCTGCTTCTTCAGACATCCAGACACATATGGCTGCACTAATTATATTCATTAAAATGTAATGGGCATTTCATTTTTTTATTCAAAGAAGGGGCGATTTTTAAGATTTTTTTTCATTATATTTTATTATTTCAGGATAATTTTACCAGTAAATTGCTCTGGAAGTGAAACCAAAAAAAACCCTTTAAGGGGTCGTCTCGCGAAAGCAAGTGGGGTTCAGCACTTCTGTATGGCCATATTAATGCACTTTGTAATATACATCGTGCATTAAATATGAGGCATACAGAAGTTATTCACTTACCTTCCCTGCGCTGGCGTCCCTGTCTCCATGGCTCCGTCTAACTTCAGCGTCTAATCGCCCGATTAGACGCGCTTGCGCAGAAGGGTCTTCCGCCTTCGGGTCTGCCCGGCAGCATCGGCGTTCTGGCTCCGCCCCCTTCTACGCGTCATCGCGTAGCTCCGCCCCATCACGTGTGCCGATTCCAGCCTCCTGATTGGCTGGAATCGGCACACTGACGGGGCGGAGCTACGCGATAACGCGTAGAAGGGGGCGGAGCCAGAACGCCGCTGCTGCCGAGCCGAAGGCAGAAGACCCTTCTGCGCAAGCGCGTCTAATCGGGCGATTGGACGCTGAAGTTAGACGGAGCCATGGAGACGGGGACGCCAGCGCAGGGAAGGTAAGTGAATAACTTCTGTATGGCTCATATTTAATGCACGATGTATATTACAAAGTGCATTAATATGACCATACAGAAGTGCTTAACCCCACTTGCTTTCGCGAGACAACCCCTTTAAAATCTTGAAATAAAAAAAATGAAGTAACAGGTTCACTTTAGTAGAATTTGGGTTAATAGCAACATGTATCAAAATTGCGTCATTCACGGTAAACGATCAATAAAACCAGTTCTCAATGCAGTTATAATTCTAATCTTCAACAGATCACAAAAAATTTGTAGCTAGTCATTATTTAGAATATTAAATATCATTTACACATTAATTTGTGTTGTAATTTGTTTTTGAAATGGTATTGTCTTGCATCAGTAAGGGAAATCCAAGTATCAGAAGGGAGAGACAGCAGCACTCAACTTGAGCCTGTATAGGCGAGGTGATCCAAATGCAAAGCCGCTATATAAGAATCCTGAAACTGTCCAACAAATGTAGAGAGAGCGGCAGCATAAAGGGTGAGACTTCTGGGGCTGGGTTCACACGGGGCGGAATTGCTGCAGAATTTCTGTGCAGATTTTCTGCCGGCAATTTTTATCCCAGGATAAAGGAGAAAAGTGGATGAGATTTGCAAAAATCTCGTCCACACTTTGCGGCCAAGCCGCTCTGAAACTGGCATGCTGCGCAGAATTTAAAGCCGTGGCATGTCAATTTTATCGCCATCTCCACTGCGGCCTCTCTCTTTTTTCTATGGGGAGAGATGGCTGGAGCATAATGCAGGCAGCAAAGCCACTTCAAAATTAGCGCCGTATGGCTCGAGTTTTGAAGCCGCATTTCTGCCGTGGAAATCTCGCAGTATTTCTATGCGGTCGCGCTGTGGTCATTTTGCGAGATTTCCGTGGGAGTTATGCTCCGTGTGAACCCAGCCTTAAATTAGAAAAGCCTTTATTTATTCCATATTAAAAAAAAGTGACGTTTCAGCCAGTCAAGGCCTTTTTAAGCTTGAAAAAGGCCATGACTTGCCGAAACGTTGCTTTTGTAATATGGAATAAATAAAGTCTTTTCTACTTTAAGAAGTCTCACCATTTATGCTGTCACTCTCTCTACATTTGTTGCATATGTTAGGGAAGGGAGAAGCCTTCCATGGATTAAGAAACAGCAGCTCATAGATTAGATTGTTATATTCCTATGTATATTTTGGACAGATGCGCACATATTTAGTTGCGGGGATTTGTGCATCAACAAAGCTAAACAGCACTACAAACATATAAAAAGACTGGAACCATGCCTCCTCTGTAGGAATAATCCTGATATCCGTATAGATCATCAAAATAAGTAGCAAACAGCTTCTAAAGTGCAATGCAGGGATTGGGAGTTGAATGCTCCCAATATTATGCCTGAAAATAGAATAACAGAATGGTAGAGTTGGAAGGGACCTCCAGGGTCATCTGGTCCAACCCCCTGCTCAGTGTAGGATTCACTAAATCATCCCAGATAGATATTTGTCCAGAATCTATTAGAAGACTTTCATTGAAGGAGAACCTGCCACCTCCCATAGCAACCTGTTCCACTCATTGATCACCCCGAGGGCTCCTACCCAGTTGCGTTTTTTTTAACGCGAATGTTAATGGGACTTTCTAATGTTAAAAACACATCGCAAGTTGGTGCTTTGCGATTTTTGTGCGATGCATTTTTAACATTAGAAAGTCCTATTGACATTCGCGTAAAAAAAATGCAGCGTTAATGCAGCGTTAAAAAAACATAAGTGAGTAGGAGCCCTGACAGTCTTTCAGATCCTGTTAGCTCTTCTCCAGTTTGTCAATGTCTTTTTTTTTTTTTTTTTTTAAATTGGAGTGCCCAGATCTGGACACAGTATTCCAGATGAGGTTTGACTAAGGAAAAGTAGAGGGGGATAATTACCTTACGTGATCTAGACTCTATGCTTCTCTTAATATATCCCAAAATTGTATTTGCCTTTTTTGCTATTCCATCACACAGTTGACTCATGTTCAGTCTGCGATCTATTAATATACTGGTCTTTTTAATATGTGTGTCTGTTTGGCTTAATTCCTCTCACTCAGCATATTCTCTTTTTCATTTTTCTTGTTGGATACCAATCTGTTATTCATCGCCCACTGTTCAAGCTTGTGCAGATCTTTATTCTCAAGTGTTAGCCATCCCTCCAAGCTTTATGTTGTCGCCAAACGTAATCAATTTTTCTCCTCCTAGATAATTTATTTAAAAAAAATGTTGAACAACACTGAGTCTAGGACAGAGCCTTATGGTACCCCACTAGAGACATTCTTCCATTTGTATGTGTAACCATTTATAACTACTCTTTCAGTGCGATCTCTCAGCCGGTTGTGAATCTAGTTGCTTTGTCAATCCCATATTTGGTAATTTTTTTCATTAGGCATAGTATGAGATACTTTGTCAAAAAATCCAATCATGTGTATCATGCCACCAAGTTTCTGTAATCCTATGACATAATTTTTCTCTTCCTGTGTTAGGAGCTCCAATTCTCCTTGTTTATTCTTACGCTCTGTGCATTTGTGCAGGAGCATTTTAGTTTGAGATTAGTGTGTCTTACTCTTCTACTTTCCTTTAGAATTTTTTATCATTGCTCTTTCTTTCCATTTCTAATAGCAAGACTCTCAATTGTATTCATTAGCGGTATATTTTCGTTGGGCCTTTCATGTCCTTTCCCATATTGCTCTATTTTAAAGCTCTCCTCATGAGTGTAGCAAGGCGCCTGCCAAATATATACTCACCTGTCTTTGTAAGGTGCAACCTATCTCTAACAAGGAGTCCATCATATAGGTAATTCACTTCATGGTCTAGAAATACGTTTCAGCTCACTGTATGACTACTCTCCCCTCCCATATTGCTGTCCACTTCCAAACTCCTAAAAGTCAAGAATTCTCATGATATGAAATCTACAAGATATTACTATCCGTAAAACTTTCTGGAACTCCAGTCTCTGATCTAGTGATGTCCTCCGAGCAGCTTGACCCGGCTAAACCCAGCAATTGTCCCACTCAGAGCATATTCCCAGAATGCATCAGGAATATACAAATTATCTTCCTGGAGCTCCAATCTCTAGTCTCACCAGGAAACCCCTAAGATTTAACCTTTATTGGGAAAAGTAATTAAAAACTGAGCCAATAGAACAAACAATACAAAAAAATTACACAGATCTTTACAGAGAATTAAATACTAAAGGAAATGGCCTCAGCCTGGACAATGAGACTAGTGATTGAAGCCACTCAAAAAGACCGGGAAAAGCTGAAACCCAAATGTTCTAAATAGCAGCGGATAAGTAGAAACAAAATCCTAAAGCAAGACTGGGAAGGATAAAGTATGCTAATGTGCCATTTGCTAGGAGGATTGTTCATTTTATTCATCCCCTGGCTTTAGCATGTATGCTAATCTATGCTCTTTCTTGTGTCACTAATGATCTAATTATTCAGTGTATTTAGGAAACAGAGGTGTGGGTGTGTGTATATGTATATATATATATATATATATATATATTATAATTTATTTATTTTATTTTATTTTTTATTCTAGTGGTGAATTTGTGTGTAGGGCTATAAGACTATATGTATTTGGAGTGATTGTGGTAACATCAGTGCCACTTTCCTTATGGTTCTGATAGTTTGGATGTATCCATGCATTTAGGTGGATTAATGCATGTATATGCCCTACATGGTGCTTAATGAGGTTTTTATCCTCTGGCATTAACTACATGGCTAGGAATTGTGGTGTTATATATTGTTAGGCGTTTCCTATTTAGAGCTCTTGGATTTCGCCTTACCTCGGTCTTTTTGAGTAGCTTCAATCGCTAGTCTTGTCCTGGTTTAGGCTACTATCTTTGAGCTGTAATATTTATTTAAAGGCAGCTTGGAATTACTTTACTGGCAATCTAGGCTTCTCTGCAATACTTCTTCTTTTTTGCCTCTGTAAAGCTAAATCAACTATCTGTGTCCCTTTTCTAGAGTATCTGTCCTTAAATGGCAGAGTGGGTCAAAACTTAGTCAGGACCTGTTCAAGTATATATGAATTAAAAGATCACTGTCATTTCATCAAATTGATGTTAATATGATAGGCAATGTGATAACTAGGAAAATTGCAATTTACTTTATTTACCAAAACTGACATTTTTTGCTTGAAAAATCATTCTAGTGCTGCCCACTAGAGGTTCCCTTTACTTTTAATATGCTAATATGCTGTCCACTGCTTGTTGTCAAGTAATGGCTAAAACCATGCAGCTTGCACTGGCATTCAAATGGCAAACACCTGCCACAAGCATGTCTGATCAGGGAATGACTTTCTACTTCATGCTGAGTCAGTGCTACACCACCTCTGCGCTATCGCTCCAACACATAGCAGCAAGCAGCAGCCAATTCAGTTTGGAAAACATGGCAAAGTTTTTACGTCCAATATGCCAACCCAACACACATCATTACCATCTTGTTCACCACCACCTGAACAACTAGGTTCTCTCGTACTGGGACTGTACCCTTTCTCTACCAGATGCCCTGAGCACAGACCCCATCGATTTCTATATCAGCAGATTGAAACATTGACTATAACTTGCCCAGTTTGGCATGGGTATATGATCTTGTCCACCATTCAGTATAGCATCAGAGAGAGTATTCAGCACGGCAGGTGGCATCATCACCCCTAAGCAAAAAAGATTGCCCACCCCAAAAGCTGGGAAAAACTCACGTTTGAAAAAATGAATCTGGTGAGGTTTTTAAAACCCCTGTGACAAATGCTACTGGTTAGATCTGTCATTGCTACAGTCGACTTGCTACTACTACCCTTACCCCTGCTGTCTACTTGCTACTACCACCAGTCCATCACCCCTGCAGCTGCCCACAATTTCCATATCTGCACAACCAGAGATCTCCTGCCCTGTCCACTGTGTAACAATTTACCGCTGCTGATGCAGCTACTTCCAACACCACTCCTGCTGCTACTGATACTAGCAGGCCTACAGAACTGCAGATCCACCAGATGACCTCAGATGTCTGCCCTGTTGTCCATGCTGATGCATGCTGATACACCTACTTCTACCAGAAACCCTGCCACTGCTACTACCAAACTTACACAAGTGTAGATCAACCAGATCTCAAAAAGGGGGTAATTTTTTCGACTGTTCATTTGTAGTAAGCTGTTGCTTAGGGCTTTTTCAGGTGAGTGTGTGTGCAGATACGCACGCTTCAGTGTAACTTATTTGCACTATGAATGAAGTTGATTTGTGCATGTCTGCACATTGTACTGTACTTTTTTTTGCAGACAGGTCCTATTTATATGTGCGCATGACACCCCGCCGTCCTAATTTAAAAGACACAAGAAGAAAAAAGAATCACAGCAGCACTCCAAGGATTCAGCCACACCGCTGGTGCAAGGCACTATGCAATAGCCTAGTTAGGGTCCCGACTCCCCGGGTCCACCGTTGGTCATCAATATAGAAAGGAAGAACCAGGCAGCATTCATTAAAATCCTCTTCTTTATTGAGACATGAGGAAGCAAGCAGCCACGTATCGACCCTGCACTCGGGTCTTTATCAAGCTCAAGACTATTTAGCCTGAGGCCCAGGTGTGTTTGTTTTCATGAAAATGCGCAGTGTATTGCACATTTTTGTTTGCATTTCACACATTTGTTCACCTCCCATAGACTTCTATGGGGACCTTTACTGCTCAAATGTGAACAAAATAGACCAGGTCCTTATTTTTTTTTGTATGTGTGAGGAATGTACATACAAAATACGGAAAACGAGGACTAACCCATTGATATCAATGGGTTCTATTCTCCGCATATTGCGCACGCAATTTTTGCATGTGCAAAAACATTAAGGCCTCATGTCCACGGGGAAAATCAGGCCTGCTACGGATTCTCCATGGAGAATCCATAGCGGGTCCCTCCTGCCCCGCGGACATGAGGCATAAAAATAAGAATAAACTTACCTCTCGCCTGCTCCGGATCCTTCCTTCGTCGCGGCGTCATCTTCTCTGCGTCGCGGACGGATCTTCTTTTTTCGGCCCGGCGGATGCGCAGGATGACGTCGGTGACGTGCCCCGCACATGCGCCGGCCCGAAGAAAAAAGATCCGGCCGCGAAGGAGAGAAGATGGAGCCGCGGCGAAGGGAAGAACCGGAGCGGGTGAGTAAATTCCTATTTTGGTCTCCCGCGGATCCGGACGGCTTCCATAGGCTTCAATAGAAGCCCGCGGGAGCCGTCCCCGCGGGAGACCCGCACGAAAATGGAGCATGCTCCAGATTTTTTCATGTTCCATTTTTTTTGGAATCACTTTTATTGACCATCCGCGGGTATTTATCTACCCGCGGGTGGTCAATGCATCCCTATGGGATGCGGATCCGCGGGCAGGAGAAGAGTTAAAATCCGCTGCGGATTTTAATTCTTCTTTTGCCCGTGGACATGAGGCCTAAAAGTAAATATGCCCATCTGACGAAGCCCTAAGTCTACGCTTTTTTTCAAACACAAAACATGTTGCGACTCCCAAAAAGAGAGTTTTCGAACCGCTTTGAAAAAGCCATTGCTCTTCCACTTAACATCAAGTAACAAATCTATAACATGGGCGGCGGGCATCTGTCACAAAAAAAGGTTCATTTTTATACTTTTTAACTTTTAAAAAGCATAAAATAATCTGCTAGTGATTTTAAACAAACTGTTTAGTTTTTTCTGGGTACTATCTGTTTACCCATAGTCATATATATTGCTATAACTTTAACATTAAGTCAAAACTACTTGGATGCACTCCTTGGTAACCTAAGATTGTTATGCAGAGCTTTAATGGCTCTTAGACAATGTTTTACATTGTCTTAGGGTTATTAATGCCCTGGATCGGTTCAAACTAATTCGGACCAAACCAAAGTTTTTGTGCAAGTTTGTCAGACTGGCAAAACCAAACTTTTGAAAAGTTCACTCATCACTACTAGAGATGAGCGAACACCAAAATGTTCGGGTGTTCGTTATTCGGAACGAACTTCCCGTGATGCTCGAGGGTTCGTTTCGAACAACGAACCCCATTGAAGTCAATGGGCGACCAGAACATTTTTGTATTTCGCCGATGCTCGCTAAGGTTTTCATGTGTGAAAATCTGGGCAATTCAGGAAAGTGATGGGAATGACACAGTGACGGATAGGGCAGGCGAGGGGCTACATGGTGGGCTGCATCTCAAGTTCACAGGTCCCACTATTAAGCCACAATAGCGGCAAGAGTGCCCCCCCCCCACTGTCAGCATAAAGATCGTCCTCCTCTGGCACAGCTGTAACAGCTGTAGCAGAGAAGAACGATGTTTGCCCATTGAATTCAATGGAGCGGCAATACAGCATGTTCCACTGAATGCAATGGGCTGCCGGCGATCGCAGGATGAATGGTCGGAAAGGGGTTAAATATATAACCCCTTTCCTGCAATTCATCCAGAAATGTGTTACACTAAAAATATATACCGGCGTATAAGACGACCCCCCAACTGTCACCTTATACGCCGGCAATACAGTGGAGCAAAGAATAAAAAGCATTACTTACGTTTTTAGATGATCTGCGGTGCTCCTGCAGGCTGTCACTCCCTCCTAATCCACGGCAGACAAGCTTTCTCTATGAAAGGCTTTAAATCCCTGCCTCCAGGAAGACACGTGCCTTCAGCCAATCACAGCCAATGACAATGATGTCATTGAATGGCTGTGATAGGCTGTGTTTCTGGAGGCAGGGATTTCAAGCCTTGAAAGTTGTAATGCCTTCCCTGTCTTTATATTGGCCAAAAAAAAAGCGCTAACGTCTCAGGGAAGAAAGTTTAATTTACCAGAACACCGCATGGTGTTCGTTACGAATAACGAACATCCCGAACACCCTAATATTCGCACGAATATCAAGCTCGGACGAACGCGTTCGCTCATCTCTAATCACTACTTTTGTTAAATGCATAGAAGTTTCTGGTAAATCATGGATTTCATTAGATTACGTATTGTAGACACTTGTGTTTGGCATTGTTCTCTGACAATTCTTCCCTACTTGCCTTTTTTTGATGGGTTGTGCACAGGTTATTGCAGTGACAGGAGAAGATGCTGTGTCAGCTAAAAAATGCAGTTGTTCAGCGTCTTGCTCTGTTTTCCTGAGGCCATCAGACTTTGACATCTATACTCTTGGGTTGAGATATTTCTGACTTGGTGTTGGGCTCAATGCCATTTGTACAGATGGATATTGGTAGCAACAGGAAGCCAGACATCTAAAACTATTTTGATTTAGGGAGAGGTTCCAAAACGTGAGAGTACAGACAGATATCTATGCTAAAAAGGCATTTTCTCTGGTTCTCTGACCACAAACTGAATATTTGAATAAAAATCCGGATTGTATATTTTTGATTTATTATTGGTTGTAGAAAACACATCCGCAGGAGTAATGGGCTCATCTTGTAAATTGGTGAGGGCTGGAGTAGGTAATTGTTCAAACCTAATTTCCAAAGGCAAAGCTCGTTGTCCGATGCTGTACAGAAGATTAACTTGATTGGAAGTAATAGGAATAACCGGAGTATTTTCTATAGTAAGAATATTGGAAAAAATGTTTCTTCGCCTTTAATAGTTAAATGCATTTATTGACATATTTGATCGTCTGATACAGGTTCATATTACAGGGGGGGGGGCAAATATGGGACCTTTCAAAAGAAGAGATAACTGTGTAGAATTCAAAATTCTTGCTGATAGATTTGCAAATAGTAAAACATTGTTCACGCGGGGTGTTTGTGGTTGCGTTTCCACATGTAGTAGTTTTTTCAGGTTTAACAATTAACCTAAGATTTATAACCTACAATATCCTTCCTCTCCAGAAAGGGGACATGATGTCTTTCTGGAGAGGAAGGATATTATAGGTTATAAATCTTAGGTTAATTGTAGAGCGAACGTACTCGTTTCGAGTAATTACTCGATCGAGCACCGCGATTTTCGAGTACTTCCGTACTCGAGTGAAAAGATTCGGGGGGTGCTGGGGGGCAGGGGGAGGAGTGGGGGAGCAGGGGTTGGCAGCGGGGAACAGGGGGGAGCCCTCTCTCTCTCCCTCTCCCCCCCCCCACTCCCCGCTGCAACCCCCCCCCCCCCCCACTCACCCACAGCGCCCCCTGAATCTTTTCGCCCGAGTATGGAAGTACTCGAAAATCGGGGTGCTCGGGCGAAAAAGGGGCGTGGCCGAGTAGGTTCGCTCATCTCTAGTTAATTGTTAATCTGGGTATACAGGCAGGTAGGAACTATTAGGGGTTGATCCAGGGAACTGTCTGATTGCCATTAGGGAGGCGGGAAGGAATTTTTTCCCCAAAAGGGCTAATTGCCTTCTGCTCTTGGGTTTTTTTTGCCTTCCTCTGGATCAACAACACAGGAGGATAAACAGGCTGGACTAGATGCACATTGTCTTCATTCAACAAACTATGTTACTATGTTTTCTACCGACTCTCTGTTGCCTTTCTGTTTTGATGGATTTTTTCCAGTTTGCTGGGCGTTTGTAGAGGAAAAATAAGCAGCCTGGAGAGCTGAATGAGAACGAGCATTATGTTTGTATGACGCCACAAATAATTGGAAAACTTCATCTGCATCTGAAAAATCAGTTTGTACATCAGACATATCCGTATCTGAAGAAGAAAAGCTCACACTTTTGTTGTGGGTATTAGATTTCTTTAAATAGATTTGGGCTTCTTGTTGGGTGTTTTGCGCTCTAAGCGCCAAGTATACACAGCGTTAGTCTGATAGTCACCTGTGTCTTGTTCAGACTTGGGTTATTTGATAGAAGTAATATAATCCTCTAGTTTAGAGAGGTTCTCGTGTAAAGATTTGTGCAATGCCATATAATGTTTATGGGTTGGATATAAATGTAGTGAAGATTGAGTCTCCTGGATGAGTGAATCAAGGTGCTTAAGTTTCTCGTGTTCAAAAGAGATGATCAGCTGCATCAAATCAAAATAACATGTAGGAAGTATATCGTTCCACTGAACCAAAAAAGATACAGCTTATTCAAATGTGAGTCTCTTTGATTTGTGAGCCACGGGGTATAATTTTTTAAGTGATATAATGTTCTAAAGTAGTAAATTCCCACCAAATATGTGTTTGCTGTGTCATCTGTTTTTCCAAGGTGTTCATGAGGCTTTTTACATTATTATTAGCATATTAGACTTTCAGAAAACTGTTCAACTTTATTTAAATGTGCCAGGTTATTTAAAACTGGAAATGACACAGCAGACGAAATATCCAATGTAGATGAAATATCCAATGTAGCAGAAGTCATAAGCAACAAATCGCTGTCAATAAAATATTAACTTCATGATAATATGGAGTATGGCAAGAATTACATATATATGTATAGAACCAATATCGAATGGGTGCTTATAAACACTGGAAACTTAGTGTGTGTATATGTGTGCGTATATATATATATATATATATATATATATGTGAGTGTGTATATATATGTATATATATAGATATATATAAAATTTAGTAAAAAGTTACAATACAGCCCACCAAAGGTCTTGATGCATGTCATGGTTTACCACAGTGGGATCATAAATGCTGTAAAAAATATACCAGTATCTAAAAACAGATATGACTATTTGGCACAATCTAAATGACAATGCAATTGTGTGACGCAGTTCACACAACGCCAGACACACCCTGATGCTACATCTAATTTTTCTCCAGTTTTTTATACTAGCAGAGCTGTGTGTGGGATACGCGCAAGTAGCAGAGCTGTGTGCGTGTGACATGTGCATGTACCAGAGCTGTGTGTGTGTGACGTGTGCATGTAGCAGAGCTGTGTGTATGTGACGTGGGCATGTAGCAGAGCAGTGTGTGTGTGATGTGTGCAAGTGAATAAACCCAATCGCGCGTCTTTGTAGCCCGTGTTAATAAGGCCAATATATTAATACATAATGTGTAAGGTGGTTCCCCTGTAGAAACGTTACTATGCCACTGCCTTTCATGGACTGTGTAACTACAAACGGGAGAGCAAATATGTGCACCACCTCAGCATGCAGGCAGCCAAATGAGGGAGCCAGTTACACCCATGGAGGACACCGATGAGACAGCCACTCGCACAACCTCCTAATATAGATGGGGGTGGCTGCTTGGTGTATACATGCATTTTTATCTGCTTCTACTTCCTAGTTATTGTTTTCCCTGTAGTAACTAGCATTAAAAATGCATCAATTATCTACATTTCAGTGGCAACCGTATTCTCTTTGGATTACTGGAGATGTCCCTTCATTTACACTGCCATACCTGTTTATTTGGCTGACTTGGCTCTCTTTATTTTTGGATGTTTGCAGTTCATATTCAGATAATTTGAAGGAATTTTTAGAAAATGGCTGTCAATTACCTCTTTTCTCATAATATCTTTAGTTTTGATGGTAGATATTTTTTACAACTAACCGGAGCTAGCATGGGTATGAAGTTTTCACCATCTATCGCTATTATATTTATGGTCTGTTGGGAACATCACTATCTTTTTAGTGATTGTAATCCCTTTTCAAAGGACATGATCTGGTATGGCCACTACATCGACAACCTCTTAGTTATGTGGGCCGTTAGTGTGGCAACTTTGTCAGATCTACAATTTTATTTTAATAACCCTTTCAACGTAAAGTTTTCTTTTCCATATGATTATAGTCATATTTCATTTTTAGATTTGTGTCTTGCAGCTTGTGTCACTGGAGGTTCAGTTAAAATGTGTAATAATAATAATCTTTATTTGTATAGCGCCAACTTATTCCGCAGCTCTTTCAGGCATGGATAAATGCAAAACAATACAACAACTACAATGTGAGGTACATTGGGTTAGACACAAATGGGTTGGGGGTGGTACAGGAGGTGCAGGGGGTGGGGAACACAGGCAATAGGAAATTTCATGTACAGATCATTTATATGAAGGCAAACAGGGTGGGGCACCATAGGGAGGGGCGAGGGACTAGGTCAGGAGATTTGGTATGCTTCCCTGAAGAGGTGCGTTTTTAAGGCATGTCTGAAATTTCGTGCATCGGGAATTGTCCGGATGCCTTGGGGTAGAGCATTCCAGAGGATGGGTGCTGCTCTGGTGAAGTTCTGTAGGCGAGCATGTGAGGTTCGTATTACAGGGGTGTTTAGTCTGAGTGTGTTAGCCGATCGGAGTGAGCAGGCTGGGTGGTGTACTGACAGTAGGGAGGCGATGCATGGTGGCGCAGCGCCATGCAGAGCTTTGTGAGTGAGGTAGAGGAGTTTAAATTTAGTTCTGCAGTGGATGGGCAGCCAATGCAGCGACTGGCATAATGCAGAGGCGTCTGAATAACGACTGGGTAGAAAAATGAGCCTAGCTGCTGCATTTAGTATGGATTGGAGTGGAGCGAGTCTAGTGCGGGGGAGGCCGATGAGTAGCGAGTTGCAGTAGTCAAGCCGGGAATGGATAAGGGCAACCACGAGTGTCTTTAGCGTGTCCGTGGTTAGGAACGAACGTATTTTAGCAATATTTCTGAGGTGCATGTGGCATGTTTTGGCCAGAGATTGGATATGGGGGGTAAAGGAGAGGTCAGAGTCCAGTGTGACCCCAAAGCATCGGGCATGCCGTCTTGGGGTTATGATGGTGCCAGACACTGGAATGGAGATGTTGAGGGGAGGTCGGTTAGAAGGTGGAGAGACAAGGAGGTCAGTTTTAGAGAGGTTTAGTTTGAGAAAAAGGGAAGACATAGTGTTAGAGACAGCGGACAGACAGTCGGTGATATTTTGGAGGAATGGTCCAGAGATCTCACAAGAGGAGGTGTATAGTTGGATGTCGTCAGCGTAGAGATGGTATTGGAGGCCAAATTTGGGGATGGTTTGTCCAATTGGGGCAGTATAGATAGAGAAGAGAAGGGGACCAAGGACCGAGCCCTGGGGTACCCCATCAGCGAGAGAAAGTGTACTTTTATAGAACGTGCTATATGTGACATCTTTTCATCCGTTACATGTAATCAAAAGTATACCAGTGAGGGAGTTGCTCAGAACAAAGTGGAATTGTTCCTCATCATAAGTTGGACACTAATTTTGACTGGGTTATAAACAAACTTTCCTGCTGTAAATATCTACATTGGGCAATTAATAGAGCTAAGTCCATTGTTTATTCCAGGGACCTCTCTGAATTAATTGATGCAACCCCTTCTAGAATTGTTAAATCCAATTCTTCTATTGTTTTTTCCACCCCCATACAGCTGAGAGTTCTGTCAGGTTTGTCAGATAATCCGCAAGCATCTTCCTATTTTGCGGTTGGTTCCTGTTTTTGCCATAGTACTTGATGCTGGTTTCCGGTGCATAGCTAAAAAATGCTCCAGCCCTGGGTCAAATATTTCCCAGTATAATTCTTGACAACTCTATTTCTATGGCAACGTGAATATAGATTTGTACAGATCTGGGCATTCCATTCCTTTTATCAGGTTATAAAATGTGAATGTTCTCAGTAAGCGAAACCAGGTAATCTTGTAGATATGATACCTTTTAATGGCTAACGAAAATGCATGATGTTATAGTGAGCTTTCAAACCTACTCAGGGTCCTTCCTCGGAATAAATAAAATAGATCCGAAGACGCATGCATATATATATGAAAACGCACAGACCTGGTGAGATTAATTTGCACTTAGAAAAATATCAAAACAGGATGAGCAGAAGAGTAAATATTAGTCCACTGATAAGGAATGTGAAGGTTTTATGGTCTATAAATTGGTGTTAGGGGGTCACCAGGCCAGTGTGTTATCTTTGCTCCAGATTTCTCATATTTTCCACTGATGCAAATATCCCCCTTCAAGGTTAATTCCATTTTTGAGAGTATCAAGGATAGTTATAAACTTGTACTCCCAAATTCTTCTGTGATGTTGAGATTTGAAATAGCCTTTTAAGTATAGTAGTATAATAACTTTCATATGTTCTATGTTCTGTTGGTGACTTGAAAATGTTCTATCACAGATAATTCTGTCTTTTTCTCTTTAATTGTGAGGCGATAAGATCTCATCCTGTCCTTCAGTTTTTGTCCTGTTTCTCCAACATAAAGGCCCCCAACAGGACATTTACTGCACAGGATCAGGTACACAACATCAGACTTGAAACATGTGAATGTCCCGGGATCTTATAGTCCTGCTGTGTGTTGGGGATTTGTATCCTCTCCGCGGTCAGTACATGTGAGCAGGTCTTACAGCTCCTTACCTTACAGGGATAAGTTCCTTTTTGTGTTTCGGAGGGTAATGCACTCCTGATTATAAAGTTCCTCAAATTTATCCCATCTGAGGTACGTGGGCCGATCAATTTGTGCTGGGGCAATTGTGGGGGGTCACTATTTGTGCTGGGGCAATTGGGGGATCACTATTTGTGCTGGGGCAATTGGGGATCACTATTTGTGCTGGGGCAATTGGGTGGATCACTATTTGTGCCGGGGCAATTGAGGGTCACTATATGTGCTGGGACAATTGTGAGAGGACACTTTTTGGTTTTGGGTGCATTTCTGGGAGCGGTTTTGGGTGCAAAGATGGATGGATGGCAAATGGATGGATGATAGATGGATGGATGGATGCATGGTTTTAACTTTTTTTTGTACTAATGCTGCCCATTCATTGCGGGGCCAGGAGAGACGGCTGAGGAGTTCAATGGAGGTGGGAGGGGCCTGGGCAGGAGCTGGGTGGTGCCAGGAGAGTGCTTTTAGTGTTCTGCGGTCATCAGGAGCGCGCACACTGAGTGGGAAGGTGCAGGGCATTGTGGGAATGTAGGAGAATGGCGCCATCTTTGAAAGTTGATTACAGCATCAGTTTACAAAGTAGGAAACAGACATTACAGCTGATATGACTGCTGTTTTGAACCCCTGTATGCTGTGCTTTACAATGTTTAGTGAAAGGAAAGCAATATTTTTCTAAAAAAATTTCACCCTGCGTGGCCGGACAACTCCTTTAAAGACGAGGAAACCAAAAAAGTGCAATTCTGGCATTCCTTTTTTTTTTATTTATGTCGTTCACCGTGCGGGGTAAAAAGAAACATTAAGAAAAAAATATCTGTACTCCGAATTGCCGCGTTGAGAAAGAAGATAAATGACAGGTACGCACAGGGTCAGATTCCACTGCGGAATCTCGCATGCGGAATTCAACCCGTTCGTGTGCAGGTGGCCTTAATCGCTCTCCCTGTGGTGGAGATCCTCATTGCAGAAAATTGCACATGGAGCTTTTGCTATTTATTTGACATACTTGTGCCCCTTTTGGTCTAAATCGAAAGTTGGATCAGATTGTGCATTATTTATTTTTATATTTGTGTTTTTTCGTCTGTTTTTGCCCTTGTGTCTTTTGTCTGTTTTGATGATTAGTTTAGGTACTTTTCTAAGGCCCAATGTCCACGTGCGGATTTAATTTTTAAAATCCACGCGTGGCCCCCCACAAGGGAGATCCGCGTGTCTTGCTGCCCATAGTTATGCATAAGCATCTGTAGGACAGCTAAAAGCATGCGGATGCGATTTTTTTAATTTTTTTTTCCCCGGCACGTGGGTTGCACGCACGGGAAGAAATCGCAGCATGCTCCATTTTCCTGTGGATCTCCCACACAGACGGCTCCTGCAGCTTCCATTGAAGTCAATCGAAGCCGTCCATTCCTGCGGCACACCCGCAGCTGTTTTTGTGCTGTGGATACGTGGAAGAGCAGGAGTTTCGAAAAAAAAGTGTGCACGGCACGTTGCCAGCATGCCGGGCAGAAAAAAGAGCCACCTGCGACGGAGGGGGAGACCCGCAGCGTCCGGACAGGTGAGTATTCCGTCATTTTCCTCCCCATGTCTGCAGGCGCGCATGGATTCTGCTGCGGGAATTCATTAGTGGAATCTCTGCGTGCAAGTGGACATTAGGCCTGTCTGAATGTGTGCCAACACCTGTGTGCTATGAATAAGGACTGCATGTCAGTCTGAAATGTGTCAAAGGTTTTAAAAACATAAATATTACAAGCTGTATTGTCTATCAGAGCTTATAATCTATACATAACAGGAAAATAACCAAGTCTAATAAACCACTAAAACGATCAAACTATGCAGAGACGGTTTCCACCCATCTGCCTCCATTCACTGAAAGCAAGCATTTGTTCATAGCTAAACAATCACCTGTTTTACAAAGGATGACAGTTTCTTGCATGTTAGTTCAGCTAAAAACCAAGTGACTCCAACAAGTGATTGATTTGTCCTTCAGTGCCCTGACGGTGGCAGCTTCTACACCGAGTGACTGTTGCCCAAATTAGCTGTTTCCAGTGGCGATTCAGGCGATAATTACCACTTGTAAAAGATGCCTTAAAGAGGTTTTCCGATTGCCTAAAATTGCTCCACAGCAACTTTGTTTGTCCTGCTGACCAGAACATGTGATTGCTGCAGCCAATCACTAACCACAGCAGCAACCTTCTATAGCCAGTGATTGGCTGCAGCAATCACATGTGCGGCTCAGCAGCAACTAGGAAGTACAGAATGGCTCTGGAGCAAATTTTAAATAATGGGAAAACCCCTTTAAGTGTATGACTTTGTGGAAACAATAGTGATCAGAGAAAGAATATTGCTAGCCAGCTGGTGAAGGCATGTAAAGAAAGCGAGACTGAGGCAAATGTAATACACTTTTCACACTACAATAACCATCCATGCCAAAATTTTCACCAGCATGTAATCATAGTGTTCTGTTTGGGACCAAACCGACATTTTAAAGGATAACACGCATATTTTAATCTAAGGGGATAAGTTGATAATTAACACCTATTCACATGTGTTGGACTGGATATGTGCTTGTTCATGAAGTAAATACATTCCCAGTAATTACATTGTGTGAGGTAAAAAAAGTTGCTTCTAGCTACTTAACTTGAGTGTTTCCAATGCTGATATGCTGTAAAACAACATAGGGGCTGTTTTCTGGATATGTTGTTTCACTCTCTCTCTTTTTTATAAACTGAAGACTATGAAAAATTCAGTATCTGCTTTTTTGTATGAAGTGCAAAACGAAGCTAGACTAAACAAGACATAGATGAGGAAGTGTTGGTTTAGAAAAATAACTTCTACAGATATCTTTAGTAATGGGACCACTAGGGAACACTTTCCTGTGGCTGTTGTTCAGGCGCTGATGTAAGCATATCTGCTTCTGCTGCATAGAGCACTGAGTATCATAGGCCATACTATGCAGACTAGGCTAAAATAATAATAATTCTATAAAAAGTTGCTGAAAAAGGTACATCAGTCAGTTGTTTTTAATCCTGTATGACAAAGTGGGGGATGTCAGTGCAATGGACTGTAAAGGAATTGACTCCCACACACAAGGTTCTGGTTCTGGTCACACCAGATTTTATTTACGTACTTTAGTCAACAGTGCATAAATAAAGTACCAGACCTGTCTTACCACTGATTAAACACTCAGCATCTCTAGCTGACAAAGGTGTAAGCCTGCTGTCTGACTCAACACCCAAACACATTTGGTTTCATACCACACTTCCTGGCTCCCACAGGCAGACTTCAACTGTTTCTCTTCCCTGTTTCTCTTCCCAAGCTGGAAGCATTCTAGGACAAGCACAGGAGGCTCTTATTACCCTCTTTCGGTTTGATTCCCACAGTCCCGGAGCATATTAACTATAGAAAAACCTCAAAACACTAAACACATTTTTCCTGAACAAAAATTCAGGACACAGACTATTTTGGTGAAAATAGCCAAGGCAGCTTTAGTAACCAAAATAAAGCTTCAATAATAACCACACGTTAACATTGACTGCCCCTGGCGGAACAGCATATACTACAGGTCACCATCTTGGCGCCTATTTCTCGTTCACAGCCATGTATTTGAGCAACCCCCTCCCAACAGCTGAAGTGACCCTAAGGAGCATCTTCCCACCTGCCACACACAGCTGGTTGGATACTTTCACACCAGTTGCAGCCCCCAACCAGGAACTAAGGCCTCTTCTATACGCTCCTGTAAGCTGTTATTAAAAATATTCTGGCCTATTTCCGTCAAGTGCACCCCATTAGATTGGAAAAACTGTGTAGCCCTTCCTTCCAAATACTGGTGCCAAACCACTACCCCCAAATTGTAAATAATTGGCGCTATTGTCCCTAGCTGGACAAATGTATAACTTACAGGCATTTGACTGGCACTTGTCAACCACATTGATTTAGTGCCCTGTCAAACACAGCCAGGATGCTCCCACCCAGTCCACAACTAATGCCACCAAAGCCCTGCTAAAAATGGCCAAAAACTGAAACCTTGTGCTTTGCCATTTTCGTGAACCAACCAAGACCCCAAGGGACTCGCAGGCCTCCGAGATTGATGATCATAGCATGTGGCTACCTGGCACTGTTGTTTATCATTGGTTGCCATCAACATTATGTCAGCACCCTTACCTAATTGGTCTGTTTTGGATTGCATCAAGAAAATTTGAATTAGATCACAGAGGACTACCACATTCTTATTTTGCAGTGGCTGTTTGAGTAGGTTGCAAAGGCTCACTGGCTCGGAGACCCAGAAAGCGCTAAAAACCGCCCCCAGAATTGCAACCCAAAAGAAAGGAAATTAAACTCAGAAGAGCACACTTCTGATAATACAGTAATAATCTGTCTGAAGATTTCAGCTGTTACAGTCCATCTCAAATCCAAGGTTTTGGTCCCTCTATTCAAACCCTTCAAGGCTTGTCGCACCCAAAAACCTATGGTACCATCAGGCAGTCCCACCCATTTCAACTAAAATGTAACCATTGTTAAATTTTTTAGCCACACTAGAGGCCTTCAGTTCTTTAGCAATTTGTCAAACCACAAGCTGCTTCACCCAGTGCTCGATTTCTTGCAGAATCGCTAAGGATCTTGGCCTTCAAAAATGTTGTCCAACTCCTCCCAAACACAAGCACAATATGGCCAATCCCTCTTAACCAGGGATGACTGCATCAGAAAGTCAATGACTGCTCAATAATCTTCAACAGATCTTCTCGCCATGGAGTGCCAAGCTTGCTCAACTCCGTTGTTGCTGCCCACATCCTGGACCGCTGTTGATGGGATAATGTTATGTTCGTATGGGCTAGTGAGCACCAGGCCCACACGAACTTTACCAAGGATAGGGAACACCAGGTGAAACAACCACCCATTAACACCTCTCCATATCTTCTACAAAGGAAGATAACCAAGAACCTACCTGAGTGGGGACATCACCCCAATACACTAGTAGCAGATGTTAATGCTATAAATGGCAGGTATTTGTTGATATTTTGGCCAAAATATGGAAGCTAGAAAATATTCATGGAAGTCATGTTTCTCGAGATCAAGCTTCTCGCTGATGCTCACTAAGTTGTCAACTGCATTTTGTTCTTCTGCCTGTAGCTTCGCTAAACCAGGGGAGTCATGGACAAACATGGAGCACAGTTTCTTCCAAACCCTGTTCATGGTGGTGGTGGTAAGTTCACCCCATTAAGCATCAATGTTCTTTATGGCATTATAGATAGTTAAGTTCTTCCAAAATTCACGCAATGTCATTCCAGAATCACCCTCAGTTGCATTCAGTGCCTGACGAAACGTGCGACAGAGATAATATTTCTTGAAGGTTGCAATGGCCCCCTGGTCCATTGGCTGGAGTAGGGAGGTAGTGTTGGGTGGCAGGAAAACTACTTTTGTATTTGAATGAAAATTATCCAGGAAAGGCGGGTGGCCCAGTGCATTATCTAAAAGGAGGAGAATGTTGAAGGGAATGTTCTTATCCCAGCAGTACCTCTCCACCTCGGGGATGAAATAGTGATAAAACCAGTCTTGAAACATAGCAAGAGTGACACAGGCTTTTCGGTTACTCTTCCACGCAACAGGAAATGAGGCCTTAGCTATATTTTTCAGGGCTCTTGGGTTTTCAGCATGATACACTAACAATGGCTTGATCTTCATATCTCCTGCGGTATTACCGCCAAGCAGTAGTGTCAGTCTGTCCTTTGTGGGTTTGAAGCCAGGCATCTACTTCTCTTCCTTACTGATGTATGTTCTGTCTGGCATCTTCTTCCAATAAAGACCTGTTTCGTCAACATTAAATATTTGCTGTGGTGAAAACTCACCTTCTTCAATGATTTCTTTAAGTGTTGCGGGGAACTCCTGGGATGCTACCGTGTCTGCGCTTGCAGCCTCTCTAATCACCCTTACATTATAGAGATATTACATGCCTAAGGCCTCGGTCGCACGGGCGATTTTTCGCACGATTTGCGCATGGGATCTGCGATTTTATAGAACCATTGCTTTGCAATGGTATCGGACACATGGGCGCTTTTTATGCGCTTGTCCAATAAATTATAGGACACAAGAAATCGCAGATCGCGCCTATCTGCGATTTCTTGTGTTCTCTATAAGCGCTCAATGGGGCCGGCGGCAGCAGCGCCGACCCCATTGAGAACATATACTGCACAAATCATTCTCCTCTGCCACAGCTGTAACAGCTGTGACAGAGAAGAATGATGTTTGCCCATTGAATTCAATGGAGCCGGTAATACAGCCGGCTCCATTGAAAGCAATGGGCTGCCGGCGAGCGCGGGATGAATTTTTGGGAAGGGCTTAAAAATATAAGCCCTTCCCTGAAAATCATCCAAAAATGTGTAAAAATAAAAAAATATATATATACTCACCTTGTCCCTGCAGCCGGAGTTCAGCCACGGCCGGTCGGCAGTTCTCCTGAACTGCTCTGAGTAGTATTCAGCAGGCGGGGATTTAAAATCCCCGCCTGCTGAATGGGCTGCCTTTGATTGGTCACAGCCCTCACCAATCAAAGGCAGCTCTCACTCACCCATTCATGAATTCATTGGCTCAGCACAGGGACCAATCAGGGGCAGCTCTCAGCTATTGAATGACAGCTGAGAGCTGCCCCTGATTGGTCCCTGTGCTGAGCCAATCAGAGGCAGCACTCACTCACCCATTCATGAATTGCTGCCTCTGATTGGCTCAGCACAGGGACCAATCAGGGGCAGCTCTCAGCTATTGAATGACAGCTGAGAGCTGCCCCTGATTGGTCCCTGTGCTGAGCCAATCAGAGGCAGCACTCACTCACCCATTCATGAATTCATGAATGGGTGAGTGAGAGCTGCCTCTGATTGGTGAGGGCTGTGACCAATCAGAGGCAGCCCATTCAGCAGGATTTTAAATCCCCGCCTGCTGAATACTACTCAGAGCAGTTCAGGAGAACTGCCTGCTGGCTGCGGCTGAACTCCGGCTGCACGGACAAGGTGAGTATATATATATTTTTTATTTTTACACATTTTTGGATGATTTTTAGGGAAGGGCTTATATTTTTTACCCTTCCTGAAAATTCATCCTGCGCTCGCCGGCAGCCCATTGCTTTCAATGGAGCCGCCTGTATTGCCGGCTCCATTGAATTCAATGGGCTGGGCAGCGCTCCTGTGATCGGGCCCGTTTCAAAGGAAATGCGGCTAGGAGCAGATTTTTCCGGCGATTTTTCGGCCCCTGTCACGCGATTTGCGGATGCGCATCCGTCATGCGATCCACAAATCGCGGCAAAAACGCCCATCTGACCAAGGCCTAATAGTAATATGCCTTACAAGCCTCTAAAAGACATGAATCACCAAATGGTACATTTTGAACGTACAATTTGTCCTGCAAAAGAAAAGCCTCTCAGTACTGTTGACAGAAAAAAATGTAAGGTGTCTTTGAATATGACAATGCAAAAATATATCTTTTTAAAACAATGTAAAAAAGTAGCCAAATATTAAAACAAATGTTTGGTCTTGACATGCAGAATTAATTAAACATATTTTAAGCGCTGTGGAATAAGTTGGCGTTATACAAATAAAGATTATTATTATACTGCACAGTAAAGGTCATAAGAAAAAAAGCTGAAAAAAACATGCTAGAACTGCAGATTTGTTTACTTTGTAGAGAAAAAAATGGAATAAAAAAGTGATTTGAAATATGCATTTCCAAAAATTGGATAAATGTAGACTAGAGTTCATCCCACAAAAACGAGCCTTCATTGTGTTCTGTTCATGGAAAAATAAAATTGTTATAGCTCTTGGAATGAGATGAGACAAAAGCAAATCTTAAAAAAAATAAAATACGTTTTTTCAATTTACATAAATGGCAAAACATAATCTGTATACATTTGGTATCACTGGCATCATGCTGACCCTGAGGATAATGTTACCACATTATTTATTCTGCATGCTCAACACTATAAAAATAATTTTAAAAAATGGAATTTCTTTTTTTTTTCCAACCCACTCACCCCAAAAAAGTTAAACAATGCATTATACGTATCCAAAAATAATGTAATTAAAAATGCGACTTGTCCTGCAAATGAAACGAGGAAAAAAATGAAAAAATTGATTAGTGATTAGGGGCCTAAAATGGGTCCGTCATTAAGGTTAATATAAGCCACCCCTTCCCAGTTCCCGCTGTCACAATATAGTCCGTGTTGTTCACTTCACATTTTAGTGGTTTAATGTTATAGCTGATTGGTGTGTAGAGTTTGCAACAAACTCATACGTAATTGCTCTGTTTTTGTGAATCTGGAGCATGTCCTCATCCTTAAGAATTCAATGTAAATTTGTATAAAATTCTTATTTTTTTAAACCCCAGAACTTACTAAAGAATATATGTCCAATTTACTTAAAACGTTTACTTTCCAAATGATTTTCCTACTGAGACTTCATAAAGGGCAAGCAGTGTTTCAGTATATATTTGCATTCATAAATCATGATTTTCCATATTGAACAGTGTTACAGTATTCCATCAACATGTTTCGTAGGCACACAGAGGTCCCATCAAACATTTATTAACATTTTCAATGAATACATACATCCTCCTAAAGAATAGAACATTTGATACAGTAATTCTCAAATTGTCTTGCATCAATAACTTTAATATATTGACCTACCTGAAGGTAGAAAAAAAGCAGAGCGCTTTCTTGGATAGTACATATCATTACTGTAATAAGCAGGTGCAAAATGGACACTCACCTCATTGTGTTCTGTAGGCACAACTACTTTCAAACCTGTATGACAAATCTCATGGGTATGTAGCATCAACTTGGAAACTGTTCCTGACAGATCCAGGGCTTGAAATCCACAATGCACATAAAGAAAAAAAATAAGTTATGCGCTCCTCCTTGGATGATTGATGGTCCGATAGAGGTCTCTGACATCCTGGCAATGCAATATAACTGCTTTATTACAAATAGTGTAAGATGCTTTTCGGTGCTTATGTTCCTTCCTCAATGTTTCTGTGAGTTTGAGAATGGAGTTCAAGGTTTGATATGCGTCTTCTGTGACACTTTGTAATATAACAGTTATTTTGCATTGTTGTGATGTAAGTGACCTTCACTAGAACATCCATTATCCACTAGAGAGCGTATATCCTCGGTTGGTCTGGTAGAGATTTAAAAGTAGTCTGCTGTAAGAGTGTGACGGCATTGTGCCATTGAAATCCAAAAGAATCAGTACACTAGATTTCCAAAGACCTGTAAAGAAGTTCATTTTGTCATTAACAATCACTATCAAGTGTTTTATTCTCCTAGTATCCCTACGGTTTCAGGGCAAATTTATGTATGTCCTGGTACTGAAGGGACACACAGAAGGGTAAAGTATATTACCTGATGTTGTTGTTCACTGCTCACAATTCATAGGTTTGGTATCCTGCTTTCACTTGTCCAAAATGGCAGCTGCAATTTTCTAGGTGCCTAATGCACATTATATACTATTCTCTGTCCGCCACTGATCATGTGAACAAAGCTGGCAAATCAGAGAGCAGGTATAGTACATTAGTAGTCTAGCATTACCAATATACCGTAGGGATTAGTTAGTCTGAAAAATTGCATTGGCCATCTTGGATGGCAGAAAATGAAACTGATAACAATTTTAACACTACATGAGGGTTGGAGGTACCCCCATGCGGTTGTCACTCTCATTCCTTTCTCAACCGTTGAAGATGACAGAAGACCCCACCTAGCTCTCAAGCACTCATATGACTAGACAAACTGGTTACTTTTTCCAGACATGTCCCAGCCACTTGCAGACATTAACCAGTTACATGCTGCAGCTGTGCAATACACATAATAGCAGACAAGACACTTTGCACAATGCATCCACATAAAAGACATGACATGTATGACAATTATGGAGGGGCCAGATATACACACTTCGGGTCACTACATAAGAGTTAAAGTAGTAATGTCTGTCACCCTCATTTAGAATAGCTAGATAGGTTGGCATTTCCTATACATGTAGAATATTGAACTTTTTTTTATCTCACTCCCCTAATAAAATTTGGAATTGACTTTACAACACGGTTGTGATCCAGGAGGATGCTGCAGCTGCTCTATGCTTGGTGCCTTGAGCTTCCAAGCGTTTGCTATAGTACCTACATTTTATGTCTCCTAATTTCATTCCACCTGACCTACAACTCTATGTATTTTATTACTACACCATGTAGAAATGAACAAAGTTTGAAATGACTAAATAATTATTTCAGGTTAATTCTAGATACTAAAGCAAGGTTTAACTAAACAAAGACTTACATCTGTAGCTGCTACACAGGTTTTAGAAACTGTTTCCTTTTCTTTCTGTTGTAGCACTAATTGGATTTGCTCATAATTATGCATTTTTCGTACAGATCATAACTACACAGTTAATCCTTCCAGAGGCATTTTCTACTTCATTTGATCGGATGCGTTATATGGTTCTTGACACATTCAGCACCAAATTAGATGTCTGTCTGTATTGTCGTCAAATGAAATTACTGTGCCACATCGCATATGAAAGCAAACTTTGACATTACCTCAAACAAAACAATCATCCATAATATCAATGTATTTACATTATTCTGGAGGCACTGCATGAACAGACCTGTCGTTTATAGACCTCTTTTTAATATGCCCTATTATGGCTAAGCTACTTGGTACAGAATGAATTTCCATTAGTTATCTTAGACAAGACTTCAGGAAGCCGTTAACCCCTTAGTGACGAAGCCTGTTTGCGCCTTAGTGACGGAGCCAAATTTTGGAAATCTGACATGCGTCGTTCAACGTAGCATATCTCCGTAAAGGCTTTACATATCCAAGTGATTCTGACATTGTTTTTTCGCAACATGTTGTACTTCATTTTGGTTGTAAAAAGAGACCGATATAATTTGTGTATATTTATTAAAAGCGCCAAAATTGGGAAAATTTTGAAAAAATTGTCATTTTTTTCACTTTTTTCACATTTTCAACTGTAATATCTCAAATATGTCCAAACATACTGTACAAATTTTTGATAAGATATATATTTCCATCTGTTTACTTTATTCTGAATGCACATTTGAAAAACTTTTGTGTTTTTTAACCATTTAGATGACGTACAAATTAAAATTACTTTTCAGCATTTTGAGGAACACTTTGTTTTCCTGCACCAAGCCAAGTTTGCAAAGGCTCATGAGTGTCAGAATAATAGATACCCCCCCAAATGACCCCATTTTAAAAACTACACCCGTTAATGTATCCACTGAGGGGTGTCATGAGTATTTTGACCCCACCGTTTTTTTTCAGGAATTAATTGAATTTAGAGGAGAAAAAATAAAATTTCATATTTTTGCAAATATGTCATTTTAAAGACCTATTTTTTCCTATAGTGCCCATGAAAATTAGGATTTACACCCCAAAATGGATACCCCCGTTTCTCCCGTTTTCAGAAATATACCCATTGTGGCCCTAATCTTATGTCTGGATGCACAACGGCACCCAAAATGAAAGGAGTAGTCAATGTCTTTCAGAACATAAATTTTGCTTGAAGGCGTTTTAGGCCCCATAGCACTTTTGTAGAGCTCTTGAGCGGCCAAAACCAAAGAGAACCCCCACAAATGACCCCATTTTGAAAACTAGACCCCTTAAAAAATTTATCTAGGGGTGTACTAACCATTTTGACCCCACAGTTTTTGAATGAATTCAAGCAAAGCAAAAGGAAAAAATTGTGATTTTCTTTTTTTGTCAATTCTGTCATTTTAAAAACAGCTTTTTTTGTACAGCACACACATGAATGAAGCCTTGCACCCCAAAATGGATACCCCTGTTTCTCCCGTGTTCAGAAACATACCCATTGTGGCCCTAATCTTATGTCTAGATGCACAACGGGGCCCAAAACGAAAGGAGTAGTCGGTGTCTTTCAGGACATAAATCTTGCTTGAAGGCGTTTTAGGCCCCATGGCACATTTGTAGATCTCTTGAGCGGCCAAAACCAAAGAGAACACACACAAGTGACCCCATTTTGAAAACTACACCCCTTAACGAATTTATCTAGGGGTGTACTGCCCCTTTTGACCCCACAGTTTTTGAATGAATTCAAGCAAAGAAAAAGGAAAAAAATGTGATTTTCGTTTTTTTTGGCAATTCTGTCATATTAAAAACTGCTTTTTTTGTACAGCACACACATGAATGAAGACTTGCACCTCAAAATAGATACCACTGTTTGTCCCGTGTCCAGAGACATACCCATTGTGGCCCTAATCTTTTGTCTGGATGCACAACGGGGCCCAAAATGAAAGGAGTAGTCGGTGGCTTTCAGAACAGAAATTTAGCATAAAGGTGATTTAGGCCCCATAGCACACTTGTAGAGCCCTTGAGCGGCCAAAACGACAGAGAACCCCAACAAATGACCCCATTTTGAAAACTAGACCCCCTAACGAATTTATCTAGGGGTGTACTGTGTATTTTTACACTACAATTTTTGAATAAGTCTAAGCAAAGCAGTAGGAAAAAAATTACAATTTTCATTTTTTGGCAGTTGTATCAATTTAAAAACTGTTTTTTTGTACAGCACACATAGGGATGAAGACTTTCACCCCAAAATGGATACCCCTGTTTATCCCGTGTTCAGAACCATACCCCTTGTGGCCCTAATCTACTTAAAGAATACATGGCTAGGCCTATAATAGAAGGAGCACCCGTTGGATTTCAGGGTACAACGGAATAAATTCCAGGCCCCATCGCCCACTTATAGAGCCATTGAGCATCCAAAACGATAAAGAACCCCCACAAATGACCCCATTTTAAAAACTAGACCCCTTAAAGAATTCATCTAGGGGGTGTACTGCGTATTTTGACTCCACAGTATTTGAATAATCTAAGCAAAGCAGAAGGAAAAAATTACGATTTTCATTTTTTTGGCAATTTCGTCAATTTAAAAACTGTGTTTTTTGTACAGTATACATAGGAATGAAGACATTCACCCCAAAATGGGTACCCCTGTTTGTCCCGTGTTCAGAAACATACCCATTGTGGCCCTAATCTACTTACAGGAAACATGGCAAGGCCTATAATGGAGGGAACACCGGTTGGATTGCAGGGTACAACTGAATAAATTCCAGGCCCCATTGCCCACTTGTACAGAATAAAAATTGACACCTTAAAAAAATCCACTCCCCCACACACTCCGCACCCTTTTCGGCGTTCCCCAGATCTTAGATTAAAGTAATAATGTTAACTGTGTAGTATTTCCGAAGACAGAGGTAATTATGGAGGCTGGTTGGGATGGGTACATGGAGCAATAAAACCGGGTATCCCCCCTCCTTTCATGCTTTTTGGGGGTATTTTGTGACCTCAGTGGCGGGTATGGGGTGTAAAAAGTGGCGCTCTGTGAGTCTCCGTAAGCTTGATGAGGTGCGGCGGTCTCACACAGAAGGCACTTAACAAACTGCTCCTGGAACTGCATGAAGGTGAACGTTCCCGGGGCTTCTTGTAAATTACGTATTACAGGTAGCGGTCTGAATAACGCCGGGCTCAAGCAGCCGTAGGCGGAATCCGCTTGCGGAGGCCCGCAGCGGATTCCGACTGTGACCCTGCGTACGGCCGCGTAATGTACTGCGCATAACTGCCTACTCACGCAGTAAAATAGAACATGCTGCGTTCTCTTTTCTGCGAGTGGATTACACAATTCCGACCCGCTAATGTGAGCGGAATTGTGTAATCCAATGCGATTGATCTGCATATTTCCGCGGATCAGACGCATGTGGAATCCGTAATTCCTATCCGGTCATGTGAGACCGGCCAAGGTAGATCGCTACCTTTTTATCACGTGACCGGGGACCGCTCAACGAGGCCACCCGTCACTGGTCCAGGTTCTCGGCGACCATTGGTCGCTGGGAGTAAGGAGATTTTAATTT
This sequence comes from Eleutherodactylus coqui, assembly GCF_035609145.1. NCBI lineage: Eukaryota > Metazoa > Chordata > Amphibia > Anura > Eleutherodactylidae > Eleutherodactylus > Eleutherodactylus coqui. The sequence continues at coordinate 228,164,560 of NC_089838.1, read as the reverse complement.
TCCTGGGCTCCCCGACTCCTGCGCATGTGTCCGGTGTTTTACCGGCGGTCGCATGCGCAGAATCCGCGAAAGTTTACGGAGGAAGATCGCGTCGGGGTGCAAATACGGAGGCCTCCAGTAAAAAGTTTCATCTCCTCTCAAGGCTACCTGCGGGCACCGACAGCATGGAGCTGTCCCGTCCTCAGGCAAGTGGGCATTAATTCAAAGAGGACGCATAAAACTACGTCCTCTAGGATTAAAGCCCACTTGCTGAGGACGTAGTTTCCCGATGTGGCAGTCGTTAAGGGGTTAAATTAGTTAATTTATAATAACCTATCCCTATATAAACTCAAACACCTAGAAGGATTTGTTGGAATGGAATGAAACTTTCTACGTGTGATTGTAATATTGTGATAAGAAATGATTACAATATCTGAGGAAAAGGATAATTTATTGTTAAAAACTGAACACTTGGAGGGAGGCTCTAGTACCCTGTTATACCTCTTCTAGCTTGGATACAGCATGTGATATGGGCAGGCATTGAGGCTCTAGTACCCTGTTGTACTGCCTCTAGCTTGGATGTAAGATGTGATACGGGTGAAAATGGAGGCTCTAGTACCCTGTTATACTGCCTCTACCTTGGATACAAGATGTGATACGGGTGGCCATGGAGGCATACAGGTTTCATAACGATTCAAATTTGCTGTAACTGAGCCTCTATATTATGCAAACTCATAGGCTGTCAAAGTTGACATCCCAGATAGACCCATATATGTTCTATTAGCAATGCATCTGGCAATCAGGCAGAAGTGTTGTAATGTTGTGGAGGCATTCTTGTGACCCCCTTGTGTGTGCGGCCGAGCATTATCCTGCTAGAAAATGCCTTTTGGATGCCACCATGAGAGGAACACATGTGGCTGCAGGATGTCCTGAACATATCACTGAGCTGTCATTGTCCCGCGTACCACTACTAGGGGTGACCAACTGTCATATGTGATAGCCCCCCAGACCATCAAAACAACAGTAGGGGCAATATCATACATAGAAGAGAGAAGGTGCTATAACAAATATAGAAAAGGGTCACCCATTACAGCGACACACAGGATAGTTGGGCCTGCCATTTGAGACTATACTCCTTATTTCCAAATAATACAGTTTCTCTGCAGAGGACAGTTGAGTACTGGGATGGATTTCACATTGTAGTAGTAAAGGACCGGGGCTGTGGCCCCTATCTTAGCAGGCTTATCTCTATGGTATTTATGCCTCTGATACAAGAACTACTGTTCCATACCTTGTATTTATTCTTGTGATCATTTGACAAGTCACAGTCACGAGGATTCAGTATGGGTTGAGTCACTTTGTTGGCTCCAGCTACAGTGGCAAACAGAAAATTATACATTCATAATGTCCCCTAAATTTTGAACCTTGGAGCAAAAAATGGCAAAGGTAGAAAAAACATACAGAACAATTACTCATTTTTCCCAGTTATGGTGGCAATACTAATTTTTTTATGATAACAAACATCAATTTCTGTTCTTTAGGAATGAAGACGCGGTTTTCACAAGTACTGTTGCAAAAGAAAGATGGAGCAGAGCCATACAAAAGGTAAGGCATGATAACTATGTAGTCATTTCAGAAAATAGTTCAATCTTAACCATGCAGTAAGCGGATGCTCACGCCGACTCTTGATTTTTCCACTGTGGATTTGAAATCCATGTTGCATATAAAAAGCGACAGGCTGGAATCCACATGGAAACAGTGTTAAAACAGCAGCAGGTAGGTACACGTTGAGTAGTCCTATATTGAATAGTACCACGTCCGTGAGTGAATACATGGTCAGCCTAGGATATTTGCCACAGATTTCATGCCTGAACCTGTCTGAACTTTGGCTAAGTTAAAGGGGTTTTCCAGTGAAATACTATTGATGACCTATCCTATCGACATGCAGTCAGCCCCATAATAACACATAGGTCGGAGCGGAATCCTACAAACTGACATCTATAGTGCCCATTGCTTGTAACTGCAGGTCCAGCTTGCATTAATTTCTATGAGAGCCGTGCCTGCAGTTACAAGCGCTGGCCACTATACGGAGGTTGGCGCGGAGACTTCTGCTCCGACCTCTGTGTTATTGCAGCCGCTGACAACCTGTGCCCGCTCAGCTGATCAGTTTGGGGTCCCAAGTGATGGCCCCCTGGCCGATCAACTATTGATGATCTATCCTGATGACAGGTCATCAATAGTATTTCGCTGGAAAAACCCCTTTAAGCAAACACATACAACTGAACTTGACCTTGCTTGGCTTAGATTAGAAGATTTCTTCTGTAAAGTGTAGCTCAATTCAAATATACTCTATCTTATTAATAAATGGTCATCAATCCATCAGGATAACTTTTCCAATGAAAAAACGTTATTGTCCGGAAATAAACATTTGTTTATTTGTATTGTGGGGTATCGGCATTGTTAAGATGTCTCGCAGACATATTTCTGGGTTCTGTATACGTGTCAGTTTGCGCGGAAAATGAGGGTGGAGGGGAAATCGGTTAAACTGTTAGCAGAAGGTCTGCAATTAACGTTGGGTTCTTGACTGGGGTGTATATGTCCAGTCAACTGTTGTATGTTCTGTGTTTGTTTTGTGTGGATCAGAAGCACCCCGACAACCTCCCCTTGCGGGTCTCTGTTGTCGGTGTCTTTCTCATCTCGGTATTGCCCTTGAATAAGGGCAGGTGTTGGAGTTCAGTGTGTGGTAAGTTCACTCACATGTGTGGCCTCCCCTGATGGCGCGTGGTCGGATGTTATTCTCTGTTCCGCTTGTGCCGTCTGGAGAATTTTTCTCCGCCCTCTGGGCGGGCACCTCCCTCCACCGGCAAAGTCCTGGTGTTTTTGGCTTAACCTGGGTATGGAGAAAGGTTAGTCGGAGCAGCAGAAAGTGGACGAGGTGAGAGGTAGAAGGAAAAAGAAAGGCACATTAACATAGAACAATAATAAGTGCAACAGTATCCTTCGTAGCCCATATGACACATTCTACCTAGGAACTTATTATAACTAGAGTAAGCTGGTGAGCCAACTTGATCAAACCGCTCTCGCGCTGTGATCCCCGGGCGGGGAGGGAACCCGGCGGGCCGACCCCCGTACGGCCCCCAGGCCCCACCCAGCCCCAGGACCCAGCCTCCTGGCCCAAACCCCCCAATGCACAATCCCGACCAATAAAGGCTAAATACCTCTGACAACACAGAATTTACTTAAAACATTTTGCTTTAACATCCGGTGCTCATACCCTCTTCTTATGCTGGTCTGGACGTACACGGGGAGGACAGCACGAGAAGTCCCCTGTGCATTCTTGAGTATTGCGAGGAGGAGCCCGCCAGCGTCTCTTTTTCAATAACGTTACTGTTGAAAAAGACAGTGTGAAGAAGTTCGCTCATTACTCAGAAAGTAAAAGTCTCGTGTCTGGGTCTCACTCTCATTAGTCCACAGCGCCACTCCTCTGGGGGACCATCACCACTCCAACAACGAGGAAAAGACTCTTAAAGTGTCCTAAGATGAGGTTTTTGCGCCATGTTTTTTGCTTCTGGGTGATTTGAGCTTTGTTGTTATCTTCCAAGGCTCTATCTCCGGAAGCGGTGGTATAGTTAGATCGTATTGTGTCGGCATCCAGGAAGGTATATCTATTGGATCTATTTTCAGTTGTTGCCATATCACCTCGAGATCTTCCAGGGTTCTGACCGTCAATCTGTGTCCTGCATTATTGATTGCTAGGCCAAATGGAAACAGCCAGGAGTATTGAATTCCTTTTGATTTCAGAGCTTCTAGAAGCGGTCGCAGTATCCGCCTTTTTGCCAGAGTAGATGGCGCGATGTCTTGGAAGAAGAGTAGTGTTGCATCGTTATATTTAAATGTCTGGTGAGTTCTTGCGGCATTTAAAATGGCACTTGTGTCTGTGAAGGAGAGCAGGCCGCAGATAACATCCCTTGGCGGGTCTCCGTTTTTTGGTTTGGGTCTAATTGCTCTGTGAATTCTTTCAATTTGGATGTGAGTGGCCCTCTCTTCGCCCAGTAAGTCAGTAAAAATCTCTTCAGCCACTTTGCGTAAGGATTCTGCTGCCCAGGATTCCGGTAGCCCTTTTATCCGGATGTTGCAGCGCCTGCTACGGTTTTCTTGATCTTCAATTAAGGTAAGCGCTCGGTCAAGGTATGAGCGGTGGACCCCCACCACTTGCGTGGTGGCTTTTGCGTGTTCTATGATGGCTGAGCATGAACCTTCCAGGTCCTCCACTCTGTGGCCCATTTGTTGTAACTCGGTTTTGATGTCCGCTAGTTCTGACATTATTGGTTGGGTGACTTTCAGAAGTGCTTTTTGAAGGAAGGATTTAGATATTTGGGTATTGAGGTCGCACCCTTCCTCTTCCATGTCGCTGTCTAGCTCTGAATCTGGGGTTGCTTGGTCAGAGGTGTTTTGTGGGGGAAGCGATTTTGCAGAGGTGCTTGGAGATTGTAAGTTTTTCTTTTTTAGAAATTTCTGCATGTCAACTTGATTTTTTTGTCCTCTTGGTGTATTTGGTGGATCGCTACTGCGGTCTCTGCTTCCCTTCACCATTTTATGCGATTGTAAGGGGTTTGTTGGAGTTTGTTTGACGGTCAGAAAGGTCCCGGGAATCAGCCGTATATTATTGTGCCCGGCGTTATGGGTCAGGTCAAGGTGCAACTTCTTCCACACTAGTTAGAATTCAGCCTGTCATCTTTGTGGGCGAGTTTCACCCCATGGAAAGATGGTGTTACAAGATGACAGAGGAAAAATTGAATTTTGCGGTTTTGGCAGACTTATTTCTATCGTCCTAAAAAAATTTTCACAGATCTGTGTGATACAGCTCCGTAGAAGGTTTGAACTGTGCTTTTGGAGGGGTTTCTTCTTTTCTTTTCAGCGAGCCTGTGGGCTATTTGCTTGTTAGTGATGAAAAAAAAAATTGTTTTGTGGGTTGCAGTGCTAGCCTGCGTGCGTCTAAAGACTTCAAAAATTGAAAGAGTTTTGGAGCTGGATAAACCAGTTCCGAAAAAATTAGGGCAGTGCCCTTTAAAGAGATTTTGTCTTGCTGAAACTTGTGCCGTTTGGGCTGACAGCTCCTTTAATATAGAGCTACTGCACTCTGTGATGGCCGCAGGCACTGTGGGGGAAGAGGGAGGGGGGGGGCTGGATGGCGGGAGAATCTGGCGGGAAGCGGGTTTGCTGGCAGGGAATTGGCGTTCAGAATAAAATGAACGATCTCTTAGCCCTGGGGAGCATGCCTAGTATGTGGGAAGGCTTATCAGGGTCTCCGGTACTCACTGCTTTTGAGAACGTTGTTTTCTCTCCTTCTTGCCTGTTGCCGTGGTTCCCGCTCGCGGGGCTGTCTGGATAAACGTCCTGTGAGCCGCTCCTATTCTCTGGGCTCTCCTCCGCTTCCCTCCACCAGCGCTGCCGGTAGGGGTACACCGGGGATCCTCCGCTATAGGGAAACAGTTCCTAAGCGGCTCCTCTGCGCACCCCGCTCTCTCTCCTCTCCTCCTCTTCCGTGCAGGACTCTGTGCCGGCTCCGCGCTCAGCGCACGGAGACTCCCAGACTGCCGGGGAAGTGTCCCGTGAGCCGCCACTGTTCTCCTGGCTCTCCTCGGCTCACCTCCGCCGGCGCTGCCGACAGGCGCTCACCAGGGATCTTCCGCTGCAGGGAAACAGTTCCTCCGAGGCTTCTCTTATGCGCACCGCTCTCTCTCCTCACTCCCGCTCCCTTGCCGGACTCCGTGCTGGCTCAGCGCACCGAGCCTCCCGATGTCCCGATTTCGTGGGGAAACCGCTCTGAATAATCCTCACACTGCAGGTAAGATCTTTCTGTTAGTGTGGGAAGCACTTGCTGGCTATAATACGCCAAAAGATGCCTTAAAAGCCTCTATGACTCCGGAGCCACGTTTCAGTGCGTCCTCACACTTTGCAGGCTTGGCCACGCCCCCGAAATAAACATTTGTTTATATCAAGTTTTTAGGTTACGTACAATTTTTACATTATTTTTTTTTCTAATTTTCCATCTATATAAAACAAATATGCTGGATTGTTACATTTTGCCCCTTATGCTTCCTTCTGTGTTGTGAGAAGTTCATACCTTGCGAAAGCAGCTTTGCTGGTGTGAGGTGCTCACTGCTGTCCTACTGCAGATAAGTATCCCCTTTTTCCAGGGAAACTGGGTTTCCTAGCAGTAAGGCCAAAAGGAGGAGTCATATACCAAAGCAGGGATAAAAGTCACCCTCAATGGAGGAGTCAACTGGAGACTAAGAGTCAGGGAGGGAGGCTTTTGCCCTCGCTAGACTCCTCAAAAGAAAGGGAAAGTCTGGGACTGAAAGCTGTGGAGCAAACCCCATTTCTGAAGAAGGCAGCTGGATTTTTCTGCTCAGCGGGCTGCAAAGAGGCTGCGCTACCGGGACCTCTTGGGGTAGATATTCAACTGACTGCTACTGTGATTATCCTCTCCTTCTCAGCTTAACCCAAGAATATTCCCATTAGCCTGAGCACATGTTGAACTATCTGAAACTGTACAGAAGTTTGTGCTGCTCCCAGTTATTTAATCGGGGTGGTGTTAAAGGGGGTAATATCTGACTAAGCTATGGTGCTAGCAACACCTGAACTGTGAACTCAATGAGAATATTTATCTTATTAAAGGGCTGGAAGTAATCTGTACATGCTACTGCCTTTGATATACCATGATACTATACTCCTTACAGGAGACCTAATAGCTGATCTTTAAAAAACATTAGGGAGCCTATTAATGTCTGAGAGTAAAACTGCTTGACCTTCAGGAATGTTCTAGGTATGCAGCCATAAATGTGACTAGATGCATTTATTCACACGATTCAGTGCACTCCTATAAATGTCAGCCAGCCCAGGCCTATGGATAATCTTGTTAAAAAAGTCTATTTTAGAATATGAAATTATCTAGAATGATGTAGGTTGTACACCGTGCAGCTATAGGGTTAGCTATTTTATCTTTGTCTTAGCAACGCTCACATTTCTTCATCATATTACAGATAAAACTTTGGTGTCCAGTCTGCTTCCATGATTTCTATATTCAGTAGATGGGATTCTTGTCTTGTAGATTCCTCTACTAAATACTAGTGTCTTTTCACACATTTTTTGTAGTGTCTGTCAAAGGTATACGTTGTGATTATTTCCCAATGTATATATCCCACAGATGCTACTGTTTAAACGTACAGCGTCATCCGTCGCCCATAAGATCCAACTTTAATTTTAAAACATGTCCATGTCAGCAGAGTTGACTATGTAGGATTGCAACCATTGCCCCACTCCGCAGTGATGTCTCCCTTTTTTCTCTGCTCTCTCCTGTTACCCTGTAAGCATCATCTTAGTTTTGATGTTAATGAAGAGAATAATCAATGCCAATTGTCTGTATAATTTTTTAGTTTTATCCGGCGCCAATATATTGTTATATTAACATTCTGTAACTAGGCCTCCGTATATGGGGGCTTAATATTTGGCCTGTATTGGTAGTCACTAAATGTCCTATGTTGCCTAGTGAAAACAAGGTATACTGAGACAGTAAGTTCTGTGAATGCTTCTAAACTCAAGGCTTTTCTGTGTAGTTTTAGCTCTACCCAAAACAAGTAATTTAACTAAGAACATGTTTCCTCGTAAATGTCAGGGCAGAAAAGGGTCAATCAGTATGTAAGATGATTCTTGTTGGCAGTTAGTCAGAATTCCTTCTTTTAAGCAATCTATAACTGACTTCTGTGTGTATATACTAAGGAGAATCAACCTCACCTCTATGTGTATATACTGAGGAGAATCTACCTCACCTCTATGTGTATATACTGAGGAGAATGTAACTGACCTCTGTGTGTATATACTGAAGAGAATCTACCTCACCTCTGTGTGTGTATACTGAGGAGAATCTACCTCACCTCTGTGTGTATATACTTCAGAGAATCTACCTCACCTCTATGTGTATATACTGAGGAGAATCTACCTTACCTCTGTAAGTATGTATTAAGAAGAATCTAACTAACCTCATTGTGTATATACTAAAGGAGAATCTACCTCATCTCTATGTGTATATACTGAGGAGAATCTACCTCACCTCTATGTGTATATACTGAGGAGAATCTACCTCACCTCTATGTGTATATACTGAGGAGAATCTACCTCACCTCTATGTGTGTATACTGAGGAGAATCTACCTCACCTCTGTTTGTATATACTGCAGAGAATCTACCTCCCCTCTATGTGTATATACTGAGGAGAATCTGCCTCACCTCTGTGTGTATATATTGAGAAAAATCTAACTGACCTCATTGTGTATATACTAAGGAGAATCTATCTTACTTCTATGTGTATATACTTAGGAGAATATAACTGACCTCATTGTGTATATACTGAGGAGAATATAATTGACCTTTTTGTGAATATACTGGAAGACTGTAAAGTACATAAGCAAACGGCCATGGACTGCAGGGGTGGATCATGCCTTCAAGGCTAAGAAGTGGCTGCAACCTCCAGTCTGGGGGTAAATTTGAATAAAAAGGGGCGTTACCTTTAAGGGTAAAAAGTGAGGAAAGTGGGAGGGGTGGCACGTTCTGCAGTGGGACATCAGTACATGCAGTCTGAGGAGAGTCTAATGCTCCTCTATGTGTATACATAATTTTTTCCTCGGTTCCTCTGAAGTCGCCACAACTTCATAAAGTTTTCTGTGCAAACAGGCAAACACCTGTACCAAATTAACTCGGGCGAAGCCGGGTATAACAGCTAATCTTCTATAAAACAAAAGTATCTGATCCCAATTAATTTGATTCAGTTGACTGCCCCACCAAATATGTATGGATGATGGACTAAACTGATATTGGCAGAGCTCTGTGCTGTGTGTTTGTTTGTCAGCGAAAGATAGTATGTTGCTGAAGTATATGACATTTTATGAACCTTTTAGATGAACTGAGATGTACATTTTGTTATTTCACATATCTATCTGGACTATTACATTAGTGTTGGTAATACATTTTTAGGACTTTTTGTTTGCATATAGGCATAAAGCCTTTTTTCCTAAGCTTTGCATAATTGATGAGCAAGAAAACTAGTTAACGATAGCCATCTTGGGAGTAAGTGAAAGGATAGAATAACGTAGGTACGGAATATGTTGTGGCTACGAGCCATGTTGTGGAGACGGTGAATAGACGCTGCAGTATCCGAAAATTGAATAGTAACCACTGTTAGTAGTTAACTGTTTTTATCCACCACCAAGGGATATTAGGGCTACAATGCTGATGGAAGAAATGCTGCATAGCAATAAAAGAAATGCATTTACTTTTGTGCTGTAGACAACTGTATGCTAACAGTTCTCCAAAACTAGCTACATTTTGCATTATACAATACATTATTTTAGACATTTTCCATGTCTTAATAGTCAAACCTCTAGTTTAGTTGGTAATCCGTCTGAAAGCAATCGGCCAAACTTGAAACCAATGAAACTCGAGGTAATTATTTCCATAGGAATCAATGGAAATCCAATGAATTCATTCTAGACATTCAACAAAACACACCAAAACACATTTAATAGAGAATAAATATGGTTTTTAATACCAAAAAAGCAGCCTAATGTAAGGCTGTGTATTATCTGTGGTGTTACATAGGACTACAGGTGGCATCAATACTCATCTTTCAGGTGCCATCGGGGTCCCCACTGCTGCTCTTGGAGCTTCTATCTGACTGCTGGGTGCTTGTCAAGCCGGCAAAGTATCTATTGCTAGTGACGGGGATTGAATTTTCCACCTCCCAGCAAGAGATTGCTCTGATTGGTTAAATCGGCTGAGTGACAGTCCTCTCAGCCAATCACAGCCAAAACTAGAAGCTGCCAGCGAAACTAGAGGCGAAAATCTGGCTTGAAAAATCAGCAAAACTGGAAGACAAAAAAACTACAGGTTTGACTGTATTTGTTACAATTTCTATACTTTCAAGTGATGGCAACAAGAATTGGCCAGTCTAAGGGTGCCATAACCTGCTGCAGTGATTCGCTATAACTGCATGCGGATCACCGCCAAATGCTAGGCTTCGTCTGAACTTGCTCATTGAGACAATATTAAGTGCAGTCGCTTCCTGTCAATTAGTAACGATCCACATGCGGTTATAGTAGAGCATTGCAATGTGTGCAGACACACTAAAAGCACAATAATGATAAACCGATTGCTTATTATTGCTTGATATTGATTGTGCATGCACAAGACTTTTCTTATTTAAGTACATTTCTACTACTGTCGAGCTTGTGTTCAGAGATGGCAGGGTACTGCATGTACAGTTTAGGCTGCCTGTCCACGGCTGTGACGGAATATCACTAGCGATATTCCGCTGTGGATGAGGAGGAGGGAGCACTAATAGATAGGCTCACTGCGAAGAATTGCGGCAAATCGCATCATGCCGCGATTTCAATCCCGTGAGCAGAGAATCGCTATGATTCTCCGCTCGTGGACTCCAGGCTGCGCTTTCCATAGTTAGCGTATGGAAAGCGTATCATGCGAGGTCCGCAGGCGATTTATCGCTGCAGATCTCGCAATGACAACTGGCCCATGGACAGGAGGCCTAATTGTAATATTGTTAGGAGCACTAGATAAACATTTCCAACATTACAAACTGCTGTCAGTGGTGTTGGATAATTGTGACCGGTAAATGCGTCTTTATAAATCACATGATGCTGTTTCTCTAGGGTCTAAAAGTGTTTTAGTGATAAATCATCCGCAGCCTTTACTGGACTTTAGTTCTTGCAGAGCTCCACATACATAATAGCATTAATAACTGAACACAGTTCCTCATATTTAGCACCAGACTGTTCTCCCAGATCACCGTTCATGTATATGGAACAACTCAAGCGTTGTGATTGAAACAGCTACACCTGGGAAGCCAATCTGCATTTTTATTACAGCTCCACCAGAGTTCATTTATGAATGGAAGCATTGCTAATAATATCAGACATTCCTATTTACCCAGATTTTCCTGTCAATCAAGCCCTGCTCTGTTTTAAGATTTATGGCAGTCGATATTGTTTTTCTAGTACGGTAAGTGTTAAAAATTTGGATCATCTGAGCTGCTGTACAGTGCAAACACCATAGTGTTATGCCATAGAAAAATAATGTGGAGAGAGATGTAAAAGTGGTAGCTGACCTGGTGTTAGCATTTGTACAGTGGGGAAGCTGGTTAGTCTGACTAAGGCCGCCTGCACACAAATGACTCAGATTCCGGATGAGGGATCCCGCACCGGAATCCGACCCTTTGCCCGGACGGTGATCCTGTATACCTTTCATTTCTTGTCTTCTGTACTGCGGATGTTCCAGCCGGCGAGCCGACGCAGGTCCTGCTGCCTTTCTGCAATGCCAACTGTGTAAGGGCCGCGGGTCGGATGGCTTCCACTGACTTCAATGGAAGCCGTTTGTGCAGAGTCTGCATGAAAATGGAGCATGCTGCAATTTTTCCTCCGCAAGCGGAAAATTGCAGTCGCTATCCGCTTGTGTGAGCGGACATGCGGATGATCTACTGGTTTGAATTTGTGCGGAATGCTGTGGATCATCCGTGCGGGTATGCAGGCGGCCTTAATCATAATTCAATTGTGGTCGAGCTAATAAATTAACTAGACCGCGTATGTCTGTTGTGGATCCTCTTCATATACAATATGTGACATTATTTACAAAGCACCATCAACTTCTGTATTTCTTTGTTACTGGTAATACATTGTAGCAAAACAGGTGTTACTGCATCTAAGAGCAAACAAAGAAGTGAGTGTGGCAGCCTGTGAGTGGGTTTTGAACTGAAGTGTTGTTTTGTCTTAAAAGACCTCTATTAGCTTTGAGCGCCATAAGCTAAATTATGGGTCTCAAAGGTGAAGGGACGGGGTTTGGGGGATCTGATTTTTATACTGGATTCCCAGTTCCAGTGCTGTGCCCCTAAGACATCCATGCACACACACAGCTTGACTGTTTTCACAAGACCATGTGTGTTTTTCAGGGGCACAGCAGTAGAACAAGGGACCAGTGAGTATAAAAAACAGCTCCCCGGACCCTCCGTCCGCTCCTCTTTGAGCCGAATTACATAGTTTGAGGCTCAATGGTGATGACAGGGGCCCTTTAAGACAAAATACACTCACACATTACCACACTTGTTTGTTTGCTTAAACAACTCTTAGCTGCAGTAACTGACAGAGACCCTTTAAGTGTGTGATTTAAGATTAAGTGGAAATTGCTGCGTCTTCGCTGTTTTTTTTTTATTTTAGAGGCGGGCGATAGCGTTTTGGATGCAAGAAAATTACATCGCTGTAGCTGTTATGTGCCTGTGATTTTATATATAGTTACCCAGAAGAGAATTAGTCATACAAACCACTCCCAATAGCAAATCAGATAAACTTAAATCATCGGTGATCAGTCTTCACTGCCACGTGCATATCCAAAATGGCGCCATACACACCCTGTCGAATGACACATCAGGGCACTTTAACTGTATATCCACGGGAATACAATCTCCAAATCTACGAGATTATGTTAGTAAAAACTTTATATTTACATGGCAAATGATCACACTCAAGAAAATCATTCCATGTGGGCACGATTGTGTAATTCACGTAGGAATGATAGAGGGGACGTTATAATTATACATCAAACCATCGCACCCAAATTGATCATTTACCTATGTGCAAAGTCCAATTGCAATCAAACGTTAACATGAAATCCATAATCTCACTACATATAAATACATATAGAGCTTTACTAGTTTTTAACAATGAGCTACCCATCCATAGGACCACATCAGTAATCTAGCACGTATCAGGAGGATATTTTACAGCAACCTGGTGATACAAATGTCTGTTAACATTTAAAGGGGGATCCTTCTGAACGTTCTTAAACCAGTCTCAATATTCTGCTTAAGGAAGCCCTGGCAGATGGCATTATAGATCAGAAATGATCCTGTTTCTTGACCATGCCCTCCCCCTTGGTGCTAGTGTTATATACACTTCCTAAAATACATAACAATTTGGAGAATCCACATGGTTGACCTCTTGTTTTGGGCGTGAGTTTTTGTTTAACAATATTGCTACATTTCTGGAAAGGGTGCTTTGCAGTTTTGTTAGCAATGTGAGATCTTATATATGTTACACTGTGGGTTTTCTAACTAAACAGTAACTTAAGAGATGGACAAGAACATCTTGGCCTCCTTTGATGTGGTGTCTTTGTATACATCAATTGTGTATGACAATTGCCTTGAGGCAGTACAGCATGTACATGATTCATCCTTATTAGAGATGAGCGAGCACCAAAATGCTCGAGTGCTCGTTACTCGAGTCGAACTTTCAGTGATGCTCGAGAGTTCGTTTCGAGTAACGAACCCCATTGAAGTCAATGGGCGACTCGAGCATTTTTGTATATCGCCGATGCTCGCTAAGGTTTTCATTTGTGAAAACCTGGGAAATTCAAGAAAGTGATGGGAACGACACAGAAACGGATAGGGCAGGCGAGGGGCTACATGTTGGGCTGCATCTCAAGTTCCCAGGTCCCACTATTAAGCCACAATAGTGGCAAGAGTGAGACCCCCCCCCCCGCACTGTCAGCGTAAAGATCGTTCTCCTCTGCCACAGCTGTAACAGCTGTGGCAGAGAAGAACGATGTTAGCCCATTGAATTCAATGGAGCCGGCAATACAGCCGACTCCATAGAAAGCAATGGGCTGCCGGCGATCGCGGGATGAATTGTCGGGAAGGGCTTATATATTTAAGCCCTTCCCTGCAATTCATCCCGCGATCGCCGGCAGCCCATGGCTTTCTATGGAGCCGGCTGTATTGCCGGCTCCATTGAATTCAATGGTCAGTGCTCGTTTAATCGAGACGAGTACCGCGTGGTGCTCGTCTCGAGTAACGAGCATCTCGAGCACCCTAATACTCGAACGAGCATCAAGCTCGGACGAGTATGCTCGCTCATCTCTAATCCTTATGCTTCTGGAGTTCATCTTCGGGAACAATTATTTTGTTTTTGGTGATGTTTTACAGACAGCGACAAGGGACTGCCATGGGGTCCAGTGGGGCTCCAAATTATGCTGACATCTATATAGCGATGTTTGAGGATGAATTTGTGTGAGTTTTAAGCTGCATAAAATCCTGCATGATGATCATTCAGCTTAAACAGCAACCGTTCAGTACAGAATGAGTGAATGGAGAGAGGCGGGGGAGTGCAAGGACAGAAATCTCAAGCCATCCCAGCCCTTGCTGGCCGCTCTGTGAGCGAGCCAGCGATACTCGCTCCTGTGTGACAGCACGGAAGCAGGTATCGTTTGCCCGACATTCGTCCAGTGTAAATGGGCCTTTAGTCATTGTGGATTTTATGAGTTATTTATATGTATTTCTATGCGGGTGATCTGTTTGAACATGTATATAGTCTTGGTTTAACTGCCTTCTATATAGGTAACAATACATCTCATCCATATTTTTTGATTGAATTGATATACATGCAGTTTTTCCACACAGTATGTTTGGGTAATTACTTGGTATGGAGATGTTTTTTACGAGTCTGCGGTCGATTAATCCCACGTTAATGCGAAGACTGATGGGGTCCTATGGACGGGTGGCTCATTGTTATAAACTGGTAGAGCTCTATACATATTTGTATATCAGAGAGATTATGGATTTATTATGATCTCTTTTTACATTCCTATTAAGGTTTGATTGGTGACTTTCCACATGGGTAAACTAGAGGAGCAAGAGACACCGATCACAAACTAAAATGCTTCTACCCAAATGCACAGAGCATGGGAAACAAACAAGGAAAATTGAAGCTCCTAACACAGGATTAGAAATATGATGTCATAGGCATCATGGAAACTTAATGGAATGATACACATGATTGAAATACAAGGCTTGAAGGATACAACTTATATATAAGAAACAGACCTAAAAAAAAGGGGAGTAAGGTATTGCATTGTATGTTAGGAAAGCACACATCTTCACAGAGATTCAAGCTTCAGAGCATGGTAGTTCTGGAGAAACTATTTGGGTAAGAATACAAAGCAGAGAACAACAGAAAGATCATCATTATATAGGCATTTACTATAGGCCGCCTGGACAAGCAGAAGATATGTATGAACTCTTTCTAGATCACATGGCCAAGCTCTCAAAAAAGTACAACATAGTGATCATGGGAGATTTTGACTGACTATACATTTGTTGGGAATCTCTCTCAGGCAAAAGTAATTTGTCCAACAAATTCTTATCTGCTCTTGCTGACAACTTTATCTTCCAAAAGTTGGAGAGAAAACAAGGGAATCTGCGATCTTGGACCCAATTCTTACCAACAGAGAAGACATGGCTGAGAAAGTAAGGGTGGCTGGGACCTTAGGAGGCAGCGATCATGCTATCATTGAATTTTGGATAACAAGGAGAAGAAGACCTAAGTAGACTCAAACATCAAGGTGGGATTTTAGATAGGCAGATTTTAATTAATTGAAAAAGAGGCTAGGAAGGATCCAATGACTGTACGTTGTTAAGGGCAGAAATGTCCAAGAAGGTTGTAAAATATTGTGAAATGAGATTCTCAAAGCACAATCATTAAAAATTAAAAAGAAGGAACAATGGGAAGCATTTAGAGACTAGAATCACATTAAAAATGGGGGGAATATCTAAAGAAGAATGTAATGCAGTCTACAGAAACAGTGGGGCAAACATCAGATAAGCTAATAATGAATGGAGTCTCGCTTGATGCCAAAAGCAATAGAAAAATAATTTTGGGGGTATGTCAAAAGCAAAAGAAAAGTCAAAGATGCTATTGGATGATTACAGGATGAAAATGGTGAATTGGTTAAAAATGTTTTAGAGAAGACCGAACTTTTAAATTCCTATTTTGTATCCGTTTTCTCCCGGAAAGTAAATGTAACATCAGCTGATCTTCTCTGTGCTATTGGGGGAATAAAATAATGCAGGCTATTGATAGACAGAGAGTTAGTGAGGAAACACTTAGCTAACGTAAATTAATTCAAGTCTCCAGATCCAGATGCATTACATCCTAGGATTCTGAAGGAAGCACCAGAGGTGATTGCAGAACTATAATCTGTAAAGGGGAAGTCCTAGATGATTGAAGAAGGGCAAATATTTTCCCTATCTTCAAAAGAGGGAAGAAAGTTGACCAAGGAAACTACAGGCCTGTGAGCCTGACTTCTATATCGGGCAAGATCTTTGAACAAATTGTTAAACAGCTTGTATGTAAATACTTGAATGAAAATAGAGTAATTAACCAGAGCCAGCATGGGTTTATAACAAACAAGTCATGCCAGACAAATCTAATTTCCTTCTATGACAGAATCACCGACTGGGTTGCTCAGGGAAATGCGGTAGACATAGGATATCTTGACTTTATTAAAGCATTTGATAAAGTATCTCCTACCATCCTTATTGAATAAATGACCTAATATGAGATTGACAATAGGAGGAATTGAGCTAAGCAGCACATGTAAAAAAGACTTCGGTATACTATTAGGTCACAGACTGAACATGAGTCAACAGTGTGATGCAGTAGCAAAAAAGGCAAACAATTTTAGGATGTACGAGGGAAGACAGAAGCATAAAATCTAGATCATGTGAGTTAATTATCCCCCTCTACTCTTCCTTAGTCACACCTTATCTGGAATACAATGTCTAGTTCTGGGCACTCCAATTTAAAAAAAAAACATCGACAAACTAGAGCAAGTTCGTAGAAGAGTTACCGAGATGATGAGTAGTCTGCAAACCATGTCCTAGAAGGATTGGTTAATGGATCTGGGAGTGTTTAGCTTGCAGAAGAAAAGGCTGAGAGTAGATTTAGAAGCTGAAATATCAGAAGGGCTGTTACAGTGCAGGATCATCCCTATTCTCATTTGCACAAGGAAAGCCTAGAAGCAATGGGATGAAACTGAAAGGGAAGGAGACAGTGTAGATATTAGAAAAAACTGAAATTTTTGACAGTGAGGATGATTAATGAGTGGAACAGGTTGCCATGGGAGGTGGTGAGTTCTCATTCAATGGAAGTCTTAAAAGATTGACTGGACAGACATCTGTCTGGGATGTTTTAGTGAATCCTGCATTGAGTAAGGGGCTGGACCTGATGACCTTGTAGGTCCCTTCTAACTCTACCATTCTATATATGAGACACTTTTATGTATGTATATGCTTTCGACCTTATGGTCCAAATGTTGCTATCATGTTTTTGGAGGAATAAAGACTCTTAAATTTTGCACCTCGAATACTGTCATATCTTTCTTCCATGATACTTGAAGCTCAGGTCTGCTGTCTTGTTTCCAGCTAGTGTCGTGACATAAGCAGAGTTTACAAAACTCATTAAAAACCCTGTCTGTGTGAGCTTGCGATCTTTGAGCTAAAAGCAGCTCTAGACATTACTAGAGCTCATCAGCAGTTTTTTTTTTAAATCAGAATTTGTCGGTTTCTGAAGGTTTAGATCCTAGAGTGTGAGGAGGTAATTAGGATGGTGAGGAGCAGATTGACATTGGTAGAGTGGAGGTTTTGTAGTAGACACTGGTAATGTCCTTAATTTGAAGATTTCAAGAGTTTGTGAAAGTATCAGTGGGAAGTTTTAAAAGTGAGGGTTGAGATAAAGGTTACTCCTAAGCAATGTGCTACTAAGACAAGGTTATTGGGACATTTTAATTAGTTTTTTCCATCTTGTGAAGTGATGGCATATAGCTAGGATGTGCCAGGGTTTGTGCCAGTGATGCGAGACTATTTTTTAAATGAAAACGAATCAAATCCATATGGGCTTTCATGGATGGTGAGGGCGATATTGGACCATGAATCAGTGCTCGATATCGCCCCCAGGCCAGTGTGAAGGAGTCCTTTACTATTTCATTCCTTTTTAAATTTCCTCTGCACAGCAGTGTTCCTGACTTCCCGATGGCAGAAAATTGAAGCCTTCCCACTTAACAGGTAGCTGAGGCGGTTGCCATTGCAAGGGATACAGAAAGCACTGCTGCACTCAATGCAAATAGACTGGCATGGAATCAGATTGTTTGCTGTACCTTAGTTTATTTTCAACCCTTTTCTGCGTTCTAAACATTTTTTAAATGTAACTTGAAAAACCCCATTAAGGAGGCGAGTATAGTTTTTTTTTTGTTTGTTTTTTAATTTAACACCATTCCCTGGCCCAGAAACACATTTTAGGGCTCGTTCAGACGAGCATGTGTTTTGCGCACACATAATACATGCTTCTAAAAGAACCAATGAGTTCCTATAGAAGCATTCATATGTGTGGAATTTTGAAGCACAAAACTGTGCGCACCTTATAAAGATAGGACATGCAATATCTTTGGTGCGCGTTTTGCAGGAATTTCCATTTACTCCTATGGGAGCAGGAGTTAATTGAAACTCCTGTGCTACCAACAGCTTCCCTGCTGCTTTCAGAAGCATATTTAAAAGCTGCAATTTTTAAATGTCCCCCTGTTAACTCCTTAGTCCCCGCGGTGATAAGAGGACTCCCTGAGGGTTCCGTTAATCCCTGCAGGGAGTCCCCTCATCATTGAACACTGTGACAGCACTCCCCGCGAGGACAAAAGAAACCCCTGTCACTGCTGCTGCCTCTGCATTGAAAGCAGTGGGATGAGGGCAACCCCCACAGCGATGATTTTCAAGGTGGAAGGGGCTTGAAATATAACCCTACCCCGAAAAATCATCCCTAGCTGCAGAAGAAAAACAAATCATAATTTAGCTAGAAGCGCTGTCCAGCTCTTCTCCCTGACCCTTGCAGTCGTCTTCTGTATTTCCGGTGGCTGGGGATTGAAAAATCCCCACCTCCTGAAAGCGCTGCCTCTGATTGGCTGAGCGCTGTGACCAATCAGAGGCAGTGCTCAGCCATTCATTTCAATTTTCCCCCTGAAAATCATTGCTGTTGCCTTCATCCCATTGCTTTCAATGGGGTCGGTGTTGCTGCCGCCCCATTGAAAGCAATGGGATGGCATCGTGCACAGTGTTGAGTGATGAGAAAACTTTGGAGCAGCTGCTCCATCTAATGGGCAAAGTTTCATGCGCTGCGCATATGAAATTTTGAATGTTCACACGTTTTCCGCTCATGCAAGCAGCGCATTTTTTTGCACACATAGGCACACAAAAAAAGCACGCTCATCTGAACTCAGCCTTAGGGAGAAACCTTGCAGTAGACATACACACAAATTGCAAATCAGAATGCGTGTTCAATTTAATTCCATGGGGATTTCTTCTCTCATCTTATTAAACAGGTTCTTCCCATATTGTCCACATGTTCACCCATCTACATCTACAGATTGACCCTTGCACTTACATACCAGTTTACAGACTGTTTGCTCTCCTCTTCATTGTAAAATTCACATAGGGGTTCCCATCCTGGCATGATTTATTCCCATGTATAGCAGTATGCTACTGCCAGTCTTACTAGATATCCATCATTGTCTTTTGCCTAAAGTGAAACTGCAGACATGTCAAAGTCTATTAGATGCTCATTAGTAACACCTGCTTTTTATACATAAATAATATTTTTTCATGTTCAGACTTTATTACAAAAAGCAATGAGTGTTGTGTGCAGTTATCAGAGAGGAAGTTCAGCAGTCATCTAGCATCTACTCCCTAAGCTCCCTGTTAAAACAAGACTTCTTCGATGGTTAGTTTTTCTGGTTGATATACTTTATTTTCACATCCGAAACCCAGTACAGGGTAATAAAAGGCGTGGCGCTAAAAATAAGGGGTTGCTACTTGTTTTAGGAAGGTCATGTAGGCTGAATTGCTGGGCACAAGCATCAAGACCCATAGCAGTGCCATATTCCTTTGATGATATTGACATGCTCTTGTAGAATAGCTTATTGGTTTCAATCACCATAGCAATCTGCAGAATGTTTTTTTAAATCCTCGGTAAGCTAGATAGTTTTCATTGTTGCCCACTTCCAAAAATACATTAGTGTCAAGAACCTTTTGTTGGGTCTTTTATCTTCACGATGATTTTTTACATTGTAGCTACCAGAGACAACAATGCGAAACTTGGCTTTAAATGTAAGTGGCTGTTCCTTTTCTTTGCCATTTATAATATTTTGAGAATTAATCTGTAGAGGAAACAAGAACAATGTTAGCCTTATCCTCTTTTCTATGTCACAATCACACTATCCTTTACACCAAAATACATATTAAAATGTACGAGTAGAAAAAAACCATTTAGCGCTTGAAATACATTTTACATCCATAAAACAAACATATTGGTATTCTGCATGAAAAAGGGGTGACACGTGAGGAAGTCTGTTTATAAATGTTATTGATTTGCTACTTAACACATTGTACAAGATCTGACAGGACTTGCCAGCTCCTTCATCACTCAATACGAGATCTTTGTCTTTTTTCATTGTCTTACAACTCAGATGGGATGTAGTGTTTTAATGCAACAAAGTATATGATACTTGCCACGACTTTACAATGAGAACGGTGGAACTAAACCTGGCAAGTTTTTTTTTCTTTTTAAATCCGTGATTAATTATGTATATTATCAAGAATAATAGAAACCATGACACCATATGTAATGGCCGCTTTTCTTTAATTCTATATTTTTAGTAGTTTTGTAACCCCTTCCCACTATATGACGTACATTTACATCATGCAGCATTGGGGTATGCCTGAAGAGAGATCGCGGGGCGATCTCTCTTCATACAGCGCAGGCATCAGCTGTTTCTAAACAGCTGAGACCCGCGGGCAATAGCTGCAATTGGCCACGTGGTCGATCACAGCTATTAGTCCTGTAAATGCTGCTGTCAATTCTGACAGCATTTAAATCCCCCAAACGATGTTCGGGGGTCCCGTACGGCCCCCCTGCATGAGATCGCAGTGAGCCGTGTGGGTGTCATGGCAGCCCCAGGGCTGCCTTAGCAGACTGCCGATCAAGCCGTCCCTGTTGAGTGGCTTGATAGACTGCCTGCCAGATTGCAGCATGATGTAATGCTATGCATCGCTAGTTGTGGTCCCTCGGGGGCTAAAAAAAAAAATCATAAAAACAAAAATACATATTTGGTATCGCCGCGTCCATAAAAGTCCAATCTATCAAAGTAGTCCATTATTTACCCTGCATGGTCAACGTCGTCCGGAAAAAAAAAAGGACTACAGAAATGCACTTTTTCAGTCATTCTGTCTCCCAGAAGAAATGCAGTAAAAAGCGATCAAAAAGTCGTATGCATTCCAACATGGTACCAGCATAAACTACAGGACATACCACAAAAAATGAGCCCTTGCACAATGAAGTCGACAGAAAATGTTAAAAGTTATTGCTTGCAGAGGATGTCGGTAGAAAATAATTTTAAAAAAATTAAATGTCTTTGGAAAAAAAATAAAAGTAATACAGCAAAAAAAATATATATACAGATTTGGTATCGTAGTAATTGTACGGACCCATAGAATAAAATTATCATGTCATTTTTGTTGCAGTTTGTGCGCCGTAGAAACAAGATGCACTTAAAGATGGCAGAATGTTGCTTTTTTTTTTCATTTGACTCCACTTAAAATTTTTTATAAGTTTTTCAGTACATTATATGGTACTTTACATAGCACCATTGAAAAATACAACTCGTCCCGCAAAAAACAAGCCCTCATACAGCGACGTCGATGAATACGTTTTAAATAAATGGCTGTTCACTGTGCTTGCATAGAATTGTGAAGGACATTTGTGGGAAGCCTTGTAACTACTGTTTGTCACTCAGCTGCTTTCATTCAAACCGTATTTCTGGAAAACTTTTGATATGATGTTGACTGATGGTGTTCCTCCTAAATGTCGACTGGATGTAGGCATCTTGCAATTCTGTAGGATAAGTTAATAATACATGTAATGCAGGAAAAAAACTGATTTTCCAAAAGGTTAGCTTACTCTCTTCTGGCTCTGCTCTAGTCCCAGCCAGCAGCAATGATGTCACTATGCAGAAAAAAAATAAAGTAAACCCTTAGATTTCCCTTTTTGCAGCAATCACCTCTAAGAAACCTTTTTATGTAGCTGCAAATAAGATTTACACAACACTGGGGAGGAATTTTGGAACATTCCTCCCTGCAAAGGTGTTTCAGTTCATCAATATTTAGGATGTCTTTCATGCACAGACCTCTTCAAGTCATGTCACATCATCTCAATGCGATAAAGGTCAGGATTCTACCTTTACAATACCCAAATCATCTCCTTTTTTCAACTATTCTTTAGGTGATTTACATGTTTTTGGTCATTGTTTTACTGCATAAACCAGTGTCTTTTCAGTTTGAAGTCATAGACTTCTGTACTTCTAATCTGCAAAATGTTTTAAGACACCTTAGATTTCCTTCCCCGTCAGTCTTCTTACCACATCTTCTACTAACCTATCTTCTCCTGGTTCCTCCAGTCCCTTGAGTCTCCTCACCAGGGAACTGGAGGAGCCAGGAGAAGATTGGTGAGGTGAAGATCTGGTAAGAAGACTGCCTGGGGAGGAATAGGTAAGTATAGAATTTGTTGGGGTTTTTTTAATGAAAGGGTCACTCATGGCCAGCTACAGAATGACTGAAAAAATGACCAAAGTCAGATAGTATTATCTTTGTTAATTATTCCTTTCTATCTGAAGCTCCCGGCCTGTTTCTCCTCATGTGGTTGTGTGATCTCTATTCTGACTAGCTCAGATTTACTTGAGTTTATGCTGTCTGAAACTAGTCAATTTCTCAGTCTGTGTGATGCTGATGCATGGGCCCTACCAAAGAAACTGCCTTGAGGGGGACACGGGCCCTCCTGTCACATTTACTGATGATGATCACACAGTTATAATAGAGGAGATCACAGCTCATCATCCTGACATGTATACTTATGGACTGTAGCTTATTTAGGTGAATATGTAATATATACAAGTAATGATAACTGTTACCCCAGTAGGCAGAAATTGTATAGCCTCTAGCTGATGCATCATAGATCTGATGTGAAAGTGAAACCAAAAACTCTCACCATCAAGATAGTCTGATAAGCATCATACAGCAGGCTGCACAGCATGGAAGTGGCTAAAATATGCAGAGGAGATCTACACAGTCCGACAGGCATTCAGGATAGGAAAGGGGGCTAGGTTTGGAAAAATGTGTGGCCCTTTAACGATCATGTCCAGGCCCCAAGGCAACAAAGAAGTCCCAAACCATGATTCCCAACTGGGATGAGGTTTAGGTGTTGGTGTGTAGTCGTCTTCTTCAACCAATCATAGCACTGTGTGTTTGTGCTAAAAAGTTTCACTGTTGTATAATCTGTCCATGGATTATTTTCTCAGAAGCATTGTGGAACATCCAGGTGATTTCAGGCTTGAGATGAGCAACAATGGTGTAGTGGTTTTCTTTGTGATATCCTTCCATGAACACAATTCTTGTTCACTGTTTTTCTGATAGTGGACACATGAACAGAGGGTTTTACCATCTGTAGAGTCTACTGTAGAACATTTGCCATTACTCCTGGGTTCTTTCTCAACTTTTTCAGGATTGCCTATTCACCTCTTGAAGTGATCTGGATAAGACAACCACTCCTAGCGAGAGTAGCAACAATCCTGATTTTCTCCATTCATAGCACTCATAGGGTGTACACCTAGTTGTCAGCTTTTCCTGCTTCCTGCATCTCTATAACACATCTTCTGAAGTTATGTGAAATTTGTTTGCATCAAGGCATGGTCCACACTAACTAATATTTCCTGATAAGGGAAGATTTTTTCAGTAACCAGACTTACTGTAATTTTATTTAATGGGCAAAGCAGCCATCAATTTCAAAACTTCCGCCTACAAGACATTTATGGCATATATTTTTGATATGCTCTAAAACTCCCAGATAGCAAATACCACTTTCCATTTTTTTGCGGCATGTCAAAATGATTCAGTATAACAGTGTGACCCTCAGACCAGAAAAGGTTGTGCGTTCCTGCCTTAGAAGCACTGCTAGATATGGCACCTGATTGAGCTTGTACGGCAGTGGGTGCTGTACTGGGGAATTGTAAAGCCCACATGTACTCTTGTGCAGGCTTTGTGCATACAGCTCTGTCAAGCTTAATGCTGAAGCCTAAATTATACTTTTATGAGGTTGCCTTAACTACCACATTTAAGGTTGCAAATTCTATAAAAGTTTCCATTTTTAAACTAGATGTTGACCAGAACTTTATATTACAGTCAGTTCATTCATTAAGAAAATCACTGAGTGTTTCTTTAATGTACTCAGACCAGGGACATCTATCAGGAGAGCCTTGTCACAGTGTAAAATGAACTAGATGTGCAGCTTTCCATAAATAATTAGACACTCTGTTGTGTAGGGTTTTTTTAAAAAAGAAATGTGTAAACTCCTTGGAGCTTTTCTTCTCCCTAAGCTACATTTTGAGAGCTCCATTGATGGATGCTTTCAGTGATTCAATGCCTCGATGTCTACAAGAGGCAGGAATAACTGCAGTCTCAGTACTGTCAGAGTATTGATTTCTTGTCTGGCTCATGTGCCAAACTAGAAGTCACATAAGAGGCAAATAAAATAATGACAAAGCAACGAAAATCCAATCTGTATAGAACAATTCACTTAGACTATGCAAACAACAACTAAAAAGGAGATCTAAAGAACTCGGGGATTAGCTTTTTGTTCAAGCTCATTAAATTGTGATTTCCCAGCATGCTTGCATTGAACTAATCTAGAGATTGTTGGATATTTTTGTAATTTTTTAACAGAAAAAGGAAACCCTGAATTTATATTTTACATGGCTATAATTGAAAGCAGTGCACATTAGCCAGTGCTCAGGGTCAATGTTTGCTTTCCTGCTGTTGTAGAGGCCATCTCAAGTGGAATAACAGAGCTTTGTAAAGTGTTAAACAGTAAAAATTTAACTTGGGAAGCGAGTGCTTGCGGTTGGGAGGAAAATGGCTTAGAGGCAGAGTACTCTATAATCAAAGCTGCCAATTAACAAGGAATAAAATGGATCCTTAGAGTAATCATGTACTGTAAAAGGTATTACGTGTCCAGGAAATACATATTGTCTCCGAGGAATTGGGTTCTAAGGATTTTTGTCTTCAAGGA
The DNA here is from genome assembly GCF_035609145.1 of Eleutherodactylus coqui. Lineage (NCBI taxonomy): Eukaryota > Metazoa > Chordata > Amphibia > Anura > Eleutherodactylidae > Eleutherodactylus > Eleutherodactylus coqui. Next base: position 228,139,527 of record NC_089838.1, on the reverse strand, counting down.
AATCTTAGTAGTCTACCACGTATGCCATTTCCTACTGATTGCATCTCAATGTCTCAAGAGTATGTGGTGCCATTGTTAGAAATGTATTGTGACGCTACATGGCTGGATTTATTTCCTTTCAGTATTAAACATAATAATCGATTAGTTATAGTCCATTTACTTTGTCAAGGTGATCATTGCTGCTCTTGGTTATGCCTGGAAATTGTTATGCAGACTTGATAAATATATTAGCAAATATTATTATATGCATTTTAGTGAAAAAAGTGTCAATGTGTAAGAACAATAAGATCCTATACTCACCTCTTCCGCATCCCTGCAGCTCCATTAGCTTGTTTACAGGATGTTACAGGCCACTGCAGGCAATCAGAGACCTCTGTGTTTGAACACAGGCTTAGCATCACAGGGCAGACAGGAGCTGTGATGTTAGACACAGCAGAGAGCCGGAAAGGTGAGTGGAGGATGATTTATTATTTTTTACAAATGGAGAGTACAAATTGTGGCAAGTTGGGGTCGGCTTGCCTCTGGATCGCCCCCTTTGGTATACCGGAATGGCCACCTCACACAAAATATGCTCCAGCACCAGAAGTTTTTCTTGAAATCTGGCTCCTGCCAGCCTTTATTTACAGCATACAACCACGTAAACTATATACAGTCCCCAAAAGTAAATAGGGTACGCAACCCACAGGGTTCTGTCGCTAACCCCTCCTGGGGTGTCTGGAGGGCGTCTCTTTCTCCTTTAGACCCGGGTGACAGACCCAACTGGTCCACACTGGACCTGAGCTTGCAGCCTGTCCTGCACTGCCAAGCTGTATCTTCCCCCTTGCTTCTGGCAGGAACTGGCTTAAATGCAACCATTTCCTGCTACAGCCATTAGGTGTTAACCCTATCTCTTACTTTCCCGGTATCAGACTGCCTGACTAGCACACTCTGCAGGTCATTCTGATACTGCACCACTACAAAATAAAAAAATAACTCTGAAAACTCCTTTAAAAGTAAGCAAGAAGAAGAGAAGGGGATTTTAAAGGGATTCTGTCACCAGGTTCATTAAGTCTGACTCTGAGGTAGGCCGTGCCAGCTCTCCCTGCCCACAGCATGCAAATAGTGCTTGCTCTCTCCCTATACACAAAAGGGGAAAAAGCTGTCATAGGGGAGAAGCCGGCACGAGTGACCTTCTATGACTCATAGCTCAGCTCTGAGTCAAACTTCATGAACCTGGTGACAGAATCCCTTCAAGGTTTTATATGTGTTAGGCCAGACTCACACAAACAGGTCGGATTCCGCAGGCAGATTTCCGCAGCAGAAGACCTCCGATCATTCGCGGAAAGTAATTGTGAATGATCACAGAAGATTGTGGATGCAAGTGTTTTTCCGCACAGATGTACTCTATGCACAGCATACCGTCCACGCGGAAGAAAGCTTTCTCTCTCCCCTCCACCCAACATTCCGGCTTTTCTATTTTCCTTTGAAGTTGCGAGCATTTCTGCCACTCATACGCAATGTTAATTGCGTATGGGTGACAGAACACTTCCATCCATTGACTTAAATAGGGGTCGTCCTCACGAAATCTGTACTAAAATAGAGCATGATGAGATTTTTCTTCTGCTTGCAGAATATGCAATTGGTATCCGCGAGTGAGAACAAAAAAGCAAAAATGCATGCCTTTCAAAGCCTGCAATTTACCGCGGATCGCCCCCACCCGTACGGCGGTCACAGAATCCACAATCCAAATCCGCCCATGTGAGTCCAGTCTTACAGAGGATAGGTATTAGGGGAAAATGGTCTGCTTTTTTTTCCAGAAGCAGCTTGACATCTCTCCATTGGCTGTGCCTGGTGTAGGAGCTCAGCCTCATTCATGTATAGTATATGGCACGGCCCATGGACAAGAGCGACACTGTTTCTAGAAAGGAAATGCTGACCTTTTTTTACTAATATCTTACAACCTTTTTGTAATTTATGGATAGGAATAATACAGTGTGTTTATAAGACATTCCAAACCATTGATTTGAATAGACTTCTTAGTTTGGTATGACACGGAAAAAAGTAACTGAGTTGCCGAGTTGATTTGTAGAAGTAAGAAGAGTCTTCTGAGAATACGATATGGACCACAAGATGGCTTTAACCTTTTGTTTTAGCAACTTTTTTTAAGGCACTTAAACTGAGGAAGCCTTATACAACTTAGGTCAGATATTCTCACACACTGTAAGTAGCCAAGAACCAATGGTGCTGCAAGAGAAGACGCTCACAAAACACCTTAAGGGGGGGATCACCCGGGGCGTAATTGCCGCAGAATTTCCGTGCAGGCTTTTCGCATGGAAATTCCGCCTGCAACTTTAATCCCAAGATTAGCCAGCAAAGCGGACAAGATTTGCAAAAATCTCGTTCACATGCTGCGGCCGATCCATTGTGGCCAAGCCGCGCTGAAATTGACATGCCGCGCGGAATTCAAAGACATGGCATGACAATTCTTTCCCCGTTTCCACAGCAGCCTCTCTATGGGGAGAGCTGGACGCAGCGGAATGCAGGTGGCAAAGCCGCTCCAAAACCCACAGCGAAAGGCAGTGGGTTTCGAAGCTGAATTTCTCCCGTGGAAATCCCGCAGTATTTCCATGCGGTTATTCCGCGAGATTTCCGCAGGATTTCAGTCCCGCGAGAAAATTGCTTGTTTTTTGAGCTATGCGGGAGTGAGTGAAAACACAGAATTATGAAACTAATGGTTTCATTCCCATTTCTAATGTTTTCTTCCAGGTGATGTGGACAGTAAAAAAAATCGTAGCATGTCTTATCTTTCTGCATTTTGCTTTGTTTTAAATCTCCCATGTTTCCTTATGGAGCCTCCTTTTTATCGCATCGCAAAGCACGAGCCTGAGATTCTCATGCGATGGGTTTTTAACATTAGAAACTCCTATTGTCTATCACAATAAAATCGCAAGCGGCAGAGATGTTTTTCAAGAAAAAGCATCGCCGACACTGACATCTCATAAGCAAAATTGCCTTTTTGCTGTCATTTTCTCATGGCGATATCGTGATCGCCAGTGTGAAGGAGCCCTAATTTTGCTATCAGGCGCTGCTCATCACTTAAAAATGGCTCCCTACCAAATGCCACTGGCTTAAGAGCTTCTCCCACTTCAGCCTGGTTTATTCTCTGTCCGTATTCAGATTGGCTGTTATGCTTTCGCTTCTACCTTTTACGTACAAACAAGATGGAAGACTGGCTAAGTGACGTGCATCTCCCTTCTTTACTCGTGTGCTGAAGGTATGTTCAGTGGGAGGGCAGTGATATTGCTTTATTTGCATCTGTATTTGTAGCTTATTCTTTTTTTTTTTTTTTTTTTAAATTTTGAAACAAGACCGATCCAGTAAACAAATGGCAAAAACGAACACTGTTGTATGCCATCCATGTAAGGGGTTGTCCGATTACCTTGCATTACATTTTGAGACAGGTTCTCACAAGTCCAGTTTTTTGCTGGGCAGAAGAACTCTGATCTGCTCTTTCCTGTCCTAAATAAGACAGAAAGGAATGAAAACAGACAAACTTATGCACTTTTGGCAAATCTTTTTCTATAGAAGTATGTTTCCATTAAGCGCATAAATTAAATGTCTATAATGTCTTTTATCTAGAGTCTTATGCATTTAATGGAAACACATTGTGAAAGGAGTCTAAGCCTGCCTTCACTCAAGCGTATATCTGCAGCTATGTACCCATGTAAATACGCCGGGCCATCTGAATGAATCCAATGTATTCTTTCTGATAGCCGGCATATTTATGCAGGTAAATAGCTGCGTATATACACTTGTGTAAAGGCAGCCTAACACAGACAGAACTTACAGACTAAGGAATTATTCACACAAGCGTTTATGAGCCAGCGTTTTCGCGGCCGGGCGATATACGCTACCATGTGATGCACAGCTCTGCGTATATGCCGTCAGGCGGGGGAAGGCAACTTAGCTCTACTAAGCTGTCTCCCCCTTCCTCACCCTCGCCGGCTCACCAGCTCTCTCCTCCTTTCGGCTGTTTGCAATGGAAGGGGGCGGGGTGGACCTAAGCCCCTGCCCTTGTCTGAGGCCAGCAATGAGAGGGGGGTGGGGCAGAGCTTAGCCCAACCCTCTCCCATTGCAAACAGCGGCAAGGGGCGGAGAGGAGAAGAGAAGGGGATGGGGTTTAGCAGTCCTGGAACTATCTTTTGGGTCGGAATACGTTGACCGCTGCATGGGCTCTTATGGGAGACAATGACAGCGGCTGGAGAAGGGAGGTTGGAGGGAGTTTACAAATGGGACTGCTAAACTCCCTCTTCTCTTTTCCTGATTGCAATGGGAGGGGAAAGGACGGGAGTAGAGCTAAGCGCCGCCCCATCCTGGCTCCTACCATTACTGGCTGCAGTGAAGGGGAGGGGGTGGGAGCTTGGCTCTGCCCTGCCCCTCCACTTTCCATTGCAAACAGCCAGAGGGGAGGAGAGAGAAGATGAGCCAGCGGGGGGGGGGGGGGGGAGGGGAAAGGGCAACGGCATGGTGGCCTCGGCGTATATGCGCCGTGGCTCATGCCGTCTGAATAACGTTTGAGCACCCGTTCACGAGTTTTGACGCCTCAGATGGTAGCGTATATCTGCCAGCCGTGAAAACGGCGGCCAATATACGCTCGTGTGAATGAACCCTGAGTCTGATAGTCACCTGTGTCTCCTTCAAACTCAGATTTTTCGATAGAAGTAATATAATCCTCTAGCTTGGAGAGGTTCTTTTGTAAAGATTTGCGCAATGCCATATAATATTTATTAATTTGATATAATTGTAATAAAGATTAGGTTTCTTGGATGACTGAATCAAGGTGTTCACAAGAGATGATCAGCTGCATCAAATCAAGTGAACATGTAGGAAGCATATCGTTCCGCTGAACCAAAAAAAGCTTCAGGAAATTCAACTTCTATTCAATATGTAACAAGATGGTACATAATATATCACTTAACCAAAGAACAGCAGTAGAAGATATTGTTCGCAATCCACCCTGCAGATAAGGGAGGTTCTATTATGATGGTCCCTGTTTGCACTTGTGAGCGTTTTTGCTTTTTTCTATTGATATATTCTAACAAAGATACATTTTTTTAATGAGAGGTGCGGGAGCTATGGACATCGTTTTTTTTCCACATTTCATTCCTGAGAAACCAGCATTGTTCTCCATGCACTTCTCTTATAGGATGTTTGGCATAAAGCTGTGTGGCAATATCCACTGCACATACATGACATGAGAGCCCAAATATCTTTCTTGATAAAGGATGAAATATCCTAGAATTCTATCCAGTACATCCTTTTGGAGATGGACTTTGAATAATAATATGCACACCTCTCCATTTATCTAAGTAAATAAGTAGGTTTAAATAGAAGTTCAATAGGAAAAATTAGCGACAACAGTAAAATAAAAGTATTTTCAGCAGCAGAAATCTGATTAGTAGAGAAACGGTCCATTATAGTGATTGAAGAATCACTGTAAATGACAAAAGTCAAACTTGTTCTGACACAACTGTCATAACAGATGAAGCATTTCCTACCCGGTAGTCCTAGCCACTAATAGAAGCTTACAGAGCCATACAACAGTATCGAGGCTTCTGCCTCCTAGGAGGATGTTTCAAAGTGCTTGGGTGAAGCAATGTCTTTCAATGAATATCTGGTCCGAAGTCCACATAGACATTTTTCTGCAGGCATCCTACTACCTGGAGGTATTCCTGCTTACCCCTTGCAAATGCAATTACGTTAACTCTAACAGAAGCCGACAAGTTGAGAACCCTGCAGTCTAACATTTTTTCCTGTTTTTAAATTGTATTTTATTCACGTTGCACTTTTCTCCCCTTTTCATGATTGTCTATTTCAAGAGGATAATGGTCATTGTTTGGTGCTTGAATATTTGTATAGAGTATGTTAAGAGCCAGTGAGGATGTATTGTCATTTATCACCGATAAGGTTGGGCCAAAATTGTTCTGCTGAGATATAATGTATGGCTTTTCCGAGCTGAACGCTGTCTTTCCAACCTATATTGAAAGTGACATAACTATCACATCCGTTTGTATTCTGTGGCTGACTCTTCCAAAAGATGATACTTTGCATAATAAGTCATGAGCTGAAAATGCTTTGACTTTCAGGTCCTATGCACATGGATTTTCAGGCATAGTTGGGATAATTGTTTATTGTAACTTGCACTATAGCATATTGTTCACATAGTTATCTGTGCACAATCTGTACCAGGTGTATAATAACATATTAACTACTTTACCTAAATAAATTGTTCTATCGAATGGACTGATGATGGAGAACTCTAGGAACTTAAAGGAGTTTTCCAACACATTTAAACATTGATGGAAGTGGGGTGATAACACATGTAAAAAAATTAATACTTATCTTGCCCACTGCCACACTACCCTGTTACTTGTTCTGCAATGGTCACATGGGTTATTGACCCACATGAGTGCTGCAGCCAATAGGAGGCCCAACAATGATGTCCCTTGAGCCTATCAGGGGGCTTCTATATTAGAATCCTACGTAACAGGTATATGGGACATCACTGTGTCTTCTGGCCCTGTAATGTCATTTGTCAGAAGCTGTAGCAGCGGTCCGGCACCATTAATGTTAGCGCTCTCTCACATAAGTGCTTTTTGGCAGCACACCATGTGCATATCTCTCGTACTAACGCACGAAGCAGTATGCAATGCATTTTGTACTTGCTGCGTGCCTACAATCTCCGTACAATATCCTGACATGAATGTGGGTGTAATACACACCAAGATAGTACATGCTGCGATCTTTTTTGCATGCACATTTCGCATGCCATGTGTCAGAGGCACAACGAAAAGCAATTTAAAGATTGGTACCATGTATTACATGTGTAAAACCTGTGCATGTAATATGCAGTAGAATAAGCTGGTGTGAGAGAGCCCTTCCTATCTTTTGTGGCTCACTTTGCAGATATCTTACCATTAACCCATTAAAGATCAAGAACTGTAAATTTACGGTGCTTGGTCCTGGGCTTTAATCCCAGCCAATAATAAAATTACGACAGGGGATTAAAGCCCCTATTTCTGCAATCGATCAGAAGCAGGTGGGTTTGTCAGCTGTTAGTCACAGCTGAGAACCTGAAGGAGAAGGCAGGAGTGGTTTTTAATCCCTTGTGCCTTTTCCTTTCCATAGTACACATAGCTCAATGAGCACTATGTACTATAAAATGAAAGTGGAAGTATAGCACAGAAGAACTACAGGGTGCCAGCAGACCCTGATCAGCTCTGCCAATGACTATTGTCACTACAGGGGCTGTTTTCCCTGTAACTGGGGCTCCTATGGATGTCTCAGCTACAGTGAAAAAGTCTTATATGACATCATGGGGGACATAGTAAAAAAAAATAATTACATGTATAAGTAAAACAAAATTACAGAATAAAATAAAAATATATACAAACAAATAACCCAAAGCTGACGCCAACCAAAACCGTCGCCTGTAATCCAAAACCATACATATTACATATCAAAACGTCCGAAACAAAATGAGGAACCCATTCCTATACTTTATTTTAGCATAAATATACTAATTAAAAAAATAAATATAATTGTTGAAAAAAATCTTTTTTTTTTTTACGCCCAATAAAACTAAAAAATGGAAAAAAAAGTGAGCGAAAATATATATATAAAAAATGGCCCTATATGTCACGGGGAAAAAAATGCAGCAAAAATAATTCTGGTAGCTGAAGAAAAAAAATAGGGCAGTTAAACCACCACATGGGTAAAATCGCTAAAAAGTGTTTGGTCCTCACCCCCTTCAAGCTATATGACGTACATTTACGTCATGCAACATCGGTGTATGTATGAAGAGAGATTGCGGGGTGACCTTTCTTCATACAGCGCGGGCATCAGCTGTTTATTGCAATCGGTCGTGCGGCCAATCGCGGCTATTAATACTGTAAATGCTGCTGTCAATTCTAACAGTGACATTTAAATTCCCCAAACAATGTTATGGGCTCCTGTATGCCCCCCCCCCCCCACGATGAGATCGCAGGGAGCTGTGCGGTTGTCATGGCAGCCGGGGGCCTTTTGAAAGGCTCCAGGGCTGCCTTAGCAGTCTATCTTTCAAGACATCCCCAATGTTATGGCATGACATCATACTGCAGGAGCGATCAAAGCATCACTAGTTGTGGTCCCTTAGGGGGGCTAAAAAGAAAAGTAAAAAATAAGATCAATAAAGTTTTACTAATTTGTGAGAAAAAAAAAATAATAAAAGTTTAAATCGCTCTTCTTTTGCCATATCTACACTACCGTTCAAAAGTTTGGGGTCACATTGAAATGTCCTTATTTTTGAAGGAAAAGCACTGTACTTTTCAATGAAGATAACTTTAAACTAGTCCTAACTTTAAACAAATGCACTCTATACATTGCTAATGTGGTAAATGACTATTCTAGCTGCAAATGTCTGGTTTTTTGTGCAATATCTACAAAGGTGTATAGAGGCCCATTTCCAGCAACTATCACTCCAGTGTTCTAATGGTACAATATGTTTGCTCATTGGCTCAGAAGGCTAATTGATGATTAGAAAACCCTTGTGCAATCATGTTCACACATCTGAAAACAGTCTAGCTCGTTACAGAAGCTACCAAACTGACCTTCCTGTGAGCAGATTGAGTTTCTGGAGCATCACATTTGTGGGGTCAATTAAACGCTCAAAATGGCCAGAAAAAGAGAACTTTCGTCTGAAACTCGACAGTCTATTCTTGTTCTTAGAAATGAAGGCTATTCCATGCGAGAAATTGCTAAGAAATTGAAGATTTCCTACAACGGTGTGTACTACTCCCTTCAGAGGACAGCACAAACAGGCTCTAACCAGAGTAGAAAAAGAAGTGGGAGGCCGCGTTGCACAACTAAGCAAGAAGATAAGCACATTAGAGTCTCTAGTTTGAGAAACAGACGCCTCACAGGTACCCAACTGGCATCTTCATTAAATAGTACCCGCAAAACACCAGTGTCAACATCTACAGTGAAGAGGCGGCTGCGGGATTTTGGGCTTCAGGGCAGAGTGGCAAAGAAAAAGCCATATCTGAGACTGGCCAATAAAAGAAAAAGATTAAGATGGGCAAAAGAACACAGACATTGGACAGAGGAAGACTGGAAAAAAGTGTTGTGGACGGATGAATCCAAGTTTGAGATGTTTGGATCACAAAGAAGAACGTTTGTGAGACGCAGAACAAATGAAAAGATGCTGGAAGAATGCCTGACGCCATCTGTTAAGCATGGTGGAGGTAATGTGATGGTCTGGGGTTGCTTTGGTGCTGGTAATGTGGGAGATTTGTACAGGGTAAAAGGGATTCTGAATAAGGAAGGCTATACCCAGTGGACAGCGCTTGATTTGAACCAATTTCATCCTACAACAGGACAATGACCCTAAACACACCTCCAAATTGTGCAAGAACTATTTACAGCAGAAGCAGGCAGCTGGTATTCTATCGGTAATGGAGTGGCCAGCGCAGTCACCAGATCTGAACCCCATTGAGCTGTTGTGGGAGCAGCTTGACCGTATGGTACGCCAGAAGTGCCCATCCAACCAATCCAACTTGTGGGAGATGCTTCTAGAAGCGTGGGGTGCAATTTCTCAAGCTTACCTCAACAAATTAACAGCTAGAATGTCAAAGGTGTGCAATGCTGTAATTGCTGCAAAAGGAGGATTCTTTGACGAAAGCAAAGTTTGATGTAAAAACAATGTTATTTCAAATACAAATCATTATTTCTAACCTTGTCAATGTCTTGACTCTATTTTCTATTCATTTCACAACGCATGGTGGTGAATAAGTGTGACTTTTCATGGAAAACACAAAATTATTTGGGTGACCCCAAACTTTTGAACGGTAGTGTATAATAAAAAAAATCAAAATCATAAAACAAAAATACATATTTGGTATCGCCCTGTCCGTAAAAGTCCGATCTATCAAAGTAGTGCATTATTTACCCCGCATGGTGAATGTCATCTGAAAAAAAGTAAAGAATGCCAGAAATGCACTTTTTCAATTACCCTGTCTCCTAGAAAAAATGCAATAAAAAGCGATCAAAAAGTCGTATGTATTCTATAATGGTACCAACGAAAACGACAGTATGTCTTGCAAAAATTGAGCCCTTGCAAAACTATGTCAACGGAAAAATAAAGTAAATGCAGCAGAGAATAATTTTAAAAAATTCAATGTCTTTGAAAAAAAAATTATAGTAGTACAGCAAAAACAAAACTAGACAAGTTTGGTATCGTAGTAATCGTACTGACCCATAGAATAAAGTTATTATGCCATTTCTGTTGCAGTTTGTGCGCCGTAGAAGCAAGATGCACCGAAAGATGGCGGAATGCCGTTTTTTTTTCCATTTTACTCCATTTAGAATTTTTAAAAAGTTTTTCAGTACATTATATGGTACATTAAACAGTAACATTGAAAAATACAACTCATCCCGCAAAAACAAGCCTTTATACAGCGACCTCGATCGATAAATAAAGGAGTTATGATTTTTTAAAAGGGTGTAAGAAAAAACAAAAATGGGGGAAAAAAAGGGCGCGCATTAAGGGGTTAAAGGGGTTGTCCCGCGCCGAAACAGGTTTTTTTTTTTTTTCAACCCCCCCCACCCCCGTTCGGCGCGAGACAACCCCGATGCAGGGACCTAAAGAAAGCTTACCGGAGCGCTTACCTTAATCCCCGCGCTCCGGTGACTTCTATACTTACCGGTGAAGATGGCCGCCGGGAACCTCTTCCTCCGTGGACCGCAGCTCTTCTGTGCGGTCCATTGCCGATTCCAGCCTCCTGATTGGCTGGAATCGGCACGTGACGGGGCGGAGCTACACGGAGCCCCATAGAGAACAGGAGAAGACCTGGACTGCGCAAGCGCGGCTAATTTGGCCATCGGAGGGCGAAAATTAGTCGGCTCCATGGGAACGAGGACGCTAGCAACGGAGCAGGTAAGTATAAAACTTTTTATAACTTCTGTATGGCTCATAATTAATGCACAATGTACATTACAAAGTGCATTATTATGGCCATACAGAAGTGTATAGACCCACTTGCTGCCGCGGGACAACCCCTTTAAGGTACAAAACAGCCTGGTCCTTAAGGAGTTAATGTTGGTGTTTTGTATTTCATAACTTCAATCCTTACAGTATTGAAGATAAACTGCTGATATAATTGAGGGATGTATAGGAGCACAATAGAGAGTTAATGTGTGTTCAGTGGTGTTGCGTCTACTCCTTGTTGGCCCAGCGGGATACTGACTAAAGTCTGGAGTTTAACAGTTTCGTCAGAAGCGAGCAGACCAGTAGCTCAATGGTCATTTTGTAGGGCTCTGTCAGTGCTGCTCTTCTCCACAGAAGGGAGTAAATACCGATCCTGATTCAGGCTAGATGCCCCTCTACAGCTCCGTCCAGCTCTCCACGTTATAACTGCCATGTCCTAAGATTTACTCCAGGATCTTGAGACTGTGCTGGAAGACTTAGCAAACCTTCTTGCAGTGGCACATATGGATGTGCCACCCCGGAGGAGCAGGACTACTTGTGCAACCTAATTGGACTGTAGATACCACCTCATGCTACCAGTAGTGACAAGGACACTAGTAAAACACAACACTAGCGAGGAGAATAAGAGGAAAGTACTTGTCTGTGGCCACCATCTGCAAAACCATTCTGTTTTAGGGGGGTTTGTGTTGCTGCTGCCTTTCCAGTAGAAGGCCGGGTTCACACAAGTGGATTTGTGAGGCGGTGATCGCCGCCTGCGTAATGGATCCGCGGTTAAACGTGGGCACTGAAAGGCATATGCTTTCGATCTTTTTCCTTTATACTCGCACATACGAATTGAATATTCCGCGAGTGGAAGAAAAATCGCAGTATGCTCTATTTTGCTGCAAAATTTGCACAAACTGCCTCCACTGAAGTCAGTGGAGAACTCCGACTTGCAGTCCATGGGCTGTGGGTACCCTCATCATCACTAAGTGACGGCGCGGGTATGCAAACAAAGAAAAACTGTACTGCGCATGACCGGTTATGCAGGGTCCCCGCCGGGCTCACAGCTGGAATCCACTGCGGAATCCGAGCAGTTCATATGAGCCTTTCTTTTTTCCAAATTCCCCACTTTGTCTCATAGTGGAGTTGCATATGTATTATCGCCCATATGCAACGTATTCCGTATGGACCGTGTTACATATGCTACCCATAGAAAATAATAGGGCTGGCTCTGATACATGGTCAAATAGAGCATGCTGCCATCTTTTTCACACGAGTATCTACACGCAGAATATACACGCTAATGTGAACGGATCAATGACTCCATTCATTGTGTATCATGTGGCCGTGCATCACGTGCGTAATACGCGCCAAAATCTCGGTCGCGAGAATGAGTTATTTCCCAGTTGAAAATGTCTTGAGGCGACGGTCACAGGTCTGGGCTGAGAGGTTAGTAGAAGTATATTAGATCAAGGAATGTACTTGGTGTGTGAAAACCATAGATTTCATGAGCACCTTTGACTTTCCAGATCTTTGCCAAAAGCGAATTAAATTGTAATAATGATTTCTACAATTGACTGTACTAATGTAGTATAGATGTAATCTGTGTATTTCATTGGTTTGCTATAACATAATAAAGCTCCAAAGATGTGATTAAATGGTTTTCACTCTGCTTATTTAAAGGAGTTTTCCAGGACTCAACTATTGATGACCTATCCTCAGTACAGATCATCAATAGTTGCTCAGCATGTGACGTTATATTCATTGGTCACATGGCCTGAAAGTAACTCTATCACATTAAAGTGAATTAAATTGAGCTGTTATACCAGGCACATCATCTATACAATGTATGGCTCTGTGCCTGTATGTACTGATGAGTTATCAATAGATAAAGGGAACCTGTCATCTGCCTAAAACACCATAAGCTAACCTGTGGGGCTGTTAAGACTGTTGACAGGGAGTCGGGTGATGTATTTTTTTTTATACTCCTCCACTCCTAAAATTATGTGGTGCCGACTAGCTGAAGACTGTGCTGCGCACGAAAGCCTGACTTTCTTTCAGAGTCACGTGAATGTATGCTCTCCCATACACTTACATTTATAGACCAGTAGAGTTGAGCATGTAATGAAGCAAGTGGTGAGTGACACAGAGTAAGTGGCTGCATCCAAGGGCATTATTGTGGTACATTGCAGCGTACGAGGAGCGGGCCCACAGCCGAGGAGATGGCAGGGTAGATAAGGGATTTCTGTCACGGGTGGCTCTACTATCTCCTCCCCTGAGGGCAGCTCAGGACCCGTCCATGTTACTGCTCGGGGAGGTCACAGGGAGAGGGTAACTAGCAGTTATCTTGAATCTTCTTATCACTCGTGACGCCACCGTTCCGTCCTCTGCAGCGAAACTCGCTGTAGGAAATAACTTCACACACACAGGGATAACTTTCTGGACAAACCGTGAATGGTGGGTAATGTCCATTTACTGTACCTTGATAATGGTTCAACAGTAGATTTTGGCACAGATACAGCAAGAGAAGGTGGTGTGACAATGAGGAGACTCGGGGCAATTACAGTTATCCGTGTGATCCCGCTCCCGGTGACTCTTTCTCTCTCTCTCCAACTCTCTACCAGTACAGACTCACGCTTCCTATGCCTTCCTTCGCCAAGCAACGATTCCTTCCTCACTCAGTGCTTAGTGGTAGCACTGGCACATCCCAGGCAGCACAGCCCCAGGCAAAGCAGTAGGGAAGCGCTCAGCATCCACTATTCTTCACACACACACACACACACACACACACACAGACCGATGGGTGTCTGTGCGGCTCACTCACTGACTAGAAGCAGACTGACTTTTGCTGACTCCTCTTGCTGACTCCATCAACTCTCTCCTTTTTTTCCCCACCTTGCAAACACATTTATATCACAAGGTCACATGACATACAACATGATACATTTCTCAGACATAACCCAGACATTAACCCATTCAGTGATGCTGAGGTGCAATACACATCAAATGCATACTACATAGAAGACACTGATAATACCATGGCACAGGACAAACACATAACATTATGGAGGGGCCCCGTTAACTCTGAGCCACTACAACAGAACTTGAGTGTCCATCCAAGGAGGAAAGAACATTTGTTGTCCATTATTTGCCAAAGTGGATGTATAGTCCATAATTTGCCAAAGTTGGACGAGTAGAAGCAGCTAGCATGACAAATGGAGATCAAGTAATAAATCGCAATAAATTGCATCTGCGAAATTTCCTGTGTCCTTTCCAAACAGAGGAGGAGGAGGATTGTTACAGATAAGAGCTATTTAAAGCAAACAAGCGAGTGTGCCAGCCTGCTGTATTCTAACGGCCCATTTAGTCGGGACGAGCAGTTGGGCAAATGATGCCTGACAGCGTGCCCCAGTGATGCACCTCTTGTGCTGTTACACAGGAGCAAGTATCGCTGGCAACACTGAAAGTGATGGAGGTGGGGTGGCCGGGGAACGTTCTCCCCGCACCCAGCACCATTCCCTGTAAGTAGACAGTTGTTAAGAAGTGACGAACTGCTGTTTATACTGAATGGCTCATCCAGTTATCTGTATACAGAAACTGAATGACTGAACAATTCTCGTTCAGTCGCCGCATGCATTTACACGGGACGACAATTGTTCAAATTACCGCGGGAGCTTGAACAATTCGGAACGATAATCATCCCATGTAAATGGCCCTTTAAGTGTGCTGTTTCTTAAGTGTGTGACTTGAGATTACTGACTTTCGATTTAAGGACTTTAGAAAAGTCACCTATATTTATTAATCAAAACCTCTAAACTGTACGGTGACTAATGATAGAAGTCTGACCAATAAGATTGATGAATTGGAAGTAATAATGTCTGAAGAAAACTATGACATAGGTGAAATTAGCAGAGACCTGCTCAGACGTAAGCTGTGACTGGGCGGTTAACTTATAGGGATCATAGAAACCGGAAAGGAGGAGTCGTTTGCCTTTATGTTAAATCCTGTTTAAAGCCCACATTATGGGCAGATGTTTTAAGGAGATGAACATGTGGGGGATAGATAAGGTGTCCAGACGTCCTGATTTAAGGGGGACAGTCTCGCTTTCCGGACCCCAGCGGAACAGACATTTGTCCCACTTTCAGGACATCTGGTCACCATTAAAGTGATTACCAGTTGGGGTGCCACAGCTCCCTGCCAGTAATCACTCTGCAGTGCTGCAGGCCAGATGCACACACTGCCGGCAGTGTGTGCATCCAGGATCTTCGTCCCCTTCTTCCCTCACCTCACCTCTTTGATTCCGCAAGAGAAGAGGAGAAGGGAGGAGGCGCTGCTGCAGGCACACATACTTTCGCCCACCGGCAGAGCTGTGAAGACTAGAAAGAGGTAAGTATATGGGTCCTAGGGGGAACGCTAATACTATGGAGCTTCTGTGGGGGGTCACTATTATTGCTAGGGCTTCTGTGGTGTGTCACTACTATTGCTGGGTCTACTGTGGGGTGTCACTATTATTGCTAAGTCTACTGTGGGGTGTCGGTATTATTGCTGAGGCTACTGTGGAGGGTCACTTATTCTTGGGGCTACAATAGGGTGTCACTATAATTGCTGGGGTTACTGTGGTCTGGTGCGACGCCACTGGTCAGCTGAGGCCACTTACAAGGCACTGGGAACCGAAAGCCGTGGAACGCTGACAGCAGGAGGCCTACAGAGGAGGTGAGGGGAGCGCCACATGGTATGCGGATATGTAGCTGACTTCCAGTCAAAATCCGCACTAATGGTACGTATTTTGACTGGGTTTTTTTTTGGGTGCAGAAATGCTGCGGAATTTGTTCCCTGTCTTTTTTAACGAGGGAGGTAAAATCATATGTTGTGATAAGCCCCGCCCCTTACCACATCCCTATGTCCCTCTTTGACCCTGGAAAAATCTGGTAACTTTTGAATAGAGATATATGGGCAACAATGTGGATAAGTAACTGGCTCAGTGATAGAAAGCAGAGGGTGGTTATAAATGGTACCTACTCTGATTGGGTCACCGTTACTAGTGGGGGACCATAATGACCTGGTAGAAGGATTGCGTGGTAAAATATCAATATTTGCAGATGATACAAAAATAAGTAAAGTAATTAAAACAAGAGGACAGTATACAGTTGCAAGTGAGTCTGCATAAGTTGGGAACAGAAAAGTGGCAAATGAGGTGCAACACTGATAAATGTAAGGTTCTGCACATGGGCAGGGAAATACATGTCACCATTACACACTTAGGCCTTATGTCCATGGGGAAAAGATTATTTAAAATCCGCAGCGTTTTTCCCGCACGCGGATGCGCGCCCCATAGGGATGCATTGGACACCCACAGGTAGTTAAATACCTGCAGATGTCATTTTCCCCTTCAGGCGCGGATCCGCGTGCGGGAAAAAAACTGCGGCATGCTCCATTTGGTGCGGGTCTCCCACGGGGACGGCTCCCGGAGGCTTCTATTGAAGCCTATGGAAGCCGTCCGGATCCGCGGAACACCCGTACCAGAATTAAAACTTACCTGTCTGGACGCTGCGGATCTTGCCTTCGTCGCGGCCGGATCTTCTTTCTTCGGCCCTGGGGATGTGCCCGGCGCATGCGCGCTGCCGGAGTGCCGAGCACATCCGCCGGGCCGAAGAAAGAAGATCCGGCCGCAACAGAGGGAAGATCCGCAGCGTCCGGACAGGTGAGTTTATTCTTATTTTTAGCCTCATGTCCGCGGGGCAGGAAGGACCCGCTGTGGGATTCTGCATGGAGAATCCGCAGCGGGCCTGATTTTCCCCGTGGACATGAGGCCTAAATGGGAAACCGCTGGGTAACACTGACATGGGAAAGGACTTGGGGGTTTTTGATAACTGTAAGCTTAACTGGGACAACCAGTCCAATTATGGTGACAAATAAGCTTGCTTTATTCTTTCAGATTATATGTAATTAGAACATTTCTAATTATAAGTCAAAATAAAGAAACCTTTTAGTTTAGTTAATGTTTTTCACTGGCAAGAAATAAATTTGTAATTAGATTTACTACATAGATAAATACATTATATTAGTTTATTTGGGTTTTGCATTTCTTTTCAATGGTATGAGCTGATTTAAAATGTGCAATGCAGTTTAGTAGTTGTTGATTCAAGCATGTCAAGGAGATGCAGTGAATTACCAGCAGAGGGTGCTAGAAGAGCATTTCCCAAAAGAACATGTTAGCTATCCGTAAAGCAACATCGCACAAGTCAAAACATCACAAATGTGAAGAAAACTATTGGAAAGCATGGGTTTTAGAATTCTAAATTTTTAACTCACTCTCGCATTGCGCAAAAATCGTATGATTTTATCGCAAAGTTGAAACCGACCTAAAAGGGTTTTCTGAGATTTTATAAAATTTGGCAGAGAGCAAATACTTCTATAAAAGAGAGAAATAAAAACATTATTCTTTTTACGTGTCCTGACACTACAGCGCCGCTGCTCTGGCCCCAGAACTTCTGCAGTAATGTTCATCGTTCATGTGAGCGCTGCATCCCATCATTTGCCTCAGCGGTCACATGCAGACTATGCATACTTGACTGCAGTGTGCTAATGAACAGCACATGAGCACTGCAGGAGCAGCGGGACATGTAACAGGTGCTTTTTTTTCTTTCTTTCTTTTGAATATCTATCTGCCGTCTACCAAATTTTCAAAAATCGTGGACATCCCCTTTAACTGCTTAGTAACAAGTCAATTTTTTGCCTTAAGGACCAAGCGAATGTCATCGTTGTATTGCAAGAGTCAGAATTCGTTGACATAGCTATATGATGACTTATTTTTTGTGCCGAGTTGTATTTTTTAACGGGGCATATATAATCTGCTGTATGGCATTTATTACATTTTTAGGAGGGGGGGTTTAATCACAACCAGAGATTCTGCCAATATTTTTGGGTTTTATTTTTACAGCATTCATCATACAGTAAAAATAACATGTTTTTCTTATCTGGATCAGCACAATTACTACAATAACAAATTATATGGATGTTTTTAATGTTGTACTACTTTTGCAGAATAAAAAGCCGTTGTTTTTGTTTAAAGAAAAACAATTAAATCTCCATCGTCATGTTCTAAGGGCTTATTTACACGAGCGTATATCAGCCGGTGTTTTCACAGCCGGCCGATATACGCTTCCATCTGAGCATTTTCTTCCCCCTTACCGCCCCCTCACCGGCTCTGCCTGTCTTCTCCACTCCGGCGTTTGCAATGGGAGGCTGGGGAGCTAAACTCTGCTCTATCCCGCCCACCCCCATTGCTGGCTGAGGACAAGGGGCGGGAGCTTAGCTCTGCCCCGTCCCGCCCACTCCCATTGCAAATCGCTCGGAATGGAGGAGAGAGGCAGAGAGCCGGTGAGGGAGAGGGAAAGGGGGGCTGCTTAGATGGAAGCATATATATACGCTTGTGTAAATAAGGCCTAAGACCCATAACCTTTTTATTTTTCCAGTAACGAAGCTCTGTGAGGTCTTGTTTTTTGTGGGAACAATTGGAGTTTTTCTTGGTACCAGTTTGAGGTTCTTGTGACTTTTCAATTGCTTTTTATTGAGTTTTATGGGGGGTAAACAGAAAAAAAATTGCAATTCTGGCATTATTGTTTAAAGTCATTTTTATAGCGTTCACCAAGCAAGATAAATAACAAAATATTTTCATTGTCTGGGTCGGGATAAATTTGGTAATACCTATTTGTTGCTTTTTGAATTTTTTTTTTGTATTTTATTCATTTAAAAACAGTGTTTGTGTGAAAAACGTGTATTTTTTTAGACTGAAATTTTTTCTTTAAACTTTATTGAACTTTTTTGATGCTATTTTTTAGTCCCTCAAAGGGACTTAACAATGTGATCATTTGATCACTAAGATAAGTAATGTAGTGCATTACACTAAGCCTATGACAGTAGCCTTTTGCACTCAGTCAGAGGCAGGGTCTAATAGGCTGAGTTACATAGCAGATATGGAGGCCTTTGTCAGACTTCCGGGTGCCATGGGAACCCACTAGTACTTTGTAATTGCACTGTGGGGTGCTGATGGGTGACAGAAGGAGCCCCCTTCCCCGGTCATCTGCTTACATGCTGCAGATGCTATTCATCCTGACATTTAAGGGGTTAAACTGGCAGGATCCTGGCTGTGAGCAGTCAGCCAAGCCACCAACTTGGAAAGATGTATGTGCAGGTTTAAAGCCCATTATTGAGATAATCGTTACTAAGAGATTAAAGGTGTTGTCCAAGTTATAACATCTTGGTACAACCAATTCCCCATGCAGTAACATAAGAAATAGTCGTATACTTACATCTCCCTGCTCACACGATCAATGACTGAGCTCTGTTATTGGCTGTGATCCCTATGAAATCCCGTAAACTGGGCGGGCCCGGAGTGGGAGACCAAGCAGAGGCGCAGAACACAGCAGGAGCAAGGGGAGTATTTGTTAATTTACTGCATGGGGAAGGGATTGCACCAAGATGTTAGAACTCAGACAACCCCCTTTTTGTGACAGTTTTTTGGGGCTTTTAAATAAAGGGAAAAAAGCTATGAAATCCATATGTTTTTTACAAGCATTTTTGTTTAGGGCTCATAACTACGGGTGTTTTTTCACGGCATATTATGCGTGTGATGCACATTCGCGTAATATGTGGTGAATGGGGTCAATTAAAGTAAATGGACTTTCATCGATCCATGCACATGAGCGTGCAAAAAATCGCAGCATGCTCTATTTCTTGGCGTACCACACAGCGTGAGCCCTGTAGATTTCCATAGGCAGCGTATACGAACACTGTCCAAGCGCAATACGTTGTGTATTCTTACACAACACCGCTATAAAACAGTGTGGAGAATTAGAAAAAAAAGAGCCACACCGCACATTATTGCGTGTGTTAGATACGTGGCCATGCGCAGTATACTCGCTGCCCATATGGTGTCTCTGCCGTCTCTCTAGCAGCAGAGTTGGCATCACAAACACTGGTAGAACGCTGCAGAGATGGACACCAGCAGCGTTTAACGAAACACCCGTGGACATGATGCCTTTAGGCCAATGTCCATGGGCGGATTTGAATTGCGGAATTCGCACAGGGCACGCACACGGATTCCGCAATTCAAAATGAGGGATAACATTTAGTAAATCAGTTGCTTTTCTGATTCTGAAAGGCCACACTCCATTTCTGATGACACTAAATTAAAAAGTATGAGTAAAGTTTGAGTAAAGGCTGCAGGGGACGGCCGCACACAGTGTTCAGGGTGAACGCCGATTTTTCAAGCCATTGTGCTGATAACTGGTATAACCACAAGGATACAAACCGTTATGAATTATTGAAAACCATGATGGTGCCCAGCCTGTTTGCATCCAATTTCTGTCCAGCACTAGAAACATAGGCACATAGAGCACCACTTTTATCACGTATTAAATTGACCTCATTTTGCCTAAATCTGTAGTTATGCAGCTGCCCTTATGTGCATTAAACTTGACAAATATCCAGTACATTGAATATTGTTGTGCAATGAGTGGTTTACATTGTGTGACCCTAAAGCCCAGTGCAACGCATTAGGACTGTATGAGAATAACTTCTTAATGCTCTTCCTATGTAACCGTTTCCAAATAAAAAGACAACGATGGATTGTACCCCTCGTATTACAGATTTGCGCAGTTCTGGGCTGGTGCTCCCATTCAGAATTTGCAATCTCACCCGAAAACAACAGTGATAATAGAATGTGTTTACCTTCACATCAATCCAAAGAAGTGATCAATATATAACATCAGTTGTATATACAAGTGACTGGGTTTGGTTGGCCATTGCCAAGAAGGATGACGGAGATGTCTCTGAGAAAGGAAATGATTTGATAAGATGTTGGATGGTAATGATGATGTTTTGACTGCTACTGTAAATGTCTATGTCTGTTGAGGTTTAATAAAGCAGGAGTATACAGTCATGCTACGCACATTACCTCATTTGGCACGACAAGACAGATGGTGAGAGAGCAGCCTTATGAATCAATAATAAGCAATGTGACAAGCACTTTTTAAACAGAAGAGGGCAAATTTATTATCAGCTATACGCCAAAAAGCTATATGAGTTATTAGTTTTGGTGCAAGTCTCACATGCGCAAAGTTGGGGACCTCTGGCCATTTGGTGATTCTCCTTGCCACTTTATAAATGTGATGAGAAGAGTAAGCAGGGTTTAGCTTATAGCAAGCATGCATTTGCTTTTCTGGTGCACAGACATTCACCTCTTTGTAAGTTTGCTACATTTTACTCCACTGCGCTTTGCATTATGACTAACATGAAACACCGGTCTTAGTAAGGCCTTTTACATCTGCATCCGGGTTTTGTTTTCCTGGTCAGTTTGAGGAGAACCTAACAGTGCCGAACAGACCCCATTGACTCTAATGTTGACCAAAGAAACAGCAAGCTACTCCACTAAGATGAATGAGTTGCCCTTAAAAGCAGTACTAGTAGAAAATAATGTAAGATTTCTCCATGCGTCATAGTAATACAATCCTACTTATCAGTTTGCCTGCTCTGTCTATAGTCTATGACTAAAGGCCCATTTACACACAACGATTATCGCACAAAATTCATTCAAATTATGTCTTTTGAGCGATAATCTTTGCGTGTAAATGCTAGCATCGTTTGCTTTTCGGCCAAACAATGATTTTTAGTTGAGCATAAAAACCATTGTTCAGCCAGCCAGCTGATAGCAGGGACCGCACATTGTGATTCTCCACAGAAGCGCTGGTAACATTGTTTTCAGCTGCTGTCCCACTGGAGAACAATGGAGCTATATGCAGATAACAGACCACCCACTGTTATCTGCATACAGAACAGGGAGGCTCATTTACACGCAAATGTAGATAATAAGCTACTAATGGGCATTAGTACCCATTAGTTTATGCAAAATGATCGCTCACACTGTTATTCAAGCTATCTTTTGAATACATTTTGAGCGATCATCTTTGCGTGTAAATGGGGCTTAATACCTATGGTCCTACCTAACGGCATTAGAGTCATATTATTATGTAACGTGTATGTCCATTTGTGATGACCATTCTTAAATGGGTTGTCTGGTTGTAAACCATCAGTGGCCAATCCTCAGGATAGGTTATCAATAGTAGATCGGCAGAGGTCCACTACACGGGATCCCAGACGATCAGCTGTTTCTGGGCTGGTGCACTGAGCTGCTTTCGGCAGTGACCAGGCTTGGCATTGCAGCTAAGCAAGCCTGGCCACTACAATGGGAATAGAGCTGTCTGCTTCCTGCAGAAATTGACCCAGTGCACGAGCGCACCAACCCAGCAAGCAGCTGATCGGCAGGAATCCCTCATGACGGACCCCCACTGAGCTACTATTGATGATCTATCCTGAAGATAGGCCATCATTGGTTTACAACTGGACATCCCTTTTAAATAATATCCACTTTCAGCCTCATCACATCCTCAAGCTGCTGTTTTGTCCCTCCAATATGCTTTATACCAGTGATGGTGAACCTTTTAGAGACCGAGTGCCCAAACTGCAAATCAAAACCTACTTATTTATGACAAAGTGCCAAAACATCAGGGGGCGGGGCTTATCACGACGTATGATTTTACCTCTGTCGTTCTGAAAAGAAAAGGGCTGTTTAAAAATAGTCAAGGTGCAGATTTTGACTGCTTTTTGGATGCAGAAATGCTTTGGAATTTGCCACGGACATTTCTGCTTAGGAGATTCTGCAGTATTTTCGCCACGAGTAAACATACCCCAGCAGTAATAGTGACACCCCACAGTGGCCCCAGCAGTAATAGTGACACCCCACAGCGGCCCCAGTGGTAATGGTGACACCCCGCAGTGGACCCAGTAGTAATAGTGACATCCCACAGCGACCCCAGTAGTAATAGTGACATCCCACAGCGGCCCCAGTAGTAATAGTGACACCCCACAGCGGCCACAGCAGTAATAATGACACCCCACAGCGGACCCAGCAGTAATAGTGACATCCCACAGTGGCCCAAGTAGTAATAGTGACACCCCACGGCAGCCCCAGTAGTAATAGTGACACCCCAGTGGTCCCAGTAGTAATGCTATTACTACTGGGGCCGATATAGGGGACACTATTACTAATAGTATCCCCTATATCAGCTTCAGCAGTAATAGTGCCCCCCCTGAGACTAATAAATTAACCCCATCCTCCTTACCGAAGCACCGCTGCGCCTCTGCTCGGCGCTGCTGCTGGCGCTGATCCCAGGTGCACACTGTGATGTCAGTGTGTGCTGCCGGATGCCTCCTCCCCTCTGCTCTCGTGGAATCAGGGAGGAGACGTCAGTAGTGGGGGAGGAGGATCCCGGGTGCACATTGACGTCTCAGTATGCGCCAAGTATCAACACCGGTAGCAGTGCTGCTGAGTGAGTGCCGGTAGTGGAGTCGCGGCACCCCAGCCGATATTCACAACCGTGGTGAGCAGCAGGCGGTGCGCGTGCCAGCAGGGAGGGCTCTGCATGCCGCCAATGGCACATGTGCCATAGGTTCGGCACCACTGCTTTATACTGAAGCTCTGCAAGCATTCATTGGCTGTTGTTTGTTAGCAGATGCCCATCTCAAATATAATATGAAATCTGTTTTATATTAAGGGCCATTGACGCGGAACGATGATTGCTCAAAATTCACTCAAATAGCAGTTTGAGTGACAGTTTTGAGCAATCACTTTGCATAACCTCTTAAGTAGCTTATTAATTACTTAAGAGGTTTTTACCTTGTAAATGAAGGCGGAGCAGGAGACCACTGATAACTCCGGGAACAGCAGGAGCGCTGACAGCTGCTTTGTTCTCCGAGCTATCAACTGGTATCCCGCTGAGAACTCAGCACGTGGCACTGATAAGACTCATAGCTGACTTTCAGCTTGCTAAAAGTTAGCGATGAAGGAGTAGTGCACGATGGCCGCGCATTTAGACACAACGATTATCGCTCAAATGATAGCTTTTGAGCAAATTTTGAATGCTAATCGTTGTGTGTAAATCGGCCTTTAGAGTTTGGTTAGGACAATGATAGGATACAAGCAGCTTACACACAGACAAAAAAAGATTATTAGATTACCACTACCTATATATACTGAAAGCATAGGCATCCTGAGGATCATTCAGACTAGTGGAGATAGCTCACCACATAGTTTTGAAAATAGTGATCACCTTATTTGCAATGAAGACACTAGCAATTAAATGTTTTAAGTAAAAAAAGAGGGAAACTACAATGAGCATAGCCCAGCAGAAGCATTCTAACAGTAGAATTAGCCTTTGTTCACCTTTGTGTTGTGGCTTTCATTCATAATGGAAGCTTGAATGTTGAGTTGACTTCATAATTCAGTGGACCCCTGCAGCGGCTG
This sequence comes from Eleutherodactylus coqui, assembly GCF_035609145.1. Classification (NCBI taxonomy): domain Eukaryota; kingdom Metazoa; phylum Chordata; class Amphibia; order Anura; family Eleutherodactylidae; genus Eleutherodactylus; species Eleutherodactylus coqui. Next base: position 228,115,180 of record NC_089838.1, on the reverse strand, counting down.
GAGAAATCTATTACTTATTCTGGGGTCTGTGGGGAGTTCTGTTGTGTTTCTTGTCCTTTTGCGACAATAATGGTTCTGCAATTTTTACTACTTTTGTTATCCAAAAAAGTGATGTGAACATAAACTTATCACTAATATTTTATCTATTTTGGAATAAACTGTTCTGCGTAATGATTTTAAACCTCACGCTATTGTTTTAAATTTCACACATACATTCATTGCACGCATCTTCAGGACCTTTTACATGCAACAGTAATTGTTCAGAAATTCCTTTGAAACGAAAATGAACGATAATCATCCGCTTATAGAGATGAGCGAGCATACTCGTCCGAGCTTGATACTCGTTCGAGTATTAGGGTGTTCGAGATGCTCGTTACTCGTGACGAGCACCACGCGATGTTCGGGTTTGCGCGCTTTTCTGGCAAATAGAAAGACAGGGAAGGCATTACAATTTCCCCCTGCGACGTTCAAGCCCTACACCACCCCCCTGCAGTGAGTGGCTGGCGAGATTAGGTGTCACCCGAGTATTAAAATCTGCCCCTCCCGCGGCTCGCCACAGATGCATTCTGACATAGTTCAGGGAAAGTGTTGTTGATGCCGGAGCTGCTATAGGGAGAGTGTTAGGAGTGATTTTAGGCTTCAAGAACCCCAACGGTCCTTTTTAGGCCATAGAAATCGCAGATCGCACCTATGTGCGATCTGCAATTTCTGTTCTCTTCTCTATATGCGCTCAATGGGGCCGGCGGCAGCAGCGCCGATCCCATTGAGAACATATAGAAGACAAATCATTCTTCTCTGCCACAGCTGTAACAGCTGTGGCAGAGAAGAACGATGTTTGCCCATTGAATTCAATGGAGCCAGCAATACAGCAGGTTCCACTGAAAGCAATGGGCTGCCGGCGATCGCAGGATGAATTGTTGGGAAGGGCTTAAATATAGAAGCCCTTCCCTGCAATTCATCCAGAAATGTGTTACAATAAAAATATATACCGGCGTATAAGGCGACGGGGCGTATAAGACAACCCCCCAACTGTCACCTTATACGCCGGGAATACAGCGGAGCAAAGAATAAAAATCATTACTCACTTCACCGGGCGTTCTGCGGTGCTGCTGCAGGCTGTCGCTCCCTCTTGGTTCCCGGCAGAGCATTGCTTTCTGGACGCAGTGGTTGAAATCCCCGCCTCCAGAAACACACGTGCCTTCAGCCAATCACAGCCATTCAATTACATCATTGTCATTGGCTGTGATTGGCTGAAGGCACGTGTGTTTCTGGAGGCGGGGATTTAAAGCCCTTCGTAGAGAAAGCAATGCTCTGCCGGGGACCAGGAGGGAGCGACAGCCTGCAGGAGCACCGCAGAACGCCCGGTGAAGTGAGTAATGATTTTTATTCTTTGCTCCGCTGTATTCCCGGCGTATAAGGTGACAGTTGGGGGGTCGTCTTATATGCCCCGTTGCCTTATACGCCGGTATATATTTTTATTGTAACACATTTCTGGATGAATTGCAGGGAAGGGCTTATATATTTAAGCCCTTCCCAACAATTCATCCCGCGATCGCCGGCAGCCCATTGCTTTCAGTGGAACCTGCTGTATTGCTGGCTCCATTGAATTCAATGGGCAAACATCGTTCTTCTCTGCCACAGCTGTTACAGCTATGGCAGAGGAGAACGATCTTTATGCTGACAGTGCGGGGGGGGGGGCACTCTTGCCGCTATTGTGGCTTAATAGTGGGACCTGGGAACTTGAGATGCAGCCCAACATGTAGCCCCTCGCCTGCCCTATCTGTTGCTGTGTCGTTCCCATCACTTTCTTGAATTGCCCCGATTTTCACAAACGAAAACCTTAGCGAGCATCGGCGATATACAAGAATGCTCGGGTCGCCCATTGACTTCAATGGGGTTCGTTACTCAAAACGAACCCTCGAGCATCGCGAAAAGTTCATCCCGAGTAACGAGCACCCGAGCATTTTGGTACTCGCTCATCTCTATCCGCTTATCATTCATCATTCATTTCACACAAGCATAAAAATCAGCTAATTATATGAACACCGATTGTTCAGTCATTCTCATTCACTGGTAAAGAGAGCGGAACAATCCTGTTAAAAAGAAAAGACACTATTTTGTTCTGTGTCTAAACTGACTGCCCAAGCAAACTGTGACATCATTTGCTCGTTTGTGCGGGCGAATGATAATCGTCCGTGTAAAAGCACCCTTACTTAGAGGCGTAACTTGAAGCTCCTGGGCCCCAATGCAAAATCTGTAACAGGGCCCCCAACTATAATGGTTTATTTATAGTACTGGGCTCCCTATATGGAGAAGAGAGGGCTCCTGGGCCCGGGTGCAACCGCAACCCCCACATCACCTATAGTTACGCCAGTGCCCTTACTTTCCACTTCTAATCCTCTCCACTTTCCCTCTGCCTCCATGTTCACCTTGTGTACTGCTTTCTGGAGGTTCTTATCTGGAAAGGGGTTAGAAACTTTTTTGGGGAAAAGAACACTTTGCCCCCATTTAGAAAAAAATCCCAAACAGCTTTTACGCAATTATTCCATAGGATTTGTTATATACTTGAGCCATAGAATGAGTTTTTTTTCTTTTTCAACCATTTTTTCTGGGGGTTGTCCTACCCAAAGCACAGATAAAGTGTATACAGCTAGAACTATCTTCTTAATTTGCAGGCTATCACAGTGATCTATGTGAACAAATGAAGTGCTATTATTGTTGAAGAAGTGGTTTATTACCGGGCAAGGCCTGGGAATTTCATTAGAATTCTAGTTTGGAGTACAAAATTATTATGGTAATTAAATACAAGTAAAGTTTTATATTTTAGAGAAAAACGGTCTGCTGTTCTTTTCTAGTAGCAGTCCACATCTGTCCATCGGCTGTGTCTGTTATTGGAACTCTGCTCGAGTCCTTCTGCTTCAGTCAGTGTTTACCTTCCTTATTTTTATAAATAAGGAAGGGGAACACTACAATGAGTATACTTAGGAGTATAATACATTTGTGTATTACATCATAATAGTCAATACTATTAAAGGAACACTCTAGCAAACACACATTTTTCCATCCCTACTAGAGATGAGCGAACGTACTCGGATAAGCACTACTCGTCCGAGTAATGTGCCTTATCCGAGTACCGCTGTACTCGTGCTGAAAGATTCGGGACGCGCTGCGGAGCAGGGAGCTGCAGGGGAGAGCGGGGAGGAACGGAGAGGAGATCTTTCTCTCCTTCTCTCCCGCCCGCTCTGCCCCGCTCCCCGCTGCGACTCACCTGTCAGCAGCGGAGCGCCCCGAATCTTTCAAGACGAGTACAGCGGTACTCGGATAAAGCACATTACTCGGACGAGTAGTGCTTATCCGAGTACGTTCGCTCATCTCTAATCCCTACCCCACTCACCTGATTGTCACATTCTGGAGGTCTCCTCTATAAATTACAGTCACTTCCATGCAGTGCAGCCTTCTATCTGGTGCTTATTGGTGCACCATCTTGAGGGTGAGATTTTTGCTTTCACATCTATCCCATGATACATTAGCACAGGCTATACTATTTCTGTCTGCTGGGTGGATAGTTTAATCATCATTGCTATCTGTATACTTCTAAGTAAGCTGCAGACCATAAGTATACAGTCAGGAGGATGAGCTGTGACCTCTTCTATTATAACTGTGTGACAGAAGCTGTGTGATCATTATCAGTAACTGCGACAGGAGTTTCTGTGGTAGGTTCCATGTTATAGCATCACACATACTGAGAAACTGACTAGAAACTGCATACATAAACCCAAGTAAATCTGAGCTGGTCAGAATTGAGATCACATGACCATCTGAGGATGAGGAGGTCAGGAGTTTCAGATAGAAAGGAATAACTAACAGAGATAATACTACTGGGGGATAGCTAAATCATGAATAAACAAGAAAATTCACCAAAGTGCCCTTTACGAGTCAGTCTTTATAGTTGAAGGGCTTTCCAGCGCCATGATTTTTTTTAACCAAATCTTACAATGCTTTATGCCAAGTGAATAGGGACTGGCAAGGGGACCAGGAAGTGGTGGCATTGAAACGATGGGGAAATATATTGAGAGTATTTGCTTATTTTCTAGATTTCTAAGGTTTTGGCTAAAATAAAAATGTCATGGGACTGGACAACCCCTCGGAGCTACATTTGACAGATCTGCCTGCCTCCTTGGCTGCAGTTTATGTAAATCTTCATCCAGCATCTTAACTGCCTCCGTAGTTTCAGATCTCTGAGAGTGTGTACAGACTTTAGATAGAGGAACAGTATGATCTGCCAGATGTATTTAAGTGACACAACAATGGTTAGAAGAATATAAGAAATGTGCACTTTAGCATACAATGACTTCATAGTTCAGCCTAGTGTTTTGCCTCTTTCAGATATTTCCTTACAGTATTCCTATTGAGAACATTGAGCATTATAAACCGTATGCTGCGATTTTCCACTCATGGGGAGGAATGGCAGCATGTTCTATTTTTGAGGGAAAACGCACGGACGGCTTCCATTGTAGTCAATGAAGCTGCCCGTCCTGTGATACTCTGCACTGTGGGCACAGCGGAAATATTGTGGGAATCCGCATCACAGCTCAGGGCCGGCGCATCATGCCCTGCACTGCACATGTGTGCCGGCTCGCTGTCCGAGACGCAGCGGATGTGGAGAGATGAGTATAGGGTCCCTGGGGGACGCTGGGTCTGATTCCACTGCAAGATTTCGCAGGCGGAACCCGACTCGGCTGTGGGCCTGAGGCCTTATAAGAATATAACATGTCCAAGTAAGGAAAATCGGTTAGCTTGAAAATGCTTTCCAAACTACAGGCATCATATTATAGAGCAGGAGGAGCTGAGCAGATTGATATTTAGGTTTATGGGGGAAGATTCAGTATAACTTGTATTGTATTCATTTATATCTCTGCGCATTTTGAGCTTAGAGGTCCAATGGGCGGAGCTATCAGTGATATTTCTGTATGCACATTCATTCTCAGAGAGCTGTAAATCACTGATAGGACCGCCCATTGGACCACTAAGATTAGAATGGGAGAGGTTTAAATGAAGAAAACGCAAGTTACACTGAATCCTTGCCCACAAAACTGTATACAACCTCCTCAGCTCCTCCTGCTCCATACCATGATGCCATACCATATCCTGCTCCATACCATTTCAGTTTCATCTCATTGCTTCTAGTCTTTCCTTGTACAAATGAGAATAGGGCTGATCCCTCTGCAGTGTGACAGCCCTTCAGATATTTGTAGACAGCTATTAAGTCTCCTCTCAGCCTTCTTTTCTGCAAGCTAAACATTTCCAGATCCTTTAACCATTCCTCATAGGACATGATTCGCAGACCGCTCACCATCTTGGTAACTCTTCTCTGAACTTGCTCCAGTTTTGTCTTTTTTTTTTTTTTAAAGTGGTGTGCCCAGATAGTCCATTCCTGGATGGTGACTTTAAGAGAAAATGTATCCACTTAAGGGCAGAGTTCTTGTCCAAGGACAACGACTGCAATGTATATCTATAAATATCTACGCTCGCGAAAATTATTTGGTGAAGTTCGGAACAGTTTTAATGCAAAGGCATCTGCTATTTTGAATACACAAAATACCCAGGACAAACCAACATAAAGGTCTGCCCGCATGTTGCCCCACTGGCCTACTTTCATAAACACTGGCAGAATTTTGTTCACTCCACAGGTTTATCTCTTAAATACAGCGCACTGATGTGGGTGCTGAATGCAAGAGGCGCAGCCGGCCACAGGTTGGTGGAGAAGAAGCTGTTGAGCCATATGCACAGGTTGGTGTAGCGGGAGCAGCTCTCCGCTACACTGCTGAGTAATAGTAGAGTGAATTTGGATGAGACGGCTTCCTTCTTCCCCCTGTTTGCTACAGCTCACATCATACTGCACCTTCTTTCAATGTGAGCGCTTGTAGTAGGAGCCACTCCCCACTACACTGTTGAGTGGTTGGTGCAGAATTATTCTCCTTCAACACCCACCCCCAAATTTGAGAGTGCGGTCTACTGTGTTCTCTATAACAATTAGGTGTCAATTCCCCCTCTATTGGCACACATATATAAATGCCTTAGCGTGTTATGTGGTTATCTGACCACATGGTGGCAGTATTTTGGTTGCAGACCAACACAGGACACACTAAGGGTGCGTTCAGACGAGCGTGTTTTGGTGCGTACTTAGGTGCGAACATACGTCCGCACCTAAGTACGAGCAAAAGCACGCGTGAACACAGCTGCGTGCTTGTTGTCAATGGAGCCGCGGCTGCTGCCGGCGGCTCCATTGAAAACAATGCTCTGCCGGTCAACTGCATTCTTTTCCAGGGAAGGGTTTTACATATAAGCCCTTCCCTGAAAAAGAAACATTTTAGTGCAAAACAAAAAAGAATAAAAAAAACGTACCTGTCCGCCACTGCTGTGACCCCCGCGGGCATGAAGAACACATCTGCCGCATGCGGCCGATGTATCCTTCACCCCCTCTAGTTAAGAGAATTCCCTGCTGCTACATCTGACACATCTGTGGCAGATGCAGCAAAAGGAATTCTTCAATTCTCAACCGCAGCTGTCACACATGACAGCTGCGGTAGAGAATCCTGCTGCCGGCATCCTGTCAATGGCTTTTCAGGGAAGGGCTTCATAAGCCCTTCCCTGAAAAGCCATTTAAAATAGTGCAAAAAGTAAAAAAAAACAATTCTCACCTCCCTTCAGCTGCCGGGGCTCCACCGCGACTTCTAGCTCTGTCCCCGGCTCTGTAGTTCTGAGCTATCAGCAGCCGGGGACTTAAAATCCCTGCCTGCTGGTAGCTCTGATTGTGGTTGGCTGAATTGCTTCAGCCAATCACAATCAGAGCTACCAGCAGGAGGGGATTTTAAATCCCCGGCTGCTGATAGCTCAACAGCGCTACAGAGTCGGGGACAGCGGCAGAAGTCGCCACTGAGCCCCTGCAGCTGGCAGTGGCTTTGCAGGGAAGGGCTTCATAAGCCCTTCCCTGAAAAGCCTTTTAAAATAGTAAAAAAAATTTTTAAAAAAAGGTACTCACCTCCCTTCAGCTGCTGGGGCACAGCTGCGTCTTCTCCTGCTGTCCCCTGCACTGTGGTGCTGAACTGCTGATCTATCAGCAGGCGGGGATTTAAAATCCCCGCCTGCTGCAAGAGTTGTATGTAATTGGCTGAGGTTAGCCAATCACAAGCAACTCTCACCTGTCATTCATTCGGGGAGAGTTGCCTGTGATTGGCTGAGCACTAGATCAGCACCACAGTGCAGGGGACAGCAGGAGAAGACGCGGCTGTGCCCCGGCAGCTGAAGGGAGGTGAGTATCTATTTTTTTTGTTTTTTAAATCACTTTTAATTGATTTCCAGGGAAGGGCTTATATGTAAAGCCCTTGCCTGAAAAACAATTCAGGTGTGCCACAGACCATTGTCTTCAATGGAGCCGCCGGCAGCAGAAGCGGCTCTATTGAAGAGAATGCCAGCATTTTTTTAAATTTTTTTTTACACTAAAACCTTTCTTTTTCAGGGAAGGGCTTATATGTATAGTCCTTCCCTGAAAAGGAATGCAGGGAGCCCAGCAGGTCATTGTTTTCAATGGAGCTGCCGGCAGCAGCCGCGGATCCATTGAAAACAATGCGTGCATTCCCTATGGTGCACGCATGTCCTATCTTTGCAGGCACGCACCTGCAAAGTACGGACATGTGCACACACCATAGGGAATGCAGTGTTGTAAATACAAGCATGTTTTTGTGCGTGCGTATGCACGCACCAAAACACGCTCGTCTGAACACACCCTAAGGCATACGTTTCGGCCACACAAAGCATTTTTCAGGTCAGGAAAGAAGACAAGTTGTTTGCTGGTTTGCTAAAGGCTCCAAGTGGCCGAAACATCACAATTTTTAGATAAGTTACAGAACTCTTGACATTTTATTGAACTCTCCAGTGCCTTGGACTGTTCTGATATTGATTTGAGTTGACATTTTGGTTTACGACAGCCTAAATCAAGTGCTGCATGAGCCTTGTCCATGTATTATAAGGATTCATACAATCTATTAAGGGTTTATGAGTGATGTGATAGTCATCTTCAGATATTAAATTAAACTAAAATGTTACGCATTGTTGCTCATCGTGAGGCATTGCGGTTTTCTCTATTACTACAGTAATGCCAGTCTATAATGAGAAATCGCAGTGACTAACAAGCACTATATTAGTTACTGGATGTTGTCTAGGTCATATTGGAGACAAAACTTGAGATAGTGTAACATTTATGTTGTCAGTAGAGATGAGCGACCACGCTCCGTAAAGGCAGATACTCGAGCGAGCATCGCTCTTCTTGAGTAACTGCGTACTCGTCCGAGCAAATGCGGGGGGGGGGGAGCAGAGGGGAGCAGGGGGAGAGTGAGAGAGCTCTCTCCTCCCGCCCCCCCCCCCCCCGCATTTGCTCGGACGAGTATGCAGTTACTCGAGAAGAGCAATGCTCGAGTATCTGCCTTTACCGAATGTTCTTGCTCATCTCTAGTTGTCAGCTGTGATACAGATTATACAAAAATTGACCACCTTCAGAAATTCCCAAGCACCGGCCCAGACGGCTCCAAGTCCATCTTATTTTCAGGCAGTCATAACTTTTTTTGCTCTCACTTTTTAGAGGTGAACAACATCTGAATCCTCCATATGTTCTTACCTGATCAGGAGGAAACTTTCTCTTGCACCTTTTGGGGAGAATCCATTTTTATGTTTGTGGGTGATGACTGATCAATACATATATGAAGCGTTATGTAGAATATTGAAATAAAATGCCACAATGTATATAGACAGACTCATCATGCTGAAATCTTGGTAATATTATTTTTCGCTATCAATTTTCCCTTGTAAAGCTATAAATTCCGGCTTTTAAAGGTATAGCGTCAAAGCAAAAGTAAGCGAGAATAAGATAACTAGCAGCCTGAGACATTTTGGTCATCACTCCAGCAGTCATGCCTCCGCAATGTCTGAAGCGTCCATCAGCTTCATTATTGAAGTGTCCAGACACAGAGAAAGGACTCTGCTGAAAGAAATGGCTGCACACTTGTCACTCCTGGTCACGTTATTGTGATAAATGAAAGGTTAGCTGAGACATGGCCTTAGCAACCAGATTTCCTCTACAACTAGAGGCGGTACTTGGGCTTGCTATGGGTGCCGGGGCCGGTGATGCACCTGCTGGCTTCCAGTGTATGGTGTGTGTTTGACGTGTGAGCAAGGACTTTCACTAAGCCTGTGTGTGTGTCTTTCGCTTGCTCTTTTTTTTCCTCCCTCAATGTAGGGAAGCGGAGGGGCTGCTTTCAACAGAGGTGGGCTGTGGCTATTGCAGTGAATGCTGCATTCAGAAGCCAAGGCAGAAGGAACAGAGATGTGTGAAGTTCCCAGCTCAGAAGACACCAGGATGTCTACTACCATCAGTTCTTTCTCCCTTTTCGCAGAAGTGGGAATGTGACTCCTCGTTGTGTTATCTCAGACACCCAGTATAAATAAAGCCTCAGTTAGTGATAGATAGAAATAGCAGGAGGAGTTATAAAAATGCATTTGACGGTGGAGCCAGGAGAGCGCGGTGGAATTTAGAGGAACAGATACCATTGCAGACTAGCAACATGCCTGACTGCACTTGAGTCAAATCAGTGTGAAGCAGCTTCATATTGTATTGTATCGTGCTGTGGATGAATGCAAAATAGGAATGTAGCAATGGAAATAATGGGGAAAATGTGCTCTTAAACCAGCGGTATGTAATTTTCTTTCTTTTGAGAAGAGATTGTTGACAGGTATGTATCCTTTTTGTCTTCCCAAATATCATCCTTTTTCTGAACTTGTATCTTCTGCACATTTCTATTGTATTGAAGATGCTTGATATTTCTAGCATGCACAGCCAGGAGTCTGCAGTGATTGTCCATTAATGAAGACTATTGCTTGTACTGTCACTATTGTCAGAGGGGAAAGTACTGTTACAGTAGTGCTTGCATGACATTGTATTTCATTATTATGCAAAGTTCCTAGCCGAAAAATGAAAGTATATTATGTAAGGGAAATGATTCTGTATGTGTGAATGTAGAGTAAACAGAGATTGTGTCGGATTGTTCAGACCTTTCACTCATGCTTTTCAGGAATGTAAAGGGTTAAAATAGGACTGTGTATGAAATGATTCCTGCATGGTTCCAATGGTCAGATGTATATGTTCTGATTTAAGTAGCACTCCTTGGGGACAGCAGAGAATTTAAGAATCGAGCGCTCCTGGGAGAGTGTAGAATTGTGATGCTCTGCACACTCTCTCTACTACAAACACGGAGAGCTGTTGCCTATGGCTCAGCATCATGTCAAGCAGGGAGCGTTTGGTGGAGCTGCTGCTGCTGCTGCTGCTAATGTGAAATACTTTTTTTTTTCTAGTTCACCAAAGGATTAGTATTAAATTGAGATTTACAGATGCTTATGCATTTCTGCTTCTTGATTAATCTTTCAAGATGAACACCATGCAGTTTATCTGAAAATATCAGCGGCCGTATCCTGTAGATTATTCTCTTGAGCAATTGTCATTCAGATTAAATTGTGATTTGTGCTGAACATGATAAGAAAACTGGAAACAATTAGCACTTTGAAGTGGAAACAAGCTCCAGCAGACCATTGCAAAGTCAGTTTAAATGGGAAATGGTTGGATGATGATTGATTTGCAATATATATGGGAAAATATATAAGCTTTTCTGCAAATTAATGTCAGTTATTTTCCCACCTATTACAAAGTTATTTGTAGAATTGTTACCGGAACTAAGTGTAACAAACCTCAACACTCTGGTATGGAAAGGGTTACTGTTATTTGGCTGGAAGCTAGCTGCTAATACTAATCATATGTTTGGTTGCACAAAAAAAAAATCAAACACCTGAGTCCAGCATTGGATGAAGCCATTATTTAAAGTGGGACTCCTGGCTCATGGGATGCAGTGCCTTTATGCCACTGGTCTGGTTAAAAAATTGAATGTGCTTCTTTGACTTCTTTTGATCTCAAAATCCAATCTTCCTATGCCCGTCTGCATTCAGCTAGCCAAGAATACAGATTAGATTTGCCTGATGTAATATGACTCGCAGGCGTTAATGTGACTGTGTTGTCCCTTCACTGTGAGTTAACCCATCGGAAAGTGGGAATCCCTGCAATCTTGCAGATATGAGCAGCGATTTGATACACTGGTATAGAGTGATTGTCTATTTCAACAGAAATGCAAAGCAATGGTCTAGACGCTTATGTATAATGACTTTATGAGTTATGGTAAATCTTATGGTTCTACACATCTAAGGTTTTGTCCCAAAATTACTTCTATAGTGAAACCTTTATTAAGGTCAATAAAGCAAAAATATAGACAATAGATAGAATAAGAGACTCTTTGTGACAAAGTCTTTGGGTAGTGTGTGAACAGGTATGACTTTTTAACTAATATCCTAAAGGTTAAGACAAGGCTACAACAATTACTCGTTATGTTTAAGCTGTAAATTAGACTGATCAACTCTATTAAAGGGTTTCTCCATTTTTGACAATCCTTACTTGTTAGAAGGGTCCCTTGACTATAAGCCGATCACAAAATAGCCCTCTACACCGTTTCTAGTGATCAGCTGTGATCTGTTGGTAAACTTGACAGAAAGTGGTCAGTTTCCTTGCAGCGCCACCGCAGGGGAAGTTTAAGCATTGCACATTGCCTACTTATATCAGTATTTTGTCTGTATAATGCCGGACAGGACAGGTCCTCCGGAGGGAGAGATACTCTTTGTAACTACTCTTCACTCCCATCAAAAGATGAAGGTCTTGAATAGAGGATCCCTGCTGTCTATAAATTTTGAATTCCTTAACAGGGAATGGGTTTTCTAAACTGGACAACCCCTTTAAATAGACATGTTACAAAAAGTTCTATCAACATACAATAAATCTAAATATATAGGGCAAATAATGAAATAAAATTGAATAGGATTTAAAATTTGCCATTTTTAGGAACAAACCTTCCTATTATATGGTGCAGGATTGTTCTTTAGCCAGCCTGTATTCTTTTCATATAAAACATTGCAGATTATCACTACTTTGACATCCACGCTGCATGTTTGAGTGCAGTTAAATCAATAGCTTGTAAAACCTGAGTCTACAATGTACCAATACCAGAGTAGGCAAAAGTTTCAGAATGAAAATACAGTGTTCCCTCAAGTTACAAAGGCCTCAGAATACTATATTTTTAACATACAATGTTCTTTTCCAGAACATCATAAATTGAAACCAACATACAATGTCACCGACAGTCCAGAGCTGCGACATATGCTGATTAATCCAGTCAATTTCACTTGATTGCAGGCACTTGATTGGCTGTCTAGCAGCGCCTCTCTACAGTACAGTGCGGGGTACTACATGCTCTTTACCTGTGTCAGGGTGAACTGCTCTTTTGGACACCAGCTGAGGACGGCTCCATGTTGTTTTTCTGGTGCACTGTGTGTCCTGTAGGGCTCTGAAGAAGCTTCTGTCCGCAGAGGGATTTACAGCTTTTTAGCAGCTTTCTCTGACTTTCATATGTAAGGACTTGTTTTATCTGTATTAGCCTGCTTTCACACCTGCGTTAGCGCTCAGTTTAGGGTTTCCATCTCCATTTTTGAAGGAGAGAAACTGAAATAAAACTGTATAACGGAAAAATGGAAAACAAGCAAAGAGGCTTCCGTTTACTTCCATTCTGTCAGGTTTCCATTTTTGGATGAAAACGTAACACTGCAGACGTTAATCAATGAGGGGAAAAATGGATCCGTTTTATTTCAGGTTCTCTCCTCCAAAAATGGAGCAGAAAGACGGAAATCCTGAACTGAGCGCTAATGCAGGTGTGAAAGCAGCCTTAGTTATCTGCTTAATTTTCTTTCATTGTTATTTTGTATTACTACTTGTTGACATTTTGGGGCTTCAGAACCATTTATCAGTTTTCCGAAGAGTTATGGCTTTGACATACAATATTTTAGATTTTAAGATACACACAGGCCTGAAAGTTTGCTTGTATCTCCTGGGCCTGGTATTTTACATTGAAGTGCTGATTGCTTAATTTGTTCAATGGGTACTTGGCCTCTATAAATTTGGATATAGTCTTAGGGTGACGTGTGTCGAGGCTGGCACGTGTCATTTATGGCTAAGTGTCTGGGCAATTATACCATGGCAATCAGGCAGGGCAGGAGACAGGTATCCTACATGAGCTACTATAGCAAATTGCATTTCATCTCCATTAGAACTAACAACCATTGTCCACCTTCAGTACATTCCATCCACATTAGCCCCTCGCTCCTTCCCTCACCCATGTACAGCTCACACACTCCACACTTTCTTAAACTGCCTCAAACTGTCTGACTCCTCTCTAAAACAGAAAACCGTCCAGCAAATTTTTCAACCATTTACTCACTTTTTTTACCCTCCTACTACTACGGTAACTGTGAGGGACATCTCTCCTATTCCTGAACCACCTTTTATTTCTACTACCTACAATTTATCTATCCACTAAGGGACCCTTTAGATACTGTTACCACTGTCTTTTTACCTTCTCCTATCTTCTTTAACCCTTTACAATCCACTGTCTGACACCTTCCTACATTCTGATTGAAGCTTGTACAGCTCGAATGTCAGAAGACGTCCGACAGGGTATTCTTACCCAGCTAAATAGAATGTCAGAGGGACAGCAGCAATCCAATGTCTCTCACCACTGGTGTAAGGTAGTCAATTATGCAAAGCTCGAGTTGCGAACTTGACTTCAAGATTCCAGACTACATATACCGAAAAACAATAGGATGGAGCAGCATCAAGTTGTTAAAAATCCATGCATCGTTAAAGATGCCTCTTTATTAGTCCATTTAAAAGGTTGACAAGCCACGTATCGACCCTACTCAAGGGTCTTTGTCAAGCTAAAATGTACCAACACGCACCTCACATTAAATAGCACAATACACCAATCACAATTACAAACACTAATACGGACATGCCCACTACAGGTGTTCAAAGGAACTTGCCATCTGATCAGCCATGAGGAACGAGAGCAATGGCGGCATCCCGGTTGTTAGAGGTGTTCATAGCACTAAGTTACCCGTCATGCGCGAAGATGTCGCTCACACGTAACTCCTGCGTAGCGCCGCAATCGGGCCACGTCTGTCATCACTGGAGATCACAGTGCGCATGCACGAAGACGTCACTCCCACATAGCTCCTTAGTTGTAGATTTCATATGCACCATATAGGCGCCATAGATTATCATAGTATGAAGTTGCCCATGAGACAAATTTAAGGTAAAGCAAGTGCATATATGCACATTTCTTTAAGTGAACATATCCAATTTTGATGAGATGGTATACCCTGTAGCGAATGTGTAAAGCAGAACACAATTAAAAGTATACCAGAAGTTGATAGAAAAACGTATCTCATAATATAGAAGCTTTATAGACCGATTAAGTGCTCATAGATACTGCCTATATCAAGTGCACATGGTAGTCAAAGTGCCACCTAATTTAAACCATGGGACAACCGTTATATATATTAGAACAACAATTCTTTTATTAATACGACATCAAATATGGTAGAAAACAATAACCAGCACAAATGAACAAACAAAAAGGATGGTCCTAACATATCACATCACGGGTAGCCAGCCAAGTCTCCTGCCTCCGCTGTATCAGAATGGGCCTGTAGAGAAACGGAAAGCATAATTAAAAACATAATAATCATAATTGAAATATCAAAAGAACAGGTCATTACTCAATAAATGGTAGCGGGTTATACTCAAGATTCAAACCCAATGGATGTAAGGAATCAAGTTCAAAAATCCACTTAGCTTCCATAAGCTTAAGCTTCTTTTCCCTATCACCACTTTACCTTGTCAATTCACTGATACCACATCAATGATCTGAAAACGTAACTAGCCCACATTATGCTGTTTGTCTGAAAAGTGTTTAGCAACTGGAACATTGGTTCTCCCAGTCCGAATTGTGCTCTTATGTTTCGAAATTTGGCTCCTGCACTCCATACTTGTCTCGCCCACATATAAAAGCCCACACGGCTAAGTGATTACATAAATCACGTAAGAGGTGGTATAAGTCAATCTCTCCCTGATAAAGTATTTCCTCCCTGTCTGCGGGTGTGTAAATGTACTGCCTTTCACCATATTGTTGGCACAATTGAGGCAGGGAAAATTGCCCAATTCGGGCGGTGCCAACACACTCTGTCTAATGTGCTTTTCCGGAGCTCGTGTGGTATGTACTAATTTATCTCTAAAGTTTGTCACCTTCCGATATGCAAAAAGAGGGGGAGTCTTAAATTCCGCGACTGAGCTGTGGCACCGCACTAAAATAGGCCAATGACGTCTAACCACCTGGGCTACCTGGTTACTCATGAGGCCAAAGCATGAAACAAAAGGAATACGAGGCATGGTATTATGTCTGCTATTCTGAGCCAAAAGGGACTCACGGTCAGTTTACCGTGCGCTAGTGCGTAGCTGTATCGTCAATTTGTCCGGATATTCATGTGCCCTAAACGTGGCACAGATTTGGTCAAGTCTAACATCCACATGTTCATCAGTTACAATACGTTGGACCCTAAGCAACTGACTCCAGGATGGAGAATCACGCATCCATGGAGGATGTCCGCTATCAAATGCCAGGAGACTGTTTCTGTCTGTCTTCTTAGTTAACAGATCTGTCCTGAGCTGTCCCTCGTGTTTGTACACTAGGACATCCAGAAACTGAATCGCGCTAGTAGAGCTAGATAACGTAAATCTGAGGCCAGGGAGGATATTGTTAATCTCATCATGAAATTGACTCAGCCCTTGTTCGGTACTATCCCAGATGACAAAGACGTCATCTATGTATTGTACCCACATATTGGTTTACAGTGGTTGTGATTGAACCTTGCACAGCTCCAATGTCAGAAGATGTCCGACAGGGTATTCTTATTGTCTATTGCCAGCCATTCCGCTGTCAGCACCTCTCTGGCGTGCACACACTGGCTTTAGCCAGCAGATGGAACCCTTGTATAACAGCAAAAAGAGAAAGCCTTTTAGGAAACCCTGAATGCAAAATTGGAGGGGAAAGGGTTAAATGTGCACTCTGGAACTGTCAGTATGCAGTAAACTACCCAGTATCCATTATGAATTCATTATAAAATCTCTAAATCTGCTGGTTGTCACAGAGACATAGATTCAACAGTCTGACACTTCCTCCCTTACTGCTCTATCTTGTGATGATCTACACTTCTCCCATGCCCCCTGACCTGAGAACAGGCATTCTTCTCACCCCACAATGACCTTCCAGGTCACACTTCTGGGCCCTCCCAGTCTATTTCTCGACCACTTTGTCACCTGGCTCCCCTACTGTGAAATTTCAACTTCCACATCCCCATTGACAACCCGATATATATTCTGTTGAGTAATTCCAAGGACTCCACAACGCGTTTCTCACCCGTAATAAATAAGACCTGGGAAGCGTGCGGGTGGCAGTGAAATTGAATTGGAGTTGGGTTAAGCCAACCCTAAAACCACACCTTTTTAGAGAGGCCTACCATATTCCCTAATCTAAACTTTCTCTTCTCCATTTACCCTTCTTCTGGATTCCCCCTTGGAAACCCCACACCTTTCTTCCCGCTGCCATTCTCCACTCATCCCATTGCACCTATTTCTGGTTACACACAAACACAGCTGGTGATCTACCTGCACAGCTTTATGTATATATAGTACTCTATATATATTCTTCCTTCCAGTCTGTAAGCTCTGCTGAACAGGGCTTCCCCCTTACTGTTCAAGCTTCGCATTAATACTGTATGTTATGACTTCTTTTATGTATTTTTCCCCTGATTTCAAAAGTTCTGTGAAACATGTTGGAACTATACAAATAAATATTATTATTCCATATATAATGGTCATCCCGGAAGCAATTAATATTGTATGTTGAGGGACCACTGTATTTTAATTCAGTTGTAATTCATTGTAATTGAAAATACAATGTGTCAGAAACTACAGGTACTTTTGTTTCTGCCTATCTATTCAGGAGCAAGACGACTAAAAAAATTAGGATAAAGGATATTAAAATGATTGAAATGGCCCAGTTGCATTGCAACAAATACCAGCACCCTACAAAGCAAACCAATTTCTAAACAGACTACTAGGGCCTAATCGTCTTCATTTCAGTGCGCATTGAGTGCTGTTGAAGACATCTATGCAGCTTTAAACTTGTGGATATGTAACATATTGGCACTTTCAATGTTTACAATTGGGAAATTCCAAGTTTGAGGGAAATTAGGGTAATAGTAGCTCCAAAGGCATTGGATGTACTTACTTTAGGAAATAATGTAATATATTAATAATCCAAAAGCGGAACAGGGCAGTTTTACTGGCACAGCAAAGCATTTTGTCTTTGAGCAAACTGACAGGCAACTCTGAAATAATAGGGCTGTATTTGTATAGTTCTTAATACAATCGCTACAAAGTAGATCAAATTCCCTATAGAATATCATCATAGAGTATTGAAAGAGACATATGAAAAAAAAATACAATTCTGTAACATCCTTTTGAGTTACATACCTGTTAAGAAATGTTTCCATTAATGCGTGCCACTGTTTTGGTTACATTTGTATCCCAGGCTAAAGTACTCATCAGTTAAATACAAGTTGGTATTGCTAAATAATGTATCCTTTTGTTGTCTGGCTTTCAGGTGATCATATTGGTTAAGATTTCACATGTACGTATATCTTTTCACTATTTTGTTCTTGTTCCAGTTGAAATAAGACATCACTTAAATTACCACCTACATTGAAACATGGTGTCTTATATCTAGCTAGTGTGTAAACTCATGTGGAAACTGGTGAATGTCCTAACAGTAAAGTCACCTTGTTGCTGTTTTCATTTGTTCAGTTGGAAGTTGTATAGTGTGATGTGTACAGAGGTCTATTTACAAAGCTGCGATTTTGAGCTGGAGTTGAGAGTCAACCTGAGAAACACCAATGAGGATACAAAGCATTTAAGCTATTTTTCCTTAGACAGTAAGGCCTCCTGTCCACGGGCATTGCGGAGTATTGCTAGTGATCTTCCGCCGCCCGGGAGCAGGGGATAGAACTGTCAGTTCTCCGCGGTGAGACTATCTGACAGATAGGCTCACCGCGGAGAATCGTGGCAAATTGCGGCATGCTGCGATTTGCCGCCCGCGAGCGGAGAATCGCTATTCAGTGTTCGTTCTGCAAAATCGTTACGGGGGGGAAAAGAGATTTTCTCCATGCAGATTTGCTCACAAGTTGTTTAATAATAAACTACTATGCCTATACACTGGGCAACTTTTCAGCAATCAACGACTATTTTTTAACTGAGCTGAACCAAACAGCTAGCAAATTACTGCTGGTTATCTGGTTAGTAGCCGTGTCTACATGGGCCGACCTTCGTTTACATTCACTCGTTCAAGTAATTATTCAATTGATAGTCATCTTGTGCAAAGGTACCTTAAGTTAATTTCAGTAAAACCTCACTTTACTGGAATAGAACATTAGGAAGTAGAACATGCTACGATTTTCCCTCCACGAGTGGAAAATTGCAATTGATTTCCACTCGTGGACAGGGAAAAGCGATTTTCTATAGTATGTCTATGGGCAGTATTTGCTGCTGAATCCGGAGGCGGACGCAATGCAATTACGCCCATGTGCATTGGGCCTTTAACTAGTGTGTCCATATTATAACTTTGTTTAAGCGTATAATATTAGTTCGCATCATGAAATCTAATCAGTAGTATAACTATTAAATGAGCTTTGTAAATATACTTCTTGTTTTATGTGATGTTGTTAGTTATTTTGTTTTGTTTTGTTTCCCATAGCTTATATTTATGTAAATAACTTTATAGATATTTAGAAATAAGTACATTTGGTTGATTTTATAGTCCACTGTTTTTGAAGTATGAACAATGGAAGATTTTCTAAGGTCAAATGTAACCTATGGAGGATTTAAAAAAGACATTTTCCATTATGCATGTTATAATCAGTAGCCAAGCTCTTACCAGTCAACTGGCTGAGGATTTAATGGATCTACTATATGCCTTAAGCAGAGTGCTAATGCTAATCTTTGGTACTTCTGTTTGGCTTTCAGATCTGCAATATCATGTTGCAATATAATACCAAAGTAAATTCTTAATTGGTCATGAATAAAGACCTTACTGCATCTACCACTAGCTGCTATGTACATGTCCATTATTTAGATGTTTGTGCTGCATGTTATGCTTACTATTCTCTATGCCTTCAGTATCCTCAACTGTAATTTGTACTGTATGAATCAATGATGTTTAAACTGCCTTCATTGCAGAGACTTCCAGAAGTCATGAGAAGCAGACGGTTTCTAGTCCTTCCATAGGACATACATTCTAGCACAAGTACTCCGGTGTTTGTTTCTGCGACGTCCTAATGTTGTGTGGACATACAACTATTGCTCAGGAGACAGAGATTTATTTTTTTTGCAAAGATCGGTTAATATAAAGTTCCCCTGATGGTTTCTGCCCTATTGAAGAGTCTGATCTTCTCTTATATATATAAGCTTTGCAAAGGAATGTTTACAAAGAAACTGGGCAATCCTACAAAAAAGAAAGTAAGTCCAAGCAAAAAGGAACAGGATATTTCTCAATTTGGCTTAGTTAAGAATCCAAATATTTCCACAACCATCAAAAGCACAGTCAAGAAAATTGCCAAGTGTTCTTCTTCCTGCAACTTGTCAACTGAAGAAGATACTGTTAAAAAGGAATTTTCACTTTCTCCAACATTTAGTTATAGAGTAGCAATCGCCAATGGGCTCCAAAAGAATCTTATTCTAGCTGGCAATAATAATGACGATGCACTTCACGAAATATCTTCTCTTGATAGTTCATATTCCGAATCTTTAAGTGAAACAAGGGCTGGTAGTACAACCAAGGAATACTCATCACAAACCATGCCAGTAAGGCGAAATAGAAAAAGCATGAGCAGCCTGGCTCCTTCCGATGGAAGCTCAGATGGGGAACGTACACTGCACAACTTAAAAATGGGTGCTTTGCGGAAGCTTAGAAAATGGAAGAAAAGTCAAGAATGTGTCTCTTCGGATTCAGAAGTAAGCACATGGAAGAAAACATGGGGATTGCGAAGCAAGTCTTTAGACAGGACAGTCCGTCAGCAGAAAACCAATACACTTGAACCTGGCTTTAGCTCTACTGGTTGCATAAGTCAAACTCATGATGTCATGGAAATGATCTTTAAAGAACTGCAAGGTATAAGTCAAATTGAAACGGAACTGTCAGAATTAAGAGGTCATGTGAATTCTTTAAAGCAATCAATTGATGAAATTTCTAGCAGTGTTGAGGTTGTGCAAAGTGAAATTGAGCAGTTACGTTCAGGTTTTGTACAGTCAAGAAGAGAAACCAGAGACATCCATGACTACATTAAGCAGATAGGTCATCACGGTAGTAAGCTTAGTCTAAGGTTCCTAAATGTGCCTGAAGAGAAAAATGAACTCTGTGAAAATGTTGTTTATAGAATTTTAATAGACAAAATGGGATTCTCTGATGCGCAAAACAGTATGAAAATTGAAGTTGCTCACAGGCTAGGGCAACAAAGAGATTGTCCAAATGCAAAACCTAGACCAATTCTTGTCTATTTTGCTACACAACAAGACCGAGATTTAGTTTTAAAAAAGTGTTATAAACTGAAAGGAACTGGAATTGGGATTTCTACAGACTTTATTTCTCATGAAATGAAAGTGAAAAAAGAAAAGGCAATTCCTTTATCCCAGACATATGAGAGTATGGACATGAAATTCTCTGCTGCGGAGCCAAAGATTAATCATGATGAATGGGAATCCCATGAAGACAGTGACAAAGAGTTGGAACCTGACATAAACAGAAATAGTTATGCAAGAGGCTCCAAGTCTGAAGCACAGACGAAATCAAACGGGAGCAAAAGAAGTGGACACTCATCCCATAATAAAAAACCGCACAGAACATCTGAAGATGCCACTTATAAAAGTAAAGATGATTATGGAGATCTTAATTTTCAATCACCTGTATCTGATAGCTTGGAAAAAAACAAAATATATTACAGTGCTTCAACTCCCTTGTGGCATTCACAGACTGACTTTTCTACACCAAAACTGAGTCGTTCAGAGTCTGATTTTTCAAAGTTATGCCAGTCTTACTCTGAAGATTTTTCAGAAAACCAATATTTCATAAGAACCAATGGAAGTTCTCTGTTGTCTTCCTCTGATCGGGAACTCTGGCAAAGAAGGCAAGAAGATAATTCATCAAACTGGTATGCGAGCTCTCAAGAGCAAGCTTTCAGTAATGATGCAGAGCCTTACCATGAAGAGAATGAAATCGAGAACACTGAGACAGTTGACAGTGGTGTCAGCAATGGGATACTATGTGCTTCAGGAGACCGCAGTCACTACAGTGACTCTCAGCTCTCTTTGCATGGTGATTTGTCACCATGGAAAGAGTGGCACCATTTAGAACAAGGTACAGACTCTGGACTTGATGCATCTACACAGCATGGTTTTGCCTATAATGTTAACTGCCCCCCAGATCAACAGATGGAAACTTATGCAAACAATTATGAAAAGTGCCAAAGTACAGATATTCCATATAACCCCGAAAATTACAATTACACTCTCGATAGCAATTCTCCATCTTGTCCTGAAATCTGCACGCCGTCACAAAATCAATGGACTAGTGAATATGAATCTTACATTGAAACAAATGCCAATGAGATTTACCAGAGTCAGGGAAGAATGCCTATGATGTACCGCAGCCAGAGCGAACTGCAAAGTGATGACTCAGAGGATGCTCCGCCAAAATCATGGCACAGCCGATTAAGCATTGATCTTTCAGATAAAACCTTTAGCTTTCCAAAGTTTGGATCTACTCTTCAACGTGCTAGATCAGCTCTGGAAGTCGTATGGAACAAAAGTACCCAGAGCTTAAGTGGCTGTGATGAAAGTGGCTCCTCGTTTATGGGCAGATTTCGTACTTTATCACAATCAACTGCTAATGAATCCAGCACTACTCTTGATTCTGATGTATACACAGAACCTTTTTATTACAAGGCTGATGATGACATTGATTATGGTGACTCTACAGCTGGTAATGATAATGGAGCTGACTACGTGGAGGTCATGGAAGAAGTTCTTGCCAAACTTGAAAATAGAACAAGTACAAATGAAAATCTAGAGCAAATGCAAGAATATCAAGAGTATGATGACCATTCATATGACCCAGAGTTAGCTGGTTTACAGATGGATGAATATAACATTCCATACGATGACTTAGCTCCTGAGGATATAATACAACCTGAATGTGAAGTAGTGTACGACACTACCGAGAATGCCAAGAACGATTACGAGAATAAAAACATGCCTGAGAAAACCTTTGAGGTCCCAAAGAAAAAGCGTATTCGGCCAAGTTTTAAGGACGCTGCCATGAAGGCATACAAGAAAGAAATGGCTGATCTTGAAGAAAGGATCCTTGCAGGAGGTACTTACATTTTATTTTGTGTTTTTAAAATGATGTGTACTTTTACAGTGATAGCTTTGGATAGCTTACTAAAAATAAGATGACAGTTCTGTAAAGAATCAATAAAAAGGGGTAGTACTATGTCACCCAGAAGCCAATTATAATATATTTATTGTGCTACACAATGACTTTGTGGCAATTTGCTAAGAGCCTTTTGTCTCAAGGGCATTGTTGGACATGCTATACTAGAAAAATATTCATCACCATCCTGGGCTTTAGTTATAAATATCTGCAGATCAGCTTTTATATGTATATATAACTTTTGTCTACAGATCTTGAAAATCAATGCTAAATGCTATTTTTGTTGACACCATAAATTAACTTGAGGACAAAAATAATAAAAAAAACATCATCAAGTAGGAGGTCATAAAATCTATTATCTGTGTTTCATTAATTAATTGTTTATTCTTACAGTGTAGCATTGCTGCTGATGATCTGTGTTAATGTTTATTCTGCATGGTTATACCACGATCTAGTGTTATATAAAGTATGTTTTTGGCAAATATGATTGGCTAGAGCTACAATCCTATTTCCTAACTGACAAACAATTGCCACCTTGACAGAATCTGTGCTCAATGTATATAAGAAAACTGGTATTTACCTTTTGCTATAACCCCCCAAAAATACAAGGAATGCATACCAAGCAAGTAGTTTATGTGATCAATGCAGTCATTCTAATGTACAATTTATCAAAAAGTAATGCCTAGAGTACTACAACTATTTTTTTATTTTTTTTTCTCCAACATATTTT
This sequence comes from Eleutherodactylus coqui, assembly GCF_035609145.1. Lineage (NCBI taxonomy): Eukaryota > Metazoa > Chordata > Amphibia > Anura > Eleutherodactylidae > Eleutherodactylus > Eleutherodactylus coqui. The sequence continues at coordinate 228,091,873 of NC_089838.1, read as the reverse complement.
ATTGCTTTTTGTTGCATGTATAACATAACTTAACAAGTATTATTAATAGTGTGAAATTCACATCTCGAACTGATTATTGCAACTATTAAAGAGAACATTATGAAGAACAATATTATTTTGTATAAATTCTCTTCTGTTACTGGACAGACATGGGAAGGTGGGGGGGGGTAAGATATTAGGGGGAGAGCGTGGTCAGGGGGGGGGGGGGTGAGGGGGGGGAATCCAGGTTGAAACCCTTTGGTTTTTATTCACAATTGCCGTCCCGCAGCCACCTAGTGAATACGGGAGAGTCACGTGTGTCTATCCAGGCTGCCCAGGTGCGGTAGAAATTCTCTCGTCCGGATTCGTCGTCCTGTGATCTCAGTCTCTCTAATCTTTCTATTTCATCCATTGCCCCTACCCACGCGCCTCTGGGGATTTCCATGTCCTGCTTCCAGAATCTGGGTATTACCTGCCTCGTGGCCATGATAAAGAATTTCAGCAGGCCTTTCTTGAGCGAGTGGGTTCCTGATGGAGGAATGGATAGAAGTGCCACCTCTGGTGTCAGGGTCAATGGTTCCCTGCACACCTTCCTGTATAATTTTTCCATGTCTCGCCAGATGGGTTTGATCATGGGGCACTCCCACCATATATGTAGCATCGAGCCCACTTCCCCCAGGCATCGCCAGCAGGTATTTGAGGCTGATGGGAAGAGGGAGCGAAGCCTCTCTGGTGTCATATACCATCTTGATAGTATTTTAAAGTTCAGTTCCTGTAACCTACTGGCCACCGACATCTTATGGGTATGATGGAATGCTTTGCTCCAGAGCTCTCCGGGGAAGGACCTGCCCAGGACCTCCTCCCACGCAGTAATCCACCTGAGGGTATGACCATCAAGTTTCTCCTCTAGTAGCTGACTGTACAGTATTGACACGGTATGCCTCGGCGCCTCTTCCCCACTGCATAATTTCTCAAACGGGGTAAGATTTAGGTTCCACCCCTGTTCTGGTCTCACCCTACCCAGGTAACTACGAATCTGTAGGTATTGCATCCATGAGCCCGGGGGAGTTCCCCCCGTTCCCTGCATGTTCGCCAGGTCGCGCACGCCCTGAGAGTCTATCACCTCCCCTACTTTAGCTTCCGTTCCGAGGGGTAGGAATCCCAGACTGCGAATGCCCAGTGTTGCAGGGATCTGAGGGTTTCCGGTTAAAGGGGTGAGGGGACCCGGGACTGTTGTCCGGCAGCCCCCTTTCCATTCCCCCAGGAGGGTGGTCATCAGGCTTGAAGCCTCCGCTTTCTCCCAATTGACCCCCTTCGGGACCCAAAATGCTCCTTTTGGTGAAAAGGTGTTACTCTCATTTTCGATTTGTACCCATAGTTTATCTGATTCATGGTGGTGTAGGTCTAGTATTAGGGTTCCTATAGTGGCTTTATGGTAAAGGTTAAAGTCGGGTAGGCCCGCCCCTCCCTTAGATTTTGGCTTGGACAGACTTTTGTAACTGAGTCTTTTAGAACCTCCCTTCCATATGAACCGGAGTATCAAACTTCTCAATCTGTCGAAGAAGACTCTCGAGGGGTTACATGGTGCTGATTGGAAGATATATAATATCCTAGGGAGGATATCCATTTTAACTGCGCTCATTCTGCCAAACCATGACAGCGAGCCTCTTGCCCAACTTTCCATGTCCTTTTTCAGGGTCAGTAGTAACGGCTTGTAATTCAGTTCGAACAGCTGAATTGGGTCAGCTGGGATGTGAATTCCCAGATGTTTAAGTGAGTCGTTTCTCCATAGAAATGGGAAGGCTGCAGCCATATTACTGGCCTCCTGTTGTGGGATAGTGATGTTTAGGACTACAGATTTCTGGGTATTTACTTTATAATTGCTAAGCTTGCCAAAAGTGGCGAACTCTTGTATGATATTGGGGAAGCTTACGTGTGGTTCGGTGGCGTACAGCAGGAGGTCGTCCGCGTATAGAGATAGCTTTCGATCCTCCCTACCAGTCTGTATTCCGCGTATTGAAGGGTTGTTCCTAACTGCGTTAGCTAATGCTTCCATAACTAAGATGTATAATGTGGAGGATAAGGGACACCCCTGTCGTGTGCCATTCCTAACCTCAAACGGGGTTGACAACTTGCCATTGACCCTGACCTGTGCCGAGGGGCGATGATAGAGGGCCATTATCCGAGCTAGAGCTCTTGGTCCGAGTCCCACCTTGCGGAGAGTTGCTTCTAGGAATTTCCAACTGATTCTGTCGAACGCTTTTTCAGCGTCGACAGATAACAGGCATAATGGGATTCTTTTCCTTCTTGCCCGGTCGATCAAGGCCAAGGTCTTTATGGAGTTGTCTCTCGCTTCTCTCCCCAGAACGAAGCCCACCTGATCTCCATGGATAATTCGGGGGATTGCAGGGTTTAACCTATTTGCTATCATTTTTGAGAATATTTTTAAGTCACAATTGATGAGAGAAATTGGACGATAACTGCCACACGACAGGGGGTCCTTCCCGGGTTTGGGTATCAGAACGATATGGGCCTGAAGGGCTTGAGGTGGGAAGGGGCAGCCCCCTGAAACCTCGTTGAAGGCTTTAAGTAACATATCTGAGATCAGGTCTCCACAAGTCTTATAAAATCTCGGGGAGAACCCGTCCGGGCCTGGGCTTCTCCCTGGTTTAGTTTCTGAGAGCACCTGTTTGAGTTCCTCTGGCTCAAAGTCCTTTTCTAGACCCTCGGATTCCTCTGGTAAGAGGGGTCCTGGGGCATGAGAATCCAGATATTCTGATATCCTTTGTGCGTTTTGGGTCCCTGCTCCCTCCTCAGTCCCGCGTATGTTATATAGTTTGGAGTAAAATGATCTAAATTCCCCTAGTATTTCTTGTGGAGCATGGACCCTCCCCCCTTTCGCTGAGTTAATGGAGTGTATGTGTGGATGTGACTTTCTTGCAGAGTACTACAACTATTTTAACTGTATTTAAATTCACATTGCATATATGTTAATGCGCAATGCATATAAGGAGTGCAGAGGTAACAGTCTGATATGGGCCCTGGTGTCTAATGGACATAAAGAAGAAAAAAGTATTTTAAATAGCATATGGCAGTTGGGAGGGAGTCCTCTTACATTGGGGACCAAGTTACTTCAGGTTACTCCTCTGCAAGTGCATCTTCCTTCTATGTTCATGGTGTTGTCACTGCATCCATAACATACACCTCTATAGGTATTAGACTTGTGTGGGAATTTGTGGACAATACATTTTGAGTAGAGCCTGCTAGAAAAGAGAAATACATGTTGGTAATGGTCCTTTAGACAATAGCAGAGGTTAAAGGTCTTCTAGACAATAAAAGGGGGTTACCTATTTTCATGGTATAAGTTGTAAAGAACTGAACTCCTTTGTTTCCTGCTAGTATACACCTGAAGAAATCTTAAGCAAATGCTTCTCTATGTGATGCTTTGTAAGTAATGACACAATAAACCATGTTTCTTTTTGTTTGACTAAAAACTATGTAATAGAGACACATTTGATGATGTAGTGACATTTTGATAACTTAACCCTTTAGCGACGGCCCCATTGCCTTTTTACGTCCTAGCTAAGTGGCCTTTAATCCTCAGAGACATAAAAACATGCTTCCCCTGAGAATTAAAGCCACGTGGGCTGTGGACGTGACAGCTCCATGCTGTTGGTTCTTGGAGGTAGCTGACAACCTGGAGCTGTCATGGGGAGCCAGGATAGTACAACTTTATTGATCTTATTTTTACTTTCTTTTTTAGTCCTCCTAAGGGACCTCAACATGCGATGCTTTGATCGCTCCTGCAGTATGATGTAATGCCATAGCATTACATCATACTGCGATCTGACAGGCAGTCTATCAAGCCACCCCATGGGCATGGCTTGATAGGCATAATGCTATGACAGCCCTGGGGCCTTTCAGAAGGCCCTCGGCTGCCAAGACACTCACACGGCTCCCTGCAATCTCATCACAGAGGACCTTACGGGAACCCAGAACATCATTCAGGGGATTTAAATGCCGCTGTCAGCAGCATTTAAAGGTTAAGGCCTCCTTCCCACGAGCGTGACGGGCTCCGCAGCGTAATATTACGCTGTGAAGCCCGTCACGGCGCCCCCCAGAGCCCCTATACTTACCTGCGGGAGATAGCGTGAAATCGCTTCCCCGCCCACCGCCGCGCGTCACCGCCCGTCACCGCCCACCGCCCTCGCGTCACCAGCCGTGTCACGTGACGCGGCCGGACCGCGTCATTTGGCGTCATATGACGCTCGGCGGTGGGCGGGAAAGCGTTTTTTCACGCTATCTCCCGCTGGTTACAGCGGGAGATAGCGTGAATGGACGGCTTCCATTGACTGCAATGGAAGCCGTCAGTGCGTACAGCCCGTCCTCACCCGCAGAAAATAGAGCATGCTGCGGGTGAGGACGGGAGAAATCGCGGTGCGTAATTCCGCGGTGGAATTACGCATCGTGAGCATTGTGCTATTAGGTTCAATAGAACCTAATAGCTGCGGGCAACGCAGCGGATTTTCGCCGCGAATTACGCGGCGGAAATCCGTTCGTGGGAAGGAGGCCTAATAGTGCTGATCAGCCGCTTGGCTGATTGCAGAGCTATTGCCCATGGGTGTCAGCTGTAATAAACAGCCAGTGCCTGCACTGCACGAAGAGAGGTTGCCCCCTGCGATCTCTTTTCATACGTACCCCGTCACCGCAGGACGTAACTGTACATCCTATGGCGGAAAGGGGTTGAAACATACAAGCAATTTGTGGGCCCTAAAAGGGTTGTTAATGAGATCCTCTTTACCTGTGTGGCGAGGGTCAGCCAGGGCAGGAGAAGTTCTGAACTGATAAAGGGGTTATCCCCAAAACGCGTCTTCATATGGTGAAGGAGAAGTTTTCCACACTTTTGATCACTTCCTACTTGCTTTAAGCTGGAGTGTTGCGCCTCCTCCGCTGACAGTTTTTAGTCCTATTCACTTTCAGTTTTCAGTACATTTAGTGCTTTGTACCTGGGAAAGGAGAAAGCAGAAGCAGTTAAAAACTGCTTCTCCCATTTCCACTGGGTTATCAGCTGTGACTAACAGCTGGGAACCTGACCTGCTCCTGCTTGATTGCAAGAGCAGATTCTTTAATACATCTGCTATCGATGGTGATTAAAGCCCAGGACCAAGCACCGTATATTTCCCGGGGTTGGTCCTTTAAGGGGTTAAAGAGGTTTTCCCACAAAAATATTGTTTGTAGTTAGATCTAGTCCATAATTATAAACATGTTTGTATTTTTAAGCTGTTTTCACACTGTTGAGAAAATCGTGCAAGGTTTGTGCTTTCTGAGGCGCACAAATCTCGAACCGACATGAACCCCATTCTTTTGAATAGGGTCATACTCATGAACAATTTTTTTCCTGCATCGCAATGCAGGAAAAATCATGGCATTTTGTATCCTTGAGCGTTCCTTCGCATTGCCCCGCCCATTGTTTTCATTGGGGCTGGCACAGTATCGCACGTCGGGCGAGTGCAATCTGAGGTTTTCCCATTGAAAGGATCACTACTGTCCTGAAGTGATGGGAGGCGGTTTTAACGGGTTTCATGGCCCGATATCACACTCGCACATGTGAAATTAGCCTAACTTATTCAGAACAAGGTTTCTCTTTCCAGATCTTCTAGAACTAATGATAGAATAGTAATTGGTCCACACATTATTCTTGTTTTTCTCTCTGCTCCTCTCGGTATGTGGTGGGATTTATTTTGTGGTGAGCGCCTGCTTCTGAAGTTGTTTTGTCTTCTCTGAGACAACAAGAAATTCTGGTCAAATGATGCATTGCACAGAGCACTGCCAGCATGGAGGTGGAGCAGGTCGGGGAGCGTGCCCCCCCCCCCCCCATCTCCACTCGCTTTCATTCACTGTAAGCAGACAGTTGTTCGCTGCTTTCATTTACATGGGAAGTGTATCGGGAGTGCAGGAGTTTGAACGATTATGAACGATAATGGTCACATGTAAATGGGCTATAAGACAGTTTTACTGCAGAGAAGACTGAGTAACTGTGACCATCTTGGAGCATTTACTGAAGTCGACCGGACACAGAAAGGTTCTTCAATAGAAACAGCAGATAGAACTATTCTAGCATTAGTCCTGGAATATCTGGGGGAAAAAAAAAAAATATATATATATATATATATACCGGTGTGTGTATGTGTATATACATATATATATATATATATATATATATATATATATCTATATATATATATATATATCTATATATATAAAATTGAATGTATGTCTGTCTGCGTGCGTGCGTGCGTGCGTGTTTGTCCTTTATGCGCTACTACACCATTCATCCGATCGCCATGAAACTTTGGGAAGTTGTTAAGTACACTCCTGGGAAGATTATAGGCATAGTACAAATATCCTACGATAAATGGCGCGCGAGCGTCGTCGAAAGTTACGCCCCCCCCCCACGTAGATCGAATAAGTAAGCCACCTGCTATTGTGATGTCATCACTGATGTCATCAACATCGGACGCCCTTGAACATGCCCCAACATGTTCTATAAAGCTGCATTGTGATGTCATTAAGGCTCTATTATGACACGTACAGCTTGGAACCACTAGAGCACGCCAGCCAATTACCATTGGAGTTGGAAGTGGGTAAACAAGTACTAGGATATCTTCCTAAGAAGCCACAGCAGCCGGATAAATTGTATGTTCCACCCAACGGCTATTTTATTCAGCCCGCAAGGGGGAAGCAGCGGCCTACAAAATCTAATTCTCTCATTTCCTGATGTCATAGATAGATAGATAGATAGATAGATAGACTGTATGCAATGACACGTACAGCTTGAAACCATAAATACTAGAGCACGCCAGCCATTTACAGTCAGTCTCCATTGAAGTTGGAAGTGGGCAAACATGTACTAGGCCAGTGATGGCGAACCTTTTAGGGACCGAGTGCCCAAACTACAACCCAAAACCCACTTATGTATCGCAAAGTGCCAACACGTCAGGGGGCGGGGCTTATCACAACGTATGATTTTACCCCCGTCGTTCTAAAAAGGACAAGGCTGTTTCAGAATAGACCGGGTGCAGATTCTGACTGCTTTTTGGACGCGGAAATACTGCAGAATGTGCTCAGCGGAGATTTCTGTGGAAAATTCTGCAGCATTTCCGCATCTAAAAAGCAGTCAAAATCTGCACCCGGTCTATTCTGAAAGAGCCCTGCCCATTTCTGCCACATGTACACATACCCCAGCGGTAATAGTGACACGTACGGAATCTAATTCTCTCATTTCCTGATGTCATAGATAGATAGATAGATAGATAGACTGTATGCAATAACCCAGATAGATAGATAGATAGATAGACAGACTGTATGCAATAACCTAGATAGATAGATAGATAGATAGATAGATAGATAGATAGATAGACTGTATGCAATGACACGTACAGCTTGGAACCATAAATACTAGAGCACGCCAGCCATTTACAGTCAGTCTCCATTGGAGTTGGAAGTGGGCAAACATGTACTAGGCTATCTTCCCAAGAAGCCACAGCAGCCGGATAAATTGGATGTTCCACACAACGGCTATTTTATTCAGCCTGCAAGGGGGAAGCAGCGGCCTACAAAACCTCAGTGGTCGCTGCTGCCGTCATCTAGATATATAAAAACGAATGTATGTATGTCTGTCTGTCTTCGCAGCAACGCGCGACGGGTACGCTAGTATATATATATATATATATATATATGAGTAAATACAAAAAAATATTTATAATTATAGACTGGATTTAACTAGAAATATTTTTTGTGGGATAGCCCCTTTGATGTCTTCATCTTTTAGAAGAATGGGTATCATCTGTAATATATAGAAGATGCACTGCTTTAATAGATACAGTAATCTGGATATTTATGGCATAAAACCAATTTACTATTTCTATCCCTTTTTGTATTCTACAATATTTTTTGTCTAAAAGTCTAAAGGGTCATTGCTGTTTAAATTAAGATTTAAATGAGGTACATAGGCCCACAATCAGACTTTACTTTTTTGTGATTTTTAAAAAATTAATCACTATTTAGTCTGTTGGCTTATATAAAGCCATATATTCTCTTTTCCTCTTCTTGCAGTCCCTTCAATATTGCATCTACTTTACCATAACTAAATAATGTTCACCTCATTAAAGGGCCAACACACTTCAGATTTTTTTTTCATTCATCACGTATCTAGCCCTGCAGTATATATAAATCAGCTACGGTAGTATTACTTTGGTTATTCCTTTCTATCTGAAACTTCCTTGAGTCCTTCTCTTCATGTGAGCCATGTGATTTCATTATGACCAGCTGAGATTTATGTTCCTCTCAAAATGTCAGTATTTCAGTCAGCATAATTCCTGTTGGATGGACCTTACTACACAAGCTCTTTAGAGGGGGACACAGACATTTCTTTCAGAGTTATGCTGATGATTAGAGGCTCCTGTCACACAGTTATAATGAAGGAGATGATACTTCAGCCTTCTGACTGTATACTTATTGCCTGTGGCTTATTTAGGTGAATGCAAAAGGTAATGATAATTACAGTGTCCTCTTAGCAGGCATAAATGGTACAAGCTCTTACTGCTCATGTAATGGTCTGCTAATGCATTATGGGATTGATGACACAGAATAGTGAAAATGAAAGAAAGCAGGGAGAAATCTCAACATCGAGCTGATGTCTGCTAAGTATCAGTATCAGACTTGAGGCTGCACTGCATGGAAGTAAGTGCAATATACACCTCCAGAGTGTGAAAGGCAATCAGCTGAGGGGGGGGGGGGGGTGCAGACATGGAAAAGTGTATTTTCACCAGAATGGCCCTTTGTGTTTTAGGTCTGAAGGAACCCAATAGTGCCATGAAACATATGACTTGTAATATCGGAGTTTTGCTTGTTTATGTTTTTCAGTGCAATTTCAGATACAGTTATCTCAAAATATCTTCAGTATTTTCAAGATCTGTGCTTGCTGTTAGCGAATATTTACATTCACAGCTAAAAACTTATCTTCATTATTTCCAATTGGCCCAAGTGTATGATTCATCAAAGTGAATTTGGCATCATCATATGCTGTCCTATTTGAGGACCACATTGAAAAGGAAGGCAAGGTTAAGTGCACTACTAGATCAGATAGCATAAGACATATTGTGCTAGCAGACTCATGGTTACAGGGTTTGTTGTATCCATGGGGGAGCACTTCCCCAACCCTCCCCTTCTCCTCTCGACCCTGTTTTCAGTCTTCAATCGCATTCCCTGTATCTGCATGTTTACACAATATTCTGTTGTAACCCCCTATATACTGCAAGTATTTATATTGCTTCAGGGAAATGAGGCTTAATTTTCAGCAATTTAACCCATTGGGTACCCATTGTATGTAGCAGACATCCATGCTCCTCCAAAGCCAATTGGCATGTTGAGCATAGCTCTTAGCTTCAGCTAATACAATGGATTCCCAATCAGTAGGCTGCCTCTATAGGTTCTGCAGATTGAAAGGGATGGACTAAAACGTGTAAAGTAAATATAATCAGGTAATTGTCTGCAGTTCTGAATCTATTTATGTCATAATTTACCACATTGCTTTCCCTTCTGGAAACCTGATGGGAATATGCTGCAATGCAATCATGCAGTGTATGACAATAGTAGAAAGTCATTACTAATGAATCACTCTGCACCCAAAAAGCCCTCCACATTTAGAATGTCAATATTTATAATACAAGAAGTGGATCCTTGTAATCTCAAATCACATTGGATAAGATATATTGATCATATTGCTTTATAATATCGGGTAAAATATATTCATCTAACGAATTAAATAAGATTTTAAGCCAAAAGCAAAAATCTGTTTATATCTAAGTAAATGAGAAGTTAGATCAGCCCAATATTATTAATCGTGCTTTCTCTTAGGTTACTGAGATGTTATATTCCTATTCAGTTGTGGTAGACATTTTTGTAAAAGCCGCAGTGGTAAATACAGCCAATTTGAGGACAAGGTGTCATTTTATCAGCATGTACCATAGTAACATAAGGATAGTTTGTCATTAACTGTAATGGTACTGTAATTTAAAAGTGACAACCAATAAGGCTGCATTTCCTGTAGTCATTTTTTACAAAAATGGCCTCTGCAGTTAAATAGATCCAATATCACTTGTAGCTAAAAGAAGTATCACCAGGGTGCTCTGACTTCCGATTTACTAATGTATGCACATTTTTTCGCTATTGTGGGAATTCTCTTTAACTCCTTTAAGATACAACCAATATTATTTTTAATTTTTTTAAATAATTTTTCATCTTTTCCCTTTAAGCCATAATTTTTTCCCCCTTCAACATAACCATAAGACGGCTTGATTTTTGGGGGACAAATTGTATTTTTTAATGACAACATCAACTGTATGAATTAATGAGAAACTTATTTGTGGAATGGAATTGAAAAAAAGAAAAACGCACAATTCTATCATTCTTTTTTGGGTTTAGTTCTTCACTGTGCAGAAATAATAGCGTTAACTTTATTTTGCAGGCCCGTACAATTATAATGATAGCAAATTTATATAGTCTTTGCTATGTTTTACTACTGTGAGTATATATTTTTAACTGCTTAGTGTTGCCACATTCTGACACTCATAACTCCAAACCTATAAACCTACAGTTTTTATTAGTACCATTTTGGGGATACTTAAGACTTTTTGATACCTTTTTTATTTGACCTTTTTTCAAAGACGAAGTGACCAAAGACACAGCAGTTTTGTCATTTTAATCCCTGGTTCAAGCTTATATCTTCCCAACTTAAAGTGCTATTAGCCGGAGAGAGAAATTGTTTGCCCGTGCAAAGGATGTCACAGTTTGCTCATTTGCTCAGGCATTCAGTTTAACCCCGTAACGCCACAGGGCGTAAGTGTATGTTCTGGCTGTGGGGTAGTTAACGCAACAGGACGTACACTTATGCCCTGTGGGTAGCGCTAGATGAGAAGAGATACCGCACCATCTGTGAGGCTGTTACCGATAGCCAGCCTCCCACTGCAACAGAGGGGGTGCATAAGAATAGCGACCCCCGCTGTTAACCTTTTACATGCCGCGATCTATGTAGGCCATATCCTTAAGGGTTAAACACACAGATAAATCGCTTATTTATTTTTTTTAAAGTATTATGTTGTTATTCAGGTCTGAATAATCAGTGTTTAAACCAAACAATTAGCGAACGAGCCAATGATGGTTTTCATGCTTGCATAAAAATGAAAGTTAAGCAAACAAATCTCTGCTATCGGAGCCTATCCAACGTGTTGCCTTAAGCAGTATTGGCCTTAGCCAGCATATAGCGCCATTGTATAACAGCAGAAAAAGAGTAAGCCCCCTAGGAAAACCAGGATACAAATTGGATTGAAAAGGGTTAATGGGGTAGAGCTCCCTAACCCTATACTCTCCTAGATACTCTATTTTTTTATTGAATTCTAAGGTATTACTTTCTCACCTAATGGACTGCTACTAGTGATGAGCGAGCATACTCGCTAAGGGCAATTGCTCGAGCGAGCATTGCCTTTAGCGAGTACCTGCCTGCTCGAGAGAAAAGGTTCGGGTGCCGGAGGCTGGCAGGGAGCTGCGGGGGAGAGTGGGCAGGAACGGAGGGGAGATCTCTCTCTCCCGCTCCCCCTTGCTGACTGCCGCAACTCACCGCTCCCCCGTGTCGGCACCCGAACCTTTTCTCTCGAGCAGGCAGGTACTCGCTAAGGGCAATGCTCGCTCGAGCAATTGCCCTTAGCGAGTATGCTCGCTCATCTCTAGCTGCTACATTTCTAGTAATTTCATAGGTTGACAGGCTTAAGAGCCATTTACATGGGATGATTATCATTCAGAATTGTTCGAATTCCCGCACTCGTATGTGAATGTGAATAGTAGTCTCGTGTAAACGCATGCAGAGACTGAACGAGAATTACTTCGTCTTTCAGTTCTTGCATGCAGAAAGCCGAACGACGCTCCGTTTAGTGTCAAGTCGTTCTGAACGACTCTCTGTTTAAAGTAAATGGAGGCATGTGGGCTAAGAAGGTCCCCCAGCCGCTCCGCCTCCATGTTGGCCGCACTGTGAGTAATGCTAGTGATACTCGCTCCTGTGTAACAACACGAGAGCGAGCATCACTGGGACACGCTGTCGGCATCGCTTGCCCAACAGCTCATTTTGTGCAAATGGGGCATTACTCAAAAAGATTTTAATAATAAAAAGTTGACATTAAATTGACTAAAATTTATTTTTTTTAATGGACATTGCAGGTTTTGCTGCAGTTTTTCGAGCCAAAGTCAGAAGTGCATTCAGCAGGAAGGAGAAGTAGAATGCCTTCCTTCATATTTCCCATTCCTCTTGTATCCACTTCTGGCTTTGTCTCAAAAAACTGGATGAAAATTGTCATTGCAGTGGTTGTTATGTAAAAATCCCTTTGTGTGAAACCAATCAAATAGAAGAAAAGTTTGATTCTCAACCAACTCCACAACCCATGTCAAAATGTACTTTATTCTGTTATTTGAATGAGAACACAAGATACAGTTTGTTCTAAACTTTAATAGAAGTGCAGATTAGGTTATCAGTTACACCCAGTGACTCCATGTGTGACAGGAGAGATGAAGAAGTGTGTGATCAAATGAGCAGTTACTAAAGATAATTTATTTTTAGTTTTGTGCTCCTCTTTTTCTTAAAACAAAATCCAAATGATTATCTCTGTGCCTAACAATGTGATGGGAAGAGATTTACATCACATAATCCATTGCCACAAGCACTTTATGATGTTTAACGCCTGTCAAGTCATCGCTCCATTGACAATAAAATATTCCCCCCGGAACAGGTGTGGGTGGAGACATGATTTTAGTAGATAGTACAAAGTAGGAAATGCCATTGGTGTGATAATCTTGTCAAAAAAAATCATCTGAATTGCATATTTATGAACATCTTGTCAACATGTTGAAGCAGAAAAGCTTTAAATTAATATATATGTATTTATTTAGCATAAAAACATCTAAAAAGAATTTTCATGTATAAATATAAAAGCAGCAACTGTATTCCATCTCGAACATTTATCCAGTATTCTAGGATATGCCATAAATGTTTGATAAATGCAAATCCCCCCTCTGGGACCTAGCACTTGAACGCAGGACCTCTGACCCCATGCTGCATCCAGGCTCGGTGAGTTGGGTGGATTTATGGAAACCGTTAAAGCACATTGTTCAATGCAGCTCATATAACTCCCCATAGAAGTGAACGGGAGTTAAATAAACAGCATAGTATAGCACAGCAAGCTATGCTAGTTCTGCATTTGACAAGTTAGAGGGGTTTTCCCACAATTTAAAACTGCTTCCCCACCATTCAGTCCTTCCATATTGCTGCTGACAGGACACTTGACTGCTGCAGCCAATCAGTGGCCACAGCAGTGACCTTCTGTAGTCAGTTGTTGGCTGCTGCAGGCACATGTCATGGTCAGCAGCAACCTGGAAGGAGATGGGGAAATATACGGTACTAAGCCCAACATTTCCTGCACCCAGCTTACAAGAAATGATGAGGACAGCGACCTTGGTATCACATAGAATCTTGAGAGTGGTGTTACCAGATCCTCCCTTTAATCCACCAAAGTGGAGAGCTACATGTAAAAAAGAGAGCCCCCCCCCCATCCGAGGTGGGTGAAGTGATTAGAATAACAGAGAAAAGGATTACAGAGTCAAGGGAATCAGAGGTTACTCACTCAGAAGAGGGGAAGATAGATAGCATCGCTGAATATACATTCCCCTCCTGGAATCCAGGTTTGCCTATCACAAGGATAATGTATGGAGTCCATGTCTTCATTCAGAGGATAAATTATCCAAGGTTTTATTGTAGATAGGGTATACAAAGCAAAAAATACAGGCCTCCGAATGAGGCCCCGAAAAGCAACGCGTTTCGGCTCTTAATAGTAGAGCCTTTTTCAAGCATAGGAATAAAGAGATCGAAAATATAATCGCGGAGAGCCCGGCTGGTTGCCATGGCAACAGGGTGCCAGATACCGGCGTCCTGTATTGCCTGTGCCTATGATCGCTGATACAAGCAATAAGGCATTGCAGGAGAGAAGTCCTGCAATGCATTATCATAGTGATCATCGGTGCTATGATGTAAGTCCCCAACAGGGACACATATGGTATAAAAAAAATATTAAAATAATATACAAATAGAAAAATGTTAAAAAAACAAAACCATTTTTGTGCTTTTTCTCATATTAGCAAAAAAAAAAAATCACACATATTCGGTATTGTCGTGTCAAAAATGACACGTACGATAAGTTGAACATGCCTTTTATCCTGCATGGCAAAAAGCGTTAAAAAACGCTAAAACCCCCCCAAAAAAACGCATTAATAGTGATTAAAAAAACCTTATGTAGTCCAAAATGGTACCAATAAAATCTACAGCTCGTCTCGCAAAAAATAAGCCCTCACAGACCTCCGTCCATGGGAAAATAAAAAAGTTATAGGACTTTGAATGCAGCGATTTAGAAAAAACATATTTTTTTCCCAAAAAGGATTTTTGTTGCAGAAAAGTGTTAAAACCTAAAAAACACATACAAATTTTTCTATCGCTTTAATTGCACCGACCCGCAGAAAAAATGTTTTGTGTCATTTATGCTGCATAATTAACACTGTAACCCCCCCCCCCCCCCCAAAAAAAAAAAAATCTATGGCAGAATTGATGCGTTTTCTCTCCCTGCTATCATAAATAAAATAATAAAAGTTTTACAAAATAATCTTTGTACCCAAAAATGGCACCAATAAAAACTGCAGTTCACCACACAAAAAACAAGCTCTTATACGGTCGCATTGACGGAAAAATAACAAAGTCATGGCTTTTGAAAAATGGAGATAACAAAAATCGTTGCGTCCTTAAGCCCAAAATAGACCATGTCCTTAAGGGGTTAAAATGTACCTATGTCCCTACGCTCCACATGACACAACTTTCAGACACAAGATTTCTATTCCGTAAAGCTGTGGATGAGCCACAACAACCCCTAAGCAGCAATGGAACCTCACTGCAGATTTTTTCATGTTCGGGCTTTTTGCATACGGATGAATTTAAAGTTGTGGCCGACATTCTTGGGCGCAACTCGCATCAGACATCTCATGGACATCCTGCCCGTGTGTTGTCCGATATACCGGACTCCGCATGTGCGCCTGTGCTATTTTCATCTGAGAATCAGACAAGAACAAGGACTTGCTGCGATTTTTTTTTTCTCTCTCGAGCTTTCTGTCCAAGTTAAAAAAAATAATTTAAAAAATCGTACAGAAATCTTGTCCTTGTGCATGTACCCTTGGAAGATCTTTAATTGGCTGCAGCGGGGAGTGATGGCACTCGGTTTTTGAGTTTTGATACACGAGGATAGCATTTTGCTGATTGTAGTTACTAATATACAGTCTGTAGATCTTTTTGTACCTTCCATTATTTTTATTGACCTCTGATGCATTTTTTGAGATGGCTACGGAGTTTTGTGTTGTAATTTTACATTTGTTCAATATTTAGAAACCTTTCAATTTTTTTCCCTTACAAATTTTTAGAAACTTAGATGTACATAAAGCTATACATAATGGAAGTACATTGTGGGAGGTCAATACTGTATGAATGTCAGAAATGCAGCCACCTGAGAAGAAGGCAAGCCGTGTGTAGTAAATGAAGAGTATCATTAGGAGTATATGCAGTTAATCTCCTACAGGCTCATGTTTGTTGTGTTCATGATTGTTTACAGGTTAAGCTAATTTCTTTCCAATGTTGTGTTGCATTGTGCATGAAGCGTGAACGCACATCCCATGTGGATGTTTGTAACAAGCTGTGTCTATAGAGAGACGCTTTTCTGTGCCTGGCCCTGCATCGGCTCTTTCCTGAACGCAAGCATCAAGTAAAAAACAAGAATGGCACAAGCTAAATATTTGTAGTAGAAGCCTCTTGATGAGGCCTTTACTGTTCATTTTGTAGTGTATGTGAAGTCATTAATTGTAGAAGGATCCACTGTAGGCTAACTTTTCCAGAACAATTGAAAAGACATGCAATGGCAGATTATGTAACCCCTGACTGTTTTTCAAAAACAATCGTATTTTCAGTACAAATCGTAAATGTTTTACATGCGATAAACATTTGACATGAACTGGCCATGTTGCTGTTCACTTGGTAACACTATTCACATTAAGGGTACTTTTACATGGGACGGACTGTCAGGTGCAGATGCCCGACTGGTCATCCCACAGATAATCGATCCTGTGCTTCAACACAGCAATGAGCATTACAGACTGCATGGAGGTGGAGCGGGCCAAGGATCATTCTGGCCTACCTGCCTCTATTTATAATAAACAGGCAGTGGTTCATAAGTGAATGTCTGCCTGTTTACTCGAGCCGATCCATTGTTTAGTTTTATGCATGCAGAAACTGAACCAGAAGCGAACAAATTCTCATTTGTCGTTCAGTCGGGGCATGCATTTACACTAAATGATAATTGTTTAGATTTCTGTTGGTTGTCGGAATCCGAACAATTTAGCAGGGTGTGTGAAAAGGCCCTAAGGCCACATTTTAAATGATCTCACAAAGAGTGTATATTAGCATTCAATCAACACTGGGGCTGAGGGTGGGTTCACACAAGCGTGTTTTTGTGCGTACTTAGGTGCATACACACATGCGCACCTAGGTACGAGCAAAAACACGCGTGAACACAGCTGCCTGCTTGTTGTCAATGGAGCCACGGCTGCTGGTGGCTCTATTGAAAACAATGCTCTGCCAGCACCCCTGCATTCTTTTTCAGGGAAGGGCTTTTGTGTTTGCATGCACAAAAACACGCTCCTGTGAACCCACCCTGAGGCTGGGGTTACATGGAGACTTTTTGTAACATGACTTTTTTTTAGTTTTAGCTATGAAGCTGTAGTCTAGAGGAATACTGTGAATTGCAGCTGAGAGCACTCTTGCTAATTGTAGGTTTTCACTCAATAGTTAAAATTGGAAAGTCGCGCTACAAAAGTCTCCATGTAGCCTTAGTGTAAATGGTATGTTGCCCTCAATTAACCATTTTATGTAACTATAAAAATTACAGTTGGGGACGTCAAAAGGTGGCGACAAAACTTATTTTCTAAAGATATTTTATTATTTAAAAGTAGTGCCGCAAAATAAACCACATATTTGCATAAAATACAAACTAAATAATGTTGGTATGGTTGTAATTGAACTGTACGCTGTAAAAACAAGACTACACTTAGAAATTATTAAAACTTCATTGAAAAAATACTACTCATCCTGCAAAAAACAAGCCCTCAGACAGCTACATGAACATAAAAATAAAGGTAATGACTTTTTGAAGGTGGGGAAGAGAAGCATCTTCTCGCGGCGATACCGCAACTTTGTGGTGCTGCAAAGTCGCAAGTATCTGGGGATTATACGGGGGGGGCGGGGGGGGGGGGGGTAGGAGAAATATAAGTTAAAAAAATAAAGATGCATCACCTCTCCGGTGCTGTCAGCCCCGGCCTTCAGTTTTCTGCAACCCTTCCTGGATCGGTGGTTGAAATCCCCGCCTCCAGGAAGAGCTGTCTGTGATTGGTTCTGAAGTGCCGTGACTCAGCTAATCAGAGACGGAGCTTGATGAATCAATCACAGCCATTAATTGAATCATTGAATGGCTGTGGTTGGTTCATCGAGCGATGGCTCTGATTGGCTGAGTCACGGCACTCCAGAACCAATCACACTCACCCCCTCCTGGAGGCAAGGATTTCAACCTCAAATCCAGGAAGGGCTGGCAGAAGACTAAAGAAAAATTCCGGGGAGCTTCAGGGGAGAAGATGCTGCACAGGTGATGTGTGTATATATATATATATTTTTTTTTACTGCAGCTAGGGCTTCGACAGTAGGATTTCTTACTAAAATTGCATCGCACCACACAAAAACCACTCCATAGGGAAACATGGGCTACAAAACCTCGCAGGTCACGTGCATACCGTTTGACTCCCAATGTCGCATGCTACAAAATATCGCAAATTTTAAGGAACCCATACGAAAGCATGGGCTTCACAAACAGGCGATTTGTAGCATTGTCGCAACGCGAGAAAATCACATGACTTTGTGGCCCTTGTGAAGGGGGCCTAAGGCCTCTTTCAGATAGGCAACAAAATCTTGCTACAAAATCATCACTACAAAATGCATGTATGTGTGAACGTGTGAACCCGGCCTCAGAAAGATAAGAGCAATAAACTTTCCAACAAATAAGAAAAAAACTTCAAGCAGTATTCTATATGGGCAATGGTGTTTATTGGAGGCACTTTTCTGCCACTGTTAATACAGGGCACTTTAACGGTATGTTCTGTAAACATGTTGGCTGGTGCTTTTAGACACTCACCTGTCACCGGCGCCGGCAGCCGAATCTTTACAGACGAGTGGGAGGATACTCTGCTAAGGTACTACTCGCTCGAGTAGTTAGCCTTAGCAGGTATACTCGCTCATCTCTAGACACAATCTATCTAAACTAATAACACGCAGTTGTACAGTTCATGTCATATTGAGCACATTGAGTAAATATCCGCAGTGTTAATAACTTCTTGAGGATCTCATTAAAAGGGTAAAAGGTGTTTCAATTAAGGAGTTGAGATTGGAAGTGTGGGTTTCACAGGTGCTCTGCCCATTCAATAGAGGTACACGATGCCTGGTTACATACAAATCTGTTCTTTTCTAGAAAGTTTAATTAGTGTGAACCTTTCCTCAATGTAAACAGCTTTCAGAAGACCTCAGAAAACATGTCCTGTGGAGGAGGTGATTCCTGCTAAAGGGGGAGGATCTACAGGTTATTGAATGCAAGCCTTCACTTTTTCTCCCTGCTACTCTGAGCCTAATAAATCACATGAACTGTACAGCTGTTTGTCTGTCATTAGCTTGGTTAATGACAATATTAAAATAGGTTAGTGCATGGACTAATAGGGCTTTATAGTAGAAAGTGAAATGCTTCTTGGTACTACAAGAGTAGTTAATCTGTGAAGTTTTAAACCAATGACCTTATGTTGTAAGATTGCCACGACGGCCCGTCCCTGTGCAGTATCTGCTGAGCTGCTGACATGGTGACTTTACAGTAAACTTAATATGAAGAACGTTGAATTTTTTTTAACGTTTGCAATCTGATAATTGAGTGTACAATACAGACATGTACAGTGACATATGGTGACGCATAAGGGCGTATGACCTTCGTAAGCATCCTTATACTATCCTTGCTCGCTGCGCACAAAAAAGGACGCTTAGTGCATTGACAGAGTTAATGAAAACAAAGATCTGGTACTGTTAGCCAGTAGAGCAAAATGTGATTGTTTTCAGCAAGAGAAACGACGCAATCTTGTAGATATGATACCTTTTAATGGCTAACAAAAATACATGATGTAATAATAGCGAGCTTCCGAACCAACGCAGGGTTCTTCTTCAGGCTTATGGATTGGATCTGAAGAGGCATGCATAGATCCAATCCATAAGCCTGAAGAAGAACCCTGCGTTGGTTCGGAAGCTCGCTATTATTACATCATGTATTTTTGTTAGCCATTAAAAGGTATCATATCTACAAGATTACGTCGTTTCTCTTGCTGAGAACAATCACATTTTGACAGAGTTATTTGCTGTAATTTGCAAGGAATCATAAAGCTGAATTATCCTCAAACTACCTGCAGGTTATAAAACACATGTTAGGGAGTCTGCTTTACACTAATTACATTAGATATTCTCTGTTTATTGGTGGCATCTAGATGGGAGTTCATGTTTAAAGTCCCAGTTGCACTTACAGGGCTTTTAATTTGCAGAGGATTAGAGGATTTGTAAGACTGGCATGTTGAGCTGGAATCTGTCCCTTTACTTTGCCACTGCTAGAATCCCTTTTAGAAACAGATCACAATCACTAACAGAAGAATGAACTGGAGGGGACCTCTTAGATCATTAAGTCTAGTGCTCAACCTCTCTGACCTGTCTGTAACCACTCATTGTATAAAAGCTCCAAGAGCTGACTGATAACATACAGCACAATGTTAGATGCTTTTCCTTTCTCTTCTTGCTGTAGTTATCAAGGCGATGACTGCAGTATAATTCATTCCAATATTATTCAGTTTTTGGCACCATTGCAGAGAGATCATGGGGGTGGTAGGATTATTTTAGTCTATAAATATCACATATCAGCAACCTTTATCTTTAATTGACAGAGACTGCTATCCTTTAAGATATGCAGTATCAATCAGAAGATAATAGGCAAAGGTTTTTGCATTAGAATATGCCTAGAGTATGTACCCAGGACTATAAGTAATACACTTGAAAGACGCAGACGCACCTGAAGAATGAGTACAGCATGGGAAGAAAATTCCATTTAATTACCTGATATTCCATCCTTTACCTTAGACTATAAATGAACTACCTTAGTATAGGACAAGGGATGGGATATTCATGTGTGCCAGAATACGTCGGCCTCTGGTATCCCGTGATAATCTCTTCGTTTGTCGTAAATTTACTACATCTTTCTGTTTCTTTTGCTGTAAGTGTGTACTTTGGATTGACCCATTCAAAGCTCTAGTAATACAAGTGTAAGTCTACTTTTGGTACTACTTTGCCTAAATGTTTAGCAAATTGCTTAAATTTGAATATTTTTTTCGAAGGCAGCTTAAAATCCTGAATGATGAGTGTTCAGTGTAAACAGCAGCCGCTCAGTACTGAACGGCTGCTATGTTAAGTGAATGGCGGGGGCCAGGGGAGCGTGAGGAGAGAAATCTCCTCCAGCTGCCCGGATGTGAAGCAATGATACTAGCTCCTGTGCAAAAGCACATGAGCGGGTACTTGTGGGGATGAGTGTCGGGCATCGTTTGCCTGACATTCGTCCCATCTAAATGGGCCTTAATGCATTCATATGGAATTCATGAAAAGACACCTTTGAATGCCTCTGTTTATGTACACAGAAGTACTGTCTGGGTCCATTGAATTCTACAGGTGCTATAGTACCCCATGTTTTGTAGTACAGCTGTGTGCGTGAACCTACGTATCTAGAGAAGCTTGTAGGAACCTTTTTCTTCTGTGTTATATCTGAAACACATTGTGATAGGCCTTTGTATCTGTCCTTTTTGATGATGCTGAATGTAACGTTGCATGATTTTCTAAGTCAATAACTTAATACGCAGCAAAGCATCCAATTAAATAGTTTTAATAAATTACTGAGTATACAGTAGGCACCACAGTTTCTCCTCCGCTCTGCTGAATACAGCTGGAATATAAACAGAGCAAATCGCAAAGAAGAGAGAAATCATTTTTTGCGTGATCCTTTTTCATGCACCTGGTTGACCTCTGATTTGCATACAGATCCCCATTTTTTCGATAGAGACCTCATTATATATTCCCTGTGTAAAGTATCAGAAATGCACACGTAGCACTTTGAGCGTATTGACTTGGAGTTAAAATTTCCCATTTTTAGTCTTATAGAGCTTAGTGTTGAACAAGCTGGCTTTGGCTGTAAAGCACAACTCCCAATCCTCAAGGACTTTTATCAGCCCTGGATTTAATGGTATATCTGTGTAAGCACAGATGTGTTGATTGATCCTCTTGAAAGCCAACGAGTTGATGGTCTCTAGGGTCTTGGTGTACACATTACTTGCCCACTGTTAGGAAGCATCAGATACTGTATCGTGGGACCAAACATCTGGAAATGAGACCAATAATTGCCATCTTCTTTAGGCACATAGAGAAACCAGTCATTGTCATTGCATGGATTTTATTCTCATTTTACTTTGGGACTACATTATATTTTCACCAGAATAAAATCTTTGTTAGATAAAACCCAATGGAATTTGGGCAGCTCATATGTTTAATCGCTGGAAAGTCATAGCATAGCCTTGGAGATAAAAAAAAATATATCCAATTTAGTTAGAAATGCATTTGGTTGTATTGTGGATTATGCAGCTGGACAGAAGAGGCAGAAACCCCTTGTAAAAGACAAGAAGCAAAGAAATCTTCATTTAAAACTCTTTAGGGCTTATTCATGCAGATGTATTTTTGATCTGTGTGTGTAACTTGACCACAGAACACAGACCCTCTAAAGTCAATGGGGCTATTTACACATGCATTCGTTTTGTTAGCACGTCCTATATTGGGCCATTTTTACATAGCAGTACCGCCCATTTAAGTCAATGAGAGTGCAAAATAATGCAGTGCACATAGATGGCGTCCAAGTGCACTTCTTTTCACTCATCATTGATAAGCAATTCAAGAAAACAAAAATTTCAGTTTTTTGTTTTTTGTTACTCACTAGGTGCTCAGGGAGACAGCTCAGCTTGATTTCCCAGTACAATTTTTCCTAGTCACTTGGTGCTTGGTTGATGGCCTCTATCTGCCCATGTCTCAGACACATTGCCCGGACTCTCATCACACTACCGACTGTTGGCAGACCCATTTTTTGACCCACTATCTTACACAACTCTTCTGAAGAAAAGGTACGATGGCTCTAGCACCAGCTAACCCTTCTCACACTTGTCAGAAGCTCTCACTTAAACTCTACCCCTCCCTACCTAAGAGGAAAATACTACCCCTAAATATAGCTTTGCAACTGGTCCATGTCAACACCACCATGTGTCCAGGCCCTTTTGTCATCATACTGACTGGGGCTAACCCACAACTCATGGTTTTTGAGGCTGTTATTCCCTAGTGCCATATTGGCTAAAGTGTAGTTAGCTACTGTTTGCATCTGACAACCACTACACTTTCTAACATAACATTGGCTCCTGTCACATTTTAAGGAGTTGTCTGCCTTTTTTTTTTAACGGATGACCTATTCTTTGGATAGGCCATCAGCAGTTGATGGGTGGGGGTCCACTGCTCGGGACCTCCGATGATCAGCTGGTCGTCTGGCCTACTGTCCAGCACAGCGAGCTGGACGTTGTCATCAGTGGACAAGGAAGGGAATGCTGGCGCTGGACTCACAGCCTTCGGAATCTATGGGAGCGATATGCTGCTTCTCTACTGGTTAGGACTGGATGTGACATCATGGCCAACAGTAAAGCAGCAAGTGCTGTAGTAGTGCAGTTCTCCCATGGATTTCAATGGGAGTGAAGCTGGCACTGGCACTTCCCTGCAGTGACCACTGATGACAACATTCAACCTGCTGCACTGGACAGCGGGTAGGATGATCAGCTGATAGCCACTGGGGAATTGGGCTCCTGCTCCTTCAAAACCTTCATACCCAACAGCGGGTAGATTAATATTTCACAGCTGAACTGCAGTACAGATACAGAAAGTCTACAAGTAGCACTTGATAAGACACATATCACATTTTGACTTTATAATGCAGAAAGTGCACAAGTGCTCTGACTCTGAGAAAAACATTTCCTAAGTGTAACTTGCAATCATACTCATTCCCTGTACACTGGACTTTGCATGCCTAGTTGTTGTCTTGCGATTCTGTCAGTGGATCAGCAGACACATGTATGTTTGTTGCTTGCAGGCTGACAAATATGGCTCCCCCATTTATATCTCCCATTGGTAAAGAAAATGGCATTGTATGTTCACTAAAACATAATCTACTGTGTTCCTTAGTGTATCTCCACTTTGGTAGGAAATGGGGGTGACACAGTTTAAGGTATGGTAGATTGGTAGATTTGCTGCAGATTTTCCGCATTTGATAAAATGCACACCATTTGTTGCAGATTTTGACCACAGATTTGGATAGGGATCTGCAGCAGATCCTACCCTTTCAATTGAAGTGATGAAATCTACTGTGGTTCTCCACCAAAAGGTGCAGATTTCCTAAAGATTTTTTTCAGCTTTGTAGAATCCGCAGGGTGTCAGTTACCTGTGACTGCAGCCTTAGGCCTCATTCACACAAGCATGTGTTTTGCACGTACATAATGCACACTTCTAAAATAACCAATGGGTTCCTATAGAAGCGTACATATATACGGAATTTGAAGCGCAAAACAGCGCGTACCTAAAAAAGATAGGACATGGTGCACATTTTGCAGGAGTTTCCTTTGGCAGCAGGAGTTAATTGAAACGCCTGCGCATGGAACAGATTACCCACTGCTTACAGCAGGACATTTAAAAGGTGCTTTTGGCCAGAACTCTCACAGTGTTCAGTGATGAGGGGACTGCAGCAGGGATAAATGAATCCCCTGCTACAGCTGTCACAGCTGTGGCAGAGGTACGCGGTGCCGTCCCATTGCCTTCAATGGGGCCGGCGTTGCCGTCCCATTGAAAGCAATGGGATAAAGGCAACCCCTGCAGTGATGATTTTTCAGGGAAGGGCTTGATATATAAGCCCTTCCCTGAAAATCATCCCTATCTGTAGAAAAAAACAAGCAAAAAAACAATGTCAACTCACCTAGAAGCGCTGTCCGGCTCTTCTCACCGTCCCTGGCAGTCTTCTTTTGTATTCTGGTGACCGAGGATTAAAAAATCCCTGCCTCCAAAAAGCGCTGCCTCTGACTGGCTGAGTGCTGTGGTTAATCAGAGACATTGCTCCACCATTGAATGACAGCTAAGCGACAGAAGAAGACTGCCGGGGACGGGGAGAAGAGCCAGATAGCGCTTTTAGGTTAATTAATGTTTTTGTTTAGTTTTTTTCTACAGCTGCATCAGTCTCATTGAAAGCAATGGGATGGCATCACGTTCCTCTGCCACAGCTGTGGCAGGGGATTCTTTCATCCTTGCTGCAGTCTCCCCATCACTGAACACTGCGACAGTGCTGTCACAGTGTTCAGTGATGAGGGCACCTTCATGGATCAGCTACTCTAGTGAAGGACAAAGTTTTATGCGCAAACTTTGCCTGTTCACGCATTTCCGCTCACAGCAGTTTTTTTGCGCACATAGGCGCGCAAAAAACCACGCTCGTCTGAATGAGGCTTTATAAGGGAAATGCATTCTACACTGATAAACAAAACTTTAGACCACTGTTTGTGGCAATAGACTGCGCACTATGACCAGGCTATGGTACAGCAGGTATGTTTGAGAATTGCTAGTAATGTAGCTCTCTAATATTTAACTGAAAGCATGCTTTTAATCCTCTGTGGGGCACAGTTGCAAATTCTAAACTTTCATTTCCATAGATACATCTCTAATAGAGATGAGCGAGCATACTCGGAAAAGCACTACTCGCTCGAGTAATGTGCTTTATCCGAGTATCGCTGTGCTCGGGTCTGAAGATTCGGGTGCCGCTGCGGCTGACAGGTGAGTCGCAGCGGGGAGCAGGGGAGAGCGGGCGGGAGAGAGGGAGAGAAAGATCTCCCCTCCGTTCCTCCCCGCTCTCCCCTGCAGCTCCCCGCTCCGTGCCGGCACCCGAATCTTCAGACCCGAGCACAGCGATACTCGGATAAAGCAAATTACTCGAGCGAGTAGTGCTTTTCCGAGTACGCTCGCTCATCTCTAAAGATTTTAATGGATAACTTCAGAGCAGTAACTTTTTTTTGTTCTTGGAAAAGACTGGGAACAATTAAAAGGCCAACTTGCAGGTACAGGCATGCTTTGTGCTACATTGTGCTAATCCACTGCATGTCATCCATTCAGAGAGGATACAAGGCAGCAATTATACTTCAGCATTCAGCAGTTTATATTGTAGAAATTGCTTCAAAGTAAATTTACTAGAACTAAGGAAACACCTGAGCGTGAAAGTCGATTTCAAGGACATTGTAAATTACTTAGGCTTCTGCGGCATGGAAGTACAAGCCCGTCTGAAATATTGTCATTAGATGAAAAAGATTGGATCTATTTTTAGCTCCCAAGTAGATCAAACACCTTTCCTTCTGTTTCTTGCCGGGACTTGAAATAAACTAGCAGATTTCACTTCCAATACCATTTGATGAATGCATTTTACTAATTCCTCTTAACCCTTTTGCAGTTGGTCACTTTATTTGTGCAGCGCAGAAGAAAAAAAATAGATCCGGTAGTTCAAAGAAACATCTTTTCCTGAAAAACAACACACTTTTTGGTGTACTCACTGTGTACTTGTCTCCTACCGCAAATTCTAAGAATATTAGAAGGCCCAAACTTTCTGTCATCATCTATAAGCAAAAAGTATCAAGATGAAAGTATGTCTAGACGTCAAGGAGCTCTGAAGTGACTCCTAATATCCTTGAAGGGTTGTCTGGGAATTGAAGTGAGTTGCTTAAAAGTAGGAAATGCTGGAAAATAAAAAATAACCATTACTTGCCAGTTACATCATCCACCGTTCCAGCAATCACATGCCATACATGCAAGTATCACTGCTATGGTCAGTGATTAGCTGCAGTGATACAGGACTGGCAGTGATACATCATACATGAATGATGTCGTTGATGTCATTGCTACAGGACTGGCTGGGAGCCATCAGGGGATCTTACTGAAAGGTAATGGGTATTTTTTATTTTATACAATTTACAGCTCTTGGGCAACTTTCTTAAAACCCAGGACAGCCCCTTTAATAAATTATAGCGGAAAGTACATTACTCTTTATAATGCACACTTCTGCAGAGCCTCTTCTTTCTCATCTTGTAGATGAAGCAGAAATATCATGTATATCCCTAAATTGATTATGTGAACTTTTTCTTCAAGAAGAGTATGGAGGTACAGAGGTGTGTTTTACAATGCCATAAACAGTGTGCCCCCATATTGTGTGCATCTAAATGTACCCCCCCATATAACCACAGTCAGATTGTGGTCCCATACCAAGCCAATGTGCTCTCTGTATGGTGACAGTCAGTGCCAGTGTTTAGTCATAGATTGCAAGCCCTTATGTGCTATTATGCAGTGCCAGCCACAGCTTGGCCTACCTTATGCTGCCATGACAGTAGTTTTTTGTATGAACTGCAATGTATACATGTATACGGTGTCAAGGCAAAAATTCCTTTCCCAATAAATTGCTCCTGCTGGTTCCCCTGCTGAGCAGCTTATTGTCAGGGTTATAAAAGAGTAACCCTTCACACAAGCATATTTGCGCAGTGTATTACGCATGAAAAATTTGCGCACGCAATGCGCAGTGCACAGGACCCATTGATTTCAATGGTTTCGTTCACATAAACGTATTTTGTGCACACATTTTGTTTGCGCATAAACATACACTGCAGGCTCTATTTTCCAGTGTATTTGTGCAAGGAAAGAGTGCATATTGAACGTCTTACACTATTTGCCTATTTCAATTAATGGGAGCATGTTTTTTTTTTGGCGCACAAAGGTGTACGCTTTCTGTGCAAATACGCGACACTTACAACGCAAATAAGCACATAAATGTGCTTATGCCTGTGTGAAGCTGGCCTTACATAAAGAATAACTTATTACTAATCTCAGTATTTTTTCTGTTATCATTTAGGTCTCATTCATGCATTTTGGTATAGTATTTGTTTTAGCCACAAGAGGGGACCCTGTAGAAACAAGAAGTATTTAGGAAAGATTAACACTAAGGCCTTAGTCAGACGGGCGATTTTTCGCGTGATTTGCGGATCGCATGACGGATGCGCATCCACAAATCGCGTGACCGGTGCGCGCAAGTCGCCCGCAAATCGCCCGAAAATCTGCTCCTAGCCGCGTTTCATTAGAAACGGGCCGGAGCTGTCCAGCGCATTGCATTCAATGGAGACGGCAATACAGCCGTCTCCATTGAAAGCAATGCGCTGCGGGCGAGCCCGGGATGAATTGTCGGTAAGGGCTTAAATATATAAGCCCTTCCCTGCTATCCATCCTAAAATGTGTTAAAATAAAAAAAAATTGTATACTCCCCTTCTCCCGGCAGCCGGAGCTCCGCGTGGCCGTCCTGCAGTGGGTGTGAAGGGGGTGTGAGTCAGACCTGCCCCCTGATTGGCTCAGCGCTGAGCCAATCAGAGGCATGCCTCACTCACACCCATTCATGAATTCATGAATGGATGTGAGTCAGACCTGCCCCTGATTGGCTCAGCGCTGAGAGGCAGCAGTCACTCACCCATTCATGAATTCATGAATGGGTGTGTGAGTGTTTTCAGCCTCTGATTGGTCAGGGCTGTGACCAATCAGAGGCAGATCATTCAGCAGGCGGGGATTTTAAAGCCCCGCCGGCTGAATAGTGCCAAGAAGCAGTTCAGGAGAACTGACTCCGGCTGCAGCGGAAAGGTGAGTATACAATTTTTTTTTATTTTAACACATTTTAGAATGAATTGCAGGGAAGGGTTTATATATTTAACCCCTTCCCGACAATTCACCCCGCGCACGCCGGCAGCCCATTGCTTTCAATGGAGCAGCTGTATTGCCGCTCCATTGAATTCAATGGGCAAACATCGTTCTTCTCTGTCACAGCTGTTACAGCTGTGGCAGAGAAGAATGATTTGTCTTCTATATGTTCTCAATGGGGTCGGCGCTGCTGCCGCCGGCCCCATTGAGCGCATATAGAGAAGAGAACAGGAATCGCAGATCGCAGATAGGTGCGATCTGCGATTTTTTGTTCTATAATTTATCGGACGAGCGCATAAAAAGCGCTCATGTGTCCGATACCATTGCAAAGCAATGGTTTTATAAAATCGCCGGACGCATGCGCATGCGCAAATCGCGCGAAAAATCGCCCGTCTGACTAAGGCCTAAGGCCACTCTCACACGTGTTCAGAAAATGCAGCTCGAAATTGCGGCATTTTTACTGCTATTTTGAGCGGCATTTTTGAGCACATAACAGCGTTTGACAGCGGTTTTTAAAAAGTGCTAAAACACGCAAAAATAGAACAGACAGGCCTTGAAAATCATGGCATTGCAAACGCTGCATTTGATTGCTGGTCTGCAAGGCCCAATTGAAATCAGTGGTGGCATTGTACCGCGGTTAGCATGGCGCTCGGGACGCCGCGCTAATCGCGGTAAGAAGCGGCGAGTGTCAGAGCGGCCTTACCTATTTTTGATCCCAGTGCTGCCCAGCCTCATGGAAGAGTGTGTTATGTATTTTATGGAGCGTTCTCAATAAGGTTATCTCATTAAAGATTGTGTAAAGTTCAGGTGACGGCCTTTGATGAGATACTATGATGATTTTAACAGTGTAACAAACTGGTACATTGTATAATTAATCATTTCAATCGTGTCGTATTATTGAATTGACCTTAGATGGATACCTTGATTATTACGCTGCGACCTAACTGGCTGCTCAGTGAAAAAAAAAAGATCTTTTGTAACTAAAGGGGAATTATTTCAAGATTCTATATTGTATGTCATGTTTACAAGCTTAAATATATTTAGCATCTGAATGTATCTTAAATCTGATTAATATGGTGGCCTTAGATGGGAAAAGAAATGGTGTATGGGCAGGCTCACACGATTTAATGTAATAGCATGTTATGCACGTGATATACGCCTCCATAATACGCGGTGAATGGAGTCAGTGAAGGTATATTGATTTTCATGGATTCATTCACGCTTGCGTATATCCATTGCGTATAATACGTGCCTCAAAAAGAACAGCATGTTTTATTTTACAGCATGTAACGAGCGTTAGAGCGCTATTGTTTTCTATGAGTGCGGAATAAATGAAGTACATATGCAATTACAGTCCACAAGGTGGCCCAAGATTTACATGTTTTTAAGCAAATATTTTTTTTGAAATTTTAATAAATACACCAAATTATGTAATCTAAAATACAACTACCCTGTACCCTCCCTCCCTCTGAGAGGAAAAATATAATATCATCTCCAGGACTAGTAATGGTCACTTGTCAACTCACCATCCACTGGTGACACTTCCACAAGACCTCCAGTTATGAAGCAGACATACCACCTTCCTCCACACTTTGCTCCCCTTCCATGAAAGGCCAACCGTGCAAACCTTCCGTTACCACCTTCACAGCTCAGCTCCCAGTCTTCTGCCCCATTGCAGGGTGACAAGAGAGCTCTATAGTTACCTGAGCTTGGTTCCTTTGAACCGCTGGCTGTTCGGTCATTGCAGCAATAATATGCATACTAAAATGTGCCTGTGCTAGGCCGTGTGAATGCAGCCTAAGGCCATACAGCTGCTTCCATTTGCCATTTACCTTCATGGTAAAAAACACACAGGAAATTATAAATTGATTCTATACAGCAAAAAAAGTATCCATATGTTTACTTGTAAACTGCATGCCAACAGAACACACGTTTGACATACATTTGGCCCATAGAAATCTATGGATATATCACACTATACATTTTGGATACGTCTTTTTTTTTACTGTATATAACCTATCTACAGTACTTTCTCACTTCAACTAGCCAATAAATTAAGATACATCACCAGTTAAAAGTATTTTAGTTCTTCTCTTCTTGAGCTAGAGAGCTGTGTGACAGTCTATATGCCCACCATTACAGCTCCCTCAGGAGTCCTTTAAACAGTTTCCCCACTATTCTGAATGGCAATTCTGCCTAGTTATATAGTTAAACAGCAATTTACTCCCGCTGCCGTGTCACTACAGAACTAGGTAGAGCTACATTCAAGAGTCTGGGAAAAATCTTGTTGAGCATCTTTTTAGTTGCCATAAGGCCCCCTTCACACATTTTTTTGTTGTCGTTTTTTGGCTATAAAACACATATACAGTTATGGTGCAGAAGTGTTAGGCAGGTGTGTACAAAATGCTGCAAAGTTAGAATGGTTTCAAAGATAGAAGTTTTAATAGTTTATTGGTCAATTAACAAAATGCAAAGTGAATATTTGGTGTGACCATCCTTTATCTCAAAACAGCATCAAGTCTTCGTACACTTGCACACAGTTTTTGAAGGAACTGGGCAGGGAGCTTGTGCCAAACATCTTGGAGAACTAACCATAGATCTTCTGTGAATGTTGGCTTGCTCAAATCCTTCTGTCTCTTCATATAATCCCAGACAGACTGTGTTATGCTGAGATC
The DNA here is from genome assembly GCF_035609145.1 of Eleutherodactylus coqui. Classification (NCBI taxonomy): domain Eukaryota; kingdom Metazoa; phylum Chordata; class Amphibia; order Anura; family Eleutherodactylidae; genus Eleutherodactylus; species Eleutherodactylus coqui. The sequence continues at coordinate 228,061,081 of NC_089838.1, read as the reverse complement.
AGGGGTTTGTGGGGGCTATATTTTTCATTACGCTGAAGTTCTTAATGACATTGATTTATGTTTGCGGTCATTGTCCTGCTGCAGAAAAAATTTGAATCAATCAGACATCTTCTGTTTCTTGGATAATATTGGTACTTTGCAGAATTTTTTCCGCAGCTGTCTAAAATTTTTGTACAGTGCTCTTAAAATGTAGTAATATATTATTAGCAAAATAAACCAAAGAACCTAATAGAAACCCATTTGAAGCTTCAATCAGCTATGTGCGACCTGTGCAGTCACACAGGGTGCTGTCTTTCAGGTGGTGGGGAGCGGGAAGGAGAGTGGGGTGCCGAGAGTGGGTCAGGTGTAACGTCACCTGGGGAAAGAGAGGTTTGTGACTGTTCAGAGTTTGGCCACTTTTGCCCTTCTGCCGTGATGCACAACTAGCAACTCCTTTACTCCACTTACTGCTGCCTGGAACAGAATTTATGTATTGCGGGTTGTACAAAGAAAAGAAGTAGTATAATAGAGGTAAGAACTGTCAGGCGCATAGGCGTCCAACAGCTTTCCCAGCGACTGTCACTCCTTGCTTTTAACACAGGAGTGATAGTCTGTCAGAGAAAAGAGGCAGAGAGGGCAGGAAATCTCTTTAGGCCGCCCGCCGCAATTCACTGTAAACAGTCGCTCAAAGATTGAGTGACTCCTGTTTACACTAAATCACAGAGCTGAGAGAGAAAATGTACAAAGACAAAACTCACAGAAAAAGAAGCCAAATATGCATCACCTGCTACTGCAGGGCAGGCTCAATCACCATAGGGGCATGCAGACAGCCAGATTGCAATATGAGAGAGCTAAACGTTCAGTGCAGACTAATGTGCAGCCACCCAGCTCAACCCGAGATTTAGGGAAGGGTGACTGCAGACAACATAGTCTGCACATGTGAACTGATACCAAGGATGCCAGCCATAGATAAGTGTGCCATACCATACAGGAATAAAACCCCTACTGGCAAAGCGGTGGATTGCCCTGTATCACCACAGTGCGCCACACTGGCATTACATCCCAAGTTCCCCCAGCATGTATATCAATAGTCCTTCTGTTTCAGCTCTTTGAAGTGAAATGACTAGCGACTACTGAGAGTCTCCTCACTCAGTGCTGTCGGGGGCTGTGTGCACACGGACTGACAGTGAATCATAATTGCTAATTTGAGCAATTATTTGGGTGACTATCAGTTCATGTAAAGATACCTTAAGCTCTGAAGCTGGCCTCGCTAATCTGAGTGCATCACAGGTTCTTTTTAATAGGAGGAAAATCTCTCTTCTGGTTGGTTCTAGTCAACAATAAATGTTTTATTAATATTAAAGATTGAGACGTATGACAGCGATGTAGGTGTAGTAATTATCTGTGTAATTTTATTTGGCTGAAGATCAAATACATTGGTAAAAAGCACATGTAGGGATGTATCTTTGCTAGGATTAGGCGCTTTAATAATTAAAAGCCTCTTACTAAATATAGAAAAGACAGAATTACATTGCAGCTGAGATTTCCTTAAATTAAACATTATTTATCGGTACATTTTATGGCATCAACAAGCTCAAAGCATAAAACATAACGTAATACAAAGTATGCAGAGAGTGGAGGAGGAGGTTATTCAGAGGTGATCAGTCTTTACAATGAAGCTCTCCACTTCCAGGTCTAATGACTACATGCATTTTTCTTAAATATTACACTGATGTATGGGTCTCGACTAGTGATGAGCGAGCATACTCGCTAAGGGCAATTAATTGAGCGAGCATTGCCCTTAGCGAGTACCTGCCCGCTCGAGACAAAAGGTTCGGGTGCCGGCGGCGGGCAGGGAGCTGCGGGGGAGAGCGGGGAGGAACGGAGGGAAGATCTCTCTCCCTCTCTCCCCCCTGCTGACTGCCTCTACTCACCGCTCCCTCGCGCCGGCACCCGAACCTTTTGTCTCGAGCGGGCAGGTACTCGCTAAGGGCAATGTTCGCTCGAGCAATTGCCCTTAGCGAGTATGCTCGCTCATCTCTCGTCTCGACCCACAAGTTTAGCTAGACAATGTACATATCCAGACATACCTAGGGGGGTTGGTGTCCATGCTGAAGGTTTGACTATCTAGTCTTTGTCTCTTCAAAGGTAAAATTGTAAGATTACAGTGAACACCCCACAACCTAATATAGTTAAAGTGGTTATCCAGGCTTCAGATATTGATGGACTATCCTCTGGATAGTCCATCAATATCTAATCGGTGGAGGTTTGCTTCCTGAGACACCTGCAAATTAGCTGATTGAAAAGTCCAAGACATTCATATGAGTGAATCTTTTTTTTGGTTACCCTATCTCAAAGAAAAAAAATTAATAAAAAGTTATCAAAAAGTTGTATGTACTCCAAAATGGTACCAATAGAAACCACAGGTCATCTCACAAAAAACAAGCCCAGTAAGAGCAGTACAGCAAACAAATCTGAAGAAATTTTGTTTTGTTATATTCACACTGACCAAAACAGAACAAAGTTATATCATTTTTGCTACAATCTGCACACCATAAAAACAATCCACTCCAAACATGGCTGAATTGTGTTGTTTTTCCATTTCACTCTACTTTAGAAACTTTTAAAAGTTTGGTGCATTAAATAGTATCGTTGAAAAATAGAACTTGTCCCACAAAAAACAATAACAGTATACATATGTATTCATCATGGCTTTTATAAAGTTTTTTTTTTCCAGTCCTCAGGTGTCCCCAGCACGTCATGATTTCATGATATCCTGAACACAATTTCTGAGACAGTTAGACTACTATTACGTAGCAGTTTTTCAACGCTGCAAAACGCAGGCAGGGAAACACTGGTTGCGTCTGGCACATAAACTCGTCAGTTCTCTCAATATGTTGAGTCCAGATGCCGACCCCAAACAGCAAAACTCCACCTGCGTTTTGCAGAGCAGAAATGCTGCCATGTAACAGTAGTCCTACATGGCAACGTTTTCTACTTGCAAAGTACAGGCAAAGCTCTGCTGATTGCGGACTCGTCATGCTGTTTGAATTGCCAAGTCCAAGTATAAAGTGCAATCACTGTGTCTTCACCTGCTTTTTGCAGGGGTTAAACACTGCATATAATAGTACCCCAAAAGAGTGGGTTCTCAGCCAGCATTTGCTATGCATCTGAGATTTGGACTTTTGCGGTCAAAAGCTCCAACCCCAGGAAACTCAGAAATTATTAAAGTAGTTACTGACTATTCATTGTTAATGGCCGCCTGGTTTTAGGCAAAGTGCATAGCCATTAACTGTGAACAATCAGTAACCACTTAAATCATTTGCGAGCCAATTGCTGGAGCTTCTGGCCGCATCTCAGATGTGCAGCAGCCGCGCAGCACGTGCTCTATCACATGCTACTTTTACAATAATTACATCATTTGTGCAATACTAACAAAGTCCTGAAAACAGGAATCTTTGGGGCCGTAGTCGAGAAACAATTATCTAAACACCAGCGCACACCTATCTGTTATCCTGGACCCCAGGCTAATGGCTCTCACCTACACTTGTACATAGTAACAAACCAAAGTTGTGTGCTGGTTGGACTAGGTCTGTGTAGATTTTCCTTTTAGTGACAGCAAGTCACTGCCAAGATCGGTACTCACATGTTACATTTGGGTTTTGATACAGACTTTAAGAGATGAAATCTGCTGTGAAAATCTGTAATAAAGATTGACATTGTAAGTTCCGCACTGTAGATCAATGTAGGCTGCAGAATTTTTTTCTACGGTATGTAAATGAGATTTCTTTAAAAAAAAAAAGTAAAATTCTGTGGACTTTCTGCAGTGGAAGATCCTAGTATTTCTATAACCTCTGAATATACCCTTTGGGCCACCATAGACATAGTTTTTTGTGACATTTTTTGGGTTGTTTGTAAAATAAAATGCCATTAATTTTGCGGTTGGTGTCGTCTTATACTTTTATAAGTTTTTTTTCAGGTGATTTTTTTTCATTTTTATTTTACTGTATAGCCATCAAGACAATTGCAATCAGCACCTTCTATGCCTTCAGGAAGTGTATAGGATTTAGGGGTGCACTTACTTTTCAAGGTGTGTAATTCATACGTTGCTGCTCTTTTAAAATTTCCAGCTTTAGGGCTCATGCCCATGAGTGTCGCGGGATACAACTGCGAATTTACGCTGCGGGAGTACCGCGATTAAAAACAAAAAGTGCCTGCTGGTGATTGCGGAATTCCGCGGTCTCTATTAATGCTATATTAATGAAGACCTCCCACGGCAAATAGAACATGCCGGGATTATTTCCCACTGTGGAAATCTGCGCATGTGAGCGTTGGCTGGCAGAAAGCTATTAGGTTTCATAGAACCTAATAGCTACAGAATTCTCACGCGGATTTCTACCGGGGGAAACGTGGTAGAAATCCATTCGTGGGCATTCACCCTAAACCAGATTTTTGAGCTTTCTAGTTCGGATGCTAATATGAAGAAGTGTGCATGTAGACATAGGCCAAGTGGTATATATATAAACTCTGTAGATGTAATTTTCTGCTTGGATCACACTTTTAGCCACTTACATCGATTTTTATGAATTTTGAATTAAAAATGACATTTGGAGACAAAATTGAATGAACGTTCCTTTTTGTGTTTAGTTCTGAGTTGCATTTTGACAATGTGCAGGGTGCCTATTTTCAGAAAATATATGGGTATTGGTGTTAGGATTGGGTTTTTCTTTTGTAATTTAGGTTTTCTCTTGTACATGTCAAAAGTGTAAAAATTATCCTGGCTACTAGAGGTGCAAAAATGTTCAAAAGCGTCAGGCAATGAAAGGCTTAAACACAACATTAATGCAACCCTTTGGTTCTAGCGACACAATTTGTCCAACAACTTGAGGGATAGGAGTAAATTACCATCTTTTTCCTGGCTTGGCCGCTGACTGGCCTGCTTCTGGGGCCCCATCTTCATTCATCCAAGATCGCCTCCGCTCTCCTGTCACTAATTAATGCACACTGTGTATCAGTAGTCAGACAATACATATTGCTTTCTGATTGGCCAGTATAGCTCACATGAGCAGCACTGGCCAATAAGAGCAGCGCGTAAAGTATTTGACTACTGAGCACCACCACTTCTTAGTGGGCATCGGTGATTTTTAAGAATGGGTATATATACAGATGGATACCAGGAACAGGTGGATCAGTGCCTGAAATGGGAAAAGGGCGGTTCCAGATAATATAATCTCCCCTTCCCCCATTCCCTTTAGAAACTTTCTCTCAGTATTAGAGGATCACTTAAATTAGTTTTACTCATGTTTTTCTAAAAAAATAAATAATTAAATTCTCAAGCAATTTCTCCTGCAAACAATCCTAAATTTGTAGTCATTGTTTTATATATTAAACTAGCTGATATACCCGGCTTCGCCCGAGTTAATTTGGTACTGGTGTTTATCTGGTGTTCACACGGAAAATCTTATGAAGTCGTGGTTACTTTAGAGATACTGAGGAAAAACATATGTTCACCATTTTGCATAGTTCTCTGCGTTACCCAGGAAACACCACGTGGAGGTAACCATGCGACGTTTCCTTCATATAAAATGACATCCGGAAGTGAGAGAATTAGATTACGTACATAAAATTTGGACACTAATTCTTTTGCGCTGAGAATTGAATAATCGAGTTGGGACCTATTAACTTTTCATATTATGACACAATCAATGCTTGTGCCAAATCTCATGTTTCTATGACATTGGGAAGTGAGAGATTTAGATTGTGTGTAAAATTTGGACGCTAATTCTTTTGCGCATAGAATTGAATAATGGAGTTGGGACCCATTAGCTTTTCCTATTTATGACATAATCAATGCTCATGCCACATTTCCCGTTTCTATGATACCGGAAAGTGAGAAAATTACATTCCGCACGTAAAATTTTGACGCCAATTCTTTTGCGCATAGATTTGAATAATGGAGTTGGGACCCATTCGCTTTTCCTATTTATGACATAATCAATGCTCGTGCCAAATTTCCCGTTTGTTTGACACCGGAAAGTGGGAAAATTACATTCCGCACGTAAAATTTGGACACTAAATCTTTTGCGCATAGAATTGAATAATCGAGTTGGGCCCCTTTAGCTTTTCCTATTTATGACCTAATCAATGCTCGTGCCAAATTTCCCGTTTCTATGACACCGGAATGTGAGAAAATTAGATTCCGTACGTAAAATTTGGACGCTAATTCTTTTGCGCATAGAATTGAATAATGGAGTTGGGACCCATTAGCTTTTACTATTTATGACATAATCATTGCTCGTGTCAAATTTCCTGTTTCTATGACACTGGAAAGTGAAGAAATTACATTCCGCACGTAAAATTTCGACGCCTATTCTTTTGCGCATAGAATTGAATAATCAAGTTGGGACCTATTAACTTTTCCTATTTATGACATAATCAATGCTCGTGCCAAATTTCATGTTTCTATGACTCCAGAAAGTGAGAAAATTAGATTCCGTACGTAAAATTTGGACGCTAATTCTTTTGCGCATAGAATTGAATAATCGAGTTGGGACCCATTAGCTTTTCCTATTTATGACATAATCAATGCTCGTGCCAAATTTCCCGTTTCTATGACACCGGAAAGTGAGAAAATTACATTCCGCACGTAAAATTTCGACGCCAATTCTTTTGCGCTAGAATTGAATAATCGAGTTGGACCCATTCGCTTTTCCTATTTATGACATAATCAATGCTCCTGCCAAATTTCCCGTTTCTATGACATTGGGAAGTGAGAGAATTAGATTATGTACGTTAAATTTCGACGCCAATTCTTTTGCGCTAGAATTGAATAATCGAGTTGGGACCCAATTTCTTTTCCTATTTTGGAGATAATCTATGCTTGTGCCAAATTTCATGTTTCTACGACATCGGGAAGTTGGAGAACTTTTGGCGAGTCAGTGAGTCAGTCAGTGAGGGCTTTCAGCTTTATATATATAGATGTACAGCATTTGAGAACATTGATGTCTACAGATTACAGAAGCACACTATAACCTTCATCTGTTCTTGATAAATTGCAGGTTACAGACCCACTTGTTCATGTTTTATGTATGAGCAACAAGTAAGATTGCCCCCCCCCCATGCTCTTGCAGGTTTGTGTTGGCTAAGGAGAGCTATAAAACCATTCTCTGCAGTGAATCCATAGTATGCCCAGCAATGAACTACCTTTACTATAGATTGTAATGCTATTCTGTGCACCAGTTAATGGCATGCCAAGGTAAGGAATGATAAATCCATACAGATGCCCGCTGATTAAAAGATCTATTTAGTAGCGCAGACAGCCAGAATTGCTCATTAGCCTTTTCCTTTTTGTCTATTATGGTACCAATTGTTGCTTTCTTTCCAACTGGTTCAGCGACTTTTACTCCAGTACTGTACGGGTGTGGAAATATGAATGATTCATTGCAGCAGCAAGTAAAAGGAACACAAAACAAGTAAAGGGGCATGATAGCCCTTCCCTGCAATTCATCCAGAAATGTGTTACAATAAAAATATATACCGGCGTATAAGGCGACGGGGCGTATAAGACGACCCCCCAACTGTCACCTTATACGCCGGGAATATAGTGGAGCAAAGAATAAAAATCATTACACACTTCCCCCGGCGTTCTGCGGTGCTGCTGCAGGCTGTCGCTCCCTCCTGGTCCCCGGCAGAGCATTGCTTTCTCTACGAAGGGCTTTAAATCCCCGCCTCCAGAAACACATGTGCCTTCAGCCAATCACAGCCAATGACAATGATGTCATTGAATGGCTGTGATTGGCTGAAGGCACGTGTGTTTCTGGAGGCGGGGATTTCAACCACTGCGTCCAGAAAGCAATGCTCTGCCGGGGACCAGGAGGGAGCGACAGCCTGCAGCAGCACCACAGAACGCCCGGTGAAGTGAGTAATAATTTTTATTCTTTGCTCCGCTGTATTCCCGGCGTATAAGGTGACAGTTGGGGGGTCGTCTTATACGCCCCGTCGCCTTATACGCCGGTATATATTTTTATTGTAACACATTTCTGGATGAATTGCAGGGAAGGGCTTATATATTTAAGCCCTTCCCGACAATTCATCCTGCGATCGCCGGCAGCCCATTGCTTTCAGTGGAACCTGCTGTATTGCTGGCTCCATTGAATTCAATGGGCAAACATCGTTCTTCTCTGCCACAGCTGTTACAGCTATGGCAGAGGAGAACGATCTTTATGCTGACAGTGGGTGGGGGGCCCACTCTTGCCGCTATTGTGGCTTAATAGTGGGACCTGGGAACTTGAGATGCAGCCCAACATGTAGCCCCTCGCCTGCCCTATCCGTTGCTGTGTCGTTCCCATCACTTTTTTGAATTGCCCAGATTTTCACAAATGAAAACCTTAGCGAGCATCGTCGATATACAAAAATGCTCGGGTCGCCCATTGACTTCAATGGGGTTCGTTACTTGAAACGAACCCTCGAGCATCGCGAAAAGTTCGTCCCGAGTAACGAGCACCCGAGCATTTTGGTGCTCGCTCATCTCTATAAATGACCAGTTTTCCATAGTTATGATTTCAATATATAATATTTTCAACATACAATGGTTGTCCCGAAACCATTTAATACCATATGTTGAGGGACTCTTGTATATATATTTAACTTTTCTTGAATTCTGTCAAGTCATACAATTTATCAATATACCAATTCAATACACCACTCAGTAAACAATTTTGCACCACCCAGTGAATTTAAATGCATACTTTTCTTTTTAAATATGGTATCTGTGTATCATAGATTGCCGACCAAAGTCTGATGAATGGCATCGATTGGACTTATATTTTTTTTGGTCTAAGACCTTGTGCTATACACCTCCATATATATTGGATTTAGAGATAAGAGAGGACACATCTGTAATATTTACTTTTCAACAGTGGAAAGCCTTGAGGAAGAAAAATTGAAAATCTTCCCTTTAACCGCCTGAATAAAAAAAATCCCCAGTGCTATTCTCAGCACTAACTTGGTCTTCTACATATGGCTCATGCACTGGCCATTACAGATCCATGTAATCTATAGCAGACATACAAATATATGGACCTATACTGCACCTGCTTATGTCTTTCACATGGAGGCACTGAAAAGTTTTATGAATTCATAAGGACGAAGAAATTGTACCCTGTTCCATCACAAATTACATGGCTATTCTCACCTAAACACTATCTTAATACAGAAGAATTGGGACTAGTCTTCTCAGTATAGCCCATGACTTGGAGCTCTTTTTTGTAAATACTCCTGGCTTCCTAACTTGTTTTCTCCCAGGCCCCTATTTAACCCCATTACCCACCACCCCATAGTGTTTTTACATCCTGCCTTCCTGGGCTTTAATCCACAGGGACGTAAGAATATGCTCCCTGCAGGGAGTAAAGCCCTGCAAGCTGTGAACATGACCGTTCCATGCTGCTAGCTCCCAGAAGTAGCCGACAAACTGGAGCTGCCATCCTGGCCGCTGGGCTACCGCGCTAACATGTGTATCTGGGAGCAGACAGATGTCATTGGGGACCGCTGTATGTTGTTCCCGGTCACATGATCACTACTATCCAATGGATAACAGTGATCATGTAAAGTAAAAAAAAAAAAGTTTAAAAAGTTAAAGTTTCATCTCCTGAAATTATGTACCTAAGGCCCCCGATTTATCCGTGGACCTTACCCTTTTGCATGCGCAAAAGCCTCAGATTACCTCCACCCAATTTAAAATCTCCCTGCTCCTGGCTACCAAACGTAGCCAAGAGCCTGGAAATTTAACAGGGTGCTGCGGTACGCGTTCCTGGTCACGCGATCACTGCTATCCAATGAATAACAGTGATCCCGTAAAAGTAAAAAAAAAAATTTTTTTAATTTCGCCTCCCGTCACGGATCCAATCCATGAGAGGAAGTGAAAGTACTTACCTAAGGCCTCCGGTGATGTCCCCTGATGGGATCTTTATCCGCAGACCCTTCCCCAACTTCGTGCATGCTCTTGTTGGCAAAATAGTGGACGCAAGCGCAGAAGCTGGGGAGGACCTGGGAAATTTAAAATCTCCTTGCGCCTGGCTACTAAAGATAGCCAAGAGCCTGGAGCAGTGACCGAGGGCCCCGGTGAGCTGTCTCCAGTCACGTGATCCTTGTTGTCCAATGGATAATGTCAGTCACATAAAAGTAAAAAACAGTTGAACTTCAATGCACCTTTCAGTTTGGGCCCCGTTGTGCAGCCAGACATAAGATTAGGGCCACAATGGGTATGTTTCCAAACACAGTACATACAGGGGATCCATTTTGGGGTGAACGTAAAAAAAAGTTTAAAAAAAGTTTGTTTCATCTCCCCTTCACGGATCATATTTGTGAAGGGGAGAGGAAATTATGTATCTAAGCCCCCTGGATTTATCTGCAGACCCTACCACGGCCTCTGCCCATGCGCCCCCACCGCCAAAATGGCGGAAGCACGTGCAGAAGCCGCGGATTGCCAGGGCAATTTAAAATCTCTCTGCTCCTGGCTACCAAACATAGCCAAGAGCCTGCAGTTTTCATGGGGGACTGCGGTATGCAGTCCCTGGTCATGTGATCGACGTTTTCCAATAGAAAACGGCAATCACGTAAAAGTAAAAAAAAGTTTACGTTTTACCTCCCATCACGGATCTGAAGCCTGAGGGGAGGTGAAATTACTTACCTAAAGCCTCCGGCGATGTCTACCAATGGGATTTAATCCACAGACCTTTCCTCAACTTCGGCGAATGCGCGCATCTGCAAAATGGTGGATGCAAGCGCAGAAACTGGGGAGGGCCCGGGAAATTTAAAGTCTCCTTGCTCCTGGGTACTACAGGTAGCCAAGAGCCTGGAGCAGTGACCGAGGCCTGCGGTAAGCGGTCTCCGGTCACGTGATCCCTGTTATCCAATGGTACAATATGTGGCGAAAAAACAATGTCAGAATCACTTGGATATGAAAAATCTTTACGGAGTTATTCTATGTTAAAGTGACACATGTCAGATTTCCAAAATTTGGTGTGGTCATTAAGGCGCAAACGGGTTTGGTCACTAAGGGGTTTAAAGGAATCTGTCAGCTCAAACATGCTGGCCAAACTACAGGCATCATGTTATAGAGCAGGAGGAGCTGAGTAGATCGATAAATAGTTTTATGGGAAAATATTCAGTATAAGGCCTCCCTCACAAAGATGTTTTTTACCGCGAATAACGTGGTGCTTTCAGCACTGCGCTAATTGGGGTATAACCCTCCCATTGTTTTCAATGGGACTGCTCAAAAAAGCTGCTCGATTGCAGCACTTTTCACTGCCGAGGTTTTTGATCAAAGTCTGTTTTTTTGATCGCAGAATGCCCGCGGGACAGGAAATCTCATCCACATGGCTGGCTAATCCCGAGATTAGTGGCTGCGGGCAGATTTGCCGCGGGCGGATCTGCTGCGGCAAATCCGCCCTGTGTGAACCCAGCCTAAGAATATAACTGGCTTGGAAGTGAAACTTTGTCTTTGGTTTAGCCTTGTTTTTTTATTGATTTGGTTCTGATGCAGGGTTGTGAAAAAAGTTACAAAATGGGTAGGATTGTGCCATTTGTACAGTAGCAATTTAAAATTTGCGCAACACTTAAAGGAGTCTAAGGCGATGCATAGTCATGCACACGAGTGCAGCTATGTTATGTGATAAACTGTGTGCAAAGTCTGCCACAAACTGTACTGAAGATTTAATTTCCATAGTATTAAGTACATTCATCAGGAAGATGCTTCGATCTCTGTAATTTGGAGCACTTAGCTCCCATTAATAATTGAAAGGCTGCATTTGGACAAAGTACTAATTGAGCGCATCTTCAGGCACCCTTATTGGTCCTCTTTAAACTTCTACCATTTATTATTTCAACTATTTATGAAATGATAATTAACCAATAAATTCATTTTCAGTGCTCAAAATTAAGCCATATATCAAGCAGCGTTTGTGCGCTTCAGTCTTTATGCAATTAAACATAAATAATTACAAGTTATTGTCCTGTCCGCTCGCTCATATACTGTCGTTTGGTGCAGATTCCTGTTCAGGAGTTGGATCCAAAATATGTGTAGAGAACATATTCTCATATTGTCTACTTACATACATCTAAAATGGGCCAGAATACCACTAAAAGCTTCGCAAAAGCCAAACCTGTATATGAATCCAGCCATTTGCTTCCTTCATGCATTTTTTGAAACTTTTTATTCATGTATTTTTTTCCTATTTTTCTCTTTTTTTTTTAAATGGCACGTGTTTTTTTCAGGTGTCTTTTGTCCCCCTATAGAGTAGCATGACGAAAAATGCCTGAAAAAAGCACCTAACCTACCTAAAAAAAAAACATGGCAAAAAATGCCAGGGAAAAAATGTGGCATTTTTCTATAAAATACTGTGTGCATCCGGCCTTAAAAGGACTTGTCAGGTCGTATCAGCTCTGTAAACCACGTTTATGGGTTAAAAAGACGCCGGCTGCCGAGGCCAGTTGTGTGCTTTTAAGGCCTCCTGTTCATGGGCGGATCAGATTCCGCATGAAAATTTCCACAGCGGGAGACCTGCGGAAACCATTTGCGGAAGATTGCGGATGCAATGGTTTTTCCACACGGATGTACGTAGATGCCCTGCCGATCATCCACATGGAAAAAAAAATCTGCAAACCCACCTCCCAGGCTTTTCCCCACCTGCTTAATTCATTTTAAGCTTCAAATCCGCACGGCATCAACAATTGTATTTGCGGATGCACTGCGGATCATCCGCACCCATTGACTTCTGTTGAGCCCTTCCACACGGCATCCGCACTGAAGTGGAGCATGCTGCGGTTTGTTTTCCACGCCAAATGGTCCACAAATCAATGATTGCTGCATGCTTCAATTCAGTTGCGGATGCCAATGCTTCCCTATGGGCACTTTGAATTGTAGATCTTCTGTGCAGGTGACCCGTGCGGATTCTGCAAATCAAATCCGCCTGTGGACATTGGGTCTAAGGCTGGATTCACACTTGGGCTCAGCTCACATCGGACAGCACATCGACCCCAGTTCATTTTCTGTCTGATCTTCATTGTATGGCCTACTTTTGTCTGTGAAGAGGAGGGGAGAATGAGACTTGTAGCGATTTTTGATGGTCCGTCTGAAAAATCATTTGTGTGAATAGTCTCATAGGCTGTAATGAGGCTGTGTATCTGTGGAATACATGGCCCTAAGACACAGCTGTGTGAACTGGCCCTTATACTTACCAGCCTCCTTCATTGTCTGCTTGAGAAGACGCCACTCGGTACATGCATCGGACACATCCTTTGGCGTTGACAGTGGACATATAGAACAGTGTATGGGTGTACACACCGAATGCAGAGATAAGCCCGATGCACATGGACGGAGCAGCAGCTTCCTGGACAGATAGGGAAGGAGCTGAGAGGCAGGTTAGTATAAAATGTATACACAGACTCAAACTGAGTTTATGGTGGCCATAGGAGCTGACAATTTCCCCTTAGTCTGTCCTGCATATGCTTTCACCTCTGCCCAACAAAAGTAATGAGTATTTTAACATCAAAGCGACACAAAATTGTAGACACTTTAAGCCAAAATCATCCATTAAGCAATTATTACAACTAATGAACCGGTATTTTATATTAAAACCACTAATGGAACAAGCGATTAAAATGATCTACAACATAGAAAGTGTAACTAATGGTTAATTGCTTATCGAGCTGCAGTCAGTATTAAACAATGTAAAGTGACAACATCTAAGGCACCTTTTACATCACATGTTTTCCAGGTTCTTTTGGACATCTGGTTTTACAGCTTACTGTACCCTCTACAATGTGAAAGGCACATATGGCGTTCCCTGTATATTGTGACAGATATTCTCTTCTATGACACCTTAAACACACTGGGGCAACTTTATTTATCTTGCCTAATACTGTAGATGTAACTTAGGCCAAGCAGTCTGAAGATTTATTACAGTATCTTAAATTGGATGATACAACCCCAATTCTAAAAGAATGGGACGCTGTGTAAGAAAAAAGAATACAATGATTTAGAAATGTCATCTAACCATATGTTATCCACAATAGAACATAGAACACATCAGAAAGTGAAAGGAAGACTTTTTTTCCCCATTTCATTTAAAAAGAATTAACTCATTTAGAAATCGATGGCAGCAACACATCTCAAAAAAGTTGGGCCAGGGCCGTGTCTACTATTGTGTAGCATCCTATCTTCTTCTAGTCTGTAAACGTCTGGGAAGTGAGACGACCAATTGCTGGAGTTTGGGGAAAGAAATGTTGACCCATTCTTGTCTGATGTGGGATTCTAGCTGCTCAGCGGTCCCGGGTCCTCTTTGCCAGATTTTTTGTTTCATAATGCGCCAAATGTTTTCTAATGGTGAAAGCTCTAGTCTGAGCTTTTGCCCAGAGGAAATGGCAATGTTTGTGGATTGTGTTGATATATGGTTGTTTCTTTGCATGATACAGCTTTATCTTGCATTTGTGGATTGTACAGTGAACTGTGTTCACAGACAGTGATTTCTGGAAGTATTCCTGAGTCCATGCAGTGATTCGCATTACAGAATCTTGCCTGCTTTTAATGTAGTGATGCCTGAGGGCCGTAGATCTCAAGCATCCAATATTGACCCCCTGCCTTGTCCCTAGTGCACATGAATTTCTCAAGATTCTCTGAATCTTTGGATGAAATTATGTAGTATAGATGGTGGGATATTCAAAATCTTTGTAATTTTACATTGAGGAGTATTTTTATGAAATTGTTTAACAAATTGTTTAACAATTTAGATGCAATTTTGGTGAACCTCTGACCATCTTTCCTTCTGAAAGTCTCTGCCTCTCTATTAGTTTCTTTTTATACACAATCGTGACTGAGGCCTCAGTCACACGGGCACATGGGCATCCGTACACCGGCGCCGATGCGCCTGTGTGACTGACAGTTAGAGGACAGCCGTACCTGAAGACGGCCGTCTCTCTCCAGCGCTGATGAAAGAACACATGACCGGCAATGAAGCCGTTCACATGTTCTTTCCTCCGGCGCTGCAGAGAGACGGCCGTCTTCAGGCACGTCCGTCTCCTTCCTGCAGTAACACGGGCGCCGATGCGCCCGTGTGACTGAGGCCTGAGTCGAAAATTGTCTGTCCTGCTGTTTTTCACTAGTACTACTTTGTTTACCAGCCGTTTGCTAACTCTGCCCAATGTTTTTAAGATGTGTTATTGCCATCAGTTTCTAAATGAGTTAATTTTTTAAAATGAAATGCAAAAATGTCTCCCTTTCCCCTTCTGCTATGTTCTATTGTGAATAAAATATGCTTATAGAAGATTTCCAAATCATCGCATTCTTTTTTCTATTTACATTTTACACAACATCCCAACTTTTTTGGAAATGGTTTTGTACATTTGGCACATTTGTAGACCTTTTTGTATGATTTTATGCCACTATTAGTTGGCTTACTCTGCACCATAATTTTGGCATATCTTGGCACATGTAAACGCATATCACTATGTTGAAACCACTTTTACGTTCACACTGGGTGGATATGCTGTGCATTTTCTGCCACGTATTTGCACACAAAAATATACCGAGTATCATGGCTTACTCATGAGCCTGTATTGTTTCTGCAAAATTAAATGTGAAAAAAATATGCGTTAGTGTCATGTGCAATTTGTCACAAATCTCTTGGAGTAGAATGGATTTATTCTGGTCTGTAAAAACAGTCCAGAATAGTCCTTGCTGCAAAATATTTTTTGGCATGGTCGTTTCTACCACCAGGTGGGTAGGTCGACTGCCTAAGGAGCCAACCAGTTGAAAGGGATTGGGGCGGAGAAGCATGGCCAGCCTTAGCTATATGCAACCTGTGAGGTTGCCAGCTGACAAGTTGTAGAAGGGGTGGGGGGGTGGCATTCAGGGCCAGGAATAGAAAAATACTACTCACGCACCGACTGCAGCCTGTCATTGGACGGCTCATACATCTGTCATATACTCTGCTTAGTCTATCACAGTACGGTGCGTTTGCCAGAGAGGGAGGATGAGCTGGACTATACTATGCATGGCTGTGATAGGCTGCACATACTGACAGATCTAGGAGCTGAGATGCTGGAGCTGTGATAGGCTGTGCAGAGGGAGTGACAGATGTATGAGGGGCGCTGCTACAGGCTGCAGCAGGAGAGTGAGTTGTACAGTAGTAGCTTCTATTCTTGCACGGCTATTTAAGGGTCTTTGTAATACAGGGGTACAGAGGGGCCACAGTAACTTTTTAGGAGCACAGAGTAATTTTGAAGGGTACAAAGGAGGCCACAGGGGATTTGAGGGGCACAAAGGAGGGCACGGTGGCTTTGAGGCGCACAGAGGGGGTCACAGTGACTTTGAGAACCACAGAGGTTCTGCAAAGTATTATAGGGTTCTGCATCAGTTAAGGTGTGTATTATGAGGGCTGTCTGAGATGTAACTGCATACCAAGTTTTGCGGCAAAAGAACAACTCTGTCTAGGTGCTTCTTTTTTTTTTTTTTTTTTTTACAAAGAGCGTATATATAATATATTATTTTCTCCCATATTTAAAAACAAATATCAACACATATATACTCACATCTCCTGGCCCCCCACATTACCACCTGGACCTGTACAGGTCTTACTAGAGACCCTAAATGTATTATAATTGCACTACAGAAAAGATCTGTCAGGGTTCTGCATGGAAATTGACATGCAGTATGGATTTTAAATTGTGTTGCATATAATCACTGCATATAGTTCTCCTTCAGTGGAAGTGTTCAAACAAAGGCTGGACAGACATCTGTCTGGGATGATTTAGTGATCCTGCACTGAGCAGGGGGTTGGACCAGATGACCCTGGAGGTCCCTTCCAACTCTACCATCCTATGACTGCAGGATTCACCAGAATCCAAAGCAAATACATGTAATACATGCAGATTTTGCTGAAAATTCACTGCAGATTTTACTGTAAACTTTGTGATGAATATGCAGCACAGTTTTCCCACCAAAATGACATTAGAAGTAACGGTTTCCTCTGAAGTCACTCTCCAGGGCTTCCTTCCCACACCTTTTTGTGAGGTTATTTTTCTTCACACATTGTTGACATGCTTTTTTCAGACAATTTTTTCTATAGCGAAGGCTTTTTCACAGAAATGCTGTGTGGGAAGACACCTTTAATAAGTTAAACCTGTTTAGTGAATTAGTTTCCAACACCCTAGTGCTAGGTATTTAGTAGGTAGTTGTCCATTGATCCAGCTAGGGAGCTATAGTTCAAATTTTGCACAGCCTACAGGTTCATGTACACTGCTGTAATATGGCTGCCATCGAGGTCCATGAGCGCACTATATCTCTATATTCCTTGGATTTTATACAGATGTTTTCTTTCTGCCCGATTCAGTGTAAATCTCACAGAAAGAAATGTGGCATACTCCATCGGGCTGAATATATAAAAGTATTCTCAAGATGTATGGCTCTATACTAAAGAAGGTTCTGTACTATACGGCTGTTTAGCTTCTCAGCACTGGGCTCTGCTTTGTGCATGAGCCCTTCACCAAAGTAGGTAGATTTTCCAACACAGTCCAAAATGTCTCTGGCCACTTCAGTACATATGCCTGCTTCTATTGTGTGTGCCTGATACAGGAAAATGATCCACTGTGGCAGACACTGTGCCTGATGCAAACACTTAGGAGTTAGTTAACATTGTCCATGAAAGCCTGCACAATAGGTTAGCTCGTCTCATGTTTGGCAATGATAAGGGTTCACAGATACATGTGGTCTTCCATGTGAGCCACAGCTTTTTGCCACAGTACCTCCCCCCCTCCCCATAGCAAAGTCAACCACATCAAAACAAAGATCTTCCTGTAGGCACCCCTACATACTTAAAGGGGTTGTCTTGCGAAAGCAAGTGGGGTTAAGCACTTCTGTATGGCCATATTAATGCACTTTGTAATATACATCGTGCATTAAATATGAGCCATACAGAAGTTATTCACTTACCTTCCCTGCGCTGGCGTCCCCGTCTCCATGGCTCCGTCTAACTTCAGCGTCTAATCGCCCGATTAGACGTGCTTGCGCAGAAGGGTCTTCCGCCTTCGGGTCTGCCCGGCAGCAGCGGCGTTTTGGCTCCGCCCCTTCTACGCGTCATCGTGTAGCTCCGTCCCGTCACGTGTGCCGATTCCAGCAAATCAGGAGGCTGGAATCGGCACACGTGATGGGGCGGAGCTACGTGATGACGCATAGAAGGGGGCGGAGCCAGGACGCAGCTGCTGCCGGGCAGACCCGAAGGCAGAAGACCCTTCTGCGCAAGCGCGTCTAATGGGGCGATTAGACGCTGAAGTTAGACGGAGCCATGGAGACGGGGACGCCAGCGCAGGGAAGGTAAGTGAATAACTTCTGTATGGCTCATATTTAATGCACGATGTATATTACAAAGTGCATTAATATGGCCATACAGAAGTGTATAACCCAACTTGCTTTCGCGAGACAACCCCTTTAAGCACATTTTCTGACACTTACTCTCACACCAACCAGGCAAGCTTCCAGACTTGTAAAGGAGCAGTGAAAATAAACCCATTCCAGGGAAGACTTTAAAAACAGGGGTGTCAAACTCCTTTTCACTGAGAGCCACATCACCGTTATGGTTGCCTTAAAGGGTCGATTGTAATTGTAAAACACTATAAATGCAACTACTCCTTAAGAATTAAGCCGATTGCAGTTTGCCTTTTAATTCTTGAATAATTAGTTGTTTTTCTTGGAGGATATACATAATTCCATGTTTGGTCTCAAAATGCTGACGTATATACTACTCCTAAACCTCTGATACTAGCTCATAGCACAAAAGACATACCAGTTTTTTTTCCTTGAAGCACAAACATGTATTCAGCTTCCCATCTGCATCAATTTTTCTCTTGTTGGACATTTTGGGATTCCAATTGTTCCAAAAGAGATGTTATGGTGTGCCACCTAAATAAAAGACCAAGATGTAATTTTAGGACTAGGTTAGATAATAGCCAGCTCCTTCCACCTCTTTAGCACAAGCTATTTCCCAAATAATGCTTCCATTGGTGCCCAGCCTAGTAAGAGTCGGTTGAGGGAAGCGGTAGATAAGCCCCCCTAATAGGTAGATGCCCCAAGTAGGTAATTCCCTCCTCCCCCCTATTAAGTAGGTTCCCCCAGTTAATAAACCTAATTCCCCCAGTTGATAAACCTTCATAGCTATAAAGTAACATATAGGTTTTCTGTGTGATAATTACACAGAAAACCCCTAGGCTGCTTTATATGTAAGCTCCCCCAGGGAGCCTGCAGCCAGTGTGTGTGCTAAATTACCAAATTATGGAGGTGCTGACCATTCTATGATGTACTCGCTAGCTGCCAGCTTTTGGCTGCTTCTCCCGCAACTGGGGATGAAAATATAATGGTGCCCAGCATGTTCATTACGCCGCTATATGATTATTCTCAGTAAGAGAAGCCGAGTCATCTTGTAGATATGATACCTTTTAATGGCTGACAAAAATACATGATGTTACAGCGAGCTTTCGGATCCTTTCGGGATCCTTCCTCAGGCATAATGAAACCGATTTGGATGGGACATATATAAATACAAATGTACACACATGAAAAGGCTCAGACATAGCGAGAGTAATTTGCACATAAAATAATACCAGACAAGATGAGCAGCGAAATAGATACTTAGTCCATTACAGCAGAGTGCTGCGGCATCACCTCTCCGCTATATGGTGAAGGCCGGGCTGGTGCCTGCTGTGTCACAAGAGAGAACAAGTGTATGGAAGGAAGACTCCACCATGGCGCGCAGAGACTCTTGTCAAACTTAGAAGTCCTGCTGCTTTGGAACTGCATGTAAAAATCTGATTCCAGTTTTTACATGCAGTGGACCTTGTGGAGCACATAATACGGTCTCCAAGATTCCTCCTATGCATCCCCCATTCCTTGGAACTCACTGCCCTAAACAGTCACTCTCCCCTAACTTTGAAACCCTCATTTTTCCTCCTTTTATGGATTGTAAGTCCTTTCCGACAGGGTTCTCTCTCCATCTTTACCAGTCTGTAATTTAGTTCATTTTATCTTACGGAATGTACTCAAACCTCCTTTTTATGTGTGCAGCACCCTGGAATTAATGGTTTTTAAACTAAATACTACCGAAAACTGCTTGCTGGTTATGTGTGAAATTGGGCTTCATGGATCTTCCAGAGGAAAGACGGCAAGGAGTTCTCCTAGGTTAGAAATGCCGTATATCAAAAAGCAATACTAAGTGCCATTTATACAAGAGTGTGAAGCACAGCTTCAGCAGCGATATAATAAATAAGGTAGATTTGTAGCCGAATGACTTGAATGCTTTCCCAAAGTACAGTATATAAAACACACCTTTGAGATCAGAGCAGACACCCACACTTTTATTACTACTGGTTGAGAAGTAATTTAAAGCCATTCAGCTTCATATCTCTTGATAAATTGCTTCTATTCCCTTAGTTCCATTTGTTTGGCCCCATAGTGCTTAACGGGAACAAAAAAAAAGACTTCCTTTCGTATCCAATGATTTTTTAATGTGTGTTAGCTATTTTTATCACGTAGGATGATAAGGAGGTGAACACTATCCTTTTTAGAAGCTGTTCCTAATCAAAAATGCTTCAGCGACCACAACACTTATCCACCTGAAACACAAAAATGAAGGAAAGACTAAATCCGAGCAGGAATTAATTTTGTATTCTTTTCACTCCTTGTCTTCTACAAGAAGATCAATATTCTAATATCTGGAGAATTTGATAATTACCTATGATTCCATTGTGTAATATTTCTGAATTAATTGGATCATGTCATAAACAGATAAAGATCTAGGTCATGAGTACTCTCCTGAGGATATACTGTGTGTGCAGAAATAATGCTGACTTTATTTATTTAGAAAATCCATGTTAATTACAGTTTTAAGTGCAGCAGCCCTACAGCAAGTTCAGCGATGACAGGCATTAACATCCTGCTCAGGAAGGCTCACGTCCTTTCGGAAAACAATACACATGTATAGAAACTATATTTCTAAGCATTTTCCAAAAGCAAGCTTTCAAGGAGGAATGTACAGTATGTGACCTACTTTCTCACACTGACATTGATGTAGAAATCTGCATTCAACCAAACACTAACTGCTTAATCCAGTTCTTGATTTGTGGGGGATCTGGAATTTCTCAATTGAGTCAGCAGTGCACTCTGGGAGTAAAACATGACAGCATGGGCCAGATTTACTAATCCTGTTTGGTAAACTTAGACCAGGCAGTCTAAAAAGCTGTCAAATTTATCACAGCAGGTAATGCTAGATGATACATTTGACTCTTCTTCGGATACCTTTGTCTAACCTTGTACCAGGTTTACCTGGTTAGCACAGTTTGTGACATAATTTTGGTACAATTTTGATGCTTGTTTAAGTCACACCCTATTTTCAGATAAGCCACGCCCCATTTCTTGATAAGCCCTGTCTCCTTGATGATCGAAGGACAGTGAATTGTTCTTTTTGGGGCATTTGTTTCACTAACCGGTCTTAATCTTGTACTACCTCTTGCCTCTCCCACTGTATTCGGGGCCAGTTCTCAGTCCCCAGCTGCAGTCCCGTCCTGTTTACAAGATGTCACAGGGGCTACGGACAATAACAAAGCTCGGACAACCCCTTTAAACTTAGTGTGACATTATGCATTTAGCCAATTTTTTGTCTACACGTTGGTAATCTGCCCCACTATTACTAGAATATGCTGTATGTATACTAGAAAAAAGATGAATATTCATATGATGGCTAAAGTGCCACCATAAATATAATATTTAGAGATGACCTCCAATCTTACACATATGAAGCCCCTTTGGGAATACCAGTGTGTAGAACTTTAGAGAGTACAGCTTGTATTTCATGAATAAATAATGTCACATCGTTATTTGTTGATGCATTTCATAGTATAGTTTTATTTATGTCAGAATTCATTTTCCTGTTACAACATTCCAAGTCTATGGCTTCCCGCGGTCACAGGGGGGAATTTAAGAAGAATCGTGCACTTTTGCAAAAATTTGCGCCTCTTAATATATTTGATGCCTTTTGCTCTGGTGGGCATTGGACTTTGGAAAGGCCAGTCATAGTAAACGTGTCCCATAGAGTTTCATAATACAATTCTCCTTTGAGCTTAATGGCCACTCTAGTAATTTTTTTCCCCATTCATTATGTAGTTAGCCTCCAGTATCTATGTTGGCTAGTGTTACCTTGGTTAATTATTTCTTTCTGTCTGAGACTTACAGACTCTTTCTCCCCAGATGGTCAGGTGATCTCAATTCTGACCAGCTCACATTTACTTGGATTTATGTATTCAGTTTCTAGTGAGTTTCTCTGCCTGTGGGAAATGGACCCTACCAAAGAAATTGCCTAGAAGGGGACACATACACTGCTCTCTCAGTTTCTGATGATGATCACACATCTCCTGTCACACATTAAAATAGAGGAGAACTCAGCTCATCCTCCTGGGCTGGATACTTATGGTCTATGGTCTATTACTTAGGTGACTATAGAATGTAGAAGGTAATAGCAGTGTTGTAGAGATGGTGCAGTCTGTAGCTGATCATGTAATGTTGTGCTGATGCATGATGGGATTAATGTGAAAGTGACAGTGACAAGATGGTGCCTAATAAGCATCAACAAGTAGGCTGCATTGCATGGAAGTAACTGCAATACACAGAGGAGACCTCCACAGTGTGGTAGGTAAGCAGTGGAGGAGGCAGGAATGGAAAAATGTATTTTTGCCAGGCTCTTTAAAATGCTTCTAGCTCTCCATATTAGTGTGTGAAGGCGCCCAGAGAAGCACAGTAGAGGATTTAAAGTTCTATAACCAAAAAGCTTCAACCCTATGAGGCCAGGTTTGCGTAATACAATTTTGCACGGCGCTTTTACTGGTCAAAACAATTAGTGATTTCAAAAAAGAGAACTAGTAGAAACTTTTGAATGACAGCTGAGAGCTGCCTCTGATTGGTCCCTGCGCTCAGCCAATCAGAGGAAGCACTCACTCACCCATTCATGAATTCATGAATGGGTGAGTGAGAGCTGCCTCTGATTGGTGAGGGCTGTGACCAATCAGAGGCAGCCCATTCAGCAGGCGGGGATTTTAAATCCCCGCCTGCTGAATACTACAGAGAGCAGTTCAGGAGAACTGCCGGACGGACGCGGCTGAACTCCGTCTGCAGGGAAAAGGTGAGTGTATATATATATATATATTTTTTTTTTTACACCTTTTAGGATGGTTTTCAGGGAAGGGCTTATATTTTCAAGCCCTTCCCGAAAATTCATCTCACGCTCGACGGCAGCCCATTGCTTTAAATGGAGCCGGCTGTATTGCCGGCTGCATTGAATTCAATGGGCGAACATCGTTCTCCTCTGCCACAGCTGTGCCACAGCTGTGGCACAGCTGTGGCAAAGGATAGCAGGCAGCGCAGGGTGGTTTCACTGAAAACGCTGCTAGGTGCAGCTTTTTCAGCGAATTGTCGGCCCCGGTCACGCGATTTGCGGATGCGCATCCGTTATGCGATCCGCAAATCGGGGGGAAAAACGCCCGTGTGACCGAGGCCTAAGTCTTTTTTTTTTGCAATGGAAATAAATGGCAGACGTATCAAAACGTACATTTATACATTTGTTCCCACCTATAGGCGTATATGTTCTGCATTCAAGCACACAAAGGCAAATTTACTATTTACATTTTATACAGTTTTTACATACAGTACATCATTACACAAAAACATACACGCAATCACTTACATATGTAATGGCCATTACCTTTGAAAGGGTTTTAGAAACCCCCTTTAACACGGTTGCATAAGATGCCACGTGGGAGCTGGCACCACTAGGTATTAGGGTATCTTCAAACGGTGAAATCTCATGTAGATTTTTCCAGGTGGATTTCGCCTCTAAAAGTCATGGCAGAAATCCGTGGCTAAGACGCAAAATTCAGGTGCATATTTTGCTGTATTTTTAGACGCTGTATCCACTCGGCAAACTCAGACAAATTCCACATTGTGAATGCGACCTTTTAAGTAATCGAGCAGTCAGTCAATGAGTAGTCGCCCTGGGGACATG
This sequence comes from Eleutherodactylus coqui, assembly GCF_035609145.1. Lineage (NCBI taxonomy): Eukaryota > Metazoa > Chordata > Amphibia > Anura > Eleutherodactylidae > Eleutherodactylus > Eleutherodactylus coqui. The sequence continues at coordinate 228,037,007 of NC_089838.1, read as the reverse complement.
TAATCCTGTCAGTCTGGCAGAGGTCCCAGCTCCCATGTGGTTCCATATACAAGAGTGGTGAGTAATAGGTGCATGCCTTTGCTGCTGTCAACAAGGTGTAAAAGGAGCAGGGATTCCATTAACCAAGCCCAATGCACAGGATGGGTGATAAATGTATGATGGTTTGGACCTCCAGGAATCACAAGAATGGTGGTTCCCAAGTCCACCTTATTAAATGGGTGACCTATGATCCATTCATGGTCTATGGAGATAGCCAAGTGTATAACCAAACTATTTTCATCGGTCCTAAAGAAATGAACTGGTGGTCACACTTGCGCACTACTGCTCCATTCACTATGTGGACTCGAAGTTTGCTTTTCTGATAATGTCTTGTGGTCCCATCAGTTGGACTATGAGCGATTAAACATTTAGTTTGATGATGATTTTGGTGGAATAATGCTTATAGGTCCACTTCAGAAGAGGCACATGATGTCCCTACCACACCCGGCTTACTGCCCCAAACTCCCAACATTATCCCTATGATGCTGTGAGTTTGTGTTATATGTCGTCGGGTGGGGGGAGACAGCTTAGCTCTACTCCACCTTCCCTCCCCCTCGCTGTCTCTCTGCAAGGAGAGGAGGCAGGATTGGGGCGGGAGCTATTGTGCTGAGCTCCCCCCCCCCCCCCCTCTCTGCCCCTTGCCACTGTTTGCAATGGGAGGAATGGGTTACGTGGTGCTTAGCTCCGCCCCCTCCCGCTGCAAACGGTGGCAATAGGCGGAGAAGAGAAGGGGGAAGGAGTTTATCAGTCACGCTGCTAAACTCCCTCCCACCTCCCTTCTCCGGACGCTGTCATTGTTCGGCCAGCGGATGTAGTTCGGCCAGGAAGATAGTTCCAGGACTTTCCTGCCCGGTGTAAAAGCAGCTGTGTGATCTGATGCATTGGAATCCAATGCATCAGATGGTAGCGTATATCAGGCAGGCCGATATAAGCTCATGTGAATAAGTCCTAAATCCGTGGTCACATGAGGATTGTTGTGCAATGGTACGTAATCTACTCATCTGAAACTTGTCCTAAATGTAGTTCAATTTACAGTTTTACTTGAAAACCTCATTAGAACTTTGATTATTTTATTTTTCTTCCTAACCCCTGTGGTGTTTGTGGTTATACTCTGACCCCAGTGGCTGCAGCAGACAGAATCAGTTTTGTTATGATGCACCAACTGGCTGATCTATAAAAGTATCTCAGCTGAATCTATTTCAAAATGGGCTTTTGTGAAGAAACATCCGGTACAGATTTCCTTTGTATCCCAATTGAAATGAGCCTATCAGCAGCAGAAGAGCAGCACTTGTTTTATGTCTGACCATAAAGTTCTTCCTAAGATATATCTGGGGTCCTGTATTTGCACATGGTATGAGAACAGTTCTAATTACTTCCATCCAGGGTCTACTTACCACTACAAATCAATGCATTTTTTTGTTTCCGAAAATACGAACAATAAGTTGCTCCCTGTTTGATGACTCTGCAAACATTTTTATTTCTCCCTTCCTTTGAAAAGCCCATAAAACCACAAATAACTCAGAGCAGTGCACAACAGCTCACTGAATCCTCTATTTATGCAAAGTTGTTCTGTAGAAATGGCAGAAAACACAGTAAAAAAAGATAGATTCTCCATTTTTTTCTTCCAGATTTTTCTCCAGTCACTGATTGTATTCCATATGTTGTCATTGGATTATGTTGCTGAATAGAGGACACTACAAATGGAAGGCTAATTCACTTCCAAAGATTTATGAATGGCTATGAAACCGTCATTAGTGAATAAGATTATTTTTTGCCCTTGAGACTGGAGATGTTGTTATTATTTAGATGAATAAATCAGTGGGTTTTCATCATAAACCTTGTATTATCTATTTATACCTGCACAGTAAATGGCTTACAAGTGCCTCATCCTCTGGTGACAGGCGACTAATCTGCATAACAAAACGGCATGTCATTTTAATCCATTTTCTACTCTGCCATAATTAGGCTTATTATGTCTCCAGTTTTTGTGGTGGTCTACTATGCTTCTATACCCAGAGCTCTTAGTGTTTTACTACTTTGATACAATGTTGGCCAGTTAACATATACAATATATGTAATACTAGTTTCTTTTAGGATAGATATATTGTTTTCCCAACAAATACTGTATTGTTGACTCTTCTGTAATTATTTGCAGTCTAATGATTGGCACATTTACCATTTTGTTCTAATTAGCATACATCCTGTGAATAGCCTGCAGCATACACTGCGCTTGGCTTTATGGCCCTGGGCTAACATCACCAGTGGGAAACACAATTCCCAAGTCACAGGACTGTACATTTTTTGTTAAAAAAAATGGTTATATGGGATGATTGAAAAAGAATGGTGTAAAGGTGAAGCTAATTAATTCATACATGAATTGACATACAACAGTCAGACTGACTTGACAAGATAGAAGAACTCTTCAGGCCAGTTTAGTAATCATCACCCATACATATAGAATGTGGTTGTGTAATCTCTTATACTGATTATGGCTTTGATAAAAATATGACAGGTTCATTTAGCATTAAACCTCTTTGGGAAATTGGTTCTTTAGTTGAATCCTATTCTTTTTGGCTCTTACGTTTTATCGTAAAAAAAAGGGGCCTGCATGTAATTAAGAGAATGTTTTTTTCTTTTGATAATTTGTTCTAATTATGTATTTACCGAGTCAATTTAATATGTTCAATCACAATACATATATGCGTATGTTAGCCATAAAACAAGGAACATTTTCTTCTGACCTATTAATTGTCTTTTAAGTAGAGCAGTTAGTTAAGAGGGTTTTTTTTTTTTACTATTTTTTAAAGTATTTGCTGAAATAGTTGGGTAAGAATTTTGTCTTCATTTTTATATCATAATAGTAATATAAATACTTATAAGTGCCTCAGCCCCAGGGGAGATGGGACTTATTATGTTACATTAGGCCTCATTCAGACAGCCAAACTTTTCCGTCATGTGCTGTCCATGTATTTCATGGGTGGAAGTTTTCACACAGACCAATAGTCCATCTTAAGGCCGCCTTCACACGGACTGATTTGAATTGCGGAATCCGCAGTCGGCACACGCGCGGACGATCCACTGTTACAGTCGCCGATACAAACAAATGAGTGCTTGCATCTCCGTGCACACATGCAGATTTGAATTGCGGTGTCTGCATGCAGAAACAAAATTGCAGCATGCTCAATTTTTGTGCGGATGGGCTCCATTGATCTCTATGAAAGCGTTCGAATCACCGTGCATCTACAATTACATTGGGTAGTGTGAAAATGTACGCAGGTTAAAACTTTTGAGGTCTGTCTATTCTGATTAAAAAGTAAATTAGATGTATAATTAGAGATGAGCAAGCACGCTCGGTTAAGGCAGTTACCCGAGCGAGCATCGCTTTTCTTGAGTAACTGTTTACTGGTCCGAGCAGATTGGGGGGGGGGGGGCGGCGGGGGGTAGTGGGGGGAAGAGCGAGAGAGATCTCTCTCACTCTCTCCCCCGCTACACCCCGCTTTTCCCGCTGTCTCCCGCCGCCCCCCCGAATCTGCTCGGACCAGCAAGCAGTTCCTCAAAAAGAGCGATGCTCGCTCGGGTAACTGCCTTAACTGAGCATGCTCACTCATCTCTATGTATAATCAAACATGCGGAGGGGGTGGTTTGACGTGAAGGTAAATTTGTAAAGCGGAGTGCCAGTTGATGATGCAGCAAGTTTTAAGATTCGAAAACATGCATTTTATATGTAATGACTATGCAGCTGGTATCTGTCCTATCGGGGATCTGTCAGAGCATTGTGGCTTTCTATATACAGAAGCCACAGTGCAAATGTTTACAAGGAATACATTCCCATCCTAAAATTGTAAAAGTAGCTGATACCGTTATACTATAAGATGTTTACGAAGTGCAATTATCTAATGATCTAAGCTCTATTGTAGGGGTTGTCTGAGATGAATTGAAAAGGGGTTTGCTTTTTTTTTGCAAAAACAGAGTCATTCTTGTCCTTAGGCTCTGTCTAGTTTTATGGCATACAAGAGAATGGTGCTGAGCTGCAATACCAGACACAGCCCGTGGGCAGGACTGGCCCTGTTTCTGGGATAAAGCATTTTTTCTAGTTTCCTATATAAGCTGTAGTGCTGTACAGTATAAATGTACAGTATTCTCAAGTAACAAAAAAGTGAACAGGCTACCAGATTTGTACTGCATATAAAAACAGACCCGTAGAGCTGCTGTGCTGCGGATTACTTGAGCAGTATAGACTCGAGCTCTCAGCCACACTGCTATCACTTCATGTGAACCAGGTCTCATTTTGCCCTTCATTTTAACTTCTTGTTTATTCTTGAATCTAATGTTACCAAGTACCCTATAGTGATCTATGGCAATCAACAGTGAGAAAAACATTATTCTCTTTTTAAAGCCAAATCATCTTGAATATGTGCCATTGGAGGTCTGACATTATAAAGAGAGCATCTGTAGTGCCTATTTGTGCAAAGAGAAATAAAAGAAGGGACGAAAGAAGCTTAGTTTATGAGATTTCTATTTGATACAAATGATGCCATGTAGAAGAAACAAATATTTACCAGCCAGACAGCACATGGGGAATAAAAACCAAAGTAAAAGGCAAAATAAAGAACGGACTGACCTGGTGCAGACGGCCTCACCTCCTGACAGGCCGCCGCACCTGTGGTCCATGGAGGCGTGTAGATATAAACACTTTGTCATAGGACATCGCAGGAGGAGAGCGCACAGAAGGGGGTACCAAGACTTAGCAAGGTTCAGTGATAAAAACATATAAAACAGAAACCATGTAGAAGAAGGGATAAGTGGCTTTCTGGAAATGAAAAGAAATCTACAACATTACGTTTCATTGCCGGGGAATTACTGTGGGATTTTTGCATTTATTCTTGGTAAAGCACAGCTTGGAACCATAAATGTAGTCAGATGGAACAATACTCCGTTGATGAAATATTCCAAATATAACAGACGTCAGTTCAATGTCATTTTGTAATGACATTGTTCTTTGGGTAAACATTATGTTTTATTAATGATATGTTTGAATCAGCTGGAACTATAAAAAAAGAATCCCAATATTTCTGCAGACAAGAAACAAAAATGTTATATTAAGGTACACATTTAAATGTGACGGCTGGGTATAGTATACTCGTATTGTAGTCGTGTATGGTACATTAGTCTTTGACTTCTGTGCTACTTTTCAGATATATCTTTTTCATGGAGTATATAATTTATCTTTAAAGCTATAAAAGAGACAACCTAAGTCTCGGTTCCCTGTAAGTGCTCCTTGCCATTCGGCAGCTTTGATGCGCCACATTTTGCTAAATATTTGCATTACTTTCGTTCACATATTTAGGCCTCATGTACACAATAGAGCCATTATCCAGTGCCTGTCAAGTCTTATATATACATTGTGTGCTGCTTTGTGATACCCACATACAGCAGAAGTATACTTGTCTAGTAGCAATATTCCTATTTTACAGCCTCCTATGGAGCATGCTACAATCTTCTTTTTTTTTTCTGTTGGATTCTTTATTAGTCCGCCAGGATAAAAACACTATGTATGTATCTGTAAGAAATAGTCCTGCGTGGGTAGACTTTGGCCTGCCAAATTGCCATCAATGCTTAAAGGGGTTATCCCACCAAAAACATTTATCATATGTGCTAAGTTTTTGATCAATTGCAGTCAAACTGCTTGGGCGCACCCTCTGAGTTTCCTGGGAGAATGGTGCTGTCACAGTGCACATGCATGACGACTGCTCCATTTACTTCTATGGGACTCAGCTGAGTGATGTGCTCTGCTCACTTTGACTGCTTTGGAAGTGAATGGTGTGATGGTCACACATGCACACTGCTGCTCTATTCCCTCGGGGAACTGAGGGGAAAGGGAGAGGGGTGCCGTTTTTCTGATCTCTGGATCTTTAAGCAGTTGGACTGCCAAACATTTTTTACTTAAGCAATCAAGCTTTATTAGGAACCACAGTGTACAGGACAATTACAATTGACAGTTACAATTATTGTACAAAGTGCAACATGTAATAAAGCAATTCAACCAACAAATGACTGAGTATGGTTAGCAATTGTCACAATTTCCTTGCAAGATTCTTACAAAGCCATTGCCTTACAAAATAGTTTTTCAAAAAACTGACTAATGTAGGTGATCTGAAATATCATATAACTGTATAAGGGGAGCGCATGTAACAATTACACATCCAGCCAGTATAGGTCAATGTACACTAACACCCAGTGCGGTAAATGAACAGAAGCAAACAGTTCTTACATATATGAATAATTGTACAGAGTTAGTAAGTTTAAAAGTCCACAGGCAGAGATTTTGTATGAGATACGTATACAGTAGGTCCGGAAAGTCTTCAGACCTGTTCACTTTTTTTTTCTACACTTTGTTATGTTGCGGCCTGGTGCAAATTAAAAAGAAATCATTGTGCACCCAGTACCCCATAATGACAAATTGAAAAACAGGTGTTAAAAATCTTCGTACTTTAAAAAAATAAAGAAAAACTAACATTTTACATCGACATAAGTATTCAGACCATGTACTCATTACTTAGTTGGAGTACCTTGGGCAGCGATTATAGCCTCGAGGCTTCTTGGGTATGATGCCACAAGGCTTGCACACCTGGATTTGGGGATATTCTGCCAACCCTTCTATACATATCATCTGAAGCTCTGTCAGGTTGGACAGGGATGGCCTATGGATAGGCATTTTCCGGTCTCTCAAAACCTGCTTGATAGGGTTCAGCTCACAGCTCTGACTAAACCACTCAATGACATTCCTGTGGTGTCTTGGCTCAATGCTTAGGGTCATAGTCTTATTGGAAGGTGAACGTTCTGCCCAGTCTGAGATCAGGTTTTCATTAAGAATATCTCTGTACTTTGCTCTATTCAGCTTTTCCTCAACCCTAGCTAGTCTCCCTGTCACAGCTGCTAAAAAACACCCCTACAATATGATGCTTCCAGCACCACACTTCACTGTAGGGATGGTATTGAGCAGAATATGAACAGTGCCTGGTTTCCTCCAGACTTAATGCTTAGAATTGACGCTACAAAGTTCAATCCTGGTTTCATCACAGCAAAAAATCTTGATTCTCACTGTCTCAGAATCCTTTATGTACTTTTTTTTGGCAAACTCCAGGCCACTCTAGTATAAATCCCAGATTGGTGGAGTGTTGCAGTGTTGGCCGACCACCTGGAAATTTCTCCCATCTGCACACAGGATCTTTGGAGCTCAATTTTAGTGACCATTGGGTTCTTGTTCACCTTTTTTACCAAGGCCCTTCTCCCCAGATCACTTAGTTTGGTGGCTCAGCCAGCTCTAGGAGGAGTCTTGGTTGTTCTATCTTCCATTTGCGAACTATGGAGGAAACTGGGCTCTTGGGAACTTTCAGTGCAGCAGAAATTTTTTGTAGCCTTCTCCAGATCTGTGCCTCCACACAGTCCTGTCTCTGAGCTCTACAGGCAGTTCTTTCCTCCTCATGAGTGTTTTGGCTGTGATATGCATTGCGAGCTGTGAGACCTTATATAAATGGGGGTAAGTCTTTTAAAATTACGTCCAGTCAACTGAATTTACAACAGGTGACTCCAATTAGGGTTTAGAAACATCTCAAGGATGTTCAAGAGAAATGTGAGGCCTCAGAGCTAAATTTTAAGTGCCATACCAAGAAAATGAATACTTATGTCAATGCAGAATGTTAATTTTTCACTTTTGTAACATTTACAAAGATTTTTTTTAACATTCTCTTTTTATTTTGTCATTATGGGGTATTGAGTGCAGAATAATGGAGAAAAACTTTGATTTTTCTTTAATTTGCACAAGATCACAACATAATGAAATGTAAAAAAACATGTGTTTTATAATATTATGGAGCTGCAATAGCTTTTATTTTAATTTTTTTATTGTCAACATTAGGAACTATTATGGTGGATATCTTCAAAATATTACATACTGCAACCCAGTTGCAATAAATCTATTTGAATATATAAGGCCTCGACACACTAGCTTATATTGGAGCTGTCTGCTGTTTCAATGTAATTCCATGGACAGCACACTGCGCCATTGTAGCCTATGGGACTATATACATGGATGCTTTTCTTCACAGACCAATGGTCTGTTTGAAATGAAAGTTGTGGCATGTCCTATTCCTGTACATTTCATGGATGAGACATGGGTGCCAATGCATGCTTTGACTATGTATGTAAATCAGACAAAGTTCGGACTTATGGCTAATGTACACCTTGTCTAACTATGTATGTGGATCCACATGTCTTAGTATACCTTGCATACTGCATAAGCACGCGTCTGTGAAACATGTGAATATGAGGACATGTCCACAGTAACTATGAGACACAGTACACTATTTTCACCTAGTAAATTGTATAACTGATTTCCTCTCTAGTGCCGTTATACTTCTCTCCTACCCCACCTCCAAGCATAGAGGATGGCAACCTCTAAGCATAACTGGGCTCATAACTGTTCACATTACCGGCATTGGATTTAGTTCAGTGCATAGTGACAGAATATGTTTTACAATTTCATTTCAGCTACAGCAGCTGATAATAGAAACTAACAAACAATATTTTTTCTCGAGACCTTTGCTGCATTTTTCAGTTTTAATCTTGTTCTCCCCAAGGTCACGGTTTGCTATATTTTTATGTTACATTGTTTTAAAATAAACACTTTTCCCCTTTAAATTCAACTACTCTACTCTCAGTAGTTATTGTAGCTGTCCATGTATACATTTCCCATTCTACACTGCTATCTTTTTCTATACATCTTCTTTTATAATAAACATATATTTAGATTTTTTCCTTACTTTGATCTGTATATTGAAAGGGCTCTTAGGCCAGTCTTACACAGGTCTGTTAGAACAGCATTTCTAAATGCGTTCAACACCGTTTTTAACACAGACCATCATTGAAGAAGCGCTGGAACACGACAAAATAGGACATATAGCATTTGTTTAGCGCGGCTTTAGAAATGCCACACTAAAACACTGGTATGGGAAGCCCCGTTGAAATCAATGGAGGCTCAGCACAGCGTGAGAGTGGCCTTTATAAGGTCTTACATGTTGTAGTACTATTCGATTATATTGTACACTTTACCTTTAAAGATATTGTTTTCAGTTTTAAAGCATACCAGAGTTTTCAGATAACTTCTCAGAATGAGCTGCTGTGTACATGAGGAATAGCCCTCTTTCCTGCATTTTTTTATACAATAATATGTGATTAATTTCACTTTTACAATACTCTCATCACTTAAAAAAAATAAGTGGGGCTTGGAGGATGGGGCGACAGATTTACTATACTGTACATCAGGAACTGGCGTAAATTATAGTGTAAATCCACATGAACTCATAGCTGGTAAAAAAATATCACTTTCAGGCACACGGACTGGCAAAAGATAGGCAAAAGGCATGTGCCTCTTAATAAACTGTTAGCATTTGAAAGTTTGGTGGGTTATAATTTGTGTATCGTATTTGTGCACCATACAAATCATACCCAGAACATTACTACATATTAAAAAAACAGGGGAGCAATGATCATGGGAAAAGACATTAATAGAAGTAAAAAAATGGAATTTTTGCAAGTTGTGCCAAGAAGCTGCTTCTAAAGCAAATTAAATAAAGGTATGTGTCAAAAAAGTTCTAGATACAAATGAAATTATTAACGGTTTTCTATAAATCACTAGTGAGAAAGTATATAGATTAGGCTACATTTACATGGATGAGCGCCATATCAGGTCAAGAAACTTGACCCGATATGACACTTGCCAAGATGTGATTTTTACAGCTATGCAAAGCTGCTTTGATTAAAAATTGCATCACTTCGGAAATTGCATAGAATGTTTATAAAAGCAAAGACTAACTCCGCTAATTCATTAAGTCACATAGGCATCAAGCAGTAATGTCACAAGTCATCTCTATGAAGTTGAGATTGGCAATTGATACTGGGAATTGTTTGGTGCCTGTAATGTTTGGCAACTACCTCTTAGTAATAGAGTGTGTAAAGGTCCATTTAGACAGTACGAATGTCGGGCAAACATTGCACGACACTTGTCCCCGCACATACTCGCTCCCGTGCACCTGCATGGGAGCTAATATCGTTAGCTCTCAGCGGGGAGGCTACAGGAGATTTCTCTCCTCTTGCTCCTCCACCCCTTTCCATTGACATAACATTCAGCACCTGCATGGGAGCTAGTATCGTTAGCTCTCAGCGGGGAGGCTGCAGGAGATTTCTCTCCTCTTGCTCCCCCACCCCTCTCCATTTACATAGCATAGCGGCTGTTCAGTACTGAACGGCCGCTATTTACATTGTACAATGAGCGATCAGCTCATCACCCATTGTTTATGCTGCATAAACTATGGAAGATAAGCTGATCGCTCATCGTTCAGTGTAAATAGCGGCTGTTCAGTACTAAACGGGCGCTATGCTATGTAAATGGAGAGGGGTGGGGGAGTGAGAGGAGCGAAATCTCCTACAGCCTCCCCGCTGAGAGCTAATGATGCTTGCTCCCGTACACGGGAGCGAGTATGTGCGGGGACGAGTGTCGGGCATTGTTTGCCCGACACTCGTCTCGTCTAAAAGGGCTTTAAGGCTGACATATGTCTATCTAGTTCAGTCTATTAACCCCCAATGTTGAGGAAGACAGAAAAACCCATTGAGGGAAGCTAATTTTCTTTATTTTAGGGGGAAAAAAATTCCTCCCGACTCCAATTTAGTAATCAGAATAATCCCTGGATTAACAAGCCTTCCGAAGTAATCAGTGACTATCACATGTATTATTGTTACCTTCCTTTAAATCAGCATTTCATTATAATATATTAAACCAGATGGACTTGTGTATTGAACCTTACAATGTTGATCTGTACTGTCCATATTTACCCCTTATAATTTTATTGAAGGGCTTATTATAGCCGATTCTGTCAAGTTGGCAATTTGTAAAGTTGCAATAACATACGCTTTTTCAATTCACATGCAAGCAGTAAATAGAAAATACTAACAGCTCTTCATTTGCTATGCCATCACATGCAGAGACTTGCTATATATTTTATGTATGTATGTGGTTGTCTCTCTACCAGAAGTTGTAGAACAGCTAGCATACTTTTGTATCTAGTGTCCAGTTTTCCAACACTCATGAAATACTCACCTGTAGCACATATGTATTTCACATTCTCCTGATGAATGAGAATCAAGTTCAAGGATGAGGTCTTCTAATAACACATTATTTTTCAAGTGAAAATCATTAGAGTGATTAGCTGGTCAGACTATGGGCTCATGTACATTACGAAGCTGGGAGCATGGACCCTTACAGCAATACACATGGGCCCACCCATGGTGCTTCCATGCAGCAACATATTTTCCTCTTGATGCACAGTTTGTAAGAAAGAATACCTCCACAAGGCAACATGTTATGGAGTATGGCATGATAGAAAAAAATTCTGTGTGCTTCCATATAACATCAAAGCCACACAGAGGTACAGAATAGGCCAATAGCATGTTAGGATTTCTGTATTATGGATACATACCGCACTGATCCTAAATAGGGCTGTGAGCTCTTGTCTACAAAAAATTAGATTTTTGAACAGGTGCCTATGTGTTTCAGAAATGATGGAAATACTGGATGCTCTTAGGTCTGCTAGATACAGTACGGATATAGAAATATAATTGCAATTGTGTTTAAAGTCATATTCCAAGTGCTCTAAGGAAGCTTGGATTGCATTGATTTAATTTCCAAATGTACATGTTTGGTTCACTATTTCCACCACTGACATGGGACGTGTGGATTCGATTCTCTGCATTTTTCATAGTTCTATAAATTAATGTTCAGTAATTTAGAAGTATACAGATGATTTCTCCACAATATGTCAAGTCTAGTCAGTTGTTCACATGACTGCTTGGACAATCTTGTCTAACATCTATCCCCCTTCTTCCTGGTTCTCTTTCAGATAGCAAAGCTATGGATGAAAAGGTTTTAAATCACATCTTTCCTAAGGGATCATGTCTTGTTAATGTTTGTTTGTGACTTGACCTTTTCGGTTCCTTCATTTTACTTGTGGAATACTGCATGTGCTCCTTCTGGTTACCCATTCTTTTGTTGCCTTCTAAGAACACCAAATATGTTGCATTGTTAAACGGCATACTCCCGATGCTCCCCACTTAGGATAGCATAAAAGCATGTTCCTAGGTTGGCCACCAGTCTCCCTATGATAATGTCATATCAAGTCATTTCAAGAATTAGTATACTCAGGCATTGATACCTGTTTGATGTTTTTGTGTCCTATGTGCAATGTATGTGCTGTCTATTTTCCATTATGGATGGATACATTAGCAAAGTTCATTACTTAATCAAGAATAATTAGAGTTCATCTGTGGAGCTGACCCTGCTTAACATTTTTCATGTTCGGTGTTCTGTGTATGGTGAGCTTTAAATAAATAAAACTAAGGAAGCCCTTTATTCAAAGGAGAACATTATCTTTTTATTTTCTTCTCCATAAAAGGCACGGATAGTTGGTGGCAGCTCTTTGGATGGATCAAAGCTTTACGAAATACAGACTGGGGGGTAAGTACATGTGTATTTTTTTTATTAATAGTAAAATTGTATATTTCTGATGTGAACTGGCAATTATTTTTTTTTTTTATTTTATTGTATAACTGAATGGAAGCTCTAAGTGCAACTATGTAACAATTCTAAAAGTATGATATAAATATAATGGCATCACCAGTTATGAGAATATTAAGGTATTTAGATTTACTCTCTGAACATCCAGTGCTTGCAAAATTCAGTAGCTGGCCAGGAATACACATTGGGGAAGTTTTGAAATGTCAGACAGAAGGCATGAGGGACAACAGCTTTATTAATTTATTTTGCCATTTGCAACTTGGGAACTTTTTTCAGCTTGTCTCCTTTAAATGTTTTCAGAATGAAATAGTGTTATGGCAATTTATTGGTTTAAAGATATCATACGGGTAATTTTGTACTATACTTTCTGACGCCGTTCAAGATCTCTGCTTATATTTATTCAAGACCTCTATTGTTTGCTTCCAGTGGATAGAATCTGTTCTAATCATGTGATGGACACACAGACATCCCTGAAAGCCATACGGTACTGTAGTCAGTCATGCACTTGTGTGTCCATCACATGATCTGGACAATTAAGGTTCCTATTGAAAAACTGTGAAATGAATGTTGTGAGAAATTATTTCAGAAAGTATATTAGAAATTTGTATCCCTTTGGCTTTACTTCACACACACTTTTATGGTGTATTCTTGGTGGTTTGTAAAGGAAACACAATGCATTTTTCCCAAACTTTTTTAGTGCCTTTTTTATACAGACATATTAGATATGAGGGTGTTTTTAGGCATCTGCTCTCTTTCCTATAGAGAAAATAAAGTAGGAAAGGACCTGAAAAAACTCCCTACACAAACAATACTGAATTTTGTGACTATAAAGCTCTACTAACCCAGAAAATGCTCCAAGAGTGGCAGAAAAGAGGAAACACAAGCATGTACTGGTTGCAGCACTACATTACAGCATCAGTTTTGGGATAAAAAACATATTGTATGGTTTAATGTTAGGGACATGGTAAAGTCACTTTTAAATATAGCTGGGGACAGAACCTGGGTGCAGTCTGTATCAAAAAATGTATGGTCAGCTCACTGCTCCTCTGCATTTGTCCATCCCATATGCAAAGACTTGTCCAGAAACACAGGTCAACATCAAATGAGCAAAGCAAGAGGTCCAGCAACAGTAAAAACATCCATCTTAATTTGTGTCCAAACAGACAGAGAACCTGAATGCCGTTCTAACAGGCTTCAAACAATCCATCCTTACTTATGACTGAGCACATATTGTCCAAAGCATGTCAGCCTAGTATTGCTCTTATATTAGGATGCAGGTAACATTAGATGTTTTCCGAGATATTCCACTTTGTTGCTGGACCTTGTTTTGCTCATTTGTTGTGATCAGTGTTAGAGCATAAAAAAAAGGATATTTCCAATAAATATTCAGACTCGAGTTCAGACGAACTCTAAATCCTGTGAATAAAATCTTCTTTGTCTTGAAGAAAACATGCCAATCAGCCTGCCTTGTAGGAAAACTCGTGCTCCAATCTAAATCATTCTATGCACCTGTCAAAAATGTGCTTCCATCTGTAATGGAAACCTTTTCTGATATAACACCTGTTCGATATAATAGACCTTTATGTATCCTAATTGTTTTTCTCTACTCCTTTTCCGACCATACTTCTTGGAGTGTGGTCCACTTTATAAATGACTTCTAGTTATTTTCTCGACAGTGTTAGTGGCATGTTTTATTTTAACTTTTCCTTTTAAATTCTTTGATGAAATGTTCACTAGTATGCTGCCTTAATATAAGATACACTAAATATTTGCCAAGCAATGGTAGCAACCCGCTTATTTGGTACAGGGATTGTCCACCTGAGGCAATACTTCTACCTTTAATGGGAGTGAAGTATGTGCTCCTACTTCCTCTCCTGTCTGTTGATGACAATGTCTGGCCCACACCACTGGATGGCAGGGCGGATGATCAGCTGGTGGACGGGAGTCCCAAGGTACTATTATTGGGACTATTCATGAAGAGCAACTGTTAAAATACATTAGGGAAATGTATTAATACCGTCAGAAAGTTAGAAAGGACCAAAATACACAACATAGAGTAGATGCAAACAGTGGTAAATTTATTGCAGGGGTGCATCTGTCTGATAAATGGGGCACAACTTCCCAGATCTGTTAGAAAGTTCTCTTTTCCTTACAACATCATAAAACTGGCATACACCAATATTTTGAACAAGTGCATAGTATTATTAAATGTCAGGCTTTTAACATTGTCTCTTTAGAAATGCTCTTTCTTTTAAGGACAATTTTCAAAATTGTCGAAGAAGCAGTAAAAAGTATCTAACGCACATAATAAAAAGGGAGCTTACCCCGTACGCCACTTTTTGGTGTTATTTGTTCCTGCTTTCAAGTGCATTTTGTGTAGTAATTCTCTCCCTTATTGTCTGCATCCATTACTGATTGATTTCCACCTATTTCAAATCAAATTGTCTCCATCTGTGATAGTAACATCCTTACCGCTGTTTCTATGAGCTTTTGTCTTTGTGTCCAACAACAAAAATCTCGATAAAAAATGAAAACTTAAGACGCCTCACACTTTCAGAGGAACAGTTACTGCTTGCATTGTTTTATTAGGCAACCTTTACTTTTGCCTTCAGATATGCAATTATCCTTAGTGGATGCTAACGTCTGTGAAAGGATAGCTGGTATTTTACTGAGGTTTAGGTGAATAAGGCAGAGTTAGATAGAATATATTCTTTATAGAAAAAGACATTTTTTTCTACATGCTACATATTGTCTTCCCTAAGGCTTTACTGATAGCAAAATTTTACCTTGCAACACAATTTTAATTTGAAATGTAGTTACAAATTTTAGTAACTTTGTAAATTACTTTCTTATATTGTTTTACATTATTTTAGTTTTTTTCTCTCTTCATGTATATAGCTGTTTTTCAAAATGCCCCTGCTTTTATTTGGACCACACAACTGTTTATCTCCATTCTACAATGTGAGGTGTGACCTAACAGCTTAGCTCTAACTATTTAAAGAGGACCCCACATGTCTGGTTAAAATGGATGTGTAATTTCTGCAGTAGAATGAGGATGGGTCCGCTCTCCTATTAGTCCACATGGTACATAAAATACTGTGTTAGTTAGCTAATAAAAGCTACCAAAGAATACAGCAGACTTATTGTTATACGTCCACAGTGTTCATGAGTAGAATGCTTCCTCCACTCTTGTCAGCAGCGATAGATTGACTGCTATGTTTTTCTATATATATAACTATGAGTAGTTAGGGTGCCAAATAAAGCAATTAGAATGGCTAGAGTAGTTTCTGCTGGCTGTTAGGAGTCCGCATTTAGTGAAGCCACTGCTGTGACTTAGAGGAGTAGAAGGTACCGAGGTCAAAAAATAATAAAATTCTGCATAGCAGCCAGTAAGGCATGTATTATATATGTAAGGCAGAGCATTGCACTTTCCACTGTAACAGACCAAGAGGTAGTGGGTAGCTGCCACAGTGATACACGAAGACACCTTAATTGTGGATTATGAGCTCACCCACTGTTTGACGCACATGACTCAAGTTCGACTCCCATGGTGGTTAAAACCCCTGTCCCTGGTTACACATTTGTGAGCATATCTAATACAAGCTCTTTTTAAAGCATGGCTGCTTCCTTCCAGAATCAGCACCACTCTTGTCCATAGGTTGTATCTGATATTTCTTCTCAGCTCTATAGAAGTGAAAAGGGCTGAGTTGCAGTATCACACACAACTTGGTAACCGTTTTGCACTTGTCTCTGAGAAAAAGCAACTATGTAGTTATAATCCTTATTTGTTTGCAGTCATAGAATTTTACATACTATAATATTAATGCATTTCAACAGTACAATAGAGTATGCTATAGAAGTTTGCTGTTACTGTAATGTTGTTGTTTTTTTTTTTGCTGTTGGGGGCTAATCACACTTTTTTTGCTGCAGTTTCACATACAGACTTTGTAAGTGTGTCCTGGCCCGACCACGAGTCTCCGTACCCACGCTCTGAGCATCATATGTGTATTATGCCCGGAATTCGGGTCCAGAGACCTGTGATAATGTCAGGACAAACTTACAAAGTCTGTATGTGAAACTGGTGCAGAAAATGACCATGTAGTTAGCCCCTTATTCTCAAAATGTATCTTGTTGAGCATTACAGTAATTGCAGAGATCCATTGTGTGATTGGGATAAAGTATAATATTTATCGAAGGTGAATCATAATAGTTCTTGTTTATGTCTACTAAATTCGGCCTGACAATTGCTGGTACTGGGCTCCATTGATCATAAAGTACAGTAGGATGAAGACAAAGGAATTATTTATACTCCTGTTACTGCTAAGCTCTGAGGGGCAGATTTATCAATACTGTTCTATAGAAAGGTTCTGGCGTACAAACAGCACTCTCAAAAATATCTCAGCTGTTTAATAAATATGCTATAAGTCACCTGCAACAATTTCCAGGAACCTTTTGCACTAGTTTTTAATTTATGGCAGTGTGATTAATTCAGCCAGAGTCTATATAAAACGGCCTCTGTGTAATCCGGAGCTCTTGCTGTTCTAGCTTATAAAGTATTTATTCACTTTAAGATTTGTAAGTTAACTTGTAGTCCTTCACTGTGAATTAGGAGGAGCATAATGTACACAGTGTAGTTGGACTAGTCCAAAGGATAAACGTTCTAGAATAAAAAGGCTGCTAAGTACACATCCACTAATAAAAATAAGTAAGAATACACGTGTCCCCAATAATAAAGTCTCTGCAGTTCTGGCTTTCCATTGTCATTATTATGCGGTACTAGCAGGCCCCGTTGATGAATCTGGTGTAGACTAAAATCAGTGGCAGGCTAGAGAGGGCATTTGTTTTTAGGCACTAAAAAAGTGGTAGAAAATGTTAAGAAATGATTCACCTCACCGTTTCTATGCAAATAATCATTTCACTCACTAAGGCCAAATGCGCATGGCCGGATACAAAATGTACCCTATCCCTGGCCGGTGACCTCAGCGTACCTATCCGCAGTTGTCTTTTCTGTATTGCGGATGTGCCAGTCGGCGCACGTGTGCAGTGCAGAAAATGCCATGCTGTCGCTAGCCGATGACTTGGAATCCGCGAGCCTTCCATAATGACATTGCAAAAGGGCCGCGATTCGGATGGCTTCCATTGACTTCAGTGGAAGCCAGCCGTGTGGAATCCACACTGGAATAGGATATGCTGCGATTTTCCTTCTGCGAGCAGCAAAAAGGAATTAATTTCCCCTCTTGTACATTGAAAAGGGATTTTCCTTAGCATGTCTATGGGCAGTATTTGCTGCAGAATCCAGAGGCAGACGCCCACTCCGGATTCCACAATGCTAATACGCCCGTATGCATTAGGCATAAGATACGCAGATAAACAACCTTATTTTGCTACCAAAAACAAAAAGTCTTTGAAATAAAAGAAAAAATACATTTAAGTTTGCATCTGTAGTGTTATTTTCCTGTTTGTATTTGTTGATCTTGCTATAGGAAATAAGCTGAATAAGTTAAATACCGCTTTGCTTGGCTCTGTCCAGTGTTTAAGGGAAGGGTTACTTTTAAACATCTGAATGTGTTGTCAAAAGAATGTCATTGTTGTCCTTCTGTGAGTTGAAATACCCACTAAATGTTACAAAGAGTGGGCTGCCATTCTCTTCCAAGGGCCCTCCTTCTTCCGCTGCACTGTAGCTCTGTTTTCTTAGGATCTCCAAGATGTTGCTGAGTTTCTAAAATTAATTACATTTTTGTGTTCCATAATTTTTATTGGTTTTCACTATGAATACAGACATTAAAGTCAGAGACAGCAATGATGCAGTTAATACGTTGAAGAAGAAAAGCTTGAAATAGCAAAATGTTATGATAACGTTAAAAGAAACCACAGAATCTGCATTGAGAATGCTGTATACATTTAGTGAGCAATACATAAAATAGTGTCTTTGTTAACCAACAGTAGACATAAGACAAAGGTAAGAAAAGAGAAAAAAAGGGTGGTAGGGGAAATATGTATAGTAGCATCCTCACATTTAGGCTGCCTGCAGATGGCCGGGTCGGATTCCGCTGCAAGATCCAACCCACGCCCCTGCAGTGAGCAGTGCGGCTCATTTTCTTCCGCGTCTGCTCCTCTCTGTGATGTGTCGGCTGCCGCCCATTCGGCACATGTGCAGAGCGGAGTCGGCACATCGAGAGTGACATTTCTTTGCGGGCCTCTCCGAGATCCGCAAAGAAATAGACCAGGCCACGATATGTTTTCTGCGTGTGTTTTCACGCAGACAAATCACGGGTATCTGCATAGGATTGCGTTTTGTAATGCAATCCTATGCAAGTGGGCACGGGCGTAAATTCTGTGGGAAATCCCACCGCAGAATTTCCGCCTGTGTGCACGGGGCCAAATTTATAGTTCAAAATTAAAGGACATTTCCTGTGCATGCTGATTAAACTTGTGTAAAGATAAAATATCACCTTAACCCCTTAGTGACGGCTCCATTGCCTTTTTACGTCCTAGCTAATTGGCCTTTAATCCCTAGGGACATAAAAACATGCTTCCTCTGAGGATTAAAGCCACATGGCTGAGGACATTATAGCTCCATGCTGTCAGTTCCCAGAGGTAGCCAACAACCTGCAGCTGTCACAAGGGGCTGCAGGAACCCCCCCTGGTAATGCGATCAGTACTAGTATAGCGCCGAACACAATAAAGTAAATAAAAAGTGAAAAAAGTTAGAACTTCAGCTCCCCTCACAGATCTCATCCATGAGAAGCGGTGAAACTACTTGCCCCCATCCTCCGCGATGTCCCACGATGATCTGGTTCGATAGAATGTTCTGCCGTCTTCTGCACATGCGCGCCAAAGGAAGTATGGTGACGTATTTCCAGAAGACCGGATTGTTGAGGGACATCTGGAATCTCCTGGCTCCCGGCTACTGAAGGCAGCCAGGAAGCAGGACATGTCACTGAGGACAATGGATAGCAGCGATCACAGAAAAGTTAAAAAAAAAATTAAATATAAAGTTTCACCTTCACTCATGGATCAGATCCATGAGGGTAGGTGAAAACACTCACCCCCAACCTCTGCAGTGTCCCACAGCAATATGGATCACGGATAATGGCGATCACGTAAAAGTTAAACACAGTTAAAGTGTAATGGTCCTTTCGGTTTGGGCCCCGTTGTGCAGCCAGACATAATATTAGGGCCACAATGGATATGTTTCTGAACAAAGGATAAACGGGCACTTCACTGTGACAGAAGGCTCCAATTCTAAAAGTTAGTCTCTGGGAAGAACCTGAACACTTAAAATGTAACTTTTATTGATATAAATAGTAATAATAATAATATTTATATCAATAAAATGTACATTTTAAGTGTTCAGGTTCTTCCCAAGGAGAACCCCCCCCCCCCCCCTTCCCGTTTTGGGGTGAAAGTCTCCAATCATATATATGCTGTACAAAAAGAACTGTTTTTAAAATGACATAATTGCCAAAAAAAATGAAAATCATAATTTTTCCTTCTGCTTGACCTAAATTCATTCCAAACGGTGGGGTCAAAATATGCAGATGAATTCGTTAAGGGGTCTATTTTTCAAAATGAGGTCATTTTTTGGGGTTCTCCATCATTTTGGACACTCAAGTGCTCTACAAGTGTGCTATGGGGCATAAATCACCTTCAAGCAAAATGTCTGTTCTGAAAGTTACCGGCTGCTCCTTTTGTTTTGGGCCCTGTTGTGCATAAAGACGTAAGATTAGGGCCACAATGTATATGTTTCTGAACACTGGACAAACAGGGGTATCCATTTTGAGGTGTAAATGCTCATTTTCATGTGAACTATAGAAAAAAAAAAGTCTTTAAAATGACATATTTGCAAAAATATGAGATTTTATTTTTTCTCTTCTAAATTGCATTCATTCCTGAAAATAAACTGTGGGGTCAAAATACTCCTGACACCCCTCAGTGAATACATTAAGGGGTGTAGTTTTTAAAATGGGGTCATTTGTATGGGTATTTTTCATTCTGACACCTATGAGCCTCTGTAATCTTGGCTTGGTGTAGGAAAACAATGTGTTCATCAAAATGTTGATGAGTAATTTTCAATTTGTACGTCTCCTAAATGGTTAAAAAAGAAAAAATGTTTTTCAAATCTGCGCACAGAATAAAGTGAACAGATGGAAATATATATCTTATAAAAATTTTGTACAGTATGTTTGCACATATTTGAGATATTACAGTTGAAAATGCGAAAAAAATAAAAATATTTTCTAAAATTTTCCCAATTTTGGAACTTTTCATAAATATACACAAATGCTATGGGTCTATTTTTACCACCCAAGGCCGCCTGCACATGAGCGGAAATTCCGCGGCGGGATTTCCCGCGAAATTTCCGCCGCTGGAAGCCTGCATAGGATTGCGTTAACAAACGCAATCCTATGCAGACGGCCACGATTTGGCCGCGCGAAATCTCGCGCAGCAAACAAATCGCGGCATGCTCTGAGCCTCGCACAGAAATGTCACTCACCCGCCGCCGGCTCCAGTCTGCGCATGCGCCGGCTGCCCAGCAAGCCGGCACATCAAACAGTCAGAGCCGCAGGCGCGGGTGAGTACGGCTGGTCCCTGCAGGCGCTCGGGTTGGGTCCCGCGGCGAGAATCCTCGCCGCCGGATCCGACCAGCCTGTCTGCAGGCGGCCTAAATGAAGTACAATATGTTGCAAAAAACAATGTCAGAATCACTTGGATATGCAAAACCTTTACAGAGTTATTCTATGTTAAGTGACACATCAGATTTCCAAAATTTGGCTCTGGCACTAAGGAGCAGACAGGCTTCGTCACTAAGGGGTTAAACTGGAGCTGCATTTTTGTTACCAATTAAAAGATATCATATCTACAAGATTACTTGGTTTCGCTTGCTGAGAATAATCACATTTTACAGAGACTGGTCACTGTACTGAAAAAGTGAATGTATCATAAGATAATGGCCTATTTTTCAAATCAAGTTTTTGTGTTAAATATTTTACAAATATTTTGGTGGTATATTATGATTTTATAGGTCATTTTCCATGTAAAAAAATCTTAGGATCTTGCAGTTTTCACACTGACAACTAAGCTTCACAATTGTCTGACACTTTCTGTTCTTTAGAGAAAACATTTCAGCACAGACAGGATTACAATGAAAGTTACCACATATATATAGATAACACAAGATCCACTACTCACAAATGGTGATAATCACAGCTCACCTCCTCCACTCCCACTGTGACTTGATGAGTCATCTCCAGACACCCGTTTCTTATGCTCATATAGCTGCGGTAAAACAGATCTCTGAAACATGACTGGGAGTGTAGGCCAAAGCCAAAGTCGGGTAATGGTTATTTTTTCTTTCTGGAGAAGTCTCTAGTCTTGGCTTATATTGCCAATAATGTTACAAGGCCATTAAGAGGTCAGACATTGACTTGTAGGAAAGCTACCTTCTAATAGATGTCACTGCAAAGCGATTGTATTTGTCAAGCAAATTTCCCAGAAGAGTAATGCATCTCTGTTACCATGCGGTGGTTGCTGGTCCTCCCGGGGTGGCGGGGTGCGGGATCCCGCAGTCGGGGCACGTTCCCCCGGCTTGTCTGGGGGTGCCTGGCCGGCGTGGGCGGCGTGGTACTGGTGGCGTGCACACCTGTGAGTGCAGCTGCCGTGCACAAGACCTCTTTTATTATGTTCTGTTGGGAGTTGGGTGTCTCCCTCACTCCGCCCTTGGGCGGAGGCTTTTGTTTAAAAGTCGGGCAAAGACTGGCAATCACTGCCAGTTATTGGTTTCCCTCAGTGTGCTAGCTAGTCTGCCTCTGTTGGTCTCCTGCTTCTGTCATCTTTTCTGCTATACTTTGCTATTATCCGCCAGGTTTTTCCATCTGCCTCAGTTCTGCTTAGTATTTTTCGTGTTGGTTATTTACATGTGCCTTTTCTGTTTGTATTCTACCCTTTCCATCCAGGTACGCCAGCGTCCCTTTTTCGGTCCCTGGTGAGAGTAGGGACCGTCGCCAAGTTGCTCGCCTGGGGTTAGCCAGATGTGGAGGCAAGTTGGCAGGGACAGGGGTTGTGGGTGAGATCTAGGGCACCCGGGCTGGCGTATCAAGGGTAGTATACTGTAACAATCTCCTTTTAAGTTACCGCATGTCAACTAGGCGGTCTCCACAAGGAGAAACTATACACCTCCTGACTCACATCATAGGCTTCTCATCCAGAAAGCTAGAAATTTACTTTACATTGATAAGGGGCAAAACCCCCAGAACAACCTGTTTGTACCTGGTTATCTTTTTCCTTCTAGAGAAGATTCTAGTTGTGGCTTATTTTCCCAGTCATGTTTAAGGGCTGTTAAGAGGTCGGACATTGACTTTTAGGCACTGCAGAGATGCCGTACCATCTCCCATTTGGATCTCACGCTATCCTTACTGCTAGGAGGCAACAAATCCAATCGTTCTTTGCTCTGGACTATCCTTTTGATCCTGTCTGATGTCCAATGGGGATAACCCTGTTGTGTCAACCAAATGCATATATGACATACCTTCTCTGCTGCTTACAGTTGTTTAGTGGCACATGAGCATGGCAATGAACATATTCATGATGGCTAATAATGCTTTAGCAAACAGGCATTCAAATGTCTTCCAATGTTTCTTAGGGGAAATTTGACATATTTTTGTGTGCTATAGTGTTGAAAAAATAAATAGTGCTGTTTGTTGTGGCAATTGAAGGAGAATACTTTTCAACAAAGGCATTCTGGATCCTTGGGATTAATACCTTCCATCCAAACTGTTTACATCACTGTAGTGACCTAATTGTACATTACTGATATTGTGTGGTGTTGATTCATTTCCTTCTTGTTTTTATATAGTTTCTTTGTGTCTTATGGCAAGTTATATTGGCTTGATGTTTTATGCAAATATTTCTAATCATGTGACCTGAGGGAGGTGTGTCCGATGTTGGATACAAATACCTCCTCCTGTCAGATACTGTATGTAGTCATGATTAAAGGTGCGTAGTCTGAAATGCATTGACACTGTTTTGGTCATCCTGGTGGTCTTCTTACTCAGAGCTATGTGGACATCATATATCATGAAGCTTGTATGCTGAATTTAATAAAGAATTGATATTTTATTCACATATTGTGCCGGATTCTTTTTTCTGTTTGCATTCCTTGGAGGTTTGGACACGGCTCATATCTCCTGTCTGAACTGTGGTGTTTTCTCATGTGGGTATATCCCTCCTAGTAATACATGCTGGATGTGAGGCCTGTCTGTCCCAAATGCTGCTAAATGTATCAGCACAGTTTCATCCTGGTACAAATGTTCTCCTCCTGAAGCCCATGAGGGATCTCTCTTCCATTTGTGCTGACAGATAATGATGATGAGGTGTATGAGATTCATCTGCTCTGTAGAAACTGCTGTGGATACTCTCCTTATAAATAACCTGATTTGTTTACCTTCCTTGGGCTGGGTCCACATGGGGGCTGATTTCCAACCGAAATACTATTAACTTTTCATCAGCTAAAATAGTATCTGATATTCCTCATATGAGAATGACTGAATTGGATAGTTCTACATATTCTCAGCATTTTATCTTAATATAACTAAAGTCGCATTTGTGCATAAAGATATATTGTTGCTATGACAACACATCACATAAACTAATAGACTGTTGCTCTCTGTCTCGAGTCTTCAGTAAGGCAAACAACTCCCCTCCCCCCCCCCCCCCCCACAATTTTTAATTTTCGGAAGCCTTTTTTCTGCTCTACTAAATATAATTTGCACAAAGAAAGTTCCTAGTGTATTCTTTGCCATCAGCTGGCATAACCACACTGGGCATTGGAACAACTAATCAAATGGGACTCGTAGGCCAAAGAAGTAAAGATAAGACAAAGTTCCTAGCATGAAACCGTAATAGGCCTGTCATGTTACAATGTTCTAGAAAAGGGAAGGTTATTTCAGTAAAGCGACTGCTGCCTTTCAGCATGCCCAGGGATGCAGAGCACTAACTGCAGTAGTGAAGAGATACCCCTGTGTCAGCAACGTGTCCGGCGGAAAGATCAGGTCTTGTCCTGTTAACAAGGTCTTGTATGTACCAGTTTGCAGTTTTAAGGCATAAATTCTCATGTTTTTAACTGATTTCCCATGAGTTTTACATATGTCTACAATGTCACCAGTAGATGTGTTAGTCCAGTATATACATTACTGTAATGTTGTCTCCATTTGTTGCATGGCATGATTTGATAGGCTACATCTCTAAGCATGTATGTAGTTTAGTAAGAACTAGAGTCACAAGTTGGAGACCACTGCTTAGTTTAGTTGCATCGTCACTGATTTGATTAAATGACATGATGAACAGTGTGATATAGTACTAAACCAGAGGGCAAATAACATCTGAATGGCCTTCTTTGTTATACAAATAACACTGATGAACAAGAAATTACATTATTTCATTTCCATTGCCACTCACAAATTGATCCTACAAGAGTGGATCTCTATGAGTCCACCCTCTCGACGTCTATTTTTGTGTAAATTATCTTTTATGATCTGGATAGACTGCATAGAAGCATGTCTCCATAAAGAGCAAAAGGTCTGGATGTTTTTCACAGTATGCACACCTTTAAATACACCCTACCGCTCAGGATATGATGCAAATTACATTCCTGTTTCCAATACACCAACTGGTTTCTGGCAAGTCCGCTAAAACAGATTGTACTGATATGCCTTGACTGACCAAGATTCTAACAACCAAAAACTATGACAATGGAAAATCTATATCTTTAGGGACATGCCTGCAAGTGTAACTCAAGATCTGTGCATCCTCCTGCTCCACCCTCCCTTTGCTCTCCACCCTACCCGCCCCTCCCAGCTGTAATGGGAGACTACCTCTATCACTTGTCAGTGAAACCACTCTAGACTTCCATTGTGCAAACAGATACCACCAGAGATGTAAGCCTATCATTTTTATGGACTAACCTTTCCACACTCCCAAGAGTCCCTTAATCCCCTTGACTGCCCTCTGGCCAACCAGCCATGCCACTTTTCTCGACAGAAATCAAACATGTTCTTTGAATACTCCAATGTGGAAGCTGACTGGTTGTATTCAACAGCACTCTCCCTTCTCCTCTTCTTTCTCCATCCTCCCCCTTCCCATATTATTTTGGTTCCTATTAGAACCTGGTTATGTACTGTTACAAAGTTTGAATAGAAACCGTTAATTAAAAAAAAGTACTAAACCAGGGAAATTCAATAAACGGGATTAAAACACTATTCATTTTTTCCTGTAGAAGATTGACGAATTCTTATTTTATAATGTACTGTTTATTGAAATGTGGGCCCCTTGAGCTGATCTATAGGATCACTGTAGAATAGTTGTAATCTGATTTATTTTGCCTGATACTAGGCATGCACTGCTTTTGACACCATTATTTATGCACTGTTGCTGGATTTATATTTTTTGGACTCAAAAGTGGTTAGAATCATATGGCCATTATAATAGGGAGATATAATATGTATATACGGTATGTATAATCCGCTCTATTTCTATTATAATGGCCATATCATTGTAGCTATAATGACCCTATATTATGTATAATCATAGTGCCCCCATCAATCCTGAGAATAGGAGTTTTTTCTCCCATTTTTTGGAGAAGCAGCACTCTATACTCTATTAGAGATAAAGAAACAGGCAATTACATTCTCCTAGCTTTTTCCATATCTCCCATTCAGTATGCTAGAAGGTTCACAAATACTGCAAGGAGAAATACCAGCTCACCAGCATTACTGGATGCTCATTGCTTCTGTGTGCATAGCCCACTCTCCAGCTGTGCTCTCTAAACTGAGAAAACAATGGATGAATGTCCAGAAAATTGAGAAAATTATTTATGGTTTTTTATACAGCATTAAAATCTACTATTACAAGATGCACAAGTTCCTATTTTTTCTGATGCACAGACATTGTGACCTTTTTCTTGCCATAATTAATTTATTTAATTTAAGTAGTACTATATTGCAACCCCAGAAGAACACAGAGTTGTGCAGGCCAAATAAATCTCCTGCACAGACACACAAACACATGATTAACATAAAATACATTTCAGTAAAATGGGATGCTATTGTCCTAATTGGGACACTTTGTGAGGGATAAATTCAAAAGACTTTAAGCACCACAATCTTGCTATAAGATCATTGGTCTTTGATATAAGATCACAGTTAATTGAAAAATCCTTCAAGTTTAACAAAACTGCTGCTGCAGGATTTTGAAGGATGCTGCTGACCATATACTGCATTTCCTGAAGGCTGCACCATAGAATGGTAGAGTTGGAAGGGTCATCGGCTCCAACCCCCTGCTCAGTGCAGGATTCACTAAATCATCCCAGACAGATGTTTGTCCAGCCTGTGTTTAAACACTTTCATTGAAGGAGAACTCACCACCTCCCGTCGTAACCTGTTCCACTCGTTAATTACTCTCACTGTCAGAAAGTTTTTTCTAATATCTAATTTGTGTCTGCTCCCTTTCAGTTTCCTGCCATTGCTTTTTGTCTTTCCTTGTAGAAATGAGAATAGGGCTGATCCTTCTGCACTGTGACAGCCCTTCTGACTCTTCACCGTCCTGGTAGCTCTTCTCTGAACTTTTCTGATACCTTTGGGACTTTTCATTTATTATATTAACAGTTTTAACATGCAATTGTGCAGCATGTCTGTGTTTTTACCCCCATTGAATTCTGGCAAGAAGAGAAACCTCAACAGAGAAAACTTGTGAGAAAACATTCACACGCTGTATAGCAGTTCTGACTAGTCAGTTCATTTTACACTAAACCAGACACGCCTGATGTTGTGCACTTTCATGCAGTGTTTCTCTGTTCAGTGCAGAGAGACGTTTGGTGACAAAACTGATGCCACCAGACAGCACACTGACCCCATCAGAAAGTATGGGATGAGCTTTGTCATTAGTTTTCCTCTGATGTTTTTGTACTACACACAAAAAAAACTGGAGAGCTAGATGTGCAGTGGTGCCCTATGTTAGTAATAGCAACTTACAGAATAATATCTCCATGTTCAGAGTCGATGAACAATGAACTCTGAACCTGTTCAGCCTCCACTTTTGCAAGGTTTTCAAAATGGATCTCTTTATATTGATAACACTATGTAAGGAGCTACGTGAGAGGACTTGGCCACAGAGAGTCTGATTTCCCGATGTGCCTCTGTTCTGAACCTAATTGTTGTAAATACTTACTGACTGAGGAGTGCATATAGATGCATCCTCCTCTCACCATGCAGGTAGCTGACTACCAAATGGAGGAGCCAATAACACCTGTGCAGGACACCAATAAGACAACCACTCACACTGCCTCCTGATAATGAGGGGGGTGGATGCTCATTATCAAGAGGCAGTGTGAGTGGTTGTTTTATTGGTGTCCTGCACAGGTGTTATTGGCTCCTCCATTTGGTAGTCAGCTACCTGCATGGTGAGAGGAGGATGCATTTATATACACTCCTCAGTCAGTAAGTAACGGCCATTTTCTGTGATTGTTTTTAATTTTTTATTTCCCCTTCTGTGATGTAATTGTTGTCAATAGTATGAGAATTCAGATATTTGCAGCAATTTGCAATTTATTAAATGCAAAGGATTATCGCTTTATAATGAGGAATGATATTCCACTGGTTGTATTTATAGACTGGGACTTGATATCCATCTGTCTGCGTTCTAGACAAACTTCATAAATGCTGTTTTAAGAAAACTGTATTTCACTGTTGGTCTATTGCACTTATGAAAACACCATCATCTATGTACAGACAAATGCATGACAAGTTATTAATCAATGGATATAACAAAGTAGCTGACAAGACAATTGTTCAAAATCATGAATTCACAATCTGCTTTATTTCAAAGTCAAAGCAAGTGTCAATCGTGAAGTGTTTGCAAAGAGGAGGAAATGACTTTTTATAGGAAAATAATGCAGATATTGCAGAAATCCCCTCATTAATGTGCATGCTTCTATGAGCGGATATTCATTAGAAGAACAGGTTTTCTTTCTGCTTAGAAACATGCTTGAAAAGAGGCATACAGGGGCCTAGGGCTGATGTGTGTGCCAAGTATAATACTTTATATGGGTCTTTTCAGATGGTGGTAACACATTTTATGTAAATATACCATTTAACATACATTTGTAAACTTTTGTAATAGTACAATTCTTTGTTTCCCCTCCAATTATCAGTAGAATACACCTGGTTTATCCCTGAAGAGCTTACCGTAAGTATCTCTACTCTTGTATTCACCGGCCCATCCTTATTCTTAAGTGAAAGAGGATTATTAAGATGTCAACTCTTTCCTACACCATTTTAAAGCACATAAGATTATGTAAACTATCCATTAGCCCCCTTAATGTTTTTCACTATTCTTAGATAGGCCATCAATATTTCATCAGTGGGGCTACAACTCCCAGCGACCCCCAGATGACTGGCCACAGCTGCAACGGGTGCCGTCTCTTTCATGTTTCCCAGGCACAGGGCTGTCCATACGGTTGGGGCTCAGCCAGTTACTCATGGCTGTGTTTGTGGCTCATGCTGCCTCAGGCTCTTAGTCTGAATACTCCCCGATATTATGATTGGCTAATACCACCACACCAGTGGATGAATAATACCTCTATACTAGATGTGAATAAAACACTACATGAACCAATATATCCACCATACTATACATGTCTAGCATACCAGA
Source organism: Eleutherodactylus coqui (assembly GCF_035609145.1). Lineage (NCBI taxonomy): Eukaryota > Metazoa > Chordata > Amphibia > Anura > Eleutherodactylidae > Eleutherodactylus > Eleutherodactylus coqui. The sequence goes on along the minus strand of NC_089838.1, from coordinate 228,007,636 downwards.
GATTTCAAAACCAGAGAGTCCTTCGAAGGGTGATATTTGAGCAGCAGGGTTTTGGCAAAATAGGAGTGGGCTTTCTGAGGAGGTGTGGCTTATATAAAAGCATGGGGCTAAATATATTCAGAGCCCCTACAATAATTTCAGAACCCAGACCAGACCCATAACTTTATTCAGCCCTCAAATAAGCCCAAAAAATTATATTCAGACCCCAGACCAGATAATATACTTCATCTCTTCGCTCATGGCAATCATCCAGCTCTGGTCACTACTGCAATGGGTCTTGCTACCGTCCAGCATCAAGATGTTGTTGCACCTGCACACGCTGGTTGCTGGTTGACGTCAGTGCAGTATTTACAAGAGCAGCGCGGAGGGCAAGTATACAGGCCACTACTCGACTAATCCAATAGATAATGGCTGATTTTGTTTCTTTGCTGTGTCTGTGGCTTATATTTAGCCTCCCTCCCAGTAACAGGTAGAAATGTTTTATATCACAGGGTGACTGGGAGGCTAATAATAGGGTCACTCATTGTGAAACCAGGTGAGTTGACATGTCTGCCATATTAAGACTGAATACAGCAATCATATAATGGTGATATACTGGTCTAATTTACACATCTGTATATTTTGTCCATGTGCAGTCCATGTTTGCAATAGATTGCATGCGAACAGTAGAGTGGGCTTTTTCACACAAGCAATTCTTTTTTCATGTACCCATGTAAAACAAAAAATTACAGCATGTCCTAGTCATGCCTGTATCACAATCAAGAGTAGGACATGCGATGTCCGCTAGCTGCAGGGCTCAGACAGCACATAGATGTGTATCCACATGCTGTCCAGTGCAAGTTAAACCCTCTGGAAGTGTGAATTGGCCCTTACTGCTGCTGAAGCAGTCAGCACTCTCTTCTAACTGCAGAGGAGAGGGAGAAGCATTGCCTACTTTTCTTTCTGCTATGCTGCCTATTGGGTACCCCCATTCCCTGGAAAAGATGCCGCTTTTAATGGGAAATCCAGTAGAAATCAGGAGAATGGTTGTTTTAAAAGAAAAAAAGGTAATTTTTTATGACTAGCGGCTGGCAACCTCCCACAAGGCACCATTTTAGCCACTGGACTTCCAGTGCCTTGTAATAAATATGGCCCTGCTGGCACTGCAGCTTAGTCTCATTCACTTGTATTAGTGTCGGGAGTTGGAAAAAGATATCAATATTTGTGGTAATGTGCTTATGTAACAAGGAGCCCTGATATCTGGCTTAGGGTTTGCCCGGTGATCTGGGATGACGTTGGTAGCTTGGGGGCTCAGGGGATAGCTGACATAGGGTCCCGAAGCCAACATATATGCTTTGTGTAACAAACGTTTTAATGAAAACAGATAAACAGTTTGAGTCCCATTCCAGGGTCCCTAATTACTGTGCACCAGCTATTGCTAAGGATCTGCGTTACCTGTATGGTGTTAAAAGTCTTGTACCCACATGCCAGACTTCTCAAAATCCTTACCTGGTTACTGGGGCTACAAGTCCTTGTTTTCTCAAACCAACAGTTGTAGCTGGGAGGAGGGGAGCAAATAGGGAGGCAGCAGTGTTTAGAGCTTTTCCTAAGCAAAGCCCCTTCTCTCTGCCGAGTCTAAGCCTGAAGGATGGTCACTGCTTCCCCTGTTGCACAGGGACTATCTCCAGCTCCTCACTTCTGCACACACTCTCTTCCTGTCTCGTTCCTGCTCAGAGACCTGCTCCTCGTTCCTGCTCCCTCTTAAAGCCATAGTTCTATAACACAGTCAAATTTCACATAAAACAGTTATGGTAACCTTACCCCTTACAGATGCACCATGGGATTGCTAGCATAGAGAAACTGAAAACAGAGAAATCTCAGTACCGTGATGGTGCCTGATACGTATCCGACAAGGTGTTGCACTGCACAGAAGTGACTGCAGTATACATGGGAGACATCCATGGTGTGTCAGACAATCAGGTGAAGAATGTAGTGATAGAAAAATGTGTTGTATGGGCGTATGCAATTTTGATCCGTGAAAAACGCACCATTTTCACTGCGTGTATATGTGCATTTTTGGTGCATATGGGCATTTATGTACATGTTGCATCCATATTCACTACATTTTTTTACAGTCCCATAGGCTTTTCTGGATGATTTTGGACCAAAATAGGACATGTTGTAATTTCATTTCCATGCATAAAAAATGCACATCTGAATACACCAGTTTAATTCAATCCGTATTAAGTCTATATTCAGTCAATAAATAATACGGACTGAGAACACACCCATGTGATTGGACTGTGACTGGAGATACATTTTATGGCAATAAACAGTGGATAAGGAATACCCATACTGAAGGTATTGACTGATCTCATTTCAAGGCAACAACTGAATATCAATATTAACTATTCTGGTTACATTTCAATTCAGTCATGACAATTGTTTACTCAATATATCCAAAAAAGCCTAAAACTATGTTCCTATATTTTAATGATGCATGACAAAGTAGTTAGTAAAAGAGAAAAGGGATAGTTGTACAATATATTTGGTGATCGCTAGAGATGAGCGAGCGTACTTGGTAAGGACAGATACTCGAGCGAGTATCGTCATTACCGAGTACCTGCCTGCTCGCCCGCAAAGATTCAGGTGTCACAGGGGGCTGTGAGCGGAGGGGGAGAACGGGAGGGAGATCTTTCTCTCCCCCCCCCCCAACCCCCCGCTCCCTCCTGCTCACTCCCGTAACACAGTGCTCACCCACGCCGGCACCCGAATCTTTGCGGGTGAGCAGGCATGTACTCGGTAAGGACAATACTCGCTCGAGTATCTGTCCTTACGGAGTATGCTCGCTCATCTCTAGTGATAGTTCATAAACATATCAACAGAGACAACCCAACTGTTTGACTAATGCTGCTTTTACATGGGTCGAAAATCTGACGATTCTTTGCCTGGGCGAATAAAATGGTGATGTGATCCGTAGATCGTCCACACTCATTGAGAATTGTGCAGTTTTGTGCCCTAATCATTCAGGGTTACACATTCCTATGTGAAACACTGAACAATTAGTGTTTAAACTGCATGAGAAGTGCCCGAGCTGGCACTGATTTTTATGCCGGCTGAAACTAAACGATTTTCATTCGTCGTTCAGTCTTTGGCTGCGTTTAAACTGAATGATCATTCAGTGTCGCTCATTTGATACTGATATTCAGATACTGAATATGTTTTATGTGCTTTGTCTCTGTTATTCCACTACTGCTGGCAGATAGACTACAGTAGCTTGATGTGTATGAAAAGTGCTGCACTGTGCCAGAAATATAATGTATACTTATCTCTACATCCGGACATAAATTCTTGCCTTAGCTCTTGCAGTTCATGTTCTGCTCTACCGAGGTCTTTTATTCCTAGATTCACAGATTTCACTATATTTTCAGATCCCCTAGTCAGTATTTTAAATGTGTCATTTTTTAATTTCTTCCTCGGTATTATATGCTATACCAATGCAGAGAAGGTGTTCCATCAGGAAAGTGTCCTATCTCAGAGAGTAATGGCGGTATACAGGCAACAACATTTAGTTGTTTTACATAAACTCTGGAATCCATATTTAAGAATGAATAGTTGAAAGAAAATGAATGTTTTAAAGGGGACTGGTCAGCAGGGGTCCCTAGCTATTCTGTTGTATTCTCTATACAAGGCTTTATTGGCTCTAAACGCAGCATAAAGTTAATAAAGTGACACATTTGTATACTAATAGCTATAGGACGTAACTTCGTAAACCTGTGCTTTATGTCATTGAGACCCTTTGATGTAAAACAGATTAAGCAGACAGGCTCTAGACTTTAAAAAAAACTGTCCTAGGCACCTTTGGCTCTTAAACTAAAAAATTTAGGAGCCAAATACATTTTTTGGTTGCCAAATTTAAATGCATATATAATTTTAACGTTACATGAGACCTAAATATGCAGTACTGTCAACAAGAAGTGGAGATAGTTTGGTTAGTTAAGTATATTAGAGGGAATTTTTAAAATATTTTTGGAGTGCTTTTTAAATCCCTCCAGAATCACCATGTGACAGACATTTTTTATGTGGATTTTTTTTATTAACTCTTTATTTAAAGAAGAATGACATTATAGGTAAAAAAGTTTTAAACATGCATGTAAACTCTGAGTTCTAAGCATAACATAAATACGATAGGATCTGAACAGCCAAAGCAATAACAATAGTCTTTTATAAGGTAGAAAAGGAAGGAGGCAGGGCTGGGATAGGTATGAGGGGGGAACCAGTAAAAGAGGGAGGAGGAGGGGATAGTGTGGGGGTGAAGGCATCTGAATCGTGAAGGACTCTTAAGTTATAAAGAACATCCGTAATTCAATAGAAAAGGTAGAAGTGGAGGATATACAGAGAAGTACTGTGGTCATTATAGCACTAGTAGGACCTGGGGGGAAAAGATTCATCTAGAAGTTACAGTTTCAAAACCGACCATGGTGCCCAGAGAGTATCAAAACTCAGATGTTGTCTCTTGGTCCAGCTAATTTGCTCTTCATGCCATTTATTTTATTTTGCTTTATTTATCCACTCAGAGATACTGGGAGTATCTGGAGTCAGCCATTTTAAAGGGATGAGCATCTTTGCCTCAGCTATTAAAAAAGTGCAAAGGACATCTTTAGAGGGGTGAGAATATGCGTTTAGGGTCGGAAATCACTACTATCTTAGCTGTGAGTGCAAAGTCTAGACAGTAGGGCTGTATTTCTGAGCAGTGCCACCAATTATTCAAGGGAGATCCTTTCTGAGACTCACATCGCCAACATGAATCGGATATAGAGCGGACAGCGCCTTGATTAGTTCTCTGATTCCTGTTATATTCACTTTAATCCTCTCAGTATCCACCCAAGATGGAGAGACGCATATAAATGTAAACAAAAAGACCCCCAAAGAATTGGGGTAAGATAAGGTTAGAATGTTACAGTTAAAGAGGTCTTTGACTAGCTAAGAATCACTTGATTGCTATATTGACATGCTTGAAAAGGGCCACTAGTTGGCCGAAACGCGTTTCACAGGACGAGGAACCTCTTTGTTAGAGGTTGGGACTTTGTATAGCTGTTGCATTAACTTTTTTATGAATGACTAATATTAATGGAATAAAAGAGATTTGGAGAATATTTCCATCTGACATTCACTGGAGATTTTTGTAAGTGATTCTGGCTATTAGGGGAAGGAGGTGTCCCCATGGAGTACAGTCCCCACATAGGGATACCTCCCTACCGCACATTCTGTATCTTCTCCTCTCTATGAGCGCACATACTTTAACATTCTAACATAAATCAGAGGAAGAGAGCCTATAAGCGTAGTGAAGTTCAGGTTAGCGGTACCAGTGAGATAGGAGTTTGAAATAATTTTCCTGGAGGCATACACAAGTTGAGAATCCATGCAAGGTCTTCACAACTTGCAGAGCTTCCTCAGACAATGTACCGTGGTAGCTAATTCCTTCCCACTGGATTCTATATTACTCAGTTTAAAAAATGTGGATTTGTTTATAAAGTTAGAATGCAGTTTAGACATCATCCTGGATTGCAAAGTTTTAGCCTGGTACAAACTTTCAAATTCTATAAGAGTCCGCATGGTTGGAAATAATGAAAGCTTTTTAAAGTGTAGATAGTGAAGAAAGGTAAGTTTAGAGTTGCAGCAAAGTTGTCTTAGTGTGGGAAGATCTGGTATAATACCAGATCCCAGGATCTCCTATAAATTTAGATGGCTAAAGCTCTCCCGACGTATTTAATGGGCATCGTTTGAATCCCCACAGAGCAGGGGAATTTAGGCTGGAAGGCATAAGTGGGGAGAGTATGGGTGACAGAGATGGCCGGAGAGTTTTCCACACCTCAAATGTTCCTTTTCAAGAGCGAATTTAAGCGATCATGTTTTTGTGATTTCGTGCTGATTAACCAGAGGAATTTAATGAAAGAAGGTCCAATCACTTGACTCGCTAGAGCAGCCATAAACAGAAACTTACATGGGTTGCTGAGCTCAAGCTACCTTCCCAAGTGAATCAACTTTTAGTATAATAACGAGTTTGGGAGGTTTAATCCTCCACTCTCTTTCCTTTTTGTCTGGGGACTGTAAGCTAACCTAGGCCTTTTGTCTTTCCAAACATACATCAAGATTAACGCTTTCAATGACTTAAAAAATGTAGAGAACAGATGGGTACCATCTGCATCTATATATATAAAATTGAATGTATGTCTGTCTGTGTGTCTGTCTGCGTGTCTGTCTGTTTGTCCTTTATGCGCTACTACACCATTCATCCGATCGCCATGAAACTTTGGGAAGTTGTTGAGTACACTCCTGGGAAGATTATAGGCATAGTACATTCATGCTATGATAAATGGCGCGCATGCGAGCGTCGTCGACAGTTACGCCCCCCCACGTAGATCGATTTCCATCATTGCCACTAATTCTCTCACTTCCCGAGGTCGTAGAAACATTAAATTTGGCACGAGCATTGATTATGTCAAAATAGGAAAAGTTAATGGGTCCCAACTCGATTATTCAAATTTAAGCGCAAAAGAATTAGCGTCCGAATTTTACGTATGGAATCTAATTTTCTCACTTCGCGATATCATAGAAACTTGAAATTTGGCATGAGCATTGATTATGTCATAAATAGGTATAGCTAATGGGTCCCAACTCGATTATTCAATTCTAAGCGCCAAAGAATTAGCATCCAAATTTTATGTACGGAATCTAATTCTCTCACTTCCCAGTGTCATAGAAACTTGAAATTTGGCGCGAGCATTGATTATGTCAAAAATAGAAAAAGTTAATGGGTCCCAACTCAATTATTCAATTCTAAGCGCAAAAGAATTAGCGTCCAAATTGTACGTACGGAATCTAATTCTCTCACTTCCCAATGTAATAGAAACTTGAAATTTGGCACGAGCATTGATTATGTCAAAAATAGGAAAAGTTAATGGGTCCCAACTCGATTTTTCAAATTTAAGCGCAAAAGAATTAGCGTCCGAATTTTACGTATGGAATCTAATTTTCTCACTTCGCGATATCATAGAAACTTGAAATTTGGCACGAGCATTGATTATGTCATAAATAGGAAAAAATAATAGGTCCCATTTCGATTATTCAATTCTAAGCGCCAAAGGATTAGCGTCCAAATTTTACGTACGGAATCTAATTTTCTCACTTCCCAATGTCATAGAAACTTGAAATTTGGCGCGAGCATTGATTATGTCAAAAGTAGGAAAAGTTAATGGGTCCCAACTCGATTATTCAATTCTAAGCGCAAAAGAATTAGCGTCCAAATTTTACGTACGGAATCTAATTCTCTCACTTCCCAATGTAATAGAAACTTGATATTTGGCACGAGCATTGGTGATGTCATAAATAGGAAAAGTTAATAGGTCCCAACTCGATTATTCAATTCTAAGCTCCAAAGAATTAGCATCCACATTTTACGTACGGAATTTAATTTCTCACTTCCCAATGTCATAGAAACTTGAAATTTGGCATGAGCATTGATTATGTCATAAATAGGTATAGCTAATGGGTCCCAACTCGATTATTCAATTCTAAGCGCCAAAGAATTAGCGTCCAAATTTTACGTACGGAATCTAATTCTCTCACTTCCCAGTGTCATAGAAACTTGAAATTTGGCGCGAGCATTGATTATGTCAAAAATAGAAAAAGTTAATGGGTCCCAACTCAATTATTCAATTCTAAGCACAAAAGAATTAGCGTCCAAATTGTACGTACGGAATCTAATTCTCTCACTTCCCAATGTAATAGAAACTTGAAATTTGGCACGAGCATTGATTATGTCAAAAGTAGGAAAAGTTAATGGGTCCCAACTCGATTAATCAATTCTAAGCGCCAAAGAATGAGCGTCCGAATTTTACGTACAGAATCTAATTTTCTCAATTCCCAGTGTCATAGAAACTTGAAATTTGGCACGAGCATTGATTATGTCAAAAATAGGAAAAGCTAATCGGTCCCAACTCGATTATTCAATTCTAAGCTACAAAGAATTAGCATCCACATTTTACGTACGAAATTTAATTTCTCACTTCCCAATGTCATAGAAACTTGAAATTTGGCATGAGCATTGATTATGTCATAAATAGGAAAAGTTAATGGGTCCCAACTCGATTATTCAATTCTAAGTACAAAAGAAGTAGCGTCCAAATTTTACATACGGAATCTAATTCTTTCACTTCCTGATGTCATCTATACATATAAAAAGAAATGTATGTCTGTCTGTCCTTTTTGCGCTACTACACCATTCATCTAATCGCCATGAAACTTTGGGAAGTTGTTGAGTACACTCCTAGGAAGATTACTGGCATAGTACATCTATCCTACAATAGGTGGTGCGCGTGCGAGCATCATCGACAGTTATGCCCCCCCAGACAAAGATCGTTTGATTTCCATCTCAAGCACGAAAGCAAAAGGCATTACGAGCAACTAGATGCGTGTTTAACTACAAAATGATGCATCCGCCGAACGTTTCGCAAGACAATTGCTGGATATTGAGAATGCTGAGGTAAAATGAAAGCTGTGCTGTGATTGGTTGCTATATATTATACTGCTGAGGTAACATGAAAGCTGCTGTGCTGTGATTGGTTGTTATATATTATACTGCTGAGGTAACTTGAAAGCTGCACTGTGATTGGTTGTTCTCTAGATATATAAAAACGAATGTATGTATGTATGTCTGTCTTCGCAGCAATGCGCGCGGGTAAGCTAGTAATATATAATATCTTAGTCGTGATATAAGTGAGGAGCAGATGTTTTCTGCCAAGCCAGGAAATCAGGGGGATATCGTAGTTCCTGGCAGGAACTTATTGAACAATAGTGTGAAAAATGGGAGAAATTTGCCCTGATACTTCTTAAAGTATGCAAGTAGAAGATCATCTGGCCTGGGACTTTTTCTAGGGGGAAGGAGATGACAATTGTTTTAACTTCATCTAATGAGAGCGATTCTAATAACTTGTGACAACTGGGTCTGAAGTGGGAAGGTGGAGAGAAGATAAGAAGTGTAGTGTATGAATTAATTTTTGTCTCATTCCAAACTGTCCTGTTCGGACTGCATGAGATTACATCATTTGGAGTAGTAAGCTTGAAAGGCTGGTGCTATCTGAAGTGTGGAGGTTAAGAGATTGCCCCGCTAATCTTTAATAGAGCACATATATGTCTGATCCTTCACCTTGTTAATTAAAGCTGACATTAGTTTGCCCCTTTATTATGCTGTGTGTAGACTTTTTAAGAGTAATAAATGTAGTTTTTGTCAGCTTTGGTGTTGAGTATGGGTTTAAGCTTATCCTTCAGCTGATGGAGATCATCTTGCACTGATTGTGCCTTTAAGTATTTATAGATTTTTTCCAGGGCAGAAATCTGTGCAACAACACAGTCTATTTCTTTTTGTTTGTCTTTTTTTTACTTTAGAGACCAGGCCAATGAAAATCCATCTGATGTAGTATCTGTCCATTTCCCAGATAAGGGTGGCTTCACACGAGCATGTTTTTGTGCATACATAGGTGCGTACATAAGTGCGCACCCATGTACGTGCAAAAACATGCATGAATGCAGGTCTGTGCATTGTTTTCCATCGAGCCGCGGCTGCTGCCAGCGGCTCCATTAAAAGCAGTGGTCTGCCGGCACCCCTGCATTCTTTTTCAGGGAAGAGCTTTACATATAAGCCCTTCCCTGAAAAAGAAGGATTTTAGTGTAAAAAAGAAATATATATATATATACTTACCTCTCCACCACTGCCGTCACCCCTATGGGGATGAAGAACACATCTGCCGCATGCGGCAGATGTTTCCTTCATCTCAGCTAGTATAAAGAATTCCCTGCTGCTACATTTGCCACATCTGTGACAGATGCAGCAGGGGAATTCTTCAATTCTCTACCGCATCTGGTACCCATTAATTGATTTGAGGGAAGGGCTTTAAATATAAGCCCTTCCCTGAAAATCCAGTAAAAGTGGTTAAAAAACAAAAAAAATACATGCCTTCCTTCACCTGCCGGGGCTCAGCCTCGTCTTCTCCTGCTGTCCCCCGCTCTGTGGTGCTGATCTATCAGCAAGCGGGGATTTAAAATCCCCTCCTGCTGAAAGAGCTGAATGTGATTGGCTGAGGTGCTCAACCAATCAGAGGCAGCTCTCGCCCGTCATTCCTTATCATTGTTTCCTAATAACTGAATACCACATGTAATTGACGTATTGTTTGTGCTCCCTTGTGCTTTGAAAGTGCTGCCGAATAAGTTGGCCCTATACAAATAAAGATTCTTATTATTCTTATTATTATTACATAATCTTATCTGTATAGATAGTTATACAATACCAGGACCTACAAACATTGCCCAAACAAAAGACAAAGTTGTGTGCACAGGCATGTAACGTTTTTACTTGTCAGTCTTACGGACCTGTAGGCACTCTATGTATTGTTATATGGTGTCTTTGTAAAATGTCATATTCTTCCCCAGGAGCGACATAACTTGGGGAGAATACCTTTATTACGGCATCCATATGAACCTTGGAGGTACACTATGGTTCCAAACAATTCTATACATGCCATATCATGGATTTCTATGACATGCATCCATAATAATGCTGAATGTATTATGACTTAGAGGTTTTTTAAAGGGGTTGTCTCACGCCGAAACGGGTTGTTTTTTTTTTCAATAGGCCCCCGTTCGGCGCGAGACAAACACAAGGGATGGGTTAAAAAAACCAAACCGTTTAGTACTTACCCGAATCCCCGCTCTGCGGCGACTTCTTACTTACCTTACCAAGATGGCCGCTGGGATCTTCACCCACGATGCACTGCGGGTCTTCTCCCATGGTGCACCGTGGGCTCTGTGCGGTCCATTGCCGATTCCAGCCTTCTGATTGGCTGGAATCGGCACACGTGATGGGCGGAGCCACGAGGACCAGCTCTCCGGCACGAGCGGCCCCATTCACCACGGAGAAGACTGCACAGCGCAAGCGTGTCTAAAATCACCAGAAGACGCGAATTTAGACGGATCCATGGCGACGGGGACGCTAGCAACGGAGCAGGTAAGTGAATAACTTCTGTATGGCTCATAATTAATGCACAATGTACATTACAAAGTGCATTAATATGGCCATACAGAAGTATATAACCCCACTTGATTTCATGAGACAACCCCTTTAAGTTAAATAAAAAAGTGTACAAAGGACATGAAAGGATTAAAAATAGATTTGTTGCATCCTGACTGGACATGAAGGATTAATAAACGTAAAGAAGCATGTCCGTGCAATGAAAATACAAACTAAGGAAAATCCTTTCCCTGCAAACCCCTACTCCGGGAGGGAGCCCTGCCTAATCGGCGGGCCGATCGCTTTCAACAGGTGCTGACCCATACTTGTACCTTGGCCACTAATAAATCCCTACCAGGGAGCCCGAATACAAAAGGGAACAGTATACAGTAACCAACAGTGGTACTTAACTGTAGCAGCAGTTTGCAGCAAGGAAGAGAAGCTCCAGTGGCGGGCTGTGCTCTTCAGCAAGAATCCGGGCGGAAACTGAACTGACCAGCACTAAGGTCAAATCTAGCATAGCTTATATAGGGCAGAGCCACTCAGAGACAGGTCAGGACTGACATCACTCACCCAGCACCACGCCCCCTCAGCCCCAGGAAAGGCAGAGCCATTGCTAAAACCTGGTCTGGCCTGAAAGCAAGGTGAAGACCCTAGAACAGCCACAGCAAAACTAAAGTGTACCACTGCTCCTTTCCCATCACCGGTCCAGCACTGCCTGTCTTTTTTTACATTGATTGCAGCAGTGATGTTCCCTATATATACAATGAGTATTGTAGCCAATCACTGGCTTTAATAACCTTGCACCATATGCTACTGAGGCCTATAATTGGCTGCAGTGGCCATGCGTATGTATTGTGACGAGTCACTACTCTGGATTGCAATCTTCTCCATTCAAGATGGTAGACGCCACTCTCAGGAATAGACTTTTACATCGGTAATTTCTTTAAGTCTGGCACCTTAATCTCCGCAACTGTTCACAGTATTCCATACTGTACATTAACTGGAACACAAAATAAACCCTGACCCTCTGGTCACTCACTATACATTAACTTTTGTCCTCTCTGTTTGGCCTAATACCATAACTCATTACTTCAGCATTCACATAAACACAGTCTATTTTCCCACTCTTGGGTTAATGTCCAGAGAGGATCTCGTCTCACGCTGTCTGGGTTCACACCCGTCCTACCCAGGAGACTCAGGCTCACTGGGTGTGTGTACCCACTCCATTCACAGAAATTAACCAGATGCCTTCTAATTACTGCCAAAAAGACTACCTAAGTCCCCCCTCACACAGGCGCTTTTTACTGCGATTAGCGCGGTGCTTTTAGCAACGCGCTAATCGCGGTACAATGCTGCTATTGTTTTTAATGGGGCCGCTCAGACAACTGCTTGATCGCGGCAATTTTAGAGCGCAGTCTGTTCTATTTTGGAGTGTTTACGTTCCTCATCAATGATGAGGAATGCTAAATTCCGGTGATGCTGTGGCCGAAAACTAAAGTAAAATGTGGCAAAGTGCCGCAATTTAAATTGCAGTGCTTTCAGCATTGCCTGTGTGAGGGAGGCCTAAGTAGACTTATCTGGAACTGTCTCATCACAGTATGTGAAACATCACCATTGGAGACAACCTAAACTAGTGAGGGTGGGAGAAGCGGCATAGGAACAGCAGGGACACAGAGCAATGAGTATACCTCAGTTAGCCATTTTGAACCCTTTCAAAACTTTTTTTTTTTATTTTTGTTTTTGAGTAATTCTGTTTGGCAATATCAGGCACTGGTAAATGCTCCTTACTTCACTGCATCCTGAAGATTTCACTAATCACTGCTCATCTTGTAGTGAAGCTGCAGGAATTATAAACCAGTTTAGGGTTTTTGCCACTGTCCAGCTTTTGTATAAATTATTTTTTCTTTTTAAAGTATGTTTTTTTTCCCAGATATTGATCTCCTCCATACACTTCCTTTATCCGCAGCCTAAAATTGCTAAAATCCACTTATTAGTTTTTCCTTTTCTGTCTGAAATCTACACTTACAAGAGGTAAATAGCTTTATGCCTTTTTCTTTAATAAAAATCACTTGTTATGTTTACTGTCTGCTGTTATGTGGAGAGGATCAGAAAAAGCTTTTAGCTGTAATACATAAATTTACTGATAACGATACTGTCTCCCAATAACAAAGGCTTAGAGCAGCATGCAGAGCCTTTGTAACATAGAAACCACTAGTCAAAGAGGTTAGAATATGCCAGAAGATGTTATTCCAGTTTTGTTTATTGTTACCTTATGGATAACTTTTACTTACGATCTATGGTTCACGAAAGTAACATTTCTGCAAGAGATGCATTAGTAAATGAAAATGAGCTAAAATAAGAATTTGTTACCAAGTCCTAAAAGGTGTATACACAAATTTTGTTATATATGTGAAATCTTTTGTATGTTTCTTTATAATGTACTTGAAACACCAATAAAATGTATTGTTTAAAAAAAAAAGTTGAATTAAAAGTGGATGACTGGTACACAGGGGAACAGGTGAATCCCCCAGTGGGCCCTGAGCCCTGCTCCACAACCACCACATGACCAGTGCAAGTCCCAGTACACTCACTGAGCTACATACAGAGAGGAAGTGTTCAGCATCTCAGACAGGTAATATTTGCATGTAACTATTCAGTGGGCCCCCAAAATGCATTTTAACTGGTGGGCCCTAGATACTGCAGTCTGAGACTGAACCCAAGTCCACAATTGCAGTATAATTCTGAAAGTCCAGCAAAGATGAGGCAAGAAATGGAACAGAACAGTCTATTTCCTGTAACTTGAAGCAATTCACTCAATATTTGCATTTTATCATTACTGAATAAGAACAGATATGCTTGTTGAGGGATGTTGCAAGTGGCAATTTGAAGATGTGCAAAATTCCTTTTTCAACTTTGACCAAAAGAACTTCCACCAGAGGTGTACCTAGAGGTTCTTAGACACCCCTTCTACTGTGTAGTCGTAGAAAATGTCCGTCGCGCAGAGGAATATCACAGTACAGAAATAAAGACAACATCATGATACAATGATAATATGCAAATAAGGAAGATGGAACAATGCCTCTTCAGCGCCACCTATTGGATGGCAGCGTTCCTGCAAATCAATGTTTGACCTTTTATATAGGTCTTAACAAAGATTGGGAATTGAAAACCAAGCCAGAATCCATACACAGACAGCTGTTTCGGGGTGTTTGCCCCTTATCTAGAAGCAATGATAATAAACATAGTAATGTATCATTACAGGTAAAACTAATTCAGTGATGTCACAGCACTGTGGTAGTAGATACAATGATGAAGAGGAAAGATAATGAAAATAGTGAATTCATGGTACAGGATTAATAGTGATGTCGCTGATAATACACACTGCTATTCTCAGATGTGGCAGAATGGGAACCTAGAGGCCTACTGTAACCTTTACACTACTTATGCCTTGTAACCCCAAGACTTCCTCATGTTGAACAACTTTCCCTGCTTCTAGATTTTGCCAATGGACCAGCTTAATTCACAGGTTTAGCATACGCAAGACACATTCGACATTTGGTACAATCTGTTATGCACTGTGTGGCTAGGCTCCTTTATATTTTGAGATTTCCTATAGGAAAGGTTTTGCAGTAAATCAGTATCATAAAAAAATACTATGGAAAGTGTTTTTAATTGTAAGATTGTAACTGCTATCTGCAAATGGACTGAAGAGCAAGAGTCCAGCCATATAGTCATTCTGGTAAAATGCTTCATTGTTTACTACAGCCAGTACAATCAGCAGAATGCAATACCTAATGTGGTGCAAATCCTGAACCCTTTCACCAGATTCCTTATCATAAGCCACTCTTAAGGCCATTTTCCACTCAAAGATTATCGCTCAAAATTCGTCCAAACGGCTGAAAATGAGCGATAATCGTTACATGTAAAAACGCAGGAATCATGCACTTTTCATTTGAATGATGGATTTTACTTAACATAAAATCCATCATTCAGCCGCTGGAAGACTGAGCAGATACATTCCATTTGAATGTATTTCGCTAATCTTTTAAAAGACTGCAGGATGTTCTCCCCGCTGCATGTTTACACTAGTCGTGAGGAAAACCATTGAATGTGCTGGAGCAGCTGTTTGCAGAGCCCAGCATGTGTTTACATGTCTGTGGAGGTCCTTTAACATGTAAATGAAGATGATAAAGTATTAATGGCCATTAAAGCCATTAACACTTTTCACAAATACATCACTAAATCTTTCGGCCATTTGAAAGATTATCTTCGCGTGTAAAAGGACCTTAAGATACACTTTCACAGGAAGCCCTTACTATTATATACTATTAACACAGCTCAATGTTTTAGTCTTATTTAAACAACTACTTATGTGGTAGCTTTCTTGATATCTATAACTGTGACAATTGGGACAAGGGGTACTAAATTTTTCACTCTATAAGACGCACTTTTTTTCCCTCCACAGTGGCTGGAAAAAGTCAGTGCGTCCTATAGAGTGAACATGCTGAAATCTGACCTGACCGGGACCTGAAACATATCGTAAATCCTTCTCACTGAGCTGCCGGCCCGTAGTATACAAACAGGAGAGCAGAGCGGCCGACAACAGCTGATTGCTGGGGGCGGGGAAACAGCAGGAGAGCAGAGCAGCCGACAACAGCAGATTGCTGGGGGCGGGGGAGTAGCGGGGAGCTGTTGTCCTGCTATGGAGCTGACAGTCTGATACACATTGCAGGTACGATCTGTAGCAGCGCCCGATGCTCGTAGAAACAGCTCATTAATGAGAGGGAAATTCTGCTCCCCTTCATCAGTCAGCTGTAGCGGGATCATGCCATCTCGGTCCATGGTTGCACCCCTTAGGCCGCCTGCACACGGGCGGAAATCCCGCGGCGGTATTTCCCGCGGGATTTCCGCCACTGAAAGTTTGCATAGGAGTGCATTACAATACGCACTCCTATGCAGACGGCCGCGGGAAATCTCACACGGCAAACAAACCGCGGCATGTCCTATTTTTGTGCGGGGCACGCACTCACCCGGCCGCCGGCTCCGGTCTGCGCATGCGCCGGCTGCGCGGCAGCCGGCACATGAAAGAGCCGGGGCCGCCAGGCGCGGGTGAGTACGCGCTCGTCTCTGCAGGCTCTCGGGTCGGGTCCCGCGACGAGAATTCTCGCTGCCGGATCCGACCCGCTCGTCTGCAAGCGGCCTTAGGCTGGTATTTTCCTGAGCTCTCTGGTGAGGTTGGGAAGGACATAAAGCAGAGATCAGAGGACCTGTAGCCTGTAGCCGGGGTCATTGCTGCTGCTGGACACCATGACATCTGAGCAAATGGATAACACTTATCCGTTGGCTACATAGCAGAGGTGGGAGAGAGCTGCATGTATGGTGTATATATTTGTGCCTAGTTATACACACATTTATACACCATACATAACCATAATGAGAAATGCCATGCAGGATCATGGAAAGTTGAGTGACAACTAATGGAATCATCATTACATTGTCACTCAGCTCTTTCAGAATCCTGAATGCCAACTGCAGAGTTATGCAATCATGTATACAACATGCATTGCTATAACTAGTCAAACATGACATTCAGGGCTCCTGGAAAGCTGAGTGATAAGTAATAAGATCACCATTACATTTACACTCAGCTTTCCTGGATTCTGAATGGCAGGTTGACAAGTTTTATATACTTCATTGTGAGTTGGTACTACTGCTCTTTATTCCTCATGTATTACCTGACTAACTGCCTGGTCTGGGGGAGTTCCAAATATTTTTTTTCCTATTTTCCTCCTCTAAAACCTAGGTGGGTCTTATCATCAGGTGCGTCTTATAAAGCAAAAAATACGGTATATACTGGGATTTTCTACAGTCAAACCTGAATTGTCAGGCTTTATAGGTGTGCAGTGTAAGTACCCCCTTTCTATAAAAGTCTGCTTACAATGCCCATAACTGTAAAGGACACCACTGGAAAGCAGCAGTAACTGTCTTGTACAATGCTGTGCAACGGTTTTAAGCAGGTGTGGAAAAAATGCTGCAAAGTAAGATTTTTTTTCCTCAAATAGCAGTCTCATTCCTCTCCTGGGTGGACCGTAAAAAATTGATATCCACATATATCTTGCCCTCTATCTTCTACATATTTCATACAGTCCCAGTAGCTGTATGAAGTATGTATAGGATAGAGGGCAAATAGAATAAAACTCCAAGAAAAAAACTATCAATGCTTCTATTCTGGAAAGCATTCTTACTTTGCAGCATTTCTTCTACACCTGCTTAAATTTTTTGCAGTGTACTATATACTTAGGATGGGTTATATCATTGACTTCTATGGTCCACTTTATATATGAGCTCCTGGATAAGAAAATAAAGTTGTACTAAATAAAGTTATCAGTCCACAACTGTAAGTGACGGTGGATACACATTTGGAGAAATTCCAGTATTTGCAGTGTGGCTCCCTATGTAATTTATACCAAAGACCTACATTTAGCGACAGTAAAATTGAAACTGTCTTGACTTTTATTCTAAGAATGATGCTGCGTGACAAGCATTTGGAACTGTTGCCGCTATCATGTGTGAAATGTCAGCAGCGAAGATACAAATAATTTAAGGGATATTGTAGAACTGGCACAGAGAGAAAGGAGGAAGTAATGAAGCAAGTATGAATGACGTACTCCTATCTGTACGCTTACTGGCAATAAATAAGCATAAAAAAAGGCTATTTAAGCAGTCGGGTAATTCAAAATCATTCTGGAAGGAAACGAAAGATCAAATCCTGCTTTCAATTTCTTGTCTGAAAGTGTGAATGCCCTGATATGAGTGAAAAATTGTATATATAATTAGTATATGAAATTGTCTCCTGTCTTGTGGAGGGCCAGCTATGAGACAAACTCCTCAAACAATACAATGAGCTGGTGAAAATGAGTGCGGTAATGAGACCGTGGAATTAGTAGGTTACATTAATAGTACCATAAATGCTGTTTGAAAAAGATTGTGCACATTGAAATGGTGCCCTCAGGTAAATAAAGTACTTACTGTACAGAGCAAGATCATAAACATCTGGAGAGGAGCATGGGAAAGCATAGCTTTAAGGATTAGATAATGGCTTCCCAATCAAATTTGGATATTATGAAGTTTTTAAGTGCCCTCTAAATAATTCCCTGTTGGTAATGCAGAGTTCTAATTGTAGCCTTAAAACCATTTTACACAGATGCAGAATGATAGAAAAACATCTTACCAACGAAAACTGCATAAATACACAAGGCATTAAGAGGGGCTTGAATTTCAGTAGGGATAATGATGTGTAAGCCGAACTCTACATTCACTATCCTATTGTGTATTCTGATAAGAGATGCCGTCATATGTTATGCTATATATATATATATATATATATATATATTTACCAGGAACATTTATATAGCTGATTTAGGGAATAGTCATTAATAGAAATGTCTAATGTGCTAAGAAAATGGTTTCTGAATTGGTAACCCTTGAAGTGAATGTTCAGACAACCTGCAGAATCTCAAAATAATACATGGCAACATTAATAACATGAAAAATCTATTTCTTGGAGTAATGTGATGGTTCACAGCAATGCCTTCATATGACTTTGTCCATCCTCTAAATTCACACTTGCTGACAATTATAAAACAAACAAACTAGGATTACATTTTTTATACATAACACCTTCTGTAATATGGAAAATAAATATGGAACCTCTTTGATGAGTATATGATCCAATTAAGGACTGAGAAAATTAGAATTGACTTAAGAGAAAACAGAATGTTCCAGAGTAAAGATATTATTAGATTTGTAAAATCATGAAAATATCTCGGAATACCTAGGTAAGTAGAGTTGGAAGAGGAAAGAATGTGTAAGGCTATTTTTTACAAAGTTGGCCCTTTCTGGGATCTGCTTATTGCTTGCTGTCTGAAAATTTAGTGTCTCCGAATCGCATACCATGTCCTCGCCTCGCCGTCTCTCTGTTGGCGTCCTACAGGCTCTGTCCTAGGACTCCTGTTCTTCTCTATCTATTCCTTTGGCCTAGGACAACCTATAGAATCCCATGGTTCTCAGTACCACCTTTTGCTGATGACACTCAAATCTGCCTTTCTGGCCCAGATGTTACCGCTCCTACCATCCTGACTCCTTAGGTGTCTGTTGACTATATCTTCCTCCTTCTACTCTTGCTTCTAAAAACTTAACATGGAGAAAACTAAATGCATCATCTTTACGCCACCTCATGCAGGCCCCCCCCCCCCACCAGACTTCTCAATCGCAATCAATGGCTTCATACACTCACTGGTCCTACAAGTCCACTGTATCGGTGTAACATATGACCCCGCCCTCTCCTTCATACCACACATACAAACCCTCACACCCTACCGCAAAAACATCAAAAACATCTCTCAGATTCGATCTATCCTCAACCCCTAATCAATAAAAATGCTAGTGTATTCCCTCATCTTCTCCTATCTAGACTATTGCAATATAATTATTTGTGACCTCTCATCCAATGCTCTGGTGCCTCACCAATCCAACCTAAACTCTGCTGCCCAGCTTATCTCCTCATTACCCCCCTTTTTCTTCTCTTTGCCAATCCCTTCACCTATTGCCCAGAGAATCCAGTTCAAGTCATTATCAATGACATACAAGGCTATCCTTATGTAAAGAGGGGACATCTCTCACCTAATCTCCTGATAACTCCTCAAATGTAACCTCCAGTCCTTGCAAGGCCTTTTCCTCTGCTCTACTCAAGTGAGCTCCTCACATAATTATCTCCAGGATTTCTCCTTTATATCACCTATACTTTGAAACCTGCTATTTCAATACATCAGACTCTCTACCACCTTAGGGCTCATTCACACAGGTGAATTTTCATTACGTATTATGCGATGCTAATAGCCCATTGATTTCTACTGGGCCACACACACTTGCACTTTTATTATGTGCATGAAAAAAACTGAGATATATGCAATTTTAGCACATAATATGCAGCAATATAGGTTATGGGAATTTAATATACGTAGCAAATATGCATGTTACATACATATTTGTTGTGTACTGTGTACTACACACGTGAAAAATACGAGCACGTTATGCAATGAAAATATGCCAGTGTGAACAAGCCTTTAAAAAAGCTTTAAAAAGAACCTGAAGGACCTATCTCTTCTGATAAGCATTCAGTAACAACCTACAGTAACTCTGCTGCCACCACAACAGGAACATCTTCTACCTACATCTACTGCCTCCTTCCACGTACACTGTAAGGCCTCATGGACTGAGTGCTCTCTCCCTCTGTGTCAATTTGTTAGTCATTTAGTAGATGTCTATAGTTCATGTCATTGTATACACTATTCTACCATAAGAAGACCATAGCAAAGCACATACAGAATGGGAGGAATTGGGCTAAGCAGCAGCACATGTGAAAAAGACTTGGGTATACTAATAGATCATAGACTGAACATGAGTCAACAATGTGATGCAGCAGCCAAAAAGGCAAACACAATTCTGGGATGTATTAGGAGAAGCATAGAGTCTAGATCATGTGATGTAATTATCCCACTCTACTCTTCCTTGGTCAGACCTCATCTGGAATACTGTGTCCAGTTCTGGGCACCTCACTTTGAAAAAGACAGAGACAAACTGGAGCAAGTTCAGAAAAGAGTTACCAAGATGGTGAGCGGTCTGCAAATCATGTCCTATGAGGAACGGTTAAAGGATCTGGGAATGTTTAGCTTGCAAAAAAGAAGGCTGGGAGTAGACTTAATAGCGGTCTACAAATATCTCAAGGGCTGTCATAGTGCAGAGGGATCAGTCCTAATTATCATTTGCACAAGGAAAGACCAGAAGCAATGGGTTAAAACTGAAAGGGAGGAGACACAAATTAGATATTAGAAAAAACTTTGACAGTGAGTGTGATCAATGAGTGGAACAGGTTACCACGGGAGGTGGTGAGTTCTTCTTCAATGGAAGTGTTCAAACAAAGGCTGGACAAATATCTGTCTGGGATGATTTAGTTTATCCTGCACTGAGTAGGGGTTGGACCAGATGACCCTGGAGGTCCCTTCCAACTCTACCATTGTATGATTCTAAGTAATTGGACACCTGAGCAAAAATCAAAAACATATTTAGATGTATTTACATATGTCCATACTTAGTGTGGCCTCTTTTGGCCCCAAGGGCATTTTTCTCTGGATTTTCTCTCTGGCATTCTTTCTATTAATGTCCGATTACACTTCAGCTGGTGTTTCCCTCCATTCATCTTGCAAATGTCTGGCAAGTTCTCTCAAAGAATTTGTCACTGTTCATATTTCCTGACTCAATGGTCCAGTTTGTCCCAAAGATGTTCATTAGAGTTCAGGTCAGGACTTTGTGCAGGCCAGTCCAATTGTAAACATCCATCTATATCCTCAAACCAACGTAAAACAGTGTTGGATTTGTAACAAGGTGCGCTATTTTTTTTGAGGTTTTACTGACCATTCCCCGAGTATTGCCACACTGTCAGCAGCACATTATTGTCTAGAATGTTGTGGTACACCTCTGTGTTCATGGTTCTTGCCACTGGAACCAACAGGCCGAGACTGCGCCATGCACAACATCCTCAGACTATACTTAACATTTAGCACAACACATTCAAGTACTTCAATCTGATATGAGGATGGAGTGGCATGAGTTGTTACTCCATAGAATATAATTCCATTACCCAGCTGTCCAATGATGTCACACCTTGCACCATTTTGAAGAGGTGATGCATCTTCTTTGTGAGAACCCGCCAAATGTTTGCAGGATGAATGAAGGCAAATACTAGCTGCCATATATCAGATGTTAGAAATTATGCCATGGAGAATATTCAATGTCACTAGGGACAAAGGAGGCCCCACTAAGTATTAATATATATAAATATTATTTTATTCTTGCTCAGGTGTTCAATTATTTTTGGTAGAATGTATATGTAATGTGGTTATACATGTAGTAGTATATGATGTTAAAACTCTATTTTTTATTTATACAGTGCCCTGGGATTATTGGTGCCTTAAAATAATAATGTTCATACAGTAAAATTTGGCACAGATGGATTCTGTGTCCCATTCATTTTAATGGGAATCAAAGCTGTTTAGTCTGCTATTTGAAATCTGTGTCACTGAAAAATGTGATGTGCCACTTCTTGACAAGGGTTTTGAATCAGGATCTTTGTATTTAGATCCGTGGCATCTTCACATGTAAAAATAGCAAAGGCTCCACTTCAGATATTTTCGACATGTTTTTTTTCCTCCGGATATTATTTCCTATGGATGAAATGTCTGCTCTGTTTTGCCGTGTTTAGCGCACCTCATCACCCATCACAATGATGGGGTGCGCTAAAACCCACTGTCTGAGGCAGTAACCTGCGCCCAAAAACGGCAGGGAAATAGTCTCAGGAAGGAATGCTGTTGGCATCTGCCATGAGAAAAAGTCTCATTTAATCAATTTGAACATTTAGCTAATGTTTCTGTATATTTCTGGGAAACAATACAGAACAAAATAACATAGAGACAAGTATAGGCCAACATGCTATAGAATTAAGGTTCATTCTTCTGGTATACTTCTGTCCAGTAGACAAATTAGATTTACAGTACATACTGGGGCATTTCCCAGTGTAGGCCGCCTGCACACGGGCGGAAATCCCGCCGCGGGATTTCCGCCGCTGAAAGTTTGCATAGGAGTGCATTAAAATACGCACTCCTATGCAGACGGCCGCGGTTTGGCCGCGCGAAATCTCGCGCGACAAACAAACCGCGGCATGTCCTAATTTTCTGCGGGGCACGCACTCACCCGGCCGCCGGCTCCGGTCTGCGCATGCGCCGGCTGCGCGGCAGCCGGCACATGAAAGAGCCGGGGCCGCCAGGCGCGGGTGAGTACGCGCTCGTCCCTGCAGGCGCTCGGGTCGGATCGCGCGGCTAGAATTCTCGCTGCCGGATCCGACCCGCTCGTCTGCAGGCGGCCTATATCTCAGAGATAATGGTGTATACAATATGTAAGCATTATAAAGCACATTAATCTAAATCACTTAAAAGGTCCCTTCTTTGAAATGTCCTTAAGAGTAAAGAACAAATGTATCTTGGTGATTTAAGTGGTACAGTTTGCTTAGGAAGTCTGGAGTAGATAATCCACGTATTGCAAATACCAGTTCCAAACACTGCATATAGTTTTAGAATAGTGATGCGTTGTATATGACTGGTACAGACTCTCTTCGCTATATGACAGCATCTATTGTTATTTCTTCAAAATGCACATCACTCCTTAAGCAATTTATTTAGAACTTAAGAAGACTATTCCAGAAACCTTCACTCATCTTTGTTAAAATATTTTATCAGCAGCCACTGATCCTTTCTCAGCCTGACAGTGCAATAAAGAGAAAATAATTTCTGCCAATCTTCAGTAGGCCAGATGGCTTTACTATCACAGGGGGCTGCATGCTAATTGACATTTCTGGTAGGACATGCTAGAGATAAAAACGAAGATCTGTAACCAGCGAGCTTCTTGGGATTTGTGAGACTTTATAAGTTTCTTTCTACAAACAATATGCTACGTTGTGTTTTCTGACAGTCCTAGTTAAGGAAGTGTTAAGTGCTCAATTGCTCATATTTACAGTTACACTTTCAGTTCCTGGTTTTGTGGATGGCATTAAATCATTGGAGCAGATTTATTGAAGGGAATCTGTCGGTGGGAACATACTGTCCAAACTGCAGGCATCATGTTATAGAGCAGCAGGAGTCGAGCAGATTGATATATAGTTTTATGGGGAAAGATTCAGTAGAACTTGTGTTTTATTCATGTATATCTCTGTTCATTCTTAGCTGAATAGTCAAATGGGTGGTCCTATCAGGACTGATAACTATCTGTGAATGACTGCACATACAGTAGTAACTGTGCACATGCGCCACACTCTGGATTTTTATTGCGTGAACCCTTGATCTGACATCACCCCACAGGTAGAAGTCTAAGGGGGTGAGATGCAGCAAGGTACCACTCCTCTGGGCCATGATGCCCAAACCCCTTCTCCAGAAACTGCTGATCCAAAAACTTGGGGGCATATCCATAATGTAAGGGGGCACCATCCTGCTGGAGGAACACTGGGAATGTGCTATTTTCATTGCACAGTGACAGGGACACCTTGTTACATATCAATTGCAGATACTTGGCCTCCGCAGTAAGGTTACCATCGATGAAGAATAGGCCGACTATCTTTATACCCCCCACACAACACTATGACTTTCTTTGCTCAACCATCTTGGAGGGACCTGACTAGTGCAGGTTTGTGTCAGATCAGTAGCGAAGATTTGGTTTTGTTTACCTCCCCATTCACGTAGCAGTTTGCTTCATTACTGAACAGCACCGTCTCTGTGAAATGTGGGTCCTGTTGCAAAAAGGCAACATAAAAGGCTAGCCCTACCACTCCCTCAACAAGTGATTATTTTGCTGCACAGCCTTAGCAAGCTCCTCTCTTGCCTGCTCCTCTGCAAGCCTAACTGAAAGCTACCGATACCGACCTCTGACATTCCCTTCTGACGATACCCGCCCCCTCCTATGTACTGCCACTTGAGACCTACTGATACTGACCTCTAGCTTTCCTCCTGACAATGATACCCACCTCCTCCTTTGTACTGTGACCCCCTGTTGACGAGTCCTGAGCCTCCTCTGACTACTTTCTGGGCCTGCAGGGCTACTACATCTGTGGCTCCAAACCTAGCACCAGAAACATTACAATATCTTTGGACCACCCTATACAATGAACCTACATTAAAGTCTTTGGACACCTTTTGAGCATTGAAATGGATAGATCAATTACCAGGTCACCTTTGGACATTGTACTCATTCTGGCTTACCCTTGTACCACCAGCCCTATACTCTTTTGACAAATAAAATACATTATTTTCTGATCAGGGCCTGGATATCCTCTTGATATACAGTTGTGATGCTTTCAAAACCTAAGCAAGAGGGGAATTATTACAAGCTACACATGACTTAAAGAGAAGGATAGATGAACTGGAATAAGATATAACCGAGTCTAAATTAAATCATATAAAATCCCCTTCCTCCAAGGCAAAGCGTGATTGGTTTATGAAGATAGAAATTTTCGGCCTCAAGGAAAGAGAATAGAGCAAACAATTTTTTATGAAGCATAGCTTTTATTAGCAGGGTGATAGATGGGGGATTTTGCTAGTCCACATTGCTTAGGTAGATAAGTAACTCATCTAACTAATAATTAAGTTGTTTAACTGTGCTGGTAATCTAATTAATGTCATCTCCGTTTATTTCCCAGGGATTTAGAGAGTTTTATTATATTCCCCTTCAACTAATGTTTGTGTTTAGGATGTAAGGGAATACCTTGACCAATAACCTCCTTCCCTCATTAACTGTGGATAGTGGGACATATTTATCATGACCAATATTAAGTGACAAAATAGAAAAAGCCTTACCTGCCCTTCTAATTTCTGAATCTCCCAGTTTAAACAACCTGCTGGCCGACTTTAACTTTGTACCATATATACTTCATGTTTGGCACAAAATCGTTTTCGCTTACATAATAAGGCATTTGAGTCAAAAAGGCTTCCTAGATCTATGAGGCCTTTGCTATTGTAATACAGAAACCAGGCAAAGATCTACGATATTGTGAATCATCTCAACCAATTTCTTTGTTGTAAGTCAACATCAAAATTCTAGTAAAGGTGTTGGCCCTGTAAGGACTGGCGGTTCGCTGGTCCATCGTGCCCGCACCGCCGGTCCTGTCACACGTGCGGCTGCTGTGCGGCGCAGGGGGGCCCCGGTCCTCATCACCTCCCCTGGCCGCCGGGCTCCGCCTTGCCGCCGGGTTGCTAGGGATGCTGTGGGTGTTGCCCTGCGTCGCGTCCTAGGTATCTTGGCAACCAAACATGTGTCTCCAGTCCTGCCTCCTGCAGGGCTGGGGGCGGGTTCCCCAGTGCTGCTGGGTGCACTCAGCTGCTGTCAGGCTCCCCGCCCCAATCAGCTGCTGGGGCGGGAGCTCTGACAGCATTTAAACCTGCTGGTGTCTCCTGACCAGTGCCAGTGTTAGTTTTGGATTTCCTGCTACACCAGCGTACCTTGTATTTCTGACTCCTGATACTGACCCTCTGCCTTTTGACCTGACGTTGCTTTTGCCTGACCCTCTTGTACCGCGTACCCTCTCGTTGCTGACCCGGATTGTCTGACTCTCCTTGCTGTTATTTGTTCCAGTGTCTGTCTGTTTGTTAGTCCCTGTGTTCCCCTTCCTTAGTGAGTGTAGGGACCGTCGCCCAGTTGTCGCCCTGGGGCTTAGCCCAGGGGGGCAAGTAGGAAGGGACAGGGGTTGCGGGTATTTTCAGGGACCTCCAGTTTCCCGGACCCCGAGTCCTGACAGGCCTGTAGTGTGAATAAGATCATGTTGGAAATAGTGCAATCAGATCCATATGGTTTTATACCATGAAAATACACTACTCCTAAATAAGGACTTGAAGCAGTTCATGAATTACTGGGTCCTGGTGTCCCTGGATGCTGTAAAAGCCTTTTGCATAGTGGAATAGCTATATCTTTGTGTAGTCCTGGAAAAATTAGATTTGCCCTCTGAAGTTGTTAAATGGGTTCAGTTAATGATCTGTTGTTCACATGTTCAAGATTCGGTCAGCATTTAGTCATGTATTCTGTGCCTAAGCCTTAGTTTTCTCTTAGATGTGGTACACGCTAAGGTTATGTTTATGTCCTCTTCTTTACACTATTGCTATTGAACCTTTGGTAGCCATAAGATAAAGGAGAGAGAGGTTCATGGTTTGACGAAAATCACTCTTAACCAAAACATTAATCTACATGCAAATGATACATTGTTACTTGTCAAATCCAGATGCATCTCTAGAAGAGGTATTGGGTTTAATAACAAGATTTGGTAGTTTTTCTGGCTTAAAAATCGACTGGAATAAAAAGGGTAATATTCTACCTGTAGATATTGGCGTAGCCTCTAAAATGGCAATGTCTAAACTGCTGCTCTTCATACTGGCTTGAGTCTACCTTGTCAAGATGGTTTTGCTACATAAAATATTGCATATTGTACTACAATCTCTGACAATTATCCCATTTCACTTTCTAATGGCTCGGTCTGTAGCTCCTCTCTGACCTCTTGTGAAGGCTGAACTAATTTGAAGTCCTATTTCATTTACTTTCTTTTTAGATTTCAGCTTATCTTAGTCTACAGGAGAGGCAATAGAGAGGATACAGACTGAGCCATCAAAGAACTGTCTGATGGAATGAGAACAGAACGGGATCCAGTAGTTTGAACTGCAGTGTTTATACATGTAGCGGCAGTCTTTAACAGTTGAATAACTATATATTTGGATCTTGCACTTACTCATGTGACTTATAGTTTATATAATAGCCCAAGGCTGCTTTCACAATTAATAGTTGAAATTTTGTAGCTCTAGTGATTTGTATTCTGTGAAGTGTAATGTATACAGCAGGAACTATATAGTGATCTGATGTTCACACATTCTGGATTCTGTCAGAATTTAGGTGTGGATTCTGTGCCTAAGCCCTGATACAATCCACTGACACCCCAATGGTAATGCAAGTGAATGGGACGTACCTCAACTACATCCAAAAAAACTGCATGAAATAATAAACTGAGAACTTTGAAACCCACAGCATATTCATTATTGGTGCAGATTCTGCATAGAAAGCGTAGAGCGGCAATCAGCTAATCTGAGTTTGGATCCACGGACCAGTACATGACAAAAATCTACGTTTAGCTTTGCATTTCAGCGCATATTTTAAAAATTTATAAGAGATTTGCCTTTGGAAAATCTCCTTTGTGTAAACATGCTTTAACTGCTCCATACAATATAAGATTTCAGCTAAGTTGTTAACCCCTTCCCGCTCCAGGGCGTAAGTTTACGTCCTGGCAGCGGGGTACTTCCTGCAACAGGGCGTAAACTTACGTCCTGGGGATAGCGCGAGATCACATATGATCTTGCGCTATCCTGCAGCCGGAGCCGGCTGTCAGTCACAGCCGGCCTACCGCTGCAACAGCGGGGGGGGCATCGGAGATGCGCCCACCGCTGTTAACCCCTTTCCTGCCACGATCTAAGTAGATCGCGGCAGGGAAAGAGTTCACAGAGGGAGCGCGCTCCCTCTGTATCTTCAGCCGGCTCCCGCAATGTTATCGCGAGAGCCTGGCCTGTCGCCATGGCAACAGGACGCCAGACACTGGCGTCCTGTATTGCCAATGCCTATTATCGCTGTATAAGCGATAAGGCATGGCAGGGCAGTAGATGGGCAGTACTGTGGTCAAAGTCCCCCAGGAGGACACAAGTTGTGTAAAAAAAAAAGATTAAAAAAATGAATAAAAAAAAAAAAAAGGAAAAAAAAGCCCCTTATTAGCATAAAAAAAAGTTTAAAAAAATTAAAACCCCACATATTTGGTATTGTCGCATCTATAACGACGCGTACAATAAGCTGCACATGCTTTTGAGTGTGCACGTAAAAAAGCGTAAAAAAACGCAAAAAAACTAAGGCAAAATGCTAATTTTTAGCATTTTGCCTCCCTAAAAACTCAATAAAAGTGATTAAAAAAGCCGTATGTACCCCAACATAGTACCAATAAAAACTACAGCTTGTCTCGCAAATAATAAGCCCTCACAGAGCTCCATACATAAAAAAATAAAAAAGTTACAGGACTTTGAATGCAGCGATTTAGAAAAAAAAAAGATTTCCAAAAAAAGGGTTTTTATTGCAGAAAAGTGGAAAAACCCCAAAAAATGTAAGAATTTTGGTATCGTTGTAACCATACCGGCCCACAGAAAAAATAGATTGTGTCATTTATGCTGGATGATTAACGCTGTAAAAAAAAAATCTATGGCAGAATTGATGCGTTTTCTCTCCCTGCTATAATACAAAAAAAATAAAAGTTTTACAATATAGTTAATGTACCCAAAAGTGGCACCGATAAAAACGACAGTACGCTACGCAAAAAACAAGCCCTTATACGGCCGCGTCGATGGAAAAATAAAAAAGTTATGACTTTTGATAAATGGAGAAGAAAATCCGCCAAAAATCATTGCGTCCTTAAGCCCAAAATAGGCCATGTCATGAAGGGGTTAAAGTGCAACTGTCCTGACTTTAAAAACAGGCATCTATAAGATGCTATTGGCAGTAAAGAATGCGGGGATTTGGGGGTGCTCTTTGCCACATTTGCTGTCCTGTGTGAGCAGTTAATGAGCCCTGTTAGTCAATGACTATCTTTGAATTCCCAAAGTCATTCCAGCTGATTGACGCACAAGCGCTGACG
Organism: Eleutherodactylus coqui; assembly: GCF_035609145.1. Taxonomy (NCBI): domain Eukaryota; kingdom Metazoa; phylum Chordata; class Amphibia; order Anura; family Eleutherodactylidae; genus Eleutherodactylus; species Eleutherodactylus coqui. The sequence continues at coordinate 227,978,282 of NC_089838.1, read as the reverse complement.
GACAGGGCTCTCCATCTCAAACATTTCCTGAACATCATTTTCACAAGGACTGATGAAGTGGCAAAGAGCAACCCAATCAAGTATTTACAAAGTTGTCCCATTGTTTATTTAGGTTAAAGATGTTCAGTGGTATACACACAGTATGCTTTGGGGCTCTTAGCCTAAGGGGGTCTTCTTCCTTCTCTTCATTTTCAGTTGGGTAAACTGGAACAACTTAACTTTTCATTTTCTAATAGAAAGCAGGTAATTACATGGAGATCTGAGAACTGGCTTACATATATATGGAGCCATTAAATAATATATGTTGTATCTTTATCTGTAACTGTATATTGACTACTATAAATATGCTATATATTATGGTGCGCTAGTGACTATTTATACCATAGTGATTGTAGAAGAAAAAAATATACGCATCTTTCCATTAACATGCAATCAGCTTGAGATGGTTCAAAGTACTTATCAGTGTGACCCTTTAGGTACAAAAAAACTTAGTAAAAGAGACTACTGACATATGGTCAGCACAGCTGAAACGTGTAGCCAGTGGCAGATTTATCCATAATCTGCCTTATTTCATTATCAAAATGTATTCTTTCTAAGCTATTTTATGAAAAGCAAAAGATATAAATGTATAAAGAATAAAATAAAATCTATATCAGCAAGATACATAACATCCAATTAACATCCACACGGCACGTGTAAACATCGCACTCTGTTTCATTATTATCTTTTGTGTTTGAAATAGTAAATGTTGTTTTATTGTCAGAATTTATATTATTAGTTTGGAGATGAAGGAAGTTCCTTGCTTTTGTTGCACCAACGGCTTTGAGCTTTCATCCTAGTAGGTTTTGTTGAATTATTTACAGTTTTTTTTCTTACTATTTGATTGTAAGTAGAGATGAGCGAACGTACTCTTTTCTGGTGTTTTTGCACTCGAGCACCGCTTTTTCCGAGTAACTAACTACTCAGACGAAAAGATTCGGGGGGCGCCGGGGGTGAGCGGGGGGTTGCAGAGGGGAGGGGGGGGGGAAGGAGAGAGAGACCTCCCCCCTGTTCCCCACTGCTACCCTCCGCTCCACCACGCGGCCCCCGGCACCCCCGAATCTTTTCGTCCGAGTAGTCAGTTACTCGGAAAAAGTGGTGCTCGAGTGCAAAAACACCCGAACCGAGTACATTCGCTCATCTCTAATTGTAAGCCTAGCTTTGATTGAAGTTACTTGTAATATAGGCCCACTACTATATGTGGAGGAAAAGACAAAACTCATTTTTCTCCATATATTTCTCCTTTGCACATTTATGTCATTAGTGTGACTCTGTAAACTCACGCACAAATGATAAAGCACTGTTTGAGGACAGCTGTAGAGGCAGACTTGCCATTTATGCAACCTGGGCAGCTGCACTGGGACAGAGATTGGAAGGGAGGGCACTGCCGCCTCAAAATCAGCTTTTTATTATCTACCGGTATTAGATTGCATGTAAACGATGTTGCTAATTAATTTTTGAGCTTTGCAACTGCTAATAGATTCAAATACAAAGAGTGGTCAGCAGTGAGTTATTGGCTTCCAAAGGGCCAATATACTGTTCTTGTATGGGGACTAACTGCTACCCATGTCTGTCACTAGGGCGCTGCACAATAAAGGTTTGCTGACTGCAGTATTGATTTTCCAAAATTTCTCCCTGTAAGCTCTTGGGCATCCACAAAGTCCCCATAGATACCTTGAGGGTGCATTTACACGGGTGTGTGAAATATCGGTCGGAGAAGCATTTTTTTATTTTCTGCTTCCATAGGGAAGAATAGGCAATTCTTCAACAGAATAACCCAAAAATAGGACATGCTGCAAGTTTACTCAAGCATCGCTTCTAACAAAACTAGAAAAGTTGCACATGTGAATGCTTCTATTAAAAACAATGGGTTCTTTTCTCGCAATGCATAGAGATCATGCGGGAAAAATTGCCCTTGTAAATGTACCCTTGTACCCTTGAGCGTGATATCAGGATTGCAGAGTTTCTCCTATTGTTTTTAATGGGGAAACCTTGCATCGCACTAGTGCACCTAGCATGTGGTGCGATGCTGCCGCCGGTCCCATTGAGGACAATGGAAGATGCAATGCGAGGGCACGCTCAAAGATAGGATGCGCCGCGATTTGTTTCCCGCATCGTGGTGTGATGCGGGAAAGCATCCTTCATGTGTGTCACCCCATTCAAAAGAATCGGTACATAATCGTGCGAGATTTGTGCATCTTGCAATGCACAAATCTTGTGCGATTTTCTCACCTCTGTGAAGCCGGTCTTAGAGTGTTTTCGTCAATTACCATGAAATCGCCTACGCTCTGACTTTGCTTACAGCCACAGCTGGAAACTGCTATTTCTGGATCGTATTCATAGCTTTGTTTCTGGTTTGCGGTCCTAGCTCATTGACCCCTATTGATGCCATCAGTGATAAGAGTGCAGGTACACCTTAGTAATACAGATGGAATACTATCTCTATATAGAGAGCTTATTGTCCTGGGATCATCTATTGACATAACTTATTACAAAAATTAGCTAAATATTCTAGGATTCTGCGTGCATATAATTAATGATGCCGTTACTGTTTTTGGCATTTTCAAGGGTGACGCATTTGATGATTACAATGTAAACACTGTAATGTTACATATTATATTTTACAGTCCAGCTGTTCTTTTCTTGCAGACTTGGCGGTGGTCTTTATGGAATTGACAGTATGCCAGACCTCAGAAGAAAAAAAACTTTACCCATTGTCCGAGATTTGGTAAGTTTACGTTCTAGAAAGAAGATCAAATTAACTCATCAATTTACTGAATTAATCGAGGATTAAAGTGAAGAATTAGCCAAGAATATAACGTTGTTTTTGTCCTGGAGATTGGCAGATCCCAGTGCCAAAATCATACGTAAGATTTAGCAATGACGAGAATTGCCCAATTATCTGGATTTCATCTATTGTATGAAGAATTTCCGAGAATCTACGGCTATTTATGAGGCATTTTATAGAATTTGTATTTAGGGGGAATTCCGAAAAAATCTGAGGATTCCTAAGGCATTACTGATAATTTAAGGATCTCAAATGCCATAGAATCTATGTCTTTATGAGCAATTCTCAATAAGCTATGAGAATCTAGAAAAGCTATAATTCTTTTTAAGGAATTCCAGGAAATCTGTGCTGTTATGCAAGTCTGAGGATTTCTGTAGGATCTATGATTATTTAAGAATTCAAGATTCTCTACTATATCAAGATTTTCAGAGAGATTAATGTCTCATTAATAGACTCAGACACTATAGATAATGCTACAAATGTCATAAAATATTTTTACCAACACACCTAAAATCAAATATTATCACTTGTAAGATACATTCAGTGCTACATACAGGTTGAGCTGTCCAGATCACAACTATCAGCCAATGCGTATACACACGTGAAATCATTGTTTTACAATATAACTGAGGTTGAATTACACTGTCTTCTGCATCCAATCATATTTTTCTTATTCTAGTATAGCCCACTTTTTGTTGCCTCTTTTTCATAAATGAGACCCAGATATAATACACTATACGCATAGCCATTGTTTTACTCCAATGTACAACTGAAGTAGAAATTTCTGTTTACGTTAAGATTCCTGGAAATTTGTATCAAAGGAAGAGTCATTATAACTCAAATCGAGAGGGTCTGATATTTTTTTTATCATTTTTGAGCAGAAGTAACAAGATGTTTTTTGTGTTATGATAGAAACAACTATTCCTTCATGACTATGCGTGGACATTTATGTGATAAGCCTCTACAGTACTGTACATTGTGATAGTCTTTAGGCTGTATCGGCACAAACCTTGTAAAGTTACATTGAGATTCATGTCACATTTCAGATGAGACAAATTGACTATAAGATAACTCTTACACTTATCAAATGTGTTGCGGATATATTTATTTCAGAAAATGAAATTACATAATTTTTTTTATTCAATTGAGGTGTTGAGCTAATAGCCACAGGGAATAGAAACAAAGACCTAGCCGGAGCACAAATAATGTGTCTCTTTTTGTAGAAATTTACACAGCAGAAACTTCATTGTAAAGAATACAGTTGTGTAGGCAATAGAGATGAGCGAGGGTACTCGCTAAGGGCAAACCACTCGAGCGAGTATTGCCTTTAGCGAGTACCTGCCCGCTCATCTCAAAAGATTCGGGTGCCGGCGGGGGTGACCGGTGAGTTGCGGGAGTGAGCAGGGGGAGAGAGAGAGAGATCCCCCCCCCTCGTTCCTCCCCGCTCTCCCCTGCCTCTCCCCGCCCCCTGCCAGCCCCCGAATCTTTTGAGACGAGCGGGCAGGTACTCGCAAAAGGCAATACTCGCTCGAGTATTTGCCCTTAGCGAGTACGCTCTCTCATCTCCAGTAGGCAACAATGTACATACTATCTGCTGTACATGATTAAAAATTCAATTTTTTGCGGGACACAAATATTGATGACATATTGGTCATTAATATCTGATCGTGCGGGCCAACACTATTCAGCTTCATTCAACTTTGATGTCATGTCCTCCATCACATGGCTATTTTGCAGCTCAGCTCCTTTCAAGTGAATGGGATTGAGCTACAATACTAGCACATCTGCTATATAATGTATGGCACTGTGCCTGATATACAATAAATAGGCCAAAGCACTCAGGCGAGTGCTGCGACTCTTCAAACAACTGATTGTTGAAAGTGCCAGGTATCCACTCCCCCCTTCCTCGTGCAGCTAATCAGATATTAATGGCCTATCCTAAGGAGACCCCATTTAATATTTATTGTATTATTTGGGGTGTATTGTTTTTTGAGATGTTCTTTTTTTCTTTTAATTCACGCAGTAAATATGTTGTTAATAAAGTTGTCCTGGAATATAGTTTGCTAAGCATTTATTGACTGGCTGATGCATAACATTTTTAGAGTAATCCTTTTATGTTTTTTTCCTTTAACATTAAGTTCTCTAAACCTTTTATACAAGCAAGTTTATGTGTGATTGATTTTGAGAAAGAAGTTGCTTTTATGCTTATGTGCTCTGTTTTTCTAATACTTTTCTATTTGTTTTTCTTCCTCTACATATTTCATCGGCGTGCAGGCAATGGTGAGTGCCTATCTGAAATATTGTTTTACATACATGGGGTTATTTTTGGAATTCTCAGAATTGAAGAGCCATTCTGAAATCTTGTGCTTTTAGAGTTCTGTAATCACTTAGCATTGGAAGGGGGCAGTTAAGAAGGTTTACTGTACAATAATACAACAAAACATAACTTAAAATTATGAGTGCATTGCTAAATAGAATTGGAAATATTGTTTTTCGGGTTTTTTTTTTTGGTCTTTAGGTTCATCAACGAAAAGACAAATATTCAGTTTATCAAACACACACATGCGGACATACACAGTTGCAGGCTTTCAAACAAAGTTACAGATTTTTCTGTTAATTAAAAATGACTGCTACAGTATATTTCATTACTTCGCATTACCCTGCAACACTCGGACCTTCTTGGCTCTACATAACTAAAATTAGTTTAACATATGACCCTATAGTGAACTAACTTCAGTAGAACCATGGGAAGGAAGGGGGTCTGGGGGGTGCAACTGCAGACTGGACCTTGACATACAGCTGTACAATGACCATCTAATGTGGACATGAGCAGCTTAATCCATTTGTTGCTCTAAAGTTGGATTGCAGGGTTGGATTCAGAAATAACAAGTCTGCAGCAAACAATGCTTTACTTTATAGAAAGCAAACGGCTTTACTTTATTTAAAAGACCAGTAATGGATCTGTGTTTTTTAGGTGCTTTTCTCTGCAAAAAAGTGACCATGCTGTCAGTTATATTGATTTCCTCACCTTACTTGGCGACTTTGTCAGTTGGGGATGTAACCTAATCAGTCATCTAGAATTAGGAACTTTCACTTCAAATGACTCGGTGCCTTAGTTTCCACCTTACCACCCTCTCCAGAAAAAGCACATGAAGAGCAAAACATTTTTTGTGCACCTGTACTCTGTAATACCTTGTAAAAGCAAGTGACAGATGACAAGATAAAGATCCATGACTTCAGTTGAAATAAACCCCGGTAAACAAAGACTTTGATGAGGCATACGTATTTTATACAGTACTGTTATTTTATAGAATGCCTACAAATCGCACAGAATTCTATGCAGAGAATGAAATCCGTTATCCAGTCTTACTAAATAAAGCTTAATCATTGTGTCATGGAAATGAAAGCAGATTTCTTCTATCCGTTGGGTTTCAGGTGCTCACTATTGTCATGATCTCTGCATGCTGTCACTGAATTGAAATATTCCTGATTACATTCTGAGCTTTACAACCTGCGCAGAGTTTCTCCTGCTGACTCTGCTGCATGTTTGTTGGTGTATAGCTGTATAGACATCCTGCCTAAGCTAAATTCAGCAACACCACAAAGCAGGCTGGCCAATCACCCGTAAATTATTGGACAGTCCGTAAAAATGTAAAACTCTTTTTACGGTTTTCGTGAAAAAACAAATAGCTGTGTATGTGATTTTAATATTTTTAGGCTGGAGGCACTGAAGCGGGTCATTCTGATTGTAATTATTATAATTTTACAGCTCATGATAAATGCAAGTAAAGAGTTCATATCAGCAGTTCGAACAATAGATTCTTATTACATAAAATCTATATGATTAATTTAGCTCTTCCAATTTAAAAAAAATGTCTGTTATTTTAGGATAAGTTGGCCAGAAACACAAAGGAGTTAAGATCAGTAACCCTAAAAACTCCACATGTTGATAGCGCATTGGCTCCTTTCACATTATATTCAGGATATCTGTTCCTTCCATATGCTGTTTTAAAGGGGTTATCCGGTTCCCGGACACCATCCCTTTTATAGGGCACCCTGCAGTAAAATGGCAAACTGAGCAGTACTTACCTATCTGCAGCTGGGATCCTGTGCTGTAGCCCCGCTGTGGTTCCTGTGTTTGTTGTGACAGCTGACATCACAGGGAGTCAGGTCATTGCTTCAGCCAATCAGAGGCTGCAGCATCACATTTGTGAAATCCTGTCTTCATGACATCAAGGATGTGAGTGCCAATGCCAACAGAAAGAGCAGTGATGCTACAGCCATTACCTGTCACAACAAACGCTAGGATCTGAATGAGGCTTCAGTGCTGAATCACGGTGGAGAGGTAAGTACTGCTCAGTTTATTTTACTACAGGGCACCATATTAAAGGGATATTGTTTGGTAACTGGGCAACCCCTTTAATGATTAGATCTCAACACTAGGAAAGAGAAACATTAACTAAGAGATGAACCCCCTCTCCCTTCTGCCAATGCTCAATCTGCCTTTCAGTTACAAAAAATAGTGCTTTTATCCAAATGTGATGTAAAAAAGAGTGCCCAACCTAAACTGTTACAAGTTGTTTTACATGACTTGCACAAGGAGAACTTTTTTTGCATGTAAAACAAAACCCTATTAATATTTGCAAATATCTTAAGAACAATGAGAAATCTAAGAGCAAAATGTATTATTTTCATTATACAGTGATTTAGCTTTACTTATATCAGTCTGAACAACCCCTTTAATTCAATTGATCAAAGTTCACAATCTAATCTTACGATCTAATCTGCCCGTCTCACCTAAGCAATCTCAGACCCCAAACACAGAGAGGAAATCATACAGCCAATAGCCTGTAATAGAAAAGTTATCCAAGCACAATTACAATACCAGACCAAATGCCAAGATAATGTCACTGCATACATGTATTGGGTAAACTGCTAGATATTTTTTGGTATTGATTAAAGTAATGTATATTATTCCACATGTCAAAAGCATATGCAACTGTGCACCATACCTTTCAGAATGGGAGTCAATGGCGTATAGTTGCACATGTCAATGGCGTATAGTTGCCCATACAGTACAGAATACGTTTTTTCTACAAAAAAGAAAACACGGCCTGAACTAGTATGATCATAAATGTGGTGTGAGAGGGTCTAAAAGCCGGAATGCTCAGAACGGGAGAGAAAAAATAAAACCCCTATTGAATAATAGGAAAAAAATGTTTTCAATGTTTGGTTCACTCAGGGATTTTGTAGGTCTATTGGCTTAAAGCAGAGTCCATAAAATAAAATTTGCTCGTGAAGCAGCATGCAGCACTAGATGTATAACAATTTATGTTTATTGTCTGTGCTCTTAATCTGATTTTACTGCAGAACCGATGGAATCTTACAGCTTGATATTGCTATGGAGTCAAAATAAACCTCTAAGCAAAGTGGCCCCTGAACACCACCATACTCCTGTGCACGACCATGTCCCACACCGCACAAATTGTTTCATTTTTCATGTACAGAATGACAGTTTGACAAAAGAGTTGTTTCCTTTGAGAAGATATGCATTTCCACACATTTTTAGCAATACACTTGCTGACAGTTTTCAGCTCTCAAGTGCACTGGAGATCGCTTGTCTGCATTACGTTCTACATGACATTTATCAGGCCAGCTTTGCATTTGCTGGCTTTTCACAATAGCTGTTTTTCGCTTTTTGAATACTTACATTTATTGTATATGTTATCGATATCAGATCAATATAAGATTACCTATAATTTAAATCAGGAGAGAATCTTGCCATTTCTTAGTTTGACATCTTTTTTAAAATTATTTTCACCTAATAACCACCTTTTTAAACCCTTTTTTTGTAATGGTCAATGTTGAGGATCATTAAAAAGGATCTTTATTATTTATGCACTATGATCCATTGAGTAGTATTAAAGTTCCCCCATACCCTCTCTTAGTATTAAGTATATGCCACCCTTTATCATGCTCGCTTACAAGCTGATATTTTTAAATCAAAATACCGTGACAGTCAGTAATAAGTTGTTAGTGTAGCTATCTATATTTACTTTAGATAACATTCAATTTACACCACATCTGTGGAGCAATTTAGACATATGTGCAGATATGCCTATAGAATTTAATGGCTAAATGTATGTGAGTAGGGTATCTTTTTGGCATGTGTCAGGTTGCCACAGGAGTTGGTGAGTTCTCCTTCAATGGAAGTCTTCTGAGGCTGGACAGACATCTGTCTGGGATGATTTAGTGATCCTGCACTGAGCAGGCGGTTGGACCCCATGACCTTGGAGATCCCCTCCAACTCTACCATTCTATGATTCCATGACATATGATATGCAACTGTGTAGGCAAAGGGTTGAATACCTCTAGGACATAAAATCATCTGGACAACTTAAAATGGACCTGCTGAATGTGATTGAATCATACCAAATTTAAGAAGAGCCAAGTCTGTGCATTACCAGACAATGATGGGGGGAAAAAAAAAAATAAAAAAAAATATATATATATATATATATATATATATATATATATATAAAAATATATATATAGTGTGTGTGTTTATACATACAAACACACACACACATAGATATGGTATATAATTTTTTTTATCATTGACTAATATTACACAGACATGATTCATCTTGAATGTTATATATATAATTATATGATGATAATATAAAACTTTAAAACATATATGGGTTGAAAACCGTCACCTTGCTCTGCCTGTATATGTCATAGAAGAATTGTAGTTATAGGATACCTTTTTATTGACTGAGCATACATGTACAGATGTAAGCTTTTGAAACCGCTGAGACATTATATGATTGTAAGAGATCTAAGATGACTTGTTGCTGTTAGCACTTTAGTCGTTCACGACCCTCGGTGACCCTAAAGGTGAGCTCCCTCCATGTTTTTCGATTTTGCACTGCTTCTTTCAGTTGCGTGATATCCATGCCAGTAGCAGCTTTGACAGTATCAGTCATCGTGTTCTTTGGCGGCCAGGCCTTCTTTTGCCACTGATCTGTCCAAGCATTATAGATTTTTCTAGTGACTCTGCTCACATTACATGGCCAAAATACGTTAGTCTGAGTCTGGTCATCTTGCCCTCCAGTGATATATCGGGTGTTATACGATTCAGGACTTCTCTGTTTGTTACTCTCGCTGTCCAGGGCATACGCAGCAGCTTTCGCCAGCAACACAGCTCAAACGCATCAATCCTCCTTCTATCAGCTTTTTTTGCAGTCTAGTTCTCACATCCATACATGGCTTTTGGGAAAACGATGGTTTGCACTATCCTGTGTTTAGTTGCTATACCAATATCCCTACTTTTCCAGATTTTGTCCATGTTTAGCTTCTGTTTCTGCAAGCAGAGTTGTGCCATCTGCATAATGGAGATTGTTGATGTTTCTTTCACCTATTTTCACCCCATTTTACATACGATCACTTTCACACATCGGTTAAACAAGAAGGGTGAGAGGATGCAGCGCTGTCGGATGCCTTTGCCGATCCCAAACAAATCTGTGTCCCCATACTGTGTTCTTAGTGGCTCCTTGATTGGTATAAAGTGATTCTATTGGCTTGCCTAGATGTGCAGATACACCCAGCTCTTGTAGGGCCTGCCGTAGCTTGTCACTTAAAGACTTGCATATGTAATTAGAGATGAGCGAGCATCAAAATGCTCGGGTGCTCGTTACTCGGGATGAAATTTTCGCGATGCTCGAGGGTTCGTTTCGAGTAACGAACGCCATTGAAGTCAATGGGCGACCCGAGCATTTTTGTATATCGCCGATGCTCGCTAATGTTTCCATTTGTGAAAATCTGGGCAATTCAAGAAAGTGATGGGAACGACACAGCAATGGATAGGGCAGGCGAGGGGCTACATGTTGGGCTGCATCTCAAGTTCCCAGGTCCCACTATTAAGCCACAATAGCGGCAAGAGTGCCCCCCCCCCCCTCCCAACAATTTTTACTTCTGAAAAGCCCTCATTAGCAATGCATACCTTAGCTAAGCACCACACTACCTCCAACAAAGCACAATCACTGCCTGCATGACACTCAGCTGCCACTTCTCCTGGGTTACATGCTGCCCAACCCCCCCCCCCCCACACACACACACACACACGACCTAGTGTCCACAGCGCACACCAAAGTGTCCCTGCGCAGCCTTCAGCTGCCCTCATGCCACACCACCCTCATGTCTATTTATAAGTGCGTCTGCCATGAGGAGGAACCGCAGGCACACACTGCAGAGGGTTGGCACGGCTAGGCAGCGATCCTCTTTAAAAGGGGCGGGGCGATAGCCCACAATGCTGTACAGAAGCAATGAGAAATATAATCCTGTGCCACCGCCATCAGGAGCTGCACACATGGACATAGCAATGGGGAACCTATGTGCCACACACTATTCATTCTGTCAAGATGTCTGCATGCCCCAGTCAGACCGCGTTTTTTTATAAATAGTCACAGCCAGGTACAACTCCGCAATGGGAATTCCGTGTGCACCCACAGCATGGGTGGCTCCCTGGAACCCACCGGTGTACATAAATGTATCCCATTGCAGTGCCCTGGACAGCAGAGCTAACGTCAGATTAAATGCAGGTGGGCTTTGGCCCACACTACATGCCCCAACCTGACCGGGGTTTTTAATTCATAGACACAGATAGGCACAACTCCCTATTGTGAAGTCCCTGTGGACCCACAGCATGGGTGGCTCCCTGGAACCCACCGGCGGTACATAAATATATCCCATTGCAGAGCCCATCACAGCTGAGGTAATGTCATGTTTAATGCAGGTGGGCTTCGGCCCACACTGCATGCCCCAGTCAGACTGGGGTTCTTTAGAAGTGGACACATGCAGTTACAACTCCATGTAGACCGACAGCATGGGTGGGTGCCAGGAAGCCACCGGCGGTACATAAATATATCCCATTGCATTGCCCATCACAGCTGAGGTAATGTCATGTTTAATGCAGGTGGGCTTCGGCCCACACTGCATGCCCCAGTCAGACTGGGGTTCTTTAGAAGTGGACACATGCAGTTACAACTCCGTGTACACCGACAGCATGGGTGGCTCCCTGGAACCCTCCGGCGGTACATAAATATATCCCATTGAAGTGCCCAGCACAGCTGATGTAGCGTCAGCTTTAATGCAGGTGGGCAAAAAATTAATTGGATTACACTGCATGCGAGGGCCCCAAAAAATTGTTGTACCAACAGTACTAATGTACGTCAGAAAAATTGCCCATGCCTAACCAAGAGGGCAGGTGAAACCCATTAATCGCTTTGGTTAATGTGGCTTAATTTGTAACTAGGCCTGGAGGCAGCCCAGTTAAAATAAAAATTGGTTCAGGTGCAAGTTTCAACGCTTTAATGAGCATTGAAACGTATAAAAATTGTTTACAAAAATTATATGACTGAGCCTTGTGGGCCTAAGAAAAATTGCCCGTTCGGCGTGATTACGTCAGGTTTCAGGAAGAGGAGCAGGAGGAGGAGGATGAATATTATACACAGATTGATGAAGCTAAAAGGTCCACGTTTTTGATGGTGATAGAGAACAATGCTTCCATCCGCGGGTGCAGCCTACGTATTGTTTAGGTATCGCTGCTGTCCGCTGGTGGAGAAGAGAAGTCTGGGGAAATCCAGGCTTTGTTCATCTTGATGAGTGTAAGCCTGTCGGCACTGTCGGTTGACAGGTGGGTACGCTTATCTGTGATGATTCCCCCAGCCGCACTAAACACCCTCTCTGACAAGACGCTAGCCGCAGGACAAGCAAGCACCTCCAGGGCATACAGCGTGAGTTCAGGCCACGTGTCCAGCTTCGACACCCAGTAGTTGTAGGGGGCAGAGGCGTCACGGAGGACGGTCGTGCGATCGGCTACGTACTCCCTCACCATCCTTTTACAGTGCTCCCGCCGACTCAGCCTTGACTGGGGAGCGGTGACACAGTCTTGCTGGGGAGCCATAAAGCTGTCAAAGGCCTTGGAGAGTGTTCCCCTGCCTGTGCTGTACATGCTGCCTGATCTCCGTGCCTCCCCTGCTACCTGGCCTTTGGAACTGCGCCTTCTGCCACTAGCGCTGTCGGATGGGAATTTTACCATCAGTTTGTCCGCCAGGGTCCTGTGGTATAGCATCACTCTCGAGCCCCTTTCCTCTTCGGGTATGAGAGTGGAAAGGTTCTCCTTATACCGTGGGTCGAGCAGTGTGTACACCCAGTAATCCGTAGTGGCCAGAATGCGTGTAACGTGAGGGTCACGAGAAAGGCATCCTAACATGAAGTCAGCCATGTGTGCCAGGGTACCTGTACGCAACACATGGCTGTCCTCACTCGGAAGATCACTTTCAGGATCCTCCTCCTCCTCAGGCCATACACGCTGAAAGGATGACAGGGAAGCAGCATGGGTACCCTCAGCAGTGGGCCAAGCTGTCTCTTCCCCCTCCTCCTCATCCTCCTCTCCCTCCTCCTCCTCCTCCTCAACGCGCTGAGATATAGACAGGAGGGTGCTCTGACTATCCAGCGACATACTGTCTTCCCCCGCCTCTGTTTCCGAGCGCAAAGCGTCTGCCTTTATGCTTTGCAGGGAACTTCTCAAGAGGCATAGCAGAGGAATGGTGACGCTAATGATTGCAGCATCGCCACTCACCATCTGGGTAGACTCCTCAAAGTCTCCAAGGACCTGGCAGATGTCTGCCAACCAGGCCCACTCTTCTGTAAATAATTGAGGAGGCTGACTCCCACTGCGCCGCCCATGTTGGAGTTGGTATTCCACTATAGCTCTACGCTGCTCATAGAGCCTGGCCAACATGTGGAGCGTAGAGTTCCACCGTGTGGGCACGTCGCACAGCAGTCGGTGCACTGGCAGATGAAACCGATGTTGCAGGGTGGCAGCGTCCGTGTGGGACTTGCGGAAATGTGCGCAGAGCCGGCGCACCTTTCCGAGCAGGTCTGACAAGCGTGGGTAGCTTTTCAGAAAGCGCTGAACCACCAAATTAAAGACGTGGGCCAGGCATGGCACGTGCGTGAGGCTGCCGAGCTGCAGAGCCGCCACCAGGTTACGGCCTTTGTCACACACGACCATGCCCGGTTGGAGGCTCAGCGGCGCAAGCCAGCGGTCGGTCTGCTCTGTCAGACCCTGCAGCAGTTTGTGGGCCGTGTGCCTCTTCTCTCCTAAGCTGAGTAGTTTCAGCACGGCCTGCTGACGCTTGCCCACCGCTGTGCTGCCGTGCCGCGCGACACCGACTGCTGGCAATGTGCTGCTGCTGACACATCTTGATTGCGAGACAGAGGTTGTGTAGGAAGAGGAGGAGGAGGAGGGGGGTTTAGTGGAGGAAGCATACACCGCCGCAGATACCACCACCGAGCTGGGGCCCGCAATTCTGGGGGTGGGTAGGACGTGAGCGGTCCCAGGCTCTGACTCTGTCCTAGCCTCCACTAAATTCACCCAATGTGCCGTCAGTGAGATATAGTGGCCCTGCCCGCCTGTGCTTGTCCACGTGTCCATTGTTAAGTGGACCTTAGAAGTAACCGCGTTGGTGAGGGAGCGTACAATGTTGCGGGAGACGTGGTCATGCAGGGCTGGGACGGTACATCGGGAAAAGTAGTGGCGACTGGGAACTGAGTAGCGCGGGGCCGCCGCCGCCATCATACCTTTGAAAGCCTCCGTTTTCACAACCCTATACGGCAGCATCTCCAGGCTGATAAATTTGGCTATGTGCACGTTTAACGCTTGAGCGTGCGGGTGGGTGGCGGCGTACTTACGCTTGCGCTCCAACACTTGCGATGGCTGGACGGTGCGCTGGGAGACATTGGTGGATGGGGCCGAGGTCAGCGGAGGTGAGGGTGTGGGTGCAGGCCAGGAGACGGTAGTGCCTGTGTCCTGAGAGGGGGGTTGGATCTCAGTGGCAGGTTGGGGCAGAAGGAGAGAGGCAGCGGTGCAAACCAGAGGCGGTGAACGGCCTTCGTCCCACCTTGTGGGGTGCTTGGCCATCATATGTCTGCGCATGCTGGTGGTGGTGAGGCTGGTGGTGGTGGCTCCCCGGCTGACCTTGGCGCGACAAAGGTTGCACACCACTGTTCGTCGGTCGTCTGCACTCTCAGTGAAAAACTGCCAGACCTTTGAGCACCTCGGCCTCTGCAGGGTGGCATGGCGCGAGGGGGCGCTTCGGGAAACAGTTGGTGGATTATTCAGTCTGGCCCTGCCTCTACCCCTGGCCACCGCACTGCCTCTTCCAACCTGCCCTGCTGCTGCACTTGCCTCCCCCTTTGAAGACCTGTCCTCAGTAGGCGTAGCAATCCAGGTGGGGTCAGTCACCTCATCGTCCTGCTGCTCTTCCTCCGAATCCTCTGTGCGCTCCTCCCTCGGACTTACTCCAATTACTACTACCTGAGTGATAGACAACTGTGTCTCATCGTCATCGTCCTCCTCACCCACTGAAAGCTCTTGAGACAGTTGCCGGAAGTACCCAGCCTCATCCCCCGGACCCCGGGAACTTTCCAAAGGTTGGGCATCGGTCACGACAAACTCCTACAGTGGGAGAGGATTCGGAACCATTGCTGCCCATTCTGGGCAGGGGCCCGAGAACAGTTCCTGGGAGTCTGCCTGCTCCTCAGAATGTGTCATTGTAATGGAGTGAGGAGGCTGGGAGGAAGGAGGAGCAGCAGCCAGAGGATTCAGAGTTGCAGCAGTGGACGGCGCAGAATTCTGGGTGGTCGATAGATTGCTGGATGCACTTTCTGCCATCCACGACAGGACCTGCTCACACTGCTCATTTTCTAATAAAGGTCTACCGCGTGGACCCATTAATTGTGAGATGAATGTGGGGACGCCAGAAACGTCCCTTTCTCCTAATCCCGCTGCAGTCGGCTGCGATACACCTGGATCAGGAGCTCGGCCTGTGCCCACACCCTGACTTGGGCCTCCGCGTCCTCGCCCGCGTTCACGTCCTCTAGGCCTACCCCTACCCCTCAGCATGCTGTTTTACCAGTAGTGCAGAAACAGAACGCTGTAATTAAATGTGCCGCTTATTGGCCTGTGGTTGGAGGCTGACTTCGCTTACGGAACGCACAGCAGAGGCAGGAAAGAATTTTGCGCAAGCCTGCTGTAACACTTAGCTGGCTGCGTATGAATTAGGACAACTACCCCCAGCAGAGACGCAGTACAGTCAGGACGGTCACAGGCAGCCCAATAAGATATTTTTGTCCCACATTTTTTTGAAAAAGCCCACTGCGTACATAGACTGGATATGTCTTTCACTGTCCCTGTCTCACCACCACTACTGGCTGTGGACTATGTAAAATTACTGCAGACTGTTTCACTCTGGACAGGATGACAGCGGTGATGTAAGAGGCAACGCAGAGGCAGGAAAGAATTTTGCGCAAGCCTGCTGTAACACTTAGCTGGCTGCGTATGAATTAGGACAACTACCCCCAGCAGAGACGCCGTACAGTCAGGACGGTCACAGGCAGCCCAAATAGATTTTTTTTCCCAAATTTTTTTGGAAAAGCCCACTGCGTATATAGACTGGATGTCTTTCACTGTCCCTGCCTCACCACCACTACTGGCCATGGACTATGTAAAATTACTGCAGACTGTTTCACTCTGGACAGGATGACAGCGGTGATGTAAGAGGCAACGCAGAGGCAGGAAAGAATTTTGCGCAAGCCTGCTGTAACACTTAGCTGGCTGCGTATGAATTAGGACAACTACCCCCAGCAGAGACGCAGTACAGTCAGGACGGTCACAGGCAGCCCAATAAGATATTTTTTTTTCCAAAATTTTTTTGGAAAAGCCCACTGCGTATATAGACTGGATATGTCTTTCACTGTCCCTGCCTCACCACCACTACTGGCCGTGGACTATGTAAAATTACTGCAGACTGTTTCACTCTGGACAGGATGACAGCGGTGATGTAAGAGGCAACGCAGAGGCAGGAAAGAATTTTGCGCAAGCCTGCTGTAACACTTAGCTGGCTGCGTATGAATTAGGACAACTACCCCCAGCAAAGACGCAGTACAGTCAGCACGGTCACAGGCAGCCCAAATAGATTTTTTTTCCTAAATTTTTTTGGAAAAGCCCACTGCGTATATAGACTGGATATGTCTTTCACTGTCCCTGCCTCACCACCACTACTGGCCGTGGACTATGTCAAATTACTGCAGGACGCAATGCTCTGGACGCAATGCTCTGCACGGCCGATATACAAAAAAAAAAATGTGCAACACTGCAAAAAGCAGCCTCAACAGTACTGCACACGGTCAGATGTGGCCCTAAGAAGGACCGTTGGGGTTCTTGAAGCCTAAAATAACTCCTAACGCTCTCCCTATAGCAGCTCCGGCACCAGCAGCACTGTCCCTGATCTCTGTCAGAATGCATCTGTGGCGAGCCGCGGGAGGGGCAGATTTATATACTCGGGTGACACCTGATCTTGCCAGCCACTCACTGCAGGGGGGTGGTATAGGGCTTGAACGTCGCAGGGGGAAGTTGTAATGCCTTCCCTGTCTTTCTATTGGCCAGAAAAGCGCGCTAACGTCTCAGAGATGAAAGTGAAAGTAACTCGAACATCGCATGGTGCTCGCCTCTAGTAACGAGCATCTCGAACACGCTAATACTCGAACGAGTATCAAGCTCGGACGAGTACGTTCGCTCATCTCTATATGTAATCTATTCTATTAGTTAATAAAAAGCTTTTTTGTCTGAAAATGGTAACACTGCTGCTTTCTTCACAGTATATCATACCTAAAGTTCATTTGTAAAAATCTGATGAAATGTTTTTACATTCATGCAGACCCTGGCTGCACGGAAAGCTGGAATATCTCTAGCAATGGTTATCCGAACCTCCGTGAACAATGAGGAACTGGTAAGTAATTTTCAGATAGTGTAATCTTACAACATATACAGTGCTATAAGCCCTAGAAATTCATGGCATATTACAAATGTGTTGTGTTCTGCCATTCTTTCAAAGTTGAAGAGGTTGTCTGGCTTAGAAAACTCATTTTCCTATTATGGCATTCTGAGTTAGTAGAGGAGCTTTACAGGTCAAAATATTAGTGTACTGACCAGAGTGGTTGCAAACAGACTTTCTTGCTCTGGAAGACTCTGCACAATGAGGATTGTTTCATTGCTTCATTCCCTTGTGGTAGGACTGCAGGGACATTAAACACTGGGAAAATTTAGCAAATTCTAGGGTTTCCAGGCGTGGAATATACAATGAGCAAGTTATCATTGGGGGATGCTTGTAGGAAAAAAAGTGGATAAATCTGTCTTGTAGAAACTGTGCTACACCTGTCCATGGCTTGTACTGTGTTCCATCCCAGCTCATTTGAAGTGAATGGGGCTTAGCTGCAATATCACACAACCTGTGCACAGGTTTAGCAAAGCACTTTGGTTGGAAACAGGCATGTTTTTTCCAATATTGGGCAAGTCTTTTAATAAAAGTCAGACAAGGCAAGATAAAGAGTGTTCTTTTTCAAAGCTATTAACTATTTAATAAACTATTACAATGTACTTTGAAATGAACGGACACATACACTATCAAATAGATTAAGCCAACTGTTATGTCTGAAATAAGTGACTATTTTACTTTATAGAAGTTATGTAGACAAAAAAAAACTTTAGATCTATGTTCAGTTGAAAGCAAAATGCCATAATGTTGGTGATGATTATCATTATTGGCCTATAATGACACCGCCTGTGATGCATAGTTATTGGAAGGGATTTCTTCAATATTTTGCACAATAGATGACTGTATAATATTTGTGAAATTTCTTAAAACTATATAATTCTTTATCCATTTCCATGTTTTACTTACCCTCCATAGAAATCTCACGTTTTCAAGAAGACCTTGCAAGCTCTTATTTACCCAATATCATCTACCACTCCACACAATTTTGAAGTATGGACCGCAACAACACCAACATACTGCTATGAGTGCGAAGGTCTACTTTGGGGAATAGCCAGACAGGGCATGAGGTGTACAGAGTGTGGCGTCAAGTGTCATGAAAAATGTCAAGACCTTCTAAATGCAGACTGCTTGCAAAGTGAGTGCTTCACTTTTCTTGTTTAACATCTCTATAGATGTCATTTTATCTTAATGAATTAGCCCTAGTTGTATAGTGACTGGTACTGCTTGACAGCCCTAAGGCTGAGGCTTCCTGTCATATTGACTCTCCTACAGATGTCGGATTTCAAAGAATCTGCTGTTGTGAGCAAAGAAATGTTTTACTTACCAATATTGTCCTCCTAGTGATGCAGAATACATTGTATTACAGGGAATATCTCATTAGAATGGAAGGAATGAATGGAGCAGCACTTAAAATAACTACTGTACATCCATGAGTAAATGATGAGTAAATAAATAGACCTTATACACTGGCCACTTTATTGGAGGCACCTGTCCCATCATGATTGGAACTTCCCTATATGGAAATTAGAGCTAGGACCCGAAAGTGCAGCATAAAATCAAGTTAGTATATTCTCCGTGGAATCTTGTTTTATTAAAGGATCCGAGTCCCTTTGAATGAGGCACAGTCTTTACTGCTAGTCTAGCCAAAGACAGATTTTAAAAACTGCCAACCTTGTGGGGTTTTTGCATGCAGCGGTGTCAATAGTATATCGAGAATGGTGTAATCGAGGGGAACCATCCAATGAAAGGGGATCCTTTGGAAGTGAAAACTTGTCAATGAAATAGGTCAGAGAAGGATTGCAAGAATCCTTCTGACAAGCAGGCGGTACACCATGAAGCAAATTGCAGCTGAATGCAGCTCTAGCTGAAGTGTCCAAAGTATAACTTGACAATCCTTTGCACGAATAGGCTATATGCAGAGAGGACCAGTTCCAGTGCCATTGCTGTCTAGAGGCAACAGAAAGTCAAGACTCCAGTGGGCATACGAGTGTAAAAAATTGATTTGCTGAGCAGTAAAAAAAATCACCTGATCAGAGGAATCCAGATTTCTATTGCACTATTCTAATGTGAGAGGCAAAATTTAGTTCAAGTAGCAAGAATCAATGAACCTTTCATGTCAGCTGTTCAGAGCATGTCAACTCCTCCATGTAATTTACAGCTACTGCAAGAAGCTATCTTGTCCCCATGGGTCAATATTCCTGTAGAGCAATTTCAACACCTAGTGGAATTTTTGTCACAATGATTTGCTGCGGTTCTGAAGACGAAAGGAGGTCCAAGACACTAGTAGATGGGTGTCTTTAATAAAGCGGCCATTCAGTGTATTTATCCTAGATCTCATAATATATTCTGTAATCATATTACTTTCAAAATGGAAATATGACAATAGAGAGGTTCTTGAGGTGATGGTCCACTTTCATTAAAGGCTCAAGCACAAGGTTATTATGTGAGATAGATATATATATATATATATATATATATATATATATATATATATATATATCATATTGATCCATACTATAGAACTGATGAGCTGGAAAAGAAAAAAAATTGCGGTGAGTATGTAATATGTGGTTTTTCCCATTTGCTTGGACCCCTAGATTAACATCTTTATAACATTCCTTCTTGACTTTGTTTTGACTGTTTGTGCTGTGTAGAAAAACATGTTATGCTACCTGTTACGCTACCTGGAAGCTGCCCACAAGTAGACCGCTTGCTCCTGACGAACCATTTGTGTTCTAATTCTGTTTGACTGCTAAATAAAGACACATAATAATGAGATTTCTCGATCTGCGAATGTTTATGACTTCTATATAGCAGGAAAAAAAGTTTCAGTGCTAAAACATTTCACAGTTCTGTATAGAGATTGTACTCACGTTATTACCTATACTCTATGAGACTCATAATCTAATTTCAACAAATTGCATAACATCCATCAATATACAAATATAAAATGTGAATGAGAGAAAGTGAAGGCGTCAATAGAGCCCTCAAGTGAGCCACAAAAGAAAAGCGAACCAATATTGAATCAAAAAGCCTTGTTGATATAATTAACAAAATCCCAATCCCTAAATCCCACCTAAATATATACATAAAAACTGCATCATTAAAGCATAGCAAAAATATTAAAAACTGCACGCGATTATACAGTTGATTGGAAGAAGCTGAAGCAGGAGGCGGTGGTTGCAAAGACAAACAGATGCATCCCATAAACATGTCCGACTCCTGCCGCTAACGTAGAGTACAGTGTCAGAGCTAGAGAGAAATAAAATAGAATGGTGACACAGAAGAACTGATCGTTAAACCTTCACCATGAGTTCATGCCAACTATTACATTGAAATTATATGATCCATTGATGTATCAGTCAAGGCTAACTGTTTTAACTACAACATGATATTTGGACATATGAATGTCGTTTAGTGGAGTCTCCCGCAGGACAATGAGCAAGTGAGTTTAAGGGGTTCAAATTGGTGTTTGTAGACTTATAAATATTCATTAAGCTACAGAGATGTAATTCAGGAGGTGCCATATAAGTTATTAAAGGAAAATAGTAATCATAGTGCATTTAAAGGGGTTGTCCCGCGCCGAAACATTTTTTTTTTTTTCAACCCCCCCCCCCCCCCCGTTCGGCGCGAGACAACCCCGATGCAGGGACGTACAGAAAGCTTACCGGAGCGCTTACCTTAATCCCCGCGCTCCGGTGACTTCTATACTTACCTGTGAAGATGGCCGCCGGAATCCTCTTCTTCCGTGGACCGCAGCTCTTCTGTGCGGTCCATTGCCGATTCCAGCCTCCTGATTGGCTGGAATCAGCACGTGACGGGGCGGAGCTACACGGAGCCGGCATCCTGCACGAAAGGCTCCATAGAAGAAAGCAGAAGACCCGGACTGCGCAAGCGCGGCTAATTTGGCCATCGGAGGGCGAAAATTAGTCGGCACCATGGAGACGAGGACGCCAGCAACGGAGCAGGTAAGTAAAAAACTTTTTATAACTTCTGTATGGCTCATAATTAATGCACAATGTATATTACAAAGTGCATTAATATGGCCATACAGAAGTGTATACCCCCACTTGCTGCCGCGGGACAACCCCTTTAATATTCTAAAATAATTGGTGTAACATATCCAAAAAACACTATGAACTCAAACTATTTACTCGTGATCCTTTTGTGTAATGTTACATTATATTTGAAGATTAAAAACTATTCTGCTGCAGTTCAAACAGCTTAACTTTGCTTCTCTTGCTGGCAGTTTGTTGCACAGCCTGCTCCACACTCTGGCAGATGCCCAGTTCCAATGTCTGCCCTGGCCTGATGGGTGCGCCACACTTGCCTGCTGTCTCAAAGGGCCAGCGTGCACCATAGTAAATTGTCCCCTGCCAATCATGAGAAATCCCTGGCTATATTTGGCATCCTTCCCTTAAGGAAGCTGCCTGACTCTTTGGTGTTGTGCTCCAGTTTAAGTTACTATTTCATCTATTATGACTCTGTGGTTCCTGACTTTGGCTTTTCTGACTCTGCTGCATTCTCCACTCCTGACCTTGGCTTGTTGTATTGGCCACTCTGCCACTTGCCCCAACCTCCGTTCTGTTGTGCCATGCTGAATCTGCTTATTGTGTCCTGACCTCTGGCTTGTTCCTCGTTCTGACATTCTGCTGCCTTCCTCAACCTAGATTGATCTGACTATGCCTCTATTCACACACTCAGGTACTGCACCTTGGTATATAGTAGCCTATCTGCCATATTACTGGAATTACTTCCATTATAACACCCTCGGGACCCTGTAGTAAAGCTCACATTCCCACTGCTGGCGTTAAACACTAAAGATCAGGGTTTCTTGGGTGTTGCCTTTGGATTTCAGCCAAAGCAGTGTGTTGCACAACTGGTCCACATCTGCTGATAGTGACAAATTCAATGTGACTACTATGTGACTCATAGGGGACACTTCGAATTAGGTAATACACTATTACTATACAGTGCAGTGAAAAGTAACCTACATAGAATTAATTAAAAACTGCTATGTAGTAATTTCTAATACAGATCATTATATGGTTATTGGGATGAGGTAAAATTGGTAGTAGCAGACAACTGTGCTAAATCACAGGGATTGCCAGAATTGCAATTTGCTCCAAAATTATAATGAACTTTTGAAAGCATGTGAGGAGAATTATTGCCTGAATAATTGGTCTCCGAATAATATGTGAGTGTTGTAAAATCTGCTTCATGTCATAAGTATATGTCTATTTCAGGAGAGTTGCAAGGGACTAATTAGTTGGTTGTATGTGCTATAATTGAGGGAAATAGCAATGATTACTTCATCATTAATTGCATAAACATATGTCATGCACCATAATTCAGTTATTGAGTGATAGTAATTGCTAGGAAGTGGTGTTCTACATGCCTGAATTTCCATTAAGGAGACCAAAGATGAATTTCCCTTGTATGAGTCAGTGTTATTTACAAATACACATTTAGACACATTTAGTTCATCAATAAAGCATTGAGAGACATTAGATTGACTTCTCGCCTTCTACTCTTTGTCTTATAAGACGTATAACTTCACTGTGTCCAGTAATGTTGCTCTTACACAGGAATACCCATACCAGCTTTATCGGATTACACTGGGGTTTTTGAACACTCACAGATTTACAGTATATAAAATACAGTAGCAAAAACTATTAAAATATATTTGTACATATAATATGGAAATAAATAGAAAGTATATGTTAAAAAAACTTCAACAATACATATAATTAGGTCCTAACCGCCAATCCCACATTGAATGGCGCTCTGTCATTAAAGAGATTGGGTCAACACAGTGTCAGCTCAATGCTACTAAGGGCTTCTGCCCACGGCCGGATATTTGCTGCAGAATCCGCAGTGGACGTCCACACCGCAGATCTGCAGCAAATAGTGCCCATAGCATTTTATGGGAAATCGATTCTTCCTGCACACTTGCGGAAAGAAATCGCGGTTTTTTGCAAGTGGAGGAAAAATTGCAGCATGCTTGGTTTTTTTTGCAGAATCCGCGTGGACGGCTTCCATTGAAGTCAATGGAAGCCGTCCGATCCGTGGCTCTTCCACAATCACATTGCGGAAAGGTCGCGGATTCCGTATCATCACTAGGCAATGACGAAGGAAAAGCAGACGGTTTAAAAAAAAAAAAATTCTATACCACACATGTCCGACAGCTCGCCATGCGAACCGTCTGCAGTACAGAAGGAAAAAAAACGAAACAGATACACGCGGACACCGCTGCTGGTAGAGCCGGATTCTACATGCGGAAATCAGCTCTGCAGTGTGCAGGGGGTCTAAAGCAACAGAGAACTCTAAAGATTTGTTTGTAACAAAAAGTGTTACACATAGTTCTCAAGGTGCTGATGTACTAAAGTTTAATTTGACAGTGATACCTCACTGCAGCAACATAGTAATATAGTGTATAAGACTGAAAAAATACACTATCCGTCATGTTTAGCCCATTTTCCTGCAATGTGGATCTGGAGTAGGCAAAAAACCCCATGAGATAGAATCCAATTAGCCTCATTTTAAGGAAAAACAGTTCATCCCCGACTCCAATCTGGCAATCAGATTAATCCCTGGATCAATAATAATTAAAAAGAACAAATAAACTATGACACAGAAAGCTATATTAAGTTAAGAGTCCTGGTAAACTTTGCTACATCCTTGATTATGAATTTGTACCTTTACAGCCCCATTGCAGTAAGGGAACTATTGAACTTGGAGTATTGTCATGAAGATTATTCATCCATTTGTCATTTAAGAATGGGAAAAGGAACGTCAGGGGGACATCATCTGTGTTCTACTATGTGCCGGCTGTGTTTTCAGAACAAAAATTGTCGCACTGCTCTGCATATACCTATTTCTCTTTGGGAATAGCAATTGCATATAAGAATGTAGTTCTGGACGTTCCATACTGTTGTACCTCCATTGGCAAAATATATTTTTTAAAGCTTTTCTTTAGAAATTTAGATTATACAAGTACCCTTGATACGCCAGCCCGCGTGCCCTAGATCTCACCCACAACCCCTGTCCCTGCCAACTTGCCTCCACTCCTGTCCTTCACCAAAGGGACAAAAGGTTTCAATAATGACTTATGAAAACCCCTATGAACCCTCCATGTAGCTGGCAAATCAAGTTCATAAGCAAGTGGATTTACTACATGCGTGATGACAAAGGGATCCACGTAACGCGGCGCCAGTTTCAAAGACGGAACCTTCAATTTGAGATTTCTAGAAGACAAATATACCTTCTGTCCAATCCTGTAACGTTCAGATACTGACAGACTCCTCCCACTACGCAACTGCATACGAGCCTCCGTTGCTTCCAGGTTCTTCTGTACTTCTTTTTTTCATACCCCCTTCAGCGTATCTGTGGCAACATCAGCTGCAGGACAGGCAGACGGAGTAGAAATAGCTGTAAGTAAGCGAGGATGCTGACCATATATGCACAGGAATGGAGATACCCCAGTGGAAGAACAAGTAGGTTGCTTAGCGCAAACTCTGCCAACGGCAGGAATTCTGCCCACTGATGAGCCTTTTCGCTAGCAAACAACCATAAATATTGCACTAAATCCTGGTTCTTACGCTCAGTCTGACCATTAGTTTGCGGGTGAAAAGCTGACGAGAAGGAAAGCGACATTCCCAGGTTTCTACAGAAGGCTCACCAAAATTGCACAACAAACTGAACACCGCAATCAGATACAATGTTCTCGGGAACCCCATGTAGACGAATGATTTCTTTTACAAAAATCTTGGAAAATTCTATCGCAGAAAGTAGCTTCTTTAACGCTATGACATGCACCATCTTTGAGAAATAGTCTACAACAGCTAGGATAGTGGTGAACTTCTGAGACTCGGGTAGATCAGTGATAAAATCTACCGATTAATGCAATCACGGATGAAAAGGCACCGGTAAGGCCTCATGTCCACGGGGAAAATAATAATTAAAATCCGCAGCGGATCACCCGCGCGCGGATCCGCGCCCCATAGGAATGCATTGACCACCCGCGGGTAGCTAAATACCCGCGGATGGTCAATAAATGTGAATTAGAAAAATCATGGAGCATGAAAAAAAATGGACATGCTCCATTTAGGTGCGGATCACGCTCCGGATGGCCCCATTGATCTCTATGGGGTGCGGGAAATCCGCTGCGGGTGTTAAATGCCATTTATTTGGGTGCGTGAAATCTGCATGCGGATTACAAGTTTGGCTTCTTTTTCAGTGGCCTTGCATTTTTTTTCACGCGCAGATGCAAAAATGCCATCCGCGTGCATACACGCGTGAAAAAAAACGCATCCGCGTGTCATCCGCATGCAATAAAATACTATTTTAAGCTCATCCGCACTGCATCCGCGGCCCAAATCCGCGTTACAAATCCGGAGCAGATTTGATTTTCCCCGTGGACATGAGGCCTTACGGTTTCAGAGGCCTCTCCGGATGACTACGGCGACTTTTACTGCGTGCACAGACAGAGCATCCCTTAACAAAGTCGCGGATCTCCCGAGACATTCCTGGCCACTAGTAGTGTCTAGTACAAAGATCCAGAGTCCCCTGAACCCCTGGATGGCCTACGAGAACAGATGAGTGAGACTCTTCAATGACTCTGAGACGCAAGGTCTCTGCCACAAACCATCTGCCCTCCAGCACCCCCAAGGGAGCGTCCTGCTGACAATTTTGTAGATGAGGAATGAGATCATATTCTACAGCTGCCACCACCACCCCAGGTGCCAAGATATTCTCAGGAGCCACTGTCTCAGTTTCCGGCGAGACGAAACTCCATGAGAGGGCATCTGCCTTCACATTCTTCTCCCCTGGAATATATCTAACAACGAGGTTAAACCTGGTGAAAAACAACGCCCACCTGGCCTGACGAGATGTGAGTCTCTTAGCATTGGCGAGATATACCAAGTTTTTATGATCTGTATACACGGTAATGGGATGCCTTACCCCCTCAAGATGGTGATGCCACTCTTCTAGTGACCACTTAATTGCTAATGACTCACGATTACCCACGTCATAGTTACATTCCGCCGAGCTGAACTTCCGCGAGAAGAACGCACAGGGACAATACCGAGGTCTCCCGCTGACTTCCTGAGACAATACAGCCCCCGCCCCCACCTCAGATGCATCGAACTCAATGAAGAACAGTCGCCGCACATCAGGGTGTACTTGCCCCGGAGCAGCAGTAAGCACCCTTTTGAGACGACTAAAAGCCTCTAGGGCCTCTGGTGACCATCTTACCAAGTCAGCACCCTTCTTGGTAAGATCAGTCAGGGGTTGAGCAATAACAGAATACTTCTTAATGAATCTACGGTAGAAATTTGCGAAACCTAAAAACCGCTGGAGAGCTTTCAGGTTATCTGGTCTGACCCATTGGGAGATTGCTGCCACTTTATCAGACTCCATTTGAATCTCCGTGGGTGAAATCGCATAAACAAGGAAAGACACTTGTTTAGCGCCAAGAATGCATTTCTCTAACTTGACAAAAAGGGAGTACCTATGATCCTAGGTGATCTTCCCAAAAATCGCCTAGGATCTGAAGTTTTCCACCAGTTCAGACTGATGTTGTAGACACTTCTGAGGACAGGTCGCTACACGATGTCTGGCTTTCCCATAATAGGGGCAGAGGCGATGAGTCATCCGGAACCGTCGCCGTTCCTTGGGACTTAGGTGAACCACTTCCATAGGCTCGGCACCAGAAGTTGGCATGGGAGAAGTGGGAGCAGGTCTGCTGGATTCCCTAGCCTTACGGGCCTGACGTTTCTCGTTTCTAGATCTCAGCCTCCTGTCAACTTTGACTGCCAATTCCATCACATCATTGAGTGTCACAGGAGCGGGATGAGAAATGAGTAGATCCTTCACCGCGTCAGAAAGCCCCAACAAAAAAACATCTTTAAGGGCGCTATCGTTCCAAGATGTTTCACCTGCATACAGTCTAAATTTAGAGCAATAGTCATTTACCCACTGCTGCCCCTGACGTAGAGACATGAGATGGGATACCGCCAACCCCCCACAGTCCGGCTCATCAAAAATACCTCCAAGTTCCCAAAAAAGCAAATCAACTGACTGCAGGCAAGCCGAACTCTCGGGTAAGGAGTAGGCCCATGTCTGGGGGGAACCCCGAAGTAAGGACATAATCCAACTTTCTGGGATTCTGAGCCGGAGGAGCGGGACCGCATCCAAAAATACAATCTACATGCATGCTGAAAAACAAAAAACATGCTCCTCTCCCCTGAAAATACCTCAGGAAGTGGGCACTTGGGCTCAGGAATAGAAGGGGCGGTAGAAACATGCACTAACTCCCACTGCTCCTGGGCCACCATACGACCGGACAGGTCTTGAATCATGACCACTAAATCCTACAACTGACCTGCGAGGGTACTAATGGCCTCCATTGGAGAGCAATTTTAAGGGCCAGTTATTATGTTACGGTATACTACCCTTGATACGCCAGCCCAGGTGCCCTAGATCTCACCCACAACCCCTGTCCCTGCCTACTTGCCTCTACTTCTGGCTAACCCCAGGTGGGCAACTGGGTGGCGGTCCCTACTTTCACTAGGGACCGAAAAAGAGAGGCTGGCATACCTGGATGGAAAGGGTAGAATACTGACAGAAAAGGCAGATGGAAATAACCAACACGAACAATACTAAGGAGAACTGAGGCAGATGGAAAAACCTGGCGGATAATAGGAAAGTAAAGCAGACAAGATGACAGAAGCAGGAGACCAACCAAGGCAGACTAGCTAGCACACTGAGGGAAACCAATAACTGGCAGTGATGCCAGTCTCTGCCCGACCTTTAAACAAAAGCCTCCGCCCGGGGGCGGAGAGAGGGAGACAGCCAACTCCCAACAGAACACAATAAAAGGGAACTCATGCACGACAGCTGGATTCACAGGTGCGCGCGCATGGTACCGCATGCCACCAGCACCACGCCACCCACGCTGGCCAGGCACCCGCGCCCCCGGCAGCCGTACAACAAGCCGGAGGGACGTGCCCCGACCACGGGACCCCGCACAGAGCTGCTCCGGGAGGACCAGCAACCACCGCATGATAAATTCCAGTGGTTTGCCATATTCCATTTTTTTTTGGAAATATGTTGTGGACAAAAGGTCTTAAAAATCTCAAACCCGGTCTGAAATCTTCAAAAGTGCCCAATATAACTATGTGGCAAATTTGGTGCATGTCCAGTCATTTGTATTTCGATTTTTATTTCTTTTTTATTGTGATTATATGGAGAAGGTAGGACTAGAGAGCTGAAACCTGTTCTAGAGTCTTCAGAAGCGCCTGATGTGGCAAATTTAGTGCAAATCAGTCCATCCGTTTGGCTGTGCATAAAGAAAGATCACAAGAGAAACTCATTTTTATGTATATTATATGTAATAGAGGGAGCTTACAGAATCATTGTATACAGAATGCCTTATTACATCATTGTAGCTTCCAGGATGGAACTAGTGTATTTATTAACAAGAATGTTGTTGTAACATCCTTCCATTCATTGTATCAAGATGAGGCCCACAGTCACCATTAACAAAAACATATTGACAAGGTGTTACTGTTGTACGTTTGGCTGATTGCTCATAATATGAAAATCAGTGATTAAATAAATTGATAAAAGATGTCAGATTTACTTTAAAAATAGTTGTGCAAATCTATCCTCTATGTGGCAGCTTGGTTATTCACACTGAGGCAGGTTTATCAGATTTATCAGTACTTGCACAGGGATAAATTCTGGTGCTATGTAAGAGCTGTTATCAATCTGAGTGTTGTCTACAACATACTTAATAAAATGCCACACAGCTCATGATAAATGGCTCAAGAGGAGACTGGTACGAAATGGCACAAACTTTGTAGCATGTCTGACATTGCTGTGATCCATTCCATAAAACAATTTTGGTCTTGGGACATTAATAAATAAGTAGTAGAACAAAGATTAGCAGATCATGCCCAAAGCCAGTTCCTTACGATTCAATAATGTTTTAAAGAGGTTGTCTGGTTTAGAAAACCCATTTCATGTACACTATTAGGGAATTCTGAGTAATAGACAGGGATCCCTGTTCAGGGCTGTCATTCAACACGGTTTGGAGTGGCTACAAAGAGTTAGCATACAGACCAATGATTTTACTAAGAAGTGTGTAATGTTCCATTTAACCTGTGATGGCGCTGCAAGGAAGTTAAATACTTGCTGTAAAGCTTTCCAACAAACTTCAGCTGATTGCTAGAGGTCTTAGTGGGGAGAGATCTTATGATCAGGGACTCTTCTAACCACAAGGGATTTTAAAAATTGGAGAAGTGCTTTAAGCTATATTCACATGTACCAGTTTTATTGCAAGAAAAAAACAAAAAAACAAAAAGCCTAATAACAGCACACATAAATACAGCCTTACATACCCTGAGCAGCTGCAAAAATGTCTCAGCTATTTGAGAAGTATGCTACGGTTTTCAACAGCTTCTTCAGTTTTGCACATTAATGAATCTGTCCCCTTGTTTTTCTTCATGATTGTGATATGCACTACAGCTAACCTAACTTTTGTAGGATTGGGTGCATAGTGGGAAAGCACCGAGCAACTTGTTTCCATTGTTATTGATCCAAACACCACTTTTTATAATTAAAGTAGGTACAAAATTGTGTTACAAGTAATTTAACTGTTTGTACAATAAAAGCAATAAAAGTATAAATTAACTTTCTAAGCTTCCCCAAGTGGCCCTGTGGCTGCAGGCAGTCAGAACTGAGGAGGTTTTGTTGCCAAAAACATTTCTGACCAATCTGCAGGATAGGTTATAAATGTTTGATCACTGGAGGTCCCCCACTGTTTACTAGTGTGAAGGTCTCAAGTATCCTGTTCCTCCTCAAACCTTTCCTTACTGTGGTCATGTGACTAAAGAGGGAAGGGGGCTTGGAACCTTTATCTGATGATAGGTGGAGTCCAGCGATCTAACTGTGGAAAAGTTATAAATGTGTTTGGCTGGATGGCCAGTTGAATTCTATGTGTAAGCTGGAGATTTGGAGCTATGTTTTATGCAGCTAGAGACCCTCCTATAAATATACGTATACAATGTTGAACCTAAAAACAACACGACATTCACTTTATATACCTGGTACAATTAGAGCTGGATTAATCTCTTAAGGTTTAAATCTGTGAACTGATAGGCTTTGAAGGGATATTCTGAAAATGGGTATCAATGTAATATCACAGGGATATGCCACTATGATCTAAAATGTGCGGTCCTGACCACAGGAACCTACATCGATTGGTAGAATAAAGGGACTACGGAGCCTGGTGACACACATAACTCTCGCTGACTCTCCTCCTCCACAGTGCTAGACCCAACTGAGTGCCATGTAAGGACAACAGATGTGTGATGCTGTTATGTCAGAGAAAAAACAGGAGGTGGGGAGTGGACTTCCAGCAGTCAAACCTATACGTTCAAAACTTGCTGGCATATCCGAGTCCATTGACAGAATGCAGCCAATAT
The DNA here is from genome assembly GCF_035609145.1 of Eleutherodactylus coqui. Lineage (NCBI taxonomy): Eukaryota > Metazoa > Chordata > Amphibia > Anura > Eleutherodactylidae > Eleutherodactylus > Eleutherodactylus coqui. The sequence goes on along the minus strand of NC_089838.1, from coordinate 227,947,059 downwards.
ATATATAAAACGTTTGTTTTTGTGAGCTCTATGTCTGCACGACAGCCTTTTGGAGTTACAACTTCAGCCCTGTGGGTAATTATTGAAACCCGTTCATTTAAAAGAGAATACTTCTGGCAATAACATTATGGTATATTGCAAAAATGCTATTTATGGTCCTAAATCTGAGGAGCTGAGTGGTAGACAAATATGAGCAGCTGCTAAATCACCATGTATTCACTATGAAAGGAACACTGAAAACAAAATATTAGCAGCGTTGGACTTCAGTGTAACTGGCGCGTAGTGGGAAAGCCTTATTATAATAGATCTTAAAATTTTAATTACTTAAATATAAAGTATATGTTTCATATTTACAGGTTCAAATTGTACCTTTACCTTGCATGAAAAATACAAAGAAAAGTGCTAACAAGTATATTAAGCTGAAATGTATCATTTTAGCTATTACAACAGTAATGGCTGTATAAAAGATTTAATCTGTGTTTAACCTGGAATTTGTACAATTGTGCAGTCCTGTGTGCCTGTGCAATGCCAGGATAGAGTGCATTACTTCCTCTAATCTAAAGGCTGAATGCACACGGCCGGGTTGGATTCTGTATGCGGGATCCCGGAGCAGAATCTGACCCGTTGCCGGCCAGTGACCCCCACGTACCTGTCCGAATATTTTCTCCTGTGCTCTGCGGATGTGCCGGCAGTGCGGAGATTGCCGTGCCGGATAACGATGCAGATCCACGGCGATTTCAAAATGGACATTTTGGAATTGCCGCGGGCTGGACTACTTTTATTGACTGCCAAAGTGAAAGAAATGAAGCAATTCTAACTCAAAAACAGAATACTTTGTGGGAACTTTAAAATATGACTGTGATAAAATGAGGAAAGTTCAGAAGGTGGCACGCTATTCTTGTAAAATAGCAGTTCTCCAATATAGTCTTATTGTTGAAAATATTCCCTTTACAAGTAAGCATATTTTAAATCTAAACCTGCCAGGTAACAGGGAATTTAAGAACATACTCATGCGTATGTTGCCCGCATAAAACACGCAGTACACAACAAATATGCATGTAACAAGTGTATTTGCTGTGTATATTAAATTCCCATTGCCTATATTGGTGTGTATTACCCATGTAATGTGCACCAAAAAAGGACATGTTGCTTTATTTTGTTTTTGTTTTTTTCACGCGTGTGTGAGAAGCGTAATAGAATTCAATGGGCTTTTAGCACCACATATTATGTGCATATCCCGTGTGAGTGAGCTTTAGTTCCTCCAGACACACCCACACAGTAGCCTTCCCTTTCCAATTTGCCTGCTCTCAAGCCCTCTAGTGGCCATTTCCGGCTCTATATTGCTATATTTCTCTACCTCCCTTCCCCTGACAAAGACCATAGCTCTTTTTACAGGGCCTAACTCCCCTGGGGTCAAAGCTTCAAGCTTGGGGATTCCCACTTTCTTGCAGTAGTTTGAAATACTTCTCCTCCATCTCTCTCATTTTGACTTATAGCTCATTTTCCTTTTTGCTGAACTTGTCTTTTTGGTCTATTTCTTCGAGCTCTCGTTTTTTTTAATCTGTTCTGATAATTCTCTTTTTGCCCTCCTTGTCTTCTCTTTAAATTCATTCAACCTGAACATAAGGTCCTCCTTTTCTTTTATCATCAGTTCCTTCTCTTTCTCAACTCTGGCATAGTCAAAGCTTAAAAACTTCCTTGGACTGCTTGCTTTTCCATCTGGTTGTTGGCTGAGCTCAAAGGATCTCCCAGAATACCATCCTTCTACTTCAGGTAGATGATCAGGCTCTCAAACTGCGTGAAGGCCTGCTGAAATTTATGCTGCATTTGTTGAACTTCCTGATAACTACTGTGTATCCAGCCCTGGAAAACTCCATGTTCTTTCTCAAGCTGTGCAATGCGAGATTCTAAATGTCTTTTCTCTTCCAAAGCCAGAGCACCTTTACCACTGCCATTAGCAATTTCATCTGCCAGTTCATCTCGTTCCTGTTACGCTTGTCTTTTGGCACGCTCTGCAACAGCAAGCTCCTCTTGCATACGGATCATCTCTGCCTCCAGATTTTTCATTTTCTTTAGATTGGCTTAAAATTCCATCCCTGGATGTTCTACTATCTTCCATTTCAGTGTGCAACTGCTTGTTAAGCCTTTCTAATTCAACCTTCATTTCAAGAGTCTCTTCCAGTTTACATGCCAAGAGGAGCGCTTTGGTTTCTTTTTCGTGAGCCTCTGCTTCAGCGCGGTCACGGTCTTCTGCATATTTAGCAGAAATGGTTTTCTCCTCACCAAGCAACTGATCAAACTTCTGTTCCTTCTCCAAATTGGACGCAATCTGACATTGGTGAACAAGATCCACACTAATATCTTCTACTTCTTGCTGTAGTCTAATATTAGTCTTCTCTAGTTTATCATAAGCAGCTGCTTTTTCTTCATACCATTGATTTTGTAGCTTCTAATTCTCTTTGAATTTTTCTCCTTTGCTCTTCAACAGAGTCCAAGGATGCAGTATTCGTCTTTTTTTTCTTTTTCATATCTTCCATCTATGCCTGAAGTGTTGAAATCTGCTTTGAGAAATTTTTCTTGACTCCTTCATCTTCCTCTAGTTGTTCAAGGAAAGCAGTTCTCTCATCTTCCATTTGTTTCTGTTTAGTACTAAGGCAAAGCTTCTGACGAGTTTCTTGTTGCATAAGTTCCTGAGACTCTTAACGTTGAGATTCCAATATAGAAAAGTGTTCGGAAAATTTGATACATTTGCTGTCTACTTAAGAAAGCAGTCCTGTGACCTTATCCAATTCCACCTTCAGTCTATTTGCCTTCTCAGACAGCGCTGCCTGTAATCCATACCTTCTGTGATTTTTTGCTTGCAGTTCTTGAAGTTAAGTCTCTACTTTTTTCTCTATTGTTCAGAGTCACTTCTACCTTGCAGTAGTACCTGTACCTTATTGGTCCATTACGCTTACTTTCTAGACCATATTTGACTTTTTCCAAGTTTCCTTACTTTCTTTTTAGATATCTCTAGGTGTAAGGACTGTTCCTCCATAGTTCAGGCATGTTTCTGCCTAAGCTCTTGGACTTGGGCTTCTTGTACTTCTCCCAAATGCCTCTTTTGTTTTTCTGCCTTGCTATGAGCAGCTTTCTCTGATTCCAGGTCTTCCTGTAGTCCACCTATTGGTGACTCAAGCTCACTAATTTTCTTCAGAGCCACATTCTTTTGTCCAGGCTCTTCCTCTACTCTTGCAAAGTCAGCATCAATGTCTTGCTTGCACTGAGCGATTCGCTCTTCCAATAACAATCTGTCATCAGCTTCGGCTTTGGCTAATCTTCTGAGGTGCTGATTCTCCTTTAAGTTGACCTTAGCTTCTGTCTTTAACCGAGTGCCTTCATTGATGGCAGTTAGCTTTTCGTTTAGGATTCTTCCTGTTTCTTTTCCCAACAGTAGCCTTAGTCTCTTGACCTCTCCTGCAATTAGATACAAGTTGGCAGCTTCCTTTTTCAACTGCTCTTGATATCTTTCATTTGTAGCTTGACATGCTTCTTCTGCAATAATTTTGGCCTTTAAAGGTATATACATGTTAGCATGGACCTGGATCAGTTCTTCTTGAATGATGTGCAGCTGTTCACCTTCTTTTCCATTTTGGACCTCATGGTCTTCACTGACTCCATCTTCTATCTTCAGAGAAGCAGTCTTATTTTTCTTTTTCTTCATATTTTTCTTATCTGTAGGCACAGCAGATGTTTGGTTGCTACTAGCTACTATATGCATTACTGTTGTTGTTTTTACACCCTACTAATAGAGGCATACTTGGGTCTGTGGCTGAGCTTTCTGCACCAGTCTGTTCACACTTTGCATTCGCCTGTGCAGACTGTGAAATACTTTCACAGATTATAGGCATTTTGTACACACAACAGGGCATTCCATTATTATCACATAAGAATTCTGTATCTGTTTCCTCAGACAATATTTTATTTAACATTTTCTATCAATAAACACTTCATGTATGTGTTTCTTAAATGCTAATGCACATTGTGCAGATTCCACTGCACCATCCTACAAAACAAGCATACTAAGCACGTCAATTGACTTTGCAAGCATATCACCATATTTTACTCTGTGTCATTTCTAGCAACAGACACATCCTGGAACACATTTTTTGCACCAAGACCATTAGTTTTTAGAAGTCCATGCTGTACCCTGTTATCAGTCCCTGTGATGGTTTCACCACCCCGCAGACTTATTTTGCGCCACTGGTGCTTCTCAGGACATACCGATATAAGACCTTGGACACAGTTCACATTGTCAGATAGCGGAACTCCAAGCATCATCTGCTCAGAGGCTTGCTTCTGGCTTGGCTGTTTAGACTGCTGATCAGCAAATTTTGTAGAAGGCTGCACATGATCCTTTCCTTCCTGCAACTGCCAGAAGTATGGAACGTCCTTGCCCAAAATGAACTCCACTTTTAGCTTTTCACATTTAACAAGTTCAAATCATACGGTTCCATACACCGTTTCAAAATGGATAAGCACAGTCTTACCAGTCTCAGAGCCTGTTATGAGGAACGGCAGTACCTCAGGCTTGACCCCGGAAACCTCCTGGTTTGGATCCAATTCCATCAACAGTGGGATTTACTCCACCAGCAATACATATGTCCTTATCCTTAGCCTCACTGGCCTCATGGCTAGAAAACACTCAGGTGTACATCAATCAACAGTGTGGCACCTCTAGCAAAAGTCCTTTTGCTTGTCTGTGACAGCTACCTGCTGTCGATGTTTGTTTCCCACGGCAAACACACTCTGTTCCACTTGTCCTGCAGAAGAATAACATCTAGGACCTTGGCAACAATTCTCTTTTGTAGCAAACATTTTTTGTATGAGATTCTTCATGATAATTTGCACAGCAATGATGGTCTTGTATCCATGGAAAACCGTTTCGGGAATATTTGGCTTCCGGGCCCTTTAAATCTCTGCAATGCTAGCAGCAGACTTATTACATGCAGCAGTCAATTTTCAGTCATTCTGGCTCTTATTGCAATATATCACTTTCATTTGATGAAATCAGCACTTTCCACTCACCAGCTTTTCAGAACACTAAAGTAGGTCTGGGGTCCATTTTCTTGCCTGCATCCGAAACCACATAAGTGGCAACTTGAGGATTGCTAGCTCAATGGATCGCCATGATGGTTACACATCAGTAACCCATGTCCAGGTCTCTCTCTCTCTCTTTCTCTCTCTCTCTTTCTCTCTCTCTCTCTTTCTCTCTCTCTCTTTCTCTCTCTCTCTCTCTCTTTCTCTCTCTCTTTCTCTTTCTCTTTCTCTTCCCAGGGACCTCTCAGGGAACCGTCCCAGGGAGACAAGCCACAGAGTTTAATCTGTCTGGAGTCTCTAAACACACCCGCACAGGTGCCTTACCTTTCCAATTTTGCTTCCTCTCAAGCCTTCTAGTGGTCATTTCCAACATTACACTGCCACATAGGTTACAGAGTTTCAGAGAAAGGTTGCCTAAACATGGACCATAAATGCTACAGGATTTTCGCTGGCAGAATCTCTGTGGAAATTCCACAATGTTTACAGCACAAACCATGTAAAGAAGATTATAGAAATCTCCACATGTTGCAAAATTGTACGCATGTCTTTCTACTGTGGATTTCTGATATAGAATATAGCCCTTGAAATAGAAGAGTAAAATTCCACAGCAGATATGCAAGAAAATAACATGGTGAAATCTGCACCATTTAGCTGCAGATTTAGCCACTATGGTTTTCCAGCATAATTGCTGCAGGTTTTCCTTTGCGGAGTGCCTATAGCGATTATGCCATGTGTGAAGCCAGGCTAAAACATAGTGCATTCTAATTAGAGAACCTACGTCATGCTGCCTGTGGTTAGGGCACATGAACCTACTGATACGTTCCTTTTGAAACACAATGCAAACAGCAGTATAACAACTTGTAACTTAGCAGGAACTGCTGGCGGAGCTTGTGTATTTTCTAATATAGATAGGGGAAAAAGCAATGGCCAGGGCGGCTTAACTCCCAAGAATAAAAGGACCAGACAGTTGAAATTCATTTGCCTGATTCTCATCTTCCCAACATCTGTCATTAAGGGAGCATCAGGAGGCCTTCATATACATTAGATGATCATATGGACAATCAAAATCCAATGTGTATGGCCTTCTTAAATATGCTCATATGCTAGGATGCTAAAAAGAGAAAATAATCCTGAATGAGAAGTTTGACATTCAGAGACCATACAAGTAGAATAGCTCTATGATTAACCGTTTGCAATCCAATTTGTATGCTGGTTTTCCTAGGGGACTTACTCTTTTTCTGGCGTTATACAATGGCGCTATATGCTGGCTACAGCCAGTACTGCATGAGGTAGCACGTTGGATAGACTCCGACAGCAAAGAGGCTGGCAATATACAGTAAGAGAACCCTGACGAACATCTTCCAAGATCGGAGTTGTACAGCCTTAAATCATAATGTCTTCAGACGTCAGACAGTGGATTGGAAAGGGTTAAAGACAGCAGCAAGTGTTAAAATGAGTAAATGAACCTCCCTTAAGCAGGATGCTGAGAGTATGACAGAACGTGTGTTGTGCGGGGCGTCTGTAGTAGACTGTAACGATAATAAATCTGATAAGATTACACTACCCAGGTGAATACATTTTCATGCGTATACCATAATTGATCTATGTTTCCTGTCATACGTGCTGTCCAAGAAAACCCACATAATGGGTATTGGAATTATCACTGTCTGACTTCCAATAACTCACTAGTTAAGAGCATCTGAAATTATTGGAAAACTCTTGGAAACAGTAGACAGCAGGATTTATGTTGTGCATTGGCAAAGGCTGACAGTAATATTAAAGTAATGAGCTCCAAAGAGGTTATTGTTGGCCATAATGCAGTTACGTCTTATGAAAAAGAATCTTGGCTTTCATTTCTTGGCTAAAGCTCTGCACAAGCAGCTATGTGCACAGCGGGCAATCAGACATGAGAACTACATTTAGGAGGAGGGCAATCTGTATGCTTAACATGGATAAAGCCAGTTTATTTTTATGTAGTTCTAGTAGCAAATAGTTATAAACGATCGTACGTGATCCAGTGTTGTAATACACACAGAGACAACTGTTGCCATTTTTTCACATCTTGCACAAACAATGCAACATATACAGTGTGTGTGTTTATATGATATATATATATATATATATATATATATATATGTGTGTGTGTGTATATATATATACAACACTGGATCACGTACGATCGTTTATAACTATTTGCTACTAGAACTACTAGAGCTACTAGAATAGCATTTAATGGAAAACTGAGAGACTTCACCACATACACATTTTATTTTTTAAAGTGGCTCTAATTTTCAGTAATCTGTATTTTCTCCCTTGTGTCACATCACAGCTGACCCAAAGACTAGAATATTAAGTTAAAGTATACCTGACTTTTTAAATAACTTTTCAGAATAATCTGTTGTGTGTGTTTAAAAGGATCCTAATCACCTCATGTGAGCAGTTCATTCCCTTTAAAAATAAAAGAACTTCGAATAAAAGGAAACCAATGTGGCTCGACAAGATGGTAAGGGGGGCAATAAACGAAAAAAAGAAAGCGTTCAAATTACTACAGCAAGAAGGCAGTGAAAAAGCACTAAAATCGTACAGGGAAAAAAACAAAATATGCAAAAATAAGATCAAAACTGCTAAGGAGGAGGCAGAAAGACTGATCGCCAAAGAGAGCAAAAACAATCCGAAACTATTTTTCAACTATATTAACAGCAAAAGGATTTGCACTGAGAGCACTGGCCCTTTAACAAATAATGCAGGAGAAATCATTGAAGATGATGGAGGGAAGGCAAATCTATTGAATAGTTTCTTTTCAAGCATATTCACAATCGAAAAGGAAATGCTACATGAAATGCAGGGGAATAAAATGAACCTCTCACAAAAAATCTCATACCTAACACAGGGGGAAGTGCGGAACAGGTTAAAGAAGATTAAAATCGATAAATCGCCAGGCCCAGATGGAATACACCCAAGGGTACTAAGGGAACTAAGCGATGAGATGGCTAGGCCGCTATATCTAAGATTTCTGGATACTATCAAGACCGGGGTTGTACCATTGGATTGGCGCATTGCCAACGTGGTTCCAATTTACAAAAAGAGGACCAAAAGTGAGCCTGGAAACTACAGACCCGTAAGCCTGACTTCAATAACAGGAAAAATATTCGAGGGGTTTCTAAGAGATGCCATCGAAGAGTACCTCAAGGAGAACAACGGAATAACTCTTCACCAGCATGGATTCATGAAGAGTCGATCATGTCAGACAAATCTGATTAGCTTCTACAATGAAGTAAGCTCTAGGCTGGACCTGGGAGAGTCTATTGATCTGTTATATCTGGACTTCTCTAAAGTATTTGACACTGTGCTGCATAACAGGCTAATATATAAAATGAGACAGCTCGGATTGGGTGAAAATGTGTGTATTTGGGTAAAGAATTGGCTCAATGATAGAAAGCAGAGGGTGGTAATAAATGGTTCATACTCTGATTGGGCCACTGTCGCTAGCGGGGTGCCACAGGGTTCAGTACTGGGCCCTATTCTGTTTAATATATTTATTGACGATCTGATAGATGGACTGCACAGTAAAATATCAATATTTGCAGATGACACAAAATTATACAATATAATCAATGCTACGGAGGACAATGTACAGCTACAAATGGACCTGGATAAGCTGGGGGCTTGGGGAGAAAAATGGCAAATGAAGTTCAATGTTGAAAAATGTAAGGTTATGCACATGGGTAGGAGAAATGGATGTCACCAATATACACTAAATGGGGTACTGCTAGGGAAAAGCGATATGGAAAAAGACCTGGGAGTACTAGTGGACTGTAAAGTAAACTGGAGTAACCAATGCCAGTCAGCTGCTGCAAAGGCTAATAAAGTCTTGGGGTGCATTAAAAGAGGTATAGGGGCGAAGGACGAGAACATTATCCTTCCATTATACAAGGCACTAGTCAGGCCCCACATGGAATACTGTGCACAGTTCTGGGCACCGGAGCTCAGGAAAGATGTTACAGTGCTGGAGGTGGTTCAAAGATGGGCAACTATACATGGAATGAAGGGATTGGAATACCCAGAGAGGCTATCCAAATTGGGATTATTTACTCTAGAAAAAAGAAGGCTAAGGGGTGATCAAATAACTATGTATAAATACATGAGGGGACAATACAAGGACCTCTCCCATGATCTGTTTATACCCAGGACTGCGACGGTAACAAGAGGGCATCCGCTACGTCTAGAGGAAAGAAGGTTTCATCACCAACATAGAAAGGGATTCTTTATTGTAAGAGCAGTGAGACTGTGGAACTCTCTGCCTGAGGATGTGGTGATGGCAAAATCCATAGAGGAGTTTAAAAGGAGACTTGATGTCTTTCTGGAGAGGAAGGATATTATAGGATATAAATCTTAGGTAATTGTTAATCCGGGTATACAAGCAGGTAGGAACTATTAGGGTTTGATCCAGGGAATAGTCTGATTGCCATTAGGGAGTCGGGAAGGAATTTTTTCCCCAAAAGGGCTATTTGGCTTCTGCTCTTGGGGTTTTTTGCCTTCCTCTGGATCAACAAAACAGGAGGATAAACAGGCTGAACTAGATGGACATTGTCTTCATTCGGCCTTACAAACTTTGTTACTATATTACATTGCGAATAGCACTCTTTCTCGCCATTATATGACTTGCATCCTGCAATTTTCTCCATTTTCCTAGCTGCAAGGCGTCTATCTGATTCCCAATCCTCCCAAGACTTTTCAGAGGAGCTGCTGCTGTGCTGTGTTCTATAGACTGTATACAGAAAACCACTGAGATTTTGCTCTGTTACTGTCTGTAACACACAGAGATAATCTGATAGCAAGCTTTAGAAGTGTAGATGTGTATAAGCAGCAGCAGATATTTTAGAATTAGCTCCCGCATTCATGTGTGTCTCTCCCCTCCCTCAGCTCTGCATACAGTTCAATGAGTAGGATGACTCATTCCCCAAGATCTGTGAGAGCAGACTATGAGCAGCAAAGTAGAGGGAAGGCAGACAGCACTTTAGGCCTAGTGCGGAATTCCGCAGCGGAGTTTGTCACGCCCCCCCCCCCCAGAGACCCCATACTCGCTTCCAGATCCGCTGCCTGCTGTACAGAGCTTCCATTCATTTCAAAGGGGCTGCTGACACAATGCCGAAAATGCAGCGCTTTGACAGAGATGTATGTTCTATCTTTGGGGGGTTTTATCCGTGCGTCGCCCATTGAAATGAATGGGCAGCGGTTTCAACGCCGCTGAAAACGTGGCACAACTAGATACTGTGTTTTGGGCAGCGCTAGCTGCACGACCTAAAAAAAAAGTGATTCTCGCCTGGCAGGTGTCATCGGGTTCCCCCGGTGTCGCTGTGCAGGCTCCAGTCCACTTGTCACGCCGACAGAGCATCTTCTGCTAGAGACGGAGACTGAATTCCCCACCTCCAACTAGAGATTGCTCTGATTGGCTGAATCGGATGTGAGTGAAAGCCCTCTCTGCCTATTACAGCCATCGCTGGATGCTCCAATGAATGGCTGTGATTGGAGCATCCAGCACTGACTGTGATTGGCTAAGCGGGCTGTCACTCAGCGTCACTCAGCCAATCAGAGCAATCTCTTGCTGGAGGCGGGGATTTCTAATCTCTGTCACTAACAAAAGATCCCCTGCCAACTTGACAAGTGCAGGAAAGGCTGCACGCAGGTCTGAGAACCACGATGACACCTTCCAGGTGAGTATGGATTTTTTTTTCAACATCCCTGGCTGCGTTTTCAGCTGTGCTGAAAACACAGCCAAAACACTGGCATAAAGTATGCCAGCGCTGCTGAAACCAGGCTGAATCTGCAGTAAACGCAGTGTTGAAAAACTGTTACCATGCAGGGCGGCGCTGGTCCCCACGGCCGGCGCGCGGCGCTCCGATGTCGGCTCCGGCGTCCCAGAGCTCTGCTGTCAGGGCTCTCCCGGCGGCGTGGAGCAGCCAGCGTGCAGCGGCGTGGAGCAGCCAGCGTGCAGTGGCGTGGGCGTGTCTGCCCGTAGGGTGCCGCCCGCTCTCCACCTTCCTTATGCAACAGTGGGAGAGTCGGCTCCTCCCACTCTCCGCCCCTGGGCGGAGGCTTTTAGTTAAAAGGCTGGCAGTGACCTGAGCTCACTGCCAGTTATTGGTTCTGCATGCACCTAGCCAGTCTGTCTGCGGTTCTCCTCAGCCAGTCCCTAGTTGCCGGTCAGCTCCCTCTGGTTCCCTATTACTCTGTCTGTTTTTGTTGGTTCTGTTTGCCTCTAATCTAGTCTGGCCCAGTCAGCACTAGTTGCTATCCAGCACCCTGCCAGTTTGCCTGTGAGTTCCATCTCCAGTCTTGTCAGTTTTGTTGGTCTGATTCATCTGCCTCCTCTGTCGGCACTCTGTTCCCCCCATTAGGTAGTTTCCTTCTTGTCAGTCGCCAGGTCCCTAGCCAGGGCAGGGACCGCCGTCCAGTTGTCCGCCTGGGGTTAGCCAGGGCCGAGGCAAGTAGGCAGGGACAGTGGGGTGCGGGAAGATCAGGGCACCCCACTTGGCGCTCGGGGGGCAGAGTGCCGTAACAAAAACGCTGCGTTTCTGCAAACACCCTGTGTGAGGGAGGCCTAACAATCACATTAAATTGGAATAGCCTTTACAAAAATGTCACTTTCTTATTGCAGATTTTTAATTCACGTCTCATGTAACTATATTTGACACAGAACTCAGTCACCTTAGTGACCTAATTAATTTTACCCTTAAGAACCAGTAAATTGTTTCCCCTTTTGTGTTCCAGTGGTCATAACATTTTACTTTTTTCATAGATGTAGCTGTCGGAGGCCTTATATCTGATAGTTCATTAAAGTGGGTGAAATGAAAAATCCAGATGATTTTGCTCAGTAAACTTATTTTCTGAGCCTTTCATTCAGGTTGTATTCACATGGGCGGTTTTCTTGTGCCAGTTCTGTCTGATCCAGAGATGGGCAGAACTCTCAAGGGGAAAAGAACCCATTCATTTAAATTGGTTAATTCACACAAATGATGTTTGTGAGTCTTTTTCAAGAATTGCTAATTTTCTATGAAAGCAGTAGAAAAAATATCGCAATTGCATGTGATTTTCATGCGAGTGTGATGCATTTTTAATGCAGGTTACTATGGGGAGCACTAGGAAGTGCAAAGCAAATAAAAAATATGATTTAAAAAAGCATTAAAAATGTAACATTTTTTAACTGACCAAAAATCACACTTGCCTGTATGAATATAGCCTAAGTATATGATGCAGGCTGGATTTTTATTGGAATGATGGGGGGGGGGGGGTAGATTGGCACTGGGGCTCAGCATTCGCTCTCCTGATCCAGTATGGATATTTTTCCCCTGCTTCCCCCTTCAGTTCAGTCAAGGCCACTGCACTCGGTATATACACAACGCCAGAACAACATGTAAAAAAAAGTGTGAAGGGACCTGAAGACTTTGTTGTCCCACTATAGCTTAATTATTGAAAATTGAACTTAAAGGGGTTGTCCCGCGCCGAAACTGGTTTTTTTTTTTTTCAACACCCCCCCCCCCCCCCCCCCCCCGTTCGGCGCGAGACAACCCCGATGCAGGGACCTAAAGAAAGCTTACCGGAGCGCTTACCTTAATCCCCGCGCTCCGGTGACTTCTATACTTACCGGTGAAGATGGCCGCCGGGAACCTCTTCCTCCGTGGACCGCAGCTCTTCTGTGCGGTCCATTGCCGATTCCAGCCTCCTGATTGGCTGGAATCGGCACGTGACGGGGCGGAGCTACACGGAGCCCCATAGAGAACAGGAGAAGACCTGGACTGCGCAAGCGCGGCTAATTTGGCCATCGGAGGGCGAAAATTAGTCGGCACCATGGAGACGAGGACGCCAGCAACGGAGCAGGTAAGTATAAAACTTTTTATAACTTCTGTATGGCTCATAATTAATGCACGATGTATATTACAAAGTGCATTATTATGGCCATACAGAAGTGTATAGACCCACTTGCTGCCGCGGGACAACCCCTTTAAGCTTTTAATAGTCGAGTGGATACAGAGTTGATTAAATGATAAGTAATAGAGTTTTGTTGTTAACAGAGTGCATTGTGACCAGTGTATACGTTACAAATGGTACCCACAAGGGTTGTCATTAGTCCTATTCTTTTTAATATGTTTGTAAGTGACATAGAATAAAATTTAATAGGTAAGATTTGTCTGTATGCTGATGACACAAAAGTGTGGAAAAGGCAAAAGACAGACGAGATAAGAGAGAACTCTGGTCATGGCTGTTAACCCTTTAAATACTGCTGTCAGTTCTGATAGCAAGATTTAAGTGCCCTGATTGGAACTTGGATGTCCCAAGTGGCCTCACCACTAAAAAATATTTCGGTGTTGCCTGGGGACTTCTGCAAGTCCCTAGAGCTGCCATGATAGTTTGCCTATTAAAGATGTGCTTTTAATAGGAAACCTGTTAAAATCTCATATAATGCAATAACATAGTATTGCATTATACTGTATAAGCGATCAAATGATAACCGGTTCAAATCCCGTATAAGGATTAATTTAAAAAATATATATATAAAATTATAATAAAAATAAAAAATATAAAAAGTGAAATAAAAACCTTTTCTTAATCATTGCATCTAAAAAATAATCTTAAAATTTCTGTTGTTGCATCTGTAAAGGTTCATTTTTTAAAAATATCACATTATTAACCCTGCATCATTAACTGCATCAAAAAAATATACGCAATGGCAGAATTGTGTGTGTGTGGGGGGGGGGGGGTTAGCCATTCAAGCTCTGAGAAAAAAAAATTGAATAGAAAGCTGTCAAAAAGTATTATGTCCCCCAAAATGGTACAGATCACCCCGCAAAAAACCTACCATCTTACTCGTCCCACAAAAAACAAATGCTTGTGTAGACCTGAAAAACCAAAAAGTTATGATTTTTTTTTAAAGTGAGGATGTTGAATGTAACGCAGGTGCATCAATGACCCTTGGTCATGAAGAAGTGTAGAAGGAAGCAGCATCCACAGCAAGAGATTAAAAATTAAAAAGACACTTTATTCCATCATGTTCCATACATAAAGCAGACATCAGCAACGTTTCGATCCTCGCAGGGATCTTTATCTGCTTTATGTATGGACCATGATGGAATGAAGTGTCTTTTTACTCTTGCTCTGGATGCTGCCTCCTTCTACACTTCTTGCTGGATATATCGTGGGTTTGGATCCCACCCAAGGTGAGGCGTGGCATCCTTGAAAGTGTATACGAGTTGCTCGGCTTTCTTGTAGCCTATTAATTGAGTGCTGCTGTGGACATTTTTGTGTGGATGACCCTTGGTCATGAAATGATTAAGCCATTAATAAGTTAATAAAGCCCACTATAAAGATACATAGATAGAATTACTGATTCTTCAACGGCAGCGTCTCGACAGGAGATTTGTTTGCTGTTTCTTTTAGCTTTTAGATCAAATCTAACCTGTGCAGTTTTCAAAGGTATTTGAGAATATATAACACAATTGCTAGCTTTGACCTTTACTGGCCATCTCAGCCAGTATTAAAGCATGTAAGCCGTGTAAATGAAGTATAGCTTCATGATATTGTGTTTTTCCCTTCTATTTTGCATATAATTGTACATTGGGAAACTGTATTATGAATTACAAAAAGGAGTCAGTCACGCTATGTGGAAGGTGATGTTTCAATCCTTCAGTTACCTAGTGTATCAGACACTGTAACAATAAAACCACGTATTTTATTGAAAAACATCGAGTATATTTAACTAGTAATTGCACCATAAATAAGGAAGTCAAGGAACATCTAGTGTCTAATTTATATTTAATGAAATAAAAGTGTGAAATGAATAGTTCCGTCTAGTTTCACAGCATTCTCCTATGGAGTAATATCATTAGAAGCTCTGCTCACAGCGCTGACATTTTACTAGATTGCAGCATCTTCCAGTTTAAGTTGTATAATAAATTAAACCAAGCAATAACTAAGTGAAAAATAAAATGATGGGAAAGATGGCATAGACGGGGCTTGTTCTTGTCTGTGATAAATGGAAGAAGAAACATTAGAATTGCAAATTGCATACATCCAGATTTCTGAAAGTGACAGAAAGCATTAAACTTTTTAAGTTACAATAACAAATCAGTTTAATGTGTATTACTCAGAAAACCGCTTATCATGTGTCTTATTTAGGGAACATCAAAGTGAGATAACTTTTAAAAGGACTTGTTTTATTTATAAAGTCAGACACAAGCCTGGTGAGCCCCATCTTTTAAGGGAGCCATGCCTGTATACAGTCTAGTGAATGGATATGGCATAATTTGACTGTCCAAAGTAATAAAACCCAGAAGTAAACCTCAGACACTCTACAGAGCAATATGCAGAAATCTGTATAATGGCACATGGAGTTCCTTTGGCCTCTTACTACAGAGCAGTAGGTACTCCCTGTTATGCCATATGGTCCTTTATACCATATTACAGGGTTATTCAAGGACAATAGATCTGTTACTTGGCATCTGATGAAGCATGTCACACTTGTTTTTATTAGATTCATACAGAATGCAAATTCGTCTACCGTATATACTCGAGCATAAGCCGACCCGAGTATAAGCTGAATTCAAACAAAAAGTTAAGTATCCCAGCAGCACTAACACCTTAAAGGGGTTGTCCCGTGACAGCAAGTGGGGTTATGCACTTCTGTATGGCCATATTAATGCACTTTGTAATATACATTGTGCATTAAATATTGGCCATACAGAAGTTATACACTTACCCCCTCTGGTGCTGGCATCCCCGTCTCCATGGCGACAATGAAGCCTCTTCTCTGGCCGCACGAACAGTCCCGCTTGCGCACTGAAGGATTCCTCTTCTGTCTCCCTCCGGGCTCACGAGCTGCGTCCTGGCTCCTCCCTCTTCTCCGCTTCATCGTAGCTCCGCCTCCATCACGTGGTGCCGATCAGCCAATGAGGTGGCTGTAATCGGCAGTGGAAGCAAGACTGGAGAAGAAAATCCACGGTGCACCATGGGAGAAGACCCGCGGTGCACCGTGGGAGAAGACCAGCGGCGCCATCTTTGAAAGAAGAAAAGAAGAATCTTCAAAGATCCAGAACGGGGATTCAGGTAAGCGAATTTTTTTTTTTTAAATAACAAAGGGATTCTTTTTAACTGTGCGCAATGTGGGGGTATGTTTAAAAATTTTTTTTTTATTTCAGCGCGGGACAACCCCTTTAACTCAGTAAGGGGGGGGGGGGGGTTGTAGAGAAGAATATGCAAAGCCAACTAGGGAGTTGGGAAGCTTTAACTCCTAAGTTGTGGTAGAATATAAAATGTGGTGTGGCAGCATAAATGGTGATAGAGATTCCTTAAAACAAAAAAGCTTTATTGTTCCATAGTCAAATATAGTCATCCGGAGCATGGACCTGCTGTTCTGTGCCGTCAGATAGCGGCTTGAAAAAGACCTGGAAGGTTGAAACATTGCCTATATATTTGACTGTGGAACAATAAAGCTTTTTTTGTTTTAAGGAATCTCTATCACTGAGTATAAGTCGAGGCACCTAATTTTACCACAAAAAAACTGGGAACGTTAGGTGCCTCGAGTATAAGCCTAGCTAGACTAGGTAGAAAAAAGAAGAAAAAAAAAGCAATACTCACCTCGCAGCCGGCGTCTGTGCCCCCCACGTGATGGTCTCCCCGGTGGTGCAGCAAGCTGCTCTGTAATCCTCCCCGCAGTCATCTCTCTCTCTGCTAAGTGAATTCCCCCGCCATCAGCAAGTAAGCGCTGTGATTGGATTAAGCACCAGCCAATCACAGCCGGCGCTCGATTAACCAATCATAGCCATTTAGTGATGTCATTCACCGAAGGGCTGTGAATGATCGAGCGCCGACTGTGATTGGCTGGAGCTCAATCCAATCACAGCACTTACTTGCTGATGGCGGGGTAATTCAAAGCCCCATTTAGCAGAGAGAGATGACAGTGGGAAGGATTACAGAGAAGCTTGCCGCACAGCTGTGGAGACCATCGCGGCTGCCGACTGCGAAGTGAGTATTGCCTTTTTTTGCCATTTAGAGGTATACGGATGTACAGTAGGTTCTCGTAGACCTTTGTGAGTGCCATATAATGGCTCCATAGTGCTTGCTGGTTGTGTGAAACTGTAATATGGCCATGTATGTGAGCCCTGTCTTTTATCCTAATACACTATCCAGACATAGGATGTAAAAATAACCGTATGTCAGGTGAATGGGGATTTTTTCTTTTATAACATGTTCTGTATGAAATATCCAGTCAATCATTATGTTTTTTAATTTCAAGGATAATCTGATCATTTAATATAAATGAATTCCCTTGTACAGCCATGCAGAGATAAAACTAGTAATGAATGATAAAAGGTACATAAATAATATTTGATACTGCAGAGAATACTCTAGGAAGCCTGAAACATATATTGATAGCTTATAGATATTAGATTCATTCTCAAAGTTGGTTGTTTAACAAGCATGAGTGTTTAATGGTGTTCACCCTGAATGTGTAGTGTCATTTTTTAGATTGTGCTACCACAGCTTTATGTGAAGTATTAGAGAACTGGCCAAGCATGTGAAGATGTGTGTTCTGAGCAGTGTTTCCAAATTAGTATGGATGAATCGCTAAACCACAATTTTCATGGATGAGATGTCATGGCTGAAATAGTAACATGTAGTAAAATATATATTTTATATCATTATAATTAAACAAGAATTTCAGAACTTATTCAGATTGGAGTAAATTTGCAGGATTTGAATATTGGCATTGACTAGTTCCAAACTTACAGAATTCAATTAATTTAATGTACACACATGCATACATAAACTATGTGCACCAAATGTACTTTTGGAGAAACAGAACTAAAACTTAAAGCAAGTATGAGGTCTCAATGATACACAGTTAAAGTAAAAATAACTGATTTGGCGGTGTCCAAGCATTATTGTAGCCAACATATGAGGGCTGTTATAGCAAAAGACAATTTCAAGTTCAAAAGAAAAAGAAGAGTGTGGGAGTACTGTACAGGTTCATCAGAACTGTTGATATTCTGAACACAGGATTAATCTGTTTCAAGGATTTATGACTTGCTACAACATTTAAACAATCTGATCTATAAAGGAGGAAGCGCTGCCCCATTACACAGTGCAGCAAGATACAGTGGACTGTGCAACAGAAGCTATGGAGAAATGTACCTTTGAGAAGGTCCTGAAACATACTAGATACTGCAGTGGGAGGCACCCAGAAAGGTCCTGAAAACTACTAGGCACCCTGAGGACAGAAATGTGAGCTGTGTCATGACTGGGGAAGAACACAGGCATATGGAGAGGATGCAGTGTGTGAAGCAGGTGCTGCTGGGTGAGAATCAGCAGACATTGAGGGAGCACTGTAGGAAGCAGCGTGTCATGGTCCAGTGCTTTTGAACAAGACAGAGGAGGTAAGCAGGACTGAAGAGCTGCTGGAGCTCTGAAGAAACACAGGGACTTCCCAGGGTGCTGTAGATAACTGCCTGCTTCTGCTCCTGCGACAGAGTGTTCAGTGCACGCTTGTGATAGAGACAGACTTACACCACGCAATGAATTGTTCAAGCTATTTATGAGGGAATTGAGGACCACATTGATATCAGATTGTGAGGTCAGCCTCAATAAAAGCCCAACGTGTTTGCACATATAGTGACTGAGAGACTATGCAGGCCTGCTAGTCACATAGCACTATTCTGTGGGATGCAACGAAACTAAAGGACTGGTACATTACTGAAAACAAGCCTGAGATTTTCAAGGAAATTGTTTTAAGTATTTACAAATTCTCCAGTAGTGTCTAGTTCTTTGAATAACTAAAGACTGTGTGTGTCAAGCTGTGATTACTTGTTTACCGTTTGCTATTGAAGTTCTATTTCTGATATGCATTACTGCTGCTGCTATTATAATCAATTGTTATTCTATAGACTGCATATAATATTTATCATTACAATCCTAGTTAGCTATAGTGAGGTTTGTTTAATTGTTCTGTAAAATATCCCTATTTTTTTAACGCAATAAGGACCAAGCACAGTAAATTTATGGTGCTTGGTCATGGGCTTTAATCTCAGCCAATAGTAAAAAAAAAAACGACTGGGGATTAAAGCCCCTTCTTCTGCAATTAGTCAGAAGCAGGTCGGGTTGTCAGCTGTTACTTACAGCTAATAACCCGGAGGAAGAGGGAGAAGTGTTTTTTAATCCCTTCTTCCTCCTTTTTTCTTTACTACACAGCGCTCAGTGATTGGTATGTACTAAAGAGTGAGTGTGTAAGTGTTTCTTCCACTATGGGAGCCGTCAGTCATGTGACCACTGAGTTCCGTTGGCACAGCAGAGCTACAGGGTCCTAGCAGACCCTGATCAGCTCTGGGTCTGCTAGGACCCTGTAGGGTTGTTTTCCCTGTAACTGGGGCTCCTATGGATGCCTCAGCTACAGTAAAAAAAATGTCAAATTAAAATAAACATGTGACTGTCCCCCAGAGGTCTTATATGACGTTATGGGGAACATAGATAGTAAGAAAAATAATTGCAGAAATAAGTAAAACAAAATTACTGAATAAAAAGAAATATATACATAAAAAAGAAAATAACCCAAAGCCGACTTGAATTCAATGAATGGCCGAGCGCTGCCTGTGATTGGCTGAGCACTGTGACCAATCACAGGCAGCGCCCAACTGTTATTCAATGAATGGCTGACCGCTGCCTGTGATTGGCTGGGTGCTCAGCCAATCAGATGCAGCCCTTTCAGCAGGTGGAGGGTTTAAATCCCCGCCTGCTGAAAGAACTTCATTACAGTGACCGGACCCAAGTGGCTAGACGTGCCTGAACCCTGGCAGCAGCAGAGAGATGAGTATATATATATTTTTTTATTCATTACACCAGATAGGAATGATTTTTCAGGGAAGGGCTTATATTTAAAGCCCTTCTTCAAAAAGCACTGCAGGGGTTGCCAGCAGACCATTGCTTTCAATAGGGCCACTGGCAGCAGCCACAGCCCTATTGAAAGCAATGCTGCACGGACCTGCATTCACACGTGTTTGTGCATGTACTTGGGCACTCCGGTTTTGCACGCACCAGCACACGCTCGTGTGAATGCACCCTTAGGCTGTTTTCACACAAGAGAGGGTGATTTTTGGCCAGTGAATAATTGAGTGTTTTTCATACACTTGAAAAATACACGTTTTTGTCTACTTTGTACTTCCTGGTCCTTTTTTTCATGTTATGCTCATAGTAACCTACATTATAAATGCATCACACTCACATGAAAATTGCATGAATTTCAATGCGTATTTTTAACACAACAATAGAAAATAATGGGCGACTTGAAAAAAAATCACAAAAAATAGGACATGCAACGATTTTTTCAAGGCCCCCTGTCCACGGGCGTTGTGAAGTCCCGCGGCAGATCTCCGCCACGGGAGCTGGAGTCGCCGCTGAATCTCCGCTGGTCAGCCCTATCTCATAGATAGGCTGGCCGCGGAGAATCGGGGCAATTCGAATTGCCGGCCGTGAGCGGAGAA
Organism: Eleutherodactylus coqui; assembly: GCF_035609145.1. NCBI lineage: Eukaryota > Metazoa > Chordata > Amphibia > Anura > Eleutherodactylidae > Eleutherodactylus > Eleutherodactylus coqui. Next base: position 227,926,453 of record NC_089838.1, on the reverse strand, counting down.
TCGCAATGATTCTCCGCTCGTGGACAGGGGCCGGCGCTTCCCATAGCAGTGCACAGGGAGCCTATCTCGGACTATTGGTCCAAGAGAAAAATCGCTAGTGTGAATTTTTTTTTCAAATTAATTGATTCTTTTCTTAATGAAAGTTCTGTCCATCAAACAGAACTTGCATGAGCAAATCACCTGTGTGAATACAGTCTAAAAGAAAAGCTCAAGCATAGATGTAACGACATGGAACAGAATACTCTAAATTCTATGCCACTTGGGCCATGTGGATAGAGTTTTGTGACTCTTCCTCTTTCATATCTTGGCTGAGAAGGGGAACAACACAATGAGAGACCCCAAGTGATCGAATACAGAAATTTGGAGAAACCCTACGATTAATTTTCCTAACCCCTTGAACTGTCCCCTCTTCGTGCTTTCTCCTCTCTTACTTTCTTTGGTTTACTTACCAAAACTTTGCAAATATAAGGATATATAGAACTGGACTAAATGGGAAAAGAAGGAAGGGGGTAACGCTTAATAGGCCTTCAATGGGGGTTTTCATGGTCAGACGATCATCAGGGGGACCCACTAGGGAAGAAATCATTGGGCGAGACATAGAAAATGTTCAAATGTTTATTTGTTTAATATACAAGCAAAGGAAAGGATGGACGAAGACATCAAATTTAGCAATGTCAATACGTCTGTGGAAATGTCTCTGCATCATAAGCTGTTCAATAGTTAATGTCCTATTTTCAATTGTGGAAAATAATTTACTTATGAAAGTTCAATAAAATCAGCAAACTACGTTTAATGAACAAAACCATCTCTTCCGGAATTTTCATTTCACCCAGATTAATCAGCTGGGTGAAATGTGAACTCCACCCAGTACTTTCTCTGTTGGTGGGCTTACACTAACTTCAGAAAAGCTGAAATGCAAATGCAGGTGTGAAGCCAGCTTTAGGCTAGTTTCACACAGGTGATCGCAATTTTGCTGCAAAAAAATCATAGCAAAATCGCATCTTTGTTCCCGCAATTTTTCGGGCATCAGCAATGCTTTTTTTTAAGGATAATCTTGCATCGCATTGCAGCCGCCCGCGATAAAAACCCACGCTTTTTTATCGCAAAGGTTAATAGGACTTTCTAATGTTAACATCGCAACACAAGTTTGTTGCGTTGCAATGGGATGAAAAGGAGGCTCCATAAGGAAAAATGGGAAATAAAAAAAGGGTATATCGCAGAAAGATAGAGCATGTCACTATTTTTTGTTCTCTCAATATCGCATAAGTGAAAGCATCGCAAATGGGAAGGAAACCATTGAAATTCATTGGTTTCATAATCTGTTTTTTCTTGCCCATGTGAAACCACCCTTAATGACAAATTCATTCTGCTATATATATAAAGGACGCCCATGTATGCCGTGGCTGATTTGCTGTAACCACATGCGGATCACCGCTGGGATGTACCCGGACTTGCTGTTGTCACAATCTGTAAGTCCAGGTGCTACTCAACAATTATCGTTGCTCTGCATATGTTTACAGTGGTTCAACCACAGCATGTCCGGGCACCTAAAAGGGACATGCAGGTGTAACAAGCAGTCTGTTCAGTCACACGACCACTTGGCAGAGTTTCTAATTGTACAGTATAGATTCTAACTCATCGTGTTAATGTTCAGGGTATAGCACACTTATTTATTTTAAGTTTATAAAACTTTTGAAGCAGAGAACTTCAGGATTTTTTTAACCCTTTCCAATCCACTGTCTGACGTCTGAAGACATTATGATTTAAGGCTGTACAGCTCCAATGTTGGAAGACGTCCGTCGGGGTTCTCTTACTGTATATTGCCAGCCTATCTGCTGTCGGAGCCTATCCAATGTGTCACCTGATGCAGTACTGGCCTTAGCCAGCAGATAGCGCCATTGTGTAACGGCAGAAAAAGAGTAAGCCCCCTAGGAAAACCGGGATACAAATTGGATTGGAAAGGGTTAATCATATTTCTCTACCTGTTTAATAATCTTGTAAGTTATCATGGTGATTGTTTTGTATGAATGTGATTGATTTCTAGCCTAGTTATGTATTTAAAGCGAACCTGTCATTAGCTTTTATGTTGTTAACCCTCATGTGGTACCATGGGGCCTTGTTTATTGGAGCCCTGGTACCACGCGAGGATTATACCGCAGACATGGGAGAATACGACTTTTGAACAGCATTACAAACTTCCTTGGCAGATTCACATTATTGAAGAAAAGGACATTTATTAAGGGCTGCACCGTATGTAAATAAGGTACCTGGAGCTATTGGGTCTGTTTGCAGCGCTATGGTGGCATGGCTTGTAATCATACACATCACTGTGTAAATGACTTTTCTGCCTTGCCAACTGATTTAGCTGCTGAAATCCCATGCAACCATGCGCAGTGAGCAAAGGTGTGTATAAATATAGCTTTTGGCTTCATGAGCTCACTGTGCATGCCTACTGCTGACGTCAGATGTCAGGGGAGATGTCAATTACACAGTAATTGATCTGATTGCTGAATTGGTGAATCTGCACCATTGCTACACCACCTCCAGGACTCCAAATTCCCATATTTGCATACAATACATGTCCTTTTTAAACTTTTTTTATGCAAACCTGACGAAGGGCAGAGTTGGAATATTATTTAAGAATCTTATTCATGATACCCTTGGTTTAATAATGCAAAAGCCAATTACTGTTTTTTTTCCCCAAGTGCTTGCTTCACATTTTAAACATATGGCAAGCTACATGACACTAATATTTGTGTCTATTTCTATTAGGCCTCATTTAAAGGGGTATTCTAGCGATTAAAAGTGAAAGTGATATGCTTCATAATGCGATTACATGTAATTTTGTGATTTAATGTTTTACTTTGTTTACTTTACTTGTGATCCCCCCTCTGCTAAGTTCCCCATTGGTATCCAATGGCTATGTCCTGTATGCTCCACTGTCTTACTAGTCAGGCATGCTCAGTGCCTTTAAATTCTATAACAACAACACAGTTTGTACAGTTGTGACAGTGCACTCCTCAGTAACTGGCAGTGAGGCATTGTGGGAGATGTAGTTTTTGCACTCCCCGGTAGCCAATTTAAATAACAATGTGGATATCTGAAGCTGCCTGTAAAGTAGTGGTGGCACACGGCAGCAAAAAAAGGTACTGAAATTTAATTTGATGATTTAGATGGGGGTTTGGAATAATGACAATAAGTGGAAATGTTGAAAACTTCACCCAGTCTCCGGAATACCCCTTTAAACTGCCACAATTTAGCTTCTGTACTATGGTTGCAAAAACATGGACCCTCTATAGCGATCTAAATTTGGGCGCTTGAACCATTGAGGACCTGGGTCCTGTAGAACTGAAAAAGCATCCACATTATGTCTGGACAAGGCCTAAGGTCTTGTGTATATACACCATTTTTGCAGAGGTTTTGGCACAGTTTTTCTGCATTAAAAAGATTTACAAAATAGTAGTTATAGACACTGCCTTGTATTTAGCTGAGTTGTCCTTATCTCTTAATGTGATGCAAGTTAACCCTTTCCAATCCACTGTCTGATGTCTAAAGACACTCTAATTGAAGGCTGTACAGCTCTGATGTCGGAAGACGTCCGGCAGGGTATTCTTACTGTACAGTACTGGCCGCTCTGTTGTCGGGGGCCTCTCCAGCATGTCCCATACAGAAGTACTGGCTCTAGCCAGCAGATGGCGCCATTCTATAATGGCAGAAAGAGGAAACCCCCTAGGAAACCCTGAATCCAAAATTGGATTGCAAAGAGTTAAAATCTGGAATAAAACCTCCTACAGTCAGATCGCCCTGTCATGTTTTGTGAAGTTACAACCCAAACACAATATAGTTTTTTTTTTTTCTGATTCATTACACTAGTCATGCCCATGGAAGCTAACAACTCATCCACTCAGCAAAGCCCTGTATGGTACATGGACAGTGTATAGAGTTGCTTCAATGTATCTTGTCCTGTAAAACTTCTTCCTTTCTGTTGCCATATTTCTTTGCTTATTACCTAGTTTGCTAACCTGTTGCTTCATCCCCTTAGGGCTCCAAATTGTAGGGAGCCATAATAAAAAAAACCATACAGGTGCATGTGGCCTTACTGTGCATCCATATGTTTGTGTAGAAATCCAAAAGACAATTGTGACAATCTCCATTAGATGCTATATTGCTGAAGCTTTCTCTCCCCTATAACTGTTTCTTTTAGGGGAGAGTACCTGCGATATATGATGCCTGACAAGTCATCTCAGCAAAAGTAGTTCCTGTGCTTTTACACAGGTACAAGCACTGCTAATGAATGGAGGCACAGTGGTTTGGGGATCTTTGCGGCCTCCCCGCCTCCATTCACAATAAGCAGGCTGTTGTTTATAGGTGAATGACTGCTTGTTTAGACGGGCGGATCCATTGTTTACTTTTCTGCATGTGGCAAATGAACAACAAACGAGAAGCAAGCAAATTCTCATTCGTCGTTCAGTCGGGACCCGCATTTACAATGAATGATAATCATTCTGATTCCCGCTGGATGCAGGAATCTGAAGGAATGATTGGCCCGTGTAAAAGGGTCCTTAGTCTCATAGTTCCAGTCCATTGTGTTGTAAACCAGTTAGTGCTTTGCAGTCTTAGTTGTGGTGACCTCTATGGCATAGGCTATTCACTTCCCTGCCACTACGGAAATCAAAATCAAAAGTCCAGCTCTGTGGCTTCTCATAAGCCTAGTTTAGGGCACATTCTCCCATATGTGAGGTATTGTTTTTGTTGTAATGGTCTAACTATGACCTATCTGTGTCTTTGATTTCTTTTTATCCACAGTAGCTATTGAAATATAATTGTGGCATCATTGTTTTTAGATGTTTATTTAATACTCTTAGGAAAACTGTGATGAAATCTGTGTTGCTGCCTTTAAAATATGACATTCAGGGCTTGGAATAACTTTCCTTGTGCTTTTTACTAAACTTTGGGCAATAGAATGTTTTTATGGAATGCGATTAATGGTAATAATGATCATGTGCGCTAGAAAATATATTTCTCCCAATGGGAACTCTGTTAATTTACATACAAATTAAAAATGAAATTAACTTTAAAGGAGTACGAAATAATGCAGAAAAGCAATATCATTGCAGTACAACACAATAAATAAAATTAATTTGGTCCAATAATGAGTTGAAAAGGTTACATTGCATTCAAAAGGAAGGCTTAGTACATTTTTAAGGGCATATAGTAAGGTAGAAAATTCTGTATTGAAGATGTTATAGTGCAGACTGCCTTACACCAATATTGAATACACAATGGCTTAAATAACAATCTCCCAATATATATTGAACACTAGAAATGCCTCCTAAAATCAAACAATAAACTGAAACATTTCCGAAAGAACCCGAAACAGATTGCACAAGTTACTTATAGAACCCCCTCATCCCCAGGATGATCCTCTGGCTGTTAAATCTCTATCAGAGATGAGCGAGCAAACTCGCTAAGGCAAACTACTCGAGCGAGTAGTGCTTTATGCGAGTACCTGCCCGCTCATCTCAAAAGATTCGGGTGCCGACGGGGGAGAGTGGTGAGTTGCGGGAGTGAGCAGGGAGGAGCGGGGGGGGGTGGGAGCGGGGGGGGGGGGGGAAGAGTGAGAGAAAGATCTGCCCCCCCCCCGTTCCTCCCCGCTCTACTCTGCTGCTCGCCGCTGGCACTTGAATCTTTTGAGACAAGTGGGCGGGCAGGTACTCGCATAAGGCACTACTCGCTCGAGTAGTTTGCCTTAGCAAGTACACTCGCTCATCTGTAATCTCTATATAATATTGCAGGGACCTACCATAAGAACACTTACTAGAGCCGGCTTATTTCTCAGAGCGTAAAATCCAGAGTAATAGCAGTGGCCAGGACTATACAACTTTGCAGCAGTGTAGTTACGTAAGGCTAGGCTTGCACCATTTTGGGAGGATTACAATACATCTGAAACGTTCCACCAGACGTGCTCCAGAAGTATGCAATTTTGTAACATTGACTCTTGTGAAAAAACAAAACTCTGTTGTGCATACAGTTTTACTGAAAATTGTAACCATATATGTATTAACCCCCCCCCCCCCCCGGCATACATCTGGCTAATAAAAGTTTATAGGCATAAGAGAGCTTATTCACATTTGCGCTTTTGTTTTCCATTTAGCTGTTCCATCTGAGGAGCAATAAAACAGAAAACAACAGTTCCTTCTATGTTCTCATTGATTTGAATGGGAACGAAAGTACTTCAGTTCAGCTCAACTCGCCTCCATTCCATTTTATTTCCAACTTTTTTTTTGTAAATGGAAATAATACAGCCGTCAGCTGCAATATTGTTTTCTTTAAAAAATGGAAATCAAAAGGGAAGGACTCCTTTTTTTATTATTATTTCCATTCTAGTCAATGAGCATGCGCAGAAGGTTAGAAAGACACAGTAATCCAAATTGGTCCATTAAAATGGAAGCAATGAATGTAAATGGAAGCGAACAGAAATAAGCCGATAGAAACTGTCCATTTTTTTAAAGAATCCATCTATTGGAACTGTAAAAAAAATTTTTTTTAAATCCTCAGAAACTATGTTTTTTTTTTGTTTCCATTTGAATTCTGTTTTACTACTCATTCCATCTATTACAAAAAATTACTGATCCATTCAAAACTGAAATCAAAACACTGATGTAAATGAGCCCTTAGATGTGTACTGTATGTCGGAACATTTTCCAAGTGCTCACCTCCAAACTAAGCCCAATGTGAACTGATGAACCGATGGGAACCTACAGTAGCCTGAATTTATTTATTTATTTATTTTAAACACAGGAAACCCCAAAATAACTGAAATTTCACTACAGCTTGAATCTACTACATAATAGGCTCAATGCATGCTGTTGTCAATGGCACTATTATATCTCTAACTTATAGGGGGAGAGGAATGTAATTTTCTTACGTTTTTATAGTTCTATAGCATTAAATTGTTACAGCATCCTGTATAGACATGTGTCTGTTTTGGACTGGTGAAACCCCTTAAATGCAGCTTCTGCTGTTTTATCCCGATAGATGTTCATTGATATAATCCTCTTTGTTAGGAGCTGCAGAGAAAAGTTCCAAACATGGAGCAGAAGACAAAACGCAACACATTATTATGGCTATGAAGGAAAGAATGAAAATTCGAGAAAGAAACAGGCCAGAGGTTTTTGAGGTGATTCAGGAGCTTTTCCAGATATCGAAAGAAGATTTTGTGCAACATACGAAATCAGCTAAACAAAATGTTCTAGATGGAACGTCCAAATGGTCTGCCAAAATCAACATCACAGGTGAGTTTGTTATGCAGCTGAGTCATTCTGTAACTACCTGTAGTTCACTATTTACTAATTTATCGACATTCCTCAATCTATGGACTATTTTATACTTTTACATTCAAGATAATTGGACCTAGTTTCTCATATTGCTTAACACAATGTCTATATTTTTGCCCATATCTACCAATCAGGGTGCAGCTTTTTTTTTTTCATCAGATTTCTGTTAGTTTTGATAAAAGGGGTCCAATGTTTTGCAATCAGAGAAGATCTCATTGATGAGTTCTGTGAAAAAAGACTGCCATTGGTTTCCAGAATGATACGGCTTTATAGAGTGCTCAGACCTTTGTGGCACTGCCTAGAGCTTCCTGTTACAGTAAATCCGTCAAGCAAAGATCTATTCTAAATCAATGGCTGTTCACTTAGAATGGTGTGTCAAATTTTCAGTAGCTGAAATGCAGTATCCGAGCAGTGCTCAAGGGGCTTAATTGCTCTATAAGCCTCTTTCATTTTGGTAATTCTGGCACAGTATGGCAATCCTTGAATTGACCGATGTGATTTTCTCACATGTTTCTATGACATAATAAAAACAACTTATTTTGACTGGTTGTTCCCTTCAAAAGAACTGCTGACTCTGGTGTTGGCAAAAGTCCCATTGGCCACATGCCCTGCTTTCACACTTATTTCTTTAATAACCTGCTAATAATGGGAAAAATTCTCGTTTACATCCAGACACATACAGAGGTGCCGGATTGTCTGCAAGAGACATTCTAATACACTGTAATAAACCAATCACCTTCACCAGTTGCATATAAGAGCATGTTTTTAGCCTCTAGATATAAACAAAAATTACACCACTTGCTGACAGCAAGAAAAGATATTTCAGTTATAAGTTTTATATAACTCCTTTAGCATTAGTCTTTCTATTACAACATTTATTTGAGTGACAAGTTGTGAATTAAGACATCTTACTTAATTGTTCATTACAGCTTTTTTCAGTTCCCCAGTGAATAATTATTTATTCCTGTTGTTTGTAAAGCTGATGGGTTATGTGCCAGCAATTGCTTAGCAATACCAGCCAAGACCAGCAGCTGATGCATACCAAGCCTCCATGTTGTTGTAGATTATTTGAATGTCTCCACCATGCTCATTTAAAATGCTGATGGCATGTAGGCAGCATGTTTACTTCAAAACTGTGGAGGAAGCACTATGGTCACTACTCTTCAGCACTGGAACAAGTATTCCTGAGTCAGACACTTTCACACTCTATTCTGATCCATATTTTGCATCAATATTTGTAAGACAAAACCAAGAGTGGAACATAAACAAGGAAGAACTATTGTGTAAAGATTTGTACCTCTTCCATATTTTGGACCCACTGCTAGTGGCCTAAGAGTAAAGAGTTCACACAGGATTTTTTGTCTTTGAAGAATTTGTATTGCCTCTTTTAGGCCTTAGTCAGACGGGCGTTTTTAGCCGCGATTTGCGCATGCGTCAGGCGATTTTATAAAACCATTGCTTTGCAATGGTATCGGACACATGAGCGCTTTTTATGCGCTCGTCCGATAAATTATAGAACAAAAAATCGCAGATCGCACCTATCTGCGATCTGCGATTCCTGTTCTCTTCTCTATATGCGCTCAATGGGGCCGGCGGCAGCAGCGCCGACCCCATTGAGAACATATAGAAGACAAATCATTCTTCTCTGCCACAGCTGTAACAGCTGTGACAGAGAAGAACGATGTTTGCCCATTGAATTCAATGGAGCCGGCAATACAGCCGCTCCATTGAAAGCAATGGGCTGCCGGCGTGCGCGGGGTGAATTGTCGGGAAGGGCTTAAATATATAAGCCCTTCCCTGCAATTCATCCTAAAATGTGTTAAAATAAAAAAAAATTGTATACTCACCTTTCCGCTGCAGCCGGAGTCCAGCCGCGGCCGCTGTCAGTTCTCCTGAACTGCTTCTCGGCACTATTCAGCCGGCGGGGCTTTAAAATCCCCGCCTGCTGAATGATCTGCCTCTGATTGGTCACAGCCCTGACCAATCAGAGGCAGGTTTCACTCACACACCCATTCATGAATTCATGAATGGGTGAGTGACTGCTGCCTCTCAGCGCTGAGCCAATCAGGGGCAGGTCTGACTCACATCCATTCATGAATGGGTGTGAGTGAGACATGCCTCTGATTGGCTCAGCGCTGAGCCAATCAGGGGGCAGGTCTGACTCACACCCCCTTCACACCCACTGCAGGACGGCCGCGCGGAGCTCCGGCTGCCGGGAGAAGGTGAGTATATATATATATTTTTTATTTTTACACATTTTAGGATGAATTGCAGGGAAGGGCTTATATATTTAAGCCCTTCCCGACAATTCATCCCGGGCTCGCCCGCAGCGCATTGCTTTAAATGGAGCCGGCTCTATTGCCGTCTCCATTGAATGCAATGCGCTGGACAGCTCCGGCCCGTTTCTAATGAAACGCGGCTAGGAGCAGATTTGCGGGCGACTTGCGCGCACCGGTCACGCGATTTGCGGATGCGCATCCGTCATGCGATCCGCAAATCGCGCGAAAAAATGCCCGTCTGACTAAGGCCTTACGTGTGTTTTTGGTGGTATTGTTTAGGTATTGTCTTTTTGTAGAGGTATTTCTTTGGACATTTTTGAAGTTGTATAGGAAAAGCTGGGGTGAAAAATGTCTGATACATGCCATACATAGGGCATGCTGCATTTTGTTAATGTGCTTCTGAAACGTTTCTTTGAAGAGTTCATGCACTTTCAGTCTGCTGTGCTTGTGCTCTGTTGGCTGTTTTTGGCTCCTCCTAGCAGCTGAAGACTGCCCCATGCAGTAGTTATATAGCGCTATAATGTGTTCGTATTCAGCTGATGGAGCATGAGTACTATAAACTGAAGGTGCATGTACTCTTTAATAATACAGATTGCAATATTATTTCTTCATTAAAGAGTAACTGTACTTAAAAAAAAAACCAAAACTTTTGCCATGTCAAATATGTTTATCATTGAGGGTCTGCATACTAAGATCACAGAAATGAAGGGTTTGTAGCGCTCACCTGAGTGCTGTGTCCTTTTGGCTGTCATCATTAGCCTGTAGTGTCGGAGACCTTTTTTGTCTGAATGGAAGGCACATTTCAGATTTCATGTAATAGAGTATGCGGATTTCAAAAATCAAGCAGAAAAAAATTCTCCGAAAACCGGAACACCTCCCCAAATGACCGGAAAAAACTGAAATTCACTGCCATGTTTTGATACAAAAAAGACTTTAACTATCCTTCCCCCTAAATAGTATATGAGTAAATTGAGTAGGCTAATGAGTATGACTGTTGTGAAGATTGTAATGTGTTTTGTACCGTACGTACAGAAATATAAATAACAAATAATATGGTTATGATTCATGTATTTTGGTTTTAATTAATAATAAATAACAAATAAATATGTTTTCTTTTATTTTGGGTATATAATAAATAAACATAAATATATAAAATCTAAAAATTATTTATACGAATATGATTTTTTTGGTTTTTCAAGTGTAAATAGGGAGGTGTTCCGGTTTTCGGAGAATTTTTTTCGCCTTGATTTTTTGAAATCCACATACTCGATTACATAAAACCTGAAATGTGCCTTCCATTCAGACAAAAAAGGTCTCCGACACTACAGGCCAGTCATCATTGCCTGTTGGCTCCTCCCAGCATCCAGAGATGGACGCAAAGACTTCTATAGACATCCATGCGTCAGTCTTCAGCTGCGGAGCGAATCCGACAGGTAATGATAAGAAACAAAGGGGAATAGCACTCAGTTGAACTTTCTACCTCTTCATTTCAGCGATTAGTGGGGGGCTCCACATCTAGACCCCCTACACATCAGAACATTTGACATGTCAAGAGATTTTTAAAAGTGCAGTTTTTTCTTAAATTGTTGCAGCTATTTCACGTTGTACATTGAGCATAATGGAATATTTCTAAACCAACTGAATATTTTATGTAGATTTATTAATGCATTTTGGCATATTTCTTCAGAATAGAGAACAACTAGTATTGTGCTTGTATTAGATAAGGGGCATACTAATGAATATTTTCTATGTTTTATAGTTCTTTGTGCTCAGGGTCTACAAGCAAAAGATAAAACAGGTTCCAGTGACCCATATGTGACAGTTCAGGTTGGGAAAACTAAAAGGAGAACCAAAACCATTTTTGGAAACCTGAATCCAGTGTGGGATGAAACCTTTCATTAGTAAGTATAGAAACTCTTATGGAAATAAACATACTATACAACTTGTCAGCGTATTTACCAATACAGCAAGTGTGTAAGAGACAGCAAGAATCTATTACCATGTTAATCCATTGCTTTACCATTGAGTAGTGAATTATACTGCATGGTAAATCATTAGCATGGATCTTCTCTCCAATCAATGTTGTTTTACTGTACTACACTTCCAGGGAACAGCTAATTGAGAAGTATGTGTCACATACAGTGTTAGGGCTCTTTCACAAGAGCGCATAAACGGCAACGGTGTTTTTACGTATTCACACCCGCTCCGTATAAATGCCTGAATGGGCATTTTTCTGCGATTATGGGGAGTGTTTTCTTGGCCATTCACGTGACTCTGAGCGTCGTTTTTAGCGAAAAGATACGCCGCACACCGGAAATCCCTCGCTCTGCAAAAATCCTCAGGATACCTTCCAATGCCTATGTAGAGGCACCTGTAAGCTTTTCGCAGCGTTGGACGCTGCAAAAATGCACCCCCCTCTTTTCTCTTTCCCTGCTTTCATAGTCTATAGGGCCCGCCGCTGTATATTGGCCTGCTGCCGGCATATTTTTCAAGCAGCCAGGGTATTCACGCACTGTATATTCACGCGTGTGAGCAGATGCATTGAAAATCATTGCCTCTCATGGACGCGTATATACGCCGTGCGTAAAAATGCGCCATATATGCGCTTGTGTGAAAGAGCCCTTACTAGTTTAGAAGTCAGCTCTTTTTTTTCTAAATGGTGATATCAATCAGGTAAATGATATACAGTACAGTATATTGCATCACATTTATAAAATTAGACAGGAAGGGGATTAACCTTATGACCTATACTCCTATACTGTATTTTGAGCAGAGTTTTCAATACAACATTTGCACAAAGAATCAGTATGAATGATATAGTACATATGCTATATGCCTTCCGTGTCATTATAGATTGCATAGGATAAATTACAGAGAATCTGCCTTACTATTTATAAGACATTTATCCAGTTACGAAGAGCACATGGTCCTCAATTAAGATCTTAAATAATTAATTTAAAAAACAACTTCCCCTCTACTTTGACATTTTAATAAGATGGTTGCAATTTATTACCTCATGTTGTTTCTGCTTCACTTTGCTCTCCCCTCCCTTCACATCCTTTGACCAGCCATGTTGCATTGCTGCGGCAACTGGAGCTCCTCATGATGTCACTCTGGCAGAAGAATTTTGTCTATCTTTATGACATTAAGGGTGGCTTCACACCAGTGTGTTTTTGTGTGTACTTCTATTAGCAACTATGCATTCCCTATGGTGTGTTCACATGTCCGTGTTTTACAGGTGTCTGCCTCTAAAGATAGGACATGCGTGCACCATTGGGAATGCATGCATTATCCTCAATGGAGCTGCGGCTGCTGTCGGCAGCTCCATTGAAGACAATGATCTGCCGGCACCCCGTAATTGTTTTTCAAGGAAGAGCTTTATATATAAGCTCTTCCCTGAAAAACAAGAATTTTAGTGTAAAAAAAAAAACCTACCTGTCCGCCGCTGCCGTGTCTCCGCTGGGATGAAGAACACATCTGCCGCATGCGGCAGATGTTTCCTTCATCCCTGCGAGGAAAAGGAATTCCCTGCTGCACCTGCCACATCTGTGACAGATGCAGCAAAGGAATTATTCCTCCCTGCGGGGAATAAAGAATTCCCTACCACAGCTGTCACAGATGACAGCTGCGGTAGGGGATCCACCTGCCGACATCCTGTAATTGTTTTTCAGGGAAGGGCTTTAAATATAAGCCCTTCTCTGAAAAACATGAAAAAATGTTGATTTAAAAAAAAAAAAACACATACTCACCTTTCTTCAGCTACCAGGGCTCAGCTGCGCCCAGCCGACTCTACTCCCTGCACTGCTCCGAGGAGTATTCAGCAGGGTATTCTGCTGAATGGGCTTCTTCTGATTGGCTGAGCACTGTGACCAATCAGAGGCAGCTCTCAGCTATTGAATGACAGCTGAGAGCTGCCTCTGATTGGTTCCTGCAATCAGCCAGAGGCAGCACTCACTCACCCATTCATGAATTCATGAGTGTCTGTCCACAGCCTAAGAAGTACTCTGCAAAAAAGGGTGAAGACAAGCTTCCTTTATATTCCACATCCCTGGTTAACCTGTATGAATCTGCTTTACTAACTGCCTCCATAACACAATTTCATGGAAAGAAAGGAGTTGCAGTTGATACAACTTGGCATGAAGAGACTAGTTTAGTTTTTCATGCAGTATATATGCCACAAGATATGAATGGGGTATCACTCCCCTCTTTATTGTAAAATGTTCATTGTGCATATACAATAATCGCCAGTTTGCTCCGTGCATAGATCCACTGCTGGTATTACAACTTAATGAGCAACTGACACCCAGGCACCTAAGCGAACAGCCTATTTTGTGTGCTTTTGTTAGAACTTAAACATTTCATTTTTGTAAAATGCATTTTAATATTAAAACAATACTTCTCAAAGAGATAAGGACAAAGTTATACAAGCTTGGTACGTTACATAAAAAGTGGTAATAATAATGATAATTGTGTATGGTCATAACTGCAATAGCAACAAATAAGAATTACACAGGAGGAGATTCTTAGAGTAAAACGTGAACTATTCTGTCGCGAACATATTAATACAGTATGAATACATTTTTTTTTATTCTGCCAGTTCCTAAGGCCTCCCTCACACAGGGCGTTTGCAGAAACGTAGCGTTTTGCAACGCTGCGTTTGCTGCAGATTCCGCCCTGTTTCAGCAGCGCTGGCATACTTTATGCCAGTGTTTTGGCTGCGTTTTCAGCTCGGCTGAAAACGCAGCCAAGAATGCTGAAAAGAAAAAAAAAAGCAATACTCACCTAGCCGCTGCAGTCCGGGTCGCGGCCGCTGGTCTCTGCAGCTGATCCAGGTTTCCTCGGCACACTCAAGTCTATTGCCGGAGGCCAGGTTTGAGAACCCCGGCTCCGGCAATAGAGTGCTGTGATTGGTTGTCGGCGCTTGCTCGATGCCCAATCACAGCCCTTCATTGACTGTCTCAGCCAATCAGCGCCGGCAAGCTCTGATTGGCTGAGACAGTCAATGAAGGGATGTGATTGGGCATCGAGCAAGCGCCGACAACCAATCACAGCACTCTATTGCCGGAGCCGGGGTTCTCAAACCTGGCCTCCGGCAATAGACTTGGGAGTGCCGAGGAAGCCCGGATCAGCGGCAGAGATCAGCGGCCGCGACCCAGACCACAGCGGCTAGATGAGTATTACTTTCTTTTCTTTCTCTACCTAGCTGGGACTGATTTTCGGGGTAGAGCTTCTATTACAAGCCCTCACCCCGAAAATCGGCGAGCGGTTAACGCTGCCAAAAACGCAGCACCAAGTGTTGCCGCGTTTTCAGCAGTGCTAAAACCGCTGCCCATTCATTTCAATGGGCGACGCAGGGCTGAAAACGGCCAAAAATAGAACATGTATCGCTGTCAAAGCGCAGCGTTGGAAGGCGCGGCGTTTTCAGCCCTGTGTGAGCAGCCCCATTGAAATGAATGGGAGTGTCGTACAGCGTTTAGCTCTGGGCTGAAAAGGCAGCGCTAAACGCTGTATAAAACGCCCTCTGTAAGGGAGGCCTAATGCTTCTTTTTATTGATTAGCTAGGAGATCATTAGATTGGTCCAGCACAGACATGCTAGAGCCGATAGCCATTGAGATTAAACTAATTTAAATGCTGTAATGGCATTATTCCTATATTGCTTGTAGAACAAAGATACAGTATATCAAAGTTGTATCAACTTAAAAAATGTTTACAAGTACTTCCCCAAAATTTGCCAAAAATCTGTGGCAATTATGAAAGATAATAGGCATGTTATGCCAATTAAGCAATGTTGATGGAATGTGAAAAAAAAATCCCGTATACATGCATTGTGCTCTAATTTGTCGCAGATTTGTTGTAACGTACCCTAATACATTAAAACTGTACAGAATATGGTACATCTGATTGGTATGAACTAGAGATGAGCGAGCACCAAAATGCTCGAGTGCTTGTTACTCGAGTCGAACTTTCAGTGATGCTCGAGAGTTCGTTTCGAGTAACGAACCCCATTGAAGTCAATGGGCGACTCGAGCATTTTTGTATATGACTGGTGCTCCGCTAAGGTTTTCATTTGTGAAAATCTTAGCAAATCACCAAGTCATGTAAAAAACACAGAAATGGATAGGGCAGGCGAGGAGCAACATGCAGGGCTGCATTTCGGGCTCCGAGGTCTCACTATTAAGTGGCAAGAGTGAGACCCCCCCCCCGCACTGTCAGCATAAAGATCGTTCTCCTCTGCCACAGCTGTAACAGCTGTGGCAGAGAAGAACGATGTTAGCCCATTGAATTCAATGGAGCCGGCAATACAGCCGGCTCCATTGAAAGCAATGGGCTGCCGGCGAGCGCCGGATGAATTTTCGGAAGAGCATAAAAATATAAGCCCTGAAAATCATCCTAAAATGTGTAAAAAAATAATGTATACTCACCTTTCCACTGCAGCCGGAGTTCAGCCGCGTCTGGCCGGCAGTTCTTCTGAACTGCACTGAGTAGTATTCAGCAGCCGGGGATTTAAAATCCCCACCTGCTGAATGAGCTGCCTCTGATTGGTCACAGCCTCACCAATCAGAGGCAGCTCTCACTCACACCCATTCATGAATTCATGAATGGGTGAGTGAGTGCTGCCTCTGATTGACTTAGCACAGGGACCAATCAGAGGCAGCACTCACCCATTCATGAATGGGTGTGAGTGAGAGCTGCCTCTGATTGGTGAGGCTGTGACCAGTCAGAGGCAGCTCATTCAGCGGGCGGGGATTTTAAATCCCCGGCTGGTGATAGATCAGCAGTTCAGCACCACAGTGCAGAGGACAGCAGGAGAAGATGCGGCTGTGCCCCAGCAGCTGAAGGGAGGTGAGTATCTATTTTTTTTTGTTTTTTAAATCACTTTTAATTCATTTCCAGGGAATGGCTTATATGTAAAGCCCTTCCCTGAAAAAGAATTCAGGTGTGACAGCAGACCATTGTCTTCAATGGAGTCGCCGGCAGCAGCAGCGGCTCCATTGAAGAGAATGCCTGCATTTTTATTCTTTTTTACACTAAAATCTTTCTTTTTCAGGGAAGGGCTTATATGTAAAGTCCTTCCCTGAAAAGGAATGCAGGGAGCCAGCAGGCCATTGTTTTCAATGGAGCCGCCGGCAGCAGCTGCGGCTCCATTGAAAACAATGCGTGCATTCCCTATGGTGCACGCATGTCCTATCTTTGCAGGCACGCACCTGCAAAGTACGGACATGTGCACACACCATAGGGAATGCAGTGTTGTAAATACAAGCGTGTTTTTGTGCGTGCGTATGCACGCACCAAAACATGCTCGTCTGAACGCACCCTTAAGGATAATTTTCAGGTAAGGGCTTATATTTTTAAGCCCTTTCCGAAAATTCATCCCACGCTCGCCGGCAGCCCATTGCTTTCAATGGAGCCGGCTGTATTGCCTGCTCCATTGATTTCAATGGTCAGTGCTCGTTTAATCGAGACGAGTACCGCGTGGTGCTCGTCTCGAGTAACGAGCATCTCGAGCACCCTAATACTCGAACGAGCATCAAGCTCGGACGAGTATGCTCGCTCATCTCTAGTATGAACCTATAAAAACATATTTACCAGTTTATTTTTTGGGTTTACTGAAAAAGCTAACAAAATGCACTGACCACAAAGTTTTATTCATGATCTTCTAGAGAAAGCCCCTAGCAAGGCGAGTATGGACTAGAACAAACATCAGAGTATCCGCTAAATAATTAAAAACCTTTGTGTTGTAATTAAGTTTGGCCATAGATATGAAAATACTAATGTCACTAGAGACTGCGTTTTTGTAGATAGACACTGAGATTTATGCAGACATTGAATAGTTAAATAATGTTACACTGCATTACTATACATAAAATATAAGGTGCTTAGTACATATTTTTAAATGCAATGCCAAGCATATAAGGTCACCTTGTCATGGCATATGGATTCAACTTGATCAAAATGTGAGCTAAGAACCTCACATTTAATGTACAGTAAACATGGCAGTAATGCTATGTAAAATTATTTAAATATTCAGTGCTTGCATATATAACTTGGTGCTCACGGTGTGCTGCTGCAACTTTGTGTTTGTTTACTTATGATCTACAGTCACATGAGATTAGCATCTGCAAATTTATTTCACTTTCTCAGGTGATTCTTTTTATTTTGCAGGTCAGGTGCAAAAATTTATATTGTGTGTCCTTGGAAGTTGTTTTAGTGTAAATCTCATAGAATCATAGGATGGTATAGTTGGAAGGGACCTCCAGAGTCATTGGGTCCAACCCCTTGCTCAATGCAGGATTCACTAAGTCATCTCAGGCAGATTTCTGTCCAGACTCTATTTGAAGTCTTTCATTGAAGGAGAACTCCCCATCTCCTGTGGTAACCTGTTCCACTCATTGATCAACCTCACTGTCAAAGTTTTTTCTAATATCTAATTTGTGTCTCCTCCCTTTCAGTTTCATCCCATTGCTTCTGGTCTTTCTTTGTGCAAATGAGAATAGGGCTGATCCCTCTGCACTGTAACAGCCCTTCAGATATTTGTAGACAGCTATTAACCCTTTTCAATCCACTGTCTGACCTCTGAAGACATTATGATTTAAGGCTGTACAACTCCGATGTTGGAAGATGTCCGTTGGGGTTCTCTTACTGTATATTGCCAGCCTCTCTGCTGTCAGAGCCTATCCAATGTGTCACCTCATGCAGTACTGGCTTTAGCCAGCATATAGCGCCACTGTATAATGGCAGAAAAAGAGTAAGCCCCCTAGGAAAACTGGGATACAAAGTGGATTGGAAAGGGTTAAGTCTCCTCTCAGTCTTCTTTTTTGCAAGCTAAACATTCCCAGATTCTTTAACCGTTACTCATAGGACATGATTTGCAGACTGCTCACCATCTTGGTAACTCTTCTCTGAACTTGCTGCAGTTTGTCTATGTCTTTTTAAAATGAAATGCCCAGAAGTGGACACAGTATTCCAGATGAGGTCTGACTAAGGAAGAGTAGAGGAGAAAAATGACCTCACGTGATCTAGACTCTATGCTTCTCTTAATACATCCCAGAATTGTGTTTACCTTTTTTGTTACTGCAGTACATTGGACCATGTTCAGTCAGTGATCTATTAGTATACCCAAGTCTTTTTCACATGTGCTGCTTAGCTCACTTCCTCCCATTCTGTATGTGCTTTTTTCATTTTTCTTGCTCAGATGTAGTACTTTGCATTTCTCCTTGTTAAATACCATTCTGTTAGTTGTCGCCCACTGTTCAAGCTTGTCCAGATCTTTTTGAATACTCTCCCTCTGTTCTCCAGTGTTTCCATCCTGTAAACATCCTATAACATCTTTGACTTTTTGTTTTGCTTTTGACATACCCCAAAAATCCTTTTTATTGCTTTTGGCCTCTCTTGCAAGCCTAAATTCATTATTAGCTTTAGCTTTTCTGACACTTGCCCTACAGTTTCTGCAGACTGCATTATATTCTTCTTTAGATATTTCCTACTCTTTACATTTGAAAAACATATTTTTCTTCCTTTTTGGCATGTATTTAAGTTCTATATTCATCCATCTTGGTTTCTTTAAAAGCATCCCATTCTTACTTCTTTTAGGGATTGTCACCAATTGTGCTTTGAGAATCTCATTTTGCAATATTTCCCAACCTTCTTGGACATTTCTGCCTTTAAGAACATCCAGCCATTAGATCCTTCCTACCCCTTTCTGAGTTCATTAAAATTTGCCTTTCTGAAATCCTACCTTGAAGTTCCTCTTCTTGTTATCCAAAATTCAAGGATAGCATTATCTCTGCCTCCTAAGGTCCCAGCCACCCTTACTTTCTCAACCATTTCCCACCTGTCGGTAAGAATTAGGTCCAAGGTAACATATCTCTTTGTTTTCTCTTCCACATTTTAGAAGGTAAACTTGTCAGCAAGAGCGGATAATAATTTGTTGGACCCATTACCTTTGCCTAAGAGAGATTCTCAATAAATATCTAGATTTAGTTAAAATCTCCTATGATCACTATGTCATATTTTTCATCTATAACTTCTGCCTGTCTGAGTAGGCTATAGTAAATGCCTGCAATGGTGTCCTTTCTGTTATTCTCTCCTTGTATTCTTATCCAAACAGTTTCTACAGAACTACCATGCTCTGATGCTTGAATCTCTGTGGAGATGTATGCTTTCCTAACATACAATGCAACACCTTCTCCACTTCTATAAAGTCCATTTCTAAATAAGTTGTATCCTTCAAGCCTTGTATTCCAAACATGTGCATCATCCCACCAAGTTTCTGTGCTGCCTATGACATATTTCTCTTCCTTCAGTCTCTGCAGATAGTTGCATGGTCCTTTTTTGCAGTGTCATTTGTCCCTACGTGTATCAGTAGGAATGGGTAGTGGTCTATAGAACTGAAGAATCTTGATAGCCTATCAGACACATCTTTGATTTGTACATGTGGAAGACAGCACAGCTCTCGTGAGGTTATGTCAGGTCTGCAGACAGATGCCTATTCTCCTTACAATAGGGAAGCCCCAACAACCAGCACTCTTTTTTTTCTTTTTTATAACACCACTTCTTTTCCTCCATCCAATAGAATTCTGAGTGCTTCTCAAGACACATCAGTTGAACAAAAATATTCAAACATGTTTTAAATTCATTTAATGTGAAATTCCATGCAGAGGATGAATAAAATAACTTTTGTCCAAAGTGGCACTCTCACTCAACCTCTAAAGTTCTCTGCAGAGTTATAAACTGTGCAATTCCCTGGGTAGGGCATGACAACTTCTACTGTACCTGAGGATACTTGCTGGCTGCTGATGCAAAGAGTCAAGAAAGCCCCCAATGATCTCTGGATATGTGAAGAACTGGCTAGTGAAGTATTGGGGGTAGGGGGTGTCTTCTATCTCAGCAAAAGTTAAAATACCACTTTAACAAGATGAAGGAAAGTTACATGCAGATTATTATGTTTTTTAGTATACACTTGGTTCGCTGAGTATTATTCTGAACTACGGCAAAATCTCAAAACTAAGCGTTATAACTGTTTTGCCTTGATACCAAGGGCATTCAAATTAACTGCTGCTTTAGGGCCCATAAGAAGAACATTTTAAGCTTAGACTGTCATGAGTTGGATTATGTATTGCAAGGCATCAGCCTTAATAGATCTGTTTTCATATAAAGCCCAATGCTTCTATTGACTTATAATGGGTCCATCAGACTTCCAGCAGGTTACATTTTTTTCAGTTTTTATACTGTAAGAATTTATTATTCTTGCCATCAAAAAGCAACAGAAACTGTACAGAAGAGAGATCAGCTCCAGTGTGGACAGGCTTTCAATTTGATGCTTTAAAGCCAATTAAAAGAATCAATTCCATATGTAGAAGACCCTTAATGGGTCTGTTCAGAAACGTGTTGTTTGCACTGCTACATTCAGTGAGGTAATGCATTAAACTGATCAAGAGAACAAACTGCACTGGGGCCCTTGAATAATGTCTGCATTGAAACAACAGTGTTCTTTCTCCAGCACAGCAAAAGCATTTGTATGGTGCTCTACTTTACAGGCCGTGTCAGCAATGAATGGGTAAAAGAGCTTTCAGATGCATCTCAGGAGCTTATAAATCAGCTTTGGTTTAAGCTATCCATCTGCTGTCTTGTAGTGCTGTCAGCTCTCAATACACCATTTCACTGTATTATGATACATATTATTAAATGTAAAAACTAGCTGCTAGGTTTTTGTTGGAGTGCTCGATGTCCTTGTGTTCAGTCTTATGCATAATGTATACAGCCTGCACAATGCATTACAGATCCGCTACTTTCCAGGGCCATATGTAATAAGACAATAAGGCATATAAAGAGTGAAGTATTAAGTATTAGTAAAAAGTATGTAATAAACATTATGTAAAATAGTTTAACGTGTCCAGAAAAAGACTGTAACAGAGGTATAACATGACCTGTATTCAGCACTGTATACTTAAATGGAAAGCCATTAACAGAACCTTTTCTGATAGGTGCTATATATTTTTTTTTTACCAAACAACACTTAAAATTACTCCTTTACTTGTCACATCTCATTAAATACCATTACAAAGTAATATAAATAACATTGGTATTTCGAGAATTTAATGCTGTTAGTTTTGTCCTTCGTTTTCTTTTTGCAACAGTTTTTAATTCAGCTAATAATGTGATTGCGAATAATTGTGGAGCAATCTTTATGATGGGTCAGATAATAATATTAACTGTTTAATGCTGCGTTTAGACTAAATGATTCAAACGAGCGAAACGGAATGATAATCGTTCAGTTTAAACACAGCCAATCACTGCATGGTGAATGAGAATTGTACGCTTCCCGTTCGTCCTTCAGTTGCGGCCAGCATTAAAATTAGCATCGCTTGTGCACTTTTCGTGAGTTTAAGAATTAATCATTCAGTGTTTCACATAGGAATGAGCGAGAACTGCACAATTCTCGTTAAGAATGTTGCAGTCTAAACAGGCTGTCCTAACGTGGATGAGCTGGTGATGACGTCATTAGCTCGTTCGCTGAGGCAAATTAGAATCGTGAGATTCTCCGCCTGTGTAATAGGGGCATAACTCCTTAAGAATTGGCCTATTTTGGGCTTTAAGAACTGAGTACATGTCTGGATACGAGAAGGGGATTGATATATTATCGCTTTTTATTTAGATAAAATTAAAAACTTAGAACTGATAAGAATACTTGTTGAAATACAAAAAAAATCAAAAGAACCCTCAATTAAAGAATAGAATGACTCCGGTTCATAGATACCGAAAAGGTACCGTCACATAAGGGTACTCAAAGAAAAGAGAGAGGGGAAAAGATAGATAATGTGTATGTGACTGTCTACGTTAAGGATCCCCCATATGATAAATCTGATCCCCATTCCATAGATACAAAACAAAATACCTTAAATTCTCGTATCAAGCTGCACATGACAGTTAGGCCTCATGTCCACGGGGAAAATCAGGCCCGCTACGGATTCTCCATGGAGAATCCGTAGCGGGTCCCTCCTGCCCCGCGGACATGAGGCATTGAATCAGAATAAACTTACCCGCAGCGGACCATGCAGGTCTTCTCCTTTTCGCGGCCGGATCTTCTGTCTTCGGCCGGCGGATGTGCTCGGCACGCCGGCTGCGTGCCGCGCGCATGCGCCGGGCACATCCACCGGGCCCATCCGCCGGGCCGAAGAAAGAAGATCCTGCCGCAAAGGAAGGAAGATCTGCATCGCCCGGAGCAGGTGAGTTTAATTCAGGCGCGGGTCTCCTGCGGATTCGGATAGCTTCCATAGGCTTCAATAGAAGCCTGCAGGAGCCGTCCTCGCGGGAGACCCGCACCTAAATGGAGCATGTCCATTTTTGTTCATGCTCCAGGATTTTTTAAATTCACTTTTATTGACCATCCGCGGGTATTTATCTACCCGCAGGTGGTCAATGCATCCCTATGGGGTGCGGATCCGCGTGCGGGTGATCCGCTGCGGATTTAAAATCTTCTTTTCCCCGTGGACATGAGGCCTTAGGGAGGATATTGGTTTATTTCCCGGGCAGAAAAATCCTTCCCTAATCCAGCAAGATAAATATATATTACACAAAATCTATCATAATCATGGTAAAAAAACATTATTTGTATTCCAATAGGTCTTGTCATCAGTTCTTAGTTTTCAATTTTATCTAAATAAAAGGTGCATTTTAGAATTTTATCTTTCTCAGTGGCATCTTATGAGTATACAAGAGTTGTAGGGATCATTTTTCAGTGAACCTGTTATTTCTTTTGTTAGGACATCCCAAGAAAAGTAATTTGATAGTTTTTATGTAGGTACTGTATAAGCTACATAACAAATTTTACAGTATCCAAAACTAGAATCGGTCCTAATTTGTTAGAGTCCATTAGGATCATTTTTTTTTCTTTCTTGATTTATAATAAGTACATCAGCTATCCATTTCTTCTTTACTGGACACAATAATACATCTTTCTAAACTATTGTATCAAGAAGCAACTGAACCTAATAGAAAAGAACTATTGCAAGTGTAATTTCTCTAATACTGATTGTAGATTGCAATCTGTATTGCTGTGTAATCAGGCTGTATTGGTATGTTTAGCAACTGTAATACCTCATTTACACTGACAGATGAGCACTCAAAAGTCGTTCAAACGATAGTGATCACCTTTGCATACTCTATAGTAGCTAAGTAGCTACTATAGAGCTATGCAGGCACAGCTGGACACTGCCGCTATCTCACGCTAAACAATACAGCTGTTTTGCCTAAGCAAACAGCTGTAGTGTTCTCCATGCGTACTGTCCATGCCCCGCTGAGAATTAACAGTGGGACACAGGCAACTCCGCTGATAACAGCTGATTGCTCAATTCAAGAAAACTTGAAGTGAGCAATTAGCGACTTGTGCACAGTGTCCCTGCATTTAGACAGAATGAGAATCACTCAAAAGATTCTTTTGAGCGAATTTCGAGCGATTCTCGTTGTGTCTAAATCAGGCTTAAGACACAACTGCATTAACAAGCTTCAGTTCTCAAAACTCCACCTTGCATGATTCATGTTTGCTTTTGTGTTACATGTGCACAATACAAGCATCTGTTTTTTTATGTTTTAGGAATAATGTATTTTGTTTTCACCTATTTTGTTCACAGTGAATGCCACAATTCCACAGACCGGATCAAAGTGAGGGTTTGGGATGAAGATGATGACATAAAGTCTAGAGTAAAGCAACACTTCAAGAAAGAATCAGATGACTTCCTTGGACAAACTATTGTAGATGTGAGAACACTGAGTGGAGAAATGGATGTTTGGTACAATTTAGGTGAGTGTTAACTGATTGCTTTTTATTAGCTAAGGCTATTGTAAGGCCGCCTGCAGACGAGCGGAAATCCCGCCGCCGGATTTCCCGCGGGATTTCCGCCGCTGAAAGTCTGCATAGGAGTGCATTATAATACACACTCCTATGCAGACGGCCGCGGTTTGGCCGCGCGAAATCTCGCGCGGCAAACAAACCGCGGCATGTTCTAATTTCCTGCGGGGCACGCACTCACCTGGCCGCCGGCTCCGGTCTGCGCGGCAGCCGGCACATCAAAGAGCCGGGGACGCCAGGCGCGGGTGAGTACGCGCTCGTCCCTGCAGGCTCTGGGGTCGGATCGTGCGGCGAGATTTCTCGCTGCCGGATCCGACCCGCTCGTCTGCAGGCGGCCTAAATCTCCAGTATTTCAAGGCTATTTGAAAAACCCTTGTTGAAATGTTGTAACCTTTGAAAAAAAAATAAAAACAACCACTATTTCTTATAATGAGGTGTGGAGTGTAAACACATCCAAAATTCTATGCTCAGTAATTTAAATACATAATATTCCAGATAATATTTTTTATATTAAAAAATGCCTTTTTTTAATCAATTTCCCAGTATACATGTTTACTCTTAAAGGTAAAAGAGTTCAGCAGGTGAACTTACTCACACAGAAAATCAAAATCTAGTAGTTTCATAGTCAACGTGTAAAAAAAATAACAATTAGATGACAGATGCTCAAGTTACACATTATGAAGGATGCTAATTACCAAATATATCCAAAAGAAAGCAGCAGGAGCATCCACGTGCAGTAAAACAGGTATTATTCCTTTATTCCATCCTCAGTAATAATGCAACGTTTCGGCCGTTACAAACAGCCTTTGTCAAGCATGTTATACAAAATCTCCACCCCCCTTAAATAGTTTAAAACAAGGAGAGTGCAAACATCACATTGGATAGTAAATTGTTCCTCCTACCGCTTAATCAGCTGTCAGCTGCACCACGAACGTTCTTGTGTCCAATCAAGGACACTCAGGAATTCAGAGTCCTCCTCTCTGTCTGGGCACACCTGGGTAGGAGGAACAATTTACTATCCAATGTGATGTTTGCACTCTCCTTGTTTTAAACTATTTAAGGGGGGTGGAGATTTTGTATAACATGCTTGACAAAGGCTGTTTGTAACGGCTGAAACGTTGCATTATTACTGAGAATGGAATAAAGGAATAATACCTGTTTTACTGCACCTGGATGCTCCTGCTGCTTTCTTTTGGATATATTCTGAGATTTTGGATGATCTGGATCCGTCTCCTGATTAACGGCTGTGCAGGGAGAGCCTCCCCTTGGATAAGGTATCTACATATTGTTGGATGCTAATCACCAGCTACGACATGTTTCAGAGTCTGTCCATACCACTGTCTCTGACTCGGTTGGAACGTCTGGCACAGATGTGTAATTTTGTAAAGCCACTGTCTAGTTTTTATGTTCACGTAATGCAACATCTTGCCCCGTTGAGTGACAGGGTCACCCAGAAATGGGTCACTGATATTCCTGATTTGTTATTGGGAAAATGGAGACATACTAGTGGGCTCTGGCCCTCCTCTGATTAGTGCTAGGGACAGGCTTATCCAGGCCAAGTTCCTGCATTGAGTATACTAAACACTCTCCAGACTACATGTTATGGGCTTGCTCCCCTCGGCGACCTGCCCATGATGCTCAATAGCTGATGGGACCATCATACGTGTGTTGTGGAACTGTGTTGTCCTGCAGGACTAATGAAGGGATATTCTCATACTTATGGACTCTCACTTGGGGGCCCTGAGGATCATGCACCCTGGGATGTGCCTCTTTGGGCTTGTAGGAGACCTACCAATAGCCACGGCAACACGTACCCTATACAAGTTACTGTTTTTCTATGCCAAAAAAGTAATTTTATTAAATTGGAAACACACTGGAAGGCCAACCAGGAATCCATGGATCCAGGTGGTGAATTCTGCAATTCCAATGTATAAACTGATGTATATAGCTGGGGGATGTCTGGAGAAATTTGACAAAATTTGGGGGGACTGGGTAAACTGCCCTGCGACAGCAACAGAGATACCCGTCTAGGTACTAAGAGGGATATGATAGGGAATACCTGCTTGTTGTGGCACTTAGGTTAATCTTTCTTTTCTTCTTTTTTTTCCTAAGAGTTGTGCTGAGTTGTAGTTTGGGTTTGGGGATGGAGGCTTGGGGTTCTTGTAGTTTTCCTTTTCTTTTGTTATCCTTGGACTTCTAGATTAGGATCCCTTTTTGGGTCTCCTTATCATTAATAATTAGATAAAGTAAAAATGAATAGACAAATAGTATGATTTATGAGAAATGTACACACTGTAACAAAGTCCTCTAGGGGGTGGGGCGGCAATGACTCTTCTGGACTTACGACGTATAAAACTTACTTTCAGTTTTATTTTTTTTCCAAAGTAAACTCCAGATAAAGCAACAGAAAAAGTCTTTTCAACATAACATATGCACCACGCAGGGTGCTCAGGTCCACGCTGTAAGGTTGTACTCCCTCCTCAGCTTGTCAGACACTGACCCCAAAGACCTGCAGCCTTTTATGCCCCAGTAACGGGATCGGTGCCTACAGCTGAGTTGAGAGCAAGGGTGAAGTTATGGACTGGATCTCCACCCTGTCCAGACTAAGAGCCTGGGAGGGAGATATACTCCATCCACAACTTCACCCTTTAACTGCCTACAACACATATAAAAGAAAGTTGTGTTTCTTCTGCTCTATTCTCATGTACTGTTATGTACCAGCAAAATGTGCATTTTTGATGCCTGCTTTGTTTTGTAGATCTGTCTATTTTGGCTAAATAAACATTCCTTTAAAAAAGGAAGCATGTTAATCATATCATTAACTCAAGTATAAAATTATATGAAATGTCGGGAAAGTTAAAATAGTCTGAATCATCCTATATTATAGGACATCCGTAATATAAGAACAATATTATCTACTATTCCAGAAGCAATTGTGACGAACATAAAACACTTCAGTAAAAAAGGACAAAATAAGTCACTTTAATAACCTGAAAAAAGAGTTCTAGAGGAATGAGTTTATTACCAAAAAGAGGGTTGTATAACATCTTCCAAAAGGAAAGCACAATTAATCAGTTTAATCGCTGGAGATAAAATTACCCTTGTATGATAGCCCATGAGATAAATCAAAACTCAAATAACTTCAAGGAAATATAAAAGAGAGGGAAGTAAAAATGTTAGTTATTAATCTAACGCTAAGAGGATGAAGTGACATTAGAAAATAATATCGAAAGACACATTGTACCACAACTAGAAGCATTGTACTTTACCAAAACATATTTATTTGTTCACATTAACAGCACATTCCATGCAAAATGTATGGGCTCCTTTATGCCAAGCACAGGGCCTGAGGGTGGATGCAGGACACTATATCCCTATATCATGCACTGTCCTCTCAGGCCACATACCCTCTGTGAATTGAACTCTAGACCTTGTTTGATCTTCGCTTTTTTCTTTGTTCTTGCTGTTTTCTGTTATATAAAGTATAATAAACTTACCCTGGTTATTATATTAAAATTGTATATACTTTAAAATAGTATTTTTTACTCCAATAAAGGCTATAAAATGTATATTGCATTCTCTAAAACTATCTAATCTAGCAATGGCATGCTTTACTCATGTTGCCATAAACTTTAGTAACACAAACTTGTCATTTGGGGAATATAAACTGTCAAAAACTTTCTGATAGAGTTTTTGATGCCTGAACATAATGGACATATACATCTGCTCACCTTCATTTCCAGTGCTCTTCCAGATGATTTAGCACTGGGCACATTAAATTAACTCTCGTTTATTAGCAGACCATTCTTCTGTAAGAAATACTGTAGCTGCAAACCCAGGTAAGGTTATGAAATATTCATTTAACTGAATTAAGTCTGAGCAAGAAAAAAGGATATGTAGGTCACGGATGCAGCAGACGTTTTAGTGCTAAATTATATAATAGGGGAATTTGATAAGGATATTTGCTACCATGCCATGTTTCATCACTTTAAAATGGCTGTATTGTTTGACGATATATTCTGGTATCTTAGACAGACAGCGCTATTTCCTGTCCTTGTGCCGTCCATGTATTTCATGGACAGCACACAAACCCATTTTAGTCTCTAAGGCTATTCACACGTGTGAGATTTCACATGGACCAATGTTCTGTGTGAAAGCAAATCCTTAGGATAGGTCATCAATAGTTGATCAGTGGCCCCCGCCTGCCATTCGGGATACCCGCTGATCAGCGCTTTTCCCTGCCCGCTGTCAGTATGGACTGAACCTGAAACAGCTTTGTCTATGTTGTAGCCGCCTTGCAGCCTGAGTTGGTATTGCAGGCACAGCACTTTTTGAATTCCTTTTTTTTCAAATTCTTTATTTTTGTCTTTCAAAATAGAAAAACGATTTAACATTGTCCAAATGCACAACGAAGTCCATATTATCATAGTTTCTTAAGCTTGTCCTTGCCACCAGCAGAGAGCTGGGCATAATTATAGGTCATATCGTTGTGGAAATTGAGAACAAATTAGAACCAGTGAACTAAATTAATGTTAAACCTAAATAATCCCTTAGATAGGGAAATTGTCTACTAGCTCACAGAACCCCTGAGAGGGAGTGATGGGCTACAAGGCGGAGGAGAGGACACAGGAAGGAGTAGGGGAGGGGGCGGGAGACATGGAAGGAAGAAAGGAAAAGAGAGAAGAGGGGAAAAAAAGACAAACGCCCCTTATACTCTGTCGGAGGAGGCGTGGGCAAGTGAGTGAGGGGTTTAGTCCCACAAATCGTCACTAAGGAAGGGGAATCAGAAGGGCTTATTGTGCAGAACTATTCTTATGTTCCTCTGAGTTTTGGAACTCAATAATGCCCCATTTTTGTGAACTTATCCTGTGTGCCTTTAATTGAAGCAGTAAGGTCCTTCATCACCATGGTCTCATGAATCAGATGGAACTACATTGAAATAGAGGGAGGTGACAGGTTGTCGCCAGAGTTTCAGAATGCAGGCTTTTGCTGCGTCAACCAGATGTCTCACCACAGAGCGCCTGTAGGAATATGAGGGGATGTCGCTGAGATGTGGGAGGAAGAGTGTAGGAGATTTTGGCAGTTCAAAATCTATAAATTTGGAGGTAATGCGCGCACTTTTTGAATTCAATGGGATTTGTGTCTGCATTATCAACCCGGGCACTGCAACGTTGACGGAGCTGCCTACTTTCAGATCTATCTGCACTGACAGCGGGCTGGGTGAACAGCAGGGATTGCAAGTGATGGACCCCAGGTGATCAACCATTGATGATCTTTTCTGAGGATAAGCCACCAATAATGAAGTCCTGGAAAGCCCCCTTAATGGCCTAGAATACCCAGACAGTTTCTGTAATACTCATACATCTACTAGATCTATTTGTGGTCAATACTCCCGGAGAGAAGCTCAAAAACTAATATTTGTAGCCACAATACTAATGTGTACAAAATAAATGTAAAATAAATTTGCATAATAGCATTAGGTGTTTTTGCCACTTACTTACATTCAGTAACTATCTGTAGTCTGTTCACTGGGTTCACCATGTATGAGAAACTGGTGTATTTGGCATAATAGGATAGTTTTAGGCATCAGGCCGCCGTAAAAATATGAACAATTTTTATTTATTTTTTAAAATGTTATAGGATGTGACAAAAGGACCGTGGTGTCCTTTCTCAATCTATCAATAGAGAACGATCTGTAATATGAAGATCATAATACAGAAGGTGGTTAGGTTGGCTAGATTACTCTCAATTAATAGTTGTTTAACTCCATGTTTGCACTGAAAATGAACCCTTCCATGACCTAGGGTGATTGATGCGCCTGCGTCCTGGTCACATTCCGCAGCTCTGACAGCAGCATTTAAATGGTTAACAAATGCGATCAGGGTTATTGACGAGCGCGACTGTTGCCAGTGAGTGTTGGTTGTCAAAAACAGTCCATACCTACCTTATATGGAACAGAGGCGGCTCCCGAGCCCGCTTCATATACAGCATATGCAGTGCATCGCTACAGATGTCCAACTGCACAGGGTATGTAGCTGTGTATATGATGGGAAGGGTTTAAACTGATCACTAAAGAGATGATGTGTTGTAAAATAGGACATATGTAGCATCTGTAAACATTCTTGACCAAAAGCACCTCAAGAAGACAATTGAAATACAGTTTACCAGTATACAAAAATATATAATTATGTTAATATTCTGTAATTATAGCACTGGTTTTGGGAATAAGACATAGTGCTATAGGACATAGTTTAGAAACTAATTCAACTGTTTATACAGTACATGATCATTTTTAACCTGGGGTATGATGACTACTTAGAGACTATTAGACAGCAGTGTGCTAAGAACTTAAAAGGAAGGCTCCTGCCAGTTAGTTTTGTGTCCTTACATACAGAATATGTTGCTTTCTTGTGCCATCTGTAAAGGAAATACTCACACTGTACCGATAACCGCTGTGTTATTGCTAGTGTTAACAATGCAAGCAGCTGAATTGGACTAAATATGCATGTTAGTTTAACACATGTGATCTTGGTTTTGTCTACAATACTGTGGTGGGAGAGCAATGTACAAAGCTCACAGCTTTGCAATGGCATACTACAGTACCCTCCAGAAGTTAGGAAACACCCCTTAAAATGCAAAATTGGAGAGGTATTTAAAATATATGGATTGTGTGGAATGTATATGTTCATTGAACTAAAAAGGAAACATAAACATCTTCTACTGATTCTTGCGATCTGGAAATAACTTTCAATTTTGAACTCGTCTGTGTGTCCACCTTTCGCCTGAATACTATCAGCCTGCAGTGAACCAAATTTTAAGTTTTTCAGGGTATGTCTCCATTCTTGCTGGAAACGCTCCCAAAGATGTTTCTGACTGGTGGTTTGCTGCCTGAAACGTGTGGGGTTCCAAAACAGCTGGTGAATGTTGTATGTTACTTTTATGTATAGTATAGTAGGTGTGTTTTGTGTGTAGCAAAGCACACAATAGCACAGTGTATATGTAATACAGTACTGTGACTGTGACAATGAGGCACATTTTACAAAAGGTGCTCAGTGATCTTAACCCCTTAGGGACATGGCCTTTTTTTTTCTTTTTTTTTTTATCCTTTTAAAAAATCATAGCTTTTATTTACACATTGTAGCAAAAATGACATGATAACTTTATTGCGATTGTGACAATACAAAAAGTATGGGTTTTTTTTTTTGTTTTTTTTTTAGACTGCTTTTAGAAAATAAAGTATCTTTGAAAAAAAAAAATTATCTTTTGACAGCCATAACTTTTTTATTTTTATTTTTCATTACAAATATGGGGAGAGGATTTTAAAAAATCTTTAATTACCTTTTATTTTTTAATAGTTACTCAAACTTTTTTTCTACTAACTGTAACTTTTTTTTTGTCTTTATAAGGGCTCAGTCAGACAAGCACATTTTAAACGCATGTATAGGTGTGTTTTGGATTTGTATCTACTAGAACCAATGCTTTCCAATGAAAGCGGTCACATGTGCGTTTTTTATATGTGAATAAAATTCGCACTTGCAAAAGATAGGACATGTGAGTGCAAATGTACCCGGTTGCGCCATTTTTTTCTACAAGCGATGTGCAATTTTTTTTTCCAGCACCTGTAATGCGTGAAAAATTTGCTCCTCTGACTGAGCCCTATGGAGACTGCTCCTGCAGTATAATATAATACCATAGTGTTACACTATACTGCAATCTGACAGGCAGTCACAGGCATGGCTTCACAGGCAATCTGCAAGGCCTTCAGAAGGATAGCATAGCTACCTTGAAACTGGTGGACAGTTTTCCTTCATTCATGGACATGCATCGGTGTCATCTTTGGATACCAGACCATATATATTATTTATATACATGCTTGAAGTAGTTCCAGAGTACATAAACTGCTTACATTTACCATACATAATTCTAATTAATATAAGTGTAGGGTATGCCATGTTCCCTAAAATGAAGCATGTTGAATGAGGATTATGGTGCAGCTGAACTATAAAGTCACTCTCCTCAATTTCTAATAATTGCAAAATGTTCATGATAGTCAGAAAAAGAGCCAGGACTTGATAAATAAGCAGTTGAATGGCAATATTTTCAAAGCAAAAATGCCAGACAGCTTGGAATTATGCTGACAGGTGCTAACTATTGGGAGTCCTCCCCTACAATTATCATTGAACCTTTGTAAACCCTGTTTGCATAGCCTATGATGATTCACAGCTGAGCAGTGATGAAACGTGTAAGCTATTTCAGGCCGTGCAACTAGTAGCCAATTATTGAGTTAGAAAGATACAGTAGACATATTTATCATTGAACTCTCAGCATGCTGGGGGTGCCAAAAACATGTTTTTCTTGTTCATCATTGTCTTGAGTATGTCTGGAGTGCATGGTGGTGCCTGGCGCAAAAGTTATGATACTATGCATCCTCAGTGGCCAGTTGCACAGTGTTGAAATGGATGCAAAGATGCATCAGTCAAGAAAAAAAAGAAAATACATTTCTCTGATGATTATTTAGAAGCACCTAGAAGGTAGGTTAAGCCTCAGTAATATGTTCATTGTGGTTGGCTCACTTAACAGTGAACTAGATATATATATGTAACTTCTTCCACATTTGTGGGGTATATTGTCAATATATATGTGTTCCTTGCTTGGTGCATTCATCATTGCATCTGCTAGAGCAGGAGCATGCTGCACTCCTGCAATTCATATGATTCACTTGGTGATATCCTAGGGTATTCTGAGAGTAACCCAAGAGTGTAATGCAGAATACGCCTGGTGTCGTTTCCATTTTTTGTTAGACTCTTCTCTATCAGTGTTTTCCTGCGTTTCGCTATCTACTCTTCAGGGAAAGATAGAAACAAGGTTCCAAATCAATATTATACATATACCAATCAAGTGAAGAGCTAGCCGCCTGACTGTGGACTGTGTTACATGCATTATTGAATTACCCTTTTGGTATTTGTATTTGAAGTTCATCCGTTTTAATTAAGGTTTAATAAAAGTTCCTTTTTAATATGCACTCAGACCTTTTCACAGTGAAACATTTAATCTGCTAGGGAAACAATTGGTCTGCTGCATTTTTGTTCTAGTCAAAAAAACTGATGCAAAACGGAATTGAAGCAAACTGAAAACGTTTCGTGTTTTTTTTTCTGAAAACCCATTGAAATCAATAGGGAAAAAAAAACTGATCAGCTTATTTCAGTTTTACATCCTCTAAAAACTGAGCAGAGAGACGGAAACCCGGAACTGAGCCCTAAGACATGTGAGTAGAGAGACAGAAACCCTGAACGGAGCCCTAAGACATGGGAGTAGAGAGACAGAAACCCTGAACGGAGCCCTAAGACAGGTGAGTAGAAAAAAGGAAACCCTGAACAGAGCCCTAAGACAGGTGAGTAGAGAGACAGAAACCCTGAACGGAGCCCTAAGACAGGTGAGTAGAGAAATGGAAACCCTGAACGGAGCCCTAAGACAGGTGAGTAGAGAGACAGAAACCCTGAACAGGGCCCTAAGACAGGTGAGTAGAGAGATGGAAACCCTGAACGGAGCCCCAAGACAGGTGAGTAGAGAGATGGAAACCCTGAATGGAAGGGGAAATATAAAAACAATCACAGAAAATGGCCATATACTTACTGACTAAGGAGGGCATATAGCTGCATCCTCTCACCATGCAGGTAGCAGACTACCAAAATGAGGGAGTTAATTGCACCTGTGAGAGACACAGATGAAACAGCCACTCACACTGCCTCTTAATACTGAGGAGGGTAGCTGCTTGGTGTATACTCCAACACAGAGTGGATATAAAGTGGCAGACCTTCTGATACATGTAGTGCACCATGCAGACCAGCAACCTATTAATAATGCCATAATAGTTCGGCGGGTTGCCCTGCACCTCAAAAAGTGAACCGCATTGGTACTGCCACCCTGGGCTCCCCCTGGAGTTTTAAAGCCACGCTGAATGTGAATAATAGATAATAAATGCAAGGCATTAGTTAAATTTTGGCCAAGATACATCAGCCCACTAACCACGTCAAGGTTCCTTGCCTGGAGGGAGTCCCTATACTACTACATTTTTGTAGTCTGCTACCTGCAGGATGAGAGGATGCAGCTATCTACCCCCCTTAGTCAGTAAGTATATGGCCATTTTTTGTGACTGAAACTCTGAACGGAGCCCTAACGCAGGTGTAAAGCCACCCCTAAGCTCCCTGCAGTGGTGGCAGCAGGCAAAATTTTATCATTTTAGGCACTTCAGAAGAATGAAGCTGCAATCACTTTAGAGCTAAATTATGATATTATTCAGCACAGAATGTTGGACTTATTGTATTTAGATTAAAGAAAGCCAACATTTTATTCAAGGGTGTTTGTTCACTTGAATATTCTTATGTGCACATGTTGCAAGTATTAAATTGACAAGCGGCCCACGCCACACCGTGAAGGTAGTGTGCAGCACGTGGCTACACTAATAACATAGTACACTGTTCTATACCCTTACTGTTACAATTGGGTGCTACATTAAGAGCAAAGCACGTCAGCTGTCAGTGTAACTCTTGTTAAATCTGTATCGCTATCTTAGGAATTTACAAACGATAATGAACGAATCTGTAACACTCAGGGAGGAATTTATTAAGACTGGCGTTTCTTGAGCCAATCGAAATCTGAAATGCTCTGAAGTATTGTCCACCAAATTTATTAAGAGGCACATCTCTTGCATGTATTTTTCTGGCTTAAATGATAGTAAATCTGTTGGATCATGGGAAGCTCTACTCCTTTCAACTAAACCCTTCCCACTTTTTCGAAAAGTGGTTCAAGGCCTCATGCACACGGGCGGAATTGAATTGTGGAATCCGCGGAGTGCGTCTGTCCCCTGGATTCCACAGCAAATACTGTCCATAGCATGCAATGGCAAAGTGATTTTTCATGCACACAAGCAGAAATCAATTGCAATTTCTGCTTGCGGGGGAAAAAATTGCGACTTTCTCTATTTTTCTGCCGGGCCCTGCAAGGACAGCTTCTGTTGAAGTCAATGGAAGACGTCCAACCTGTAGCCTTTCCGCAAATAACATTGTGGGAAGGTCATGGCAACCATGTTATCGCCTAGCGACGGTGCGGGAAAGTCTGTACTGTGCCTGTGCGATGGCCAGACCATTCGCAGTAAAGAAAAAGAAGACAGCAACAGGTATGCAGGGTCACCGGCCACAGTCAGGGATGGATTCCGCTACAGGAATCCGCATGCGGAATCCGGCTTTGCCGTGTGCATGCAGCCCAACTTTGAAAAAGTCACAAAACTTTGTACAAAAAAAAAAGCGTGGATCAAAGTTTATAAGGCTGAAAACTAGTGCAAGTTGCATTATAAATTTTAAGATGATACATATACAACAGAGTTACGGCGTGTATATGCCGCGTATTTACGCCTGAGGCTGTATTTATATATATATTGCTGTGAATAAAGGTCTCATGGTAATTTTTATAAATGGCTATACAGTATCACAACTACATAGGTTTATGCTTCAACAACTGTTTTTAAATGAAGAAGAAACCAAAAGATTTCCATTTGATCAGTACCAAGCTGAAACTAACAAGACTGCTAAAATGTGTGACTGAAATGCCAAGAAACAAGAAGGGAGGAATAAAAATTGAGTAACATGATCAAGCAAAAATGAGAGTGCCTTTTGTGAATACAATTAACCTTTCCAGTACTGATGCAGTGTTAAATCAACTAAAACAACATCTTTACAGTCAGACATAACCAGATGGACTTCAAAATCAAATAGTCTACATTATCCAAGCCAAGTTATGAAAAAGTTCAATTCTAATAGCAAACACATGGCCTTGAGCAGATTGTGGAGCAGATCATTAACTAAACTGCTAATGTGCCATGTCCAAAACAAAGTTAAAATAAAAAATACACTATTACACATTCAAAATTTGAATGAAAATGGTGAAATAAAAAATGAACCTGCAAAAAAATGGAAAAAGGACATAAAATCAAAGTAGGTACAGAAAATGAGGCAAACCAAAAAATAATGGAAAACAAAGACTTTTACTATGTATTCCAGATAGCTGCTAGAAAGTATAAGTGTCAGTGTTCCAAAAACAGCTTTAGTGGTATTAAGCATGGAAACACAGAAGAACAAGGATTGTGTTGCGGACAAATTATGATAATGAGAATCTTCAGTCAAGTGCAGATGTGTTAAACATGTTCATGGGTAAATCATAAGTCATAAAACAACAAGCTATGATGCAAAGAATATACTGAAAAGCTCTACAGGGGAAAAAACTGTCATGTCCATTGAGGTCACATTGGTTCAGATAGATTCTTCAGTTGCTTCAAGCCTTACCTTAATGGTAACCAAGTGAAAAAAAACTATACTGACGAAAGTAATCTGAAAATTTGGAAACCTGCAAACTGGCTAACAAATTTGACAATGTTATAAAAAACCCTAAAGATTGTATTTGGTAATTTCCTTTATAACATAGCTCACACCACTAGAATTATCATGTGATCTAGAGCCTTACATTTATTTATAAGTCATCATATGTTCCAAATAGATTCTGTGGATCAATAGGTATTATTATTACTGGTAAATAATTCTCATATATAGAATACTCTCCAGGGTACCCGACAGAACGCCTGCAATACAAAACGTGACCTCTAAAACACATAATCTGTTTGTTTGAGTCATATACAAACCCCTAGTTCTGGTCCGATTTGAGTCAAATTTGGCATTTTTGTTGACAATAGCAACCAATCACAGCTCAGCATTCATTTGTTATTCTGCTGAGGTAAAATGAAAGCTGTGCCGTCATTGGTTGCTCTATATTATACTGCTGAGGTAAAATAAATGCTGTGCTATGATTGGTTGCTATGGGCAACAGTTTTCAATCCTCAGTGCGGAGGTAAAACGAAAGCTGCTCTGTGATTGGTTGCTATGGGCACCAAAAACAGTTTTTTACCGTTTGCTGATTTACTGTTAGACAGCTTTGATAAATGAGGGCCGGTGTTCATAAATTTGCTCCATGTATTCCTGTCTGGGGACATATCACTTCTGCAAACTGTTATCCACAAGGACATCCAAGGCGGAATTAGGAAGGGCAAAATGGGGAAATGATTGGTGGCTCCACCAGGGTTAGACGGGCTAAAAAACAGTCCTGAAACACAAATTGTCAACGCTTAGTATGACTTTTCTAGTGGGAATTACTTGTTGGAAATAACCAAGAATACTAAATCGAGTACGTAAAGTCCATTGGTAAAAGCAAATTTGGGGGTTGCTGCATTAAAATTCAAGCAAAAGCAAAAATATGCAAATAAGGTTGCCAAGACAACAACATTTCAGAATTTTTTTTTTAGTCATAACTAGGGATGAGCGAGTATACTCGCTAAGGCACTACTCGCTTGAGTAATGTGCCTTAGCCGAGTATCTCCCGGCTCGTCCATAAAGATTCGGGGGCTGGCGCGGGGCGGGGAGCTGCGGGGGAGAGCGGGCAGGAACGGAGGGGAGATCTCTCTCTCCATCTCTCCCGCCCGCTCTCCCCTGCTCCCCGCCACAACTCACCTGTCAGCTGCGGCGGCTCCCGAATCTTTAGGGACGAGCAGGGAGATACTCGTCTAAGGCACATTACTCGAGCGAGTAGTGCCTTAGCGAGTATACTCGCTCATCCCTAGTCATAACCTTCTCTGGGTCGAGATTATACTGTCTTCAAAATTTCATGTCAATCGGTCGTGCTGTTTGTGCGTGATGCTCTAACAAACAGACATTGACAAATATCTAGAAGATAATAAGAGTAGCACCACCAGGTATTCCACTGCAAAGCTCTTAGTCTTAGCACATGTAAAAAATTGGCCAGTTGCACAAGCATCTTTCTAAGTGAAAAACCATTACGTTTGTCAGTACGCTTCAATCATGGCAGAAAAATGGCTACTAGCATCACTTTTTAACAACTATGGACCATACAGCTAAGGAATGTCTGCTAGTACATCGTAAAACCTGACTGAGTAGCCTATCAAGTCTAAAACAAATATTTTCTGTGACTCGTTGTGGATTGAAGAACAACATAGTGAAGATGCAGACCTGGGTTTTGTACTGGTTAAACCAAGCACTGGAAAAATCATGATTGTTAAAGCACATTGATTCAAGTCACACAAATATGAGGGGGTTTCAAAAGTTTGTTACAATTTATAGTAGTGGGTATATAATGCCTAATACTACAGATTGGAGATGAGCGAGCACGCTCGAATAAGGCAGTTACTCGAGTGAGCATTGCTCTTCTCAAGTAACTGCATTCTTCTCCGAGCAGGCTCGGGGCGGCGGAGGCTAGCAGGGGGGAGCAAGAGAGTTCTCTTTCACTCTTCCCCTCTCCCCCCCCCCCCCCCCCCCCGAGCCTGCTCGGACAAGAATGCAGTTACTCAAGAAGAGCGATGCTCGCTCTAGTAACTGCCTTATCCGAGAATGCTCGCTCATCTCTACTACAGATCAAAGCTGCTGCAGATGATCATGGAGAGAGAGAAAGACTTCTGTCCTCCATTGATTGACATGGGGTGCCTGCATCCCTTTAAAGAAAAAAGGGTCTGCAGTATCTCTGGTGATGGTTATGAGGTAGAGCACACCAAAGCTTCTGAGGAAAGAGAAGTAGCCAGTGTCCATGGGGGGAAGAAATTTTAGTTAAACTTTATTAAGGCCGCCTGCAGACGAGCGTGTCGGAACCGGCAGCGAGAATTCTCGCCGCGGGACCCGACCCGAGAGCCTGCAGGGACGAGCGTGTACTCACCCGCGCCTGGCGGCCCCGGCTCTTTCATGTGCCGGCTGCTGTGCAGCCGGCGCATGCGCAGACCGGAGCCGGCGGCCGGGTGAGTGCGTGCCCCGCACAAAAATAGGACATGCCGCAGTCTGTTTGCCGCGCAAGATTTTGCGCGGCCAAACCGCGACCGTCTGCATAGGAGTGCGTATTGTAATGCACTCCTATGCAAACTTTCAGTGGCGGAAATCCCGCGGCGGGATTTCCGCCTGTGTGCAGGCGGCCTAAAGCTTTAAAGTTTAATACTGGATTACTTTATTCAAGCAATTCAAGTATTATATAGAGTCATTCCACACAATTATGCCATTGTGGCACTTAAATGGTTTCTCAGCAATTACTCCAATTACCATGAGAAAAGTACCTTTGCTCTGCAGTTAATTATTTACTAAAACATCATTTAGTTTTGTTTACTGCTTAATATTTTCTGCAAGTGTCTGACGCTTCTGTGGGCGCACAATTTTCACTGTTCCTCGCCAGTCTTTACATCACATGGTAGGAATATCAGTTTTTGTTTAATTGTAGGAATTTGTTCTTTGCATTCCTCATCTGGTATGGTAGCTAAATAGACAACCTCTTAATTATTTTGTGATGGACTCACCTGTAGCCATAGCAGACCTAGGGACGTATCTAAACTCTGAGGGTGGTTTCACATGGGCGAGAAAATCGCGCAATTTTCACGTGATGCGTTAGTAAAAAAATCAGTTTAGGAAACCAACGATTTACAATGGTTTCCTTCCCATCAGCGATGTTTTCACTGTTGTGATGTTGAGAGAGAGAAAAAAATCACAGCCTGCTCTATCTTTCCGTGGTGTGCAATTGTTTTTTTATCTCCCATGTATCTCTATGCAATGTGATTTTAACATTAGAAAGTCCCATTGACTTCTGTGATAACAAATTGTGTGATTGTATTGCGGGCGGCAGCGATGCGATGCAAGATCATTCTCTAAAAAAAGCAAAGCTGACGCTCAAAAATCGCAGTGAACAAAGACGTAATTTTCTCGCAGCAAGATCCCGATTGCCTGTGTGGAACTAACCGAGCTCACTCAATTTAGAATCTACTTTATCGTTTCATCAACAACTAATTGTCTTTCCGGATTTAGTTATTGAAGCTGACATACAAGAAATAACCATAAATACATTCACACATTGTAAAACCATGTCAGGTAACACCACCCTGCATGCTTGATCGTGTCATCCCCCATGTATTGTAAAAAGTATTCTCATGGGGGATTCACATGCACCAAGGGGAATTGTTTCCTGGATAACACATTTAAGAAAGAAATTGCAAAAATGAACACTAGGTTGTCCCGTAGAATATATGTTCCATGGATGACGAAGAGAGCAAAACATTATATATAACTAATTAGAGAAATAGAATGAAACTCAAATGTAGCAGAGCTGTGCTCCCAATGTTACAAGCAGAAAGCTATTTGTCTTCTCAACAGCTTAAGCTGTTAATTCGCAGACAGCACACAGCCCCATATAGACCTATGAGGCTATGCACATTGACCTTTTTCATACAAACCAATGGTCCATGTGAAAAAAATAATGGGGTGTCATATTGCTGTTGGTTTTATGGACGAGGAATAGGCCATGCCAGAGCATGTCAGTGGGCTGTATCCATGTAAATTGGACAGCGCACGGACTGGTGTTAATGTGTTGTCCGATGCAAGTTGAGGCTGAGCCTCTTGGGCACAACTTGTACTCATGGCTAGTGTACCATTACCCTTTAGAATTGAGATCCATTTGTTATATAATAGGTTTTCTGTACTATTCCAGTGGTTTCTCTAAAGTTTTGCAAAATGGGACTCCGTAAGTGTCTGATAGATCTCCCACACTGAGTTCAAAGCTCTCAGCTTGGTTGTTTATTGTGAAACCCATTCATGAGGCAACTTGGCTGAACTATAAAGGAATATACAAATGTAATCATAGGAAGTGTTATGGAATCCTAGAATATTTCTAAAAGTCCCCATTTAATGCTGTTCCTATGAAATCAAATAATACATTAACTGTAATACTACACATGTGATTTATCTAACAAGATGTAATATTCGCAGGATGTAATATGTGGGCTGTACAATTGGCCTT
This sequence comes from Eleutherodactylus coqui, assembly GCF_035609145.1. NCBI lineage: Eukaryota > Metazoa > Chordata > Amphibia > Anura > Eleutherodactylidae > Eleutherodactylus > Eleutherodactylus coqui. The sequence goes on along the minus strand of NC_089838.1, from coordinate 227,885,107 downwards.
CTGAAAGTGAAGGTGTTATTTGTGTGATATATATATTATTTCTACCATCACGCAGTGCTGTAAGATTGTTCAACAGGGTGACGTCTCATCTTTAACGTTCCAGGGCATAAAAGGAGTTATTGCTTCACCAAGGTGTGGGGACCACCACCATCAAGTGTCCAGTAGGGATGCCTGTTGGATCGATCTTTTGTACCCGATAGCTTACATTTCCATTGTTCTCTAATCTTACATTATTAGATAGTGATCTCATGTGTAAGGAGTTCTGGATTTTGTGTATATTTTTGTGTTATGTATTTGTCTAATTACAAGTGACATTGTGTCATGTGATTTTACTGTGATTGGCTGTTCTACCTATATATACCACATGTATATCTAATGACCTGTGTGCTATGAGTAACAATGTACAAGGCACCTGAAACACATCCTTGTATGGCTTACGAGGTCCTTGAATAAAGATTGAACACAGTTTCTTCACGCATGGATGCTGGCTGCTTCTCTTTCTCTTCATATTGATGATGCTTGCCAAGCCCATCCATGTGTCATTGAAGAAGGTGAGCTGGTATCCTGCATTCCTTAAAGCTTCTGAGGAACCTATTTTTAAAAAGAGAGAAGACTATGTGTTAATCAATAGGGGCTAAGCACAGGAGAAGAAAGTTTTTGCTAAAGCAATTCGCAACAGGCTGCTTCTCCGGGAAGAGATAAGTAGCATCCATGTAGCAGCGCTTATCTATGTACAATTGGACATAGAGTAAGGCCGGGCTCACTTGGTCGGATTTCAATTGCGGAATCCACGATCGCCGTCTACACAGAGGATCCGCGGAAAAACACAGGCATTGAAAGGCATGTACTTTGATTTTTCATGCACACTCGCGGATATGAATTGCGTATTCTGCAGGCAGAAGAAAAATCACAGCATGCTCTATTTTGCAGCGGACTCCATGTGGATGGCCTCCATTAAAGTAAATGCATGCCGTTCGACCCGCAGCCCGTATGCAATTAGCATTGCGAATGGTCTGCAGGTACTTGTGTCATCACTAAGCAACAGCGCAGGAAATAGAAATAATTTTTTAAAAAACTGTACCGCGCATGACCACCGGGGAGCTACTCTGGTCATTCGCAATACAGTGTAAAGAGGTATGCAGGGTCTCTAGCCTAAGTCAGGAAAATGAAAATTTGCATTAAATTGTAAAATAGCTGTAGTAATAATAATAATAATAAAAAACCTTAAATAGGATGTCCCACTTGTGGCTGTTTTACTGCAGAAAGCAGACAGCTCTATACATTGCACAATGGCCTGATTTTGTACTATTGAAGTGAATGGAAAGTGAGTGCAGTACCAACCTGGGCCATGGTGAATGTTGTAAGAAAAAAAAACCACAATGTCAGAATTGCTGTTTTTTGGTCGCCCCGTCTTCAAGAAAAAAATTTAATAAAAAGCAATCAAAAAGTCTTATGTACTCCAAAATGATACCCTCGCACAACAATGTTAACAGAAACATAAAAAAAGTTATGGCTGCCAGGAGATGGCAGGAGAAAGTAATATTGTACGATTTTCCACAGATATTTTATGTTATAAACGTGATACAGCAAAAAAACAAAATGGCGATATAAATTTTGTGTAATGATAATAGTACTAACCCATATAATAAAGTTAAGTCATTTTTGCCACAGAGTGTACGTTTTATAAGCAAGAACACCCCCTTCGCCCAAAGATGGTGGAATTGCAATTTTTGTTTTTTTTTCATTTCACTTAGAATTTTTGTAAAGAATTTTTCAGTATGTTATATGGTACATTAAATAGTATTGTTGAAAAATGCAATTCGGCCCTCAAAAAACAAACCCTGACTTCTATGTTGTTGGATAAATGAAAAAGTTAAGAATTTACTAAAAGGAAAAAAAAAAGGTCAGGTCCTTAAGAGGTTCAAGGAGTTGTCCTGAGAAGCAAACCCAAATGCAATCCTTAGACTACCCTCACGTGGGTGAGCACGATATCTAGCAAGAAACCCAGCCCGATGTCACGCTTGTCAATGTATGTTTTACCCGCGGACGTGAGCTGTTTTTCATGTAATAACACCCGCATCACTTCTTTGAGATTCCGATCCCCTGGTGCTTGTTTCATGTGCATCAGAGGATTGGCAAGTTTTTCCCCATTTGCTTTAATGGGAAGCATCACATCGCGCATGTAATGTGTTTGACTGTCCAATTGAAGAATAGGATATGCAGCATCAAAAGAATAGAGTTTATATTTGCGTAAGTTTTGTTTGCCTCGTAACACACAAAACTCGAGTAAGATTTAAGCTTGTGTGAATGTAGCCTTACTACTAAGTAAGCCAGACCCCTTCTTTGTCTTTGTATTAGCCGTAATAGAGAAGGGGGCTGACTTAATTCTTGAAATGAAAGTCAGCCAGTCCCCCTCAAAGACGTCCTCAACCCCAGGGAAAGGAAGCTGTGTACTAAATGGCCCAGTGCTCGTACTGCGCACAGAAGGAGAGGTGCCATCTGTAAGTGGACTCAAAATACATTTGGATAAGCGTTTCTCCAAGTAATCCCTTATAGCTTTATTTACATAAAACTGGGGAAAATACCTGTAAGACCTTTTTTATATAAAGGGAAATAAAACTTTTTCAGTACTGAGGATTAGAGATGAGCGAGCACCAAAATGCTCGGGTGCTCGTTACTCGAGTCGAACTTCCCGCGATGCTCGAGGGTTCGTTTCGAGTAACGAACCCCATTAAAGTCAATGGGCGACCCGAGCATTTTTGTATATCGACGATGCTCGCTAAGGTTTTCATTTGTGAAAATCTGGGCAATTCAAGAAAGTGATGGGAACGACACAGCAACGGATTGGGCAGCCGAGGGGCTACATGTTGGGCTGCATCTCAAGTTCCCAGGTCCCACTATTAAATGGGGTTGTCCCGCGGCAGCAAGTGGGTCTATACACTTCTGTATGGCCATATTAATGCACTTTGTAATGTACATTGTGCATTAATTATGAGCCATACAGAAGTTATAAAAAGTTTTTTACTTACCTGCTCCGTTGCTAGCGTCCTCGTTCCCATGGAGCCGACTAATTTTCGCCCTCCGATGGCCAAATTAGCCGCGCTTGCGCAGTCCGGGTCTTCTGCTCTCTTCAATGAGCCGCTCGTGCAGAATGCCGGCTCCGTGTAGCTCCGCCCCGTCACGTGCCGATTCCAGCCAATCAGGAGGCTGGAATCGGCAATGGACCGCACAGAAGAGCTGCGGTCCACGGAGGGAGCAGACCCCGGCGGCCATCTTCAGCAGGTAAGTATGAAGACGCCGGACCGCCGGGATTCAGGTAAGCGCTGAGCGGTTTGTTTTTTTAACCCCTGCATCGGGGTTGTCTCGCGCCGAATGGGGGGGGGGTTAAAAAAAAAAAAAAACCCGTTTCGGCGCGGGACAACCCCTTTAAGCCACAATAGCGGCAAGAGTGGGCCTCCCCCCCCAACAATTTTTACTTCTGAAAAACCCTCATTAGCAAGGCATACCTTAGCTAAGCACCACACTACCTCAAACAAAGCACAATCACTGCCTGCATGACACTCCGCTGCCACTTCTCCTGGGTTACATGCTGCCCAACCCCCCCGCACGACCCAGTGTCCACAGCGCACACCAAAGTGTCCCTGCGCAGCCTTCAGCTGCCCTCATGCCACACGCTGACCTCATAGCCATACCACCCTCATGTCTATTTATAAGTGCGTCTGCCATGAGGAGGAACTGCAGGCACACACTGCAGAGGGTTGGCACGGCCAGGCAGCGACCCTCTTTAAAAGGGGTGGGGCGATAGCCCATAATGCTGTACAGAAGCAATGAGAAATCCAATCCTGTGCCACCTCCATCAGGAGCTGCACACGTGGGCATAGCAATGGAGAACCCATGTGCCACAAACTATTCATTCTGTCAAGGTGTCTGCATGCCCCAGTCAGACCGGGTTTTTTTTATAAATAGTCACAGGCAGGTACAACTCCGCAATGGGAATTCCGTGTGCACCCACAGCATGGGTGGCTCCCTGGAACCCACCGGCTGTACATAAATGTATCCCATTGCAGTGCCCTGGACAGCAAAGCTAACGTCAGATTAAATGCAGGTGGGCTTCGGCCCACACTGCATGGCCCAGTCAGACTGGGGTTTTTTATAAGTAGACACAGGCAGGTACAACTCCCTATTGTGAAGGCCCTGTGGACCGACAGCATGGGTGGCTCCCTGGAACCCACCGGCGGTACATAAATAAATCCCATTGCAGTGCCCAGCATAGCTGAGGTAACGTCAGGTTTAATGCAGGTGGGCTTCGGCCCACGCTGCATGCCCCAGTCAGACTGGGGTTCTTTAGAAGTGGACACATGCAGTTACAACTCCGTGTGGACCGACAGCATGGGTGGGTCCCAGGAAGCCACCGGCAGTACATAAATATATCCCATTGCAGTGCCCAGCACAGCTGAGGTAGCGTCAGGTTTAATGCAGGTGGGCTTCGGCCCACACTGCATGCCCCAGTCAGACTGGGGTTCTTTAGAAGTGGACACATGCAGTTACAACTCCGTGTCGACCGACAGCATGGGTGGCTCCCTGGAACCCACCGGCGGTACATAAATATATCCCATTGCAGTGCCCAGCACAGCTGAGGTAACGTCAGGTTTAATGCAGGTGGGCTTCGGCCCACACTGCATGCCCCAGTCAGACTGGAGTTCTTTAGAAGTGGACACATGCAGTTACAACTCCGTGTGGACCGACAGCATGGGTGGCTCCCTGGAACCCACCGGCGGTACATAAATATATCCCATTGCAGTGCCCAGCACAGCTGAGGTAACGTCAGGTTTAATGCAGGTGGGCTTCGGCCCACACTGCATGCCCCAGTCAGACTGGGGTTCTTTAGAAGTGGACACATGCAGTTACAACTCCGTGTGGACCGACAGCATGGGTGGGTCCCAGGAAGCCACCGGCGGTAAATAAATATATCCCATTGCAGTGCCCAGCACAGCTGAGGTAACGTCAGGTTTAATGTAGGTGGGCTAAAAATTACTAGGATTACACTGTAGGTGAGGGCCCAAAAAAATTGGTGTACAAACAGTACTAATGTACCTCAGAAAAATTGCCCATGCCCAACCAAGAGGGCAGGTGAAACCCATTAATCGCTTTGGTTAATGTGGCTTAATTTGTAACTAGGCCTGTAGGCAGCCCAGTTAAAATAAAAATTGGTTCAGGTGCAAGTTTCAACGCTTTAATGAGAATTGAAACGTATAAACATTGTTTACAAAAGTAATATGAGTGAGGCTTGTGGGCCTAAGAAAAATTGCCCGGTCGGCGTGATTACGTGAGGTTTCAGGAGGAGGAGCAGGAGGAGGAGGAGGAATATAATACACAGATTGAGGAAGCTAAAAGCTCCCCGTTTTTTATGGTGATAGAAAACGATGCTTCCATCCGTGGGTGCAGCCTACGTATTGTTTAGGTACAGCTGCTGTCCGCTGGTGGAGAAGAGAAGTCTGGGGAAATCCAGGGTTTGTTCATCTTTATGAGTGTAATCGTGTCGGCACTGTCGGTTGACAGGCGGGTACGCTTATCCGTGATGATTCCCCCAACCGCACTAAACACCCTCTCTGACAAGACGCTAGCCGCAGGACAAGCAAGCACCTCCAGGGCATACAGCGTGAGTTCAGGCCACGTGTCCAGCTTCGACACCCAGTAGTTGTAGGGGGCAGAGGCGTCACGGAGGACGGTCGTGCGATCGGCTATGTACTCCCTCACCATCCTTTTACAGTGCTCCCGCCGACTCAGCCTTGACTGGGGAGCGGTGACACAGTCTTGCTGGGGAGCCATAAAGCTGTCAAAGGCCTTGGAGAGTGTTCCCCTGCCTGTGCTGTACATGCTGCCTGATCTCCGCGCCTCCCCTGCTACCTGGCCCTCAGAATTGTGCCTTCTGCCACTAGCGCTGTCGGATGGGAATTTTACCATCAGTTTGTCCGCCAGGGTCCTGTGGTATAGCATCACTCTCGAACCCCTTTCCTTTTCAGGTATGAGAGTGGAAAGGCTCTCCTTATACCGTGGGTCGAGCAGTGTGTACACCCAGTAATCCGTAGTGGCCAGAATGCATGTAACGGGAGGGTCACGAGAAAGGCATCCTAACATGAAGTCAGCCATGTGTGCCGGGGTACCTGTACGCAACACATGGCTGTCCTCACTAGGAAGATCACTTTCAGGATCCTCCTCCTCCTCCTCCTCAGGCCATACACGCTGAAAGGATGTCAGGCAAGCATTATGGGTACCCTCAGCAGTGGGCCAAGCTGTCTCTTCCCCCTCCTCCTCATGCTCCTCCTCCTCAACGCGCTGAGATATAGACATGAGGGTGCTCTGACTATCCAGCGACATACTGTCTTCCCCCGCCTCCGTTTCCGAGCGCAAAGCGTCTGCCTTTATGCTTTGCAGGGAACTTCTCAAGAGGCATAGCAGAGGAATGGTGACGCTAATGATTGCAGCATCCCCGCTCACCATCTGGGTAGACTCCTCAAAGTTTCCAAGGACCTGGCAGATTTCTGCCAACCAGGCCCACTCTTCTGTAAAGAATTGAGGAGGCTGACTCCCACTACGCCGCCCATGTTGGAGTTGGTATTCCATTATAGCTCTACGCTGCTCATAGAGCCTGGCCAACATGTGGAGCGTAGAGTTCCACCGTGTGGGCACGTCGCACAGCAGTCGGTGCACTGGCAGATTAAAGCAATGTTGCAGGGTCCGCAGGGTGGCAGCGTCCGTGTTGGACTTGCGGAAATGTGCACAGATCCGGCGCACCTTTCCGAGCAGGTCTGACAAGCGTGGGTAGCTTTTCAGAAAGCGCTGAACCACCAAATTAAAGACGTGGGCCAGGCATGGCACGTGCGTGAGGCTGCCGAGCTGCAGAGCCGCCACCAGGTTACGGCCGTTGTCACACACGACCATACCCAGTTGGAGGCTCAGCGGCAAAAGCCAGCGGTCGGTCTGCTCTGTCAGACCCTGCAGCAGTTCGTAAGCCGTGTGCCTCTTCTCTCCTAAGCTGAGTAGTTTCAGCACGGCTTGCTGGCGCTTGACCACCGCTGTGCTGCCACCCCGCGCGACACCGACTGGTGGTGACGTGCTGCTGCTGACACATCTTGATTGCGAGACAGAGGTTGCGTAGGAGGAGGAGGAGGAGGAGGGTGGTTTAGTGGAGGAAGCATACACCGCAGCAGATACCAGCACCGAGCTGGGGCCCGCATTTCTGGGGGTGGGTTGGATGTGAGCGGTCCCAGGCTCTGACTCAGTCCCAGCCTCCACTAAATTCACCCAATGTGCCGTCAGGGAGATATAGTGGCCCTACCCGCCTGTGCTTGTCCACGTGTCCGTTGTTAAGTGGACCTTGGCAGTAACCGCGTTGGTGAGGGCGCGTACAATGTTACGGGAGACATGGTCGTGCAGGGCTGGGAGGGCACATCGGGAAAAGTAGTGGCGACTGGGAACCGAGTAGCGCGGGGCCGGCGCCGCCATCATGTCTTTGAAAGCCTCCGTTTCCACAAGCCTATACGGCAGCATCTCCAGGCTGATCAATTTGGCTATGTGCACGTTTAACGCTTGAGCGTGCGGGTGCGCGGCGGCATACTTGCGCTTGCGCTCAAACAGTTGCGCTAGCGATGGCTGGACGCTGCGCTGAGAGACATTGCTGGATGGGGCCGAGGACAGCGGAGGTGAGGGTGTGGGTGCAGGCCGGGAGACGGTAGAGCCTGTGTCCTCAGAGGGGGGTTGGATCTCAGTGGCAGGTTGGGGCACAGGGGGAGGGGCAGTGGTGCAAACCGGAGGCAGTGAACGGCCTTTATCCCACCTTGTGGGGTGCTTGGCCATCATATGGTTGCGCATGCTGGTGGTGGTGAGGCTGGTGCTGGTGGCTCCCCGGCTGATCTTGGCGCAACAAACCTTGCACACCACAGTTCGTCGGTCGTCTGCACTCTCAGTGAAAAACTGCAGGACCTTTGAGCACCTCGGCCTCTGCAGGGTAGCATGGCGCGAGGGGGCGCTTTGGGAAACAGTTGGTGGATTATTCAGTCTGGCCCTGCCTCTACCCCTTGCCACCGCACTGCCTCTTCCAACCTGCCCTGTTGCTGCACTTGCCTCTCCCTCTGAAGACCTGTCCTCAGTAGGCTTAGCAAACCAGGTGGGGTCAGTCACCTCATCGTCCAGCTGCTCTTGCACACGCCTGTAGTGAGACGTAGGTGCGTATCACTCAGCTAGTGGAATTCACAGCGCAGAAGCAGTCAAGTCGCCAAAGGGCAGTGGTAGGCCTTAAGTATTTGGCTTTACTTTTTTAAAATGGTGAGCTGAAATAGCAGACAGATACTGTATGCAGCGTATATTATGTTTACTGTTTCCCTCTGGCGCTATCACGGCGGTGATGTAACGGAGACAGCAGAGCCAGGAAACAATTTTGCGCACGCCTGTAGTGAGACGTAGGTGCGTATCACTCAGCCAGTGGAATTCACAGCGCAGAAGCAGTCAAGTCGCCAAAAGGCATTGGTACGCCTTAAGTATTTGGCTTCCCTTTTTTTAAATGGTGAGCTGAAACAGCAGACAGATACTGTATGCAGCGTATATTATGTTTACTGTTTCCCTCTGGCGCTATCACGGCGGTGATGTAACGGGCACAGCAGAGGCAGGAAACAATTTTGCGCAAGCCTGCTGTAACGCTTAGCTGCGTATTAATTAGGACTACTACCCCCAGCAGACACACAGTACACTGAAGACGGTCACAGGCAGCCCAAATATAGTATTTTTCCCGAATTTTTTTGAAAAAGCCCACTGCCTATATAGACAGTATATCTCTTTCACCTTTCCCACTGTCCCTGCCTCACCACTACTGCCCCTATACTCTGTACAATGACTGCAGACTGAGGACGCAATGCTCTGCACGCCCGATATATAAAAAAAAATTGTGCAACACTGCTAAAAGCAGCCTCAACAGTACTGCGCACGGTCAGATGTGGCTCTAAGAAGGACCGTTGGGGTTCTTGAAGACTAAAATAACTCCTAACGCTCTCCCTGTAGCAGCAGCAGCAGCATCAGCAGCACTGTCCCTGATCTATGTCAGAATGCATCTGTGGCGAGCCGCGGGCGGGCAGATTTTAATACTCGGGTGTCACCTGATCTCCCCAGCCACTCACTGCAAGGGGGTGGTATAGGGCTGGAACGTCACAGGAGGAAGTTGTAATGCCTTCCATGTCTTTCTATTGGCCAGAAAAGCGCGCAAATGTCTCAGAGATGAAAGTGAAAGTAACTCGAACATCGCGTGGTGCTCGCCTCGAATAACTAGCATCTCGAACACTCTAATACTCGAACGAGCATCAAGCTCGGATGAGTACGCTCGCTCATATCTACTGAGGATCAACAGACTAGAAGAAGGTAGGTGTTATTTGAAGTATATATATTAGAGGTTTTTGTTGTATAGTAGGAGAAAATCAGCCGCAGGCTGGAGAAAGGAGTGAGCAATTTCAGTTGTGGGTGAGAAAACAAAACAGAGGTGTGCAGTTGTAGGACAGATTGATATGCAGCATTTCTTTAACCTAACTTTAATAGTTTCCTGTAAGTGGGAGGTGGAAAGTCACTGCCCACCTATCACATTGAGCTGTGTAAAAAGTTACTGCAGATATTCATTGCTCACGCCAAACTTTTCTCTAACTTTTTGCGTCCTGCACTTAGTCAGCTTAGAAGGTATTTTAATTCACATTTTTCACATTCATTCATAGTATATCATGTTCAGATTCACTTCCTTACTAGAGATGAGCGAACGCGTTCGTCCGAGCTTGATATTCGTGCGAATATTAGGGTGTTCGGGATGTTCGTTATTCGTGACGAACACCATGCGGTGTTCTGGTTACTTTCACTTCCTTCCCTGAGACGTTAGCGCGCTTTTCTGGCCAATTGAAAGACAGGGAAGGCATTACAACTTCCCCCTGCAACGTTTAAGCCCTATACCACCCCCCTGCTGTGAGTGGCTGGCGAGATCAGGTGTTCGCCTAATATAAAAGTCGGCCCCTCCCGCGGCTCGCCTCAGATGCGGTGTGAGTTAGATGAGGGACAGTGCTGTTTGTACCGGAGCTGCTGTAGGGAAAGAATTGGTAGTTAGTGTAGGCTTCAAGACCCCCAAAGGTCCTTATTAGGGCCACTGATAGCTGTGTGTTGGCTGCTGTTAGCAGTGGGATTTTTTTTTCTTCTCAAAATCGGCTCTGCAGAGCGTTGCACCTGGCATTAGGGACAGAAGTGCTGCATAGGCAGGGAGAGTGTTAGGAGTGAGTGTAGCCTTCAAGAACCTCAACGGTCCTTTCTAGGGCCATATTTATCCGTGTGCAGTACTGTCCAGGCTGCTGTTAGCTGTGCTGCATTTTTTTTGGGCTTCTCAAAATCGCCTCTGCAGAGCATTCCACCCTCCATTGATACTGCAGGGAAAGAATTGTATAGGCAGGGCCACAACACAGTTATTATTCATAGAATATACGCAGTGCTGCCTGTTGGTGGGAAAAAACTGAAAACAAATCTATTTGTCCAGCCTCTGTCCGTCCTTACGGGCGGTGGACACGTGTGAGCTGCGTGAAAAACATTGCTAAATCATACGCAGCCAGCTACGCTTTACTGCTGGGTTCGCCATTTGCTTTCCTTAATTGGGAAAAAAAAAACCTGCTCTCCAAGAGTTATAATAACTCTGCTACCCTCACGTTCTGTGACACATAAGCAGGGACACAGCACAGTTATTAAACTTCTCAGGTTCATTGAATATACGCAGTGCTGCCTGTTGGTGGGAAAAAACTGAAAACAAATCTATTTGTCCAGCCTCTGTCCGTCCTTACGCCTGTGGAGACGTGTGAGCTGCGTGAAAAACATTGCTAAATCATACGCAGCCAGCTACGCTTTACTGCTGGGTTCGCCATTTGCTTTCCTTAATTGGGAAAAAAAATACCTGCTCTCCAAGAGTTATAATAACTCTGCTACCCTCACGTTCTGTGACACATAAGCAGGGACACAGCACAGTTATTAAACTTCTCAGGTTCATTGAATATACGCAGTGCTGCCTGTTGGTGGGAAAAAACTGAAAACAAATCTATTTGTCCAGCCTCTGTCCGTCCTTACGCCTGTGGAGACGTGTGAGCTGCGTGAAAAACATTGCTAAATCATACGCAGCCAGCTACGCTTTACTGCTGGGTTCGCCATTTGCTTTCCTTAATTGGGAAAAAAAATACCTGCTCTCCAAGAGTTATAATAACTCTGCTACCCTCACGTTCTGTGACACATAAGCAGGGACACAGCACAGTTATTAAACTTCTCAGGTTCATTGAATATACGCAGTGCTGCCTGTTGGTGGGAAAAAACTGAAAACAAATCTATTTGTCCAGCCTCTGTCCGTCCTTACGCCTGTGGAGACGTGTGAGCTGCGTGAAAAACATTGCTAAATCATACGCACCCAGCTACGCTTTACTGCTGGGTTCGCCATTTGCTTTCCTTAATTGGGAAAAAAAATACCTGCTCTGCCACAGTTAATAACTCTGCTACCCTCACGTTCTGTGACACATAAGCAGGGACACAGCACAGTTATTAAACTTCTCAGGTTCATTGAATATACGCAGTGCTGCCTGTTGGTGGGAAAAAACTGAAAACAAATCTATTTGTCCAGCCTGTGTCCGTCCTTACGCCTGTGGAGACGTGTGAGCTGCGTGAAAAACATTGCTAAATCATACGCACCCAGCTACGCTTTACTGCTGGGTTCGCCATTTGCTTTCCTTAATTGGGAAAAAAAATACCTGCTCTGCCACAGTTAATAACTCTGCTACCCTCACGTTCTGTGACACATAAGCAGGGACACAGCACAGTTATTAAACTTCTCAGGTTCATTGAATATACGCAGTGCTGCCTGTTGGTGGGAAAAAACTGAAAACAAATCTATTTGTCCAGCCTGTGTCCGTCCTTACGCCTGTGGAGACGTGTGAGCTGCGTGAAAAACATTGCTAAATCATACGCACCCAGCTACGCTTTACTGCTGGGTTCGCCATTTGCTTTCCTTAATTGGGAAAAAAAATACCTGCTCTGCCACAGTTAATAACTCTGCTACCCTCACGTTCTGTGACACATAAGCAGGGACACAGCACAGTTATTAAACTTCTCAGGTTCATTGAATATACGCAGTGCTGCCTGTTGGTGGGAAAAAACTGAAAACAAATCTATTTGTCCAGCCTGTGTCCGTCCTTACGCCTGTGGAGACGTGTGAGCTGCGTGAAAAACATTGCTAAATCATACGCACCCAGCTACGCTTTACTGCTGGGTTCGCCATTTGCTTTCCTTAATTGGGAAAAAAAATACCTGCTCTGCCACAGTTAATAACTCTGCTACCCTCACGTTCTGTGACACATAAGCAGGGACACAGCACAGTTATTAAACTTAGATAATTCATTCACTAGAGGCAGTGGGGCCTTTCGTTTTCCAAAAAGGGCAAAAATTATATTTGGCCTGCAGTCTTGCGACAATTTATTTCCTGCCTGTGAAATCAAATCACTGGTAATACAGCATGCTGAGGGGTAGGGGTAGGCCTAGAGGACGTGGACGCGGCCGAGGACGCGGAGGGCCAAGTCAGGGTGTGGGCACAGGCCAAGCTCCTGATCCAGGTGTGTCGCAGCCGACTGCTGCGCGATTAGGAGAGAGGCACGTTTCTGGCGTCCCCACATTCATCGCCCAATTAATGGGTCCACGCGGGAGACGGTTATTAGAAAATGAGCAGTGTGAGCAGGTCCTGTCCTGGATGGCAGAAAGTGCTTCGAGCAACCTATCGTCTACCCGCAGTTCTGCGCCGTCCACTGCTGCCAATCCGAATCCTCTGTCTGCTGCTCCTCCTTCCTCCCAGCCTCCTCACTCCACTACAATGACACCTGCTCAGGAGCGGGAACACTCCCAGGAACTGTTCTCGGGCCCCTGCTTAGATTGGGCAGCAGCGGTTCCTCTCCCACCAGAGGAGTTTATCGTCACTGATGCCCAACCATTCGAAAGTTCCCGGGGTCCGGGGGAAGAGGCTGGGGACTTCCGCCAACTGTCTCAACAACTTTCTGTGGGTGAGGAGGACGATGACGATCAGACACAGTTGTCTTGCAGTGAGGTAGTAGTAAGGGCAGTAAGTCCCAGGGAGCAGCGCACAGAGGATTCGGAGGAAGAGCAGCAGGACGATGAGGTGACTGACCCCACCTGGTGTGCAACGCTTACTCAGGAGGACAGGTCTTCAGAGGGGGAGTCAAGGGCATCAGCAGGGCAGGTTGCAAGAGGCAGTGCAGTGGCCAGGGGTAGAGGCAGGGCCAGACCGAATAATCCACCAAGTGTTTCCCAAAGCGCCCCCTCGCGCCATGCCACCCTGCGGAGGCCGAGGTGCTCTAAGGTCTGGCAGTTTTTCACAGAGACGCCTGACGACCGACGAACAGTGGTGTGCAACCTTTGTCGCGCAAAGCTCAGCCGGGGAGCCAACACCAACAGCCTCACCACCACCACCATGCGCAGACATATGATGGCCAAGCACCCCGCAAGGTGGGACAAAGGCCGTTCACCGCCTCCGGTTTGCACCCCTGCCTCTCCCCCTGTGCCCCAACCTGCCACTGAGATGCAACCCCCCTCTCAGGACACAGGCACTACCGCCTCATGGCCTGCACCCACACCCTCATCTCCGCTGTCCTCGGCCCCATCCAGCAGTGTAGTTCAGCGCACCGTTCAGCCGTCGCTTGCGCAAGTGTTCGAGCGCAAGCGCAAGTACGCCGCCACGCACCCGCACGCTCAAACGTTAACCGTCCGCATCGCAAAATTCATCAGCCTTGAGATGCTGCCGTATAGGGTTGTGGAAACGGAGTCCTTCAAAAGTATCATGGAGGCGGCGGCCCCGCGCTACTCAGTTCCCAGTCGCCACTACTTTTCCCGATGTGCCGTCCCAGCCCTGCACGACCACGTCTCCCGCAACATTGTGCGCACCCTCACCAACGCGGTTACTGCCACGGTCCACTTAACTACGGACACGTGGACAAGCACAGGCGGGCAGGGCCACTACATCTCCCTGACGGCACATTGGGTGAATTTAGTGGAGGCTGGGACAGAGTCAGAGCCTGGGACCGCTCACGTCCTACCCACCCCCAGAATTGCGGGCCCCAGCTCGGTGGTGGTATCTGCGGAGGTGTATGCTTCCTCCACTAAAGCACCCTCCTCCTCCTCCTCCTCCTCTGTCTCACAATCAAGATGTGTTAGCAGCAGCATGTCGCCAGCAGTCGGTGTCGCGCGGTGTGGCAGCACAGCGGTGGGCAAGCGTCAGCAGGCCGTGCTGAAACTACTCAGCTTAGGCGATAAGAGGCACACGGCCCACGAACTGCTGCAGGGTCTGACACAGCAGACCGACCGCTGGCTTGCGCCGCTGAGCCTCCAACCGGGCATGGTCGTGTGTGACAACGGCCGTAACCTGGTGGCGGCTCTGCAGCTCGGCAGCCTCACGCACGTGCCATGCCTGGCCCACGTCTTTAATTTGGTGGTTCAGCGGTTTCTGAAAAGCTACCCACGCTTGTCAGACCTGCTCGTAAAGGCGCGCCGGCTCTGCGCACATTTCCGCAAGTCCCACACGGACGCTGCCACCCTGCGCACCCTGCAACATCACTTTAAGCTGCCAGTGCACCGACTGCTGTGCGACGTGCCCACACGGTGGAACTCTACGCTCCACATGTTGGCCAGGCTCTATGAACAGCGTAGAGCTATAGTCGAATACCAACTCCAACATGGGCGGCGCAGTGGGAGTCAGCCTCCTCAATTCCTTTCAGAAGAGTGGGCCTGGTTGGCAGACATCTGCCATGTCCTTGGTAATTTTGAGGAGTCTACCCAGGTGGTGAGCGGCGATGCTACAATCATTAGCGTCACCATTCCTCTGCTATGCATCTTGAGAAATTCCCTGCAAACCATAAAGGCAGCTGCTTTGCGCTCGGAAACGGGGGCGGGGGAAGACAGTATGCCGCTGGATAGTCAGGGCACCCTCCTGTCTATTTCTCAGCGCGTACAGGAGGAGGAGGAGGAGCATGAGGAGGATGAGGAGGAGGGGGAAGAGACAGCTTGGCCCGCTGCTGACGGTACACCGGCTGATTGCCTGTCATCCTTTCAGCGTGTATGGCCTGAGGAGGAGGAGGAGGAGGAGGATCCTGAAAGTGATCTTCCTAGTGAAGACAGCCATGTGTTGCGTACAGGTACCCTGGCACACATGGCTGACTTCATGTTAGGATGCCTTTCTCGTGACCCTCGCGTTGCACGCATTCTGGCCACTACGGATTACTGGGTGTACACACTGCTCGATCCACGGTATAAGGAGAACCTGCCCACTCTGATTCCCGAAGAGGAAAGGGGTTCGAGAGTGTTGCTATACCACAGGACCCTTGCGGACAAGCTGATGGTAAAATTCCCAGCCGACAGCGCTAGTGACAGAAGGCGCAGTTCCGAGGGCCATGTTGCAGGGGATGTGCGTAGATCGAGCAGCATGTACATCCCAGGCAGTGCAACAGTCTTTAAGGGCCTGGCCAGCTTTATGGCTCCCCACCAAGACTGTGTCACCGCTCCCCAGTCACGGCTGAGTCGGCGGGAGCACTGCAAAAGGATGGTGAGGGAGTACGTAGCGGATCGCACGACCATCCTTGGTGACGCCTCTGCCCCCTACAACTACTGGGTGTCGAAGCTGGACACGTGGCCTGAACTAGCCCTGTATGCCCTTGAGGTGCTTGCTTGTCCTGCGGCTAGCGTGTTGTCGGAGAGGGTGTTTAGTGCGACTGGGGGAATCATCACAGATAAGCGTAGCCGCTTGTCAACCGACAGTGCCGACAGGCTAACACTCATCAAGATGAACAAAGGCTGGATTTCGCCAGACTTCTGTTCTCCACCAGCGGACAGCAGCGATACGTAAGCAATACGTAGGCTGCACCCGCGGATGGAAGCTACGTTCTCTCTCACCATCCAAAACGGGGACATTTCTGCTTCATCAATCTGTGTCTAATATTCCTCCTCCTCCTCCTCCTGCTCCTCCTCCTGAAACCTCACGTAATCACGCTGAACGGGCAATTTTTCTTAGGGCCACAAGGCTCACTCAAATAATTTTTCTGAACAATTTTTATAAGTTTCAATGCGCTTAAAAGCATTGGAACTTTAACTTGAACCAATTTTTCGTTACACTGGGCTGCCTCCAGGCCTAGTTACCACTTAAGCCACATTAACCAAAGCAATTAATGGGTTTCACCTGCCCTCTTGGCTGGCCATGGCCAATTTTTGGGATGTACATTAGTACTGTTGATACAGCAATTTTTGTGGGCCCTCGCCTACAGTGTAATCAAATTAATTTTTAGCCCACCTGCATTACAGCTGACGTTACCTCAGCTGTGTTGGGCAATGCAATGGGATATTTCTGTGTACCGCCAGTGGGTTCCAGGGAGCCACCCATGCTGTGGGTCGACAGGGACTTCACAATAGGGAGTTGTACCTGCCTGTGTCTATGAATTAAAAAGCCCGGTCTGACTGGGGCATGCAGACACCTTGACAGAATGAATAGTGTGTGGCACATAGGTTCCCCATTGCTATGCCCACGTGTGCAGCTCCTGATGGCGGTGGCACAGGATTCTATTTCTCATTGCTTCTGTACAGCATTGTGGGCTATCGCTCCGCCACTTTTAAAGAGGGTCGCTGCCTAGCCGTGCCAACCTCTGCAGTGTGTGCCTGCGGTCCCTCGTCATGGCAGACGCAATTCTAAATAGACATGAGCGTGGTGTGGCATGAGGGCAGCTGAAGGCTGCGCAGGGACACTTTGGTGTGCGCTGTGGGGGGGAGGGGGGGCGGTTGGGCAGCATGTAACCCAGGAGAAGTGTCAGTGGAGTGTCATGCAGGCAGTGATTGTGCTTTGTTGGAGGTAGTGTGGTGCTTAGCAAAGGTATGCCATGCTAATGAGGGCTTTTCAGAAGTAAAAGTTGTTGGGAGGGGGGGGGCCCACTCTTGCCGGTATTGTGGCTTAATAGTGGGACCTGTGAACTTGAGATGCAGCCCAACATGTAGCCCCTCGCCTGCCCTATCCGTCACTGTGTCATTCCCATCACTTTCCTGAATTGCCCAGATTTTCACACATGAAAACCTTAGCGAGCATCGGCGAAATACAAAAATGTTCTGGTCGCCCATTGACTTCAATGGGGTTCGTTGTTCGAAACGAACCCTCGAGCATCACGGGAAGTTCGTTACGAATAACGAACACCCGAACATTTTGGTGTTCGCTCATCTCTATTCCTTACTCATCAGTGACATTTACTGTGGGCATGTGGTTTAATTTATGATTCACATACAGTCACCAGAAGGTAATATTACGTTAAACTTTAAGGACGTCTCTCTCACAAGTCCATGCTTTAATTTACACCTTTGCTGGATCTGACCCATCACTTATTCAGAGCTAATTGCTTACCTCCTGTTATAGACTCAGTATAGCTGACACCTCGGGCTTGCAAATCTTTTACTTGGCTGCACATACTTTGAACAGTTTGAGATTGTGAAGACAAAGGTGTTTCATCTACATACGTTTATGCTTCAAGTAACAAACATTTCCAGTCTGTTACAAACTCTGAACTGATACTGCACGTTCCCTGATGTTGCTGACTTTAGATAATGCCAAAGGTTACTTATAGTGGCTGGTAGGATGAGGTAGAGCAGACCGATGAAAGCTAAATTCTGCTTGCCGCAGAGGATCTTCTTTTGAATTTGTGTTGCTGTATAAACTTTCATTTTACTTTATCGTCAAGGAAATAGGTATATGTTACCAAGGGAAATAGGTATATGTTACCAAGGGAAATAGGTATATGTTACCAAAGGAAAGGCCAAGTCTGAATAGATTTTCATAATAATCATGTATAAAGCATAAAGTCGGAAGGTTTTTTGAAGATGTGCACATTGCAATGTTTTGTGTTTAGCACTTTGTTGGTATTCTTTCTGTTTAACAAAACAACTTAAGGCCGGTTTCAGACGAAAGTATGTAAATACATCCATAATATGGATCCGTATTATAGATGTGACAGAAGACATTACAACTAGAGATGAGCGAGCATACTCATTAAGGCACATTACTCGAGCGAGTAGTGCCGTAGCCGAGTATCTCCCCGCTCGTCTCTAAAGATTCAGAGGACGGCGGGGGCGGGGGAGAGCGGGGAGGAACGGAGGGGAGATCTCTCTCCTCCCTGCTCCCCGCCACTCCCCGCCCCCCGCCGGCCCCCGAATCTTTAGAGACGAGCGGAAGGATACTCGGCTAAGGCACTACTCGCTCGAGTAATGTGCCTTAGTGAGTATACTCGCTCATCTCTAGTTACAACTATATTTTATCAGTATTTGCCTTCTGTATTGGTTTTATTTTCTACTGGGCAAACACTGATCCATATTTGCCCAACAGAAGCGCAAAAAAAGGTCATTCTATGTTTTGAAAAGACGGCAGTGAAAAATCCGGCCGTGTGACCAGATACATGGATTTCTACTAGCTGGGTATTATATTCTCCAAAACGTGAACCAAATGCAGAACTAAAATATGCTTGTCTGAAAGCAGCCTAAAGACCAAGCAACCCCTTTAAGAGGGTAACACTGCTCAAATATTACAGCTTATCTCAGTAGAGTTCTGTGAAGTGATTCTTCATGCGAGTTGGCGGCAGCATTGGTTCTGGTTTAAATAGTGACAATTATGTGTATATTTATGGACACGGATGTAGGAGATTATTTGAATTCAAATATTAGACAGGTTTCACCTGCTAAAGCGACAGGAAGTGTTGTCATGATGGCACTAAGCGCTGCAGGCACTGCAACTTCAACTAATTGGGCACCCAGTTCCTCACTGTCAGACATAAATGATGTAACTACAAAAACCCATGTTCATATCTAAATGAATGCTCCTAAATTTCTGTTAGGGTGTGTTCATACGTAGGATTTAGTGCAGATTTTGATGCTAGTCTGCAGCAGACTTCACTACTTTAATTGAATGGTGATATTTGCTGCAGATCTGTGTCAAAATTTGCACCAAATGGTGTGGATTTTAGTGTGGATCTGGACCAAAATCTGGAGTGGAAAATATGTTGCAAATTTTGTGTGGATCTGCGCCAGAATCTGCCCCATGTGAACATACCTTTATGATGTATTACATGCTTTAGGCCATTCTCACACATGGGCTCGGCAAAGCGCCGTGATTTTACTTTTGGTTTTGGAGGCAGTGGCTTTTAGCACACCCCCATCATTGATAAGGTGCACTAAATGCAGAAAATAGATCAGACAGCGCTTGCAGAATCGCAGCACTTGAAATCGCCATGTTTGAGCACATGTCTGCGAGGCTCCATGGAAATCAATGGAACGTTATGCTGCGATTACCACGGCGTTCAAAACAAATGTGGGAGAGTGGCCTTAGTTGTATGTTAAGTTGATACAGTTATGGTATCTTCTGCTGTACTATATAGCTTATTAATTATCGATATTGTGGTCAACACAGGATAACACTATATCTACTGTATTATAACACGCATACATGTGATCATTATATATGGGTGCCTTCAGTACTATACAAGATGTAATAATCCATTTCACTTCCATATTTTTTTTTCTTGTGGGTTGAATACAGTAAGACAAGTCCAACAGTCAGGATGAAAAAAAATCATTTTATATTGAAAGACATTGAAGTTGGAAGGAGAATGCTGCATTTTTCAATGCATTTCAAATGTGATCTGCATTCTTATTCATGGCCATGAATCATTTTCTTCTGACTGCTTGACTTACCCTTGTCTTCTCTATGCAACACACTGAACAAGAGCGCGGTCCCTGCATGGAAGTATATGGAATAGCACCACCGCTGAGCTGGCGCTCTTTATTATGTTATATACAGTATAGGCATGGCAGCCATAGCTCAGTGTGTGTTGGGAAACTGTTCTGTATACCAGGCCAGTGAGAACACTACACCGCATGCTGGAAATGAATTTGCATGGCAAATACATATACACAGCCAAAAACGAACACATTTGTAGAGGAAATAAAAATGTGTGTACAGCATCAATTACGACTGTACTGCTGCTAGAACAAGCTCTTGCATTCTAATTAGGAGAAAGATGCCTGTATCTCTAGTGTAGCAAAAATGCCTATATTCAGCTTAGCCAGCGTAATGCATTCAAACAATGGCAAATGACATCTGTTTTCAGCTCTTAATATTGAGACAATGGAAATAGTTCCACTCCAGGTAGGCAAAACTGTTCCTTACTGACTCGCCTTTTCTTTTTTCTCAGAAAAAAGGACAGATAAATCTGCTGTGTCGGGTGCAATTAGGCTGAAAATCCACGTGGAAATTAAGGGAGAAGAAAACGTGCCCCCTTATCACATCCAGTACACTTGTTTGCATGAGGTAAGTTTGTGGTTGAAATGACCAAATATGAATGAAATTAATAAAATAATTAAATATATTAATAAGAATCGATTTAAAGAAGTACCAGTGGCATTGAGCTTCTGCACTTAGAAATTCAGCTTTTTCTCTGAACTTGCTATTTCTCAACAGTTATCTGCCTTGGAAAACCCTTTTTTTAAAATACTGTAATAGGGAATTATGAGTTTGATCCATTCTTGATCTTCATGTAGTGCCTCTCTCTCTCTGGAGGACCCAAGACATCCATATATTACAATAGGAACTGTGTAATTCTTTATCTTTCCTGTGGTGGAGCTGCGGGGATAATAAACACTTGCTACCAGGTGTATCCACAAAATACAGCTGACCACTGATTGCTTAAAGGGGTTGTCCGGCCATAAACATTAGATCTCATTACTTCTGTTTGCCCAATACAATGCACTTTGTAATATACATTGTGCATTGTAAATTAGGCAAACAGAAGTTATTCACTTAGCTTTTGGGGTGCCCCCCCCCGTGTTGCTCCTCGGTTGCCATTGGCTCCGACAAGTCTCTTGTCCTCTTCTTGTCGGGACGACGGGGATGCGCTTCTCCAGCACAGCTCTGCGCATGTGCAGAAGAACTTCAGCCGCTGGGAAGCTCAGTTCTGCCTGCAGGGGAGGCGTGGCTGCTGGCTCTTCATCTCCAAGGTAAGAATGAGTGGAGGGGCGGGCTCTCGCGGGGGGGGGGGAGATGGATGAATGGATGTGTGCTAGTGGTGTCAGGAGACCCGGCTGTCAGAAGTCCCGGGGGCAGGGGGGGTGTGCAGTGATGTGTGTGTGTGTGTTAGTGGTGTCAGGAGACCCGGCTGTCAGAAGTCCCGGGGAAGGGGGGGGGGGGTCACATAGTGTGCGGTCACAGACTTGTAGCGGTGGGGTGTGCGGTCACATTGACTTGTCGCGGTAAGGTGTGCTGTCACATAGACTTGTCGCGGTGTGGGGGGAATGAGGGGGGCTACTTTGGAGGGCACTGTAGGGGTGACACTGGGGAGCACTGTGGGGGGCATGTGTAGAGGGTACTGTAGAGGATCATTAGGGGGGCACTGTGGGAGAGTGCACTGTGGGGGGGGGATCATTGTGAGGGGGGGGTCGCTGTGGGAGGGGCACTATGAGGGCATGTGTGTGTGGCAAAATGTTTTGTTTTACTTTACTTTAGCAGGGTGGGGGGGGCAGTAGGTAGCCTTGCAGTGGGGGGCTGCAGGAGAGTTGTCTCTCGGCTCTCCCCCGCCCCTCTTCATTCACTATACACTGTGCTGCTGTTTACACTCATGCCAGGATTTTATCCTGAACCATGAGTGTATAACGCAGTCTCCCCTGGCCACACCCCCTCTGAGTATAGTATGCAGCAGGGGGTGGGGCGAGACTGTAGAGCAGTTCAATAGAGGTGGGCATGTCATGGGCGGGGCTAGGACGTGAGCTGAGGGAGGCCATGAAATCCTGCCTTTTCATGCCTCTTACTGCTATCGGGAGCGCGCACACAGAAGAGGGAGAGCACAGAGCATTGTGGGAAGGCAGCACAGAGGCGCCATCTTTGAAATCTGCAGTGAAAATCAGATTCTAAGGTAAGAAACTGACATTGCAGCTGATCTGCCTGCCGGTTTGAGCCCCTGTATGCTGTGTGTTACTATCCTTACTGAAAGGAAAGCAGCAGCATTATAAAAAAAATTTTACCCTGTGTGGCCGGACAACTCCTTTAAGTAGTGAATCCTCTTTGCCTAGGACAGTAGCTTTATGAGATCTCATTCTATGGAACATGGAACTTATTAAATCAAAGGCATATGGAACGTCAATAACTTTGTGGGTTTTTCCTTTGATTTGCCAGAGTGGCCTGAGAAAGCTATTTATTTTGGAATAGTTAAATGTCTTACTTTTTTTTAGATTCCATAGATTCCACCATGGGATGGTTTGGGTAAAAAGCACATACATTTTTGTCCCATAGACTCATAGAATGGTAGAGTTGGAAGGGACCTCCAGGGTCATCGGGTCCAACCCCCTGCTCAGTGCAGGATCCACAGATCATCCCAGACTTAGTGAATCCTGCACTCAGGTGGTTGGTCGGGGTTTTGCTGCAGTTGTGGTAACTGCATCAAAACTATGGCAAAAAATGGAATTAATTTAATTAAAATAATCTATTTGCACATTTTGAAACTTCAGTCTCCTTCAAAGTGTTCTCCATTCGAAGCAATACATTTGTCCATTTTTTTTCCACTTTCAAAGCATTTTTTAAACTCAGCAAAGCTTTTGAGGTCTCTTTTAGCTCGGGGAACTGAAAAAAAAGTCACATGTAACAAGATCGGGTAAATTCAGAAGGTGAGACAAGAGTGTCGTGCCCTTTTACGTCACAAATTCCTTAACGCTTAGCTCTGCGTGGGCAGATGTGTTGTCATGATGGAAGAACCGGTCACCTGCTTGCCATAAATCTGGATGTTTTCTTCATACAATGTGACATTTGAAACAGAACCATTCGTAAGCTTGTGGTTTACTCATGGCAGTTTCCTTACAGGCTCTTTGTGGCATAAACAAACGTTTGTTCCCTTTTTCCCTCAAAAGGAAACCTAATTCCACAGATATACATTGGTCATATGAAGCAGCCATCAGAAAATAGGCAAAAAACTGAACAACTTGAGTAAAAATAAAAAATCTCTTCGGGATAAAAAGTTATTAGTAGCTCAGACATTCAAATGAACACATTATCAACATCTATCGTGAAAGGTGACCCGGACAAGTTCCTCCAGTCTAAAAAAATGGATTACATGCATCAATTTTTTTTACAGACATTGGAAAAAAGTCCTGTATTTTTGCAGACCGTCCAGAAATTTATGGATGATTGCCAACCTGGCTTTGATGCTAAAAGCTGAAATAATTACTGCTAAAATGGCCACAATGCAGGAACTGTGAATCCCAGACTTCATGAATCAATTCATTCTCTTATGTTTCAACTTTTGTTAAGCACATAGGTATTCATGATCCGTTACCATGTGTAGAATAACCAAATATCTCCTTCTTTTAGTTCCAAAACAACAAATCCAAAGTGTTTTGTGTTTTATATTCATAGGTAGTAGTAGCGGGCAGACAGACGTGCTGTAATATAGCAATGGTCCCATATCTCATCTTGCAGTTGTTTTCTTCTTTCTTTTGTTTTTATTTCTCCCCTTATGATTGAAAGATGGAAATGCTTTAGCTTGGATTGCTGGAGTCAGGTTATCTTATGGCAGCAGGCTGACTAGCTAGGTTTTATCTTTGAACCCGTGAGCTTGCAATTTGCTTCTGAAGTATCTGGCTGCCATGGAAAATATCATATATATCTCGCCACCTGTTGCCTTTTGCTTGATGCAGTGTTATTACTCAGGTGGCGCGCACACACACCTCTCCCTCGTATAAATCAGAGAGTTAAAGGACTTCCAAAGTTCTGCTCTACAAACAGTGCATTCCGCTGCCAGTATCCGGAGTCTAGGAGTCCCTGATGGTATAAAACATTCTTTACCAACAGAACTTATTCCACTACCTGACAGAAGTTCAGAATAATGGCATTGTTAAGATTCCCGAAGTTAAAGGAGACGAAGCCTGGAAGGTTTACTTTGACGATTCTGCACAGGAAATAGTGGATGAATTTGCAATGCGCTATGGAATAGAGTCGATTTATCAGGCCATGACGTAAGTATAAGAACAGCATGTTAATGAAAAAAGAACAAAGAGCTTGTAAACATAAATAGATGAAAGAGATACATTCATATAGAATTGTTCACTGAATGGTTTTCTGCTACTGAAGTGGTTTGGTAGGCAACAGCGAATGCATTTAATGGTGGTATCGGCAGAAATATAAATAATGTATTATTGTATTATACTTTTTCCTGCTGATATCAGTTTAAACTGTTATTGATATCAATTACTTACTCTAAACTTTATAGTATATTCATTCATGTGTTCAATCACATGGATCGGAAGGGTCTGAGCAATGAATCGTTGGAATGAGCGAACGAAGACCTAATCGTTTCTTTTCAAATGTCTGTTTTCACACACAGATGATCGTTTATATTTTTTCATAGCTTGATTAATCTGACAGGAGAGTCCGGGAATGTGTGCGAATGGTCTGTGATGGACAGAATGATCGCCTCTTACATGAAACGATTGGCAAACGATGTATGATGATTTTTATAGCTGCATAGAATGAACGATGAGTGATAAGTGAATGATTTATCGTTCAGGCGTTGGCTGTGCTTACACTGAACTATTATTATTCATTTTCGCATATTTCAACGATCATTTGAACGATAATCATTCCAAGTAAAAGGGCCCTAAGAAGACCATTTTTCTTCAAAGCCAATCAATATTTGGCTACAGGTGGGGTGATCTCCCACTCCTTATAGTATAGCTTACTTTTACTCCTATGATATGGAGCTCTTGACACTTTCAGCATGTGCACCAAATGTTCCAACCGTGCAGAATTCAGACCGCTTTTGCCCTTAGAATCTTAAATACAAACATTTTAAATGACATCTGTCCACACCCTGCGGCTGCTAAACCAGTAGCCTTCAGGGACACTGACATTGAGGACAGGCTTATATATGCTTCCACCATTGCTCAGCATGACCAAGGAGTCCTGAAATTAGCCATTAACCACAGCACGCTATATGCAAATTACGGTAGAGTAGTCTGATATGTGGTGGTTTCAAAGGCTGATTTCGGGGCTCCCGAGGCAGGCTGAGCAGCAGGGTAGGTATATGTAACCTGGTCCCCATGTCAGCTTCCCTGCTGTACTAAGTGTTTAGTATATGCAGGGACACGAGCAGATGTATTTTAAGTGTATTATTTTAATTTCTTGAAAATAATGCATATCTGAATTCCTCAAGAGTTCTAGATTACAGATCCTCTAAGTGTAAAACAAAAATATAAGTTTGAATCTCATTCTTATACATAACATATAAAATAGATAATGCATTACTAATAGTCTAACTAGATTATATAGCCAGTAACTGCTGATCACAGTAGGGGGTCATAAATCAATAGTACCATTTGAATGAGGTGTGTTGAAGACTTGGTGGCATACCAGTGCCCTGAGACTACAACATATGCAGTCCACTCTTTGCTGCATTGGGGCGCTTGAAACCCAGGTAGGAGTTTCCTAGCTACAAACATCACTTTAAATATGGTAGATTATAAGCTGCTTAACATAAGGTGGACCGAACAGTCAACACGTGTGAACTCTTTAATGCTTTCCTGCCACATGTTGGCTTCCTCTGGTCCTGCGGAGATAACTCTGCAGTGACACTTTGGGTAAATTTGATAAATAACTTATCAGAATAGAAGCAGGGCTTGAGAATCACACATATAACAATAGCTTATAGCTTCTAAAATATGAGGGTTTTTTTCTCTTCTTCTGGATCAACATTGCAGCATAATAGTATGTATGTATGTATGTATGCATGTTATTTTCAGCCTTATAAACTTTATTATGCATTTATACAACAGTTATACACCTTGTTTTCGGATGACAAGTATTGTACATATGCGCAGTTATTGGCATGTATATCTGGCTGAACCTTCAAAGGCTTCTAAAGACGATAAATTGTAATAGATATATTAGCTTTACATAGTATGCAAGGCTCTATTTGACATTCTACATCATGTATATACAGCACAGGAGAAATCTTTCCGCAGTATGGCGATGATTCTAGTGAAGTTTATCATCATGGTATTTGGATTCACTTTGACTCTCATTTTCTACAACCAATTTATCCCCAAGAGCAGGAAGATAAAGATACTGTAAGCACCTAAATAACACAACAACTACTTACTGTATATACTCGAGTATAAGCCTAGTTTTTCAGCACATTTTTTTGTGCTGAAAAAGCCCCCCTCGGCTTATACTCGAGTCAGGGAAGGCTTAAAAAGAAAAAACTCCATACTCACCTCCCAGCCGGCGCCTGTGTCTCTGGCGGCGGTGCGGCAGGCTTCTTTAATCTCTCCGCTGTCATCCCCCACCATCCCCTTTGCTCGGCTCTGTCATCCCCCGCCGTCAGCACGGTGTAAGTAAGAGCTGTGATTGGATCGAGCACCGGCCAATCACAGCCGGTGCTCGAACATTCACAGCCAATCCAGCTGCTTTAGAATTCTCCCTGCTCGGCTTTCAAATCCCCTGCCATCACTGCTGTGTATGTAAGCTCTGTGATTGGATCGAGCGCCAGCTGTGATTGGCTGGCGCTCAATCCAATCACAGTGCTTACTTACACAGCACTGACAGAGCCAAGCAGAGAGGACGGCGGGGGATGACAGCAGGGAGGATTCAAGCAGCTTGTCGCACAGACAAAGACGCCGGCTGGGAGGTGAGTATGGAGTTTTTTTTACGTAGTATATGCTCGAGTATAGCTCGGCTTATACTCGAGTCAATAAGTTTTCCCAGTTTTTTGTGGGGAAACGTATTGTCTCAGCTTATACTCGGGTCGGCTAATACTCAAGTATATACGGTAGGTTACTGTACTCCTCATACACTATTTCAGGATTCGGCTTCTCACTCCAGAAAATCAGAGCACATTCATAATATTAAAGGAAAACATACAGAAAACACAAAAGTTCTCATATTGTCAAATGTAATTATGTAAAAAGCTCCACAACTTATTTGATGCAACCTGTTTTATTTTTAATTTAGGAGGACAATCGGATTAATTTTTGCTAATGTAAATGTACCATATACCTATGACCAGGCTCATACGGCCTTATACAAAAAAACCCTGCGTGTGCTAGCCTAGCGCTGCATATGGCAACGATATTCTACTGAACATCTCACGCACACTGTCATGCGCAGTCGTGCTGTATTTTTTGTTTAAATTTCCCATGCTGTCGCTTCGCAGCGACATGTATATATGCCACCCTTACACAATTCAATCGCATATGGGCGCCGTTGATTACGCACCTATAGAGAACAATGGCCCCTCTCTCTCACATGTAATACGCAGCAAAATACAACATACTGCCATCTTTTTTGCTTCGCGTATTAAGCAATATATACATGGAAAGGTGAGCAAAACCGCGTAAGGCAATTTATTTGATTGCCTGCGAATTACCGTGTATCACAAGCGGGTACATCGCATGCGTAGTACGCAGTAAGCTTTCACTCGTCTGAGCCCAGCCTAAAGGTAGCAATCTGAATTCTAAAATCAAAATGTAATTGATGAGGCCAGAGGCATCACTAACACTACGGTTCCTCTTCAGTCATGTGACCTTTAGGTGTTGCTGACGGGAGGATAATGGATCTTGTAAGCTCCCTCTAACAAACTATGGTAGTTAATACATTGCAGAATAAAACAGATGCTTACCTCATGGAGGCTGACAGTCATTTCTAGGCTAAACTCCCATGGTGAAAATGTTAATATGTCATCAGTATGTATCACTTAACCTATTTATGAAGAGTGAGTGGAAATGCAGATCTCCCCATGTAGTGCGGTCACCCGCCGGCAGCACCTGTCTGAATTCAAGCACTGAGAAATGAACTCTCCAAAAATGTATTCAGAAGAGAGTTGGAATGACTCCATAAGAAATAATTACAATGGGAAACGTGTCACTTACTTTCCGGGACTATACAGAATGCTGCTTTTAGGAATTAATGGTGATTTATGTAGTAAGGAGATACAGAACACTTAACTAGTCTGATGCAATATATATCAGGCTGACAGTTTTTTTGTGGAACATTCTGTGTTTTTTAGGCATTTTTCCTGCCTGTCTTCCAAATACATGTGCCCAGGTGTGCCAGCCGTCATGAGTACCTTACTGGCGAATATAAATGCATTCTATGCTCATACAACAGCTACAACAAATGTTTCAGCATCTGACCGATTCGCTGCTACAAATTTTGGGGTGAGTAATCTTGTGAATTGTATGCTATCCAATCACATGGAGATATACAATAGATTCCTTGTCATTCCTTGTTTCATTGATTTTGCTTCAGTATCTCAATGTACATTTTACAAAAAACACATTTTATATCCCTTTTGGTGTTTTTTGATCATTGCAGGGGTATTCTTGTATTACAATAGCATGGCTGTTGCTAGGAATTAGTGAGTTTCTGACCTGTGGTTCTACCTCCCCTGATGGGAATGCTGCCGTGACTATGAAGGAATTGCAGTACTTCATAGCATTCAGGGAACATCCTGGCAGTCAAACCCCTATTGATCAGGCATTTTGAGTAATTTGTGATGTAACATTCTAATGTATGGTGCTAAATACAGCATTACAAATTTTTTGTATATCTAGACTTCAAAAAATGTTTCTTTTTGATAAAGTGACAGATGCTGGCCCCATACAAATCAGGAAAAATGTTCAATAACAGTGCCATAGGAATATAAGTGTGGGGCACAGAAGGGATAAATCTATCCACTGGGTGCGTGTTTCTGGATCCTGGCCATGGATACAGTAATGAAAAGATGGGCAACTTGCTGAACTGATGCCAGTCTTAATATTGTTATGTTTATTATGAGCAAGTTTTACACTTGTCATGTCCAGATTAGTATTCTGATAAAACTTGCAGAAACAGAACATGTAAGAACATGCCAGTCAAATTGTTCCACAGTTTCTGATGAGCATTCTTTTCATTTACGCAGAGAGAAAAGTTTATAAAACTTTTGGATCAGTTGCACAATTCTCTACGAATAGATCTCTCAAAATACAGGGTAAGTAGGATCCGTTTATGATTTGAGAACTTGGTTCTATTCATTAAGTGACACAATAACAATCAATTATCTTAGATGAAGGCAATTCATGGGAGATTGTGACCTGTTGTAAGATTGTACATGATATGGAAAATATATTACACATCTGCCAAAATGGCTATTAATAATAAAGAAAATGCATCTGCCTTGATCACAGTTTATTATGTTAGTGGAATTATATTTGTATTGGATGCATGTGTTGCGGGTGGTGGTGCCACAACTGGTTCAGGATGGCGCAGCAGCTGGCAGACAGAGATGGAGGCCACAATATTCTTTATAAAAGTAAACTTTTGCTGAACTAAAACCAGTATACAATTTCCACTCCATAAGAGGTATCAGTACTTGAATGTTGAATAAACACCATAGGTGCCATCTGCACATACTCTAGACCGTCATCTATATATACTTTCAGAGCTCCGCCTACTTGCGGGCACGTAAGGTACATCAAATACATCCATACTAAGTCCAATACATCACTTCAATATAATAGCTCATCTTTTGTGCATAGCACCTCCATGATGTGCCGTGCCATACCAGTACATACACGACATTAACCCCCACATAACTAGTACACTATATTAACCCCCACATTACTAGTGTACATATCTGCACCTAATTACTGGTCATGTATATCTGTCAGTCCATAAAGTGCACACTTTTCACTGTAGCCCGGCAGCTTGCATGTCTGGCAGCTTTCAATGACCCGGATCAATTTTGCAGACATCTATTTTGGGACATAGTCCCTGTAGGTAGGGAGACTCCCTCTCCTTCCATGTGGTCTGTGGTTTTTTTGGCTCTCTCAGTTCACCATCTTTGACCCCCATCATTCTTGCCCTTTTAGCCCCTTCTTATTACTGTTCCACCTCAATAGCATGTAGACAGCTCTTCAGTCACAGTTCTCAAATGGCAGCTGCCACATGATCTCAGGCCACTGTTATGCCTGCTAAGCCTCTGCTGGGTGCTGCGGAGCAGCACTCACTGCTATCATGCCCTCTCTTCAGCCCCTTTCTGCTCCTGTGACACAGCTAACAGGACCTAGCACTGTAGGAGGGATTAGCCCTGCATTATTTGCTATGGAGAGGGCATGCTCAAAGGTCCTTCTCCATAGACACAGCCTCTAGGAGGCGTCTACAAAGTGGTCCTTTTACCATGCAGATTCCGAGCGCCTGATCCGCCTACATTGTAAGGAAGGACGCGGTGCACCCCCTTACAGTTGTACAGCTGACACCTCATTGTCACATACTTGTGTTGAGATTATGGCTACATACTGTAGATCCTACAGGGATCCTGTGGGAATGCTGCAGATTTTCACCTCTGATTTCTCACACTGCAACATCTTGCTATCTGTAAAATTGGATATGCTTTTTTTGGTTTTAAAAATCGACACAGATTATCTGGTATTTAATTGACTAAAATAAATATTTTCAGTGCTTATTACATAGTAGTATACATAAGGATAACCTTCTTTCTTTCATTTAGGATAACTTCCCAGCTTCAAACCCAGAACGGCTTCAGGACTTGAAGTCAACTGTGGACTTGCTAACAAGCATCACCTTTTTCCGCATGAAGGTAGCATATGCTATAGTTCTTTTTATGCTTTTCCAAAGTCACATTACTGTTCTCAGGAAGCTTTCAGCATCTCTCAATACATCATGTTTATTGGTCTCTGGCAATTGAAGCTTTCTGTACCAAGAGTTACCAGATGGATTGTGTTTCTTACAATATCATGTTTTTCTGTGTTCTCACATTACTATATTTATATGGCTATTGTTTATATTATTGACTCATCCGAGCAGCTTGTTTTGGATGTAGATATACTAATTGCAGTGCCTTTGCGGCTGACTATGACAATGATGTGCGTCAGATAGTATATTTACACTGTAATGTGAAACTGGTATAATAATCCCTGTATAACAGCAACTCATTCTGCAGTGTTTTATCATCGAGAAAAATAGTTTAAATTACATATTGAAAAACATGCATATAAACATCAGCCAGGAAAAGAAAATAATGGACCCTTTCCCTGAGAACTCATGTCCACTTGCACACATGGATTCCACTGCTGAATCCCGCAGTAGAATCTGTGCATGCCTGGGGCCATCTTACCTCTCCGGATCCAGCGCGGCACTCCTCCGTGCAGGCTGGATCTTTTTTCTGCTGCCCGGCTGCACGGATGTGCCGTGCACGCTTTTTTTTTCAATCTGCTGATTGCTTGCAGATCCATGGTACAGCACAAAAACAGATGCAGATGGGCTGCGGATACTGACAGCTTCTATTGACTTCAATGGAAGCCGCGGGAGCCATCCTTTTGGGAGATCCGCAGGAAAATGGATCCGCATGCCTCAAAAAAAAGTCACATCCGCATGCATTTATTTGCCCTGCGCATGCTAAAGCATCCCTATGGGCTTCTGGAGCTGCGCATCTCTCATGCGGGAGACATTGGGCCTAAGGGCTTATTCGAGCAAGCCGATTAATGGTACCATCTGATGCATTGGATTCCAATGCATTAGATCGCACAGGCGTATTCCCATGGCATAAAAGTGCCCAGCTGGGTGCTTTTACACCAGGCAGGAAGGATAGTCCTGGAACTATCTTCCTGGCCTGACTACGGTTGCTGCCGTAGACTCCTATGGGAGCCAATGACAGTGGCCGGAGAAGGGAGATGGGAGGGAATATAGCAGCGTGACGGATAAACTCCCTCCCCCCTCTCTCTTTCCTTTCCAAGGGCTCCACGAAGCACAGTCTGGGAACTGCTGTTCTAGATGTAGTAGATGCCCCATTGTTACAGCCACAGTCCTGGGTATAACTAGACGATGGGAGAGATCTCTCTATTGTACTCCAATACATTTATACATAGTTATGTCATCCCTCAACTGTGTTTTTTTCTAAACTAAATAACCCTAATATTTAGTCAATCAGTGACAGCTGCTGTCCACAAGATTGCATGAAACTCAATGGAAGAGATTTATTAAGACTGACATTCTATACACCATTCCTAAACTGAACTCTACTCAAGTGAAATGCATCAAGCGTTAGGCAGACAGTCTGGCCATTAAACATAAACAGCCAGTAACCACTTAAATCATTAATAAGCCGCAACTAGCTGGCATTTTATGCAGCGTAGTGGCCACATCTCAGTCACACATCAGCCATGCCGCGAACACTTTATGGGACTGTACCTTGACAGGCATAAGTAATGAGCATAAAGACTGACAAAGAGCAGAGGCATTAAGTGAAAGTGACAAACTTTGGCAGAGCCCATACAGCCAAAAACCATGCCGACCTGAAGTTTTACTGCACATCAGAGCATTTTTCGAATTGATTAATGGCTGAGATATTTTGCAGGTAAAACCATAAATATTCGTCTGATATGTGTCAACTCATCCTTGTGGAAAAAAAAAGGAATAAAAGAAATTAAATGACAAGAGTGATAGCACAATACCAACAGTAACACCGGGTAATAAATTGCACACGTGGAAAAGTAGGATGTGGTAACTAGGCTTTCGGTTTGTGAATGTAAATAATGAAAAAACTATTTCTGTTCATTTACTGTACAAAAAGATCTGTAAAATGGTGAAGAATTGAAACACAAAGTAACTCATAAGTCAAAATTCACAGAATATAGGTTTACTTGCTACCTATAGCAACTAGTTTCCAAACTCTGGCTGCTATGCGCACCACGGACACTGTTCTTGGGATACTGTTTTGATACATTATATTATAATCATATTAAATAATATATATCATTATACTATAATTGTACAGTAATTACATTTTTTAATATAAGACTGGAAAGCACTTAAACATATCAAGGACTATAATACTTCACAATGAGTACACCTTTACTGAAATGATACAGCAATCAAGAAGTCAGCTGAGTGAGTTTAAGGGGAACCTGTCAGCAGTACTTTCACTAGTAAGCTGCCACTGTAGCACTGTAAGTTATGTTCTATGCAGTACACACGTTTGTGCCCAAACTCAGAGACTAAGAATCAGTCCAAAATTTTGCTTTTAAGTTTTGCCACCCTTTACGTAAATTCTGGGTTTTGAATCAATTGGGCTGTGCCAAGAGCACC
Source organism: Eleutherodactylus coqui (assembly GCF_035609145.1). Taxonomy (NCBI): domain Eukaryota; kingdom Metazoa; phylum Chordata; class Amphibia; order Anura; family Eleutherodactylidae; genus Eleutherodactylus; species Eleutherodactylus coqui. Next base: position 227,851,860 of record NC_089838.1, on the reverse strand, counting down.
CATAGTCGATGCATTGTGCGAGTTTCCACTCCCCCTTCTCTCAATGACTGTCTTCTCCGGCTCCTGATATCAGTGCTTACAGCACTGAAATCCCGTGCATGCTCAGTGCAGATCATTCCCTGCATCTTGCAGCGCATGCACTTTTCATTATACCTGTTTCATCTTAGTGCCGGTGTACATTGTGCATGTACTAGAAGACGTGATGCAGCGACTCAGGGAGCTCTTGGCACTGCCCAGTTGACTGAAGACCCAAAATTTACATGCAGAACGCTAAAAGTTGAAAACAAGATTTTAACCTGATGCTTACCCTCCGAGTGTGGGCACAGACATATGCATGCTTCATAGAGCATGATTGATAGTGCTATGGCGGCAGTTTATTAGTGAATACTGCTGACAGGTTCCCCTTTAAGCAGAACTTTTCTGTAATATTAAGTAATAAACAGATTCATTAATGCAGAAGCATATGTTGCATTTTTACTTTGTGACTAAAATTATTCTGTTATAATTGTTGGAATGTCTTATAATAACCTAAAAATCCTGTATTTTAGGTTCTCGAACTTCAGAGCCCTCCAAGAGCCAGCACAGTGGTGAAGGACTGTGTGCGAGCCTGCTTGGACTCCACGTACAAGTATATATTTGTTAACTGCCATGAGCTTTATTCACAATTACTGGACCAGGTAAAAATTTGTTACTGACTTCATCACATCCTTAGTTTTTGCTTGCAGTGGCAGAACTAACACTGAAGCAACCACAGCGGGAAAAATGTTATAAAAACATTAGGTGTTCGATGCTGCTGCCCGATGCCTGTAGATCTACTAGTTTCCCCACATTTTCCTCATCCAGCTTTCCTTGCTTTTCTCCTCTCCTGTATTCAGTGCACTGCTGTTATGATGCACATAACAGATATTGTGGCCCAACAGTGGGTCTACCAGCTCGAATTCACAGCATCGTAGGAATCTATGATGCTGTGAATTTAGGTCAGTAGAATTGTAGTTGGACCAAGATATTTGAATCAGGGCACTTGTTTGTATTACAGATGGATAAATGTCCCTGTAATACTCTTGTGTATCGTGTGTATTTTGCTATGAGGATAATGCTATTCTGTCAAGGGTAAAATACTGAATATGATGGGAATTATGTGAGATGGAGATCAAGGAGGTCGCTGTCTCACATATTCAACACTATGGTTCTGTCCTAGTTTCCACCCCCATACAGTTTTCTGCACGAAGAGTGGAAACCAGGAGGGAACCAGCGCCAGCTTCACAAAAACGCTAAATGAAACCAGGCTTAATTGTGAGTTTCACAAAACAATAATATACTGAAAAATAATAAGACATGCTGCTGAACTTAGGGTTGTGTGATTACTACATGCTGCTGAACTTAGGGTTATGTGATTACTACATGCTGCTGAACTTAGGGTTGCATGATTACTAGATGTTGCTGAACTTAGGGTTGTGTGATTACTACATGCCGCTGAACTTAGGGTTGTGTGACTACTACATGCTGCTGAACTTAGGGTTGTGTGATTACTACATGCCGCTTAACTTAGGGTTGTGTGACTACTACAAGCTGCTGAACTTAGGGCTGTGTGACTGCTACATGCCGCTAAACTTAGGGTTGTGTGACTACTACATGCTGCTGAACTTAGGGTTTTGTGACTACTACAAGCTGCTGAACTTAGGGCTGTGTGACTGCTACATGCCGCTAAACTTAGGGTTGTGTGTCTACTACATGCTGCTGAACTTAGGGTTGTGTGACTACTACAAGCTGCTGAACTTAGGGCTGTGTGACTGCTACATGCCGCTAAACTTAGGGTTGTGTGACTACTACATGCTGCTGAACTTAGGGTTTTGTGACTACTACATGATACTGAACTTAGCGCTGTGTGACTACTAAATGCTGCTCAACTTAGGGTTGTCTGACTACTACATGCTGCTGAACTTAGGGCTGTGTGACTACTACATGCTGCTGAACTTAGGGCTGTGTGACTACTACATGCTGCTGAACTTAGGGTTATGTGATTACTACATGCTGCTGAACTTAGGGTTGCATGATTACTAGATGCTGCTGAACTTAGGGTTGTGTGATTACTACATGCCGCTGAACTTAGGGTTGTGTGACTACTACATGCTGCTGAACTTAGGGTTGTGTGATTACTACATGCCGCTTAACTTAGGGTTGTGTGACTACTACAAGCTGCTGAACTTAGGGCTGTGTGACTACTACATGCCGCTAAACTTAGGGTTGTGTGACTACTACATGCTGCTGAGCTTAGGGTTTTGTGACTACTACATGATACTGAACTTAGCGCTGTGTGACTACTACATGCTGCTCAACTTAGAGTTGTCTGACTACTACATGCTGCTGAACTTAGGGCTGTGTGACTACTACATGCTGCTGAACTTAGGGTTGTGTGACTACTTCATGCTGCTGAACTTAGGGTTGTGTGACTACTTCATGCTGCTGAACTTAGGGTTGTGTGACTACTACATGCTGCTCTCAGGTGAAATAAATGTGGTGACAAATTCCCTCTAAGAAATACTCACTTCCTGTAAATGTCGAGTCATTTAAGTCTATTGGATGGCAGTAGAGCTGCACCTGTGTAATCCTCAGCAGGCACTGTTTGTAATACACAACGGTCTATCTACATGTATACTGCAATCAATAGCGACTGCGTCATCTAGGTAGTTGGAGAGGGGGCCTTTTTTAGATACATCTGTTTGCTTGTATCTCAGATTGTCTGTATCTTTTAAACCATTGTTTATTGCAGTACTAAAAAGCGACCCAGAAGTGACTGGTTTCACAGGTGCCGGAGGTATAAATGAAGTTATTGGGTTCTGAAGAATTTTCTTTGTAAAAATTATTTCCCTTCCCTTCCACATAAACTTCACAAGTAAATTATTGTACTGATATTCTCTTATATGGCAGAGCAACAGCTGGGCTGCCTGAGGCATCAGTTCCCAGGTGCGACTGCAACCTCTACACCTCCTACATATATGTCCCAGAAAGTGCACTCGGGATTGTCACTTCACAGACATCATCAATAGCTTGTTACAGGGGCTGGGTGATGTACACAATGATATCCTTCTACAGGCACAGCAATCACATTGATGTCACTGCACAGGAATAAGTATTATAGCTCTATTACAAAACCCAGATAATGCGCACAATGTTATCAAGTGTAATAAACACAATGATGTCGCTGAACATGGATAATAAACATGGGGAAGTCACAGTTTACAAATCATACAGTAATCTTATAATGCAGAGGTGATAAATAGTGATATAATACAAAGAGTGAAGGCACAACACTGGAGTAATAACCATGGTGAAGTAGAGTACTAGCACTTGGATAATAATCAGTGTCACTATGTATCAGTGCAGGCATGTTGCACACAGTGATTCCCACAATGCATGGATAATAAACACTGTGTAGTCATGGGAAAAGACTATTGCATACAGTGATGTTACGGTACAGTAATCATGGAATACAGAAGAAGAGGTTAGCACCTCAACTGCGGGTGATAATAGTTCATACATGTTTGAACTATATCAAAGCTAAATACTACTGGGAAATAAGTTGTAGTGTAGTGACATTTCAGACTTCTGCCTTTTGCCAGGCTGGAATGATCAATGGGGAAGTCAGCACAATGGTATATTCTGACTTCTTCATTGTCTGCTCACAGCATGGTGAAGGGCAGAAACTCAAAATGTTGCTACACTCTTACACAATTTACCTTTGTATGGATCAACTTGCTGGAACTATACACCTGCAGTTGGAATACCGACACATTCTTTTGTTTTCTGTGGATTTTAAATGATGGTGGGGAGGTAACCACCCGGGCCTGGCGCTCTGTCAATGACTGCGAATGGAAAGTGCTGCCTGGGCTAATTTGCTGGACAGTACAGTAATCATGGTCACAGGGTAGAGGGTACACAGTATACACAATACAGTGATAATGTACAAAGTGATATTACAAAGCTGGACTAACAAATAAGTGGTATCACAGGAAATAATAAATACTAGCTCTTGTGTGGTTGCAACCAATGTACATCCAATTATCTCTGTATTTCCTGACAGCTGGACAATTGGTCTGGTCCACCTGTATAATAGAAAAAAATCATTTGTTGATGTTAAAAAAAAATACTTAGTCTCCTTCTGCTAGCATTTGACTTTCTCTTTACCTTTACTGAGTGCGTAGGTTGGTTAGACGGAGAGACACTCTTTGTATTTAGTGGTAGTTAATAGAGGAGAATCCTTTGAGGGGAACCTTTTAATGTCTGCACATCTTTTAGACTGACCTGAGGTTTAGTGGATCATACTATGTGGATATATGAAGGACTATTGTATGGACATATAAAAAAATAAATAAAAATTAAATATGAGTTGAGCATTCTGTATAGATGAGGTATGTAGAGTGTCAATGGAATACTGTTTGGACACTCATATAGCATTGTCCTCCAAATCTTGGTTTAGGCAATACATTAAAGGGAATCTGTCAGCTTGAATATACTGTCCAAACTGCAAACAGCAGGTTATAGAGCAGGAGGAGTTGAGCAGATTGATATATAGTTTTATGGGGAAAGATTCTGTGTAACTTGTATTTTATTCATATAAACCTCTCCTCATTCTAAGCTGAACAGTCCAATGGGCGGAGCTATCAGTGATTGTACATACGGGGGTAGCTGTCAATCACTGATAGCTCCACCCATCGGACTGTTCAGCTCAGAATGATCAGAGATATAAATGAATAAAATAAAAGCTATACTGAATTTTTTCCCATAAAACTATATATCAATCTACCTGATCCTCCTGCTCTACATCATGATGCCTGCAGTTTGGACAGCATATTCAAGCTGACAGATTCCTTTTAAAGCATACTGAAAGATAGCAGCAATATCTAAGCTCCCAAGAATAATTGTCTAAACTGGAAGACCTCTATTAAGAGTCAACTGTAAAGAGAAAAACTGTGGTGCTATACATGTATAACTGAACATGCTATATTACTGCATGTTAGATATAATAGATATGTCCTCTATTATGTCATTTTTTGGCAAATTGCTTTAAAAGCTTCAAATTTCCATCAGCTTCATTCTTGCCATCGGCATGATCAATACATTTCTATAATGCACTCAAACAATCCAGTAAATTGCTGTTTTCCTCCAACATAGAAATGTAGAAGTCCATTCTGATAATACATATTTGCTGATTATTACAAAGTTCTGAAACATAAAAGCCAAAAGGAATTTATCGCTGTAACAGTGTATGCAAATTCCCCAATCCACAGTAGTAATACATTAAATTATGCAGATAATTTGAGTGAAAGACTTGCTAAATGAAACCAGCAGTTTTCTTCCTTTGTGATTATTATTATGGACAAGTTATGCCTTGTGAGCAAAAGTCGCAGGAATCTCTGAATTCTGTATCCCCGCAAGTGAATAAAATAGTAATAAGGAAATAAAAGGAAATGTAAAGGCACTAATATGAAAGCAATGCTAGTTGCTAAGGAACAATTGAATGAATTGGAGCATATCAACATAGCTTAGTGCTCAGACATAATATTGATATACAACCGCAGATTGTGACGTTCATTAAAATATGCTAATTGAACCCGTCTTCACTGACATGGAATAAAGAGTATCTGCTGAATATTTAGATGCATTATGTGGCTGTACACAATGAAATAGGTATTGGAGATCAGAACAATAACTAATGGGCAGGGACCTGCTCATTTTGCCTCTTTGGTCGATTCTCCTGGTCTTTCTGTAGCTGCTGGCTCATTGAGCATCAGTGCATTGAAATTGGAAATGCATATGTTTAGTATGATGAGCTGTTGAGAAAACAGTAGTTCATCGCCATAAGTCTTTTTATTGAGTCTTGCTAATCAATGAAAGTTTGACTAATGGATGTTGTTAGTGGCTAATGCTGCTTACTATTTATTCTGCTTTTCACTTTATATATTTGATTACCAATACAGTAGGTAATACCGGTACGATGCTATTGGTTTAGTGCTTCTTATATACAGCAGTCTTGATGGAAGAATTTACAGATTTGGATGGTTTAACCCCTTAATGACATGGCCTATTTTGGACTTAAGGACGCAACGATTTTTGGCGGATTTTCATTTCCATTTTTCAAAAGCCATAACTTTTTTACTTTTCTGTCGACACGGCCATATAAGGGATTGTTTTTTTTTGTGGCGAACTGTAGTTTTTATCTGTGCCATTTTTAGGTACATAGACTATATTGTAAAACTTTTATTATTTATTTTTTGATAACAGTGAGAGAAAACGCATCAATTCTGCCATAGATTTTTTTGTTTTCTTTTTTACAGCATTAATCATGCAGCATAAATGATACAATACATTTTTTCTGCGGGCCGGTACGATTACAACGATACCAAAATTCTTATATTTTTTTTAGGTTTTTCCACTTTTCTGTGATAAAAACCCTTTTTTGGAAATCTTTTTTGTTCTAAATCGCTGCATTCAAAGTCCTGTAACTTTTTTATATTTCTATGTGCAGAGCTTTATGAGGGCTTGTTTTTTGCAAGACGAGCTGTAGTTTTTATTGCTACCACTTTGGGGAACATACAGCTTTTTTGATCACTTTTACTGTTTTTTAGCGTTTTTTAAACGCTTTTTGCCGTGCACAATAAAAAGCGTGTTCAACTTATTGTAAGCGTCGTTGCTAATGCGTCGATAGCAAATATGTGGGATTTTAATTTTTTTTAGCTTTTTATATGATTAAAAGCACCTAAAAAGGTTTTTTCTTACATTTTTGTTTTAGATTTTTCTTTTTTGTACATTTTTATTATTATTTTTTTACAGTATTTGTGTCCCTCTGGGGGACTTACACTTTAGCACTGATGATCGCTGTGATAAGGCATGGCAGGACTTCTGTCCTGCCATGCGTTATCACTTATACAGCGATCACAGGCTCTGGCAATACAGGACGCCGGTATTTGGCATCCTGTTGCCATAGCAACCAGCTGGGCTCTCTGCAAATATATCGCGAGAGCTGGCAACTTCGCAGTGGGAGCGTGCTCCCTCTGTGAACCCTTCCCATGCTGCGATCTACATAGATCGCGGCAGGGAAGGGGTTTACAGCGGGGAGCGCATTTCTGATGCACCCCCACTCTTGCAGCTGGAGGCCGGCTATCACTGACAGCTGGCTCCCTCTGCCGGATAGCGCGAGATCTGTCATGATCTCGCGCTATCCCTATGACGTAAGGGTACGTCATTTTGCTGGAAGTACCCCGCTTCTATGACATACCCTTATGTCATGGGGAGGGAAGTAAGAATTTTTCCTACCTGTACTCCAGCAATGTCCTGTGGGCTTATTCATTGAACAGTGCCACCTGCCCATCCAAATCTAAGTCTAGCAATCGATGTTTAAATCACATCCTGGCATATTTCTGGAGTTAGTAATAATGGTTAAATGGGATTCCTGAAAACCTACTGGAGTCGTCTTCGAAAAACACGTCACTTTATTGTTGTTGAACAGAGTGCTTCATCAGGACAACCTCTGTCCATATTATCTGTAAGGATATTTGGGCATTATTCAAAATGGTCTTGTTATACAGTAGCTTGCACTCTGACAAACTCTGTCCTTTTTTCATTTGAATGGCCACCAGAGGACTTGGCTACAAATAGTAACTTTTCCCTGTAGTTGCCAGCCAAAGCTTCACCTGGCAATAACAGCTTCTAGCAAGAGGTGGTCAGCGAATCACTGGTCCAACTTTAATTTTCATGACTATTCCCTATAAATTTACGTCGCTGCATGCAGGGCTGTATGCAGCAGTAACATAAATTCATGTTCTTCACTCAGCGAGTGATTGTGTCTCCCCAAACGGCTGAAATAGAATCTCTCTGCCCGCTCTCTCCTGTCAGTATGAGATCAGAGATACTGTTTACTTAGTATAGGTGATTGTGTAGTATTGGGTTTATGTTTAATAAATTATAAGTGTATGTTCACACACAGTGGATTTTGGTGCGGAGCCAAACCAATATCCATACCATTTGGTGCAGATTTTGATGCAGATCTGCAGCTGATTTCTGGGGTAAAGTCTGTTGCGAATCCACATCAAAATCTGCATCAACGTTGTAATGTGGAATGTGATGCAGATTTTTGTGCGGATTTTCCGATGCGTTTACCCAACTGTCAGCCTGTGTAAAAGGGCCATAATGTGAGGATAATCAGATGACTGTTGAGAAGTTTTCTCTATAGAACAGGAAGTCTCAGACTATTATTAGGCTTAGGCGTTAGTGTAAAAAATTGCAGGATTTTTAATAAAGGTTGTGATGTTGAGAATAAAAAAGAAAATTCTTTGCCACTAGAAAGGTCCACATTTTGTCCCATTTGAAAATGTAAATTTTTAAACTCAGGGGTTTCTAACTTTTAATAGTTCTTTGGATAGCCCATTTTGAAAAATGATTGTCACACTTGAACACATAGTTTAAAACAATATATGAAATCCCTAAAATGGTGCCCTAAAGACAAAGATGAAAGTTACTCTGGTGCTGCATGTCTTAGTGGCTTTGTAGTTAGTAATCTTGCCGGCTCATACCTAAACAAGAAACATGACTTGTGGACTGTAAGCGAGAGGGGTTCATTCACGGGAGTGATTTTTCACAGTCTGCCCTTTCTAGTGTTAATACTCTATGTTTAACATAAAAACGTGCATTATACAGTTGGTCATTTTCTGATGCCACATTCTATTTTATGATGAGTGACTTTTCTTACTATACAAAACATTAGCAATGCACTTTCACATTGATTTTACATGGAAGCAAGGGAGGTTCGAATTACTTCCAGTATATTTTGTTCATATGATCTGCCAAAATCCCAAATTGGTCTCATGGATCTCCACTTCACTCACCACCCATCCATTCTCCATATACACTTGGAAGGGGCAGTGTTAGCTGCTCAGCTTTTTTTGAATTATCAGCTCTGAAGAATGAAAATTGATATATTGCCCAGTGATTAGAAAATCTGTAAGCAACAGAGATCTTTATTATGTAAGCTCCTCGTTATTTCCCTAATATGTTGTTGTTCTACAAGTATCCTTCAGCAGCTTTCAGAAATTTAGCTTTTATTCCTGTTCTTATTTTTACAAAACTTTTAACACTAATAATATACAAGGTCTGTAAATTATGTAAATTTGTGTTTGATCTAACTTCAAATAGCTATCTGTTGGGTTAAAAATACAAACACATTTAAATAATGCTTAGAATACAGAGAATATGTTGTTCTACATTTTTTGGTAATCACAAAATGCTTTTGAATATTTCCATATTCTTAAACCTTCATTTGGTAATGTTTCATTAATTCAGAGACATGTTAATTAAAACTGTGAAGCAGTTTCTATGAGCCATCTATAAAACTGTACCTGGAGTTTAGTAAATTATGATGGAGCATGTAATGGCATGTGTAATGTTGGGTTAATCAAAGCTAGTGTGTCAAAGTAGACCTTTCCTTAGTGCAAGAAATAGAAAATGAAATCCACCTGGCTTACAGTGTTGCTGGTGTTACCAATAATTATTTCTATACAAATCCGTTTTCATATCGTTACTTGAGGCTATATTGTACCATAGTATGTCTCATTTGATAAAACATACATTAGTTGAAAAAAAGTCAATTTTACATTATATACCATAGCTTATTATATACATTTCATACTTTTAATCCTCTCGCCACCCATTTCCCCTTATTTACCATCAGAAGAAATGATCTCTCAGGGCTTAGTCACACGGGCGCATCAGCACCCGTACACAGGCGCTGATGCGCCTGTGTGACTGAGCCCTTACTGCAGGTAATAGACGGGCGCACTTCAAGACGGACGACTCCCCGCAGCGCCGAAGAAAGAACACATGAACGGCAATGAAGCCAATCACATGTTCTTTCTTCCGGCGCTGCAGAGAGACGCCCGTCCTGAAGTGCGCCTGTCTACTACCTGCAGTAACACGGGCGCCGATGCGCCTGTGTGACTAAGCCCTTATAGGAAGTTATGTAGCACCTTACATTCATTTCGGGGAAAAATCCAGTAATGAAATCTAGCTCTCTTTATAATTCCTATTTGGTCTATCATAACTGATTTGTTAAATATGGAGCAGCTTCTTAAGAATGTCTATAAATGGTGTATGTGTACTGGGGTGGTTATATATCCAGTCCTACCTTTATACTACAAATAACATCAGATGTATACTGTCGGTTTTCATATGTTTGGACAGTGTCTCAGTATTTATTTTTCAACATGCAATAATGCTAACCATACACATCTTTAATAACTTCTTTGGCTAACTTTAACAAATGGAATACTTTGTCCCAATATTCTTTAACCTTTTACATTTTCACACTGTATGTAATATGCTTGGCTTATTGTTCCTACATTTAGAGCATATACAGATATTTAATGAAGTATTTTCTTCCCTATGAAAGCTGAAAACCCTAGACCAGGGGTGTCGAACACACTGCCCACGGGGCGGATTGGCTTTTTACTGCATCAGGAAATACCTAGTGGTCCGACTGCTCTATGGGCCATCCACTGCACTTCATTACACATAGGTCCTGCTGTTGTTATTGACAACTTAACTACATGTGGACAGCCTTGTGTATAAGAACCACAGCAGCCCAACTACTACTCTGTGTGACTCTGAAGTAACGGAGTACGGAGACATTGTCATGCAAGGGGAAAGAGACCAAGAGTAGGCACTTACAGTTCAGGTGCTGTTGCTGCTTTAAGTTGTAGGAGAGTCACTATGGAAAGAAGAGCCAATAGGGAACCATGGTGGCAGAGTCTAAGCCAGGAAGCCGCTTTGTTGATCCACTACGTAGAAGTCCTTTCTTTTCCATACCTGCTGATATTTTGGGATTTAATATTCTATGAAGCTTAGGATGATCTGTTAATGGGAAAAATGTTGATGTATGTGGTATTTGCCAAAACATCTCCTTAATAATCTTACATGCACTAAGTATGTAATAATATAGGGGCTCTGTACCCTTTTTCCAAATTAGATGTCCTTGAATGTAATAACTCAACTGATGAAATTGGTCAGATCACCTTCTTTTAAATCTTGTGGGAGAAAAACACAAAAATGGAGATTTATATGTTTATGTTGATGGAGCGAATCTGTACACCGCTTAGCTTGAAGGGGTTATATAAGATTAGTAAGAAAACGTCTGCTTTTTTCAGATTTAGCTTCTTTCTTGTCCACCGCCTTTGGATGTTATAGTTTAGTTCAAGATCTGTTTGTTATGTTTTATAGTTTAGCACTAAGTATAGGAGCTAAAGATGAGAGAATCAGCAAAATCTCATCTGTTCAGTATTTTGTCAGCAGTCAAATTTCTTTAGCTGAAACAAGAATTTGCATTATAGTATTTCAACTTGCATTGTCTTATATGTGGGAAATACGGCTCATAATAGGAAATTCCTTGACTGACAGAATGCCCGTGAAAAGTGAGTAAAAAAGATGTGCTAGTAGTAGACATTGGAGCTCACAAAGCTTAACATATCTTTACATTCTGATCATACTTTTGTTTACATGGTCTACACTATATGACATTATATAGACCACTTTTTAACCTCCTGCTTCTAATATTGCTTTTCAGGAGGATTACTGTTTTTGTTTTAATTTTACGAGCTGTTAGATGGGTAAAAGTATGTCTGATAGGAAAAAAAACCCTTGGTCTACCACCATTATTATGACCAATGGGCACAAAGGCCTGTTCTGTGCTATTGTTCATTCACTGTTCGTAGAATTTAAAATAGTCAAAACAGCCAAGGACTCTCATTTTGCTTTTTCTAGTGTTCTCATTCACTCTTCTTTCTCTGACATCCTCCAGTCTTTCTCTTTTCTCTTACGATTCCACAGTTGAAAATGTACTATTTTCTCCCTTTATTTTATGCAGCAGTCTAAGTCTTGCGTCATTCCCGTTTTCCACTTTTCTTCACCACCACTTTGAAACACTTGAATTATCTCACGTTTTTCCTATTAAAGGTTTCAGATGCAAACACAATCTGCCTTTTCCCTATTGTACATAAGGTTTATGGTCTTATGAACACTGGCCATATTGACATGTCATGAAATGTTTGCCTCATATTGTGCTGTGCCTGCGACGGATGTCCTAGTGTAAGCACACTGCTATTTGTAAGGGACCACCCTGACCTTGTGTAATCTGCAGTATTACAAAATGTCAGAGTTAAAAATTAAACCTTTTAATTTGAACTGATTGAAGGTAAAATACCTGCCTGCCATTGTCATTGGAATATCTTTAATTGGGGTTCAGTGAATTAGTGCTTCTTTGCCAGGTATTGTCTATGTAACCATTGTGTGTTCTGTTCAATTTTAAACTGTAAAGATACATTGAATGTAATTTAAAGCTTCACTTTAATCCTAATAATAACTCTGTCATACATTAATACAGCATGTTCTGTGCTGTCCATCTTTTTTTCTAGCACTTTTTCAGCGAAAAGGTGGTCACATATAAATGTATAGAAAAGAACGCAGGTGTTTACATGCTAGTATTAAGCCCCAAACCATCTTAAATTGGAGTTTACCACTTTTCATGGCATTTTCTTGGCTATTTTCTTGACATGTAGTTGGAATTGATACATTTTAAGATACTGAATTATGTCAAATCTAATGGAATTTTCCAACTCCTTAAAACAGGGGCAAAAGCTTCATAATTGTAATCATTGTAGATGTTTTCCAATCTATGGTGCACAGTTGACATATATCTTGTGAAAATCTTAATGCTGTATACATTGACATGCCCTAAGACTGTAGTGGCCAAATGAATGCCAAAAGAATGTCTTTTTGGTATACGTTTAGCTGGAATATGTCTGCATTTTGCAGCACTAGAGATGAGCGAGGATACTCATTAAGGACAAATACTCGAGCGAGTATTGTCCTTTTTGAGTACCTGCCCGCTCGTGAGAAAAGATTCGGGTGCCGGTGAGGGTGAGTGGTGTGTTGTGGGAGTGAGCAGGAGGGAGCAGAGAGAGATCTCCCCCCCCCGTTCCCCCTGCTCTCCCCCGCCGCCCCCCGCTGGCACCCGAATCTTTTCTCACAAGCGGGTAGGTACTCGAAAAAGGGCAATACTCGCTCGAGTATTTGTCCTTAATGAGTATGCTTGCTCATCTCTATGCAGCACTCATTGTATTAAAAAGTGCTGTCACATATGTCTGGCTATTACAAGCTGTCTTACTAAATGTACACACATATTGCGGTTTGTTTTTAGCCTAAATTCAAAGATTCGGTAATGTCATCCAGTGCACCAAGCTTTGAGAGCTCCTATAGTGTTCTGATTGTGCTGGTATTGTATAACACAATAACAAAATGATGGTACTATGCCCCTAGCATGGTAACCCTCCCATTACCTAACACTGAAACAGATCTAACAAATTGTGGTCACTTTGTTGTCATGTGGGCTATCACTATGCAATATAATACAAGAAAGATACATGAAAATGAGTGATTTATAATATAGAAAAACAAAGTCGCCGTACTTCTGTAGCCACATGAACTACTCTTTTTTGGAAACTCCAATTCCAGCCATTCTCCAATATGTATTTTTAATCTAGAAATACTGTATTAATACGGAAGAAAACAGCAGAGAATTCAGATTGCTTTCAGTTGCTCATCAATAGAATAAGGAACCTACAAAAATTAGCAGCACCACAATATACTGTAAAATCAAGTTCATTTATGTTGTTCACTTCATGAAATAGATTCCATAATTGAATACTTCAAAAAACATATATAGACCAATCCATGATAGTCATTACATCACAAGTGGGGATAAGAGTTACACAGTCTCATTGAATATCAAAATCCCAGTACATACATTATGTGAATATTATACATGACTGATGTCCTACCAGAATAGAACATTTGTAAATTCTAATTCAACAATGCATCTTGAGTTTTAGGCTCAGTTGCCCTTAGATGAGTTGCAAATTGTTATTTTGGAAGCCAGTTATCAAATAGATTAAAGCAATTAAACTAAGCAGACCATTTGATTTAATGAACAGTAAATCCATTCTTTCTTAATAACTTAATTTTAAGCAGGAATTTGCTCATCAACTGTCAAATTGGATCAATATTACAGTATTTCAATTGAATTTTTTTCAATGTTCCCCAAATGCCACATCTGAGTTTCAGTCCTACATTCTAATTGCGTCTTCTTTAGGCATTGGATGAATTGTTAATTCTAATGCATTTGTAATGTACTCCAATTCTATTCTTTCTTAAACACCAAATAATTATTAACATTAAGCTACAGCACAATGAGCATGCTATTATGCCAAAAATATGGATCCTGGCCAAATGGTTTTATAAAGGTCATTATCAATTTATGGCTCAAACACAGTACATTGAGATTTAAGAATCCATTCAGGAGGGCTGTGGATTAAGGTGAAGGCATATGAGTAATTTCTTGAGTTTTTGCCCTACCTGCATTTTATACATCCGGCTACTGAGCAGGTGTAGAACATTTTTAAAATAGGCAATTTCTATGCCAGTACACACCAGCGTTCATTGTCATGACTGAATGGATGGGAGCACTTCACATAGCATAGTATTTAAAGTAGTTTCCATGAATTATAAAACGATGCCTATTGGCCACGACTGCCATACAGCTATGAACTAAATGGGCATGTCAATTTAAAAGTTCGTTTTCCAGTATTATAGAGATGTGTCTACATTACCAGAATTAACGTGATTTACACTAGAGCATATTTCTGCTCTCTTCAACTTGTTTTAGCAGCTCAAAGCTAGTATAATACCTATTATACATTTGCAGTGGGATGATGTTGTAACCGATGGGTATGGGTCACCTGCACTTAAATAGGTTCTGCATTTTGATCAAACTTTGTGATAGCCAATGCGCTAACTATCAAAAGTGCAAATCATTTCCCCTAAAATAGTCATTTTTCAGCACAAAAATATCAAAGTAGTGGTCAATATGGCATCCCAGGTCTAATTTGATGTCCACTGCCTGTTGCCACATGATGTCAATCTCTGAGAGAGAAGTAGAGATATATTACAGGAAGTGTAAAAATTTACTAGCAGATAGTTTTTAAGATTCCAAGTCAGTCAGACTGAGGCTTCATTCCCACAAGTCCATATACGCCGCGTTTTCACGCCTGGGCGCATATATGGTACCCATGTGAAGCATTAGTTACCAATGCAGCCGTTTACATGGACAAATATACGGTGCGTAAATACGCCAACAGCGTGAAAAATAGAACATATATGCGGCCGGCACATATACACTCAGCCAAAAGATAGTTCTGGAACAATTTTTTGGCTAATATACAGCGACGGGTCCTATAGACTCCTATGGGAGCAGGGAAAGAGAAGGGAGGTAGAGGCAACTTTGCAGCGTCCAGCTCTGCATAAAGCTTACAGGTGCCTCTATATAGGTATTGGAAGGTATCCTGAGGTTTTTGACAGAGCAAGGGTTTTCCAGGGTGCAGCGTATTTTTTTCCGCTAAAAGCGGCGCTCACGGTCGTGTGACTGGATGAGAAAACACTGGCCGTGATCGTGGAAAAATGCCCATTCAGGTGCTTATACGGAGCAGGCGTGAAAATGTAAAAGCGTCGGCACTGTATATCCGCTCATGTGAAAGGTGTTTTTGAAAGAGAGGTTGCTCAAAACAGATATCTGAGAATATTTTAATAGGTGCTGATTTCATTACATAGAAATACATTACATTACATAGCAGTCAAAGCAAACAAAGAAAGTGAAAACCTTACAGCAGAGTTTAGGTGACATGAATTTGGATGGCATCATGGCCAAAGACCCAATCTGTCTGGCTTGATATGGATATTGAACAGTAATTAATGTCCATGGAAGGCAATACAACCCAAAAAATGGCAACAGCAAGATGAAAAATGAACACATTTGGAAAATTGGGAAAAAGTAGTTTCATAAGTTGTAATTGTTGCAGTTTTGTACTAGATTGGAAACTGACAAAGCAAACATGTACATCATGTATACAACTGTATTCATGGAGTCTTGTGATGCTATAGCACATTCTGAAGTTGTGTCTATTCACAGAAGCAACTACAATTAATTGTCAACAGGGAATTATCTGCCATAAGGCAAGGAATGTAAAGACCACTCATTTATACAGACATGTCAGTTATGGTTTGTTCAGCTATTAGCATCAGATCAGGTGGTAAGCTAAATAGATTTATCCAATATATTGTAAAGATGCGTATATAGCTTCAATAGCTGTCCACTGAATGCTCATTTGGCTAACAGCTATTTCTCTCAACTTCCCCATACACACGAATACTTGGTTTGCCTGAGCGTTCATGTGTTTTTCATGGGGAGAGTGGAGAAAGCTGCAGCGAGATAGCTCTGTCAGTGGCTTACATCCAAGAAGAAAAAATGATCAAGCATTGAAATTCATCTCTGTTCTTTTTTCCTTCAATGTCGGGGAAAGGTTGGAAGACCATCATGCACATATGGCACACAAATACTATTTTTTACTAATGTATATTGGAGCCTTAAGCCTGTTTTAGCTTTATTTTAACCTGCTGGAGCCTCCTTGTTTACTGCATCGCATCTCACGGACCAGCGATTTTCGTGAGATGCAATACATTTCCCTACCCCTAAACTAAGCCCTAGCTGCATTTCCAGAAAAAGAAAGAGAATACTTACCAAGCAGGCTCGGTCCGGGTCCTCCTTCTGCTGTCCAGAGCTCCGCCGTGAGTCTTGCAGTCCTCGTTCACCCACAGAAGATCACTTCCTGGTTGCGGGATTCAAAAATCCCACCTCCAAGAAGCAATGGCTCTGATTGGTTCATCCAGCACTACTCAGCCAATCAATGCAACGCTCGATGAACCAATGCAAGGGCTGTGATTGTTTCATCCAGCTATGCATTATTGGCTGAGCAGAGTTTGAAGAACCAATCACATTGTGGAGGTGGAATTTATGAATTGGCCAAGCCGCGGCATTGATTCAGCCAATTCATAAATCCCCCCTTCACAACCTGATTTAATTGCAGGCAGCAGCGATGCACGATTTTTCACTAGAAAAATGCATCACTGATGCTACGAAATCGCGGGAACACAGCTGCGATAGCGCTGCAATTTTGTAGCGCCAATATTGCTGTCGCCCATGTGAAAGTGTCCTTAATGTAACAAACCCAATAACTTCCCCTAATGTAAATGCAAAAATGAATTGAGCGAGGAACCGTGCATAAGCAATTGTGCAATGCCCATGCTCTTGTAACTGTTCATGCATAGATTAGGATACCATAATAATTGAATAGACACAATTACTATGTTGGACATCAACAATTTGAACAACACATGATGAAAGAAGGGTCTTCATAAAGCCTATACCTTTACAGATTTGTATGTGTATATACAGTTAGTAACATCAGTCCAGAAAAAAATACATGAGTCCAGTAACTTTTTAGAAATCTTCATCTACTTTCCTGTTTTATCTACAGGGTTTTAGGGCACTGCACATATGGATAGATTTTGCCACTAGCAGCTTGGGGTCAAAAGTAAAAAGTTACACTTTAAATTTTGTCAAAGGTAACCAATAGAGATGAGCGAACGTACTTGTTTCGAGTAATTACTTGATCGAGCACTGCGATTTTTGAGTACTTCAGTACTCAGGTGAAAAGATTCGGGGGGCGCCGGGGGGGCGGGGGGAGGCGTGGCGGAGCGGGGGGTAGCAGCGGGGAACAGGGGGGAGCCCTCTCTCCCTCTCCCCCCCCACTCCTCGCTGCAACCCCCCACTCACCCATGGCGCCCCCCCAAATCTTTTCGCCCGAGTACGGAAGTACTCGAAAATCACGGTACTCGGGCGAAAAAGGGGCGTGGCCGAGTACGTTCGCTCATCTCTAGTAACCAAACGTGTTGTTTTTTTTTGCTTTTTTTTTAAACTTCTGTCGCACCAGAAGTTTTGATCAGTGGGGGTCCAAGTGCTGAGACCCCTCACCAATCACTAAAAAGAATAGGCAAAAGCTCTGAATGTTGTGTCCATTCTGCTATCACTATAAGCAGTGTACAAACTCTATAGACTTTCTCTGGAGGCCATACCCTGCTGTGAGCAGTGACAGAAACAGTCAAATGAGTACAGCACTGAGATGAGCGCTTCTGCCCATTAGTTTTAGCAATCGGTAGGGGTTTCAGCACCTGGATCCCCACTGTTCAAAAGTTCTGAAATGTCACTATGGCATTTGAGAAGCTTAAAAGATGTTTAATTACCCTCTAAGATATCCAGAATATGTAAAGTTTGCTTACAAAACTAGAATATCAACTATAATTTCCTCAGCATCAATAATTTCATGCAATCCATACAGCAGGAACATACAAATGCATAAAGAGTAGTTCTAAAATTTGTGTGCGGAGCTGAAGGTCACCACAACATTAATATCTCCACATACTGCCTGGCGTATAAAGGATGCTTAGTAATAACCCAAAACCGCTATTTAATAAGTGTACAATTATACTGTATAATTGACATCAGCCATATGGGCTTGAGGCGTTTTGTTTTCCAGTATGAAGTTTACGAAACTTCTGTGTTACCTCCAGGCAAAACACTAAGTTTGCTTTAACCTAAAACTGGGGAATTACTGCAGATTGAAAGCTTCTCTATAAGTAATGCAATTAGAAAAACAGCCTTCAGTGCTGGAACACAAAGCAAAGTATTTGTTGCATTGTTTCCAGCATAACTGCCTGCTGCTAGTGCAGCACTGTTTCATCAATAAATGGGAATTGACCTTTTGACTGTAAAGATTTTGGTATGTACTGTGCCTAAAGCTGAAGCTAGCATCTCAACAGACAACCAAGCAGCATCATTTGGGATGAGACATAGCATTGTAGTCTTTTCTGAAAAGATGATGCTGCCACCTGAGTATAGCAAACACTTATCTAGAGAAGCAATTAAGGCAGAATTCCCCTTTTCATGTAGAATTGCTTACAAAACAAAATGCTTTTACTACGATGAAATGAACTTTAGAATGCAACGCTAATGTGAGATTCTTCACATGCAAATTCTTTATGAAAATGAATAAAACAGGAAAAAAACTCTAAAAATTAAATGTGTGAAATTGCTACTGGGGTGTGCCTCGAAGAGCTTGCCGTCAAGCTCTGATCACATTTCATGAAATACGTTAGAAGCACTTTGCTGCTTTTTACCCTGAGCCTCTCAGCTGTTTGTAGCAAAAAATGAATATCTTTGCCCATTACCATGCTACAGTATGTCAGTATGCTGCAGGGAGAAAGCTGGGCATAGACTGGCCCGCTCAGGCATACTGCCACCGGAAGATCTATATCCCTGGGTGTCATATGAGAACAGTGATAAAAGCTATAAATGGTGGAGACTTTCAGATCAAAGTTAATGCTGTACATTAGAAGAGATCTAGTTGCAAAGTCAGGAGTGTGCTTGTTATACAGGAATACTACAAAGTAATTTCAGAAAAATAACATTGACTCAAGTAGCATTTATCTCATCAAAATTATTATTATTTTGAGAAAATCATGGAATGTTGCACATAAGTGCCAAAAAATATATCAGCGCTACTTACAGGAAGTATATTAATCAAGAGAATCCACAAACTGTTAATAACAGAAAGGATTCTTTATTCGGACACATGGGTCCTAGGTGCAACGCGTTTCGTCTAAAAAAGACTTTATCAAGCACAAAAAGGATATAAAAATTATAATGTTACAACACCTCTATATATATACATACACACATATTATGCCATGCACATAACAGTACCTGTCCTTGAGATGGAATGGACGGCGCCATGATGGATGGATCACATGACGCCGTCTGGAGCGCCCTCCTAATACCATATTCTTTTTATTATTTTGAGAAGTATTTATGAAAACAGAAAAATCGGAACATCTATCAATTATAAATAGACCAAAACTAGAACAATCAAATACTTACATATAAAGGGGAAAGAGGGAGAGGTTTTCCATTGAGGCAAACAAAACAGAAGCCTAGAACAGTTTTAAATGTAGGTTTTATTTGTATTTAAAAGTATTTAAGTTTCATTTTGCTTCTTGTTCATACTAACTTGTTTTACAAAATACAAATCCAGGGGTGATCTTGGGTTCTAGAACTAAACTTGCAGAAATTGTATAACATACTATATGTGAGCACTAAACTTACAAAAGTTACCAGCACTACCAAATACTGTATAATACTGTATTAAATTCATAAAACAGATTCTATAATAGACTATTTAAAATGTTTTGACCAATTCATGTTAAAATTACACGACGGGATGGTGAAAGTAAAGTCACAGTTTATTGGATGGAGATATTGGTGTTTTTTGTACACTAATGTTTTTATATTTCCATTGCTCGGAAATAAAAACACTAGCAGAAACGCTGGACCGAAACAGCACCTGATGAACCTCATTGACTATAAAGAGGTCAGTCGGGTTTTTTGTGCTGTTTTATCTAGGCTTTTGTGTGGAATCTGCTGGATCTGCATGGAGCTTCTTGCACAGATCTGAACATGGCTTTAAAAAGCAAAATTTCCTTACATATATAGTATTACAAAAGGACAAAGTTCAAGATCAATATATTAACCACTGAATGTAGCTAGATGTTAGTAAATAAAGCAACGCACTGGGGTATCTACATACCACGTAGGAGATATAGGTACTTTGCTACTATACCATCTTGGATGAAAGTAATGCGTGGAATTTCTTTTGTGTACTGCACTTGCTCTTTACTATTTGTAACCCAAAAAACAATAGATACTTTAATCATTAGTACTTTGTTGTCATTGGTCATTCAACACCATTATTATTGCTTTATTTATCATCATGTACAGAGGATATTGCATATTCAGGGGCACTGCTCTTGTACTTTGTTGTATTGTAACTCCCTATACTGTGTGTTAGAAAAGCTGCAAAAAATATGACTTTCTAATACAAAAATGTAGAATTATGAAAGCCACACAGAACATCAAAGAAAGGTTTATGGAAGTCAAAAAAACACATCCTGCAGGATGATTTCTACATATTTAGCACTTCAGTCTTTCCTTGCTTGTTTATTATATCTACTTGTAAAACCGAAAATTATATTATTTTTACTTTTGCATGAAAGGAAATATCAGTAGTTTACGCTCTTTTGCATTACCATATTGTCTTATAGTGAGTTCCAAGGCAAGAATAAATGGGTTCACATAAACACATGCAAAATATTAATACAGGTTACTTAAAGTAATAAAAATGTATAATATATGCAAAGTATCAAAAAGAATAGAGATAAAAAGATATCTAGAAAGATATACTCAAAACAGATAAATAGGATCAAAAGATACAAACAAGATCAGCATGATCCCTGATATATGTGTGAAATTTAATCTGGGGAGAGTTGCCGTTGATTTTCATTAACCCCAGAGTCAAAAGTAGACTTCCTTAACACTATGATGCAATCTTATACGAGCGGGTGCTGATAAATATTGAGCCTTACCCAGAAAAATTTGAGCTAGGAAGCTGTAAATTGCAAGGTGTACTTGTCTATTTGTGTATATTCAATGATACTAAAATCAACTACCTATGATTTTAACGTATCTTTTTTTTCTAGTTCAAAGTAGCAGCATCTCCAAAGATGCTCAGTGAGGAAGAGCCTGGGACCATAAACAGGTTCCTGTTTCTCCAAGGGAAATGTGCAAAGCAGATCCATGATGAAATGTCGCAAACTCTGGGTGACAGCGGCCCTTCATATGTTAAATGTTGGGTTGTAAATTTTAAAACTGCCCATTTCAGTGTTGAAAGTGAGAAACCCAGTGGAAGGCCCGTCTCCATCTCGTGGCCTGCAAATGTGAAAGCCATCCATGACATGATCATGGAGGACCGCCAAATATCAGCCAAAAGTATTGCTACATATGGGGATATCACGTGAGAGAGTTAGTGCCATTATCCACAACGACTTTGGAATGAGAAAGCTTACAGCCAAGTAGATCCCTAAACCTTTGATAACCAAACAGAAGAGGAGACTTTTAGAGACATCGGGGTTGTTTTGGAGCATTTTGCAAGAAATGAGTCAGATTTCCCGGACAAACTGGTAACTGGTGATGAGGCATAGATCTACTGTTATGGTCCAGAGACAAATGAATAGTCTAAGGTAGGGAATGGAGGCACAGTGGTTCCCTTAGGTCAAAGAAGTTCAGTGTGCAAAGGTCAACGCAGAAGCAAATGGTAACCATTTTTTGGGATAAGAATGGAGTACTGCTCATGGACTACCTCCCAAAGGCTTCAGCCATCAATGCGACATAGTACTGTTCATTATTCATAAAGCTGGGGCAAAATATTAAGGGAATATGCGGAATATGTTGGCGCTATACAAATAAAGATTATTATTATTACTCACACCCTGGCCATCAACTGGGAATTAAGAACTATCACCTTCCCCTCATAGCACTGTAAGGAGAATTACTGATCCAAGCTGCCCCTTCCAGTCAGAGGCAAGACCACAAGAGTACTTGTCTTGAAAATAAGAAGTTGCCACCACAATACCAGCCGCTCAAGGATGTCTGCAGCAAAAAGAATGCCGATCAACTGCCCCCTCATCAGCCATATGATTGTCCTATTGAGCTGCTCTATCCCATTTGGGAGAATCTACAAACTTCAGAACCAGAGTTAAAAACCCTTTGTGAATATTTGGATGAAAATCTAAAGAAGAGCTTCAGCCGGCCCTCTTCCTCCCCTGCAGGAGCACTCATATTCTTCATTAAAAAGAAAGATTCTACTCTTTGACCATGCACTGATTACTGGGAACTAAACAAGATTACTATTGAGAATCGCTATTCTTTCCCGTTAATCCGAGAACTGCTGGAGAGGCTTTGGGCAGCCAAAGTCTTTACTAAACTAGACCTCAGAAAAACATACAATCTGGTACAGATCCGCCCTGAAGATGAATGGAAACTGCTTTCAGAACAAGATATGGACACTTTGTATATCTAGTCATGCCATTCGGGCTCTGCAATGCTCCTGCTGCCTTCCAACATTTTATTAACAATGTATTTTGAGATCTCTTGGATCAATTTCTGGTGGCATCCTTATTTTCTCCGATTCCTTGGAGGGAAGTCATAGTCACGTCCGGTTGGCCTTGGAGCGACTCTGAAAGAACCGTCTTTATATCAAATTGGAGAAATGTGAATTTGAGCAAACTCTGATGCAATTTCTGGGGTATGTCATCTCTCCAAGTGGTCTGAGCTTGGATCCTAGCAAGATTATGGCTGTTGTGGATTGGCCTGTTCCTGAAAGGGTAAAAGAGGTACAATACTTTGTTGGGTTTGCAAACTTTTACAGAAAGTTTAGAAAGGACTTTTTAAAAAACATCTTGCTTATCACCGCTCTCACAAGGAAAACACAAACGTTTTCATGGTCCCCAGAGCTGCAGGATGCCTTTGAAAAATTAAGACTGTCTTTACATCTGCACCAGTACTGGTCCATCCAAACCCAGAATTGCCCTTTATTGTTGAAGTTGACACCTCCGATTCAGTAGTAGGAGCTATCTTGTCACACGGAGTTAGAGATAAGATGCAGCTTCACTAATGCGCATTTCTCACCTATATCTTATCACCCACGGAAAGAATCTATGACATTGGGAATAAGGAACTTTTAGCTATGAAGGTAGTCTTATCAGAATGGAAACATCTTTTGGATGGAGCTCATCATCCGGTGACTGTTCTCACAGACCATAGGAATTCAGAATTCCTTTGTACAGCCAAGAGATCATCAGTGAGACTAGTGCGATGAGCCTTGTTCTTTTCCAGGTTTAACTTTATTGTCTCCTACCGGCCAGGTTCCAGGAATGGCAAAGCCATTGCTTTGTCGAGGATTCTGGTTGAATCAAGGAAGGAGGCTGAGATAGATAGTACTATTCTGGTCCCCCAAAAATTGGGGGGAATTCTCAATCCTAAAGAATTACTAACAAGGGTTAAAGGAGGATATGAAAGTGACCTTTTCCTCAAACGACCATTCGGGGAAGTAAATATTTCATACAAGAAAGGGTTCTGGATGCAGAAGCACAGACTGTATGTTCCAGACACTCAACAATTTTGAAGTTCTAAAGCAGATCCATTACTCCAAACTGGCTGGCCATCTTGGGATCTCAAAGACTTTGAAGCTCCTACTTTGTTTTTTCTGGTGGCCCAATTAAAAAGAAGATGTGAGAAAGTACGTGGATTTCTGTGATATGTGTGCACGAAATAAGATACCTCGAGACCGTCCACTGGGTTTTCCACAGCCACTTCCAGTTCCTTCTAGACCTTGGGGATCCATATCTATGGATTTTATTGTGGACCTCCCTCCGTCAAAAACGGTGACCACCATTCTTGTTGTGGTAGACCGAATTATTAAGATGGCTCATTTTATCCCCATCATAGGGATTCTTACAGCATACTATACAGCGAAACTGGTGATCAGAGAAATATTCAGGCTTCATTGTATCCCTGACGATGTAGTTTCTGACAGGAGGATTCAGTTCACAGTAAGATTCTGGAAGAACATTTGCGCAGGCCCGGGCATCACTGTGAATCTATCATCTGCATTCCATCCCCAGTCCAACGGTCACACCGAAAGACCAAACTAAATGCTAGAATAGTATTGCCTATTAGATTGCCTACTGACTGCAGAGTTCACGTACAACAATGCCAGACATTGTTCTGCCTGACTCTTTTGCCTGAACCTACTGCACTGCCATCTTGTGTACCAGACCCCAGCTACTCCTTGACCACGCTACCCTTCAGTAGTGACTACAACATGAAATTCCAGAACCGTGACGCACATTATGGATCCATGTTGCACAGATGACTAATATACCTGTTCATACTGTACTTTTGCATGCCTCCTTTTTTCTACAGAGGTACATGGAAATATGCTCCAACAAATGCAATAATTTATTAGTATTTTCCTCAAGAGGCAATGTGTCTTGGGAAGAATAAGGTGCCGCACTAGGTCCATGCATGCAGAAATGCCATATATATGAACCCTTAAGCAAACTATTAACCCTTTCCAATCCACTGTCTGACGTCTAAAGACATTATGATTTAAGGCTGTACAGCTCCGATGTTGGAAGACGTCCGTCGGGGTTCTCTTACTGTATATTGCCAGCCTTTTTGCTGTCGGAGCCAATCCAACGTGTCACCTCATGCAGTACTGGCTTTAGCCAGCAGATTGCGCTGTTGTATAATAGCAGAAAAAGAGTAAGCCCCCTAGGAAAATCAGGATACAAATTGGATTGGAAAGGGTTAAAATGACTACTAATCAATCGGGCAACCATGACTTCAGTGAATCAATGAAACTAGTGTAATTTCTTATTAGTTGACGAATAAACAAACACTTGTTCATCAGTTGATCATCTCACTTATGCTATCGAAAAAAATTATCATCGTAAGCAAATCTCCCAATATAAATGGGGAAGGTGTTGTCGACAATGATAGCACTGTACAAGAGATGTACAACCGTATAATGATCATTTGTCTCCAGTATAGTAGGCATCGGCTGGTGCAAAGGCCATTTTAACAAACGCCAAACTCATTTATTATCGTTGCTTGTTTAATCACTGCTCTTTGCCCATGTAAAAGGCACCTTAGTTGGTGAACCTTCTCACACTTGACTAACACAGAGCCAACTTGAGTACATACCTATAATGCGCATAGACAATTATTCAGCTAGTGACTGTTTTCATTGACAAGTTATAAAATAGAACCTCTTCTGATTGATTCAATAAGCTAATATTGGCCATTCATAAATGACCAATATTTTCTTTACACATAAGCATGATTGAAAGGATATGTCTTTGATCTTCCAAAAGAACTGAAATATGTTAAGGAAAGTCTGTTTATACAATATTCTTTGGATAAACAGTAATAATAATTAAATTAGAGTGGAAGTTAAATTATGTGATTTTTGAATCAAACAATACAAATTCTTGTTCAGCTATGAAATCCTTTTGCCCACGAAAAACTGAGGACATTGAATTGAATATCATTAAGCAGCGCTGCTAAACAAACATGAATGTTCTTTTTTTATACTCGCTTTCCAATTTTGGAAATATCATTTCAAAGATTGTTGCTTATGCAGATTTGAAGCGTCTTTCACTCAAAGCAGAAATGCTACCGACTGGGTGTGAAAAGTAGCTTAAATATAGTTACTGTTTGTATATCAAAATGCATCTTTGTTAGGATGACTGCATGTATTATATACTTAGTCACTTGTTCTGTTAACAAAATTGTGTTTGCACTCCTGGTGCGACCTTGTTAGCATCGGATCTCCCACGCAAGAATCTCAGCTCCCAAGGTGAATCAAACACACTTCTTGCTATTTAATTGTTTATTCATGCTTCTATTTCTATTGTACATTTAGGATGGCATAAATTTAGCACGTTAGAATAAAGATAAGCAGCAAAAAGGCGTACAGTAGCTTGCCGCCTACTTCTTCAATTCAGATTTTTACCTGATATGTACACGTCCCAGTCTCTGAAGGAGACACAGAAATACATAGCTACAACTCTGCTAAAATCACTAATGTTGTGCAGGTCTTTGTCTTGCTGCAAATTCAGTTCTGATTCATTGAGGCATGTACTCCAAAAGACTTCTGAAGGTGTCCTGTGGTATCTGTCATTAAGATGTTTGCAGGAAATCCCTTACATTCTGTATGTTTTAAGGTATGACCACCATGTATTGGACTTATTTGTTGAGCACATCCCACAGATGTCCCATTAAATTGAGAACTGGAAATGTTAGGGGCTAAGTCAACAGCATCAACTTTTTATCATGTTCTTCAAACCATTTTTGAACAATGTTTGCAGTGTGACATGCCGCATTATCCTGCAGAAAGATGCCGCTGCCATTAGGGGACACTGTTGTCATAAGGTACAGTAGGTGGTGCATGACAAAGTAACATCCAGATGAATACATGAACCAAGGTTTCCCAGAAGCGCATTACCCAGAGCATCACAGAGTGGGTTTCGGATCCTCGTGTTGTAACCTGAGCGGACAGATAGCATGGTCAAGGAAAGCCAAGGGTCAGTAACAGGTTGGTATCTGTTGAAGTACAAGGGAGCAGGCAGATAGCATAGTCAAGATTTAGCCAGAGGTTGGTAACAAGTAGCAGCAATCATGTAGGAAGTAGCTATAGGTAGTAAACTCGACTAAATGCACGGAGAACAATAATCTCGAAATGGTGCAGTGGAAGGGCCAGGCTTATATAGGAAGTGCAATCAGGAGCAGGGTGGGGCCAAGACAGAGAACTGGATCAGGAATATGGGAACTAGGCCAAGGTCCATCAGGGGAGCTGTCTAGAAGACTGGATAGCTCACCAGGGAGAGTCAGCAACAGGAGCTCCTGGGTTCGAGCCCTGACAGATGCACTGTGTGTTCTGACAGCTTTCTATCATAGCCAGCATTAACTTTTTCAGCAATTTGTGCAACAGTAGGTCCTCTAAGGAATCAGAGGGTCTGACCTTCTCTTCCCACATGCATCAGTGAGCCTTTGGTAGCAGTGACCCTATTGTCAGTTTACTTGTTGTGCTTTCTTGAACCACTTTTGCTAAGTACTACCCATTGCATATCAATAGCACCCTATAAAACTTTCCATTTTGAAGATGCTCTTACCCCGTAACATCACTAGACATCACAATCTGGACCTTGTCACAGTCACTAGATTTTTTCAATTGACTATTATTTCTGCTTCCAATGTATTGCCTTTAAGAACTGATTGTTCACTTGCTGCTTTGGCAGGTGCCACTGTTATGAGATAATCAATGTTATTCAATTCACCTATCAGTAGTTATAATGTTACAGTTTATTAGTGTAGATTAGCAATACAGCACCTATAATGGAATTAAAATGTAAAAAAAAAACTACTTATAAAGACTTATTGCAGCTTTAACTTGATTTAACATATGTATATACTTCTTTACAGTATGCACTAGAAACCCAGTTAAGGAGTAATGGCCCATTTACACCGGACAATTGTTCAGAGATGCTGAAAATCCCGCGCTCCCGCAGGAATTTGGACGATAGTTGTCCTGTGTAAATGCATGCAAAAACTGCAAGTTCCTGCATGCAGAAAACTGAACGATTAGCCTTTAAGTTTAAGCAGTACTCGATCAGTTCTGAACGACTATCTGCTTACAGTGAATAGAGGTGGGTGGGGGGGAGAACGCCTCTGAGCGCCCCACCTCAATGCTGGCAGTACAGCACAGGAGGGAGCATCAATGCTGGTGCAACACCACAGTAGTGAGCATCACTGGGACGTGCTGTCTGGCATTGTTTGCCTGATAGCTTGTCCCGTGTAAATAGGGCTTTATACTCGTGAGGGTACGTACAGCCACTAAGGAGCCTGAAAATTGCCAAAAAGGGAGGAGGCAATTTGGTGTAATCAAAAATAAAGCACTTTCTTTTATTGAGGGAATGAGTCCTTTCAGGAGTTGGGAACTCTAAGATAGGTCATGTGACATACTGTAAACTCCAAGACTTCTCAGCAGCAAGAATCACAGGCCTCGTCACATAATCTTTTTTAGTGCTACTGATGAATAAACTATATGACTGTGGAGTCAGGATGTGCTTTCTTTCACCATGTTTGAAATTTTAGACGCTGTTTAATAAGGTTACCTGCTTTCACATTTGCACTCGGGGGTTCTGTTTTCCTGCTCCATTGGCTGAACAGATCCACAATGCTGAATGGACTCCATTGACTATAAGTCCATTTGGTTTCCGCTCAACTGTCCAGCATTTTACCGGATCGAAAAGTGCTGCATGCAGTTCTTTTTCTACTGGTATTTTGTGCTGGATCTGCGACAGAATCTCCAAACAGAGGTCCCAGCGGAGATGTGAAAGCCCACAGGATACAAAATATTGTCTCGTTCTGACATTCATGCATCACATGGAAAGCCCATTGATTTCAGTGAGTACTGTACTATGCTTCATTCTTGCTGCCAGTCTCCCCCATATTTTAGGGGAGCACGGTTGCGAATCATCCAGAAATTTATGAACAGTCTATGAGAATAGAATACTCTAGTCTCCATGAAAACAATAGATGTGTTTTATTTTTTTTTTATGAGGCTCATGGTACTTGAGCAGGTTATTATGATTGGAATTGTTAGTCTCCAGCTCACAGCAAATGCTAGTAATGAGTTTATCATCTGTATTAAGCTATGGTCATGGCCATTGGTAGTATGCAAAGGTGGCTGCTATTGCCGTCAATGAACAGTAATAAAAAGTTTAGTAATTTTATGATTGCATTGTGACTGGAAACATTCTTGGGCATTGTGACCGATTATGTTCCTGGAGCTTTATCATTGGCAGTGTTTTAATGACATAGTAGCTGGCAATTTTATGTGTCACTGTTACTGGAAAATTTGTGAATTGACCTTGGCAGGCTCTAATATAAGTGCTACATCTGTCTATGTTAAGGGGGTAACAACTATATGAGAGCAAACTATTTTTATAAAGATACACTGCTACCTGGAAAATGTGTCACCATCTTCTTGTAACTCATTCTCAGGGCAGCACACGGTAGTGACTGTTACACTAATTACAGTAATATGTCTGCTGTTTGGAGCTGTGCAGTAGTTTTTGAGAAACTTCCCTATTATCAGTAGCAGCAAATGCATGGAAGACTACTTAAAGTAGTCCTGGATATTCATTAGCTGCAGACTAGCTACACCCATACCCTCTAGCCAATGATTGACAGCTGTTTGTTTATTACTGTGGATAGAGAGCTGCCAATCATTGGCTGGAGGGCAGGGTGGGTGCGGCTCATGAATATGCAGGACTAGTTCTGTGTCTGGCTGCTACTAATGCAAATTTCTCCAAAACTCTTGCACAGATCTACACAACATGCACATCACAGTAATCGGTGAGACTTCCTTCGGTGGCACTACCTTAAGGGCTGCAAAACAATAGTGACAGAATCCCTTTATTAAGGTAGCTTTTGATAGTGCCTCTACAAACAGAAATGAAGCAAGAAAGGTTGGGCATGCACATTAGATAGCTGTCAGCCTAAAGCCAGCTTCACACAGGCGGATTCCTATTGCGGAACCGGCAAGGAGCATCCACGCCAAAACACAGCAATCAAAAAGCATGCATATTAAATTTTTGCTTCACACTCACAGATATGAATTGCACATTCTATGAGGAAAGGAAACATCAGCATGCTCTGCCGTGGATTCTGCATGAATGGCCTCCATTGAAGTCAATGGAGGTCATCTGACCCACAGCCCATACGCAATTAACATTGCTTACTGATATCGCAGGAAATACAAATATTGGAAAACCATTACAGAAGCCACAGGGTTGCCAACCGGGATCCTGCATATGGAATCTGACCCAGTCGTATGAAGCCAGCCTAAGGTCGGTTTCACACTGGCGATAAAATTGTGCGATTTTTGTGCGATGTGAGAGTGAGAAAAAAGCAGAATTATGAACCAATGATTTTCAATAGTTTCCTTCAGATTAGCAATGTTGCGAGAGAAAAAAATCGTGGCTAGCCCTATCTTTCTACGGTATGCGATTTTTGAAAATCTCTCACGTTTCCCTATGGAGCCTTCTTTTATTGCGTTTTTAACATTAGACTTGCACGATAAAATTGACTATTGACTTGCACGATAAAAAAAATCACACAAATTTATTGCGCAATTTTATTGTGGGCAGCAACGATGCGAGATTATGCTCAAGAAAAAGCATCCCTGATGCTCAAAAATTGCGGAAACAAAAACGTGATTTTGCCACAATTTTCTCGTGGCAAAATCGCAATTGCCCGTGTGAAACTAGCCTAGTGCACTTTGGGCTGACTTCTCTTTCCATGCACCCTTCTTCCCCATACACATACAAGGCTTGGCTTAGCTAAGGGTGCATTTCTGCTAAATTAGATGCTTCGCTGGTCCTGCAGATGGCCAATATACATATACTTACTCTCACAACCTATTTAGCTGTGTCCATAAATCGGGCAAAAATCGCGACGATCTGAACCATTGGATTCCAATGTATTCATTCAGATTTTTAGTCGCGTAAAAACATTGCGCCCTATCTTTGTCCAAATAAGATGGAAGCTCCCATAGACTGCAATGGGATCTGAAAAAAAAGAAGAGGGAGGGAGTTTAACTGCATCTATAGCTGGGAAAGGAAGACAGCTGCCTCTATTTAAGCATTAGAAGTCATTCCGAGGATGTCTGCTGATCGACGGATTTCCACGCTGCAGCATATTTTTTTTCCTTATGCGCTGCAGCTGCCCGTGTGAACGGCAGAAAATACGCGACTAAAAATCAAGACTTGATCGTGGCTATTCGTCATGCATGTGATTTTACAGGGTAAAACTGTATACGTGTGAAAGAACCCTTATATATATGTTCTTATAGGAGCAGCACACTATGAACCGAGCAGTTTTGTTCACACTTGTAACTGTAGTCTTGGGGTGAAATCCTTTGTTTAGGAGGTACTTGGTTGGGAAATGCAGAGAGTCTCTAGCTCCCTGGTAGTTTCACGATTACAGTGTATGTTGAACACATTATTGTGATTAGAATCATTACAGAGTATTAAACATAGGAGCTATTGTTTGGGAACTATCCTGGGAGAACTAGCATGCATGGTGATTGCCTTAAAGGTTTTCTGCACTGCGGTGCTTCCAAGACTCTTTGTAGTAAAAGAGGAACTCTGGGCTGTTCATGTATGAAGTTGGGGTGTGCAATGTGAAGCATCTTCAGTGTTATTGTTTGCTTACATCTCTCTAGTAATATCTTGTCAGACCTCAGGTCTCCGCTCAGACAAAACATTGGTGTTGTTACAATTGACCTACTTTACTCTCTGCTTATGCCTTAAATGCCCTCTGTTCATGGATGAATTCACTGTAAATATAAACAGTCTACCTGAGCTCCATCACTGGACAAAGAATACATAAACTGCTCTTTAGCTCCCACGCTGTTCCTCTGCCTTAGTTGTTTTTTGTTTAGCTAATTGTAAAATATTAACCCTTTTAAGGATGCGATCCTTTTTTCAAAATGTTGTTCTTCCTCCCCAGTATCAAAAAATCATAACTCTCTTATTTTATTGATATAGCTGACTGAGAACTTGTTTTCTTGTGGGCCAAGTTGTGTTTTTTAATGGTACTACTTAATGTACCATATAATGTACCGAAAAACTAAAAAAAAAATAGGAGTACAGTGTAATGGAAAAAAATGCAAGTTCACCATCTATGGGGGTATTGTTTTTACAGTATACACACTGTGACAAAAATGACATAACTTTATTCTGTGGGTCAGTAGGATTATGACGATTCCATATTTATTTCGTTTTTTTCTTTACTGTACTACTTTAAAAAAAAATCTTGTTTTGTTGTTGCCATGTTCTTATCACTATAACTTTATCTTTCCATTGATGGGGTCTTGTGAGGGCCTGTAGTTTCTGTTAGTACCATTTTGGAGTACATATCACTTTTTGATCTTTTTTTTTTCTTGGAGACAGCGTGACAAAAAATTTTGGCATTGTGTTTTCACTATGCGGTTAATTTACGCGTTATTTTGGTGAATCTGACTCTTATAGACAGCATATTTGTGCTGGTATTGTATTAAGGCACGCCAAAGGCTATCTTAATAGTCAGAGATATTGGGTAATCCTGGGGGCCTTTAGAAGGCCCTGCGCTGCCATGACAACCCATCGGCACCTCATGACATATATATATATATATATATATATATATATATATATATATTGCTATGTGTTCCGGAAGGGGTTAAGGGCACTTTTACCCAGCCAATTTTCTTACACAATAGTACTTAGATTGGCGTTCTTTGTACCATTCACATGAGCAGAGGATTGCTGGAAAAGGGACAAGCAATCATTAACATGTTCAGTAGTCTCTAAATGTGATGGCATATCCCCATTTACATAGCAGTTATTTTTATGCTGACATAAAAGATCCAATGAGCCGACGAGTGATCATTTGTTGAGCACCCGTATTCAGC
The DNA here is from genome assembly GCF_035609145.1 of Eleutherodactylus coqui. NCBI lineage: Eukaryota > Metazoa > Chordata > Amphibia > Anura > Eleutherodactylidae > Eleutherodactylus > Eleutherodactylus coqui. Next base: position 227,818,891 of record NC_089838.1, on the reverse strand, counting down.
CGGGCCGATGATTGGGCAAATGAACATTGGCACAGACACACACTCAGGCAAATGTTCATACCCATTGCACCGTATAAAAGAGCCTTAACTAAATTAAGTTATTTGTAGGAACGAACTATGTGGAACTCATAGGCCAAGCTATTACACAGGTGGACTGGATTCCACATGCGGGAGGCCCGCAGCGGATTCCGGCTGTGAGTCCGGCCAGTGACCCTGCATTCGGTATTTTATGGTATTGTGCATGACTGTGGAGGCTCGCAGGCGGTCATGCACAGTACAGTTTTTGTTTGGTAATTTGTATTGCCCGCGTCGTTGCTTACTTTTGACGCGAATACCCACAGTCCATACCCACAGTTAATTGCATATGGGCATCAATGGAGGCTGTCCACGTTGATTCTGCAGCAAAACAGAGCATTCTGCAATTTTTCTTTTGCTCACAGAATACGCAATTCGCATATGTAAGTGTGAACTCAAAAGTGAAAATGCATACTTTTCAGCGCCTGCGTTATACCACGGATCGCCCGTGCAGAGAGCGATCGCAGAATCCGCAATACAAATCCACCCGCATATGGCAGACTTGCGTGAAGATTTGTTTGTACCATACAATCCATGATGCAGACTTATGACAACAATAACCTAATAAAGCATGGCCTAGCAAAAATCCAAATTGTTAATCTTTTTCACCCTGTGCATTCTGCTGCTGTCACTGAATTACTTGCAGGCTGATTCCCCTTGACTGTGGATGTTTGCAGGTTGCCTTTGGCAAGAATTCAGGTTCATAAGCACAGTCTGTAGCCTCTCCCGGGCCTTTTTTGCATTAGATCCACTTAAGTTGCTCCCCAGCATCCTGCTGACATTTCGCAGTGATCTGTATAATATTAGCTTCACATAGATGTGATTTGGCTACACTAGTCTATGTAATTCTTGGTAAAGCATTGTGCGAAAGTATTGAAAATCTGCACAGTACGTTTTTGCGACTACTTTGCTATGGACATTACCCAAACTACTGCGGGACTTCCCAGTGGGCTAAAAAAAAGTGACAAGTGCCAAGGCTCTAATTTGAGGAAATCAAATGGAAAGTTCTTAGGCCTCATGTCCACGGGGAAATTAAGAATTAAAATCCGAAGCGTTTTTCCCGCACGCGGATCCGCGCCCCATAGGGATGCATTAGACACCCGCAGATAGTTAAATGCCTGCGGATGTCATTTTTCCCTGCAGGCACGGGACCCGCGTGCAGGAAAAAATCCGGACATGCGGGGACGGCCTCCGCAGGCTTCTATTGAAGCCTATGGAAACCGTCCGGATCCATACGGGAGACCCGTACCAGAATTAAACTCACTTGCTCCGGGCGATGCGGTTCTTCCCTTCTTCGCGGCCGGATCTTCTTTCTTCGGCCCGGCTGATGCCGAGCACATTCGCCGGGCCTAAGGAAGAAGATCCGGCCGCGAAGAAGGGGAGACACGCATCGTCCGGAGCAAGTGAGTTTATTCTTATTTTTAGGCATCATGTCCGCGGGGCAGGAGGGACCCGCTATGGATTCTAGATATAGAATCCGCGACGGGCCTGATTTTCCCCATGGGCATGAGGCCTTACTGTGGGGTGTTCTAAGCTAGGAAATGTTTGAGCCTGCCACTTTTCTCTATTGTATGATAGTCCTATATTTTGAGCGTAAAGAAACATCTATATTTTTAGTTTTCAAGTAAAGATCTGCCATATTGATGTATTTATACGTTCGTGCTAATCGCTTTTCTATTTCAATGAATTTCACACCATGTGGGTGATTACCTCCTACCTTTTGTTTCTCTCTTCCCATTCAGTACTTCCTCCCTTGACTTGTAATTAACGATATTCTTTTTATTTTTGTGTATGAAAACTGTATGGTCTAAAGAAGCAAATAATCACCCAAGTATGCCATAACAAAGCCATTGCTGACAGCTTTGAAATCATTATCAATCAAGAGCGACATTTGTGCTGTATGTCAGCATTTTTCCAATGCTTTTATGTTAAAGAGTGCTGAAGGAACAGATGGCTACATATAATGATCCAGTATTACCTTTCTGTTAATTAACGCCAATTATTCTTGAACAGAATAGAGCATATAGCTAGGTTACCATTGCATTAAAGTATATATGAATGACATTTGTTATAGCAAGGTCTTGTATTGCATTTACATCCATTTTATTTTAAATACTCACAAGCACCATTTTTTCAAAGTAAACTGTACTATACATAACTTATTGGTTATTTTTTTATGTTGGAACATCCTTACAAAAGTATGCAAATAAGGAAGATGGAACAGCAGTGCAACCTATTGGAAGGCAGCATTCCTGCAAGTCAATGTTAGACTCTTTATACAAGCTGTCAGGACTCAAACCCAGGAGCTCCTGTACTCCAGGCAGCGGCTCTACCTGCTGAGCTATTCAGCCCTTTGGATAGCTCTCCTGCAGAACCTTCTTCTTATCCCTAGCTCCTACTCCTGGTTCCAGATTGGCTTTACCCTGTTCCTTAATTGGACTTCCTATGAAAGCCTGGCCCTTCCTCCAGTGCCTTACGAGATTATTGTACTCCCAGCCAGTAGTCAAGCTCTTCCACCTGCCGCTCCTCCATACTGGTACCTGACATACCTACCTGTGTACTGATCTCTTGCTTCCTAGATTAGGCTACCCGCCTGCTCTTCTGTACCGCAAACTGATACCTACCCATGTACGATCTCTTGATTCCCCGACAACACTACCCATCCACAACGGTTACAGCAAGACACTCCAAATCTCAACCGGATCGCTACACAAGCCTTTTAACACTAACTGGTTTTCAATTCCCAGTCAGTGTTATAGGGCTTGTATAAAGAGTCTGACATTGACTTGCAGGAATGTTGCCTACCAATAGGTGGCGCTGCAGAGGTATTGTTCCATCTTTCTTATTTGCATATTTCCCAGAGGAGCATGGATGGCCAGATAAGTCTCTTCACTCACCTTCTAGGTGCTCCCCTTAAGGGGAAACAATAACCTTTCTGACCTACAGAAGTATGTACATGTTTCATTCAGCAGAGTGTTTCCACAACAGTATACACATACCACAGACCAAATAGGAGCACACTCTGATATGAAATTTTCATTACACGGGTGTCAAACTATCCCAGCAATGGTGGCCACATACAAAATTCCATGGAGTAGAATGTATGTAACAGAGTGTGAACACATTCTACTGCCAGAGCTCACAGTTCACAAGGCAGACTTTGTGCGTCTTGTAATACAGATTGAGGCAGTCAATTGTTGCTTTCTTGAATTTATGAAGAAATATTAAAACTGTATGAATTACAGTGTACCTAACTTTTCAGACAACTTGTTGGTGTAAGAAGTCTTTGTTTCTAGGCGTAGAGGATGCCCCCTTGTTAGAGTCACAGTCCTTGAAAATTGAAATTTCCTGATTCTTTGTTTCTCTGTGTTTAATAACTTACCATATTTGACTTGAATTTGGCTCCCACCCATCAGTAAAAGCTGAATGTAGCTCACAAGATATAACGGGTTAAGGATCCCTGTTCTATACTGTACATCTACTGAACTAATCAAAAACGCCCGTGGTTCCAGGATTTTTACCATTGTCCTCTATAGGATTACTGCGTTTATCCCTTTAAAGCAAATTATACTGTTCAGTAGTATATTCATGCTGGTTCAAAGCCTCTTGCTCAGGTGCATGACATAAAGGCTCTATACCAATAAGCAAGCAGAGAATGGAATTTGAGTTTCCTTATATAGCAAGAAGCTGAGGTCCTCCAGACTGACCTCCCAAATATCTGCAGTGAAGTGAATGGCAGGCAGGATACAATGAAATTCATCTTGAAAGAAATAGTGGAAACAACCTTGCAGAAAGGGTACTGAAAATAAATCTCATCTGCTATTTAACATGCATAGCCAAGTAATGAAAGCTCTCAGTCTCACAGTGCTGATCTTGAAGATCACCCTGGTGTTAAAATAATCTTGTCTCCTTGACAGGCCTCAGTTTGTGTGAGCGGAGGCAAGCTGTCAGTCACACTGTTTTATTGACTCAATCTGTTTTATTGGGAATATTGCTTTTTTGCAAGCCTCTCCTCTCATGCTTTTGTTCACAAGATTCAATCATGTATGTCTACTATTGTTTTGTTATTCGCTACTTTTGGGAATTTCTTTGTTCAAAATCTATAAGTAACTCGAAAAATAAATTTAATTCAGCTTTTTAAGGTTTTAAAGGGGCTATATGAGGATAAAACCTATTTTTAAATTGCCTATTGCATGTCTCTGCTTAATAAAAGTTCAGTTTTCTCCCAACTTAACCAATAAATGACATGGACATCCACTAAACGTTAAAATATCAATCAGGGTTGTTACAGCTTTATATGCCCTTCACTGACCTAATTGATAATATGTTGAATTGTCAATCGAATTATCATGTGCAAAAATGCTGAATATTATTAAAAATACTTAAAGGACCAGTCTGGTGAAAACATATATTCTCTGCCCATCACCTAATTGTCACTCTGGAGGTCTCCTATATATATATATATATATATATATTGCACTCACTTCTTCAGCCTCCTGTCTGATACTTATCAGGCACCAACTTGTTGCTGAGATTTCTCCTTGATTTTTCTTTCACTGTTCTTTCAATGTCACAAAACATCTGTACAACATCACATGGGCAGCTGGTCTCTGCCTGCCTTCCATATTCACCTATATAAGCTACAAACCATAAATATACAGTCAGAGGCTGAACTGTCATCTCCTTAATTGTAACCGTCTGACAGGAGCCTCTCATCATCAATGCTAAGAGAAGTTTGTGTTCCCCTCTAAAGAGCTTGTGTGGTAGGGTCTATCACACAGGTATTATGCTGACTTAAAAAATGACTTTTAGAAAGGAACAAAGTAAACTTCAGCTAGTCCGAATGAGATCACATGACCCACCTGAGGGGAAGTTTCAGATAGAAAGAAATAACTAAACAATATATCACTAGTCTATTTATATATATTGGGGAGCTAACTACATCATGACTGAACAAAAAATATACCTGAGTGGTTCTTTATTGGATAAAAGAAATGTTAGATTGTTGGGGGTCTGACTGCTGACTACCACCAATTGCAAGAACCAGGGACCCTGCTCTCATTATGTAAGCCTCTCCTCTTTCTTTTGTATATAACATGCATCCATTTCTGTTGTTGTTGTTTTTGCCAGCTTTTTGTCCAATATCTATAAGTAAATCAGTTTATTTCAACTTAACAACGTTTTGAATGGGCTATATGAGTTTACAACCCCTTTTAAAATATCTTATTAAAGCGGTACTTTGGAGATTTAAAATTGTCTCACTATTCTGTACTTCCTGGTTGTTGCTTACTAGGACCCGTGACTCCTGCAGCAACAGTAGTGACCTTCTATAGCCAGTGATTGACTGCATCAGTCCTATGTCCTGGTCGGCAAGAACCAGGAAGTACAAGGTGGTTGTAACTCAACCTTAAGTCTCTGGCATACCCCTTTTAGGCAGATTCCTATTTAATACAATATCTGAATTCCCTCAGTTTAACCAATAAAGAGCATAGATATCCAAAAATTTTAGTAGATGACTTACCAGCCTCATATACAGTACTAGCTGATATACCCGGCTTCGCCAGAGTTAATTTGGTACTGGTGTTTATCTGGTGTTCACACGGAAAATCTTATGAAGTCGTGGTTACTTTAGAGATACCGGAAAAACATATGTTCACCATTTTGCATAGTTCTCTGCGTTACCCAGGGAACACCACGAGAGGTAACCATGCGACATTTCCTTTATATAAAATGACATCAGGAAGTGAGATAATTAGATTTCATACGTAAAATTTGGACGCTAATTCTTTTGCACTTAGAATTGAATAATCGAGTTGGGACCCATTAGCTTTTCCTATATATGACATATTCAATGCTTATGGCAAATTTCATGTTTCTATGACTTTGGGAAGTGAGAGAATTAGATTCCATACGTAAGATTTCGACGCTAATTATTTTGCGCATAGAATTGAATAATCGAGTTGGGACCCATTAGCTTTTCCTATTTATGACATAATCAATGCTCGTACCAAATTTCACGTTTCTATGACACTGGAAAGTGAGAAAATTACATTCCGTACGTGAAATTTGGACGCTAATTCTTTTGCGCATAGAATTGAATAATCGATTTGGGACCCATTAGCTTTTCCTATTTATGACATAATCAATGCTCGTGCCAAATTTCACGTTTCTATGACACCGGAAAATGAGAAAATTACATTCTGTACATAAAATTTGGGCGCTAATTCTTAGGCGCTTACAATTGAATAATCGAGTTGGGACCCATTAACTTTTCCTATTTATGACATAATCAATGCTACTGCCAAATTTCACGTTTCTATGACACCGGAAAGTAAGAAAATTACATTCCGTACGTAAAATTTGGACGCTAATTCTTTTGTGCATAGAATTGAACAATCGAGTTGGGACCCATTAGCTTTTCCTATTTATGACATAATTAATGCTCGTGCCAAATTTCACGTTTCTATGACACCAGAAAGTGAGAAAATTACATTCCGTACGTAAAATTTGGACGCTAATTCTGTTGCGCATAGAATTGAACAATCGAGTTGGGACCGATTAACTTTTCCTATTTATGACATTTTCAGTGCTCCTGACAAATTTTAAGTTTCTATGACATTGGGAAGTGAGAGATTTAGATTATGTACGTAAAATTTCGACGCCAATTCTTTTGCGCTAGAATTGAATAATTGAGTTGGGACCCAATTTCTTTTCCTATTTTGGAGATAATCTATGCTTCTGCCAAATTTCATGTTTCTACGACATCGGGAAGTTGGAGAACTTTTGGCGAGTCAGTCAGTGAGTCAGTCAGTGAGTCAGTGAGTCAGTCAGTCAGTGAGTCAGTGAGGGCTTTCGTCTTTATATATATATAGATTTGAACATTCAAAAACTTTTGCAGTTATCCAGGGGCAATTTTTTTTAAAACGTTGCCCACCATAATGTACCAACATAAAGGAAGCCATAGTCTCATCCCTCACTCCTATGCCTTGTTCACTGGTCTTCACTCCTATGTGCAAGGAGCCAGTGATAATGCCACTGACACAGGGGGTCATTTCACCACTGCAGCCAATCATTGGATCATTTCATTGGGTGATTATCTGTCCCTGTGTCATAATGCAGCCAACATTGTAGACCAGCTGGGGAGCAGGGGGGGGAGGGGTGCTAGTATGCTGCTTTCATGTTGGTACAGCAATTATTTTAATTTTCATACAAAAAGTTTGTTCACTAGAGCTGCTTTTCCTGGAGGCAGAATAATACCATCAATTATGGCTATGGAGAGCTGTCTTTCATCAACAAGCAAGCATACAAATGTGCTCCCCTTTCCTCCTCACATATTTATCAATCTTTTGTATGCTATGTTGTGCCATTTTGGACTATGCCTAAAACAGAAAGCACTCCCACACCGACAGCCCACATGCAACATAATTGCTAGGAATGCAAACTCTCTCAAAGGTTTTTAATTGTTTTCATTGAAACTTTTAGTGTTAAAACCACAATAAAGCAGATTTCCATCCTGCCCCGATCTCACCCCTTTTCATCCATCCCCTTTTCTCCAGTAACCAAAATCTAAATAAAAGAATAATATGCACATACATAGTTCTCAACTATAATTGTTGCAAAGAATGTACCTCAGCTAGTTATCATGTACATCAATGTTGACTTAGAGACCTTGGGATAGATTTGCTAATTTAATTGCTCCAGAATTCTGGCTTTAAATGTGCCAAAAACCTGGTGTAGTGTTGTGGACACTTTTTGCACCTTGTTAGACACTTTTCAAAAGGCCTTGTCAAATCGAAAAATGTACCAGATTTGTTAATCTCATGTCCGTTTTTGGCTTAAAAAATGATCTGAAATATATCACAAAAGAGGTGATGTGAAAAAAAGTAAGTAAGTAATGTGCGGAATTTATCACACAGCGTGCATCAATATGATAAATTAGGTGTATCTTCCAACTGCCTTGTCTAAGTTTAACTATGAGACCACATTAACAAATCTGCTACATTGAGCATCAAGGGAAACAAATAATCAGCAGTTTATTGGTGTTATGAACATCAGAAGTTCTCCTGCTGTATTGACATCCCCTGCCTGCTAGTTTGTTGCTGGTGCCACAGTTGATCCATTAGAGAGTCAGCTGACCACACTGTTGCATCTTAGCCTCAATTGGGAGGAATTCCTTATTGGTTATTCTCTCTTTTAATATTCCTGGCTTGTGTAATGTTTTGATGGTTATATCGTAAGCTATGTGTTTTTAAATTCAGTATTCCTTGTTTGCTTCTAGTATGTTCTTTTTAGCCTAGATTCCTTGTTTGCTTCTAGTGTTTTGTTTCTTGCCCAGCTTTGATTTCTTCAGTATAGTTTGTTCCTGTCGTTTCCTAGTCCAGTCCTTGCCTTGCAGCTTGTTTGCTTTTCTGTTTGTAGCTTAGGACCTTTTTACACTGAACGATTACCGTTCCATAAAATAATTTGATCACGTGAATATGAAAGATAAACAATGCCAGTGATTGAATGATGAATGATAATTCGTTCACTTATCGTTCATTGTATGTAGACATAAAAATCATCATTCAATCATTTGTAAGTCATATATAAAAAGTGGTTGTTCTGTGACCGTCCCATTTATCTGAATGTGGCTTGCTTAAATATATGCACATGTTGCAGAATTGACCCCAATCATATATGAAACTGATTCTCAGGGCTGCTTTATACTGGTGAGGGCAATATCGGGCCGTAATTCATGGCCCGAAATCGCCCTTGCAATCCATGTGAAACCTGTGGATACGAGGCGCTTTCATGTGAAAACAGCCTCGCATCACTGTGGGGAATCTCTTCATCCTTGTGGGGAATCCATTGACCCCTGCCACAGCTATAGGGATTTCCTCGAAGCTTCTGAAGGGATTCCTCATGGGGATGAAGGAATTCCCTGCCACGGCTGTCACAGCCGCAGCAGGGGACCCTAATGTTCTCCCATTGTTTTCAACAGGGCCGGCACTGCGGGCGCCATTGAAAATAATTGGCCATGTTGCAAAAAGTAAGAAGATGCTGCAATTTTTTTTTTCACGCAGCATCGCAGGAGTTAAAACGTCACAAATGAGAATGAAACCATTGAAAATCATTGGTTTTATAATCATGCATTTTCACTCACTCGCATCGTGAGATAATCGCACGATTTTCTCGCTAGTATGAAGGCCCCCTCAATCTCAAGAATTTCTTTAAGAAAATTGCTGTTTTCAAAAGTCTGTATTTTTATAATGAAAAGCATTGTTTGAGAGGCAATGGATATAAAATATGGCAAAGAAAACCTTTTAAAATATCTAATGGTATAATAGTGCACCCTGAGGCACATTTCTACATAGAATTTTGAAATAATAGCTGCAGACACACTTTAAGGGTCAGTATGTGAGCTAGGTACAATATTATGTTAAATGAGCTTTGAAATATTGATAATTTTAACTAGGAAACAATAGTCCTGTCCAAGTCAATGAAACATGTTATTGTGATCGGTAACCTTTTAAATTGCTTGTCATGTGAAATAATGGACTGACTTTTGCACTAATGGGAGGAAATATACCTCCTGCTGCATTCTATGTTACATTACACTTAGTACTATTGTAGCTAAGAATTCTGGATGTCTATTGTAAGATTCAGAAGATCCAATTATTGTGATTGCAAATACAGTGTTTCCCCGATAGTAAGACACCCCCGATTGTAAGACGTATCGGGGGTGTCAGGGGGGTCGGCCAATGTAAGCCGTACCCCGAAAGTAAGACATACCGTAGAAAAAAAAAATCATTACTCACCTCCCCCGGCGTTCTGTCGCGCTCCGGCAGGATGTCGCTCGCTCCTCGTCCCCGGCACAGCATTGCTTTCTGAATGCGGGGGCTTGAAATCCCCGCCTCCAGAAAGCTAATACACACGCCGTCAGCCAGTTACAGAATGGCTGTGATTGGCTGAAGGCGCACGTGGCTTCGGCCAATCACACTATTCAATGACATCATTGAATGGCTGTGATTGGCTGAAGGCGCACGTGGCTTCAGCCAATCACACTATTCAATGACATCATTGAATGGCTGTGATTGGCTGAAGGCGCACGTGGCTTCAGCCAATCACACCCATTCAATGATGTCATTGAATAGTGTGATTGGCTGAAGCCACGTGCGCCTTCAGCCAATCACAGCCATTCAATGCTGTCATTGAATGGCTGTAACTGGCTGACGGCGTGTGTATTAGCTTTCTGGAGGCGGGGATTTCAAGCCCCGCATTCAGAAAGCAATGCTGCGCCGGGGACGAGGAGCGAGCGACATCCTGCCGGAGCGCGACAGAACGCCGGGGGAGGTGAGTAATGATTTTTTTTTATTATAAGACATACCCCGAAAGTAAGACATAGTCTGGCTTTTGGGGATAAAAAGAAAGTAAGACACTGTCTTACTTTCGGGGAAACACGGTAGGTATATTATGAGTGATTGCACACAGCAATTTTTGACTAAGATATAAATGATCCCTTTGTACGTGTCCATTGATATGGTGTGGGTCTTGCCTTGTGGCTGAGGACTGTACAGCAGAAAACGGCACATGATTCTAACGCAAATTCCTAGGGTTTAGCAGTTTTAATGAGCTTCAATTGTGCTGTCATAGCTGTGGAACCGCAACAATTTGTGGTACAATTTACTGTGCAATTCTTAGCCTTGCAGAAAATACCTTACCCTTCTGGAAGATGTCAATAAGCCCTTTATGCAGCATAAAAGATCAGCGATGAGCTCATCATTCAGTTTAACCCTTTCCAATCCACTGTCTGACCTCTGAAGACATTATGATTTAAGGCTGTACAGCTCCGATGTTGGAGGACATCAGTTGGGGTTCTCTTACTGTATGTTCCGAGCCTCTCTGCTGTCGGAGCCTATCCAACGTGTCACCTCATGCAGTACTGGCTTTAGCCAGCAGATAGTGCCGTTGTATAACAGCAGAAAAAGAGTAAGCCCCCTAGTAAAACCAGGATAGAAATTGGATTGGAAAGGGTTAAACAGCTGCTGTTCAGTAGTGAACGGCTGCTGTGTTATGTCACTGGAGAGGGGCGGGGGAGCGAGAGTAGAGAAATCTCCTGGACTGCCTCCCTGCTGGCCACTCCGTGAGCAAGACAGCTCTGCTAGCTCCTGTCTGACAGCACAGGAGCGCGGATACACAGGGACGAGTGTCGGGCATCGTTTGCCCGATATTTGTCCCGTGTAAATGGATCTTAACTCTGACCACAGTATGACAATGGAGAGTCTGTGTTGACAACCGAGTAAAGATACCATCAGACGGGGTGATTATTGCCCAAATTATTGCTTGAAAAAATGATTTTGAGACCAATAGATGGATGTGCCGTGTAGTTTTGAAATATCGAAGTTTGGTAAATATAATCAGTGTATTTATCACCCATAGATGCAACATTTCAGCCCTCACATTGGTGTTCTTTTGAGATGTAAAGATGACCCTGGTGTAAGGGCCTGTGGGTGAATAAATACATAGGTCATTATTTTACCAGACTTGGATGTGCCACATGGTTTTGGAATATTTCAAGGTCTTGGATCGTGGTCATGACACTGGGACTCCTCTAACTAGGCACAGTCCTGCTTTTGGTTGAGATAGATATATAGGATAGATTAGATAGATAGATGCCAAACCCCAGAGACGTACAAATCCTGAGATGGTACAGATTGAGTGTTTCTAGCCTGGTCATTGAATCAGGGCAACATAGACTGACCTACAAGCCCAGGAAAGCAAACTGTGCCAACACTGCAATCAAGGGACCTTGAAGGGTGAGGTCCTCTTCCTGCAGCAATGCCTCCAGCTTCATATAGTAGTAAGAGAAATTATACATCCTGCTGGATGAAGAAAACAGCAAGCATTGGCCATACAGTAGAAACACAGCACAGTGTGTTAATGTATGCCACAGACTGAGATGAACATGACATACCATCAACTTCTATAGCAACTATCCTCAATTTGTTCCTATCCCTCATTTGTTTAAGGTACCTTTACATGCACCGAGTGATTACAGGTGACTGTTGGCCCCTGTGCATATGGCTCCTGACAGGGCACTGAGTGAGAAGTCATTCATTTTCAGCTCACTGCAATTGCAGGACTACTGAGTAGCTTCTCGTTCAGTGTAAACAGGAGTCGCAGTTGGCCAGAGGTGATCTCCAGCCCGCTCCACCTCCATTCTTTGATAGACTATTGCTCCTGTGTAAAAGCATAGGAGTGATAGTCGCTGGGACGGCTTGTGCACCTGACAGTCATCCTGAGTAAATGTACCTTTATTTCCCACTTGCTTTGACAATGCTAATGTTTATTTGGACCTGCCAATAAAACTTTTTTTTGGCATTTAAATATGAATTAGATTGATCTAGTGTAAATATTAGTTTGACATTCTCTTTTTAATGATGCGCCTTAGATACTAGAAAAAGTGTGAAATCCAGCAATGAGCAATAAAACAGAATACTTTATTTTCACATATTAAAATGACAATCAGCAGAATACAACTCACCTGTTCTTATATGACTTATATGACATAATTTAAGATACTATGTGTTTTTAATATTTTACAGGGTAAGAAACAGGATATTCCACGTGAAGAACAAGGTCCAACGATAAAAAATTTGGATTTCTGGCCAAACCTTATTACTTTAATGGTCACTATCATTGATGAGGACAAGACATCATATACGCCAACTTTAAACCAGTAAGTACTCCTATTTTATGAGGAATGTTAAAAAAGGATTTTTGGGGCTTTAATGTTGACAGCCTTTCTTTAGGATAGGGTAGCAATATTAGATTGGTGGAGGCCCAACTCTCCCCCTCACCCTTCCCGGATTGAAGAAGTCGTGGCACTTGCTCAGGAGAGCAATGCAGCCTCTTAAGGGCTAATGCCCACGGACGGATTTATGCCGTGTTCCCCACAGTGTAAATCCATGGCGGAATAACGCAGCTATTAGGTTCTATTGAACCTAATAGCTCAGTCCTCACATGCGGGATTCTGACGCGGATTAACACTGCAGGGAAAAAAATCATGGTATATTCTATTTTACTGCATTTTTCCGCGGCGAGAGGTCATCATTAATATAGTATTAATGGAAATCACGGAAAAACGCCGTTTTTACGCGATCTCCAGTGGGGACTTTTTTGTTTATCCCCGTGGGATTCCCACGGCATAAATCCGTGGGCAGGAGCCCTAATTGTTTACCAGGTACAGCTACATACATTTGGTATCGGTTATGCCTGGTATTGCAATTCAGTTCCATTCACTTTAATGGGACTAAGCTGCAGTACCAAGCACAACTGCCACAGAATGTACAGAGCTGTGACCAGCAAACAATGAAGAGGTTGCAGTGCTCACCATGACCCCATTTTTCAATCAACTAATCACAGAGGTACTAAGAGTCAGACCTCCACCAAGCTGATATTGACAGCCCATCCTAAGGATAGGCCATCAATATCAGAACTATTAGAAACCTCTGACTATTGTTATACAGGGTTATTTTTCCTTTTTCTATTTTATTGCTGCTTTTTCTTTGTCATCATGGAAGAAGTCAGCAGCATAAATCTGTGTGAAGCTCGTCTATCAATGGCAATGCTATATGTTGAAAAGCTCTTTAAATCCACCTACAGATGTCTCTTGTGTTAGACTTGTGCTCATTTCTCCAGGCAATATCACTGTGGTGTCTAGCTGCATGAGATGAGGTTACTTCTCCACTTTGATGGTGTCATATATTGTAATAGGGAAGGTAGGATGCGCTAATAGTGACTATTGATTTATAATGTGCAGCTAGCTTCTATTATGGTTTATAGTACACAGTGGCCTCAGATGAGCAGACAAGGGTGTTCAGCCTTGCAAAATAAGATGGATGTTCTCTTCATACATGGGCTAAAGTACTGACTTTGATTATATCAAGGTACTTCTCATTATCTTTGTTTGTGTTTAGAAGAGACATGTCACCTTACATATCCTCAGTGCTGGCTTTCTATAAATTGCAAAGAATGTAAAGGATAATGTTATATGTCCTGAATGGATTAGACCGATTTGTGCTTTGTTTGTCTCCTAAACCCGACGGTCTGTAAGGTTACCAATACTAATTTTAAAATTCTTTTAATATTATTTTTTGGCCAAAATGTTCAAATTTGGAAGTTCTTTTGCATAACATTACAGACTGTCCTCAGCCTGTAGTAAACTGATGTTTTAGCCTTCTTCAGTTAAATATTGTGGTGTGTTATGAAGGCTTCCAATAATCTGGTTTCATGGTATAAGATTAAGGAAAGCAACGTTTATTTAGAATAAAGTTACAAAGAAACGATAAGTAAGAGATGAAGATTGCGAGCCAGCAAGGAGACCCCCCACGCACAAGGAGCAAGAATCTAATGAGCCCCCACCATGGAGGGTATTTAAAGGGGTTGTACCAAGTTATAAAGTTATTCCCTATACTGTGGATAGGGGATAACATTATGATTGGTGGGGGTCCAACCGCTGGGACACCCTCAGATCCTGAGAACGAGGCCCAGTCAGTTCCCAAGTGAATGGAGGTCAAGCAGGCACGCCCCACTTAATTAATTTCAATGACAGCGCTGGAGATTGCATAGTTCAAGCATATTGGCAATCTCTAGTGCTGTCATTAAAAAAATGATGTGGCAGTGTGTCTGAATGACCTCCGCTCCATTCACTTGAGGGCCAACCAGACCTCCAATCTCAGAATCAGTGGAGGTCCCAGCAGTCGGACCTCCACCGATCATACAGTTAAAGCCTGTCTACAGGATAACGAATAACTTTATGACTTGACACAGCAACCCCTTTAAAAGTATTTTCAGGCTCTTAGCCATAAGAAATTTCAATGCATAAACATTAAGAAGTAGAAAAAATACATAACATTTATACAAGAATGCGTCAAAGCTCATTACATTTAAGCAATCGGTTATTGCAAAGCCATATTGATTATTGGCATATTTATCTTATCAGCTGTAAATTTGATTTCCTATCTAACAAATTGCTTTTGATTTTAGTGTAGGGGCTCGCAAAAAATGTTGCAAGCAGGTTGCAAGCAGGTTGCAAGCTTGTGTAGTTTGGCTAGGATATCAATTAACACTCCATGTTTATAGTTTTTGCAGATTTCAGCCTGACTGTGATTTTTGGGGGTAATGGGGTTTCAGTAGTTGTGGGGTGTACTCACAGTGGTGAGGTGCTGTGTACAAAAAAAAAGTGATCGTACTGACCACCTAATACCTGCATATGCTGATGCGAGTAACAATAGTCACCACTGTGCAGCCAAGTTAGTACAATTATAGTAATATTTGAACGGCAGTTAGAAAAAGGCTCACAAGATATAATCAAAAACATAATCTTATAGAGGTGCTGGGCAGCCTACCTGATCTAATAGTCTGGATGTGACCAACAGGCTGTTAGCCAGCATGGAGTACTACACGTAACCTTGTGTGTGCACTTAAAATGCTAAACACCCGGTACCCTCTTAGACACATTTTTATTAAAATCACTGTTGTATGTTTTAGTGCAAAAAGTTATTTTTATTCTAGCACACATTAAACGTCAATCTGGAGTCATCTTGGCGGTACCAAAAGTCTTTTGAGTCACAGAAACACTCCTTTATGTACACCCAGTCCTGTTTAATGGACTTTGCTCTACTCCGTCCCTCTCTAACAGGGCAATAGAGCCACAAAGTTCCACAAGATTTTAGCGCTGCTAGAACTTAAATCAGAAGCCAAGGGAGCTGTTAGTCAAATCAGAGTGTGGAGAGAGGGAGTCCTTAATTAAAAGTAAATTTCTGCTAAAACACATATCAGCCAATTTAACAAAAACATGTCCAAGGGTGCGTTCACATGTTGCTGACTGGCTGCGGATTTTGGCACGGATTTTGAAAGGATGAAATCTGCTGCAGATCTGCATCAGAATCTGCAACAAAATCTTCCACAAATTAGCTACGTGTGAGCACGTTATCAAGTTCTACAGCTTCATCCTGGGGTTTTATAATGAAAATAAATTGTGACAGGTTACCTCCTTATCCATCCTCTTTGTCATCTATTGCCTCATCTCACTACTCCTGTTAGACTAAAAACTCCTAAACATATAATTTCCTCTACCCTTCCACCTCTCATCTACCTCTGTTTGACCAGATATAGTTTGGCTTTCAACTGTATCATTCTATGGAAACCACCGTAAGCAAAGTCACAAAGGATCTGCTAACTGACAAAGTGTCAAAGCATTACTCTGTATACAAGCAAAAGGCGGGTACCACTCAAAATACTATAAATGTCAAGTGCACAATGGAAAACACACCAAGGATATAGGAGCAAAGGAATGAAGCGTGTGGAAACACAACAGTGCACTCATTGTAAATATAATCTATCAAAGAGGATGTATAATCCAAAAAATATATTTTAGAGAGGTGTACAAGCAATTACAGACATCTAAAAACTGTTAAAAAGGTGTCAAGACAACATCCAATAACCAAAGAGAATTACTACCATAGTAGAAAGTATTCCTTCTACATTCCGCCATATAGTAAAAACTAGTAATTATTAGGAAATTATAGTACCAGTGTTTCTTGTGGCGCAATGCGCCACACAGCTGTGCTACATGGTATATGCATTATGATCCCCACACATCACTGCACAATGGTTCCTCCCACAGCAGTGACATCACCATAGGTCCTTCAGCCAAATGGATCTCTTTTACCAAACTGCAGAATGGCTCCTCCCCCAGCAGTGACATTACCGCAGGTTCTTAAGCCCACAGATCTCTGTGGTGGTGGTGGTGGGTCAGTGTCTTCTGTCAGGACCGCTGAGTTGTGTTTGAGATAATAACAGCTTAGTTGTATTCTCATTTTGTTATTTTTGCCTTCCCTTTTCAAGAGCTCTAACTTTGTTGTTCTTCTGTCAGTCAGGCTTTGTGTTTTACATATGTTGTAGGACCTTTGATGATGTCACCAGGGGGTGAAGCATGAGAAGCACTCACATACTAACTGACAAGTGGTCGTTAGTAGTTTGATAACTATGTGGACTCACCAATTATATAAACAGATGTGGAAAAACGGATAAAAACTGCCAAGATCAATAAACAGAAAGGTGCTGGTAGAAGATGAGAAACCTAGCCTGTATGGACAACTAGCCTGTCAGTAACACACATAGTCACTATGCCCCATAGAAAAAGGCAGAGTGTATAGCCAACTATGAAAAATTCCACATTGAGCAAAAAAGTAAAGGAGTCCAAGATAGAAGAGTGAGGAATGCCTAACCTATATTGCCACAGGCAAGTGGCTTGCTCATTGGTTACCAAACAGATACTGTACACACATATTTATACAGAAATGTAAATTAGCAAGGGGACAAACCTGGAGCATGTCAATTCCTGAACAGCATGGAAGATGATGACTATATCCATATCTGAATACAATGCATGCACATATCATGTACATAATTACATACCGAAAAGCACGTGTGCCAAATAAAGCAAATATGACACTTTACTGAATACAAGCACATGTGCTCCATATAACAAGCAGCGATACATGAAGATAAATGAAAGAGTAAACTCATCAAGATTGAAGGTACTAGTAGTACAATGAATAATCACATTATGGCCACACGAGCGTGTCAAGTTCTGCATGCCGGATCCCACAGCGGAATCCGACCCTGTGCCCAGCCGGTGACTCTACGTACCTGTCCGGATTATTCTTTATTCTGTACTGCGGATGTGCCTGCCGGGTCACATGCGCAGTACAGATTATGCCGTGAATTCAATGGAAGCCATCCAGCATGCTGCGATTTTTTTCCCCCCACGACAATCGCAATTGATTTCCGCTCATGGGCAGCAAAAATGCTTTTCCAACAACCATGTATAACAAACGGGAGAAGTTACAAAACACGCCAACACAGTACACATTAAAGTGCTCCCCAAGCCCAATAAAGACCTACAATTACCAGGATCATACAGGCCCATTTCACTCACAAATCAAGACCTGAAAATACTTGCAAAAATATTAGCAGAACAGTTAAGCTCGCTTGTGCCCATACTAGTGAGACACGCACAAGTAGGGTTCATAAAAAAATCACGCAATAGCAAATCTTAGAAAGGTCCTCGCGGTTTTAGACACACTAAGGCATCAGACACATCAGCACTGAATCCAGTACTAATATCCCTAGACGACGAAAAGGCAATTGACAATGTACAATGGGGTTGGCTTGGTTTGGTCCTGGATAAAATAGCATTACGGGGTCCTTTCCGTATTTACATTAACAGCATCTATAGCAAGCCAACAGCAAGAATCCATACCTCAAGATTCTAATTGGACCCATTTCCACTGTATAGAGGTACCAGGCAGGGTTGTCCACTGTCTTCCCTATTGTTTGATCTAGCGTTGGAACCCCTAATACGTCATCTGGAAGACTCCCTTGTATTCCAGGGAATAAAAATCGGAAAACAAGAAATCAAGCCCACTCTCTTTGCAGATGACAGTCTCATATTTATGGCAGATCCTAAAGCACATTTGAAGAGCGTAAAAGCGGACATAACTGAATTTGGGCCTTTTTTTAAGTTTACCGAATTAATCCAACAAAAACTGAAATACTAGAAATAGGTGCATCTAGCCCTAGGTCTTTTTAGATTCCCCTGGGATGGGGAGAAAGTATAGTAAAACTACATATCACATACCTAGGGATAAAAATAGGTAAAGATCCCACTTCACCATACACCCTAAATTATATGCCATTGATTGATAAGATAGTTTCAGAATTAAGGTCAAATCTTCCTCTCTCAATGCTGGGAAGATGCCAGCTTACCAGTATGATGAGCTTTTCCAAACTACTGTACCCTATGCAAACAATACCAATACTAATTAAGCACGCAGATGTATCGCAATTTAACTCAGCCTTTACAAAGTTTATTTGGGCAGGAAAGCATCCGAGGATATCTTTGCAGAAGTTAATGCTGAACAGGAGTGAGGGAGGGTTGAATTTCCCTAATTTCGAAAGCTACAATATAGCATGCCTAACAAGGCACATAGTAGATTGGATGAGAGGCACAGATATATATTCCAACAGACTCATTGAATCCACCCTAGCCGCTCCTTGGAACCTTATAGCATGTTTGCATACACATTTCTCCGACCTTCCACCAGCAATTAAAGGATCCATAGTACTAACAGACATGATAGTGACATGGAAGGAAGCAAGGAAACTCTTTGGACTTCCCTACTTGTTGTCCCACGTCTATGCCATTGATAGACCACCCAGAATTCGCCAGAGGTCATGATCATAGAGTCTTTAAAGAGTGGCAAGAAAAAGGTTTAGTGGTAGCCCCGCACTTCATGCATGAGAGAGAAAGCAGATGGCTTAATCCATCTGAGCTCAAGACCAAGTATAACATACCAGAGACACAACTCCTGCAGATTGCGCAGGTACTTCAGTTTTGCAAGACTAGGCTTAGAGATCTCAGTAGAGAGGCGGCCAAAACAGACTTTGATTCCCTAATCGCACAGCCAATAGGAAGATCCTCATTATATACGTTACAAAGTGCAATTTAAAAAAATCCTAAAACTCTAAAAACAGTATATTTTCCAGATAGGAAAAAAAATCCCACAAGATACAGATATGGGAGAAAAGATCCTGAAGGGTTGGTCAAAAATCAGAAAGATAGTCACTCCCTTTCAATATACAACCTGGTATCTAATAGAGGAAGCGAGGGACTCTCTGGGAAGACTAAAAATCGACAGAGGGCAGGATAACGAGACAGACCGGAATATGAGGCTTAGGATAGGGTTAGGACGGGAGGAGGAGAGGAGAGGAAAACGAAAAACCTTAAAAGTACTCCATCCTGGTTATTTCCCTTTTAACATTGTATTGTGTTTTTCTTTCTTTTTTTTGTCAAATTTGAAATAAATGGATTTATATGAAGATAATAGAAGGATTGAAAGTGACGAGTAAACCATAAAAAGTAAATAGTACAAATGACCAATATGTTTATTTTTTCCCAAGGTGACAATGTAAATGCAAAGTTTTTGAAAAACATTGTTGTATTGTTCCAAGATGTACCTTATTTCTGTTTTTTTTTTTTTTAAATTGTAATGGAAAAACACATTTTTTCATAGCATGCAAAGGTATTTGCTGCGGAATCTGGAGGTGGACACTCGCTCCAGATCCCGCTATGCATTTCTGTGCAGGCAATCTAAGTGTGATGAGCAAATAATATCGCTACACAAATTTAGGCCACTCAAACGCAGCCTGTTTTTTACAGCGTCTAGCGCAGCGTTTGAAACGCAGTGCTAAACACTGTAAAATGCCTCTATTGATTTCAATGGGGATTTTCATACGATCATTTGAGCACGCAGTTTCTAACGCCATGATTTTCAAACACTGTCTGCTCAATTTTAGTGTGTTTCAGTGATTTTGTGTTTTAGGTCGGGATGACCTGATCCGATTTTGTAAAAACGGCTAGATTTTATCACCGGGCTGATCACAACGAGCAACATAAGCTGGAACCCCTTCCCAGTAAGGTCATAAATTTACGGCTTGTGGCAGGGAGGCATTAAGGGATTAAAAATAACAGCTGAAAATTATCCTGCATAGTGAAATACTTAAGTAAAAAAAATACACGAAGCCAGAATTGCACTTTTTTGATCACCCTGTAACCAAAAAAAAGTTTTATCAAACTTTATCAAAGAGTAGTCTACATTACAAAATGGTTCCAATAGGAACTACACATCGTTTCACAAAAAACAAGTCCTCGCACAACCCTGCTGACAGAGAAATTAAAAATGTTAGAGTGCTTAGAAAATGGTGACAGACAGTACAGTTTATTAAAGATATTTTATTTTACAAAGTAGTACAACAAAAAAAACTGTATTAATTTGGTATTGCCGTAATCGTACTGACACACCAAATAAAGCTGGCACTTAGCTGCAGTGTGTGGTGCCGTAAAAACAACTCCTAAAAAATGGTGCAGTTGCATTTTTTTCCATTTCACCTCACCTGAGTTATTCTGTATATTAAATGTTACGATTAAAAAATGTCCTGTTAAAAATAAGCCCTCATGTTGATGGAACAATACAAAAGTTACGATTTTTTTTAAAGTGGGGAGGAGAAAACAAAAATAAAAAATGGCCCTGTCCTGAAGAGGCTACTGGTATCACACTTTCCCCAGTGCCACAAGCTTGCTGTCTCTTTGATTCCAATCCACCCTGTCTCAAATCATTCATAAAATGCCTTACCCCCTTTTCCCATTTCAAACTCCAAGACATCTTTTGCTTGCGATCTTTCTTTAACCTTCAACCTGTAACATCCTTCTCTTTGGCCTCCCCTCTAAGGCTCTTCCACCTCTTTAATCCATCCTCAGTTTTACTGCTCCATCAATCCATTTTGCCCCTCATTACTCCTTAGTCTTTTCTTCACACTGCAAATCCTTTTACTGGCACCCCATTGCCCAGAAAATTTAGTTCAAACTGTTAAATAAGACATATATGGCTGTCCACAACCTGCCCCTCCATGCATCTCTGAGTACCTCCCCACAGTCTCTGATAAACTCCGGTGCTCATAGGGCTGCCTCCTCTGCTTTTTTTGTCTGCTTCTCACAAGATATCTCAAAGGTTGTGTGACCCCCTTATTCTGGAACTCGGTACTCCCAATCATCAGATTCTTCCCTTACTTCAAAAGCAACTTGAAAACTCAGTTCTTCAAAAAGACCTACAATAAGCCCTATTGACACCTTACTAGCTTATGAACAGTTTCTACCCTCACCTGTTGTCACTTTTACCCTCTCCTTGTATATTGTAAGTCCTCATGGGCAGGATCCTGTCTGTCTGTGTTAGTTTTTTACTTATTTAACACGTTTCTAGTGCTTCTTTTATCTTATATAATGTACTTAAACCCCCTTCTTCTTATGTAGAGTGCCCTGGAATTAATAGTGCTTCTGTAAAACAATAAAAAGCTGATTATAAAGGATACATAGACAATCAATAGGCAGCAAATATTAGGACTCATTTATATCACATTAGGGGTTTCCGGTTTCTTGTTCCATTTAGGGAGCCGAGGAACAGAACTGTCATGACGGAACTGAATAACGCTGAACAGACTAAAATGGGGTCCATTTAGTTTTTGGCCAGCTGTCATTTTGCCAGCTTTGCCAGGACAAAATAACGTTGCATGATACACTACTTTGTCCTGTTTTTGAACGGATACTGTGACGTCGATATAAATGAGTCCTAACTCACCAGTTCACCCTCCATACAAGTAATGCTTCAGTTCCGTGGGGTGATGAGAACATGCTAGAGAAAGCTTATTGCAGGCAATCAGCTCTCGGTAGGGGGACCTATTGTGCGGTTCGGGGCAGCAGAAACTGGAGAACTCCTTTTAAGCCTTTTCTTGGTTAAGTGGTGGGCACAGACAAAGCTATTACAAGGGCAAGACCTTCTTGAAGCTCTGCCACATTTTATCTACACAAACGCAAATGGCTCTTTGTACTATTATGAGTCAAAGTTTACATTCAGAACACATACTGTGATTTTATAAGCCTCGGTACTAATATCAGCATTTCTAGCCATGCCATTTATTAACTATGCTGAAAATTACAGGTTAGTTTGCTGGCAATCATCTGAACTCTAAATCAGTATGCTTACTGCTTGTAAGGTATTTTAAATAATCTAGCACCTCTTCTGCTTTAGAATAAGAGAGTAAATAGAGAAAAGATAAAAGAAGGATGTCAGATTTCCAGACATTGTCATTCTTCATCCTAATGAGTGCTAAAAGTTGGAAATGTGTGACTTGCTCTCTCTCCCTGCTGGAAGCTCTTGTGCTTCTTGAAGCTGCATTCAGCAATCATGTCTGTTTGCAAACTCAGGTAATCATTAGTGTGTGATTGCAACACCACACTATTGTGCTCTGCTGTGATAGTATTCGGTAATCTTTCCTCCATTTGTTATAAGTGCCAACCTGCTGGCTCTTTGGCTCAATAGCGATTGTGGAATTAATCTTGCTCTAGGTGCTTTGCATGAAGAGGTTTGACTTGGAGGAATTGTCAAGCTTGAGTACTCAGCACTGATTTTCACAAAGCATTAAAACTATTATCTAACATATTTAAAGGGCTATTCCCACCTTAGATAGTTATGGTATATCTGCAGAATATGTGGGGCCCCGTATGTGTCTATCTGGGACCTGTACTTATCTGCTGGATAGGCCACTGTTTACTTATAAATTTAGCTTTACAGGAACAGATCAATGTTTAGGATGAGGATGTGCCGTCCTTGTCTTTTTCTACATTTGCAGAAGAATGAATTGAGAGCCGTCTGTAAATGTGCATAGCTCTATCCATTCACTTCTATAAGAGCTATGAAACAGCCAGGAAAGTGTTCTTGAGATGTGTGCGAGTCCCAGAGTTGGGATCTTGTGGATATGCCATAAAAAGATAAGAATACTCCTTCAGCCAGTGTGGAGCTCTTTACTTACCATGAATAGTTCGGAAGATTAAAAAATAAAACAAGAATAAAGCTTAATACAGTACAATAGCACATTCATCAATTTAGTAATTTCTTATCCAGTTGCATAATTTGTAGTAATTTAGCTCTAAAGAACATTTCACTCCAAAGATAAAAAAAAAGTACTCTTAAAGGTGCTGTATTACCTAGATTTTTTATTTATTTAATAAGATACTGAAACGTAATCTTTTTTTCCAATCAATTTTGATTTTCTATTTAGGTCTCCTGCGCACGACAGGGTCGAATCCGGTATGAGGGATCCCGCAGCGGGATCGGACCCTGTGCCCAGCTGGTGCCCCGCTTACCTATTCAGATTCTTCTTTATCTGTATTGCCGAAGTCATGGCCGTCGCACATGCGCAGTACAGATCATGCCGCGCCATTATTAGGCGATTACGCGGATCAAGCAGCCTTTCCGCAATATGAGTGTGGAAGGGGCGGCGAACAGACGGCTTCCATTGACTTTAATGGAAGCCGTCCAGGTGGAAACCACAAATAAATGAAGCATGCTGCGATAATGCAACTGCTACAGGGCCCTTGGAGAAAGCCGTCCTCAGTTTTGATATTTTTCTACTGGATAGCAGGACCATATGCAGGACCTTCCTCCAAATAGGAACTACATTGTTAGCAAACAAGAAAGTGGAGAATTTGCTCAAAGGTCGTTTTAAAGGGCATGAAACAAGAATCAAACACCAGGCCCTACTCTCCTGGGTAACAAACCTGGGCACCATATTGGAGGGCCCATTTAGGCTTTAGCTATGCGGCCCCATCACTTCAATGTATACCACTGCCTCTATCCCTCCTAAACTGTTTCCTTACTCTGAAAAATTGCTAAAATGCACATTGGTAGTCCAGATGGACTGTTAGCTCACTGAAGAATCAGTTTACATGCTGCCAGTAGAAGTTTATGCAGAGGAGAAGGGAGGAGCTTCATAGAGACACACAGCCAAACATGCTGCCCATAGAGGTCTATGTAGGGGGAATGAGGAAGAGGAACTGTGTGAGAGACACACAGGGAGGCTGATGCAGCTGATAACGTTTTCTAATTCCTATACTTTATTCACATCAGTACTATTCAGTACTTCATAATGTTCTATATGGCACTGCTGCATCTGTGTCTGAATGGGAATAGAGAGTTGGGGAGCAAGAACTCATCCTCTTTCGTTGTGTATGGCTACTTTTACCAAGGAGATCAGAGACTGAGAATTAGGGATACAGCCTTCAGAGGGGAAGACTTCTAAAAATGCAGGATACAAGTCATATAGTAGCTAGAAATAATGTTCTTCCTCATATACACACACAATAGCATCTGACAGCTCACCTAAAATGACGAGTACATTTTTTTACTGGTCCCTTAACGTAACGTATCCCAAAACCTTTGTGCACAGGAACGCAGTCAAAGTGCAGGAAAAGGCCTTCCTCAAACTGATTCTGCAACGTTGAAGGTATAAAATGTCTTTGTATGCCGTTTTTGTTTGCCATAGCATTAATATTTCCCTTTGCTGTAAATAAAGCCCCTAGCCCAAACCCTCATGAGCAGTCCGTGCTATTATCTCTCCTCCACTAAATTCTATGGTAAGCACTATGCATGCCAGACCTAGATTAGTATATCAGGCAGCTAGATAGTGAAACATAATTCATCATCCCGGAGAAAACATTTCCTCTTCTGAAAACTCCAGTGGTGGCAGGCCTGACATAACTTCAGCTGCTTGCCATTGTGCATGGTGATTTTAGGCTTATGTGCTGCTACTCAAAAATTGAAACCCATTTTATAAAGCTCTCGATGCATAGTTTTTGTGTTGATGTCACTTAAAGGGTCAGTTTGGAAAATTGCATTGAGCAGAGGCATACATTCATTTTTGTTCTGCATCTGGGCCCTGATCCTCCAGCTGTGACACATCTCTGCATACTCTCTTCATCTACTACTACCCCCAATGAAACTCTCAGTACTCCCACAAAGTTTTGGTGTCCCCTCTGTGGCTGCACACAATCCAGGTGTCCTCTCTGTGGCCCCACAATGCCCTAGTGGCCCCTAAAGCTTTTGGTTCCTTCTCTGTGCCCCGCCTTCAGCCGACTGCACACGACCAGGTCGCATTCCACAAGTGGGAGCCCGAAGCGGAATCCAGCCCTGACCGCGGCTGCTGTTCGCATGTACCTGACTCTTTTCTCCATTATCTGTATTGTGCATGGTCTGGACATATGCAGTACATTTCTTTTTTTCATCGCCTGGCGGTGACGCTGGTATCCGCGACCTATCTGCAATGCTTGAAAGTGCTGGAGAATATGTTGGCACTATACAAATAACATATTTATTTTTTAACACCTGTTTTTTTATTTTGCATGGTCTACCACTTTATGAGTAATAACAGCTCATTCAGCTCAAACACATCCATTTCACATTAAAGGGGTTGTCCCATGATAGCAAGTGGGGTTAAACACTTCTGTATGGCCATATTAATGCACTTTGTAATATACATCGTGCATTAAATATTGGCCATACAGAAGTTATACACTTACCCCTCCGGTGCTGGCGTCCCCGTCTCCATGGCGCCGACCGAAGCCTTCTTCTGCCGGGATTAGACGCGCTTGCGCTGTCTGCCCTCTTCTGTCCGGCATGCGCAGAAGACCTCTGCAGAGCGAACACTCCGGAGCCGGACAGAAGAGGGCAGACAGCGCAAGCACGTCTAATCCAGGGAGAAAGCAGCTTTAGTCGGCGCCATGGAGACGGGGACGCCAGCACCGGAGGGGTAAGTGTATGGCCAATATTTAATGCACGATGTATATTACAAAGTGCATTAATATGGCCATACAGAAGTCCTTAACACCACTTGCTATCACGGGACAACCCCTTTAAAGGTATACATAGATCGCAGCAGAGATGCTACATTTAAAGTCACTGAACTTTTCAGTAAGAGTTGTACCAATAATGTTTGTCTATGGAGATTGCATGATTGTGTGCTTGGTTTTATGTACTTGTTTGCACTCGGTGGAGCTAGATACTTTTGACCATGTTACATGCACTGCTAATTACTTGCAGCGTGCCCACACATGCTGCGGATCTCTGCTGCAAACAGATGCAGATTTTCATGGATTGCTGGGAATACCTGGACTACTTGGCATTGTTTCAGTTGTCCAGCCAACAATCAGTATAAATCTGCAGCTTGTACAGGCATCCTTAGGCTCCTCTAGTTGGCATAGTTCTTGTAGTTGCTACTGTCTTTCCTAATGCCTGCCATATGTATTTAGGATATCCCAAGGGGGCTTGAAAATTAACAACCATTGGGTGTGATTGAGCCCTGCAAATGTCTTTTGTAGCTTCCAAAAAATGTTTCTGTAGCTGTAATATAGCTGGCTCAAAGAACAATGTTGGAGAGAGTTTGTTAAGATGACAATGCTAAAACTATCGAGGCAAATTCTTTGACTGCCTCCTCTATATACAGTAGAGCAGTACTACAACAATGACTGGACAATGTGAAACAACAAATTTAAGAAGTAAGCCAGTGATTTTGCTTTTTTCCCATTCACTGGATGGTTTATAACAAATAGATTGGTCAGGATGTGAGCACTGGGATCCTCGCCAATCCAGAGAACAGAGGGGTTCTGTTTACCCCACTCACAATCACTTCTGCATCTCAGCTCTGACTGGAGTGAAGTCACTTTGAATGGAGAGCTAGCTGAACATGTGTGCAGCCGATTTATTCATTTCAATGGGTCTGACAGTAAGAGCCAAGCATAGTGCTGGAATATTTCCATCAACCCCCCCTGAAATCATTAGAGTGGCACCACGCGTGTGTGTGGCCAGCTCTCAATTCACTCTGCTCCGTGCAGCGATACTGCTGTGATTGCCAGTGGGGCAAACGGGAACACACCACCCCCCATTTTCAGAATCAATTGGACTCCCAATGAAATATCAGTTTTCAGCCGTACAGTTGGTAGGTGAAAATAGAAAGACCACATCACCAGAATGCCCTTTTAAATATGAAACCAGTCCCTCCAGTGATTTAGTATGCATTGCTTGATCTGTAACCAGACAGATACAATTGATTTTAGCCGTTTCCCCTGGATATGCTGCAATTTGGGTTATGATAGAACAGGTAGCAATAAGGACTGCACTATATAAAGTTAGTGTGCTTTGTCTATGCTTATAAATACAGAATAAAGCCATTGCATCCCGAGACATCATCCCCTTGAGGATGTTTTACTGCGCACTGGAAGATGTTTCATGGCATGGAACAGCTTAGCAAATAGATCTCATTATCCTTTATGCTGTAAGCTATTTTTGTTTTTTATTGCTACAATGTATCACCTGCCATTTGTAGTCATAAATAAATATTTTCTGGTCATTTGAAATATAATGGTTAGAATACTGATAACAAGAGCACTATGGGTAAAATCATCTTGTACAGTGAAATATAACAGATGTTGGATTATTGAGTACAACACACTCAATTAAATCACTAAGATTCCCCTAGGTCAGTATAATGTATGTTATATTCTTCTAAGCTCGTATAGATAAAGAAAATTGAATATCCATACAGTAGAGAGGAACCAAATGAATCATTGCCTGCTATTCTTAAATATTCTGTGTACACGTGTACAAAAATACAAACAGGAGATAGAAAGTCCTTAAGTTGGGCAGTCTGCTTTTAGCATGCATTCTTTGTAAGTCACAGGGTGAATCATGACGATCAACTTCATGGCCACCAAAGAGATTTAAATTATTGTCAAATCAGTAATAGGAAATGTATTAAATTATATTTATTACAACACATTGCCATGTACTTTAATGAAAATACATAGCAGAAGTATCACCAGTGATGGCAAAGATTTAAATATGGTTTCCAGTAAAATGATTATAGCCAAAAACAATACAGTCCCATTACTGGATTTACTGTAGGATGAATTTTGCATATCCTGTTTTTTAAATTTCCTGTTGATGTTATAAAGCCGTCCTCAAGAAAGTCAAAGAAAGTCAATGCTGAGAACAGTACTAGGGATGAGCGAGTATACTCGCTAAGGCACTACTTCTTGTCATTGTTCCTCGTGGTTCCAGTTCCTAGCTGTGCTTCTTTGGCCCAATGTTCACTTGCATGAACGGATTCCACTTCTGAATCCCACAGTGGAATCCGTGTATGCCTGCGAACATGTAGAGGTAAAGACATTTTCTAACCTATCCGGCTCCAGCGTGGATTTCTTCCATCGGGGCCAGATCTCCTTTTTTCAGCACTGCAAATGTGCTCCGTCTTTTTTCGAATCTCCTGCTTTCCTGTGGATCTGCGGCCTGTCCAGAGTGACAGCTGCGGGCAGTCCATGGATTGAACAGCTTCCATTGACTTCAATGAAAGCCGTCTGGGCGGGATCTGCAGTAAAATGGAGCATGCTGTGATTTCTTCCTGTGTATGCGATCCACACGCCTGGAAAGAAAAAAATCAAATCCACATGCTTTTTACTGTCCTGCAAATGCTAATGCATCTCTATGGGCAGCTTGATTTGCAGATCTCCCGCGTGTGTACTGCAAATCACCCCCCCCCCCTCCCCGTGGACATTGGGGCTTACCTCCATGTTAATGGTTGCCATTCCTATTCTGTTCCTGATCTTTTTATTACTGGCTTTATGCTTCACTTCTGCTCTGTCCTCTGATCATCTACCAGTCTCTCCTATGGCCATATTCCTGTCCTGCAACCTCCTTCATGCTCCACGATACTGTTCCACATTCCAGTCTTGTGACCATGATTATGTTCCTCTCTCCATGTATTGTTCCTGTCCTTTTATCGCTGCTGCATCTGGCTGCCACCTGGAGATCATCCTCTAGCAAATACCATACCTCTTTTGGGTGTTGAGAGTGAAAAACAGGGAATTCTTTAGATTCTGCACCCCATCTAGTGAGCACCAAACCAGTTGTAGCCTATAGAATTCCCTTTCCAAATCACAAGAAATGTACAGTATATTTCACATAGAAATTGAACCTAATTTCTTGCTTTGAATACTGTTTCTAATGTCAGAGATAGAGTAACTTTACACTCCAACTAATTATTTCTGAACGGGGGTTTTACTCTTGGTGCTTTCTATAGAAATGATCATTCATGAAGAACAGCAACTGTTCAGTATATTTATGAAAAAATGATTGTCATCATGAATCTATATAATTCTTGGTCACACATGCTTCATATGCAACATATTCTTATCTAGTTAGGAAATTAAACAGCAACCCTATCACTTCAGGCTTATCAACTGAAATTTTGCTAGACCTCCTACTTGTCATTGTACATTTACCCATATTCTAGAACTAAACGCTGGGTGGCAGTTGTTTGGACTACAGATATGTATGTATGGTAAATACATTTATACAATTGATTTGCTATCACTTTGGATTCGTTGGGTTTATATTAGCATTTTTAACATGTAAACCTGTTTTGGAACATAAACAAACATAAAAAAATACAGAGACTATAGTTGAAACATAAGAAAAAAGCGAAAAATGCCTAGGTTGATATAATCAGAAGTAGAATAGGAAAACTCAGGCATGGGAACACTAACCTGATGTGGTTGTGCTCAATCAGGCACAATGCTGGTGTGCGCCTTTGGTAATATATTCCATGTGATAATCAGTTGCTGCATGGATTCGGAGATGCACTGCCAGTTCTGCAAGGTTTCAGGTGTTTTGACAAGATGTTGATGGCACAAAATCCTGTGTTGGCATGGGTGCTGCTGGAGGCATTTAGAGAATGAGAAGAAGTAACAATAGTATCTCCCAAAGTTTATTAATAAGACAACTTGTTTCCATTCCAATCTGGAATCTTCATCAGTCATCAGATATGTCTGATGAAGATTCCAGATCCGAATTGAAATGCATTCTCTTATGAATTAACTTTTGGAGATTCTCTGGTAACTGCTCGGCATTCTCTAAATGTCTTCAGCAGTGCCTGTTTGAACAGAGTATTTTGTGCCTTCTACCACTTGCATATGAACACAGAAGGTGCCTTTTATAGACATTGTCTTATAACTATGGTAGAACAAGGGGTCCGAGTGCTCTTTTTTTTTTGTTTCGCAGTTTCCATTGTGTTGATTGAGTGTCCACAATCAATATCGTGGTGCCAACTTTAACCACCCCCCACCATATTTCGAACCTCAAGCTGCGCTTCTTAAATTTTCAAAGTTTTGATTGCTCTATATAGTTTTTAATTTACTCTGTTTTTTACCTTTATTGAATAGGCAGGGTTCCATAAAGTGTCCCTGTAGGTGCATTTGCTCACAAAAAGAGGATACTTGCAGCCTTTCATATTTTGTAAATGACCCTCATTGAGCAAGTGTAGATATAGCTGACAAGCGCATGAAAATAACAATTGCTACCTCATAGTTTACTTTTCAACTACTATATTTGCAATTAAGAGAAAAACATTTTACCACTTTTACAATTTCAGCAGTTTTAAAGAGTTATGTAGTAAACAGATATTGAACTGAACCTCTTACTTTTATCAGTAGTTATTGACCTAAAAACCTAGCCTTGCAGTTATCTTTTAATCTATCCATCTGAATGATGAAAGCCTGTAGACTTACTTATTGCTGTTTTAGAAATAAGTCTTGTTCTTCAATGTTAGTTTGCACATGCTGAGAAAAGAATCTTGTATTGATGGCAAATATTTCCAGCTGCGAATGCGTCTTCTGTTAAGCCCAAAGGCACTCAATACATTAATTAACCAGAAATACACTGCTCTACTTTCCCACATTTATGTAGTTATGGCTAGCTTGTTATTGTGATTCCTCTCCTCTTATCCACTAAAGCTATTTTAGAATTATATAAATGATGTCATTATCACTTTTGTGACTGGAAGTAAGAGCGCATTACTAGAAATGATGATATGTTAGAATTACCATTGATCTATACACATTTCTAGGTTTGAAATGTTGAGATCTGACAGACAGTGGAAACAGCAGGGCAGTTGAATGGCATTGAATATCTAATCAATGCTCAGGGATAAACATAGATGGGGAAAAATATTCTCTGCGGAGTTGGTAGAAAATTAGTTATGATTTGTTAAGTGAAAACTGAATTATAGTTGTAGCCAATAGCAATTTGCTACTTAATTCTGAGTGTCTTTATATATTTTCTGCATCACAACTATTAAACAAGATCTATAATGATATCAGATCTCTTTAGTTAGGACATCTAGATGCCCTCATAAAGTCAAAGCAACTTGTGTCTCTGCATCCACTGTATTTCACTCCCCAAGCTCCTGTATACTACACTATATGTTAGATGATTAAGGCCTCATGTCCACGGGAAAAATCAGGCTCGCCGCGGATTCTTCATGCAGCATCCCACAGCGGGTCCCTCCTTTCCCGCAGACATGAGGCCTAAAAAGAAGAATCACTCACCTGTCCGGACGCTGCGGATCTGCCCTCCGTCGCGGCCGTTTCTTCTTTCTTCGGCCCGGCGGATGTGCTCGGCACGCCGGCAGCGTGCCGTAAGCATGCGCCATGCACTCTATCCTTTTTTTTGAACTCCTGCTCTCCTGCGCTCCCGCGCCGGAGAGCAGAAATTCAGCTGCGGGTGTGCCGCGGATCTGGTCAGCTTCCATAGGCTTTAATAGAAATCTGCGGGAGCCATCCCCGCAGGAGACCCGCACTAAAATGGAGCATGTTGCGGGTGTTTTCCCGCACACACAATCCGTGCCTCAGGGGAAAATGACATCCGCAGGTATTTAACTACCTGCGGGTGTCCAATGCATCCCTATGGGGCGCGGATCACGTGTGCGGGACAAAAGCTGCGGATTTTAAATGTTATTTTGCCGTAGACATGAGGCCTAAGGCCTCATGTCCATGGGTGGGTTGGATCCTGTATGCATGAGCCCGCAGCGAAATCCGACCCTGCACGCGGCTGAGGACAGGGCTTACCTGTCCGGGTCTTCACTGAGGAGGTGTGCGGAAGCGCAGGCTTGCACACATGCACAGTGGAGATTTTTTTTTTAATCTTCTGCTTTCCCCTTAAATGCGCAGCCCATCCACAACTGAATTGCGGAATTGCCACAGATCAAATGGCTTCCATTGACTGCAAAGGAAGCCGTCCGTGCGGGAACCGCGGCAAAATGGAACATGCTGCGGTTTATTTTCTAGACCAAAAGGTGCCCATTTCTTCCTATGGGCGGCTTGAACTGCGTATCGTCCGCACGGGTTCCCGACGTGGATTCCACAATTCAAATTTGCCCATAGACATTGAGATATCATATTGCTGTGCTGTACAAAAAAACAAGTATTCATATGGCTTTGTGAATAGAAAAATGCTAACAAATTTTTCCGGAGACCCAACATTATCCATGTCCTTAAGGGGTTAAGTTATGCATTTACATATAGCTCAGAAGTAGTTACATCTACAGTATGTGTTTTGGGGCAAGCATGCAAGTCCACTGTGCATACATTATTCCTGCGCATACAGTGTGTGCTCAAAACTGTAACTTTTTAATAATTTGTGTCCCAACGTGGGGGCAATCTCTATGGAGCCTAAAAGCTTAGGGGGAAATTTAGTGATTACTGTAGCTAACATATAGGGAGCGTGCAAGAGGCCATTTTAAAAAAAGGGTGAAAAGTGTGGTCACCACAGTAATCATAAACTTCATATATATTGAACATTTGCTGCCGAAGGTAGTCAAAGTGGGTTGGGGCTCTACTCTGTGCCTTGCTATGGGGCCCCATGGTTTAATGTTAAACGCTGGTCTGCCACAGAAATTCTAGTTGCATCAATACTGAAATTTTTTTATCTTAGTTCTAGAAATATCAAGAGATGGATCTGCTGTAGATCAGCCAAACGAGTATGTAGTTAGAGAATGTCGCTTTGGTTACTTCTGTTCATCATCTCAAAATACTATTATTTCAAGAGGATGCCATAACAATAGCGCTAGCAGCCGGCACTAACGCTTGCCATTTACCGTTAAATTGCCGAGTGCGCCTGAACTTGAAACTTTAGTCTGACAATTAGAGGTAAATAGTGAGCATTAGTGGCAGTCAGTAGTTCTCGTGTAATAGCACCCTAAGTGTATATTGCAGTGCTTAATCCCTGCCAATAAATCCAAGTAATGATTCTAT
Source organism: Eleutherodactylus coqui (assembly GCF_035609145.1). Taxonomy (NCBI): domain Eukaryota; kingdom Metazoa; phylum Chordata; class Amphibia; order Anura; family Eleutherodactylidae; genus Eleutherodactylus; species Eleutherodactylus coqui. The sequence goes on along the minus strand of NC_089838.1, from coordinate 227,785,236 downwards.
ACTATCTGTGTTGAACATCGCATGAAAACGCTTAATGAGATTATTTCCTTTCCAGGTTTCCGCAGGAGCTCAACATGGGAAAACTCAGTTCAGAGGTGGTGTGGAACTTATTTGCCCAGGATATGAAGTATGCTTTGGAAGGTAAACGATATATAACAATACACAATTACTATGGAAATAGGCCTTATGTTTTGTGTACATGTATTAGAATGCTCATTTAATACATTTATCATTGCAGTAAACAGACTATATGTCCCCTGTAGCGTACTATGAATAACACAGAGTTTTAAGATTAGTGTTCAGTTTTAGCAGCATACTGTATGTTGTTACATTTACATTATAAAAAATACTACAGTCAGTTGATGGCATTTCTCATCTGCAATCTTGGTTCTGTAATCTTTTATGTTAGGTATACTTGTCTTACACAAAAAGAAAGCAATAATCATATCCTGCGTCACCTATAGACACAAGTCTACTGAGCCTAATGAGACCTCCAGGCATTTGACATAAATGTTGGCAAGATTCATGGCTCTCTCTGTTCATATTTTCCATTTGGTCCTGTAGTGGTTTTGTCTATCATACTTTTTTGCATTTTAATGTATTGTCATACAGAGATCTACATTAATATAAAGAGTTTGCTTCTTTACACCTCTCCTACACTGAATGTCAAGCAGAGTTACATTATTTGATTAGTGTGATTATTAGTTGTCAGCCACTTTCCCCAGTAAAAGATAAATTCAAGAAAAAGTTAAAAATAAATTTCAAGAACTCGACGGAAGAAGAGACCGAGGACAACTCAAGAACTTGTGTTTACTAATAACTTTTTAATTTTAGAAGCAAGTGATTGCTCTATGGCTCTGTCATAGTTGACAGTGAATTCCATTTTTATTGGATTTAATCTGTCCCTGTAAATACGTGTGCATGTCCCAGCTGTAAGATATCTGCTTCCGCATGTTCTAAAGTCAGGTTCAGCCTTTGGAATGTTTTCATACAACACAATCTTCTTCGGAATTTGTCATTAGTAATATTATGTGCTTAAGACATGAGTTGATCTATGCAACATGTAGAATTTGCCTAACCAGCAGTATAAGGGTTCTGCATGTTGACAGCCTTGACCTTTAATTCTAACAGTTTTTGCTACATCAGGTGTAGAGCAATAAGAACACATTTATAGCAGAATGTCCAGTGCAAAGCTTTTTTTAATCAGTTATGAAGATACACCGACGTATGATTTAAAGGGTTTGTAAAGAAACGTGTAGCTTATCTTTCTTACTCTTGTATTATATCGCATTGCATAGAAATATATGGGCAGGCATCTAACATAAAAGGTCTTCAGATGGATACAGAATAATGTTTTTTCTTCTCTTTTTAAAGCTTTCTGCTTGCATGTAGGTTCTTTAAATTACTGCTCTACAAACATACATAGATCTTAGTCATTTTTAGTCTTTCAGTGCCTGAAAGCTCTCACAAAGGGACAACAGATTTGTTATATAGATAATTTCAAGTGAAAAAAAGGTAAAAAGATTCCTCACGGCTCAATGTGATGGATCTGGCTATATCAGCCGAGTATGTTTTTTTAGTTTTTACTTAAACCCTTCATATAATGCTGCTTTCAAAACAATCCAAACCTTTCCTGAAGCATTTCTCTATTTTGGGTAAATGTTTCACCATTTTCTAGTTATGGACTGTCTATTGTATTTCACAACCCAATGTGTTAAGACCCTGACACTGCATTGGGCCCATTGGGTTATGGGAGCGCTGTGAAGGGGAGAAGCTATCTGCAGCATGGAGCAACATCTTCTTACATAGCGCTAGGGTGTGGAGGAGCAGGCAGGACGCTAATAAGTACAGCTCTGAGAGGCAGATAATGGGGCACGGTCAGGAGGAAGTATGTTTGTAAAAATAACAAAACATGACAACGTTTTATTAATAAATTGTTATTTGCAACAGCTGTGTCTGCACTAAAGATAACAGTGCAGGCACAGCTGGATGTCCCTCTTTAGCTATGCTGTTAGCTAGCTGAAGACTGATTTCACAGCACAGTATTCACCTAGCTGCAAGGCTGAAGAGGGGTTTTGTACAAAAAAAACGTACATGATAGGCTGATAAAACATATTACAAAATGCTTATAACTGCCTATTCTGTACATTTAAAAAAAGTGCAGTTACTCTTAAAATTTTCAAGAAGAGCGGAGAAACGAGACAACACAAAGTTCTAAGGATAGATAATCCAGAATCATTGTTATTAAACAGGCCTGTCAGGATTAGAGGCAGATTCTCTGTAAAGGTGTTGTCCCACTTCTAAGACTGATGAGAATAGGTCATCAATAGCTGATTGGTGGGGGTCTGCCAACTAGGACCGTCAGCTGACTGCTGAGGCTGATATTGCAATGTACAAAGCTGCTTTATTGCCAGAAGAAGGCATAATGCAGTGGCCCAACCTGAGTGTTGAGTATCATTTCCTTCCTTGCAGTACCACGCTGGGCCTTTTTTCCTGCAACAAAGCAGCAACATAGATTAGAATGACTGCCCTGCGATCAGCTGATCGATGGGGGTCCTGAGCAGTGAACTCCTGTCAGTCAGCTAATGATGACTTATTCTAAGTTTAGCAATCAGTCTTAGAAGTGGGGCAACCCTTTTAAGAAGGGATAATGTCAACTCATATTTCCCTATAATTGAGGTTACATATGCCCCTTATCCGTTTTGTTGGGTTTTTGCTTTTGCTCTCTTTCCATTCTCTAGATCATTTTTGGACAATATTTTAGAAAATAATGAACAGCATATTCCAGATGAGACCCCATTAAATGGTTTGTATAGGGACAAGATCAAAATTTTTGTCTGTAAACAAGAACAGCTAACACAAAAACATATTAAAAATAGTTTAATATTTATATATTATATATGGATCTATATGGTGATCCCAGAATACATTAACATCAGATGTGTGAGAGAAAACATTGGAAATACAATGTAAGCCATAGAAGATGTGACTTGTCTCCCGACGAGGAGCTGTCTGAATCACAGACATTCTATTTGCCTACAGTTAACAGGCGAGATTGTCTGCTTGGCAGGTGAGATCCATTGGGTATACCAATTATGTTGTATCCTTCATACTTGTCATTGTTCTAGTACATACTCTACATGATGAAGTCATGTGGTTGGTTAGGTCCTTTGAAAGTGCATGGTCATTTCAGAGAAACTTCCAATTGCTATGAGCAAGCAGAGGTTAGACAATATTTATAAATTGAGTGATTAACTTTTTGCAGTCCAACCTTTCTGTAAAGACAAGTTGAACGTGCACTAAAGTCACATCACTCATTAGGTTTGTTGGTTCATGCAGAAAGGTGTGTTTTAGGTAATACATATAGCTCAGATTTCCTTTTTTTTCTGTGATCCTAATGATGACAAGTTGTTATTTTCATACAAGATCAAACAGTACCTCAAGGGAGGTAGCACAAGAAAACACATCTCCTCTAAATTCTGAGAGAATAACAAAAATCAATCTATTCTGCTAAATATAGGATGCTAGCCGGAGTTGCATCCCGGAAAGCCTTGGGCTTTAAGTAATACATTAAATGTGACAAGAATGTATCTTTCTTACCAACATTTCCGATCACCTGAATGTCAGGTAGTTCATTAGCACAAAGAGTCAATGACATCAAATTCGCATTTATGTGTTTCCAGAACTACATTTGGTAATCATCAATAACAAATGTATCATTTTATGTTCTGTTATTGGAAATATGCATCTGGCATAGTAAGTGCTTGGGCGGCCGCAAGAAGCTGTCCGCTTCCACCTATACTCCTTAAGAATAATATATCGTATCCCTTGTATAATGCATTATGTAGTGTAGATACTGCTTTTTATGGCACAATTCTAAACATATGCAGCAAGTCTTCAAAATCTGCTTATGTAACATGGATGGTAACCACAAGATTAAATGATGTGCAGTATTGTTTATATTAAAGCACTATTAATTCCAGGGCGCTGTACATATGAAAATAGGGGTTTAAATATATTACGTTTGAAAAGAACAACAGGAACAATAAACATTAAATTAGCAACAGACTGATACAATTGGAGTGAGGACCCTGTTCATGACGGCTTCCTATCTGCAAAGGAGGGGGATTGGAACAGGAAAAGAAAGAGATAAATGTTGAATTTGAGAATAAGAATAAGTTATGTGTTGTATATTTGACGTTTTAATATTAAGATATTATCAAACATACATGATTTTCTAACACAGCCAGTGCAATTATTCAGTAGCCCAAAGAATACATTTGTACACATAGTACAATGTATGGATTGTGGAAAAGTGAATCTGACACACTTGTGTAAGAAAGGTGCTGTACACCATATCTATCTACATCTATCTTTATAATTCAGACATTTAAAGGTGTGGCAATACTAATTATGTTTATTTTTTATTGTTGTAATTCTTTAAATTTGAAAACAAGTATAAAGTGACAATTTTGAAGTTTTTAATATTTTTTATTTTTATTAAACTAATTTTTATTTTTTAGTCATCATAGGGGATTTGAACTTGCAATCGTCTAATCGCTTGTACATATACTGCAATACTTCAGTATAGGAGTAGATTGTATTTCTGATGTCCGCCTACTAAGCTCTGCCACAGGCCAGTCTTAGTAGGCTGAGATCCATAGCAGGCCTGGAAGCCTTCATAAAGCTCCAGGCTGCCATGATAACCTACTGGCACCCTGAGATTGCATTGTGGAGGGAACAGATGGGGCACCAGAGAAGCTCCCATATCTCAAAACTAGCTGCGTAGATGCCACAGTCCGTGTTGATCGCAGCATCTAAGGAGTTAAATGGTCACAACTGGAGCTAGTTCAATCACAGCAGTGGCTGCTGGGTATGACGCAGGTTTGAAGATTCCATATTCCATAAGTGTGCTGAGAAATGTTGCCATTGAAAGCAACTGGAAGTCTGAGTCAGTGGAGATGAAAACGACCACCGACCAGGGACCAGGAACTGGGTGCAGTGAAGAGAAGAGACACTTTATTGAAAGAGTCAGACTGAAGATGACTGCAATGAGTAACCTGTGTATCAACATCTGAACCCTCATCATCTGTTCATTATCTATATCTGCCCCTGATTCATCGGCTCTAATCTATATCTGACCCCCATCACCTATAAGCTATTACATAGAAATATAAATACAATAAGGGAAAACAATTCCTTCCTGACTCCAAGTCTGGCAATCGGAATAATTCCTGGATCAACATCCCTTCTGAAGTAATTAATGACTATACGGTATAATATTCTAACACTCAAGAAAGGCATCCAGGCCCCTCTTGAAGTCTTTTATCATTACTTTTTGTTATCACCCCATCTTCAGGCCGAGAGTCCCATAGTCTCACTGCTCTTACAGTATAAAAAAAACCCTTCTATGTCAGTGTAGAAACCTTCTTTCCTCTAGATGTAGAGGACACCCCCTTGTTACAGTCACAGTGCTGGGTACAAATAGATGGTGGGAGAGACCTCTGTATTGTCCCCTGATGTATTTATACATGGTTATTAGGTCGCCCTTCAGTTGTGTTTTTTTCTAAACTAAATCCCCAAAATTTTCATAACCTCTCTGGGGATTGTAGTACACCCATTCCATTTATTACTTTAGTTGCCTGCCTTTGTACCTGCTCAAGCTCTGATATGCCCTTCTTGAGTACCAGTGCCCAAAGCTATACGCTATATTGCATATGTGGTCTAACCAGTGACTTTTAAGGGGGGAAGAACAACATTCTCGTCATGTGCCCCTAGACCTCTTTTGATGCACCTCATGATCTTATTTGCCTTGGCAGCAGCTGCTTAACACTGGTTGCTCCAGTTAAGCAAAATCCCCAAGTCCTTATTTATGTCAGTGTTACCCAGTGGTTTCCATTTAGTGTGTAATGGTGACATGTATTTCCCCTGCACATGTGAATAACCTTACATTAATCAGTGATGAACCTCAGTTGCCACTTTTCTGCCCAAGTCCTGAACTTATCCAGATCCATTTGCAACCAAATTTGTCCTGTCTTGTGTTCATTACTTTGCATGGTTTTATATCATCTGCAAATATTGATATTTTGATATGCAATCCTTCTACCAGGTCATTAATAAATATATTAAGAAGAATAGGGCTCAATACTGACCCCTGTAATACCCCACTACTAATAGTGAACTAATCAGAGTATGTGCCATTCATAGCTACTATCTGCTCCTATCACTGACCAGTTACTTACCCACATTCCCGCCCAGACCCAGCATCTCATTTTATATTCCAACCTTTTATGCGGCACAGTATCAAACGCTTTGGAAAAGTCCAGATACAAAAGATCCATTGACTCTCCTTGGCCCAGTCTAGAACTTATCCCTTTGTAGAAGCTGATCAGATTGCTTTGACAGGAGCGACCTTTGATAAACCCATGCTGATACTGAGTTATACATCTATTTTCCTTGAGGTTCTCCAGGGTAATATCTCTTACAAACCCTTCAAACATTTTACCCACAATAGAAGGAAGACTTACTGGCCTGTAGTTTCCAGGTTCACTTTTTGACCCCTTTTACATACTGTAAAAGTTGCACTGCACAGATAAACTGAGGTACATTACTGAGCTGAAATTTACGGCATGTATTCATCGAATCATAGAAAGGTAGAGTTGGAAGGGACTTCCAGGGTGATTTGGTCCAACCCCCTGTTTAGTGCAGGATTACTAAATCATCCCAGACAGATATCTGTCCAGCCTCTGTTTGAACATTTCCATTGAAGGAGATTTAAATTAGGATACGAAGAACTGGACACAGAATTCCAAATGAGGTCTGACTAAGAAAGAGTCATTACTTGACTCTATACTTCTCTTAATACATCCCAGAATTGTGTTTGCCTTTTTGGCTGCTGCATCACATTGTTGACTCATGTTCAGTCTATGATCTATTAGTATACCCAAGTCTTTTTCACATGTGCTGCTACTTAGCCCAATTCCTCCCATTCTACATGTGCTTTTTTCATGTTTCTTGCTCAGATGTAGGACTTTGCATTTCTTCTTGTTAAATAGCATTCTGTTAGTCGCAGCTCACAGTTCAAGCTTTTCTAGATCTTTTTGAATACTCTCTCTTGTCTAGTGTTAGCTATCCCTCCTGGCTTTGTGTCGTTGGCAAATTTGATCAGTTTTTACTCAATTCCCTCCTCTAAATCATTTATAAAAATGTTGAACAACACTGGGCCTAGGACAGAGCCTTGTGATTCCCCACTTGGGACATTCTTCCACTTGGATGTGCAGCCATTTATGACCACTCTTTGAGTACGATCACTCAGCCAGTTGTGAATCCACTTAACAGTTGCCATGTCAATCCCATATTTAATCATTTTTAAAATAAATTTAGTATGATATACTATATCTACCACATTTCCCTGATTAACCAAGTCGACGATTCTATTATATTCACTTTTTTGAAGATAGGGGTAACATTTGCCTATTTCCAATCTAGGACTTCTCCTGTTCTCCAGGAATTTTCATAGATTATGGCGAGTGGTTTAGCAATTACCTCTGCCGCTTCCTTTAGTATCCTAGGATGTAATTCATCTGGACCCGGAGACTTGAATGCATTTAAGCTAGCTAAGTGTTCCCTCACCATTTTTCTGCTTATAGATAGCCTGCATTCTTTTATCCCCCGATAACACAAGGAATATCAGTTAATGTTACATCCACTTTCTGAGAGAAAACAGATACTAAATAGGAATTTAAAAGTTCGGCCTTCTCAATATCATTCTTAACCAATTCACCATTTTTATCCTGTAAGCATAGAATAGCATTTTGACTTTTCTTTGGCTTGTGACATACACTCAAAATCCTTTTATTGTTTTTGACCTGTGTTGCAAGCCTCAATTTATTATTAGATTTATCTTTTCTGACACTTGCCCTACAGTTTATACACACCGCATTATATTCTTCTTTAGGTCTTCCGCCCTCTTTCCATTTGATGAACATATTTATCTTCCTTTTTAACATGTTTGCAAGTTCTGTGTTCATCCATCCTGGTCTCTTTAAATGCTTCTCATTCTTCCTTCTTTTAGGTATTGTTAACGATTGTGCTTTGAGAATCTCATTTTGCAATGTTTCCCAACTTTTTGGGGACATTTCTGTCCTTAAGAACATCCAGCCATTGGACCCTCTTCCTACACTTTTTCTGAGTCCATTAAAATATGCCTTTCTGAAATCCAACCTTGAGGTCTGAGTTTTCTCAGTTTTTCCTCCCCTTCTTATCCAAAATTCAAGAATAGCATGATCACTGCCTCCTAAGGTCCCAGCCACCCTTACTTCCTCAACCATTCCCTCCATCTTGGTAAGAATTAGGTCCAAGATAGAAGATCCTTTTGTTTTCTCTTCTACCTTTTGGAAGATAATGTTGACAGTAAGAGCGGATAAGAATTTGTTGGATCCATTACTTTTACCTGAGAGAGATTCCCAACAAATGTCTGGATAGTTAAAATCTCCCATGATCACTATGTCATGCTTTTTTGAGAGCTTAGTCATCTGATGTATAAAGAGTTCAACCATATCTTCTGCTTGTCCAGGCAGCCTATAGTAAACGCCTACAATGGTGTCCCTTCTGTTCTCTCTTTTGTATTCTTACCCCAACAGTTTCTACAGAACTACCATGCTGTGAAGCTTGAATATAAGATACTTCTCAGAAATAAAGAGGAAAATAATGCATAGGCCCATAACTGTAATCCTGGTATTTGGTTCTAGCTTAGTATCATTAGTATTTTTGGATAAAAGGCCTGATTTGTGTTCATCATGGATACAAGCATTATCAAGGATTGTTTAGGAAAATATATTGAACACTTTTCATATGTGTTCAGCTTTGTATGTTCAGAATACACAATGTATTGCATGGAATGTATGCTATTCTAATTAGCTATGCTAATTTTTTGGCTAGATTTCTTGATTGTGTGTACTCAGTTTTGTTTCTGTGTTTGTAAATTAAAACCTCAATAAAAAACATAATACTCAATGTCTAATCCTGGACTCACATTACACTGCACATAGGATATTCAATAGCAGTCTACTGTGCATCTAATTTCTCTTGCCTGTCTTTCATTGCTACAAGGACTGTTGCAGACCGTTGCATGCCTGAAGATAGTCCTGCAGTTAGCACTGCAAGGATGCCATTAAAATGCTTTTTATCTTACAGACTGTATTCATTTGTAGGTCTGTATGGGATTTCAGCTTCTGAATGTAAATACACTCTTTGAAAAAAAATAAATCAAGCGCCTAAAAGGAGTTGTCGTTTTGCTGCAAAACTCAGCATGCAATTACATCTCAGGCAGATATGCAAATGATTAAAGTTGTGGCATGATTAGATTAACAGTCTTGGCACCTGGGACCCTAAAAGTGGTAACACTCTTGGCCTATAAAAAGGCTCTCGGAGGCTACTTGTGTGTACTGGACCTCTTTTTCCACTTGTGTAGAGCCTGTTGACCACTAGACGCCTCTATGATGCAATCAAAGAGATTTTTGCTTGAGAGGGGCACATTATTGGAATGTGAGAATCTGTATGGTCATATTGACGAATTGCCCACGATTGAAATAGTCTGGCTTTTCTGACCAGACTATTAGGAGGTGTTGGGACCAGTGGATATGAGAGGGCATGCACAGAAAGCTACCCGGCTCGGGGCGCCCTGGAGAGATCACACTAGAGAAAATTGTGTCATTGCTCGACAGGTACGAGCATCTCAAATTATTTCATTTACTGCCATCCAGTGACACGTGACACCATCTTTACAGGCCCCTCTGTCCCTCAGAACCATATCCAGACACTTGGCTGAAGGACATTTGGTCTCACAGTGCCCATTATATGTTCTGCCATCAGCTGCGTTTGCAGTGGTGTTGGGAACAACAAAGCTGGACTGCTACAGAACGGAATGGGATTGTCTTCAGTGACGAATCCATGTTTAGTTTGGGCACTGACGACAGTCATGTTTGTGTCTGGAGACCTAAGAGTCAGCACCTCAATCTTCCCTTTGCTTTGGAGTGAGTTACTGCCCCCACTGCTGGTGTGATGGTCTGGGGTGCCATCACATATGATAGTTGGTCAGCCTTAGCAGTGGTACGAGGGATAATGACAGCTCAGCGATATGTTCAGGACGTCCTGAAGTCACATGTGTTCCTCTCATGACGGCTTCCAAGAGGCATTATCCTGCAGGATAATGCTCAGCTGCACACACAAGGGGTCACAGGAATGTCTCCACCACATTGCCATACTTTTAAGTGGCCTGTGTGTCCCCAGATTTAGTGCGAAAGAACATGTATGGGCCCATCTGAGATGCCAACTTTGACAGCCTTCGAGTTTGCTCGATCTACAGGTTGAGTTACAAAAAATATGGACCACTGAGCCGCAGGGTACCATACAGAACCTGTATGCGCCCATGCCTGCCCCTATCACATCTTGTATCCAAGCTAGAGGCAGCCCAACAAGGTACCAGAGCCTCCATTCAGGTTTTCAGTTTTCCGCAATAAATTATTCTCTTGCTCTGATATTGTAATCACTTAGTTATATTAATGTTACAATGTTACAATCGCAAGTTTTTATTTGACTCCGACAACTCCTTATAGGCACTTTTATTTTTTTAAATGAGTATATCAAACTCCTTTCTTCACAGCAAACAGAGATCTTGAAAATAGCGAGGAATGGTAGCATATCTAAAACCTCTTCTGTATTGTTTCCTTGACATACTGGCAGAAATTGAACAATGACATTGAAATAATATTTAATTGGGACATTTGAAAATCTAGCTTCTCATATTTTGGCTGATTTCACATTGCTGTCCTGTGGTAGATGTGGAGAATTTGTATGAGGTATACTATTGAGTTTTCATTGCGACATACTCTATTATCCATGATGATTCTGTCTTGTGTTAACTTCTGTTCAGGGGAAGTGAAAAGCAAATGAAGAGGAGTTCTTGAATTGTTAGTTTTCAAGGTTGTAAGGTCATTTTAGACTTTCATCAGATTGCAGAATGTCAGTTCCTAAGTGACTATGATCCATGTGAAAACCATGGGAATTACTTGATCTCCCTTGTCTGGGATTTACCGTAAGCCCCTTAGGAGGCAGTATGAAAGTAGAAAAAGCACTCTGCTACAGGAAAAGTGATTAAATTCAGTGTACATTTAAGAGATCAGTCTGACAGATAATTTTAGCTTCGGTTTTTGCATTCACATTGATTATTCATATAGTTTGAGAATGTGCATGTGTGTTTTTACCTTTGTTAGGTGTATAATAGAAATATTAGTTACTGTAGCAGTATTTTGTATAGACATGGCGATTTTATATGTAATTGTGTGTATTTGTATTATTATTTACACAACAAAAGTTACATAAAATTAATACAATGAAAACAGAGCTTTGCCCATATAAGCATTCCAGCCTGTAAGCAATAAAAAGCAATGGAAGTAGTGGGGATTGAGTAGGGTGCTTTAATCTTGTATGGCGGGACAGTATGGAAGTAGCCGCAGAGGGAGATCTTAGATCAGGTTATAGGCTTGCCTGAGGTGAGTTTTTCAGTATGGGTTGTGTGTGGCAGGAAAAGTGAGACATAAGGTAAGTCTTGAATTTGAGAATGAGGAGATTTTGTTTTGCATTTTTGATTTTATTTCAAGACATTACAAAGCATATGTGAGATTCTAAGACAGCAAAAGTATTTAGTAGGACCAAGAATACACTTGCACACACTGTACAATGTATGAATTGTGAAAAAGTGCATTTGACGCACATAGGAAAGGTTCCGTACACCATATCTATCACAGCTGCGATGTTTGGAGTCTTTTTAATGGCATCTTAGATGCTTTTGAATTTTGTTTCTCAGAATTAGCGTTTTAGGAGCGTGGCATGTGTTGGAAGTTAGCTGCAGCTGGGAAACATTATAAATTCATAAAGACATGATTTTGTCTTACTAAAGTGAAGAACATATTTAGTAAGTCAGAGCTGGCACTGAGCTTGTTTGAATACTTCTTGGTTGCAGAGAAAAGCTTATTTTTTGGTACAAAAGATGTGTTATGTTAGTGTGCTAGTAGTGGATTTCCAGGACTGTAATGTTGATGTAGTAAACATAAACTTGACATATAATAATAATAATAATAATAATACGAGGATCAATCAAATACATTGGATTACACAATTCCGCTTACATTAGTGTGCCAAAATTGCGTAATCTGCTTGTGGAAACTAGTATGCAGCATGTTCTATTTTACTGCGGATATCCACGACATTGAGCCCATTGTTCGCTATGGTCGCGGTTATACCCGCAACCCATACACGATTGCATTGTGTATGGGTTACGGATATCCACATGTTCGCTAAGTGAAGGCACGGGAAGTACAAATTTTTAAAAAGGTGTACTGCGCATGACCACCTGCATAAATATGCGGGGACATGGTCAGGTTCACAGCTGGAATATGCTGCGGGCCACCGAAAGTGGATTTCGCATATGGCCGTGTAGCCAATAACAGAGCTCATTGCCGAATCGCTGCTGTTGGCTGTTCATGTGCTTTTCAACACAATGATTGTTGTTCGTCCTAGCAGTCGCTAAAGTGCACACCTCCCTGCGGTACTGTTGTATCTTGTTTCCACCACAAGTGTGGGTGGAAACCTAGTGATGGTCTGTATCCGTCCAGTGTACACCCACAAGCTATTGATTGGCTGCCTGGAGCAAGGTCCTAGCAGCATGGGGAGTGAGTTTTGGCTGGGATGGAGGGTTTGGGTTACGGTTAGTTTAAGTTTTAGGCTTACATTATTAGCTGTAAAAGCTTTCATGTGAGAGTGGGGCGGCATTCACATGGAAGAATTAGCAGCTAAGAATGTAAGCCTAACACTGAAATGAACCCTAACCCTCCATCCTAATCATGGAGAGAGTGGCCTCCGCTTCAGCAGTGCAGGAGGAGGACAGGAGCAGCGCAGTGCAGGAGGATGACCAGACCAGATATGCCTTCAGCAGGGCAGGAGGACGACGGGAGCACAGATTACTAAACCGATGCCACTGCTGCCGTGGAGACTGACAGCCTAGGAGCCATGAACGGACAATGGAGACCGTGAGGGGTGAGTGGCAGGACCTGAGAGGCAGGCCAAAAGGGACAGGAGCCATGAGGGGAGACTGGAGGACTGCTGGACAAGAGAGAGTAGCGGGGTGACTGACAGGAGGCCGGAGGATCAGGGTCGCCATGGAAAGCTCACAAGGTACAGCGGCGGAGGGTTGACTGAGGATTAGGTGGCGCAGCTGCATGGAAACCCATCGGCGACAGTGAGAACCTCCTGCAGCCAATCAGGAACTGGGGGAGTTAGCCTAACCCTTGTCTCCACCCATCAGTTTCGATGGAGACAAGATGCAACAGTACCCGTCTCTGCAAAGTTCACTGGCTAGTCACTGAAAGACAAATGATTGCCTGTTCACACAAGACAATAAATCAACTAGTGGCTATTTTTAGGTGAGTTGAAAATAAATGACTAGTGAACGAAATAGCACTCGTCACCCTGTTGATGTTAATCCTGAGTGATTATTCAGATGATAGTTGTCCCGTGTAAAGCCACTCCATACCCAGTATAACTGATAACATTTTGATTATATGCTTCATTGAAGCTTTTTTTTTTTTTTAATAGGAAATCCCAATTGGTGCAAATGCAGAGATGAACCCTAAAGATCTTATGTTTGTCAATTTAACAACCTGTGATTTTTGCGTTTTTGAGCTGAAAGAAAAACAGCACTTTCTTTCTAATCCTGCACAACTCCTTTAAAGTTGGATCTTTTATTTTTATCCTCTATTGTCTGAAATGGCAGAAATAGTTTTCTTCTATACTGTCTTTCATTGATAAGCAATTCGAGATGTTCCATATGTTCAAAATGCTGAAATATATAGTTACTTAAATTATATAAATTGCAGTAAAATCTAATTTTCATGTGAAGAAGTCTAATTTCTTTATCACAAGCGAGCATTTTACATCTTCCTCAAAACATTGCATAATTAGTGGTGGTCTAATAAACAGTTATCCGCTTGAGAATATTAAGTTTGCCTGATGAAAACGCACAATTCTAATAGCCATTTAAATAATGATAGAAAATACTGCATTGTAATGCAAAATTATGCATTGTGCTGTTTCGTCAATTAATTGTAAATTGATGAGTTCTGAGGAGTATGCAAAACCCGTTATTATCGCACGCTGAGACTCCTACATTCTGGAGTTAGAAGAATAATTCTTCTGCAAACACTTTTCATAGTGACTATAAATCTGGGAATATGTAACATGCCGTACATAAACAAAGTCTGATTTACTGCGGTCATTTAAAGCCTGCACTGTCTATAAGACACATTAGGCTGAAGAGGTACTGATATAATTCAGCAGTATTCACTGGCAGACAACTTGTCATCGTTACTTACACAGCATACGAATGGACACATTTTGTTTCTTTACGTTTAGGGCTTACTCACCTGGGTGTATGTTGTCCGTTCATTATGCCCATTTTAACACTTATAAGTTAGGCAGTACACAGCATAGACACATGTAACTGCTGCGTAAGTTAAATTCCCATTGCCTATATTGGTGCGTATTACTCGCATAATATGCACCAAAATAGGACATCTTGCAGGGTTTTTTTTACGCACGTCTGAGTTGGCCTGTAAAATTTAATGGGATTTTAGTACCACGTGTTACACATGTAATACACAGGCAACACATGCCTATGTGAGTGAGCCCTTACTAGGTACCCCACATACAAACCACCTTTATAGTCCTCCGCAAGTCTTTCTCTGTTGTGAACTATTAGGGCTACAGCATCAATTTACTGCCACTGAAAGTGGTTATGGTCAATTAAAAAGAAAAATGTCCCTAGTTCACATGCACTGTAAAATCATGGAGCTGTCTATTACTCCTGTTATCCAAATGATTTTGTCTCCTGGGTGGTTCACTGTGTCTGTTACCAGCCCCTGGCTATGTACAGGGTCATTCTCTTTCTAGGAAACCCAAACAATACATTTCTAATTTTGGTTCTCTGTGAAAATTGATATGTATTTAGCCTCCAGCATCCAAGCACTTTTGTGAGTTGGCATATTGGCGAAGACATTTCCTGATATGACATCAGTAACTGTAGCAACTTGCCACTGCATTGCGTTTTTGAGAACGGCTATTTTTCAATGCTTATTGCTACATACAGGAAGTTTCGGTAACCCCGCAAGAAGATATTGAATGGTATCAAATCTAGTGATCTTGGCATACACAATTTTTTCCAAATTACTGCAATCGTTCAGTAAAATGAGGTGATGTCATATCTAACTTTCAATTTTTTAATTGTTTAAATGAACAATAAACATCGGCTGCTCAACTCATAACATTTGTGGAACACTGAGTCAAATGTTTGTTTGGTGGTTGCGCTTTAACATTAGGGTTCCAGTCCACTTTGTTGAGAGTTGTGATGGTTCAATAGACATTTTAACTTGTCTCATAAAGACAAACACTGTTGATATGCCCTTTAATATTTGGACATAATAAAGGGTGATCATCCACTTCCACCAGGTCTTTTCATGCATTGCATAGTCAACCATTCATTTGCACACGTAATGCTACAAGGGAAGTGCATCTTACTCATGACAGGAGTACTTTAACAACACTAAATTAGTTTAATTTGGGAAACTGGTTGATTATGTTTAAAGGGGTTGTCCCGCGCCGAAACGGTTTTTTTTTTTTATTCAATAGGCCCCCCGTTCGGCGCGAGACAAACCCAAGGGATGGGTTAAAAAAAAAAAGGTTTAGTACTTACCCGAATCCCCGCGCTGCGGCGACTTCTTACTTACCTTACCAAGATGGCCGCCGGGATCTTCACCCATGATGCACCGCGGGTCTTCTCCCATGGTGCACCGTGGGCTCTGTGCGGTCCATTGCCGATTCCAGCCTCCTGATTGGCTGGAATCGGCACACGTGACGGGGCGGAGCTACGAGGACCAGCTCTCTGGCATGAGCGTCCCCATTCACCAGGGAGAAGACCGGACTGCGCAAGCGCGTCTAATCGGGCGATTAGACGCTGAAATTAGATGGCACCATGGCGACGGGGACGCTAGCAACGGAGCAGGTAAGTGAATAACTTCTGTATGGCTCATATTTAATGCACGATGTACATTACAAAGTGCATTAATATGGCCATACAGAAGTGCTGAACCCCACTTTCTTTCGCGGGACAACCCCTTTAAATATTATATCTAGAGTTAAGGCTACGTTCAGACAAGCGTATTTTCGCGTGTACATACGTGCGCAGCAACGAAGAAAGGACATGCGTGGCAGTTTGGTCCGTACTGCGCTGCTCTTAACATTGGCTCCTATGGGACACGCTGCACACGAGTCCGCTCGTGTGAACGACCCAATAGACAGCAATGTAATTTTTTATTTTTTTTCATGCTAAAGCTAAATGCTTTTGTGTCTTTCCCTTTGCATAAAGCACTCCATGTTGTGTTCCGGATGTGTATTGTTGTAAACACAAATAAACAATGCGCATCCGCGAACTTTGTGCAGCCTGTTATATAAAGGAAGAAACTTAGTAATCAAAAGTTCGCTGGGGCGCCAAAGAAATCGTGTGTCTCACAACTATCAATACTTAAAATACTGGCGCCGTGTATATTTGCTGGGATGCTGATACAGCTCAAGGTATGAAGCGCATCTACATGCGCTCTATGCAGCCAAAATCACATTTGCTAACACGCATATGTAAAGCACGGACCTTCGTTCACGCGCATTTTTGCGCGCACGTTCAAACGCGCGCATGTACGCGCGGATTAGCGCATACGCTCGTCTGAACGCACCCTAAGATCGTGCTTTGTCCCATTATACAACCAATAGGCATCTACCTCACAAAATGTAGCTTTTTGTGTTCCTCTAGATCAGTACAGCATAAGAATAAAAGAGTGAAGTTGATGGATTTGTGTCCATTTCCAGCCTTACTATGTAGTACATGCATGGGGAGATCTGTCTGTGTGACACAATTCAAAGCAGTTGTATTCCTGTATGTGTATGCTAATGAATGAAATGAGTAGGCCGTTTGGCCTCAGAAATGTTTGTATCTGGAAGAAAAATAAACACAGAATAAAAAGATATGCAGACATCAGCCTCACAGAAATATGGTGGTGGGAGAATATTACACCCACCAGGTAAGTGGTAGCTGATGGCACTACACTGCAATCCACTAAAGCCTTATATCAATGGGGTTGTGCCTAGCAGGTCACATCTTAGATAATCACAGCCCAGCCAGTCACACGTGCAGCCATCTTCAGCAAACCAACGAGGGTTGTAATCAATCCAGGACACAAGTAACAATCAAACTACTAATGACCACTTGTCCATTGTATGTATGTGTGTGGGTGCTTCTCATGCTTCTTCCCCGATCACATGCTGGTGACATCATCGCAGGTCCTACAGCATGAAACATGCAGAGCATGACAGCAGCCATGCGCTGACAGGATCTTTGATGATGTCACCGTCAAGTGATCAGCCACCGGCACTTAGCTCCGTCCCCTGATCACATGACGGTGATGTCATTGCACAGTCACATGGTCTTGAGCTCCACCCCATGATGTCATTGCAGGTCCTTCTAAAGTATATATAAAATACAGCGTCTGCCAGCAGCCATGTGGTCATAGTACCTGTGATGATGTCACCGCATATCATCAGTCACATGGTCTCTGAGCTCCGCCCCATGACATCATCACAGTTCCTCACAAACCCCTGTGTTCTCAGTTGTTATGGATACAGCTGTACTCACTTTGCAAATTGTAGTTTGTTGTGAGACAGCTGGACACCTGTGTGGAGACTCCAATAAATAACACCTCACCAATTTACACATACATAGCTTGTGGTGCATATTGACCAACAACATTTAAACATAATTCTTCACCACTAAAAGCACAAATATAAAACACACATGTCATTATATCAGTAAGTGGTGCATGCGCCACCAGAAACACTGGTACTATAAATAATACTAATAACTAGTATACAATAATAGGAGGATTAGGCGCTCATTCACTGTTGGGGCTAGTATCAATAGTGCAGAGAAATACATTGAAATGGAAGAGTCATGACCCTGTGTCATACGGAAACCACCTTATCTCTAGTATGCTGTTGCACACTGACTGCGGTGACCAGTATGACACATGGTCTCAGAGCGTTCGATCGCCGCTGTCAGTGTAGGCCTACCATTCTAGGAAAGAGCACTTCTAGAATTGTGAGCATATTTAAATGCCTGCACACTACTGATTTTGCATATCATTGGGAAAGAGGGTTCCTCTGTTATACCTCTGAAACGTGTTGGATAATAATACACCCGCATCTCTACTTGTGGCTTTGCATTGGTGTTCTTTAGATAGGGAGCTACGAGCTCCCTATTCCTCCTATATTTTCCTATTGCTCTATCCGGAAGGGTAAGGCTGTTGAATTTTTTTGTACAATATAAGTGGTCTCTAAATGGCAAACATTCAGCATTTACTATATATCGTATATCTGACTTGTTTTGTGCAAAGTGGATGGTCTACGGTGCGTATACCAAATATTTTGCAACAACTACATTCCTATTTGATTGTCTAGTTAGTGTCAATAAAGCATGACCACACATTATAAAATAAGTGTCACTTTTGCATTTTTCCTAGTAGACAGTATACGCAATAAATATTTTGTGAACCTCTAAGGTATTTGTTGCAGTCTGGTTTAATATGGGAAATCAATGTATATGCAGTAGTTTGCCCTGTGTTGCTCCTGTTACTCTGTTGTTGTTCCTAGAAACTCATGAATAAATTGACACATGGGTGTTACCAGCTGGGCGGTGTCTGACACATTCTGAAACTGTCAACTCTGATTGGACAATGTAGCGATATGCCCTTCTGACAAGGTGAATGGTAACACCCAGTTATCAATTAATTTATAGATTTCTAGCAGAAATAATTGAAGAACGACACAAAGCAGATTTATAAAAAAAAATCCCTAAGATTGTTAGAATATGCCATGGGGAAGGTATTTAATAAATCAGACATGTCAGGGGAGCTGATGTGTTTTCTTAAAGCAGAAATGCATCTGTAATTATTACATGAATATTAATGGCTTCAGGTTAACAATTTAAAGTGTTCTAAATGGTCTGCAAAGTCATTGCTGGAAGCAGTTTTGGTTACCTTTTAAAGTAATGGTAGCGTGTGACTGCATGGATTGATTTTTCATGTGTGAAATTGTACTCCCATCCTTACTTTCAACACCACCAGTCATCCGGGAGTATGACAATGCAGCAAATCAAGATGAGCTTCTCTGCTTTTCACTTGCAGCCACCTCTGCCATTAGTGCAGTGATTCCCCCGCAGATGTCATTTAATGAGTCTGTTTCTTAGCGGTAATTTACTTATTTTTTTTGCCATTCACCCTTTGACAAGGTTATGCGACCCTTGCTGAACCCACCAGGTTATATTTCCAGATATCGCCTTGTAACATTAGTTAGACTTGCTGTTATGAAGCCTTTTGATATAATCTCAAGTGCACTGCAACTGAAGCTGTGATTTGGGAATTGTCAGTCACAGATCTAGAACTCTGTAATCCCATTGTACATTCATATATGCACTTTTATCAGATGTAATAAAAAATCTAACAACGTAGTAAGCTCTGACTTTTCCAAAAGATATGTGGAGCTGCAGGAGCGAGCGCTAGTGCATTGTATCAGTGTGTGACATTCTGCCTTTCTAGGGGATTCTCTAATATTCTGCAGAACTTTACAATGAGGAAATTGTGACGAGCGTCAGGGGAGCTTTGTAGATAGAAATAATTAGGGGGGAATATTTACATTTACTACTTTTTATTGATGGAATTAAAGCTTTACTGCAGATATTGAATATGTTTACTTTACATCTACATCACCTTTCCTGTAGTATAGCACTGGCATGATAACATTGTATATGATGCTGCTACGTGATACTGTGCAGATAATGCTACATTGTGTTGCTTTTAGTGCTGAATGATTTTTGTTGCTGTTTATTGTTCAACATGTAGCAGTAAATATAGCATAGCAAATAAGGGCTATAAATGACATTGGCACTTCTTGATATAGGGCGCCTGCACACAAGCAGAAATTCCGCGGCGGGATTTCCCGAGGGATTTCCGCCGCTGGAAGCCTGCATAGGATTGTGTTAACAAACGCAATCCTATGCAGACGGCCGCGGTTTGGCTGTGCAAAATTTCGCGTGACAAACAAACCACGGCATGTCCTATTTCTGTGCGGGCCTCGCAGAGCACCGCACAGAAACATCACTCATCCGCTGACGGCTCCAGCCTGCGCATGTGCCGGCTGCCCGGCAAGCCGGCACATCAAACAGCTGGAGCCGCAGGCGTGGGTGAGTACACGCTGGTCCCTGCAGGCGCTCGGGTCGGGTCCCACGGCGAGAATCCTTGCGGCCGGATCCGACCCACCAGTCTGCAGGCGGCCATACTGTGTAATAATGCACTTTAATAGGGCTGGCTATGGGGAAACCCAGCACACTTACTGCAGCGGATGACCTGAAGATTTTGCCAGTAATGCTTCCAACTATTTCCCAACATGGGTGGGCAAGGCTCCAGCCACATGCATTAACCACGGTGTGGGACGCTTTCACTTTAGCTAATGGATGGTGTTGATAGATGGCGCATACAAGACAACCTCATTAAACCCACCCTTTTGTTCTAGGACAGAATTCTGTCCTGGGACAGAAAATGGAGGATATATCGCCTGCAGTTGTTCTTCTCTGTTGTCCAAGATGGTTGAAGCAGTTTTCTAACTACTAATGCACACTGTCTTGCTCTCGGATTTGGCCAGTGCTGAGCAGCTCTGGCCAGTCAGAGCGCAGGTATAGTACAGTACTAGTGTAACACTACCAATGCACCATGGGGATTATGAAGTCTGAAGATTGTGTTGGCCACAGGCAAAAGAAAGTACCCAGACCAGGCAGATCGGAAGGACAGCAGAAATCAACTACTGAAGGTGATATACTCCATGTTCCCTCCAGTCCTAGGACAGGATTTTGTCCCAAATCTGGAGGGTTGCTTCAAAGATTGCCTCCAGTTTAGAGATACTCTGCATTCAAAAATTGAGAAATAAAAAATTAACGTATAATGCAAATAAAGGGAAATCTACATAGACTGTCATTTTAAACCTACATCTGATGAGCCCACATCGTCATGACCCCATCTTGCTAAGCTCTGCCCATTTTTAGAAGAGTGGCTGGCGCAGTGCAAACAGACCCAAAAGTCACTATTTTTTTGTGCAGGTGGGATCTTGGTGTGAAAGTGATGCGCTTTTATTTAAAAAGGCATTGCATCTATGTAAATGCGATTTTCATACACATTTTTCACGCTTGTGAAAAAAATTGTGATTCCAATAGTTTTAATGGTAAAAATCCTATCGACCTTGCATGCAAATCCGCAGGGCTCACAAGCGTGATGCCATTTTTTTAAAGCAATCCCATAAAAGTAATGGGCAATACCTTGCAAAGAATCACCGAAAAATGGGACATGCAGCGGTTTTTCAATCTTGCAGCATCTCTGTAAAAGAAATATCATTCATGTGAAAAAACACATTGTAATCAATGTGTCATTTTCACGCGTGAGATCCGTCCATATCGCAATTGGACAGAATTCGTACTTAAAGGTTGACCATTCGAATCCTGCCTTATAGTGCGAATACATCGGTGTACGGTAAGCCATATGCTTTCTATGTTCACTGAAGTTTGGCACACTGTGAGCTCATATTTACCTATTTAAATTGTCTTCTCTAAGCAGTAGTCATCAGTTTAGTGCTTATGTGAAAGTGTGCATAATAAATAGAATGCCAAATCTAGAATGCCTAAATGTAAAACTATAGTCCTACAATCCCGCTATTGTCTCAATGTGTCATTTAAGAACTATCCAAACACTATTGAAATACGGCTTAGTAAATGGGTATACACCTTGCTGTTGAATCAAAGCCAGCTCTCTTAGAAATTCTTGTAAAACTTGAACATTAAGCCACATAAATATAAAATGCCTTGCGGAATCAACACACCATAACCTACCTGGAAGCTATGAATTACATTGTCACAGTTTAAGTTCTAGAAGAATAGGTATACAGCACAATAGAAAACATACAAAGCCTATGCCTTGGTACAGAAAGAGAGGATTTTGCAAGTCATATCCAAATGACTAGAGTCACAGACGGAGAGTGAAATAAATGGAGATCTCCATGGATGAAAGGCGATATGACTAGCTGAGAAGTAATTCCTTCGCAGAAATCAATTGCAAGCCAGGATTAAATCTGGCAGAATCTGGGAGGAAAATGCAGAAGGCACTAAGATTGCAAAGTACGCTTCCATTCTAAAGCTGCGCCCCTGTGCCTGATGCTCAGGGGAATTCCACATGTGGAGTATAATCCAGTACTATATAGGGGTCTAGAGCTTCTGCATTGTTATATTCTTGCACTCCAGCAGATGATTTGCTTCTGTTTGATTACATATTGGATTTGTAGTAAGGGTGTGTGAATCATTATTATTATGTATGCCCATCATAATGTCACTACTTCGTTACTTGCATTGATGCTTATGCTGTGAAATGATTAGGGAGAGGCTTTACAGCTATCATTAACACATCCCAATATATTTTACAGATGGCTATTACTTCTTCTGTTTCTTTTTACATACAGTAGATGATGAATTCTACTTTATAGATGTTCAATAATATTATGAGACCATGGAGGGCAAGGTGTGAATTCTGAATCGAAGTCTACTATAATTATGAGTATGTAGCAGGACTGAATGTTCTTTATAAAAGCTCATCAACAGTTTTACTATAGTCTTATGGAATACCCCTTATTAAATACACTGAGATGTTGATTTTTGGTGAATGGCAAACTCAACCCAGCTACATATCCATAGCCATTGGTTTAATTTATTGGATTAGTTATCAAGTATTGCATTAAGTACACCATTTGTACTGTGGCAAAACATGTTTTACAATGACTGTATTGAGGTGAGGGAAAACCTCACCTTCACATATTGCAATGATTTCCTTTAAAGTACAATAAATTTGGAAAATCTTAAGACCCTTTCACGTTTTTAACATTTTATGTTGTTGTGGCCTTGTGCGAATAAAAAAAGAAAAAAAAGTTTTCCCTGTCATTCTGCACTCAATACCCCATAATAACAAAGTAAAAATAGAATGTTAGGAATCTCTGTATATTTTTTGGCCCCTTAAGTTCGGGGCCCCTTTTTTTCCCCCCACTTTTAAAAAATCGTAACTCTTTTATTTATTCAACAATTTAGATGTTTTTTTGCGGAGCAGGTTGCATTTTTCAATGGTACTATGTAATGTAACAACAAATGTTCTGAGCAAATTCTAAGTGGAGTGAAATGGGGAATAAAGCGCAATTGTGCTATCTTTGGGGTGGAGGTGGGGGGTCTTGTTTTTATGATGTCAATACTGTAACAAAAATGACATGATAACTTTATTGACATGAAACATCTCAAAGATGATCAAGAAATGGAAGGTCCCCCAAAGCTACATTTCAAGTGTCATACCAAAGAGTCTGAATACTTGTGTTAATGCAAAATGCATTGTAGGTGTCATACACTGCCCCAGGAGAAAAGTTAGTCAGCTCCAGAGCTAGATAGAGATAACTTTGTGCATGAGCCAAATGTTTGCCTATTTAGTTCTCTTTTTTGCTCGACTGGTCAATGCCACAGTACAATTTCAGACATATTTGATAATAGTAATTCATTGTTCCCATTTTATTTTATATATCTGTATCAAAGTAGCATCCGGGTTGTAGAATAGTGAGCGAATGTACAAACTGAAATAACATAAAAACTGTAAATATTTGCAAAAATGAATTGGTTATAGATGAATGAATACCATGTCAAAAGCCATAGCTAGTGTCTTTTCATGTGTAACATACATGATTTAATTTCTTTGCTCAGAATTCTAACTTTTAATGATTGGCATGAAAGCTGAAAATGAGTGTTGGTATGATGTATTCTGGCACTGTCACTGCATCTTGGGTGGATTTTCTGATTTTTGTATTTCAAGCACTGTACAGATAAAGTAGACATTCCATTCATGTACAATGAACAGATTTCAAGCACTGATAAGTAGAACCAGCCAAGCGATCAGAGATATTTTAGTAGCATTATGGCATATCAGAATCAGTGTCAAGCTAAAGTTGCATTTATTGATTTGTACACAGTATTTATGTCAGGTCTACGACAATTTTTTATACTTCTGGTGGAGCAGTAGCAAATGTTTCAAAAATGCCTAAAAATGCATTAAATGTAGAATATAGAAAATAAGTCATAAAAAATTTTAAAATAAATATTCTGTCTTAAGAGGCATCAAAAGAGATTTGTCACTGCAAATCTGAACAGCGAATGTTTTATATGTATGTATATATATATATATATATATATATATATATATATAATTATCATATAGCAAAATATATATATATATTTTCCTGTATGATGATAAATCTTTATTTCTATAGCGCCAACATATTCCGCAGCGCTAGGTGAAAGGTATTCCATGCTTGTTTCACATCACCCTGCAGCAAGTTGTTGAACCGGTCATCTTTGAAGAGCTCTCGAATCTGAGGAGCCACAAAAACTCCCTCTTTAATCTTTAGAATGTTAGGATGTTGTTTAGCATGTTTCAGTCCTACTGAATAAATTTACACTGTAAAATACAGAAAAAGAACTATATGAAACATCTTTAAAACAAGAGCCAGTAAAAAATGTTCATGGTCATATTCATGTTCAGCACACCAAGATACCACAGATTAGGACCTTTTTCAGTCAGTAACAATTTCAGTGTTGACCAGTGTTATCTTTCTCCTGCGGGATTTTGCTCAATAATTGTCCCATGTAAAAGCATTAAGAAACTGAACAAGAATCGTCCAGTCATTCATCCTTCAAGCAGCTTAAAAGATGAACCACTATTGTTCAGTGTAAGCAGCAGCTGTTCAGTACTGAACAGCCGCTGCTTATAGTGAATGGAGATGGGTCGGGGAGAGTTGGCGAGAACTCTCCTCCAGCCGCCCTGCCTTCCTGCTGGCCACTCTGTAAGCAATCCATCGATGCTCGCTCCTGTGCATAGTGAGCATCACAGGGACGAGTGTCGGGCCCTAGTTGTCAGTCCAGCTTTACTAAGAGATCTCCTATTGAGACTTAGAGTGCAGTCTCAATATACAGTAATATGCAGAAGCTAAAAAAGTGTCAAGTCTTTTAACTAAACCCTATTGCAAACATGATTGTCCGTCTTACATGCATTTAAGAAGTGGAAAAAATTGTCCCACAAAGGTGTCCATAACCTTTAATAATAGAAAATGCTAAATAAATAATAGATATTCCAGCAATCAACCTTTGATTCTCTCCTTTAACCTTGTTTGTCAACCTAAGCAATACATAAGTAAATCTTCTCTGTGTCCCATGAGCTCACCTCCTTGTCTAGTGACTAGCTGTATGACAGTTGGCTGAAGCAGGACCTTCCACCTCTGCCCTGTCTGCGGTAGGACAAAAAGAAGGTTATGCCCCGCTTCTCTACTAAACCCTACCGCCTCAGGGAACAGATCAGCTGGAGAATAACCCTTGTGTACCCTGCAGGAATTCTACACTACGTGACGTTTTAGTGGTATGCAGAAAATCACGCAGACTAACAAACAGTGGGAACAAGATTATATCCTGCTAACTTGTATCATTTATTTCTTGGTTTAGTGTTCCTTTAATGGAGTGAGTATATTTGTGCCTTTTATAGCAATACTAAATACTTGATAGCAATATTAAATGTCATTAAATAACCTTAAATAATCATTTATAGTATGAAGCTGTTTGTTAACAGATGAAATTCATACATCTAGCAAGCACAATTAAAGGGGTTGTCTCGCGAAAGCAAGTGGGGTTAAGCACTTCTGTATGGCCATATTAATGCACTTTGTAATATACATCGTGCATTAAATATGAGCCATACAGAAGTTATTCACTTACCTGCTCCGTTGCTGGCATCCCCGTTGCCATGGCTCCGTCTAACTTCGGTGTCTTCTTGCTTTTTTAGACGCGCTTGCGCAGATCTATCTTCTCCATTCGGCTTGGCTCGGCATCACCGGCATTTTGGCTCCGCCCCCTTGTACGCATCATCGCGAAGCTCCGCCCCCGTCACATGTGCCGATTCCAGCCTCTGATTGGCTGGAATCGGCACATGTGACGGGGGCGGAGCTTCGCGATGATGCGTACAAGGGGGCGGAGCCAAAATGCCGGTGATGCCGAGCCAAGCCGAATGGAGAAGATAGATCTGCGCAAGCGCGTCTAAAAAAGCAAGAAGACACCGAAGTTAGACGGAGCCATGGCAACGGGGACGCCAGCAACGGAGCAGGTAAGTGAATAACTTCTGTATGGCTCATATTTAATGCACGATGTATATTACAAAGTGCATTAATATGGCCATACAGAAGTGCTTAACCCCACTTGCTTTCGCGAGACAACCCCTTTAAGAAGTGAGCAGAGATATTTAAAAACTCCATCAAATGATACACGTAGGTCTGGCGCTACTAAGTCACTGTAATTGGAAAATGGCAAATTGAGTAGTGATGTTGTGATTACCTCTCACTGCACATTGTATCCCACACTTTGTCATCAATACTGAGATACATGGCCTCCCAATCTCTACCGTATCCTATGTAATATACTTTAGACAGTTTGACTCCCTGTTAGACAGTGTTTAACCATAGCAGGAGCAAAATGCAAACAAACAAGGTTAAACATCAACTCCAAAACAAAGTGAAATGAAGATATGCAGGTGGACATTACAATAGTTGTATTGTAAATATACAAACAGGGTATAACAGCACCAAGAAGCATGCTAACAAACATATACTGACCACAGAAGGGGCCAAAATGCTGCTTGGCGGCATATGAAAAATGAAGTATTATAAATAAGCTATTTAGTGGTATAATGAAATACCATGATAATTAGACATTGTGACAAAGCTATCATTCAAAGTGCTAACGACAACTTATCCGTGAGTCTGTATGTGCTGTGTGAGTTCCATGCAGAACCTGACAACAATTGTGATGATGTCACCATCATGTAATCAGTTACCGTCTCTTAGCTCCGCCCCTGATCACATGACAGTGATGTCATCACAGGTCCTTTATCCTTGTGCACTGAATGAGGGTTTACGGGTGGACTACATGTCCAACAACTCCCTGCAGCCTATGGATACAGCAGTACTCAGTCTGATTGTGACACAGCTGGACACCCGTGTGGAGACTCTAATAAATGAGACCTCACAAATTTACACATACATTGCTGGCAGTGCATACTGACCAACAACATTGAAGCGTAGTCCTTCACCACTATCTTCACATCTCATGAACATGATATCATGTCAACTTAAGTGCTAATGCCGCTAACACCAGTCGCGCCTTTATCTTATTGTGAACCGTTGGCCAGTGTTGAAACAATCATTTTCACTCTACAGTTATATATTAGTAAGTCGCGCACTGCGCCACCAAACACACTGGTACTATAAACTAACTACTAATACTATAATACTAATAGTATCATGGACTTTGTAATGTATATACTAGAGTAATAGTGTTAACGGACTGCCTTCTACTTCAAATGGTGCAGGATAATTAAAACCAGCCAAGATCTACAATATCAGTGCTGTGTTTTAGAAGGAATGTCTAAAACTGGGTCTAGCCATTTAGCCCGAGATGCAAAAGTAGGCCACATTGTAGTTGGTCCCATTGCAGGCTGAATACGAACCATTGGTCAGTCATCGTGAAAGGAGATTTTCTATTATACCTAATATTGCAGCAATATTGCGAGGTGTATCGCTGGTTTTAGGTTCCTTAAGTTTTTGTACAGTGTAGCCTGTGTGCATTCTTCCCAAGATAAGACTAAGATGCTCAATTAAAGTTTTTATTCTAGCATCTTTTTTTAAAGCACTAAGAGCATTATGTTACAGCCTTTGAAGTTAAAAGTGCATTATAAACAAAAAGCACTAAAAGAGACAAACCTTTTAGGAACAAAGATTTAAGCCGAACACAAAATGGAAAGCGACTCTTAAGACATTCAGTAATGCAAATTCCACTCTACATGTTTACTGACTTTACCCACATGATAAATGTGCAGGATGATCAGATGCTGACAGAACTAAATGTCATTAAATAACTGGATGTAAAATCATTAGACTCCGTAGTGTGTGTTGATTCATGCTACACAAATTATGAGAGTTCACAAGAAGGTATTTTTGAAAGTACAAATTATGTTTTTGTAAGTTTGTATTAGCTTAGAACTCTTAGATTTTAAATTAGTTCTTAGAAATTTAGGGTAAAAGAGTAAAGATTTAGCCAAGCTCCACACAGGTGATCCCGATTTTTGCCGCAAGAAAATCGTAGCAAAATCGCGTCTTTTTCCCGCGATTTTTGAACGGCAGTGCTGCTTTTTCTCGCAAAATCAACGCTGCCACTTGTGATTTTACCGCTTATTTAGTGAAAGTCGATAGGACTTTCCAATGTTAAAAATCACTTTGCAACACAAGTTAGTTGCATTGTGATGCGCTATAAAGGAGGCTCCATAGGGAAACATGGGAGATAAAAAATTATAATAATCGCACATCTAATTGAAAGATAAATTATGCTGCCATTTTTTGCTCTCGCAGCATCGCATGAGTGAAAACATCACTAACGGGAAGGAAACCATTGTAAATCATTGTAATCTACTTTTTTACTGACTTTCGCATCACATGAAAATCACACCGTTTTCTTGCCTGTGTGAAACCACCCTTAGGCCTCACTCGCACGACCGTATGCGTAAAATGCTTCAGGGTTCCCACTAATGTCAATGGATCAATGAAAACCCACTGACTTTCATTGACTCAATTCACCGCATGTCACACGGCCATACATCGCATTTAATATGTGCCAAAATAATGGTCCTGTGAATGAGCCCTAAGGGTAAGGATTAGGCAGGATAATGTATGGCAGAGCAAAACAGGCAATATGTTCTGATACAGTAAGCAAGAATATCAGATATACTATTCTTAAATAATATGTCCACCTTGGCAGCCATTTCTTCATTGTTAAAATCACCTAAATTAAAAATATATACACTACATGTACATTAACCCTTTCCAATCCAATTTGTATGCTGGTTTTCCTAGGGGACTTACTCTTTGTCTGCCGCTATACAACGGCGCTATATGCTGGCTAAAGCCAGTCCTGCATGAGGTGACAGGTTGGATAGGCTCCGACAGCAGAGAGGCTGGCAATATACAGTAAGAGAACCCAGACAGATGTCTTTCAACATCAGAGCTGTACAGCCTTAAATCATAATGTCTTAAGACGTCAGACAGTGGATTGGAAAGGGTTAATACTTTTGTAATAATTTTGTTCATTCAAGTTGGGAACAGATGGAAGGCAGAATGACAACAGGACCAAGCTAAACATTGCTTGTTTGTAGTCTTTTATATAGGTTTACATAGAAGCCAAGGACAGAACTGTAGGATTTTTTTAATCAAGGTTATTTATAAAATTGCTTCATTTTTTATTTTAATTGATATGTATTTGAATAATGAGAAAGTGATTGTGAAGCTGTACATATGCATTAAGTAAGTGGGAGATATAAAATGAATCCGAAGAAAAGGCACACAATGCGCACCATGGGGCTTTGGCAGTACTGACAACTACAGATGAAAATAGTATTGTACTAATCTGGTAGGGTTGTGCTATTCACAGGCAAGAAATTGAGATCCGTGTGAATGAAACATGACTAGAGTGGCTATAGCTAATCCTTGTGGGTCCAGAGGACCCTATTAGCTGCTATAGCTGCAGAGGTACAATGACATATCATACACAATGTTGTAAACATGTACTAGGGAGTTTTCTCACTATACCAATAAATGCTTTCTAAACTTCCAGTACCATGCATGGAAATGTCATTGGCCAAGTAATGCTTTTTTCTTATGTGCCTAAATTCCTATCACTGACTTCT
The DNA here is from genome assembly GCF_035609145.1 of Eleutherodactylus coqui. Lineage (NCBI taxonomy): Eukaryota > Metazoa > Chordata > Amphibia > Anura > Eleutherodactylidae > Eleutherodactylus > Eleutherodactylus coqui. The sequence goes on along the minus strand of NC_089838.1, from coordinate 227,755,183 downwards.
TATGGCTTACCGCTCATCTCAGCTTTATTTGTAAACATTCTCAGGATAGATCTTGTATCTAAGAAGGACGCATCCGCTAGGATTTCAGTAAGAAATATTTCACTTCACATTTAATCGAATCACGAAGAGGATGTTTGTAGTCTGGCTGATGATGGTATTTTAGAGGTATCTCATGCTCTTAACGCATCACACAATTTACTTGTATAAATTTTCACTATAATCCCAACAATGAAATTGCTACAATGTATTGTTACTCCGGACATACAATGGAGAGTTTAAATCTTTCTATTACAGAACATGAAAAGCACCGTCTATGCAAGAGTACAGATTATATGAATTTGCACTTCAAAGTGAAATGGTTTTATAATGAATATATTCGAGAACTTCCTGCATTCAAGAATACCGTCCCGGAATATTCTCTGTAAGTCTTATGTCTGCATTTCGGAAATTAAATTAACACTGACAATACTGTAGATAAAATGATGTCCATTGTAAACTTCAGTTAGTATCTGGGATCTATGCAGCATGATTATATGATATAGAGGTTTGTTTTTTTAATGCTCAGACTAGATATTACAAGACTTTTTCTGATTGGATATATATGTCTACCAGCCAGCATTTGCCTCACAATTTCCCTATCTTATTGCCTTTTTTAAAAAACTTTTTTCCCATTTGTTCTCTATCAACAAATATTATTTTCTTGAGTTTTTCATTATTTGATAGTAAGTTATACAGTCATGAGAAAAACTAAATACACTCTCTTTCAAATTTATGGTTTTACGTATTAAGACATAATAAACACCTGTCCTTAGAAGATCTTAAAATTAGATAAATAAAACCTCAGATGAATAACAAATTACACCATGTCATTATTTATTTAACAAGAAATACTTTGTTCCCTGAAAATAAGATCTACCCTGAAAATAAGCCCCACCCTAATTTTTGGGGAAGGTTGGAATATAAGTCCTACCCTGAAAATAAGCCATAGTTACATTACATTAAAAAAAAGAATTGATTACCTAGCAGGCTTAGTCCAGGTCCCTCCCACTGCTCTATAGAGGTTCAGCACAGTTCCCGCTCGTACAACATCACTTTCTGCTTACAGAATTAATAAATCTCACCTCCAGGAAGCAATGGCTGTGATTAGTTCTTTGACCACTGCTCAGCCAATCAATGCAGCGCTGGATGAACCAATGCGATGGCTGTGATTGGTAATGGCTCAGCCAATTCATAAATCCCACCTCTACAACACAATGGATGTTGATTGCTTCTTCCACCGCTGCCCAGCCAATCAATGCAGCACTGGATAAACCAATCATAGCCATCGCATTGGGTCATCCAGTGCTATATTGGCTGAGCAGCGGATGAAGAACCAATCACAGCCATCATTTCCTGGAGGCGGTTTTTATGAATCCCATAATGAAGAAGTAATGTTGTATGAGCGGCTGGGTACTTCGTGAAGCGAGTCAGAGCTGTGAAGAGCAGCGGGTGGCACCTGGACAGAGCCTGCTGCGTAAGTATATAATAAGACCTTCCGCAAAAATAAGACCTAGTGCCTCTTTTGGGTCAAAAATTAAGACAGGGTTTTATTTTCGGGGATGCACGGTAGGACAAAATGCAGAAGCAGTGTGTGAAAAATTAACTACACCTCGTGAATCGATAGCTCGTAGAATGACCTTTAGAAGTATTAACTTGAAGTAATTGTTTTCTATATGATTTTAGCAGTTTCTCACATCGAGAAACTGGACCGAATTTTGGCCCACGCTTCTTCATAGCATTGCTTCATTTCATTGAGGTTTGTGGACATTCATTTATGCACAGCTCTTTTAAGGTCCCGCTGCAGCATTCAATTGGATTCAGGTTTTGACTTTGACTAGGCCACTGAAACACCTTGATTCTTTTTCAGCTACTCTGATACAGATTTGCTGGTGTGCTTGGGAACATTGTTGTGTTTCATGAGCCAGTTTCGACTAAGCTGTCTCCTGGCAGCCCTTCTAAACAAGCCATATTTGTTCAGTCTTTTTCTAATTGCATTGTCATGAGCTTGAACATTTAACATTACTAATTGAGGCCTTTAGGGTCCAACATGCAGCTCCTGTTTTTTTTTTTAATTTCTTTGATCATTGCACAGTCTGAGCTTGGACTGAAATTGCTAATATGTGCATGTAAAGTGGAGGCATTGCCTGCCCTCCCCATTACAAAAGAGTGGCATACAGCTGCTCTGTCAGAGTGGCCAATGGTCGTGCTTAGTCCCGCACCATCCAGTCCAGTACCCGGCTGGGAGAGGGAGAGGCAGAAGGCTAAAGCTTGCTAGCTCTGGTCTCAAAAGCGCTGACAAGTGCTGTTTGTTCCCCTACACTGGCCAGAGCTACAGCCGCGGAGGGGAGATGAAGCAGGTACCATATTGAAGCACCCTGTATGGCATAATTTTGTTGTACCCCCTAAGAGGCTGTACAGGGGTCTCAGCCCCCAGTGGTGATGTAAGCTGTGATATGACTAGCAGAACAACACTCAGAAGATCGGCCCCATTGATAGGGAAATGAGTGGGGATACCCACCTCCCAAGCATGGGAGAATGTTTTTTTGTGCCTTGCTGGTACGATATAAGAAGGCTGGAGCTATATCACAGCTGCAGACCCTGATGCAGGCAGAGTTGCCACCTAAAGAAAGTTAGCAAAGCCAGTCAGTGACACAGACACATTTGGGAGAATAGCAGAGCAGCAGATTGTGGCAGCACCCATTTAAGAGGGCCTGTTATGGGCAGTTTTTTCCCTACTTAGGAGCTGCCCAGGAAGAGAGTGCAGAAAGGGCCTTTATATTCCTGATGGTGGAACGAAAGGGACACCAGCCGCATCTCTGGGGTGAAGCATTCCACAGCCTGCTGGAGGAGTGGAAGACTCCCTCCCTGCATTGCCTATCACCATGGCGGTGCTGCAGAACAATCACCATGGACACTGCAGAATCACCACGAAGCATTTGAAATTTAGGCTTACAACCATAATGATGATGTATGTAGCAATTACACTGCAGTAATAAGAAATAAAATTATGCTCATAATATATGAGAAACGCCATGTGCCTTGCTGCTGCCAGGAGGAACTATAGAGGAACAGAATGAGATGTATATGTTTGCAAGAGACACCATGTGATGCCCAGTGAAATTAAGAGTACTATCGATTTGAGTAAGAGAGTTTGTTATTGATTTATAACATAACGTTAAAAGTACATGAGCCCTCCTATGGAGCATAACCTGTTTATGATGCAACTGTTCAGTAAGATTACATTTTCATAGAAAAAGAATACGCCACCTCTGCCTCCATTTGTAATTGCTGCACCACCCAGAACCTGTGTCACTCCAGCACCTGTGACTAGTTACATCCATTCCTGGTAAGATTGTCAGCTGTCTTAAATGGTTTCTGCTTCTGAATAATCTTTCTCGCTGTAGAATGACGGACTCTAAATTGTTTAGACATGGATTTAAAATCCTTCACAGATTAATGGGTAGCAACAATTAGTTCTCTAAGATCATTACCTAATGTCTTTCCTCTTTGGCATGCCTGAATGCTCCAGACCAGCAAAATGCCAAAGCTTCTGGGTTTTTTTTTTGAGGTGGTCACACTTGCTGATGATTCCCTTTTATAAATGATCTGGAGGAGGAAATTAATGGAAAACTGATCAAATTTGCTGACGATACAAATTTAGGAGAGATAGCTAACACTAGGGAAGAGAGAAAGAGTATTAAAAAAGATCTAGAAAAGCTTGCACAGTGGGCAGCGACTAACAGAATGGTATTTAACAAGGAGAAATGCAAAGTCCTAAATCTGGGCAAGAAAAATGAAAAAAGCACAGAATAGGAGGAATTGAGCTAAGCAGCAGCACATGTAAAAAAAAACTTATACTAATAAATCAAAGACTGAACATGAGTCAACAATGTGATGCAGCAGCCAAAAAGCAAGCACAATTCTGGAATGTATTAAGAGAAGCATAGAGTCTAGATCACGTGAGGTAATTATCCTCCTCTACTCTTCCTTAGACCTTAGTCACACGGGCGTTTTTTCCCGTGATTTTCAGATCGCATGACGGATGCGCATCCGCAAATCGCGTGACCGGGGCTGAAAAATCGCCCGAAAAACTGCTCCTAGCCGCGTTTCATTAGAAACGGGCCGGAGCTGTCCAGCACATTGAATTCAATGAAGGCGCAAAAAAAGCTGGCTCCATTGAAAGCAATGGGCTGCGGGCGATCTCATGATGAATTTTCGGAAAGGGCTTAAAAATATAAGCCCTTCCCGGAAATTCATCCAGAAATGTGTAAAAACAAACAAACAAAAAAATACTCACCTGGTCCCGGCAGACGGAGTTCAGCGCGGCCGGCCGGCAGTTCTCCTGAACTGCTCTGAGTAGTATTCAGCAGCCGGGGATTTAAAATCCCCGCCTGCTGAATGAGCTGCCTCTGATTGGTCATAGCCTCACCAATCAGAAGCAGCTCTCACTCACACCCATTCATGAATTCATGAATGGGTGAGTGAGTGCTGCCTCTGATTGGCTCAGCGCAGGGACCAAGCAAGGGCAGCTCTCATTCAGCTGTGGCAGAGGAGAATGATTTGTCTACTATATGTTCTCAATGGGGTCGGCACTGCTGCCGCCGGCCCCATTGAGCGCATATAGAGAAGAGAACAGGAATCGCAGATCGCAGATAGGTGCAATCTGCGATTTCTGTTCTATAATTTATCGGACGAGTGCATAAAAAGCGCTCACGTGTCCGATACCATTGCAAAGCAATGGTTCTATAAAATCGCCATGCGCATGCGCAAATCGCGCGGAAAAAACGCCCGTCTGACTGAGGCTTAAGTCACCATACTGTGCCCAGTTCTGGGCACCCCACTTTAAAAAAGACAGACAAACTGGAGCAAGTTCAGAGAAGAGTTACCAAGATGGTGAGTGGTCTGCAAATCATGTCCTCTGAGGAATGGTTAAAGGATCTGGGAATGTTTAGCTTACAAAAAAGAATGCTGAGAGGATACTTAATACCTGTCTACAAATATGTGAAGGGCTGTCACAGTGCAGAGGGATCAGCCATATTCTTACTTGCACAAGGAAAGACTAGAAGCAATGGGATGAAACTGAAAGGGAGGAGACACAAATTAGATATTAGAAAAAACTTTCAGACAGTGAGGGTGATCAATGAGTGGAACCGGTTACCACCAGAGGTGGTGAGATCTCCTTCAATGGAAGTGTTCAAACAAAGGCTGGACAAACATCTGTCTGGGATGATTTAGTGAATCCTGCACTGAGCAGGGGGTTCGACCAAATGACCCTGGAGGTCCCTTCCAACTTTACCATTCTATGGTTCTATGAAGTGCATTTGATTAGCAGCACTTGTCTGCTACTTACTCCTTTAATTCGTATGGAAGCAGTAAGGGTGCACTTACATTTTCACACACTGCTGCTGAATTTTGGTCTAGTTTTTGTTAAATAAATAATAACACACTGTAATTTGGGATGTCTTGTTCATCTGAGGTTGCATTTATGTAATTTTAAGTCCTTTTGAGGTCCAGATTCTGTTTTTTAGTATATCCTGGAATGTAAAGCCATAGAATTCAAAGAGGGTGTACTTAGTTTTTCTCATGACATCTATCAAATTTCATTTTAAGATAGCCAAATATGTTAAGATAGCTAAATTTGCTCAGCCCTATGTCTCATATGCTTGTATTGGACCGCAAAATGTAAAACAGGTTCCCTTCGTTTCTCAAGCTACAGACGTATGACATAAAGGAAATATTTGGGCATGGTGCAATTAATGTAACACATAAGGAAAATAATGTCCTATAGGGCGAATGCAGAAAGCTGGGTCGGATTGCTCTTTCTCTGCTCTGTGATGTGCCGTCTGGCGCACAGCCGTACATGCACAGCGCAGAGCCGGGTGTCAGCAGTGACACAGCAGTGTGAGCCTCTGCGAGGCGCACACTGAAATAGGACATGCCGCAATTTCGTTACCACATGAGTTTTCATGCGGTCAAATCGCGGCTGTCTGAATAGGATTGCATAAACTAATGCAATCCTATGGCAGTGTGCAACGGCGGAAATTCTACGTGAAATCATGCTGTGGAATTTTCGCCCGTGTGCATTCAGCCTAAGTGCTTCACTAACTTGGGAGTAAGCCTTAAAGAGTAATATAGAAACAAACAAACACCAATGGTATAAACACTTACAAATTTGCCATTAAAATATGGTTTCAAATGACATTTTATCCTTTCACTTTCCACCCTTTACACCTGCAAGAAAGTCACATAGATAACCTCTAGCTTTTCTAAAATATGGAATGAATACATAAATAGGAAGAATTGGTGTCAAGACTTTTTAATTGTTCATTAATATTCATCTTACATTGAATTTTCTCGATTTTCAGGTGGTTTGAGCCTTTTGTTATTCAGTGGCTGGATGAAAATGAAGATGTGTCAATGGAATTTCTTCATGGAGCTTTGGGAAGAGATAAAAAAGATGGAGTAAGTCTTCTCAAGTCCGTTTCATTGTTCTAATAAAGCATAAAATGGGCAAAATAGTACAAATTAAAAGTCCCATTCATGCACCGCCTTAATGGGCCCACTGTACATCTTCACCTTACCGCTGGATCTATGCAAAGATCAAGATTAACATGCCAGTCTGTTAACTTAGTGTGCTGCTATGATATACTATCAGAATGGTGCACTACAGTAATAGTGTACTGTGCCACTGTCATGTTAATGATTGCTACATCTGTACATTTGATTTGGACTAACTTTATAATTGCATTATTGTCAAAAAGGGAGCGTTTTCACTGTACATGATTACAAATATACTGAAATGTAATATAAAAAATATTTTTTTCAGTTCTTTCTGTTATTCTTCTCAGTTTCAGGCCACATCTGAACATGCCTTGTTTTCCTGCTCAGTTGTTGATGTCTTCACACAATTAAATCAAAGCTTTGAGATTATCAAGAAACTTGAGTGCCCTAATCCAGAAGCACTTTCTCACCTAATGAGAAGATTTGCAAAGGTAACTTTCAGTGATTCTGTCTATGTATTCGGCATATAATGAGTAGAAATCTAGAAAAAGGCACCTTATTGTCCACAAATACCAGAGTTCATCTGTCATGAACTCTTGTAGGTAACAAGGCCTCTTTTGCTTTAGACCATTTAGATACATAACACTTTCTATGCACTGCAGAAAATAACATTGTATTAAACTATTGTCTCCCTTTTTTAGCCTACGGTAGTAACAATAATAGTTAGTCACTATTAAAATGTACAGTAAAATATTTCTGCATTGCCAATGTTACTGTTTCAATGGTGCTAGTGTTCCCGTTGGTGACATTACTCCAGTTCACAAGCAGTTCTTACACCATATCTACATACAGCGCTGATTGATACTAATGTATCATTGCTTCAGTGCTGATATCATTTATGATATCATGCTCTACTCCACTTATGTGTTGCATTTTGGCATGACTTATATTGTATCTACAATGCTAATGCTTATACATTTTGCTCATTGTTAATTTTAGTTGGCAGCACACCATTATTAACCTTGACAATTTCTGGACAATGGAAATATTCATGTTTTTTTATTACCACCTCAACAGACCCATTATGTAACATATAAGGGGTAAGGATCCCAATCTCTCTTCTTTTGAAGGGAGAGGGGTTAATATTTTTAATAGCCAAAGTAAATGAGCATTCAACTAGTGAAGATCGTTTTGGAGACGTATCTTGCTGCTGTCTGAGAACCCTTAGGCTCGCCCAGATATTACTTCGCTTATGCTGTTTCAGTGGTTCAGCTCAGCAAGAATAGCTCCCTGGAAATTTTCTATAACGTTGCCAACTGTGCTACATGAACTGCACCATCTCACACTATTCTTACCACTGCACCTGCTCCTTTTACACCTTAAGATATTGTAAGAATGGTTTTCCATATGATAGAAAACAATCTCTGAATTAGCAAATCTATTATCTAAGCCCCCATTTAAAAATCCTGACTACCTCTAGCGTATATCAGGTCCAAGTATGAAGAATCAGTCTACTATATACAGTATGCAGTCAATATCTAATTGATCCAACCACTGGGAACACTGCAAATCATGAGGGCAAAGAAACCATCCTCTTGTGGCTTCTCATGATAATCCTACTGTGGCACTGTGTCAGGAATGAGACAGTGTTGTGATTTCTACAGGATGCATGTCAGGAGTTGCAATGTATTGTTAAGTAACTGAATGGGGAACTGCACTCTTCAGGGTTCCACAACCTATTTTCGATTGGGAGCAGTGGGTTGGATGTCCATGTGCTATCTGCTGCAAAGTTGTACCCAAATTTCTCAGGCGCAATATAGAAAAAGAGGAACCTGCGGACCAGCCCTTTCCAGATCCACAGGGGAGCATTGACCATTCAGACAAGCAAGCAACTTTGAAAGGAATTCTAGCTCATCCAGAGACTCAGAAAAATATAAAAAATCCACTTTATTTCATAAAAAAAACTGAAGGATGACCACGACTACAAAACCCTCTCTGACGCTATTATAGCATGCAACTGCACCCTTAGTCATAGCAAAAATAATCACCAGCACACCGTTTAAAAAGCAAATGGATAATTACAGACACCTCAATCTCAATTAACAGGTCAGAGGGTAGAGCAGCTATCAACATCATGATAACATCTTATATTTGTTACATAATAGCTAATATATATATATGAACAATATCCCTGCAAAAAAGATGTAATAATCATCCATGTAAGATATGATATTCATAAACAATCATTGATATTGCAATTGCATAGAAATATATAACTATACTTGATTTATAAAGTGTACGTTTTTGTAATCGCATAACGGTGGGAACTACAGATAATAGTGTTCCTGCTTTGGTTTACATCATATATGTATATTATGGTGGGATTACTTCCACCAGCACTGGATTTCTGTTGGGGCACTAGTGGGCAGTTCTGTGCGCATGTCGGGCGAAGTTACGGGGGCACAAGCTATGTTATTTGTTTTTGTGAACGTATAATTGAGGGAATTATAGGTAACCTGCTTTGGTTTTATCACACATATAAGGTAATTAACCTGAAGTTTTGGGTAATATGTAATAATAAATAATCTTTATTTGTGTAGCGCTAACGTGTTCCGCAGCACTTTCAAAGCACGGGGGAACACAAACCAAGGCAACAATTACATGTGGTATACATTTATTTGGAGAGAGATGGGGTGGAAGTGATACAGGAGCAGGAGATGAGGCACGGGGGGAACACAATAGTATGAAAATTGCATATGGTATTTAATTATTAGGAAACAGAATGGGTGGGTGATTAGGAGGTACAGGGGCAGAAGATGTATACGATAGGCAAAGTGGAAGGTGTGGGGAACCATCGGAGGGGCAGGGGGCATGTTGTCAGAGCTGGGGGATTGGATCAGGAGATTCGGGATGCCTCCCTGAAGAGGTGCGTTTTGAAGGCGCGTTGGAAGTTCCGTGCATCGAAGATCGTCCAGATGTTTTGGGGTAGTGCGTTCCAGAGGACTGGTACTGCACTAGAGAGGTCCTGGAGGCGAGAATGTGAGGATCAAAATAGAGGGGTGTTGAATCTAAATGTGTTGACGGATCAGAAAATTAATCTAGCTGCTACTTTTAGTATGGATTGCAGTGGGGAGAGTCTGGTGCGGGGAAGGCCAATGAGCAGCGAGTTACAGTAATCGAGCCGTGAATGGATGAGGGTGACAACGAGCGTTTTTAGCGTGCCTCTGGTGAGGAGCGGCTGGATTTTAGCAATATTTCTGAGATGCAGGTGGCATGTTTGGGCCAGAGATTGGATGTGGGAGGTGAAGGAGAGGTTGGAGTCCAGTGTGACCCCAAGACAGTGGGCATGTTGTTAGGGGGCTATTAGATACTAGAATGGAGATGTTGAGAGGAGGTCGGTTGGAAGGCGAAAAGATGAAAAGGTCAGTTTTAGAGAGTTTAAGTTTGAGAAAAAAGGAGGACATAGTGTTAGAGACAGCGGACAGACAGTCGGTGATATTTTGGAGGAATGCTTCAGAGATGTCTCAGTAATAAATGTATAACTGGGTGTCATCAGCATAGAGATGGTATGTGGGGCTTGTTTTTCACAATCGACTCCTGGTGTGTGGTATCCATGTTTGGATGTTTAGATCAACATATGATGTTTATATTTCTATGTAATTGCAATATTATTGATTTTTATGAATTTAATATCATACATGCATTATTACATCTTTTTTGCAGGGATATTGTTAATATAACAAATTTGAGATGTTATCACAATGTTGGTAACTGCTCTATCATCTGACCTGTTAAGTGATATTCAAGTGCCTGTAATTCTTTATTTGCTTTTTACGACTAAGGCACAGTTACACGCTGGAAACGTTTTTGTAGTGGTGGTCATCTTTTACTTTTTAATATTTATGAAATAAAGTGGGTTTTTAATATTTTTCTGGGTCTCTAGAAGAGCTGCAATTCCTTTTAATTTGCACACAGCTGACTGAATACAGCCTAAAGAAACCCATACACCTATTTTTCTCAATTCCAATATAAACACGAACTTGACTTTTTTAACCTAATTCCTAATAAAGTTATTTTTTTAATATTCTATATCTGTGACGGCCCTAACGTTGAATATATAGATTTCTCATACCATTGTAATTTGTCAATATAAACACGAACATTTCATTCAGCCTAGTATTCATATGTTTTACATGGGCAGAGCGGAGACAGCCAGACACCTCTGGTGGTTTATCTCCAGGGGAACAAGGATTGGAAGTTGAAACTTGGCGTACCTGATCCTTCTTTTTCCCCACATCATCTGTTAGGGAAAAGTTATGTGGTCCTGCTGAAATTGGCAGGTTTGAATGACTGTAGTCTAATCTGTATGGGGTCCTAACACTGGCACATGAAACATTGGTCTTGTGCCGCTCAATGCTAGCATTCTATTTCATATCACTGAGCTGTCCTTCCCTGTCTCGTCTGATATCATTGTGTTGTATATTTTTGTACTGAGTGATTTTTATCATGTTCAGTTTTTTTTATTTTTTCCAAACGCAGTTAGCTTGAATGTGTACGCCAATGTAGACTAGAAGCTGTGTGAGTTTAGTGAGCGGTTAGCAAATAACAGTGCACAATGTACATGCTGTTATTCTATTGCAATTACATATGCTTTCATTTTAGACTATCAACAAAGTGCTTCTTCAGTATGCTGCAATTATATCCAACGATTTCAGCTTGTACTGCGGTAAAGAAAATGTGGTGAGTACAAAGCGCTGGATTTTGCTGTGTTTTTTACACAGATAAAAAGTCCTATAACAGGGTTTAAATGCAAATGCAAAACCCCCTGGTGACTGAGTCCTGACTTCACACTTTGTGATGCTTTGGGCAACATGGCCATGTACTGATAAGTGATACAGAAGTGTTATTGTCAAGGCATGCTGGGTGCGGTTAGACTTGCAAATGTAGTTATTTAATGTTAGAACACTAGACAGTACAATGTTACAGCTGCTGTAGAAGTTGGTTTTGATGAAAATTGTCAGTTTATTTGAAATTGCGGGAAAATCCATGACTCATATAGGTATTAAGGCCATAGAAACCAGAGATAAATTCTACAATTCCTATATATTAGGCAGCTGGTTTGTCTGAAGTATATCACTGAATGGCTAGACAGTAGTATAGTACTACATTGACTAGCCCCTTCTACAGCCTTCATTCAAATGGGTGTATGATAACCCTGTTTTAAACCATTTAGGACCAGGCACTGTAAATATACGGCGCTTGGTCCCGGGCTTAAAGCCCAGTTGTATGTAAAATTACGGGATTAAAGACTCCTGCTTCTGTAATCAATCAGAAGCAGAATGGGTTGTCAGCTGTAAGTCACAGCTGATAAACAAGAGGAGGAGGGAGAACTGGGTTTTAACCCTTTCTGCCTCCTCCTTTCTTCAGTACACATCGCTCAATGAGCAATATGTACTAAAAGTGAAAGTGGAAGTGTTTCTTCCACTACACGTAACTGTTGGGATTCCCTGCTACAGCAAAGCTACAGGGTCCCAGCAGACCCCAATCATTCCTGACAGTGACGATTGTCACTACAGGGGATGTTTTCTCCTGTAAATGGGCTCCTATGGATGCCCCAGCTACAGTGGGAAAGTATCAAATTAAACAAAAACATGTGAATATTCTCCAGAGGTTTTATATGACGTCATGGCATACACAAGTAAAAAAGAATTACAGAATAATACAACATTTTAATGGTACATAAGAAAATAACACAAAGCCAACGCCAACCAAAACAATAGCTATATGCGCCCTGTAATCCCAAACCATACATATAATATATATCGAAACGTCCGACACAAAATGAGAAACTCATTCCTATACTTTATTTTCCTATACTAATTTAAAAATAACTAGAAATGTTAAATTATTTTTTTTTTGCTTTTTATCCCCAATAAAGAAAAGTCAGTGAAAAATATATTTAAAAAATAACCCTATATGTCTTGAGGCAAAAATAATTTTGGTAGCTAAAGGAAAAAAAATAGGGCAGTAAAACTACCTCATGGCTAAAATCCCTAAAAAGTGTCTGGTCCTTAAGGTACAAAACAGCCTGGTCCTTAAGGGGTTAATTTAGGTAGGGATATCTGTTGCTGTAATTCATAGAACCATAGGACATTCGGGTGTTACATCTGGAATGCAGATAGTAAAACACAGGTACAATATGCCCATCTGAATGAAGCACAACAGTTATTCTTCTCCATCTGAACTATTTCTGTGCTGCTGTTACTTGACAGTTCCAATCTCTTTACTGTGATTTGCTGGTGCTGGGTTACAGCTCTGCATAATACAAACTCCAGCAATTGAAGAGCCCCTTTTAAGAGGAAGTTAGAGCTTCATGTTTGACTGACATATATTCTCTCTTTCTTCCCAATGAGGTTCTTCAGAAATGTGTATATTGATGTTCTGCAGTGGCTAAAGCAGATTATATTACACATGGCATCTTCTACAAAGGTTCAAAGTGAAGAGAAGGGAGAGTTTAATGTCATTCAGTGATTGACATAAACGCTCTATCTCCTTAAAAAAGGCCTTCTGCAATGCTGTAGTTTGTGTGCATTCTATAACAATCTGCCCAGCTACTGCCAAAGATCTTAGATTAGAGATGAGCGAGCATCACAGCCTGAGCAATCAGAGGCAGATCTCACTCACGCACCCATTCATGAATGGGTGAGTGACTGCTGCCTCTCATTGGCTCAGCGCAGGGACCAATCTGATTGGTCCCGCTGAGCCAATGAGAGGCAGCAGTCACTCACCCATTCATAAATTCATGAATGGGTGTGTGAGTGAGATCTGCCTCTGATTGGTCAGGCTGTGACCAATCAGAAGCAGCTCATTCAGCAGGCGGGGATTTTAAATCCCTGGCTGCTGAATACTACTCACAGCTGTTTAGAGCAGTTCAGGAGGACTGCCGCCAGCCGCACTGAACTCCGTCTGCCGGGACCAGGTGAGTATATTTTTTTTTTATTTTTACACATTTCTGGATGAATTGCAGGGAAGGGCTTATTTATTTAAGCCCTTCCCGACAATTCATCCCGCGATCGCCGGCATCCCATTGCTTTCAATGGAGCCGGCTGTATTGCCGGCTCCATTGAATTCAATGGGCTAACATCGTTCTGCCGGGACAAGGTGAGTATATATATATATTTTTGTTTTACACATTTCTGGATAAATTGCAGGGAAGGGCTTATAAATTTAAGCCCTTCCCGACAATTCATCCCGCGATCGCCGGCAGCCCATTGCTTTTAATGGAGCCGGCTGTATTGCCGGCTCCATTGAATTCAATGGGCTAACATCGTTCTTTTCTGCCACAGCTGTTACAGCTGTGGCAGAGGAGAATGATCTTTATGCTGACAGTGCGGGGGGGGGGGGGGAGTCTCACTCTTGCCACTATTGTGGCTTAATAGTGGGACCTGGGAACTTGAGATGCAGCCCAACATGTAGCCCCTCGCCTGCCCTATCCGTTTCTGTGTCGTTCCCATCACTTTCTTGAATTTCCCAGGTTTTCACAAATGGAAACCTTAGCGAGCATCGGCGATATACAAAAATGCTCGAGTCGCCCATTGACTTCAATGGGGTTCGTTACTCGAAACGAACTCTCGAGCATCACTGAAAGTTCGACTCGAGTAACGAGCACTCGAGCATTTTGGTGCTCGCTCATCTCTATTTGTAATACATAAAGAACACTGTAAACTACTGTAAGTGTCTTGGAAACTGTCTTGAGTCATGAACTCCAAATTTAAACAGTTGAGACATTTTTTTAGCAACTGAGACATTTTGAAGATTTCTTTCAAAAGGCATATGACTGCTTTACAGTGGATTCAAGGATGTGAGAAGAAATAGGATCACACACAATAGCTAAGTGAGTGAAATAATATAGTTTATAAATGGGCCAACGATCTTCTGACAAACAGGCACACATTTGTTCACCAGCTGATCGAATCCTTTTAGCAAACATAATAATGCATGTTGGTCAGTTGCATATCTTCCTTTGTAAACCGAGAGATGTGCAGCTGAGCGACCAAGGATTGCTGTATGGCGACAAACAGTTGGATTAACAATCGCTCATCCACCTTCTTTATAGGCGTTCGTTGTTGTTGTTAGCCGTTTAGTCATTCATGACCCTCGGCGACTCTACAGGCGATAGACAGCAACAAACATTTTTGGTATAAGTGTATTACTAGCATTACAGCAGTCACCAAATTAACCCTTTACTTTTGTATTACTTTGATCCCTTATAATGAATTCTTTGAGTCTTTTTGGATGAGGATGAAATGCGTTAGCACACCTGGATAAACGGGGAGCGTTGGGGAAAGACCTGGCCACCTACCCTGTAAAAACTTTGCCTTGGAAACCCTATGAAAGAGCTCTCAAATTATTTAGACATGGTATCCAATGGTGCCCCCCCAGGCCAAAGGATTCTCTAAATGCCACTGGGGAAGAGCAAGGTCTGAGTACAAGTAGTTGGGGTTTTCCTCATGACGCAACTGGGAGAAAGCCCTCGGGAAGCTCAGCTGCTGATGCGCCTCATGATGAAAGGAAAGGACTGCGCTGCACCAAAGCTTACCTACTAGCAAGATGGAATGTGCGGGTCACGAATCTATGGAAATTGGACATTGTGAAACACGAAATGACAAGACTAGACGTTGAAATTCTTGAAATGAGCGAATTGCACTGGACAGGTAATGGATATCTTCAGTCCGATGACTTCACACTGCACTATGCCGGACACGAAGAAATCAAGAGGAATGGAGTAGCCTTTATTGCAAACAAACAGACCTCAAAGATAGTAGAAAGTTTTAGAAAATCAGTGACCGTATCATTGCTATCCGGATACGTGGTAAGCCAGTGAACATCTCAGTCTTACAGGTCTATGCCCCAACAACGGATGCCGACGAGGAAACCATTGAAGATTTTTATGCCAACGTCCAGAAAACTCTAAACAAAGTGCCAAAGAAGGACATCATTTACACTATGGGCGAGTTCAATTCCAAAGTCAGCAGCCAGCGAGGCACTCATTACAACAAGCCAATTCTTAGCCTAGCTTAAAGGAGCTTTATATTGTATACCCTTGATGATAGTACATTTTGTTTTCATTATGTCTAATGAGACTTTGTACAGCCATTTTCTTATCTGTTGTTACTAGCACTCTTAAGAATTTCTTTATCCTGTCAAGAATGCATAATTGAATGACTTAGCCTAGGTTCAGATTGTGCTTTAGCTCTCTGCTCAGCATTTTGGCAGTGGGTTGCATTTTAATATGTGAAAACTGAATTAAAACATATCCTACTGTACATGGGGCTGTTCACCTTATGGAGGCAAACAGGTGCAAACCCTGGACTCCATTTGACCTGGTTTCTATTTCTTCTGACTTTCTCGGACGATACTATAGTATAGTCGACTATGTTATTTTGCCTTCCAAAATGATGATCATTAACCATTCAGTCGTTGCCGACTCTGGGTCTCTCTATGGATCAACTCTCGCCAATTTCGTCTATCAAGTACAGCTTCTTTTAACTGACAAATTGTCATGTCCGTGTCTGCCATGATTGTGTCTAATCAGCGAGCTCTTTGATGACCTTTTCTTCGAGAACCACTGCAGTCCCAGCAAAATACCCTTCTTCAAAATATCCTTTTTCCAAAATAGAAGGAAACAAATGGAAACTGGTTTAAATGGAATCTAAAATTTGGACGGTCTTTGCTTCATAAAAGTGTGTGGATCTGCTTTGGGATACATTTTGATAACGCTTTCGGATATTCAAACGTAACTTCTTTCTGGAAAGCTCAGCTTTAGGGCTTCTACCCACTAACGTTTTTTTTTTTAACCTGCGAAATCTTTGCATTTTTTTCAATGGAACTTTCTAATGTAAAAATCGCAACGTACAAAAATTGCACGTTTGTGCTTTAGCGATTTTTGTGCGATGTGATTTTAACATTAGAAAGTCCCATTGAAAAAAACTCAGCGATATTGCAGCTTTAAAAAAACGCTAGTGGGTAGAAGCCCTTAGAAGCACAACAATTAACCCTTACTATTCATTTGCATGGCTTTGGTAATGTCATCTGCATAATATTTATCTAGGTACAAGATAAAGTTTTGTTTTAGCAAAGTTGATATTACAAGAAGCTTAAAATAAGTAAGCAGGCACAAACTACCTTCCCATCTAAATGATGAGGTATCATAAATCCAAGTATAATAAAAACAAAACATAACTTTTAATAAATATGCTTTAAAAACTGTTTTTTTTAATCTCAAGAGCAATAGAAATATTAAAGGAAAAACGGGAATAATCTCACCAACTCCCAGAGACTTGTTTAAAGGGAATCCAGACTGCAGCAGGTCAGGTCACATGATGATCTGTAACAATACTGGTGTTCCAACATATGGTATCAGGACATCTTTCTCTCCCCATTAAGCCCTAAAACACAGGCTATCTCAACCCTTGGACCTGACACAGGATAACCACCCCAAAAAAGTGGTTCCTCTCTGGAACCTACGCCTTTTAACAGAATACCCTACACAATCCCTATGGTGCACTAACGCATTTCATCCTTCTCCCAAAAGATTCGTCAGAGGATTCATTATAACGGATCAAAAGTAATACAAAAGTAAAGGGTTAAGTTGGTAACTGCTGTAATGCTAGTAGTAAATTTAGACCAAAAAATGTTTGTGGCAATCTATTGCATTAGCACTGCACCTCTGTGTTATTTTCAGGTTTTCCAAGCCAGGTTTCAGCAAATTCAACACGTCAGTCCAGGTCATCTTTGTTTAATTTGTTTATGAGTAAGGGATGATATTGTCGTAAAATTTCTCATAATCCTCCGTAATGACCACCTTGAAATGCTCAGTTTCTTCAATATTTGTGGTTGAGACTTAGGTTTACTTGGCAAACTTGCAAGTTCATTCACCATATTTTGCTTGTGTTCTTCGTTGGTTGCATGTTTTGGTCTCCCACTACTATTGGCATCTAGCATGCTACCAGTTGCTTCAAAACTTTTGTTTAGGTTAGAAATTGTTACCAACGAAGGTCCAGTAAATGCATACGCAAAGTGGGCAGGAGAAATGGATGTCACCAATATACACTAAATCGGGTACTGCTAGGGAAATGTGAGATGGAAAAAGACCTGGGGGTCCTAGTGGACTGTAGACTTAACTGCAGCAATCAATGCCAATCAGCTGCTGCAAAAGCGAATAAAGTCTTTGAGGTGCATTAAAAGATGTATAGGGGCAAGGGACAAGAACATTATTCTTCCACTATATAAGGTACTTGTCAGGCCTCACATGGAATACTGTGTACAGTTCTGGGCACCGGTGCTCAGGAAGGATGTTGCAGTGCTTGAGGGGGTTCAAAGAAAGGCAACTAAATTAATAAACAGAATGAGAGGACTGGAATACCCAGAAAGGCTACCAAAATTCGGATTATTAACCCTTGAAAAAAGATGATTAAGGGTTGATCAAACAATGATGTATAAATACATTAAGGGATCTCTCCCATGATCTGTTTATACCCAGGACTGCGACTGCAACAAGAGGGCATACTCTACGTCTAGAGGAACGAAGGTTTCATCACCAACATAGAAGAGGGTTCTTAACTGTAAGAGCAGTAAGACGGTGGAACTCTCTGCCTGAGGACGTGGTGATGGCAAAATCGACAGAGGAGTTTAAGAGGGGATTAGATGCCTTTCTACGTGCTACGATATTACAGGATATAGACACTAAATAACCAGTGGGATTGTTGATCCGGGTCTTGGAGTTAGGTCGAACTTTCAAACGTTGATCCAGGGATTATTCTGACTGCTACTATGGAGTCGAGAAGGAAGTTTTTTCTCCAAAAGAGCTAATTGGCTTCTGGCTCATTGTTTTTTTTTTGCCTTCTTCTGGATCAACAAGGAGGGGTGGAAACAGACTGAACTAGATGGACGTTGTATCCCTTCAGCCTAACATACTATGTCACTATGTGACATCTGCCTTTTAACTTCCCTTTAATTGTTTTTTAATCGAATAAAGCTGTATACATTGCACACATTCTGAAGAGGTAATCGCCCAAGCGATATTTTGTTTTCACTTTACTGATAGTCTTACCAGATGCATAAACTAGCCGAGACTCTAACGAAACAGAAGCTCTTTAATTACCACTTATTGACATGACAGCCCTGTTCTTGAACTTGTTTTGTAGTTGCATCATGTTAAAAATGATATAACTACCCAACTCATCCCGGTTCAATGAATTGAAGCTTACCCTCACTGAGGATTTCAATAACATTCCATTTTTAATGTGTAAAGATGCATGGAAACATGTGGCTTATAGCCTCCAAGCTTGCATTGATCTTCAGGGTGCAATGGTTAACCGTCATGTCGAAAACCAACATTGGATTTACTTCCTGAATGTTTAATTTTTACTTTCATACCTTACGGTTTATGCAATAAACTGATTTTGTACTTGCATTACATTAAAAGTGATAGAAGTACTTCTGCACCACCCTGTATAGGCCAAACAGTGTGGTTGTGCAATCAATCCAACTAGGTTTGTCCACTCCGATTCATCCACTCACCTAGGAGATCAAGTAATTCTTCAAAAAAGGCAAATATACCACCATTAAAATAGAAACTATAATGGTTGTAGAGAAAGAAGAACCTAAGACCCCAGACGTAATGTGCCTGACATCTAATAAGTCACTGGTGAAACATTTTCCTTGGATGAAGTACTATATGAATAACAGATAGGGACTTAGAAAGGGACTTTCCTAAGCCATCTACTCTAATATTCCGTAATGGCATCTGTCTGCAATGCAGCTGTTGGCAAATTACTCCTCTTTAATCATTGTAATGATGGAGGCTTGTGCTTTAGTCATATCTTTTTTGTTTAAAACAATATTTGATTTTGTTTACTCTAGCAAACCATATGGCCATAAGGTCAGGACTTTAGTTACCACTGACCTCATCAATTTAATATATTTTGCAGCAAGGCAAGTGAAATTGCCAGTGTGCGATGTCTCATGAATGACAAAGTTCTGTAAGTGCACATTTCAACGCTTGTCACTTAACTTACTCCAGGAATTTCTATTTATTCATTAGTATGATTGATCATACAAACTTTCCCGATAGCTAATCCTTATTAGAGCTCCAGAGGGATTTAAACTTACCATAGTAGTAGAATATAATAAAGCACGATGATGGCAATCCATTGTATGCTGCTAATTGTTGATGTAGCTTCTTTTTCAGTTTACATTAGTTAGAGTTTTGGCCACAACATAGTTTCTTGAATTCCCCAGTCCTGTAATGCATGTGAACATGCTTATTAGAGTGCATTAAATCCAGCTTCATTAGGTAATTTTCCTTCCTAACCAAGTAGTTGGACACACTGGACATGAGGCAATGAATATAGGTCAACGCATTGTTAGTCTAGCAGGAAACACGGTATCTTTTCATATCTCTCTGTTCACATTTGTTTCTTACTACTATTCTGGTCCAATATTTGAGCTTATTTTATTCTCTCTGTAAAGTGCAAACATATAACACAGGATGGTAACATAATTTCACCAGTTCTATTTTAGAGAGGTCATTTAAGTTAGGCTTTTATCTTCCACCATGGAAAATATGTACCACTCAGTCTTTTTAACGTGTAACCTTGTGTACGCTGAGGAAATACTGAAATTACATTTAGATGCTGCTACTGCGGCATGCTTCAGATAAATTCAGAGAATATTCTGAGCTTGTCAGGACTCTAATGGAGCAACGAACCCAAAATGGGAGCATTTTGGGATATTGTAAGGGATTATTAGGCAGGATTCATCTTGAAGTACAAATCCAAGCACCTGAAGGACATACAGATAGGTTCAGCATCAGAACCGTGGCTCATATCCAGGCCATCCATTATGTTCAGTAAGTGAGATCATTTGTAAAACTAAATACCAGCTATTAGTTTACTTTTCCATGCACTATTGTACCTTCTCCATGGACACCTCATTATTCTTTCTTTTTGTAGTGTGGTCATCATTACTACCTTTTGTCTACCTTTCTTTGATCATGTACTGTATGCTATGTAAAGATACTTCTAAAGCCTTGGGAAGAAATTTCTCTTTAAACCATCTGCAGAGACTCTTACTTTGCACTTCTTTATAGAGCAGTTTCCAACTTGGTTTTATTTGTGTAGTGGTGAGGTTAGCGATGTTGTATGGCACAGGCACAGCTGGGTTGTCATAGGGGTCTTATATGTGTAGATGGTACACTTCTACATTTACAATTATGCATTAGGTGCATAATCACAATAAAATATTATATGAATGTTATGCAAAATACAAAATACTTTGCGTTTCATTCCTTCACAGAATTAGAAAGACCTTAAAATATAACTTTTAGCAATAAATTATTAAAAATACAGGACTGAGGACAGGCACACATATATTAATACAGGTATCCCTGTATGAAATTGTCACAGAAATGGGAATATTTCCCTCTTCAAGGGATGGTTAACACTTGGAAGACAGGCTATGACAGAAAGCAATACTTCAGAAGGGTTCCCAACCGGAGATAACCCAAATCCATTTCATATCAGTCTGTCTTTCTAAGTTCCTAGTTGTTTGTATGGATCTATTCCATTGACCCAAAATGTTCGGTCAGGGTAAAAAGTACCGAAAAATTGTTTCTTTAATGAGCCACTTCCCAGTTACCTTTCAGAGTTTTAGGAATCTTATGTAACTGAACCCAGTGCCCGGTAGAGAATGCCAGTGTCTGGGCTCAGGATTCCCAATCAATACTTCAATAGATTCTGGTTTATTCAAGGGGTAAATATTTCCTATAAGAGTAGTTAATAGCTTCCTAGTTTCCTTTCAGAGGTTCAGGAATCTTATATGGCTAAACCCAGTGTCCGATTGTTCATTGCCAACAGCTGGCTTCAGGATTCCCAATCAATGATTCAGGTACTGGTTTAAATATTCAAGGATTATGCGTTCCCTAATGTAATGATTCATACGTTCCCTATTATAATTTTTCAACACTAGAGATGAGCGAGCACGCTCGGTAAGGTCAGTTACTCGAGCGAGCCTTGCTCATCTCGAGTAACTGCCTTCCCCCGAGTGAGCATGCTTGGAGGCTTGGTGGGGGGGAGAGAGAGATCTCTCTCACGCCCCCCCCCCCACTGCCCCCCCGAGCATACTCAGAGGAGAAGGCAGCTACTCGAGATGACTGAGGCTCGCTCGAGTAACTAACCTTACCGAGCGTGCTCGCTCATGTCTATTCAACACGTTTCTTTGATCTCTAAAATCATCAGAACAAAGAATGAACCCGCAGAAAAAGGTTTTTTGTTTCTGAGGGTTGAAAAGCTAACAGTTGGAGTCAATTCCCCCAAATAATCCTCCCCATCTACCAAAGCTGGAGATCAATCCCCCAAGTATAGAAAAATATAAGGACAAAATAATAAAGTAGAGAGGAGAGTAGTATAGCCACTAGTCCTGATGGAGGACTAGCAGCATATGACTAGTCTCAGGGTTGATCAGATCTTAAATAGCCCTGTTAGGTACCTTTCCACTCAGAGGGCCTGGTCTAGATATTCCATCCAAATATGATATATATATATATATTTGGATATCCAATCCGCTTCAAAGATGGGAGCACATCAGTGGAGAATCAGGCTCCTTACTCTACTGACGGCCCCATGTGACTTCTGGCTTTTCCTCAAGCTGAATATGCCCCTGAAAGGAACCACATTTCAGTCCAAAGAAGACATCATGCTAAATTTGACAGACTATCTACATGCCATCTCAAAAGAGGCGTTTCAGCACTGCTTCAGCCAGTGGCAGAAGAGTTGGTAGAAGTGTGTGGCTGCCCAAGGGGACTACTTGGAAAGAGCAACAAAAGGAAAAAAGTCGTCTCCTTAAAATCACTTCTTTTATTCTTTCTTAATTACAAAAAATCCATGAAATTATAAATGATGGGTACCGGGTGATACCATGCCAATGCACAGACGCGTTTCAAAAGACATTGCTTTCTTGATCACAGCTGTGATCCAGAAAGTAGTGTCTTTCAAAATGCATCTGTGCATTGGCATGGTATCACACGGTACCCATCATTTATAATTTCATGGATTTTTTGTAATTAAAGAAGAAGAAAAGAAGCGTTTTTAAGGAGCCGGGTTTTCTTCTTTGGTTGTTGCTATTCAAGCCATTTGACTAACGGTCAGCCTGAGCACCTTAAAATCTTTAAGCCAAACCAGGGAAAATATTAACAACTAACCGGTTGAAGATAACGTTGTGCTATGTGTACTTGGAAGGAGATTAGTGTAAGGCCTCAGTCACACGGGCGCATCAGCACCCATATACCGGTGCTGATGCGCCCGTGTGACTGACAGTTAGAAGGCGGCCGTACCTGAAGACGGCTGTCTCTCTCAAGCGCTGATCATAGAACACATGACCGGCAATGGAGCCGGTCACATGTTCTTCCTTTCGGCGATGCAAAGAGACGGCCATCTTCAGGTACGTCCGTCTGCTGGTGTCGGTCACACCAGCGCATCGGCGCCGGTGTACGGGTGCCGATGCGCTCGTGTGACTGAGCCCTAAGACTGTTGTATCTGAATACAAATATTTTTTATGAATTAAGGTTGGATACTTTTTGATACTCATATTCATAGTTTGTAAGTTGAAAAAAAGCTCCATCAAGTTCCAGCTATTCTTCCATGCCCATTAAAATAATGTAATAGAATCCCTTATGCGGCTTTGGCTTTGTTCACATTTGGTTGTGTTCTTAAGGCCTCATGTCCACGGGGAAAATCAGATCCGCTGCAGATTCTACATGTTGAATCTGCAGCGGGTCCCTCCTGCCCCGCGGACATGAGCGCTGAAAATAGCAATTTAAAAGAATTTACCCATCCGTAGCGGGCAGGGAAAGCCTTCTCTTCCTCACGGCCGGATCTTCTTTTTCTTCTTTTGCGGATGAATTCGTCACACCGGCGGCACGTCGCCGACGTGCCGCGCGCATGCGCCGGGCACATCCGCCGAGCCGAAGCAAGAAAGATCCGGCCGTGAGGAAGAGAAGACCTTCCCCGCCCGCGCCGGATGAGTAAATTCTTTTAAATTCCTATTTTAGGTCTCCCGCGGATCCGGACGGCTTCCATAGGCTTCAATAGAAGCCCGCGGGAGCCGTCCCCGTGGGAGACCCGCACGAAAATGGAGCATGGTCCAGATTTTTTCATGCTCCATTTTTTTTAAAATCCCTTTTATTGACCATCCGCGGGTATTTATCTACCCGCGGGTGGTCAATGCATCCCTATGGGGTGCGGATCCGCGGGCAGAAGAAGAGTTAAAATCCGCTGCGGATTTTAATTCTTATTTTGCCCGTGGACATGAGCCCTAAGGATGGTTGTTGTAGAATGTGTGCGTTGTCTGTATGATAATATATGAGTACTTTTCTATTGTGTGTTTTAGCCATGTATCCTTCTGAACAACATCCAGCAACTAAGAGTTCAACTGGAAAAGATGTTTGAGAACATGGGCGGGAAAGAGGTAAGACTGCTTGTATGTTTACCGTTCATGTTTTGCTAAAATACATTTAGAGATCATTAGAAAATTCAGTTATCCGTTTATTTCAATATTTCATCTGCAACTTTTGTGAAAGAAAGCGGAACATTACTGGATTAAACGTTGATGGCTAGATACAAAGTAGCAAAGCAGTGACCTAACTAAGCCTAATACATACACCTCAGGCTAATGATCTTTAAATGAGTTACATTTCATGTTTTGTGTTGTAGCCACGATGCATACATCTCCAGCTGCTTCTGGTTGAAGCAGGCTTAGGCAACCTGTCGCTTACCTAGTATAGTAAAAGTAGGATGCGCTCCAGCCAGCGATTGTCATGGAGGGGCACACAGCTTCATCATGGGGGCAAGCTACAGGTTACCTATTTCATAAATATTGGGTTTTCTTTATCTGTGTTGATAGTTTTGTGTTTTGTGCTTTGTCTGTAATGTGTCATGTCTTTGTCCAATACCTTTAACCTGCCATCAACTGAGCAGAAGAAAGAAGGAGCAATAGCCTTTTACAAGGTTTGTCAAGGCGAGCATGCATTGATATATCAAACTATATGTTACAGGCTGTAATTCTGTGCCGGTTTAAAAGGCTATCGTGACTGTGCCAGCCTAAGAAAGAAATGCAAAGCAATGATTCTGGTTTATATTGAAGATACACAACAATGGAGCACAAAGGAAATGAATCAGATATTGACATCTAGTTTTAACTCACTATTACAAAGATAAAATAGGGAATACAAGAACACAGAGGGACCTTGAAATTCATATAGAACAATCAACTTACCTTCGGTGCTTAAGTTCTGATTATATCAGTATATCAGTATATATTAGTCTGCTCCTACTTTACATATCTAGTTAATGCTACATTATACTTATTTCCTGTTCAATCTCGGTATAGTAACTATTGAATATTCAACTCGAATTAAAAAAAAAATAATAATAATTAATTTAATTCCAAAACTATTGAACGTGTGGGCTGAGCCATGTCACTATATCTATATGTATACTGGCCATGCATGCCTAGGAATGGTACTTGATAATTTTGATTCCTCAATAGATAAGTGGTGCTAATCCTTTAGCATGTGTTAATTCTAAATTACATATTGTGACTTAGCGCCAGGCTGACGAATTATCTGGAATTCATATCAGAATATCAGATTGGGCTGAAGTATCTTTTATTTGATCGGTAATACAAAACTGCTTATGATTGCATTTTTAACTGAGACTAAACTTCAGCTCAGTTACTGATTCCTTATTAACTGGATAAAATCAGATATTGTATGCCCTCCCCAGGCTCATTTTTGCATGATGTAATAAAACAGGGAATATCTGCTTTCTGCTTGGATTGCACTCTCCTAACACTCTGCGATCAGCCAGTTTTCGGACTGAACGCCACATAAAACGTTTTCTTTTTGACCGCAGAGTGGCTAATTATTTTTTATCTTTCAGTATTTGCAGACAGATTTAAAAAAATGTGACAAGTACTTATTGAATACTTTAATCACACGGAGGATTACAAATGTGTTCTTATTGATATGGCCCCAGGATACAAAATGAAGAACTTAAGACCATCAATACCATGATACACCTTTCCTAGCTGAGACTTTATGCACTGAAAACAATGTTCTTGTACGGTCTTTTCTAAATCTGCCTGCTAAATATATTAATAAAACAGGTATTTATTAATATATGCACAAAACGCACAATGTTGTGTGCTTTTTGTCACAATGTGTTTACTTTACAAAATGTCTACTTGGCATGAGAATGTCAATGAAATGCAATATACATGGGCAGACATGAAAAGAATCCAGTAATGGTGTTTTAGGCAGGGAATACGTTACTATGTTTCATATACTGTAGATGGATAACTGCTTTACTTCTGCAAATTGCTCACTTGAGCCTGCATTAAATCATGGCCTAAAGAAGGCTTTTCCTTTCAGCCTTAAGAGGCCAGTCAGCTGCTGTCATGCAGTGTGATTATTCTGTCCCAGATAGTAAATTGCTGTTTTACTTATGTTTCTGGAATAGGTGGTATACGCTTGTTATCTATATTTGTTACAATATAGTCAATGGGATCCTTTTATGAATCTACAAATACAGTACACAATGCATTGTGTAAAAGTGTGTCATCAACCCAATATAGTTCAGCTGCAAACCCATTATGCTTTGAATAGTGAAGTACATAACCAGCAAAATAATATTTCAGCTATGGTCAATAATTTAGATTAATAATGTTGAACATAGGCCACAGTTCTTCAAGTCTCTCCACTTATTCTAATTAGATTTACAGTATATTGGATTATTATTTGATATTGTATTTCCGATAGTTAAAACTACAAGAACTCAAATGGAATTAAGTAATAATAGTATTTAAAAGACCAGAAGATGGGTAATATTTTTGATTTTTCAAAATAGGCCTCTTCTGCTTAGATGGCAGCTTGGCACATTCTTAGCATTCTCTCTATCAACTTCTTGAGGCTGTCACTTGGAACGGTTTTTCAATAGTTTTAAAGGAGTTTCCAGTGGTGCTCAGCACTTGTTGGCTCTTTTTCCTTCACTTTGTGGTCCAACTCATCCCAAACCATCTCAGTTTGGTTTAAATCGGGTGATTGTGGAGACCATGTCGTCTGACGCATCACTCTCCTTGGTCAGATGACCCTTGCATAGCCTAGAGGCGTGTTTGGGGTCATTGTACTGTTGAAAAACAAATGATGGTTCCACTAAGCACAAACCAAATGGGATGGAATGTTGCTTCAGAATCTTGTTGTAGTTACTCAAGTTAAGTGTGCCCACCTTTTCTGCATCTCATGAAGACATTGAGGTGGGAACCAAAAATCTCAAATTGTGACTCATAAGACCAAAGTACAGATTTCCATTGATTGAATAACCATTTCATATGTTTCTTGGCCCAAGCAATTCTCTTTTTGTTGATATTCTTCAGTAGTGGCTTCTTTGCAGCAATTTGACCATATAGGCCTGATCCTTGCAGTCTCCTCTGAACAGTTCATATTTAGATGAGTCTGGTACTTTATCCCAGTGAAGAATTTATGTAGTCTCTAATCTGAGATGCGGTTAATTTGCAGTTTCTGAGGCTCGTAACTCTAATGAACTTATCGTTTGCAGCAGAGAAAACTCTTGGTCCTCTTCCTTTCCTGGTGTGGTCCTCATGAGAGCCAGTTTCATCATAGTGTTTGATGGTTTTCATGACTGCACTTGTAGATGCCTTCAAAGTTTTCGAAATTTTCCAAACTGGCCTTCATATTTTAAAGTAGTGATGGACTATTTACTTAGTTGAGTGGGTCTTGTCATAAGATTAGAACAGACATTGAATAGGGATAAACATTGTATGGAACCTTCTCGCAACTCTACCTCTGGACAACACAACTGCTGGTCTCAAGCATATTAAGAAGTCAAGAAATTCTGCTAATCAAGTCTCTACAGGGCCTACCTGTTAATTGAAAACCATGTAAAGTGACTACCTCAAGAAACTGATTCAGAGAATGCCAAGAGTGTACCAAGCTGTTATCAAAGCAAGAGGAGGCTACTTTGAAGGAACTAAAATATAAAACATTTTCTGGTTTAACATGATTCTGTTAATTTCTTAATTCCATATGTGTTCTTTAATTTTCATGTATTCAATATGAATCTACAATATACTAAAAATCAAAAGCATGGAATGAAAAGATATGTCCAAACTTCCGAATGGTACTGTAAATTCAGTCATGATGCACTGATATCCTTCCCTTTATTACTGGGTGGGGAGGTAATATAGTTTATTTACACATGCTCATCCACACTCACAGGATATGTGCATGGATCCAGCTGGATTTATTATACTTCTGTGCACAAGCATGTCTCTTTATAAGGAAATCCGACTAAATGCTCGAAGACTCAATTTTAATATAGATTGTCTTAGCAATTTAGAAGACTACAGGTACTATGGATTATTACAGCCATACAGACCATTTAATCACTCCACTATAAGAGCCGGATAAATAATGTCAGTGACTTTTTTTTAATGATGAATAGATCCCCAGAAATAAATATGAGCATTCAGGTGAAAGTGCCCAATATCCCAGTGAAAACTGAACTATATATCCCTACACAGATATCCATAGCGAAGATTGATGTCTGTTAATTCATTTTACCTTTGGGCAGAAAAGCCCAGAAATATCTATAAAAGGGACCATTACTTTCAATTGAGTGAATGCTGTAACCGAGGCATTGTCATTCCTTCTCCTGGGGGACTAGACTATAAACCACTTCAGTCTGCAACAGCTCAGTGATTAAGCCATACAGGATTTCAGGGGCTCCTTGTCCTTGATCATCTAGAGAAGTTCCTTGTACCAGTTTCAAAATAATTCTTAGCATTAGATAATACATCTTAGAAACTTCTTTTTATCATGTAGATGGTAAATAGACTAAAGTGTGTATAATTTTTGCTGAGGGTACGTTTCTGAGAGTTATGTGCATGTACGCGAAGGCACTTTATTCTAAAACATTAGGCATTTACAATACTTTAAATGCTCTAGTTCCTGGTATCTAGTTTTCTGGGTTAAAGGGTACCTGTCACCTGGTTTATGCTGCCTGGACTACACAAAGCATGCACCTGGACAGATATGTCCATTGCGCTCATGTATGTTTTCTTCTGAACTGATACAGCATTTCAGAATAAACATAGTTTGAAGTTTGATTTAGAATGGAGTTCCAAGTCATGGGGTGGGGCGGGGCGGGCCAGCCTCTCCCTGCCCACTTCATGTAGAGCATGAATCTGGTGACAGTTTCTTTTCAGACTGTTTTTCCTAAGAAAATGAGTAGGCTACAATGCAATATGGTTTTGGGACTCCATTGGCAAAGTGTTCTAATTGGAGTACTGGGTCGGGAGGGGTAACACCGTTCCTTAGGGAGAGCACCAAAAAGGTGAGGGAAGAGAGTTATAAGGCCATCCATGCTTCTCTGAGTAATATGCAAATAAAGAAGATAGAATAATACTTCTGCAGCGCCACCTATTAGTTGACAGCATTCCTTCAAATCAATGCTTGACCCTTTATACTGGTCTGTAGAGCAATGATTTGGAAAAGAAAATCAAGCCAAAATCCATACACAGACAGCTGTTTCAGGGTTTTTTCCCCTCATTAGTGTGCAGTAGGATCCTGGCCTGGCTAGTAAGACGTCTATGACGTGGGTCGGAAGGGGCAACATCATTCCTTAGGTAGAGAGTAGAGATGAGCGAGCACCAAAATGCTCGGGTCCTCGTTATTCGAGTCGAGCTTTTCATAAAATTCAAGAGCTCTATTCGAGTAACGAACCCCATTGCCTTCAATGGGAGACTCAAGCATTTTTGTATGGGATCTGCTGGTTGCCGAGGTTTTATTTTTAATCTCTTTCCTCCACCAATCCAGCCACAAACTCCCGTTAACGCGCGCAGCGTCGCAGCAGAGGGGTCAAATCTGACACACCAGCGCCAGGGAGGGGCCAAAACCGGGGCGGGGTTGAACACGGCGTGATTTGAAAGGGCTTTAAATATCATGCCTAGCTTGTGTAAAAAAATATATGTATGTATATGTGTATATATATATATATATATATATGTGTGTGTACACATACTCACCTCTCCGCCGCTGTTGGGGCTCAGCGTGTCTAGCTGCTTGGCTTCCCTGCACTGTACTGAAGCTCTTTCAGCAGGTGGGGATTTAAAATCCCTGCCCCCTGAAAGGGCTGTGTCTGATTGGCTGAGTGCTCAGCCAATTACAGGCATCGCTCAGCCATTCATTGAATTTAATGAATGGCTGAGCGCTGCCTGTGATTGGCTGAGCGCTGTGACCAATCACAGGCAGCGCTCAGCAAAACAACACTCGTGTGAACAAGGCCTAAAGCATTATGTAAAAAGATAAAAATGTACCTTTAAAAAATTTTTTAATTCTTTAAAAACATTTAGATGCCACGATTAGCATTGTCTGCGGCACATGCACCATTAAACAATGTAGAGGAGCATTTAGACTAGCAAGTGACTAGCCTCATATGTGATGGAGAGAAAGTATGCTCTGGTTGATAAGGGGCTGGCTAGTAACATGAAGAAAAGTTTGTTACCCCTCCCCTGGGACAGAAATACAGACAGGAGACTTGCAGATCTATTGTGCCTCTATATCTCTGCAGACAGACTGAAGTAACAGCTGTAAATTCAGTGTTCCCAATTCAAATGGTTGTAAGGGTGCATTCACACGAACGTATATCGGCTCGGTTTTCACGCCGAGCCGATATACGTTGTCCTCGGGTGCAGAGGGGGGAGGATGGAAGAGCCAGGGCCAGGAACTGAGGCTCCCGCCCCCTCTCTGCCTCCTCTCCGCCCCTCTACACTATTTGCAGTGAGAGGAGGCGGGACGGGGCGGGGCTAAAGTCCGGTAATTGGCCCCGCCCCCATCCCGCCTCTCCCCATTGCAAATAGTGCAGAGGGGCGGAGAGGAGGCAGAGAGGGGGCGGGAGCCTCAGTTCCTGGCCCTGGCTCTTCCATCCTCCCCCCTCTGCACCCGAGGACAACGTATATCGGCTCGGCGTGAAAACCGAGCCGATATACGTTCGTGTGAACGCACCCTAACTCTGGTTATATTGATGACTTTAACCCCTTAATGCCACAGGATGTACGTTTACCTCCTGGGTGCATGGTACTTAACACAACAGGACATAAACTTACATCCTCTGCTTGGCACGAGCTCAGAAGTGAGCCCATGCCATCTTGCAGTGGGAGCCGACTGTGACTGATAGCCAGCCTTCTGCTGCAACAGTGGGAATTGGTGAGTACACCAATCCCTGCTGTTAACCCCTTACATTACACAATCAATGTAGGTCCCGGCATGTAATGGGTGCAGGAGTCCGCTCCCTCTGTGACGTCAGTGGCCCTCTGCTATTTAGTCACGAATGGGCGATGAGTTGCCATGGCAACTGGGCGCCAGACAATTGTATCTGGGCCTGCCATAACCTGTGATCGCTATTATAAGCCATAATCCATTGCAGTACAGACGTACTGCAGTGCAGTAATAAAGTGATCAAAGCTTTTCTGGTTCAAGTTCCTTACCAGGACATAAAAAGTGTAAAAAAACCAAAAAGCATTAAAAAAATAGTAACACATTCCCTCCTTTTATAAGTACAAAAAAATTAAAAAAGACGTTTGGTGGTATTGTTTACATAATGCCCTGTGCAATAAACTAGGCACACTATAAGGCTAGGTTCACACAGGGCGGATTTGCTGCGGTTTTGCCACGGTTTTTCCGTTGCAGTTTTGCCGAAGAAGAAATGCTTATGCAGCAAAACCGCTTCAAAGGTTAATTTTGGCTTGCGGATTTTCTTGTGGAAAAATCCGCAAGCGTTTTTTTCCGCAGCGTTTTTTACTTTTTGCTGCGTATTTTGGTGCAGCAAAATCTAATAGTTTGCTATGGAAATCCACAACAAAATCCACATCTAAATACAGATTTTGATTGCAGAATTACCAGCAAAATTAAGCCATTTTCGATTCTGCATTAAAACTCACATATTTGATATGTGGATTTTGTTGTGGAAATTTTTCTGCAGAGCAGCAAATTCTGCAGCAATTTCCAGTAGTTGTGATAGCACCCTAAGGCTAAAATGTAAACACTTTATCAATCATGCCTGAATAGATGTTCTTTTTTGGTGTTCTATGATTTTTCTGTATCATGCACTATGTATTGCCTGGAGTCTTCCTTAAAACAAATAAGCTACAATGCAGCACTTAGCAGAGCGGCTGGAAAACTCTTAAAGGAGTTTAACAGGCTATTTCTATTGATGACCTATTCTATTGATCACTGATCTAGAAAAACTTGCAGAATGGGCAGCGACTAACAGAATGGTATTTAACAAGGAGAAATGCAAAGTCCAACATCTGGACAAGAAAAATGAAAAAAGCACATACAGAATAGGAGGAATTGAGCTAAGCAGCAGCACATGTGAAAAAGACTTGGGTATACTAATAGATCATAGACTGAACATGAGTCAACAATGTGATGCAGCAGCCAAAAAGGCAAACACAATTCTGGGATGTATTAAGAGAAGGATAGTGTCTAGATCACATGAGGTAATTAACCCCCTCTACTCTTCCTTAGTTAGACCTCATCTGGAATACTCTGTCCAGTTCTGGGCACCCCACTTTAAAAAAGACATAAACAAACTGGAGCAAGTTCAGAGAAGAGCTACCAAGATGGTGAGCAGTCTGCAAATCATGTCCTATGAGGAACTGTTAAAGGATCTGGGAATGTTTAGCTTGCAAAAAAGAAGGCTGAGAGCAGACTTAATAGCTGCCTACAAATATCTGAAGGGCTGTCACAGTGCAGAGAGATCAGCCCTATTCTCATTTGCACAAGGAAAGACTAGAAGCAATGGGATGAAACTGAAAGAGAGAAGACACAAATTAGATATTAGAAAAAACTTTCTGTGAGTGAGGATCAATGAGTGGAACAGGTTACCACAGAAGGTGGTGAGTTCTCCTTCAATGGAAGTGTTCAAAGAAAGGCTGGACAAATATCTCTCTGGGATGATTTAGTAAATCCTGCACTGAGCAGGGGGTTGGACCCGATGACCCTGGTGGTCCCTTCATACTCTACCATTCTATGATTCTATGATAATGGTGACTCATTTAGAGTTTGTACCATTAATAACCACCCTCTGCTTTCTATGACTGAGCCAGTGACTCACTAAAGGCCCATTTACACATAATGATTATCGCTCAAAATTCATTCAAGTGAACAAATTTGACCAATGATTTTTTAGTGTGAATGTGAAAAAAATTGCTCACTTATCATTCGTGGTTGTTTAAGCTGATTTTTTAGTCAGCTTAAAAAAACCTTGTTGGCTCGTTGGTTTCTCCTCCTATAGGAGGTGAAGTGCAGAGCGAGAAGCGTACAAGAAGCCCGCGGCAAGTTTTTAAGTGTAAATGCTCTGCACGAGTGCTGACGACCTTAGCGGTGACATCAGCACTCGTGTAGTTGCTTAAAAGACGGTTGGCCCATATGAAAGGGCCTTTTACACACATTCTCACCCAGACCAATCTTACCCAGGAACAGTAACAGTCAGTAATTAATGCCTTATCTACTATTCACATTCGAGCACCATTTTCATGTATATTGAACAGCTGTTAATTAATAAAGTCATTCTGAAGTTCTGTCTCTCAAACCCATTCTTGATGCATTATTGAAACCATGAGGACATCTGACCTATGTCTAACAGTTAGCTCCTCTGTAAACAAAGTTTATCCTCAGACTGCGAATAATTAGAATGACCATTTATTATAATGCATTTTGCATAAACCTTAGCAGAATGATATAAACAAATCTTATTTGGGAAGGTAAACCTGAAATGTAAAGAAAATACATTATGACAGAGTACCACAAGGAGGCCACGCAATGTCAACAATTATTGTGTTTGTCGTAGCAATACTTCCTATGTGTTTCCTGCATACCAAGTCATTCCTATCACATTTAGTACGTACAAGTACGAAAGCTAATGTAAGGTGAGAAGAACATCCAGGCAGCTTTGCTGCTTCAATGCTTTTAACCACATCTCCAAACATAAGTGGAGCGGCAAGATCATGACACTCCAATACTTCACTTCTAACAATGTTTGCATATTATGGAAGTCATCAGGATGTTTTTTATAACATTGTCTCTGTTCTTACACTGTAGCCTGAGGTGAAACACTATTCAATTCAATATCTGCTTTATTTTGTAATAATTCTGCTTCTTTTCTGTTACCTGCTATTTAAACCCCATATTCAAGAAATACTGTAGATTCTAGTATTGAAATATTAAATAGAAATAAAACTGTGCTTACTAAATTGTATTCCTATTGTCAATGCACTTGGTTCGTCTGTAACTGACTTGGGATAGTGTGAAGAATAGAAGTACAGTATCATGAAGGATGGCAGTGGTGGACAGATCAAGTGCTGTACTGTGTAGGGAAGAAGCTGTGGACTTAAGTTAGTGTTTGCCAAATCCGAGTCCTCACGACCCCCCAACAGGACATGTTTTTAGGACATCCATAGTAAAGTCCCCTGGTGTAAGCACCGAGTCATGACTGACTTCTAGGGTGATGTCACATTGTAACCTTTTCTTGGCAAAATGTTTTTGCGGGGTGGTTTGCCATTGCCTTCCCCATCCATAGTATTATACATACGATGTAATTATTATCAGTGCCTCAGAAATTGGCTCCCCGCACACTAGCGTATTTGGAGCCTTCTGCTGTCTGTGTTAATCCACAGACAGCACGTATCCCTGTTACAGCCTATGAGGGTATACACATTGACATAACCTAGTCTATGTTCTGGGGAGATGTAACAGGCTCTTGTTAGCTAAATTTTAAATGTAGAGTAATTGCACATGTAAATTGCAAAAGGATGTATTGTTCAGTGGTGAATACACAGCTTATATTTCACTACTTGTCCATGGAGCTGTATACACGAAGGAAGAAAATTATGAAGGCATTTACACCAGTTTTCTAGCTTTAGTCTTTTTGCAACTTGTTCTCTTTTTACATCACATTCAACACTTTCCCCAAAATTAGGTGGGGCTTGTTGGAGAGGGGTCTCCTATGACTGGATAAATATTCTATTTATTACACCAGAAACTAACGTAAATTGTGGTGCAAATCTATGCCAATTACTAGCTGAGGCCTCAGTCACACGGTCGCATCGGCATCCGTACACAGGTGCCTATGCGCTCGTATGACTGCAGGAAGGAGATGAACGTACCTGAAGATGGCCGTTTCTCTGCAGCGCCGGAGGAAAGAACATGTGACCGGCTTCATTGCCGGTTATGTGTTCTTTCATCAGCGCTGGAGAGAGACGGCCGTCTTCAGGTACGGCCGTCTTCTAACTGTCTGTCACACAGGCGCCAGTGTACGGATGCTGATGCGCCCGTGTGACTGAGCCCTGACACAGATTTGATTTTGTGGCACATGAACTGCCAAGTGTACCTCTTAATAATTTTAGTACTTCTTACTCCAGTCCATCACAAATAAAGACATACAAATGAAATATTGGCGGAAGTTTACTAAAGGTGGGCAATCTTACACCATTCTTTAGTTGCAGTAACTCGGGGAAAGCTGCACCAAATGTGGAAAATGCATTTGTCTTCTCTTTGGATGTCCATGTTCCAGAAATGCAAATCTATGCCAGCTACAAATTGGTGTTGATTTGCGCTATAATTTATGGCAGTTTCTGGCATAAATTATAGTAAGAGTGTTGGTCCATGGGAGAATATGCCCCTTCCTGTCAATCTCTTATTTTTTTCACACTTTTCCAAAGATAGAAATTCCTATAAAGTGACAAATTATTGTACAACTGTGACATGTGCCATAATTTGCAACAATTTTATGCCACAATTGTGGTGCACAGCGTGTAATACATTCCCATCTCCATAATTTCAGGAAGCAGATATTGCCTGCTCATTTGTGCATCACACAGATTTTCAACAAAGGCATTATTCTTTCTTCTGATATACTGGATGGCCCGATTTTTAACCTTCAGTTAGACCCGTTAATGCATTCAGATCATTGTAATTACAGTGGAATGAGAGCCATGTTTGTTTTCAAGCACAAAGAATAATCCCATTTTGGTCATTTTAGTTTTTGTAGATATAATGGGAAGTGGAAACATAATAACAACTCACAAAGCTGTTTAACAATGTAATTGCACTGTAGATTTGGCCCACAGAAAAAAAGAGATTTATAATAAAGACATTTTGCAGCTAAGTAAAAAAAAATCCCATTCTACCATTAAGTAAATAACATAAGTATATGTATTTTATCAATGAGGTCCATGATTTGTCTTCAGGCTTCATTATTGTTAATAAAAATAGAGTAATCATTCCGAATATGGGGCCAAATGCCTACTCACATTTGTGGCTTAAGCAAATAAAAACGCTGAAAAATAGAACAAATCATAATGATACTAGTTATTTACTACCAAAAGTAGTTATATAGAAGGCAATAGGAGTGTACAAGCCTTACTATATAAACAAGGCTACTTTTTACTGCTTCTTCAAAGTAAATACTTATTCAGACACGGGTCAACAGATACCGATCAACATTTCCAACAGAGGCCCCCAAGAGGGCTCAACTGGCAATTTTCCAATGGATAACCTGCACTTTATATGGCTTATGGGACTAAAGTTGTAATGTACCTTGAATAGCAATACACTTCTAAAAGTCTAGGAATACTACACTAGCCCCAAAGCTGTTTTTTTTTAACAATTGGATATCGAATATTGGAACCAGTGCCCAAGAGGACAAGTATATTGGATTTTAAAAAATCCTGCATTTTTAAATATTTACATATAGACTTGGGAAAAGAGAATGATTTTATATTGGCATAATAAGAAATACTTGCTCTAAAGTATTGCATTTTCTTACCAAGAATTAACTTCACATAGCTGCAAATTAGCATCTTAAACCTCCTACTGTTTAATTTGAATGTCAGTAGTCTTTATGGGAGGGTTGCTTCCTGTTGCTTAAATATCACCATCATATTCAGTAGATTGTTAGCACTCACGTCGGTCTTTGGACCATACCTTTTTTGTTTTGTTTTTAAGCATTCCTTGTCAAAATTCATTGGATTACCACTGTTCGTACTTTGTTCATCTGTCCTCTGCTCAATTTCTCTGTAACTCCACCACAGGGGAAATTAGGCATTACACAGTGCCCATTAAGATTACTGGGCTGTTCATGTAATCCACCAGAATGAGAAATGCTCTTTGTGGCTGCTCTCAATTCTAACACTCTCATAATCCCATAAAAGAGTATTTAAAATGGGTTTTCTAAACTAGACAACCTCTTTTGGAAACCGTAGCCTTTGTCAATTTAACCCTATTTGTCATAGAAGCATAATACTAATACCCCAGATTATTGGAATTTAGTTGATAATGCATACCTAACAATCTAATGCCAAGGATCTAGCATACCAATAGGCAACATGGAACACTGACATGTTGTAGATATTGCTAAATAAAAAGCATCAAAAAATCCTGGCCAACATTGTTTTACCTATGTCAATAGAGGCCCTGTTCTTGTTACAGTTCAGTTACCTCTGTTGTGTGGTATTTCATATTTCAGTGCAGTCTCTCGTTTATTAATAACTGCTCTCTAAGTCAATGGCAATTAATATGGGATTACAATGCATTGAGGGGTATTGGCCTTCAACTTGATTTCCCTGCTCTTTTGTCACTACAGAATGAATCCTTTTACTGTACCAAGAACCTTAGCAAAAGAAAATAAAAAATGGGCAATTACTAAACTGAAGGCATTGTATCCATCCCATTGTATTACCTCTGAAAGGAATGAAAGAGCATCAAATATTTAGGAAGTTGTAGACACGGTCCATTGTTTCCGAGTTGCCTTTATTCTGGTTCATTTTCTGGAGTATAGGTAGTAAAATTAAATCCTTACAGCAAGGTTAG
The DNA here is from genome assembly GCF_035609145.1 of Eleutherodactylus coqui. NCBI lineage: Eukaryota > Metazoa > Chordata > Amphibia > Anura > Eleutherodactylidae > Eleutherodactylus > Eleutherodactylus coqui. The sequence continues at coordinate 227,717,637 of NC_089838.1, read as the reverse complement.
GGCTTTGATAGTGCGTATATTACCCAATTGGGAAATACAGCCTTCTGTAAATCAGAAAAAGATACCATTTGCAGGGACTGAAAAAGATCTCCTAAGATGCTCGCAAGAAAGGGGCTGTCTTCTTATCTGTAGTCAACATATCTTCATCATCACGACATTACACTGATCTCTGGATAAACATGAAGTTCTCCTATTTAATATCAAGCAGATGACAGACGGCAAAAAGAAGTGCTAATATAAGCTTTTTTTATGGAGCAAAATATGATAGCTAGTGATGGGCAGGATTCAGGTTCTGATTAAACTATTGTGCTAAATCCATGTTTCTCTCTGCAGCTGGATCCGGATGCCAGTATAATGCTTAAGGAACTCCAGGTGAAGCTCAGTGCAGTACTGGATGAGCTTAGCTGCATATTTGGAGCAAGGTAATTTTCATCATTGTAAAACATGCATTCTTGGTTCTTTTTAGGTACCTGGTTTCTCTGCTTTACGTTCCATTTTTTTTGTTGGGACTAAAGTCGCTGGCATCTGCTGTATTACGCTTTCTATTTTTAATCTATTAACATTAGACCATTAGACTTTTTGGACTTTAAAGAAGCCCTAATATAAGTAGTAATTAAGCCATTTATACATATTTGTACATATATTATATCCGAAGTTAGGGTTTTAGCCAGCTGTGAAATATTGGTAGACCCTCTGCCATTTCTTTTTCTTTCTCTTCTTTCCTAGAATTCATCTGATCAGGATGATGCTAAATTACTGTCCCCAAGGCTGGTTTTACACGGTTGTATATTGGCTGGGTTTTGACGCCCAGCCGATATACGCTGCCCCTCTGGTGCATTGGTTTACAATGCATCAGTGCACATGGGCGTATTTTCGTGGCGTAAAAGCACCCGGACAGCCAAGATAGTGCATTTCGGCTGGGCGCTTTTACACAACCGGCAGCTGCATAGACTCCTATGGGAGCCTATGACAGCTTGTGGAGAAGGGAGGTGGGAGGTAGTTTAGCAGTGTGACTGCTAACCTTTCACCCCCTTCGCTCCTCCTCTCTCCTCCTCTTTGGTTGTTTGCAACAGGGGCCGAACTAAGCTGCAGAAAGAGGGCGGGAACTTAGCACACTAGCCCCCGCCCATTCCTGCCACCTCACTTTGCCGAGAAACAGCAAATGGGAGGTATGGGGGAGACATAGTTTAGCAGAGCTAAACTGTCTTTCCCCCTCTCAACGCCATTGCGGCCTCGGCATATATGCGCCGGGCCAGGGCTATCTGAACGGGCGCACAAACGTTTGATTTGTGCGCCTGTTTATGCGTTTTTACGTCACCAGCAGGCGAACGTAAAAATGCTGACAGTGTGAATCCAGTGTGAATCCAGCCTAATGCATTTTCTGAATGTGGCAAAAGGATGCCTCATATGTCATTGGATAGAACTGGGCATACTGACATGATCGGAGATCATTAACCAACTTAAAATTTACCTCTTTGTTAACAAAAGACACAGAAAAACATAAAGAGTCGAAGACAAGGCATTTCTTTAAGATATGAAGAAGTTTATTATAACGCATTTGTCACATATTGAAATGTAAGACATTATGGTGAAATTCCATCACTCAACATGAGAGTCACGCTGGTCATGTTAAAACAGTCCTGAGCAATCAAAGGAAAACCAGCTCCATACGAGGGATTCTTCCTTGTTACCAACCATGTTAAAAATGATACACGATAAAAAAGATCAGCACATACTTATCGCCCATCATGTATGGTGCGTGGGCACTGGGTATGCACTAATCGTGTTTTATCATATGTCATTTTTAACATGGTTTTATAATATAGAAAAATCTCCTTTATGTAACTGGTTTCCCTTAGCCGGTGGACTCACAGCTGTCTGTGCATCAGAAGGGACTCTTTCCGGTATTCCACCATATTGATAATCCAGGTCATTGCTGCGTTATTGCTGATAACTTTTTTATTAAACAATCCTGAGTAAGTTTCTAGAGAGCTAAAATGAGACAGATGGTTACCATCTAACCTTTTTTTTCTAATGGTGTTGTACTATTTGGTGCATTTGTTATTTTCCTATTTTTTTTTATTTGACAGCCAATTTTTATTGTTTATACAAATAATGTAGCACCTGTTGCACAATCATGTGCTTTTTCATATTCAGGTATATTATGTTTACTATTATCCTATATACCTAATTGTATGTCTTTTATATATCCAATAAAGTTTTTTCAAAAAAGAGTAGTAGATTGATGGGTGTCCCCTCACTTAGGACCTCTACTGATCAGCTGTTGCTGGGCTGGTACCCTCATGCACTGAGCTAATTTCTGACACCTGTTCTCACTACAGTGGCCAGGCATGGTATTACAGGCAAAGTTGCTATTAAAGTGAATGGGAACTTTGCTTCTAACACCAAATCAGACCTCTGCAGTGGCAATGTTGCCATCTGCTTCCTGCAGTAATCAGCTAAGTGACATTGGCATGGCAAACAGTTGATCAGCATGGGTCTCAGGTGGCATACCCCCGCTGATCTGCTATTGATGGCCTATCCTGAAGATGCATAAGAGAAGAGAGACGCCATAATAACATTATCAGTCTATTTTATTGAATACATGTTTTTTTCTCTTCATTTTATACTGAATGCTCTACTCTAATGCCCTTTTGATTTAGCATATTGCAGCTACATAACATAAAAAGAGGTTGAATCAAAACCACAATAAGCCTATTTCTAAAAGGAATCAGCAGATAAAAAGGATGTCAACATAGTGAGATGCTTCTGATAAGAGATTGGTAGAGTGAGCAGACAAAAGAAAAGAAAGACTTTGTAGAATTGCTCTTGTAAAGATGTGCTTCATTATACTGGCTGACAAAGTAAATCAATTGGCAGAAAGAGAATGGAAAGCTAAAAACTTAATGCAACTTTCTTGTGTTTCTAGTTTCCAGAGCATAATTGAGGACTGTGTGAGACAAATGAGTGTGGAATTAAATCAGATGAGAGGAAATGGCAACGCATCCACAAACAGGAACAATGCAGCCATGGATGCTGAAATTGTACTGCGGCCACTGATGGATTTTCTGGATAAAACGTTAGTACTGAATGTCTTGTGGTGGTGTCCATTGGATTCATTCTTTTCTGATGACTCTAGGAAGTGTAATATCTCTATAATTGCTTTTTTAAAGGGACTTGAAATAAATATTTGTTCTATTATTACATCATCAATCTCTGCAGTGGCGGGGTACCTCACACCTTGCAGTCTTCCTACCCTAGGAGGCCCAATCTTCCTTTGTAAAGTAAACTAATTCTGTTATTTTCAGTACTAATGCTCATGTGAGTACACAACTACTCAATACTGTACTCAATTACACAGTTTATTAAGTTAGGCCTCGTTCACACAAGTGTGGTTTCAGCGCATTATAGGTGCATGAAAAGATTGCGTCTAGTAGAACCAATAGTTTCCTATAGGACCGTACAGATGAAGGAATTTTAGACACACAAAATACTCGCACCTAACAAGGATAGAACATGCGACTGCAATGCTCGCATCTAAGGACCGTGGTTTGTGAAAAGATAGGACCTGACCTATCTTTGGTGCGAGCTGCGCAGGAGTTTTCATAGACTACTATGGTAGCTGGATAACACGCATCTCCGATCATGTGAATGGGCAATTTCACAGCTAATTTAGCTCGAGACTTAAAGGGGTTGTCCCGCGAAACAAAGTGGGGTTATACACTTCTGTATGGCCATATTAATGCACTTTGTAATGTACATCGTGCATTAATTATGAGCCATACAGAAGTTATTCACTTACCTGTTCCGTTGCTAGCGTCCCTGTCTCCATGGTGCCGTCTAATCGCCCGATTAGACGCGCTTGCGCAGTCCGGTCTTCTCCCTTCTGAATGGGGCCGCTCGTGCCAGAGAGCGGCTCCTCGTAGCTCCGCCCCGTCACGTGTGCCGATTCCAGCCAATCGGGAGGCTGGAATCGGCAATGGACCGCACAGAAGACCTGCGGTCCACCGAGGGTGAAGATCCCGGCGGCCATCTTCACAAAGTAAGTAAGAAGTCACCGGAGCGCGGGGATTCGGGTAAGTACTACCCGGTTTGTTTTTTTTTATCCCTGCATCGGGTTTGTCTTGCGCCGAACGGGGGGGCTATTGAAAAAAAACAAAAAAACGTTTCGGCGTGGGACAACCCCTAGCTGGAAATCGCCCGTTCATGTGATTTTTAGTGCAGCATAGCTGCGATCGTTTCATGTTCCTATACTGCGCTAAAACCACGCTTGTCTGTGCGAGCCCTTATACAGTATAATATTAAATGACTTTACACTAGAGAGCAGCATGTCCACACAATCATGCATTAATCCATTAATCTTCTGTAGTGCAGATTGAAATGTCATGTTTTCAGAATATTTTCAGAATTTGCAGTGAGCAGATTCACTACAAATGTAACAGACATGACATCTGGGAAGCCGAGGTTTACATACAACGCCTTTGTTTATCTAGAATTGTATGTTTGTTTATGCAAAGCTGCGTTACATAAACATCCAAGTATTGAATCATTTTTTGTTCCATTTTATGTGGGTTTAGTTTGTGTTCCACTATACTATTATTATCTAAATTTGCAAAATAGTGCAAAATGTTTGTTACTTTTCTACACTATGATATCCCTCCAAATTCTTACACCTCTGTACTCCGAAATCAAGATGGGACCACATGCCAAAAACCCCAAACTTTTTAAGTTGTCTACTAAAAAAACAGTTCCACCCAAAATGTTTCGATATTTGAGCATTTTTTACCAGGTAGCAGCATCTTGGCTGGGTAATTGCTTGTAAGGCAATCACACTAAGATTGCAATGCACAACCCCAGTGTCATGTTATATAAGGAGGTTGCTTAACTACTTAGTGACCAGGCTTTTTTGCTTTTTTCCATTTTTGTTTTTTCCTACTCCCTTTTAAAAAATCTTAGCTCCTTTATTTATCCATCGAAGTCTCTGTATGAGGGCTTGTTTTTTGCGGGACGAGTTGTATATTTCAATGGCACTATTTATTGTACCATATATGTACTGAAAAACTTTTTAAAAATTCTTAGCGGAGAGAAATGGAAAAAAAACGACATTCCACCATCTTTCGGTGCGTCCTGTTTCTACGACGCACAAACTGCAACAAAAACGACCTGATATTTTTATTCTATGGGTCAGTACGATTACTACGATACCAAACTTATATAGTATTGTTTTTGCTGTAGTACTTGTATTTTTTTTTAAGATATTACATTTTTTTCAATTATTTTCTGCGGTCATTTTGTGCGCGCGATAACTTTTTTATTTTTCCGTCAACTTAGTTGAGCAAGGGCTCATTTTTTAAGGGGTGTCCTGTAGTTTCCAATAGTATCAATTTGGAATACATACGACTTTTTGATCGCTTTTTATTGCGTTTTTTCTGGGAGACAGGGTAACTAAAAAAATGCATTTTTGGCGTTCTTTATTTTTTTTTTCGGACAACGTTCACCGTGGAGAAAAAATAATGCACTACTTTGATAGATCGGACTTTTACGGACACGGCGATATCAAATACATATTTTTATTTTATGATTTAGATTTTTTAATAATAGATATGGCAAAAGGGGGGTGATTTAAACTTTTATAACTTTTTTTTTTTTACAATTTAAAAAACTTTATTGATCTTTTTTTTTACTTTACTTTGAAGTTCCCCTGGGGGACTTTAACATCCGATGCTTTGATCGCTCCTGCAGTATGACGTAATGCTATAGCATTACGTCATACTGCTTTTTTACAGGCAGTCTATGAAGCCACCCTGTGTGGATGGCTTGATAGGCAGTCTGCTAAGGCAGCCCTGGGGCCATTCATTAGGCCCCCGGCTGCCATGACACCTGCACGGATCCCCCGATCTCACCGCAGGGGGGCCGTGCGGGACCCCCAAACAGCGTTCGGGGGATTTAAATTCCGCTGTCAGAATTGACAGCGGCATTTAAAGGGTTAATAGCCGCGATCGGCCGAATTGCCCGCGGGTGTCAGCTGTAATAAACAGCTGACTCCCACGCTGTATGGAGGGAGATAGCGGCGCTACCTCCCTCCATACACGTCCTGCAGCTGCAGGACGTAAAAACACTATGCCCCGGTCGTTGAGGGGTTAACCCTTTCCAATCCACTGTCTGACCTGTAAAGACATTATGATTTAAGGATGTAGAGCTCCAATGTTGGAAGACATCTGTTGGGGGTTCTCTTACTGTATATTGCCAGCTTCTGCGCTGTCGGAGCCTATCCAGCGTGTCACCTCATGCAGTACTGGCTTTAGCCAACATATAGTACTGCTGTATAACGGCAGAAAAAGAGTAAGCCCCCTAGGAAAGCCAAGATACAAATTGGATTGGAAAGGGTTTAAAGCACCTTGTAGCAGAATGTAGAGTAAAGGGGTATTGTTCACTATTAAGGCTTACCACTCCAGGGATGAGTAGTGAACAAAAAGAACTGCACGATCCTAGAGAGGCTATATGAGCTAAGGAAAAGGTTTCTGAGACTATAGAAAAATTGAGCATGCAGTACTGCTGGAGGAGCTGCCCTGAAATTATGAATGATGAGAGACCAAGTCCTGAGAGAAAGAGAATGCAGGTATGTCACACCCAGACATAAACCTCTGAATGGTTATGGATGACTGTCCGGAAAAAAGACACCTGTAAGTGTGACCCAGGCTGTGCTGACTAGCCAAGTTGCTGCCATGACAACGCATGTATCAGAGTACTGGGAGAAGGGAGAAGAGAGACAATATGCTTTCAGGGAACACCCACTGAGCTCTGAACTTGCAGTTCCATAAATAGAATGTCAGAAAAAGCAAGCCTTGAAAGTAAAAGATGGACTATAGAAATCAGCCAGTAATAAAGTGTAACTTGAACCTAACCAGGCATATATACACATATCTAAAATGTTTTTTGTTTTGTTTTTTTGTGATACAAGTGCTTCACATTAAAACATACCATCTGCTGCCCCAACTTGACTTGTAGAGCCTAGTTTAGAAGCTGTTTCCAAATGGAACTTCGCCAGATTCATACATATTAATATTACCCAGTGCAAATGTAGTTTTTGACCTGTTCTCACTGTTTCATTGCAAGGCTATTCAAATTCTTTGTTCTAGGTTATCAGTTTCTGCAAAAATATGTGAAAAGACGGTACTAAAGCGAGTTTTAAAAGAATTATGGAAATTGGTGCTTAACAAAATCGAGAAGCAAATTGTGCTGCCCCCCCTAACAGACCAAACAGTAAGTATTACAGGATTTGTATCGTTTTTTCTCGCTATTTTTGATGGTGCAATGACAATAACCATGATGGAAACTTGACAGCCTCCATTTATAATGAATGGGGTATGCTAGGCACTTCGTATTTGTCACGAGAAATAGGAATGCCTGAGACAGATGTGTACTGCAGCTAAAACAATATTGGAAATGCAGATATGTAAAATAATTTTCAAATTCAAAAATATTTGTTTAAAAACTAACTCTCGGAAATGTCTGACTAAACAATCTCTGGTACTTCTAGATTGTGCAAAGATGAAAAATCCCCTATGGATAAACTTTCTTTAATTTCACTGTGTTATGGGGGGAGAAAGAATACTATAGTGTTTGTTGATTTTTTTTTTTTTACAGTTTATAGTAATATGTTCTATCTTACCTCAACACATACCTAGAGCTAAAAAAGAAAAAAATACAGAATTTTAATGTTTAGTAACTATTAGAGATGAGCGAGCATACTCGTCCGAGCTTGATGCTCGTTCGAGTATTAGGGTGCTCGAGATGCTCGTTACTCGAGACGAGCACTACGCGGTACTCGTCTCAATTAAACAAGCACTGACCATTGAATTCAATGGAGCCAGCAATACAGCCGGCTCCATTGAAAGCAATGGGCTGCCGGCGATCGCCGGATGAATTGTCGGGAAGGGCTTAAATATATAAGCCCTTCCCTGCAATTCATCCAGAAATGTGTAAAAATAAAAAATAAATATACTCACCTTGTCCCGGCAGAACGATGTTAGCCCATTGAATTCAATGGAGCCGGCAATACAGCCGGCTCCATTGAAAGCAATGGGCTGCTGGCGATCGCGGGATGAATTGTCGGGAAGGGCTTAAATATATAAGCCCTTCCCTGCAATTCATCCAGAAATGTGTAAAAATAAAAAATATATATATACTCAACTTGTCCCGGCAGATGGAGTTCAGCGCGGCTGGCCTGCAGTGGGTGTGAAGGGGGTGTGAGTCAGACCTGCCCCCTGATTGGCTCAGCGCTGAGCCAATCAGAGGCAGATCTCACTCACACCCATTCATGAATTCATGAATGGGTGAGTGAGTGTTGCCTCTGATTGGCTCAGCACAGCTCTCAGCTGAATGACAGCAGTTCAGCACCACAGTGCAGGGGACAGCAGGAGAAGACGCGGCTGTGCCCCGGCAGCTGAAGGGAGGTGAGTATCTATTGTTTTTGTTTTTTAAATCACTTTTAATTCATTTCCAGGGAATGGCTTATATGTAAAGTCCTTCCCTGAAAAAGAATTCAGGTGTGCCAGTGGACCATTGTCTTCAATGGAGTCGCCGGCAGCAGCAGCGCCTCCATTGAAGAGAATGCTTGCATTTTTATTCTTTTTTACACTAAAATCTTTCTTTTTCAGGTAAGGGCTTATATTTTTAAGCCCCTCCCGAAAATTCATCCCGCGCTCGCTGGCAGCCCATTGCTTTCAATGGAGCCGGCTGTATTGCCGGCTCCATTGAATTCAATGGGCTAACATCGTTCTTCTCTGCCAGGAGAACGATCGTTATGCTGACAGTGCGGGGGGGGGGGGGGGTGTCTCACTCTTGCCACTATTGTGGCTTAATAGTGAGACCTCGGAGCCCGAAATGCAGCCCTGCATGTTGCTCCTCGCCTGCCCTATCCATTTCTGTGTTTTTTACATGACTTTGGTGATTTGCTAAGATTTTCACAAGTGAAAACCTTAGCGGAGCACCAGTCATATACAAAAATGTTCGAGTCGCCCATTGACTTCAATGGGGTTCGTTACTCGAAACGAACTCTCGAGCATTACTGAAAGTTCGACTCGAGTAACAAGCACCCGAGCATTTTGGTGCTCGCTCATCTCTAGTAACTATGTAGTTGTTCTTTCTGGATTCACACAAGTGTATGTGTATTTGTGTGCGAATGAGCATAGCGTTTTTTTCTGAACAAACATTGTTTTTCTGCTCTGCTCACCCACTGACGTACTTTACTGTACATTTTTCGCTTGCAAAGCACGTGCATTTGCATGCAGGAAAAAAATAAGCACTGATTAAAATTACTAATTACCAGGTGTCTTCTTTACTGTGCAATTATATAGTATTTCACGCATCTCCTAGCGTATTTTGCACATATTTTCGCATCCTCATTGACTTCTATGGGGACTTCTGCTTGACCAAAATTCATAGGAAAAATACGTGCATATGAACAAACCCATTGAAATCAATATGTTCTATTCTCTACGTGTTACGCGCACAACTGTTTAATGTGGAAAAAATACGCCCGTGTAAACTCTTCATAGATTTTCCTGCCTTTATTTTTGGGACAGAACATAGCTGTCTGACCAGTGCAATTGTCAACCAGATTCACTCTCATAGGGGACATTTTTCTGCTACAATGGTTTAGAAAAAAGGTTCCTTCCACTTTCAATTCAGAGGTCTCCCAGGCAGTCACTATTTTTAATGGTGCAATGATGATCATTAATCACATTTCTTTAAACATCAATGAGCTGTCTGACAATTTAGAGCCTTCATTGGGGGAGTCTTATATATATATATATATATATATATATATATATATATATATATATATATATATATATGTTGCAGTTGTGGCTTATAGAAGCAGTCCTGGAGTCCGCACTTAAATGGAGCATGCCACGTTTTGTTTCACGTACATAAAAGTTTAAAATCACTTTAAAATACCATCTGCGACTATTTATATAACTGCCGGTGGTCAATGCACTCCTATGGAAAATTTTACATGCGGATCACGCGCGTGGGTGATACGCTGCGGATTTTAAATTATATTTTCCCCATGGACATGAGCCCTTAGAGTTTCTTTAATCATCCGGCACAATACACCTGACTCTAGCATACTGGATCTCAAAAAAATGTGGCCTGCGCGGATATGTAATGCGGATTTCTGCAGGGATGCTGTGCGGATGAACTTAAATTCCTTTTCTTTTTTCATGCTGGAGATCAATTGAGCTATGAGCTCTATAAGCTCCCTCACGCGTGATACGCACCTAAATACAGCATGTCACGTTTTTTTTCACCCACATGACATTTTTAAATCACTTTAAAATACCATACACGGCTATTTATATAACCGCGGGTGGTCACTGCATTCCAATGGGAAATTTTACATGCGGATCACGCGCGGGTGATCCGCTACAGATCTTAAAAAATATTTTCCCCGTGGACACGAGGCCTTAGAGTCTCTGTAATCATCCGGCACAACACACCTGGCTCTAGCATACTGGATCTCCAAACCACATCACAAGTAGTAGTGGCTTTCAGGAGCTCAACTGGTAATCCCAGTGTGGTGGACATAGTCTACAGAATCCTCTGCATAGAGGTCCTTTTTAGTCCCTGCCAGTACCTGCATTGGGCCTGTACATTCTTATGCAGCCCCACTTTCCCCTTCTGAATGTGGCTAAAGCACAATTCTCTCTCCTTCCAGACCATAACCTTTGACACAGCCCACTTGGACCTTATAGATGCATCTCCACTATACCCCCCCACCACCCCCCACAATTGAGCACTGGACATATCTCTCTACAGATATCAACACTACTTTGTGCAAAGATATTACCCTCCCTTTGTAATTTGGGACTATTGTGCTGGTGATAGGCAGAACTGGATGGACATATGTCATTCTTCGGCCTTACATACTATATGACTATTTTGCACAGGACGAGCTACTATGATACAACATACCTTCATCATACATTATAGTCCTATGAAGGTATTATTTTTTTTATTTTAAAACAAGCGCAAGAAAGTAGTTTCTAAATAGTTCATATTAATAGTGACACTAGTGAAGGAGAAAGTAGCTTCTTCTCATAGTTCGTTTCAGTAGAAATTAATATAACTGGCACCCTGGCACAAAAGAAAGAAAATATGTGCGATTTATTAAGAAAAACTACAAATGTACTGGTTTATGGTATGATTTAAGACACATGCCCCCCACATTCCAACACACAGTGATTGACAGTTTTCCTGTATGAGTTTTTACATAGTCAGAGCTGTCAATCACAGTGTGTAGGCAGAGAAATCACATTTTTTTTTATGATTTGTGGCAGCTTCCTTTTTTGCATTCAAATGTTAAATGAAGTCATAGAATACCATAGATCCCTGAGATGAGCACCCCTTTCCTCTATGTTGTGTTGCTCTCAGACATGGAAGTATAGAAATCTTGACAGATCTACTTTGAAGTAGTATTCCAGACACATAAAATGATGATGGGGGTCTCAGCAGTAAGACCCCATCAATCAGAAAGTAATGGCATATTCTAGTGATGTGCAATGACTTTACTTTATGGGAAACCCCTGTTCAGTGTTACATTGTATGTGTTGTAGGAAATGACTAATGTATGCTCATATGATGCTAAAGTATGTAATATACTACGGCTACTTTAAACTAAAAGGTACAAGCAAAGTTAAGAAAAATACAGGACTGGCAGCATACAGGAGTACTCCAGACAATCAGTATGTCATTATCAGATGTAGATTAAAAAAACCTTTTCCATAGTACCCCATATCTACTGTTTACTGTATGTTACGTTGGTTTTAATGAAGTTTTTGCTTTCCTCCTATAATTTTTTGGTTCAAAATATTTTTATTCAAAATTGCCACCACATTACAAAAATTTGCATGAACTTAATTATATTGCAAGATTCATTACCTAATAACCATGAGCTCGTTATGGCCTCAATCGGGTTACCAAAAAGAGACCTAGTATAATTAGAAACGAAAGTAAACAATATTCAGATAAAAGAAGTTAGATAAACAGTATACAAAGACACAAGACAAGACCAGGCGATGCACAAGCACACGGGGTCGAATCATGGGGGAAGAAGGGGGAGGGTTGGCCCCTAGGGAAATAAAGAGGTCATAGGAGAGAACATCATCCATGCCAAGCCGCTCTTACCCTCATTCAGATCTAAACCTACAGCTGCCCTGAATACACCCAGGATCTGAATCTCTCTGAGGACCGGAAAGAGATCCAGACCTGCCATGTAATGTAAAACTCCTCATGGGCTTCTTTCTCACTCGCCCTTAGTTCGTCAAAGCGCATAAGATCGTTAAGCTCCTCCACCCACATCATTCTTGAGGGAGGCGTAGAGGACTTCCAGAGTCTAGGGATGATTCTCCTGGTTGCTAGAATAAAGAATCTCAGAAGACCCCTTTTTGCTTTTTTTCTTTTAACACTATATTACCAAAAACTTGTTTCTTGATCTGCTTTCATGCACATTAATGTAACAAAAGTCGGAAAGCTCTAGCGAATGGAACAAGGGAATGATTCTGTAAGGTAATTTTGGAAAATATCTCCATTTACGTGTGTGCTGAAATTTTTTCTTTTGATTCAATAAGACATACAGTATGAGAAAATAGATCTCCCAAATGTGGCATGAAACCAAAGTTTTAGATAACCCCGCCGTTAGTCATAGTGTTGCTAGTCTTTTTGGTGATTTTTGGTGAACTTCAAATTTCCCATAATGTCTTCTATAAAGGTCAGCATGCAACCACCTTGCTAATGTCACCAAATGTGTCCTCCATCTTGCATATGGGCAGCTGTTTCTGCTACAGTCAACGTGTAGAGCAGCAAAGCAGACAGAATTTGGCATGGGGAATATTGCTGTTCTTGCTTGTGGCCTCAGATATCATTCAAAGTCGCCTGTCTGGTCACTACAAATTATTTGCAGACCTTATGCAGTAGGCAGTGGGGTGATGGGAATTGAATTACACTGCACCAAACAGGGACATCTCCCAATGATACAAGCTATACTCTGTGGCTTTCTGTTCTCACATATTGTTCCTCCAAGGCACTGTGGCCTATTAGGTGGCATGGCAGTGATTTTTTTGGCCAGTCCAGCCACTGTAGATTATTTGCAGGACTTATGCAGCTAGCAGTGAGGTAGCTCACTGTATATGAGCTATACTCTGGCGTTCTGTGCTCGCATATTGTGCCTCCCAAGAATTGAGGCTTATTTAGTAAGTGATGTTTCTTTTGTTAATATGAAACAAAAAGCAAGCCAAACAGGGAAACAGCAAATGCACTCAGTGCATGTCAGTGCCTAGATGTCATTCAAAGTTGTCAGTCCAGACACTACAAATTATTTGCAGTCCTTAGGCAGCTGCTAGTGGTTTTCTGAAAAGTTAGCTGATAAGTTACATAAAACTACACAAAAAAGTAAACAAAAAGGAAACTAAATAAAAAGGAAACTTGAAGGAAGCAAGAGGTAGGGGACATGTCAGTGGAGGTGATAGAGGATGAGTCAAGTTGGCACTTCAAGCATCTCCCACTGAAGCAACAGCTCCACATTTTGCAGAAGGCAAGGCAAGCCCACTGCCATTTCTTAGAAGGGGCATGTGTTACATCCACAGCGCACACAGCAGGTCGTGAAGGGGATGACAGCAAACCTCAAATATCACCACCTTCTCTTCCTCCCAGTCGCAAGCACACAGGAGTCAGTTTGCACCAGTTGGCCATGAGCTTCCCCCCTCTACTTCACCCAGTGCCAAATCCCCCGTACCCTCCGAAGCAGTCCACATGGATCAGTCTGAGGAGCTATTTGATCATTCAGTCTCGTGGATGTCTACCAGGCAATCAAAACAACCAGAGAGTGTCCCAGCCAGCCCTCCATTCCCCAGCTATGGAAATGTATGAAAAACATTCCCAACCACCCACGAAAAAAGAGCCTCAGCACAATTATTTCACAGCTGCTTGCAATGGAAATACTACCCTTAAGTCTATTGGACACAGATGCCTTCCGCAACATGATTCTAACCCACAGTACCAGATGCTCAGCTGCAATTTCTTTTCCCAAAAAGCTGTCCCTGCCCTGCACTGCCATATAAGGGATTATCTGTTCCTGACATTGAAGAACTCTGTCAGTGACGAGGTTCAGCTGATCATGGACATGCGGTCCAGCAAACATGGCAAGGGGCATTACATATCCTTAACAGGACACTGGCAATTTCCTGCAGGTAGGGCATAAAGCTAAAAGTGGTGATCCACGTTTCATGGTACCACAAAGAGTTGTGGGACATTAATCCTTGCCTGTGTCCTCCTTACCCCCTCCCCCTCCTTTTCCAAAACAAAAATTTCCTAAAGTACAAGAAATAGTTGTAACGCTATGGTTTTTCCTTGGAGAAAGCTTGTGCTTGGCTGTTTTTGATTTGCAAATTTTACAACATTGCTTTTAAAACAAGCACCACACCTGCTGTCTCCTTTGGCGTAATTGTTGGTAACTCTACTGTTTTTTCTTGGAGGAAGAGGAGTAGGAGGACGTTCTTGAGTGTTGTATACACCTGCCAGAATTTCTTGTAAAATTTATGACATTATGTAGAAAAATGTTTGGTAGCTCTCCATCTTGCTTCTTGCAGTAGGCCTGTGCTTGAGTGGTGTTTTCACTTGACAGAATTTGTCCTTGTAAAATTTATGACATTAATTTTAAAATAAGCATCACACCTGCTGTATTCCTAAGAGACCTCTATATGGGCCTTTTTTTGTTTTTAATGACACCACTGTACTAATATTGATCTCTACATCACTGTACACTATTTTGACCCATCCTAATTCATGACCATTTTCGTGAAATGGGGCCCACCACTGAGAGGAACCAATTATTCCACTAATCACTCATCGCTAGTCAGAAACTGACTAAACTTTACAGCCATATCGTTAACTGAATAATGGCAACAATTCTAGTGGTCTAGAGTAGTGTCGCGGTTAATAACAATCCTAGTGGTCTATGGCAGTGAAAAGATTAAGGTGAACATGCCTAGTGGTGTAGGGCAGTGTAGAGACTAATATGGACTATGTTGGTGGCCTAGTATAATAATAGGATTACTAGAAACTTCCCTGATGGTCTATGGTAATTAAGGAGTTAATAATTACATTGCTGATATTCTAGGATTTTGAAGGAGTTAGGCTAACTTCACACGGAGGAGCGCAATATTGTTTTGCACCTAGCACGTGGTGCGATGCTGCCGCCAGTGGGAGATGCGATGTGAGAGCACATACAAAGATAGAACCTGCAGTGATTTGTTTCCCGCATTGTGGTACCATGTGGGAAAGCATCGCTCTTGTGTATGGCCCCATTCAAAAGAATAGGGTTCATATTTGTGTGAGATTTGTACGTCTCGCCCGTGTGAAGTCGGCCTTACTGTCTATTTCCCTACTGGTATAGGGCAGTGGATAGGTTAATGGGTTCTAAGACAAGGAAAGGGGCGTTTTCTGGTGCCCAGTGGTCTACTCATCACCTCCTGACTACAGAGATTTCTCCTATAGTAGGCACTAAGCTGAATATGATGTACTCCTGCAAAATAATGCAAGCAGGAACAGAACACTGTGTGGCCATAACTGAACTTTCGCACAGCTCTGTCTATGATAGAGTTAAGCGTTTCACAGGTTCCCTGCCCTACCATGAAGGGGAACTTAAGTAATTAATGCCCTCTTCCCAAATGAAGCAAAACGCCTTCTTTATGATAGAAATTCATTAGATTTCTTCCGACCCATGTTATAAAGAAATATATTCTTCCCACGCTACTAGGGGAGAACATTAATGATACCTATCTTGGCATCACATCAGGCTATTAAAAGAAGTGGAAATATCCATGCATTGACTTGGCACTTTATATGTTTCTGTGCCTTTGTTTAGACTTTCGAAGGGGCACAGAGATTGGAATCAGGAGAGGCAACACCTGAGATGCCCAGACTGTTCTGTTGGCAGCGCAGTCTTCATAACTTCATACAGTATGTGTCAACACTGACAAAATATAAAAAGTTTACTCCTGGATCCCCTTTTGATAACTTTCCAGTTTCATGTCCTTTAACTTTGCCTAATGAAATGAATGAGACCGAAAAATGTTAAAATGAATAGAAGCCCTTAGAAGAACTGTCCTTATACACTTTTCTAGTTTTCAGCAAACTAGAAAGCGTACAGTAAGATGGTATTGGGCTCTATTCCGATGCTATAAACTAAAGGTGAAATCATATCAAGTTAATTGCAGTAATGAGTTTTATCACTGGAATAGTTCCCCGGTGGTAAATTCTACAGAACTTCCAGTCACATCGCCTTAATAATTGCAACATTAGCAGAAGAACCATTCATTGATTGCAGATCTGTTTAACAGTTTTATGGCTTAGTATTGTATACCAGGTTTGCACTCTGAAGACAGCCAGTCTTATACGTGGAGATCACATTTAGGCCATGGCTACCTCTGAGAATACATAGACAGCATGACCTTTTTGAAGACAAATAACTATGGTTTGCTAAGGTTAAGCTTAATAATTTACACGCAGAGCCACGTGAAAGAACATTAATGTAGATCACACAACCTGCCAACTGTGGTTGGACATATTTCTTCTTCATTACATTTGGATACTTGTTATTTTATGGCTATATCAGTCACTACAGCAATGACAGGGGATGTATTTCAGAAAGCACTGCTCTCTCTACTGTAGGTGACACTGTGAACCACAGATCATAGCAGTGTGGCTCCACTTAGATTACAACCTGTAAGATAAATGTATCAGCCTGTTTTCTGCACTTGAATTGACAGTTGATTGAACATAGATTACATTTCATTGTCAGCTTGCATTGCTGATACATGAGCTGAGTCACAGCTGTTTGCCTTTTGTATTTCTAGTAATCTCGTACGATTCAGGGGCTATACTTCCTTTCTTAGCTATTAAATGTAGGCCAAGGTCTATGACAGCACTTTATTCACATGGGTAAATGTGATTGCGATCCTTGAAAAACGGATCGATTTTTCACGCATTCTTGTTTTTTTCACATGTGAGTGTCATCCAAATACAATCTGTCTTCCAGGCATATGAAAAAAAAAATAGAAATTGAACATTTTTGCCATTTGAAATTCCAAAGATGTCAGTGGGTGCGTGAGAAAAAACAGAAGGCATTCACATGCTGTGTCAGTGCAATCTTTTTTTTTAACATAGCCGTTGACTTGAATGGAGATTCTTGTCTAAGAATCTTACCAAGATGGGTTATATTACATTTTTTTTACTCAGACTACCCAACCTAGTAAAAAAACGCTCATGTGAATAGAACCATTGAAATCAATGCGTTCTGTTTCTATGTGAGTTTAGTTTGATTAAAATTTAGACTATTTGAATGGAAACAAATGTCTGTGTGAATAATCCCTAAAGCCTTTCTCACACAGCGATACCAATGCTGCGTTAATTGCGGTATAACATTCCCATTGAAATCAATGGGGCCTCGCAGACATGCGCTCAATCACGGCGCTGGACGGCGCTTTCCAGCACCACGATTTTCGAGTGGAGTCTGTTCTATTTTTTGCGTTTAGCGCACCTCAGCCACAGGGAGCTGCGGCCGAAAACTAAAGTAAAATCGCAGCTGTTTGCGGCGCTGCTGTGTGAGAGGGGCCTAAGAAGGATTTATACATAGACGCAGCAATAGGGAGTGCAGATTTTGTAGTTGGACATGGACAATAAGCCTGAGAGGAAAAAAAAAAGCCCCTCTATAACATGAAGGGACAACATAGACAGGAGAATTTCAGAGTAATCTAGCAATGCTACAGGAAGATTTTTTTTCTATTTCACAAAAGAATACTTCACTTTGAGTAATTTGTTGAGGATAGACTTGTCAACCATTTTTGTACTGGTGTACTGGTACTTCAAAATACAGCATTGGGTGTATACCGCTATTGGCAATATTTCCTTTGTATATTTATCAGCTAATCTTGTAAACAATCTTAAAAAAAATCTTTCCTGCAAAACAAATATAAGACTGTTTGACTAGAAATTGAATATCTTTAATATTACAAAACCTCTATGCTGTAATATGTTTCAATTGACACTTAGAAGGGGTATCCTGGAGACTGAGCAACATTTTCTAACTATCCTTAAGATTTCCACTTATTACGAGTATTCCAAACTTCCATCAAACAGAACTCCAGTAACATTTTTTGACGACCTGCGCCCCGCAGCTTCCCAGACAGCTTCATATTTTACATTGTTATTTAAATTGGCCACCAGGGAATGCAAAAACTACATCTCCCACAATGCCCCACTGCCAGTTACTGAGGAGTACGTATTCACTGCTGTACAAACTGTCGTCATCACTGAAATTTGAAGGCTCTGAGCATGTCTGAGCAGTGGAACATAAAGGTTTTAACCATTGGATAGAAATGGAGAAATACTGTAAGCAGAACTAACATGCAGAATGATATATCACCTTATGAAGCATATAACGTTCACTTTGTATAGTTGGAATACACCTTTAACACAACGCTAGCTATTGGAAAAGTCAACTTAACGTTTGCTAAAACTTTACATTTAACCTATTGGGTAACAAGTTAAATTTTGCTACACATGTATGCACCGATCAGCCATAGTATTAACAGTTGAACACTGATTGTCTTGTGACAACGGAACTTGTCAAGGGAGGGGGTGGTGTGGGGGAGGATATATTAGGCAGCGAGTAAACTGTCATTCCTTGATGATGTTTTGGAACAGAAAAAAATGACAGTTGTATGGATCTGAGCAACTCTGGTTAAATTGTGATGGCTAGACAACTAGGTCAGAGCATCTCCAAAATGGTAGATTTGTGAGGTGGTTCCAGTAGGTAGTGGTTAGCAATTACCAGAAGCCCAAGAAAGACAACCAGTGAACTGAAAATACTCCTGAAGAATAGAGATGAGTGAGCACCCAAATGTCCATAAAATTCCGAGAGCTCTACTCGAGTAACAAACCCCATTGACTACAATGGGAGACTCGAGCATTTTTGTATGTGGGACGTCAGGTCCCGAGCTTTTTTTTCTTTCCTCTCTCTCCCACTCCCCCTCCCCCTGGGGCAGGGTCGAACACGATTTGATGCTTGTTCGAGTAACGAGCACAATCGAGTACGCTAATACTCGAACGAGCATTAAACTCGACAGAGTACGTTCGCTCAACTCCACTGAAGAAGCTGCATGTAATGCGGTGATATGGGTGGGGCTTGGGGTGCTAATATAGGCATATATTTTGTGGCTATTTCAGCCAGGATTTGTCTACATTCACTTTGTAGAGTATGCATGATATTTAGGACTTTTTTGCTACTCTTGAAGCTAGGAGGCTAGCCTGTTTGGTCAGATACCACAGAAGAGCTACTGTAGCACATATTATTGTAAAAAATGAATGCTGGCTGTGATAGGCTTCAGAATACACAGTGTATCACAGCCTGCTTCCTATTAGGCTGCGTCAGAAATAGACTACGGAGCAGTGAAAGAAGGGGGTCTCTTCTGACAAATCATGTTTCTTTTTTTACATTATATTCATGGATGGACACGTGTGCTTCATTTACCTGGAGAACAGATGGCACTAGAATGCACTATGGTAAGAAGGCAAACCAACAGAGGTAGTGTGATGATCTGGACATGCTTGTCTGGGAAACCTTCAGTCCTGCTTTCATGTGGATGTTACTTTGACATGTATTGCAGAGAGAAATATATATATATAGAGTATCGCACTGTCCTGGCATTCACAGCTGGCTGTAGCTCCCGCAAGCAAATCCTCCTGAGTGCAGCCTAATCGCCCAGCCCCCTGGCATCCACAACAGTGTGAGTTTCTTCTTTCCAAGAAAAGAAAAAGCTGCTTTCCGTAGGTAAAAGAATATGTATTGCTTTATTTATTCCATATGTGCCTTAGACATACCCAGATTGATTGGGCTTAGCCCCACCCACGGCCCGCCTCTTGTCCGCAGCCAGCAATGGGAGGAGACTGTACGGCGCTTAGCTCCACCCCCACCCAACCCCCTCCCATTGCAAAGAGCCAGCGGGGAGAGCAGACGTGAGCCTGCACGGGGGGAGGAGAGCAGAGGGAGGGAGTTTAGCAGCCAAGCTGCTAAACTCTCTACCATCTCTGGCCGCTGCGATGGGCTCCCATAGAAGCCCATGCAGCGGCTGACGTATCCCGGCCCAAAAGATAGTTCCAGGACTATCTTTTGGGCCCAACGTCAAAATGCTTGGTGCTATATTAGCTGGCCGGGCGCTTTTACGTCTCAGGAATACACCCATGTGAGCTGATGCATTGGAATCCAATGCATCAGATCACAGCGTATCTCAGCCGGCCGTGAAAATGGCCGGCCGATATATGCTCGTGGGAAAGAGCCCTTAGGCACATATGGAATAAATAAAGCAAGACATATTCTTTTACTTGTATCACCTACCTAAACATTATTGCAGACCAAGTACAGATGTAGCAGTACCATCCTTGAAGGACAGAGAGTTCAAGGTATTAGCTTGGCCTCCAGATACCCCAGATCTCAATCTGCCTGAGCATCTGTGGGATGTGCTAGAAATACAAGTGTGATTCATAGAGGCTCCACCAAACAACTTAGAAAATTTAATGAGTCTGATGCTAACATCTTGGTGCCAAATGGAGTTCTCGAGAGCTCAATGCTATTTTGGCAGCTTGAGGGGAACCTACAATGTAAGGCAGGTGCCTTTAATGTTCTAGCTGATAATTGTGTTATATAAAGATGCAGCAGCGCTAATGCGTGATACAATAGCATACTACTCTGCTAATGAGTTGTGCTGAGCCAGAGCCATGGTTCAACACGACTACGTTAATTGCATAGCACGGCTTCTGTTTGAAGTGAGTGGCAGCAATTATGCTACGCAATTAGCGCTTTGCGGCTTAAAGTCTCCAGGTGATCTGCTCTACAGATGGCGCTGCTACACCTGTATGTTAATATTTCCATGTATCTATTTCAGTGAGTCTAGCCACACATGGGTGAGCGCAATATCAAGGCATGAATCCCACACCCATATTATGCTCCCCACCATGTTAAAGCCCTGTGGATGCAAGGCGTTTTCATGTGAAAACAGCCTTGCACCACTTCGGAGATGAAGGAAACCTCCGCCGCGACTGTCACAGCTGCGGCAGAAGATCACAGCGTTCTCCTATTTGCTATCAAAGGGGCTGCAGTGCGCGAGCAAGCAGGAAGATAGAACATGCCGCAATATGTTTCCCGCATAGCATTACATTGGGGTGCCATGTGGGAAAACATCGCTCATGTGTATGACCTCACTCAAATGAATGGGGTTCATATTCGTGCGTCTCAGAACGCACGAATCTCACATGATTTTCTCAGCCGTGTGAAACTGACCTGAATGTGTAATAATGTGAGGTTTTTTTTTTTTTTTTTTTTTCTTTCCTTTTTTAAATTGGAAAACTCATTTGAACAGATTTCTTGTGTGCATCTTTTATAACACCAGTGTGTATATACCCTGAGGGCGAGCACCCACTGGCGTTTTTTTACCTGCGTTTTGCGTTTTGCGTTTTTCCTGCACAGGCATAGAGATAAAGTGTGCTCATGTCCACTGGCGTTTTTAAAATCGCCCCGCCCCGCAAAATCGCCTCGCTGCTGTCCTTTCACTCTGGCTCATTTTTTTAATCTAACTTCTCACATGGTTTTCAATGCTCCCGGAAAAAACGCAACGCAACGCAATTCGCGCGCGTCGCGTGGCGTTTTTGCAGACAACAGTAATGAAGACTGTGGAAGGGCGGGCATTCTTCACAGGTGCTGTAGGGTGTGTTGGTATAGAAACGCTATGCAACGTTTTAGGATGAGACATTCTCCGCGTTTTGCGTTAAAAAAACGCAGCGAAAAACGCGCGAAAAACGCAAACGCGTAGATGCGAAAACGCTGCGTTTTTCACGCACTACCAACGCAAACGCCAGTGGGTGCTCGCCCTAAAACTGAATTAAACCAATCACATTTTTCCTCATTGATTTCAAAGGATTTTCAAAAAAATCTGAATGTTTTCAGTTTGCTTCCGTTTTTTTTTTTTACAAGAACAAAAATGCTGTTTGCTGCGTTAGGCCCATTCACAACCTCAATCACTGATTTCCGCTAGTAAATCGGACTAAATATTGCTGTAAACAGCGTTATTTCATCCTGTGAATTTCGACAAAATGTCAGACTGCTCTCCAGAAATCTAATGGACTCCCATTATAGTCAATGGGGAGCCATTCGGCGC
The DNA here is from genome assembly GCF_035609145.1 of Eleutherodactylus coqui. Classification (NCBI taxonomy): domain Eukaryota; kingdom Metazoa; phylum Chordata; class Amphibia; order Anura; family Eleutherodactylidae; genus Eleutherodactylus; species Eleutherodactylus coqui. Next base: position 227,695,363 of record NC_089838.1, on the reverse strand, counting down.
TCTTTGCTTCTGTCATAGGATGGAACCATTCGGCCAGGGAGTGTTGTGTTCCTGCTCCCCAAACGGAGGAGGAAAGAGGTAAAAAAATAAAAAAACAGAAGCAAAACGGAACTGAAGCGAACTGAAGTAAAACAAAGATTAGTTTTACAGTTTCACTTTCAGTTTTATTCACCTTCTCTTCAAAAGCGGAGACTTAAACCCTGAACTGAGCCCTAATGCGGTGTGAATTCACTCTTTTAGTGAGAGTGAAGGTTTCCTTCTGCCCGGGAGTGCTTCTTCTGTCCATACATTACAAGGACTGGTCGCTGATTTCAGTGGGAGCTCTGTAATTTGACTTGTGATGGTCCGGCATGGAAATGACACTGGCTGTAAGGTTTCTCTAAATTCTTATAGCTGATCACTGACTATCTAGCACCAGGACACCCTTTGGTCAGCTTATTGTCAGGGACCTTATAACAAGAAGAGATGTTCCAAATCCAACAGCTTCTTTAATGCTCAGTGATATTTTGGTATCATAGTCATATTAATAGGATCATTGACAGATACCTCAAATAAACTAGTCGAAAATGTGACAAAATTGAGAATGTGTGCCCAGCATAAAAGGGAGCTATCAGCAAAAGTCTGTAATTTTTAACTATTACTCATGAGTATGATTGATAGTGTGATTACTGCCCTCCATGTCTGTAGTAGATAAGGTTTCATTTTGCATATTTAGCCCATAAATGGAATTTTTCCTAGATTCTGCATACAGCAAGTGTCATAGATCTTTCCAATGCAGACACAAAATGGTTATTTTTATCATCTGTTTTAATACAAAGCCATGTGGAATGTTCCTTGCTATTCTGCCAAAAAACTCCAGTAATTATAGTTCTTAGGGTAATTGTGATATAACACATGTTAGTATTCCACTGTAGTGGGAAGATAAGCAGATGGTTGTTTAACACAAAATGGGTAGCACCGGCTTGCACTATCATGACAGTTTTTGGCATCACTTGCTGTCTATTTATCCTAGCTACATTTAGTTAATAGCTGTTTTGTGGGCGATGCAACCAAATTATATAAGTAGCATTTTAGTATTAAATTAGAAGCAGCAAGAGCCAGAAGTAGATATTGCTCTAGAAACTTTCAAACATATAAACATAAAGATATTTTATTTACTGTATGATTTGTGGATTTTATATCTACAGTGTTGTAGAACAGCGCTATATAAATGAGAGGGAATAAAGAGATAAAACATAGTAATATCCACAATATTGATGTCAGTCTTTTCTCAAGGTCTCGAAGCAAAAAATGGAAAGCCACGCTCATACTATTCTTCAGCTTGGTTACTTTCCCAATTTTTACCATGAAAATAGACGGAGAACACAATAACGCTTTTTTCCCCCTATAAAATAAAAAATACAAGTAATATAAGTGTCAGGCTTGCTCTTTTTTGTTTAGTCTGGTCATTTTTTGCTCATCTGTTCTAGACTGAAATGTTTTATCTGTTGCTAGATTTTAGAAAGTCAAACAATAGAATTTTCAGGTGCTAAATAATAAGAACATACAAATAGGTTCTGTCCCCAATCACCTCCATGACGTCACTGCCCAGATAAAGCTGACATCACAGTGCTTTGCCCGAAGACCATTTGTCATAGTCTCCAGGCATGTAACTGCTGTGACCTCCAGTTGCAGAGATTGCAGTGTATTAGTTCTGCCTGTCCCCTCATGCTCATCCCCTCTTCATTAGAGCTCAATCAGTATAGCTATATACATACTGATCTCTAGCTGGTCAAGGGGAGAGTGTTAAAAAAAAGTATCAAGTCAGAGGTGTAACCAAAGGTTCAGGGGCTCGGGTGCAAAAGTTCAGCTGGGGCCCTCCCCATCCTCCACCTGTACTCATACCCAGTGACTTGAAGATTTGGGGCCCCAATGTAAAGTCTGTAACAGGGCCCCCAACTATAATGCTTTACTCATACTACTAGGCTCCCTATATGGAGAAGAGAGGCGTTATGAGCCCCCTAAGGGTCCTGGGGCTGGTTGCAACCGCATCCCCTGCATCCCCTATAGTTAGGCCCACTGTAAGCAAAATCAATAAAACATACTCATTCTATGTGTACATGTGTGTGTATGTGTATATATATGTATTTTTTTTGTATGTGAGTTATAAATCTTGTATGCTTCACAATATGTTCACGTGGTAGAATTTGCTGCAGAAAATCCACAGCATTTTGCCGTACAAACAATGTGGGCGGGATTTCAAGAAATCCCATCCACACACCGCAAATTTGCAACGTAAGTTGACCTTTGCTATGGATTTTAAATCTGGGTGGGAAGGGGTTAAGGTAATCATAGCAGTCACCATGCAAATACAGCACTGACAATACCAATGTGTCACAACACCATCCTAGAAATGGTTGTCGAAAATGTTTTTTTAACCTTGTTATGGTGTTATTCTGAGTGGCATGGTGTATAACTAAGGTAACCCAATGATATTGTACTTAATCATGTATTGAATTTTGAAGTTTAGATAGAGGTTACATATGTGTCTTGCAGGCTCTCATGTTACTGGTGGAAGCTTGAATGAAAGTATGCTAGACATTTACTATTTCCTGATATAGTATCTGCATGGATATCTGACTTTAATCTACATATAGAGGAATATGTTTGTATGCCTTAGACATATATGTATTTTTTTTAGCATCACCAGATATTTGTTTGCATATATACACAAGTTCTCAGTTATTTCCCACCAGTGGGTAATATTTTAAATATTTTTTTATATTGTATGTATATTTTCTCCTTTTTTTGTTATTTGACAGTCTATATATACACACAATAAAAAAAATGGGATCCTATGTATGTACATGGTTTTAAAAACAACAAAAAGAGACAGTAGGTTTGTGTAATGTGGCAAGTGATTGGCCTAATGTGGTCAAGCACGCCATACACCTCTATTTTTTGATGAACACGGGCAACATTTTCCATTATGATGGGTCACATTTCCTGTCAGACTACAGTCCACTATCAGCTATCACAAACAACTGTTATTATATTTTTATCAAACACCTGTTGCCCAAAATGGCTAAAATTGTCAGTTTCGGGTAACTTTTATTGTATGTGCATGGGCACCTTTAGAGACTCTACTGCTTACTCCAAAATGCTTTGGCAGGGGAGGTGTTGGGAGCCGTAAACTACATAACCGAGGCCACCAAGCCAAGTTGTGGGCACCATGACAGAAAATTTTAACACTGTTGTAATATATTCATATACATTATTGATTAGTTGATTGATTGAAGGATCGATTTGTATCAGAATGGAGAGGCCTGAAACTCTAGTTTTCTCCAACCCTTCCAAGTGAATTAGGCTGTGAAGCTGCACAGTACTTTTTTGTAATTAATCATTCACACTATGAATATTTTTTGCCCTTTTTTCCTCATTCATTTACAAATGAGTGAAGAAAGGTGAATGAATTGTTCTTCCTTGAAAGAGGTTCTATTTCATCCTGTGATACCGGAATTATTTAGAACAAAGAATGCATGCTGCATAAAGTTAATGTGATTTCTCTAAACATTGTTGTCTATTAATTAAGCAGTACTTAAACTCTGCATGCTGTTCCTGCGCTTCAATTATACCATTTAAATGTGACAGGATTAATATTCATGACTATTTCCTTTGAATTTATTTAGATAATAAATCTGTTGTCTTTATCTTCTCCAGGGGGCTCAGATGATTTTCAGTGCAGCTAAAGACCTTGGACAGTTGTCTAAATTAAAGGTAATACTGATAAATCAATAGTTAATCACCTGCCACAGTAACTTTATTCTTCACAAGTCATGTCTCATTGTAATCTCCGTCCTGTCACCAGTGTTTTTAATATAATACATCAGCGTGAGAAGAGGATATTGATATACAGGTATTACAGTATATAACATAATAATGTCACTTTCAGGTTACCGGTAGGAAATCTCGGCTAATGACCAAATCCTTCTCAAAATGCCTGCATTTTGACCTTTGACTATGGGCATCTTAAAAAAGGCTGATTATACCAAATGCTTATTATAATATTAAGAAATAGAGACATGCTGATTCCTCCACAGTTCTCCATATTTATTTGCCTTTGTCTTAGTTCTAGTTCGCCCTTGCGCTGAATACTTAAAGGAGTTTTCCCACATTTACCTGCCTAGAATACTATATACCATCACTGCCTCTGCAAGTGACTAGTTCCAGATCTGCTGCAAATATCAGAACAATGTCAGAATACAAAGTTGCTACAACGTTCATGCACTTAATTGTTTTTGTCTAACTCAGTAAAGGTGCATTTACACACAAAGATGATCGCTCAAAAGAGGGCTTTTGAGCGATCATTTTGCATAAACTACTACTGTGTACTAATGCCTATTAGTACCAATTAAAAGCGTGTGAGCCGCCGAGAGCTGTATTCAGAGAACAGACTACCTGCTGTTCTTTGAATAAATTCCCTTTGCTCTGCCACAGGGTTGACAGCTGAGACAATGTAATCAACGTCCATGGGCAGAACACAGCGTGCGGTCCGTCTTATCAGCTGTGAAAGATGGGCACATTTACACCCAACACTTATCATTCAAAAGATGGCTTTTGAGCGAATTTTAAGCGCTAATCGCTATGTTTAAATGGACCTTAATTCCCAACATTATTACAATTAGGCAACCCCTAAAAAATGTTTCCAAAATCCATAATGCAATTCCTGCCTCAAAGAAGTTGGGAGCGGGGGTGAAAAAAGTGCATATCAGTAGTAAATATGGAATATGTGAGAACTGTAGATCAGTTTTATTTTCTTTTATTAACTTCTGTCAAATCTGTTCCCTTAATTTTAAACGGTTCTTTATACAGCGGAGAAGATATTTATTTTATGTTAATGGTTAAAGCTGATCAATACTTGCATTAGACTGGGCATCTGAATATATTCTACTGTTGATAGAGATGTCCTTGCTACTAAAGAGACATGACTGCGCAATAAAAGATCCGGCTGATTCTGGTATACCATTTGTCATTTTCTTCTTAAAACCAATTTGCTGTACGTCAAACTAGGTTGGGCTGTTTACAGACATTACAATGGAGGCATTAATAATGTATTTAAAAGTATTCATTTTAAAGAGAATTTACCTATGTAACACATAATAAAATAATCAGTATGATAGCCTGATAGATACAGTATATGCTAATGGGCACATCAATGGACATTAATCATATGAAATGTCATTTACATTTCATGTGAACATATTATGGACTCCAGTATGCAACTAATTAATTAAAACCAGAGAGTGAAACTTTTTTCCATTTTTATTTCCTATTCGTACAGTTTATTATTCTGTTGTCTGTATACAATGATGGGGACTGCTATCTTTCATCATATATATTTACAGCATTTAGAAGTATGCTTTAGCGCTCATTCACAAGGGCATATGCAGTACTGGTCCACCAAAAATGCACTGTTTTCAGTGGGAGTGTATGTGCGTATTTGGTGCATATTCACTTCGTTTTTTCAGACGTGCAAAAACTTTGCAAGAAAGCCTAATTTATGTCACCTTTTTCACACTATCCTCTGGCAGCATATGTAAAAAGTGCAGCAAATACGCATGTAACATCCGTATTCACTGTATTTTATGCTCCTATGGGCTATTTGGTTTGTGAATATGGGAACTATTTTTTTATTCCTCCCTTCTCTATTCTTGTCTGTCAATTTTGTTTTTTCCTCCCTCAATTACTTCTCTAGAGATTCTGTGCAAACTGTATTAATGTACAACAGACCAAGCCATACAGCTATAGAACATCACTTAAAACACTTTTAATAGTAAGCACATACAGTTCCACACAAATTGTCATAAACTAGAACATATGGTGCCCTCAGGGGGTAGCCTTCACTTCTGCCAGCATTACTAGGGAAAAAGCCAGTTTATTTTGATTATTTTCTCTGAAAAATAATTACATACCGCATACGAATTGCAGGTAGTCATTCTCTCACCCAACATTAAAACAAATAAGGGAATTAATTGACTTCCAATCCAGAACAATATGTTTTGTGTAGAAAATATGTTTATGAACCTATGTTTAATCATACTGTTTAGCATTATTGTCCTGCTGTTTATACAAACATATTTAAATGGATTTAAAAGTAATGTCCATTGTGATTTGCAAAGTTTGCAAATTAAAGCGTTCAATTTTTCATAATTTAGCAATCGCACACTGCAGTCTACATGCTTAAAGGACTTGCGCCATGTTTGAAAGTTATCCGCCTATCCACAACATAGGAGATAACTTTTAGATTGGTGGAAGTCTGATCAGTAGGACCCCCAGCAATACCAAGTATGGGCTCTGGTGCATCCAGAATTGTTGGTAGCAGCAGTCGCACATGCACACCACAACTACATTCAATCAATGGGACCACTGGTGGTAGCAGAGTTCTAGACTTCTGCTATCTCTGGAGGTCCAATTGAAAGAAATGGATCACCGGTGTAGATGTGTGACTGCCACTGTGCTCCCTTCAGGATACGCCGGAGCCACGCTCTCAGATTTGGAGCCCCATTGATCTGTAAGTAATCTCGCAATCAATGGATAGGGAATATTTTTTCTAATATGGCAAAACCCCTTTAAGGCATTTGTTTAATAAGTATATATTCGCATATGGCAAATTTGTTACAGAAATTTCTGCAACTGTTCCATTCTCTGAATGGGGTTTGCAGAAATCCATGTGCTTCCTGCCAAAACAGCCTATGAGACCATTAGGCCAAAAAGTTTTAGAGTAGCCAGATATGCAATATAGAAAACTCTAGGGGCTTGTCAGACTAGCGAATTTTTTTACACATGTATAGGTGTGTTTTCAAAATGGATCTATTAGAACCAATGTTTTCAATTGAAAGAGGTCACATGTCCATTTTTTTACAAGCAGAAAAAAATCACACCTGCAAAAGATAGGACATGTGAGTGCAAATACACCCGGTCACGTTTCTACATGCGATGTGCGATTTTTTTTTTTTCCTGCGCCCATACATGCATGAAAAATTTGCTTGTCTGACTGAGCCCTTATTGTCACAATCTGATAATGGCGTGAGACAGATTTTAGCTACCCATTTTACCACAACACTGGGGAATTGCCAAACATTACGAATGCCAAAATGGCCAGATTTTTCTTTAAAGGGTGATAACTACAAGATAGTTGGGCATCTAGGAGGGTCTGGCAGGGCATGTGCTCCAAGTGCTGGTTGCAAGGGTGTACTAACAGGCCACTCTTTTCCATGAGCTATGTATGGTGTTGCAGCTCAGCCTCATGTTTTTAATCTCAGACACACTTTCTAGGGCAGTGGTGGTGAACCTAGGGCATGCTTGCCAGAGGCGGCACGCAGAGCCCTCCCTGCTGGCACGCAGAGCCGTCGGACGCTCACCACTGCTGATCCCAGCACACTCTCTAACGTCAGTGTGCAACCGGGTTCCTCCTCCCCTGAGTTATCCCCTCCTCAGTTCCACAGGAGAGAAGACAAGGAAGGAAACGTTCCGGGCTGCACACTGACATCAGCGTGCACCCGAGCTCAGCACAAGCAGAGGAGGGGCGGCGCTAAGAGCAAGGAGAAGGTAAGTATATGGGTTGGAGTAACTACTACTACTGGGACTACTGAAGGGGTTAATACTACTGGGGCTACTGAGAGGGATTAATATTACTACTGGGGCTACTGAAGGGGTTGATATTACTACTGAGGCTGCTGTGGGGAATAATATTACTGAGGGGGTCAATAATATTACTAGGGGTTGCTGAGAGGGGTTTATATTATTACTGTGGCTGCTAAGGGGGTTACTATTGTTACTGAGGCTACTGTGGGGGACACTTTTACTACTGAGACCACTATGGGGTTCACTGTTACTATTGAGGCCACTGTGTGGGACATTATTACTACTGGGACTGATATAGGTGACACTATTACTACTGAGGCCACTATGGGGGTCCCTATTACTATTGAAGCTACTATATGGGACACTATTACTACTGAGCCTATTGTGGGGGGTCACTGTTACTACTGAGGCCATTGTATGGGACACTATTACTATTGGGACTGATATAGGGGACACTATTACTACTGAAGCCACTGTGGGGATCACTATTACTACTGGGGCCACTGTGGAGGGTCACTACTGAGGCCACTGTGGGGCGCAGTATTTCTACTGAGGCTACTCTGCACATGGCAGCATACCCCAAGCTGCCTTAGGATACGTTTACACATGGCGGAAATGCAGGGGAATGTCCACAGCAGAAATTTCCACGGCAATTTCTGCATAAAAAAACTGTCAAAATCCAAACTATTGCTATGGATTTTGACAAGAAATCAGTTGTGTATCTGCAGCTGATGTCATACTATGCTGCGCTCCCTCTCACCTCCTCCGAGGGATTCCCTCTGTCAGCGCTCCCCGCCTTCGATTCCCAGCAGCCTGGTCAGGTGCGGCACTACTGGTCAGGTGAGGCCACTACAGGCCGCTGCAAACCGGAAGCTGGGGAGCGCTGACAGTGGGAAGCCTTTGGAGGAGGTGAGGGAGAGCGCCGCATAGTATGAAGTCAGCTGCGAGTACGCAACTAATTTCTAGTCGAAATCTGCACCAATGGTACTCCAATGCTCCAGCTAGAAGGAAAAAAAAACATACTGCATTACTCCCTATATGTTTTGAAATGCCCCTGTCTTTTTTAGAATGACGGATGTAAAAATCATACATTGCGATGAGCCCTGCCCCCCCTGGCGTGTTGGCACTTTGCTATAAATAAGTGGGTTTTCGGTGGCAGTTTGAGCACTCTGTCTCTAAAAGGTTCGCCATCACTGTTCTAGGGTGTCTAAATACAAACAATCTGATGAATTGGAGAGCAACTGAGGGGGAGGAGGTGGTAGACAACTAGAGAAGATGAAAACTCTTCATAGTGTAAACAGATTTTTCTGGAGGGTTTTCATGTTGGAGAGAGTAATAGCTTAAAGTAAAAATACAGGTTTTACAAAAAAATTATATGAATTAGAGATGAGCGAGCACCAAAATGCTCGGGTGCTCGTTACTCGGGACAAAAGTATTGCGATGCTCGAGGGTTCGTTTCGAGTAACGAACCCCATTGAAGTCAATGGGTGACCCGAGCATTTTTGTATATCGCCGATGCTCGCTAAGGTTTTCATTTGTGAAAATCTGGGCAATTCAAGAAAGTGATGGGAACGACACAGCAACGGATAGGGCAGGCGAGGGGCTACATGTTGGGCTGCATCTCAAGTTCCCAGGTCCCACTATTAAGCCACAATAGCGGCAAGAGTGCCCCCCCCCCTCCCAACAACTTTTACTTCTGAAAAGCCCTCATTAGCAATGCATACCTTAGCTAAGCACCACACTACCTCCAACAAAGCACAATCACTGCCTGCATGACACTCCGCTGCCACTTCTCCTAGGTTACATGCTGCCCAACCCCCCCGCCTGACGCAGTGTCCACAGCGCACACCAAAGTGTCCCTGCGCAGCCTTCAGCTGCACTCATGCCACACCACCCTCATGTCTATTTATAAGTGCGTCTGCCATGAGGAGGAACCGCAGGCACACACTGCAGAGGGTTGGCAGCGACCCTCTTTAAAAGGGGTGGGGCGATAGCCCACAATGCTGTACAGAAGCAATGGGAAATCCAATCCTGTGCCACCTCCATCAGGAGCTGCACACGTGGGCATAGCAATGGGGAACCTATGTGCCACACACTATTCATTCTGTCAAGATGTCTGCATGCCCCAGTCAGACCGCGTTTTTTTATAAATAGTCACAGGCAGGTACAACTCCGCAATGGGAATTCCGTGTGCACCCACAGCATGGGTGGCTCCCTGGAACCCACCGGCTGTACATAAATGTATCCCATTGCAGTGCCCATCACAGCTGAGGTAACGTCCGATTAAATGCAGGTGGGCTTCGGCCCACACTGCATGCCCCAGTCAGACTGGGGTTCTTTAGAAGTAGACACATGCAGTTACAACTCCGTGTGGACCGACAGCATGGGTGGGTGCCAGGAAGCCACCGGCGGTACATAAATATATCCCATTGCATTGCCCAGCACAGCTGAGGTAATGTCATGTTTAATGCAGGTGGGCTTCGGCCCACACTGCATGCCCCAGTCAGACTGGGGTTCTTTAGAAGTAGACACATGCAGTTACAACTCCCTGTGGACCCACATCATGGGTGGCTCCCTGGAACCCACCGGCGGTACATAAATATATACCATTGCAGTGCCCAACACAGCTGATGTAACGTCAGCTTTAATGCAGGTGGGCAAAAAATTAATTGGATTACACTGTAGGCGAGGGCCCCAAAAAATTGGTGTACCAACAGTACTAATGTATGTCAGAAAAATTGCCCATGCCCAGCCAAGAGGGCAGGTGAAACCCATTAATCGCTTTGGTTAATGTGGCTTAATTTGTAACTAGGCCTGGAGGCAGCCCAGTTAAAATAAAAATTGGTTGAGGTGAAAGTTTCAACGCTTTAATGAGCATTGAAAAGTATAAAAATGGTTTACAAAAATTATATGACTGAGCCTTGTGGGCCTAAGAAAAATTGCCCTTTCGGCGTGATTACGTCAGTTTTCAGGAGGAGGAGCAGGAGGAGGAGGATGAATATTATACACATATTGATGAAGCTAAAAGGTCCACGTTTTTGATGGTGATAGAGAACAATGCTTCCATCCGCGGGTGCAGCCTACGTATTGTTTAGGTATCGCTGCTGTCCGCTGGTGGAGAAGAGAAGTCTGGTGAAATCCAGGCTTTGTTCATCTTGATGAGTGTAAGCCTGTCGGCACTGTCGGTTGACAGGCGGGTACGCTTATCTGTGATGATTCCCCCAGCCGCACTAAACACCCTCTCTGATAAGACGCTAGCCGCAGGACAAGCAAGTACCTCCAGGGCATACAGCGTGAGTTCAGGCAACGTGTCCAGCTTCGACACCCAGTAGTTGTAGGGGTACTCCCTCACTATCCTTTTACAGTGCTCCCGCCGACTCAGCCTTGACTGGGGAGCGGTGACACAGTCTTGCTGGGGAGCCAGAAAGCTGTCAAAGGCCTTAGAGAGTGTTCCCCTGCCTGTGCTGTACATGCTGCCTGATCTCTGCGCCTCCCCTGCTACCTGGCCCTTGGAACTGCGCCTTCGGCCACTAGCGCTGTCGGATGGGAATTTTACCATCAGTTTGTCCGCCAGGGTCCTGTGGTATAGCATCACTCTCGAACCCCTTTCTTCTTTGGGTATGAGAGTGGAAAGGTTCTCCTTATACCGTGGGTCGAGCAGTGTGTACACCCAGTAATCCGTAGTGGCCAGAATGCGTGTAACGCGAGGGTCATGAGAAAGGCATCCTAACATAAAGTCAGCCATGTGTGCCAGGGTACCTGTACGCAACACATGGCTGTCCTCACTAGGAAGATCACTTTCAGGATCCTCCTCCTCCTCCTCAGGCCAAACACGCTGAAAGGATGACAGGCAAGCAGCATGGGTACCGTCAGCAGTGGGCCAAGCTGTCTCTTCCCCCTCCTCCTCATCCTCCTCATGCTCCTCCTCCTCAACGCGCTGAGATATAGACAGGAGGGTGCTCTGACTATCCAGCGACATACTGTCTTCCCCCGCCTCTGCTTCCGAGCGCAAAGCGTCTGCCTTTATGCTTTGCAGGGAACTTCTGAAGAGGCATAGCAGAGGAATGGTGACGCTAATGATTGCAGCATCGCCGCTCACCATCTGGGTAGACTCCTCAAAGTTTCCAAGGACCTGGCAGATGTCTGCCAACCAGGCCCACTCTTCTGTAAAGAATTGAGGAGGCTGACTCCCACTGCGCCGCCCATGTTGGAGTTGGTATTCCACTATAGCTCTACGCTGCTCATAGAGCCTGGCCAACATGTGGAGCGTAGAGTTCCACCGTGTGGGCACGTCGCACAGCAGTCGGTGCACTGGCAGATGAAACCGATGTTGCAGGGTGCGCAGGGTGGCAGCGTCCGTGTGGGACTTGCGGAAATGTGCGCAGAGCCGGCGCACCTTTCCGAGCAGGTCTGACAAGTGTGGGTAGCTTTTCAGAAAGCGCTGAACCACCAAATTAAAGATGTGGGCCAGGCATGGCACGTGCGTGAGGCTGCAGAGCCGCCACCAGGTTACGGCCGTTGTCACACACGACCATGCCCGGTTGGAGGCTCAGCGGCGCAAGCCAGCAGTTGGTCTGCTCTGTCAGACCCTGCAGCAGTTCGTGGGCCGTGTGACTCTTATCTCCTAAGCTGAGTAGTTTCAGCACGGCCTGCTGACGCTTGCCCACCACTGTGCTGCCACGCCGCGCGACACCGACTGCTGCCGACGTGCTGCTGCTGCTGACACATCTTGATTGCGAGACAGAGGTTGTGGAGGAGGAGGAGGGTGGTTTAGTGGAGGAAGCATACACCGCCGCAGATACCACCACCGAGCTGGGGCCCGCAATTCTGGGGGTGGGTAGGACGTGAGCGGTCCCAGGCTCTGACTCTGTCCCAGCCTCCACTAAATTCACCCAATGTGTCGTCAGGAAAATATAGTGGCCCTGCCCGCCTGTGCTTGTCCACGTGTCTGTTGTTAAGTGGACCTTGGCAGTAACCGCGTTGGTGAGGGCGCGTACAATGTTGCGGGAGACGTGGTCGTGCAGGGCTGGGACGGCACATCGGGAAAAGTAGTGGCGACTGGGAACTGAGTAGCGCGGGGCCGCCGCCGCTATCATACTTTTGAAAGCCTCCGTTTCCACAACCCTATACGGCAGCATCTCCAGGCTGATAAATTTGGCTATGTGCACGTTTAACGTGCGGGTGCGTGGCGGCGTACTTGCGCTTGCGCTCCAACACTTGCGCTAGCGACGGCTGGACGGTGCGCTGACAGACATTGGTGGATGGGGCCGAGGACAGCGGAGGTGAGGGTGTGGGTGCAGGCCAGGAGACGGTAGTGCCTGTGCCCTGAGAGGGGGGTTGGATCTCAGTGGCAGGTTGGGGCACAGGGGGAGAGGCAGCGGTGCAAACCGGAGGCGGTGAACGTTTTTCTTCCCACCTTGTGGGGTGCTTGGCCATCATATGTCTGAGCATGCTGGTGGTGGTGAGGCTGGTGGTGGTGGCTCCCCGGCTGATCTTGGCGCGACAAAGGTTGCACACCACTGTTCGTCGGTCGTCTGCACTCTCAGTGAAAAACTGCCAGACCTTTGAGCACCTCGGCCTCTGCAGGGTGGCATGGCGCGAGGGGGCGCTTTGGGAAACAGTTGGTGGATTATTCGGTCTGGCCCTGCCTCTACCCCTGGACACCGCACTGCCTCTTGCAACCTGCCCTGCTGCTGCCCTTGCCTCCCCCTCTGAAGACCTGTCCTCAGTAGGCGTAGCAAGCCAGGTGGGGTCAGTCACCTCATCGTCCTGCTGCTCTTCCTCCGAATCCTCTGTGTGCTCCTCCCTCGGACTTACTGCCCTTACTACTACCCTGTTTCCCTGAAAATAAGACATCCCCAAAAAATAAGACATAGCATGATTTTCCTGAATTTTTGAGGATGCAAAATGATTTTTCAGGCTTTTTGAGGATGCTTGAAATATAAGCCCCACTCCAAAATTAAGCCCTGCTAACAGTTAATTTAAAAAGTCAATTTAAATAGTGTCCAGGCAGCTATACATGTAAAAAAGTTAAACCTTTTTTAACAAAAATTAATATAAGACACTGTCTTATTTTCGGGGAAACACGGTACGTCACTGATAGACAACTGTGTCTCATCGTCATCGTCCTCCTCACCCACTGAAAGGTCTTGAGACAGTTGCCGGAAGTCCCCAGCCTCATCCCCCGGACCCCGGGAACTTTCAAAAGTTTGGGCATCGGTCACGACAAACTCCTCCAGTTGGAGAGGATTCGGAACCCTTGCTGCCATTCTGGCAGGGGCCCGAGAACAGTTCCTGGGAGTCTGCCTGCTCCTCAGAATGTGTCATTGTAATGGAGTGAGGAGGCTGGGAGGAAGGAGGAGCAGCAGCCAGAGGATTCAGAGTTGCAGCAGTGGACGGCGCAGAACTCTGGGTGTTCGATAGATTGCTGGATGCACTTTCTGCAATCCACGACAGGACCTGCTCACACTGCTCATTTTCTAATAAAGGTCTACCGCGTGGACCCATTAATTGTGAGATGAATGTGGGGACGCCAGAAACGTGCCTCTCTCCTAATCCCGCAGCAGTCGGCTGCGATACACCTGGATCAGGAGCTCGGCCTTTGCCCACACCCTGACTTGGGCCTCCGCGTCCTCGCCCGCGTCCACGTCCTCTAGGCCTACCCCTACCCCTCAGCATGGTGTATTACCAGTAGTGCAGAAACAGAACGCTGTAATTAAATGTGCCACTTATTGGCCTGTGGTTGGAGGCTGACTTCGCTTACGGAACGCACAGCAGAGCCAGGAAATGATTTTGCGCAAGCCTGCTGTAACACTTAGCTGGCTGCGTATGAATTAGGGCAACTACCCCCAGCACAGACCCAGTACACTGAGGACGGTCACAGGCAGCCCAAATAGATTTTTTTTCCCAAATGTTTTTGGAAAGGCCCACTGCCTATATACACTGTATATGTCTTCTCTCTCTCTGCGTCACCACTACTGGCCCTGGAGTATGTAAAATAATTGCAGACTGTTGCACTGTGGACTGGAATACAGCGGTGAAGTAACAGCCAACACAGAGCCAGGAAATAATTTTGCGCAAGCCTGCTGTAACACTTAGCTGGCTGCGTATGAATTAGGACAACTACCCCCAGCACAGACCCAGTACACTGAGGACGGTCACAGGCAGCCCAAATAGATTTTTTTTCCCAAATGTTTTTGGAAAGGCCCACTGCCTATATACACTGTATATGTCTTCTCTCTCTGCGTCACTACTACTGGCCCTGGAGTATGTAAAGTAACTGCAGACTGTTGCACTGCGGACTGGAATACAGCGGTGATGTAACAGCCAACACAGAGCCAGGAAATAATTTTGCGCAAGCCTGCTGTAACACTTAGCTGGCTGTGTATGAATTAGGACAACTACCCCCAGCACAGACCCAGTACACTGAGGACGGTCACAGGCAGCCCAAATAGATTTTTTTTCCCAAAAGTTTTTGGAAAGGCCCACTGCCTATATTCAATAAATATGTCTTCTGTCCCTGCCTCACCACCACTACTGGCCCTGGACTATGTATAATTACTGCAGGGCGCAATGCTCTGCACGGCCGATATACAAAAAAAAAAAAATGTGCAACACTGCAAAAAGCAGCCTCCACACTACTGCACACGGTTAGATGTGGCCCTAAGAAGGACCGTTGCGGTTCTTGAAGCCTAAAATCACTCCTAACGCTCTCCCTATAGCAACTCCAGCAAGACAGCACTTTCCCTGATCTCTGTCAGAACGCATCTGTGGCGAGCCGCGGGAGGGGCCGATTTATATACTCGGGTGACACCTGATCTCGCCAGCCACTCACTGCAGGGGGGTGGTATAGGGCTTGAACGTCACAGGGGGAAGTTGTAATGCCTTCCCTGTCTTTCTATTGGCCAGAAAAGCGCGCTAACGTCTCAGAGATGAAAGTGAAAGTAACTCGAACATCGCGTGGTACTCGTCACGAGTAACGAGCATCTCGAACACGCTAATACTCGAACGAGTATCAAGCTCGGACGAGTACGTCCGCTCATCTCTAATAAGGATGTCTCCATTCTAAACAAGAGTTTTTAGTGTTTTTTTTTCTTCAAGAGACCTTTGAAAGGTTGGCTGTGTGTTTGGTGAGCTTTGTAATACAGACAGGATTGTGGCAACCTCCCATTAATTAGAGCAAAACTAGATTGGTCTTCTTCCAAGATTAAGCAGTATAGGGTGCGTGGCTTTGATTAAGGTTTCATTAAAATCTAAAATAGCTACAGATAGCTTATCCACTATCTACCTATAATTTTGTTGCTATGTAATTTGGACAGGGTTTTTTAAAATCAGAAATATATTTGGTATAACCAAAATTACATAGGGCTGTAGCTATGAGATCACAGTGGACTGGTCACAGTGCAGTACAATAATATCCTAAATGCTCTGGAGAGAAGAACTGTAAAATAGGGTAATGTGTGCATTGTTTTCAATAAAAATACATTGTTTAATAGCTTCCCCGAGGCTCTTGTACAAGAAAATCTACAATAAAGTTTGGACAAATATATTGAAGTAATCTTTATTATGACATAAACAGTCAGCTACAGAACAGTAGTAACTACCAGTAAAGTAGAAAGGTCAAGGAACATCCAAAGCACTGAGTATTTTCTTAGCTGTCAAATGATTTGTCTCAGTATAGACCAGCTTTGCTTATCACTTGGATATGCCACCAATGTCTGATTGAAAGTGGTCTACCCTTTTTGAACCTTAAAGGGGTTGTCCCGCGCCGAAACGGGTTTTTTTTTTTTTCAACCCCCCCCCCGTTCGGCGCGAGACAACCCCGATGCAGGGAGGTAAAGAAAGCTCACCGGAGCGCTTACCTGAATCCCCGCGCTCCGGTGACTTCTCTACTCACCGCTGAAGATGGCCTCTTCCTCCGTGGACCGCAGCTCTTCTGTGCGGTCCACTGCCGATTCCAGCCTCCTGATTGGCTGGAATCGGCACGTGACGGGGCGGAGCTACACGGAGCTACACGGAGCCCCATAGAAGACTGCAGAAGACCCGGACTGCGCAAGCGCGGCTAATTTGGCCATCGGAGGGCGAAAATTAGTCGGCACCATGGAGACGAGGACGCCAGCAACGGAACAGGTAAGTATAAAACTTTTTATAACTTCTGCATGGCTCATAATTAATGCACAATGTACATTACAAAGTGCATTATTATGGCCATGCAGAAGTGTACAGACCCACTTGCTGCCTCGGGACAACCCCTTTAATATTGCTAGAATGAAGTGGCAGTAGTGCTAGCCATTACTTTGTTTCAACTCTATTTCCAGGTGGTTGCATGATCACCTGTTATCTATAATTGAGGAAAGCCAAACTGAGTGGAGAGTATAGGACTAAAAATTGGCAGTGGAGAACTTCTCCTGCTCCTGCCCTGGCTGACTCTCACTACACAGGGAAACAGGATCTCATTATTAACCCTTTTTGGGACCCACCAATTGCTTGTATATGTTAAACACCAGCCGAACTGATGAAGGGGTTATCCCCGAAACGCGTTTTCATAAGCTGATCACGTACTTTATTAAATAAAAGGAGAAGTTTTCCACACCTTTGGTCACTTCCTACTTGCTTTAACCTGGAGTGTTGCACCTTCTCCACTGCCAGTTTTTAGTCCTATTCTCTAGCTCTGTCACGCCCACCCAGGTGGTGCGTCATCTGGTCAGGCAGCACCTCCACTATTGAAGTTACCACTCCACTCTCTTCACCACCTATGTAGTATCATTGTTCACAACAAACACTACTGTATGGGTTTTGCTCCACCCCTCTCTTTCCTCCTCGTCCACAAACTGAGTGGAGAGGAAGCAAAGTGGCGTAACACTTTCATACCACCAGTGCAACCTTGTTTTAGTGATCAAGTGACACATTGCTTGTACTTCTGCTGCACTGTGAACGGTTAGTTAACCCTTTGCAATCCAATTTTAGATTCAGGGTTTCCTAGGGGGCTTTAGCTTTCTGCCAATATATAATGGCGCCATCTGCTGGCTACAGCCAGTACTGCAGTATGGGACATGCTGGGAGGCCCCCGACAACAGAGCGGCCAGTAATATACAGTAAGAATACCCTGCCGGACATCTTTCAACATCGGAGCTGTACAGCCTTCAATCAGAATGTCTTCAGATGTCAGAGAGTGGATTGGAAAGGGTTAAAGTGGAAGATTCCTGTGACTTCCCAGAACCATAAAAAGGGTCCCAATTGGTGCTAGTAAGTTGTAGGACCAGTGAGCTGGGGGTGGAGCTACAGCACTGCCTGGGGACAACGTTCTATGCATGCTGGGAGTTGTAGGTTACAATCTGTTGTGTTTACTGCAGCAGTGATTTATGTAAACACAGCTACAGATTAGCAGCTACATGGAACAAGTAAGAGGGTCCACAGTGGCAGATAAAAGGCACAGGTTGCTGCTTCTTAGCTCTACCTCCTAGGTTTTAACATTTTCAGAATTTCCATTTTGTGCCCAGTTAACTAATTTAAATGGATGGTCATTGTCACTGACAGGAGTAGTCTTAACTCTATGGTTAAGTGAAACAATACCAGTGTCATTCAAATCATGTACAAACTTGAACATGATATACAACATATGCTGGGAATGGAAGCTGCAGAGTTATCTGTAAACTTTATAATAGCAAAGAACATACATCTCAGCACTCTTACACATTGAATATCTGGCTAAAATTGCCTAACTGTTCTATATACTAACCACATAAAAATGCAAGGTTCTTAGCGCAAATTTTGATTAAAACATGTGGGTCCATCTGCTACATCCCGGTAACCATTGCTTTCAGATAAACCCAAGTCTCCAAATTGATTCAGGGAAAGTAGTATACTAGGTGTTGTAATGTCTGTGTGAGGGAGGGGTGGGCTTGGCAAAGTCACAGAGGCTCACTTAGTCCAGATAAAAGTTCAAGTTCCTTTTTATTTTTCTTAATTTCAGCAATAACAAGGTGACTAAAGGAAAAACAGCAGCACATGAGCTTAGTGCAAAACAGAACACAAAATAAACTGTGACCCGGCAAGGCGCCAGCTATACCTTGGGTTCTTCTCACCCAAGACTAGCTTGCAGCAAATGTTGATCAGGAACCCACAGTTAGGTGCACTCACTTCCAGGCTCTAACCATGACTGCATAGCTTTGCAGTAATGAGCTCAATATTTTCAGCTGAGTTCACTGGGACCCACAAGAAAGTCCTGAACTGGATCCCTACCTCACCCAGGCTAAATATCTGGGTGAGATATACAACCCGTCCAGCACCCTCCCATTTACCTGTCCACATAGACTAAATTAAAAGACTAAATCAATTTGAAGTCTTAGGTCCAAAGAGAGTTGCCTTTTAGAGTTAGATACCTTTCTGAAATCAATGGTTGTCTGGACATGGCAGATGGGCTCACATGTTTTGATCAAAATAGGCGCTAAGAACCTTGCATTTTTATGCGGTTAGTATATATAAACAATTATGCAGTTTTATTCAGATAATAAATGTGAGTGAATGCTGAGGCAAGTGTTTTTTGCTACTGTATTTGATGTAGCCATGCTTATATGCACCTGCACATTTCATTTATTTGTAGGAAGTGCTGACCAAATCTGTTTTCTGTTGCCTGTACACTTCATATTCACAAAATTCCTTACTGTTCCCTGGCTGTGCGGTAATCATTCCTAACTGTATGTATTACACAAACACAAAGACAACAATTTCTTATTTGGGAAGTAAATATACTTTGTGGCCTTGAAATGAAAGGTTAGGAAAATGTATTATTGGATGAGTGTGAAGTGCTGTTGTTTTCTTCCAAACATTTAGTGATTCTTTGTATGTTCAGTACTAGTATCCCTGCTGTCTGTAATGATAGGGAAGCTTGGTTTCATCTAAACTGCTGAGCCAGTGGAGAACTTGTTACAGAAGTTACAAAGTCACTTTGGTGTTTTACCTACATTGACACTTGCTGAATGTTTGTGTTCTGAAGCCAGTTCTGCTATAGAAACATCATTTCAATGCACGGAAGTCTCATGGGATTTTTCTTAATTGCGTGTTTTCATTGAAATGCCTCTTTGTGTAGAGATTTCAATAAAGAGAGGAATAATTGATATACCTTTGTTCATAAAGTACATTTTAAGAATAGGTGACCTCTATTGAAGCTATGCAAAAATTTGTTCCCTGCAGTTGAGCCGATCTCCCAAATAAACATCATAAGATTACTATTATACATAGAGAATATTAATAAGGCATCATACAGAGGCAATCACATTTCCATAAGCATGCTGTAAGTTCCACTTTAACTCTTTTACTACTCTACATGGCTCTCCTGCAAACTCTGTGTTCGGCCCCAAAAAAGAGTTTTGTGTGATCCTGAATACACATAGACCATTTCTTATAGAGCTCTCTTCATCTGGTTTATTCTCACGATACTGGGTGGTAGTTCACGACGATACTTTAGGGGTCACTGAAAAAGACTAAAACTTAACTTTTATTATATAAAGCTAGTAAAATAAAAATATAGGCTAAGACAACCCAAGTACATATAACCAATCATATAGTATGCCCTCACAGGGCATAGTGACTAAATATGGCTAACCACACAGAGATCCAAAGAATTCTTACATATATGGCGCTCTCTCATACATTGATATTGGTTTATTTATTTATATATGAGAGCCACAGCCTACTTATCACAGAATTCTTACATATAGGGGGCTTTTTCATATACCGTATATACCGGCGTATAAGACGACTTTTGAACCCCGAAAAATCTGCTCTGCAGTCGGGGTCGTCTTATGCGCCGGTAATACAAAAAAAAAAAAAGTGTAAAAAAAAAATTTTTTACTCACCTCCCACGGCGTTCTGTCGCGCTCCGGCAGGATGTCGCTCGCTCCGGCAGGCTGTCGCTCGCTCCTCGTCCCCGGCGCAGCTTGAAATCCCCGCTTCCAGAAAGCTAATACACACGCCGGCAGCCATGACAGCATTGAATGGCTGTGATTGGCTAAAGCACACGTGGCTTCAGCCAATCACACTATTCAATGACATCATTGAATGGCTGTGATTGGCTGAAGGCGCACATGTTAGCAATCACACCCATTCAATGATGTCATTGAATAGTGTGATTGGCTACCGGCGTGTGTATTAGCTTTCTGGAAGCGGGGATTTCAAGCCCCGCATTCAGAAAGCTATGCTGCGCCGGGGACGAGGAGCGAGCGACATCCTGCCGGAGTGAGCGACATCCTGCCGGAGCGCGACAGAACGCCGTGGGAGGTGAGTAATGAATTTTTTTTTTTTTCTCCACTGTATACCGGCGTATAAGGTGACAGTTGGGGGGTCGTCTTATACGCCCCGTCGCCTTATACGCCGGTATATACGGTATTGATATTGGTTTATTTATTTATTTATATATGAGAACCACAAACTTTTTCTCATAGGGTGTGGGAATGGACCATGTCACACTATTCTTATCCCATCAGACCCAACGTGAGACTCATACCATAATTTGATAATGTCAGTCTCTCTTAATGATTTCACAGACTGACATTGTCTCCCGATTATTGAAAAACACGGATCCCTTATGCATTAGTATCTAAAATAGCTTGGTTTCTTTTACTTTTGATTGGCTTAGTAAATTTGTCCCATGTAGGAGTAATCGTTCTGCGCTTGATTGATTTATAATGTTTGCTTGCTATAAGAACAGCAAGAGATAAGTAATGTGATGGCTGTTACATTACTATATATTTAAACAATATGCTGAGGCACATAGAAATAAAGTCTGCTATGTAAACTGTTACTTTTTAATGATATACTTGATCTGTGAAACTGAATACAATATTAGACGTTCCTGGTGCAAAAAAAACTGACCACAGTAAGAAAAAAAGGATCTGCAGCATCCGTAGGGGACTCCTGAAGGAAATTCTGCAATCAACAGTAGTGCAATATTTCAGCTTGAAAGCCTAAATGATGTGCCTTGTTTTATAATGTATCTACAGACAAAAACCTAGAAATCAGCATTTGCTGGTTCTAAGCTCGAACCTCCAAACTATTAGTTTATTGAGAGTCCTGCAATACAGGATTTCTCAACTCACATTCTGTTGTAATAGCAGCTCATTACATTATTATCAGAACTGAATAATAAGTGCTATGCAGAATGCAGGTGTTATTTGCATGCAGTATCCAGGCTCTCACCTGTCATTAGTCAGTGGAATGGTTGAATGCTTAACAATTACATGAATTTCTCTGATTTAATAACCCTAGTTAATCTACTGTGAATTAGTTTTGTATGGGCCAAGAAACATAAATGCAGCAGATTTTAGATTAATTAACATTTTTGGAACAGAGTCATACATTACTATGTAGAGGCTGGTTTAATTTTTTTCCTATTTCCTATTTTCTAGGATCATGTGATTCGAGAGGAAGCCAGAAGTCTCACACCTCGACAGTGTTCGGTTATGGAGGTTGTTCTAGCCACAATTAAGGTAACTTGATAATCTATTAATAACAACAGCCTGGAAAGATAATTTAGTATTTCAGCAGATGGTTATTTCTATAAAAATATTTATCAGCCCCTGAAGCACTTGACTGCTGTTTCACAGAGAT
Source organism: Eleutherodactylus coqui (assembly GCF_035609145.1). Classification (NCBI taxonomy): domain Eukaryota; kingdom Metazoa; phylum Chordata; class Amphibia; order Anura; family Eleutherodactylidae; genus Eleutherodactylus; species Eleutherodactylus coqui. The sequence continues at coordinate 227,673,133 of NC_089838.1, read as the reverse complement.
TCCATAACTGATCAAATCCTTTTCATTGCAAAGCTACAATATGCCTTTGGGAATATACAACATATTAAATATACATTGAAGCGTTCGCTCAACACTGGAAGAATGTTGAGACTTTTTCAGCCAGATGGTTCTAAATTATTACTACAACAATACAATTAAATGAAGCACAAGGTAGAGAAGGTAGAAAGCCGTGCTACTCAACATCAGAAATTGATATTAAGAGTATCATGTTGCATACCATTCAGGCAGGACTTACGATAGAGAAATATACATACTGTATTTGCATTCATTTTATATAATGCTACAATTTAGTGAAGTGACCTACTCCTTCTCTTGCCTGCTCCTCTGTTGTGAACATGCATTCGCTGCCTTTCCACTGAGCTACTACAGAGGGCTATATAACAGTGCTTGGGGATGGTGGAAGAGATCAGTAGGACAAAGAGCAGAGCAGTAAAAGCTACTATTACAAAGGGCTGATTCACTCAGAGTGAATTTTATGCTCTTATTAACAATAAGGAGGACAGTGGATGAGATAGCTATGTAGTATTGAGTAGGGTATGCTATACAGCCTCTGAAAGAGGAGAGGGGAGGGGGAGCTGACCAGCTGGTCAGTGTGTCGCCAGCCAAGAACTTGAATGTAGAAGAGCCTAGCAATCAAGTAGGAGGCTTTCTATATTCTTGATAAGGAAAACTTAGTACAAAATAACTTTTCTGCAGTGACTCAGTAAGATATGTGTGTATTCTTTTTTCATGTACAAAAGTTTCCTTATACTTTAATGCTGGCCATAATAGAAAGGTGTTGGAACACAGAGTGCATTGCATTTTGCTGTGTATGGGGCTCCGTAACCACCCTTGCTGACCCTTGTCCACTGCTGAAAGTGCCTACAATAGACATGTGAGCATCAAAACTGGACCATCGAGCAATGGAAGAAGGTGGCCTGGTCTGATAAATTATTTCTTTTACATCATGTGGATGGCTCGGTACACATGTGTAACTAGCCTGAGGCATTGAGATGCACTGAGAAGAAGGCAAGCTGGCATGTAAATGACTTTTAGAAACACAACATACGTAAAGCTTGTTGCAGAAAAAGTACACCTCTTTATTGTATTTGACAAAGTGTTCACGTTAAGTTATTGACTTGACTTCCAAATTCCCCAGATCTCAGTCTCATCAAGCATCTGTGAAATATACTGGAAAAACAAGTTCAGTCCATGGGGGCCCTACCCAGAAATTGTCAGGACTTAAGTGGTCAATAACTTTTCAAACAACTGATACTTATGTGATAGCCAGTGTGATAATTTGTTATGATGTTGGTGAGTCACGGCTGGAATCTAATTGCCTAGAGAAGGTGAGCTGAGAATAGTTTAGATTATTGATAGAGATCCTCTGAGAGACAGCTTGTTAGGAACACAGTGTGGTAGATATATGGGAACAGTCTGCTAAAGAGAGAAAAGAGTTCTATGAAAACTTAAGTAGGTCCAAACAGGAAACAAGATGGCTACTGAAACGGGCAATATCAGCCATTTGCTTTGAGGGCAAGTTCAGGAAAAAGCCTACAGTAGCAAGGAGTAAAAGTGCAGCACAATACTTAAAAGTGTGAAATAGTGGCCACTAGTGGTAAATTCCTAGAAATACAACAGAATCCTGACATAAGTACCAAATTTTCGTACAGAAAAATTCATTTTAAAGTGCTGGCCATTAGAGGTCACCTTTCTTCGAATACCACACGTCTATGGTTGCAGAGATGACAAGATGGAGAACAGGAAATGAAGGAAGGTTATGTTATGACTCATGCTGCCCATGGAATCGTATAGCAATAAAAGGAAAATGAAAGGCTGTAAGGAGAGAAGCAAAAGAGGGTTAGAACCATAGCCGTTAGTGAAAAAATTAGATAAAAAATTAGCTGATATTCCCGGCTTCGCCCAAGTTAATTTAATGCAGGTGTTTATGTTTTGTTCACATGGAAACTTTTATGAAGTCGTGGATACTTTAAAGGGAACCGAAGAATAAAATATGCATACACATAGAGGAGCATTAGGTTCTCCTCAGGCTGCAAGTACTAATGTCCCTCTGCAGAATGTGCCACCCCTCCCGTTCTCCTCCCTTAGGACCTAAAAAAGGCTTGTGCCAAATTTCACGCTTGTACGACACTGGTAATTACATTACATAAGGGTGCACTTACTTTTGCAATTAGCATTGAATAATCGAGTTGTGACCCATTTACTTTTCCTATTTAGGACCTTGCTTATCCTATTTAGGACCTAAAAAATGCTCGTGAAAAATTTCACGCTTGTTTGACACCAGGAAGTTACATTACATATGGATGCACTTACTTTTGCAATTAAGATTGAATAATCGAGTTGTGACTCCTTTACTTTTCCTATGTAGGACCTAAAAAATGGTTGTGCCAATTTTCATATTTGTATGACACCAGGAAGTAAAAAAATTAGATTAGGTACATTACATAGGGGTGCTAATACCTTTGCAATTAGCATTGAATAATCAAGTTGTGACCCTTTACTTTTCCTATTTAGGAACTAAAGAATTGTTGTGGCAAATTTCAAGTTTGTACGACATCAGGAAATTAGAGAATTAGATTGGGTACATTACGTAGGGGTGCCAATACTTTTGCACTTAGCATTGAATAATTGAGTTGTGACCCATTTACTTTTCCTATTTAGGACCTAAAGAATAGTAGTGCCAAATTTCATGTTTGTACGACACCGGGAGGTTACATTACATAGGGGTGCCAATACTTTTTCACTTAGCATTAAATAATCAAGTTGTGACCCCTTTACTTTCCCTATGTAGTACCTAAAGAATGGTTGTGCCAAGTTTCATGTTTGTATGACAGCGGGAAGTTAGAGAATAAGATTAGTTGCATTACACAGGGGAGCCAATACTTTTGCAATTAGCATTGAATAATTGAGTTGTGACCCCTTTACTTTTCCTATTTAGAACCTAAAGAATGGTTGTGCCAAATTTCATATTTGTATGACTTCAGGAAGTTAGAAAATTAGATTAGAAAATTAGATTAGGTACATTACATAGGGGTGCTCATACTTTTGCAATTAGCATTGAATAATCAAGTTGTGACCCCGTTACGTTTCCTTTTTATGACGTAAAGAATGGTTGTGCCAAATTTCGTGTTTGTACGACACCAGGAAGTTAGAGAATTCGATTAGGTACATTACACAGGGGTGCCAATACGTTTGCACTTAGAATTGAATAATTGAGTTGTGACCCCTTTACTTTTCCTATTTAGGACCTAAAGAATGGTTGTGCCAATTTTTTTTTAACGTCACCGAGAAGTTAGAGAATTAGATTAGGTACATTACATCAGGGAGCCAATACGTTTGCACTTAGCATTGAATAATCAAGTTGTGACCCCTTTACTTTCCCTATGTAGGACCTAAAGGATGGTTGTGCCAAGTTTCATGTTTGTATAACAGCAGGAAGTTAGAGAATTCAATTAGGTACATTACACAGGGGTGCCAATACGTTTGCACTTAGAATTGAATAATTGAGTTGTGACCCCTTTACTTTTCCTATTTAGGACCTAAAGAATGGTTGTGCCAATTTTTTTTGAACGTCACCGAGAAGTTAGAGAATTAGATTAGGTACATTACATCAGGGAGCCAATACGTTTGCACTTAGCATTGAATAATCAAGTTGTGACCCCTTTACTTTCCCTATGTAGGACCTAAAGGATGGTTGTGCCAAGTTTCATGTTTGTATAACAGCAGGAAGTTAGAGAATTCAATTAGGTACATTACACAGGGGTGCCAATACGTTTGCACTTAGAATTGAATAATCGAGTTGTGACCCCTTTACTTTTTCTATGTAGGACCTAAAGAGTAATCGTGCCAAATTTTTATTTTTTATGTCACCGGGAAGTTAGAGAATTAGATTAGGTATATTACACAGGGGAGCCAATACTTTTGCACTTAGCATTGAATAATCGAGTTGTGACCCCTTTACTTTTTCTATGTAGGACCTAAAGAATAATCGTGCCAAATTTTTATTTTTTATGTCACCGGGAAGTTAGAGAATTAGATTAGATACATTACATCAGGGAGCCAATACGTTTGCACTTAGCATTGAATAATCAAGTTGTGACCCCTTTACTTTCCCTATGTAGGACCTAAAGGACGGTTGTGCCAAGTTTCATGTTTGTATAACAGCAGGAAGTTAGAAAATTAGATTAGGTATATTACACAGGGGAGCCAATACTTTTGCACTTAGCATTGAATAATCGAGTTGTGACCCCTTTACTTTTTCTATGTAGGACCTAAAGAATAATTGTGCCAAATTTTTATTTTTTATGTCACCGGGAAGTTAGAGAATTAGATTAGATACATTACAAATGGGTGCCAATACTTTTGCAATTAGCATTGAATAATCAAGTTGTGACCCCTTTACTTTTCCTATTTAGGAGCTAAAGAATGGCTGTGCCAAGTTTCATGTTTGTATGACAGCGGGAAGTTAGAGAATTAGATTAGATACATTACATCAGGGAGCCAATACGTTTGCACTTAGCATTGAATAATCGAGTTGTGACCCCTTTACTTTTCCTATTTAGGACCTAAAGAATGGTTGTGCCAAATTTTGTGTTTGTATGACACCAGGGAGTTAGAGAATTAGATTAGACACATTACACAGGGGAGCCAATACTTTTGCACTTAGCATTGAATAATCGAGTTGTGACCCCTTTACTTTTTCTATGTAGGACCTAAAGAATGATCGTGCCAAATTTCAATTTTTATGTCACCCAGAAGTTAGAGAATTAGATTAGGTACATTACATAGGGATGCCAATACTTTTGCACTTAGCATTGAATAATTGAGTTTTGACCCCTTTACTTTTCCTGTTTAGGACCTGAAGAATGGTTGTGCCAAATTTCATTTTTGTATGACAGCGGGAAGTTAGAGAATTAGATTAGGTACATTACATAGGGGTGCCAATACTTTTGCAATTAGCATTGATTAATCATAATCAAGTTGTGACCCCTTTACTTTTCTTATTTAGGAGCTAAAGAATGGTTGTGCCAAATTTCATTTTTGTATGTCACCGGGAAGTTGGAGAATTAGATTAGGTACATTACATAGGGGTGCCAATACTTTTGCACTTAGCATTGAATAATTGAGTTTTGACCCCTTTACTTTTCCTGTTTAGGACCTGAAGAATGGTTGAGCCAAATTACATTTTTGTATGACAGCCGGAAGTTAGAGAATTAGATTAGGTACATTACATAGGGGTGCCAATACCTTTGCAATTAGCATTGATTAATCATAATCAAGTTGTGACCCCTTTACTTTCCCTATGTAGGACCTAAAGAATGGTTGTGTCAAATTTCATTTTTGTATGTCACCGGGAAGTTGGAGAATTAGATTAGGTACATTACATAGGGGTGCCAATACTTTTGCACTTAGCATTGAATGATTGAGTTGTTTTTTTTTAAACAATCTCTTTTATTTATTTATTTCACGGTAAAGAAGATATGTTTTACATTTATAATACAAACAATGCTGGTTATTCGAATAATTGAGTTTTGACCCCTTTACTTTTCCTGTTTAGGACCTGAAGAATGGTTGTGCCAAATTTCATTTTTGTATGACAGCGAGAAGTTAGAGAATTAGATTAGGTACATTACATAGGGGTGCCAATACTTTTGCAATTAGCATTGATTAATCAAGTTGTGACTAGAGATCAGCGAACGTACTCGTTTCGAGTACTTACGCACCCAAGTACCGCCATTTTCGAGTACTTCAGTACTCGGGTGAAAAGATTCGGGGGGCGGGGAGAGGCATGGCGGTGCGGGGGGAACAGGGGGGAGCCCTCTCTCTCTCCCTCTCCCCCCCACTCCCCACTGCTACCTCCCGTGCCGCCACGGCGCCCCCCGATTTTTTTCGCCCGAGTACGGAAGTACTCGGAAATCGCGGTATTCAGGCGAAAAAGGGGCGTGGCCGAGCACGTTTGCTCATCTCTAGTTGTGACCCCTTTACTTTCCCTATGTAGGACCTAAAGAATGGTTGTGCCAAATTTCATGTTTTTTTACGACACCAGGAAGTTAGAGAATTAGTGGCGAGTCAGTCAGTCACGGCTTTTACCTTTATGCGTGTGTATATATATATATATATATATATATATATATATATATAATAGATAAATAAAGGACCACTGATTATGTCAGTTTAGAAAAAAGTTCTACATAGAATCATAGAACAAAGATAGTTGGTTTGAACTATGATGGACCATCCATCCCATATAAACAGTGACTTATGTATTGAAAAGGACATTAAAAATTCAGCCGCATTCCTTGGATATTGTAGAAACAAACTGCTGCTTCTTCTATTGGTCCTGATAGCCCCACTACAGCCCTATCAATGTCATTGTCACTGAAACAGGGCATATTTCTCCTGTAAATGGGGTTGCTGTATAGTATAATGTAGTTTACCATTGTAATAATATACCATGTTGAAATTGCCTAAACAAAGCATAAAAATGGAAAGAAAAAAAAGATGGATGAATGCTAATAAAAGGTGTGTTTTAGGGTAGCACTATATTAATGTCAGAAAAAAATAGATAAAACGTGCTAAAGCTATTTTTCACATTTTCAAACTGTAAGACGTAAAAGCATTATTGGTGTGTATAAAAAAAAAGAAAAGAAACCTGCATTGTTAAAAAAAATGCTGCAAAAATCACATTTCTATAGTTAGTCATTAAACAAATGCACAAAAAAACTGTTAAATGGTATCTGGAACGGAAGGCTGAATATACCCTGGGTAGAGGGGCATTACGATTACGTTGATTTGCATTTATCTTTTTAGAACTTGTATAATGGTTGTTTGGTTACTTTTTAAATGAAACCTCACAGTGATAATATCTATTTTACTATAGCAATACTTTCACGCTGGGGGAAGTGGTTTGAAGAAGAATTTCCTGGAGAAGAGCCAAGACCTGCAGTCATTAAAATATGCTCTAAGCCTCTACACTCAAACTACCGATTCTTTGATAAAAAAATTTATAGATACACAGACATCTCAAGGTAAGTGTGGGTCATTTATAGTCTTCCTAATAATTAAAATCTGTGGCATCTAATGAAGATGCGGAGATAAACAGTGTTGCATAGCTTAGCTCTGGACTTGCTCTTTCTATTAGCAGTTAGTAAATTGCGGGAATTGCCAGAAGTGAATATGCAGAGTCTTCTCCCCTCCTTTAAAAGATGTGGGCTGAAGGCATTTCATAGTCTTTGTCTCTAGGAAACATAAAATATATTCACCAAACAAATTAGGAGCTGTTACACTCAGACACAAAAAACGTATATCATCCTCTATTGTTGAAGTTAGTAAGGCACCTTAATTGACGCAAAGGCAACATAGATAATTCTTCTTGTAATATAGACAGTTTAAAACATTCCATAAAATGGTCTCGTTTCTTAAACGTGTCTGCTGAGATGTCTGTTGAATTGCAAAATCACATCAAAACAGTAATAGAAGACTTTTTTAAAACAAGTGCATGGCCTGATGATTTTGGAATAACTTGCTACTTGCCTTTTTTGTCCTTATATCAATTCATTGCTTACATAAATATATACCATATCTTGCGCATGAAAATGGCGCACAGTGATGTAAACGATTTGGCACATTTTACCACACTTTTTAGCCTCACCTTGCTTTCTGGGCATTTTTCAAAATGGTCAAGCTAGGTGTAAATTTATTTAGCAATGACAAGTAAATACAGAGAAGTGATGAAATATTACTAGAATATTTCACCTGATCATATGGCACAGGTGTATGTACCTTTCCCTACTTCCCATATACTGCAAAATACGGTCTACAAAAAGTTTTGTGCTACAGTGTTAAGCCCCATTTACACGCAACAATTATCGCTCCAAATTTCACTCAAAAGCTATAATTTGAGTGGTAATTGTTGTGTGTAAATGCTCCCATCTTTCACTCTTCGGCTGAATGATGATTTTTACGAGAGCATAAAATCCATAATTCATCCGGAGAGCTGATAGCAGGGACCACATGCTGTGCTCTCTACGGGGAGAACTGATTACATTGTATTCAGCAGGCAGCCCTTTGGCAAAACAATAGAACTGTATGCAGAGAAGAGACCACCTGCTGTTCCATACAGCTCCAGAGGCTCGTTTACATGCAAATGAAGGTAATAAGCTGCTAATAGTCATTAGTGCCTATTAGCAGGTTATGCAAAATGATCACTCAAACTGTCCTTCTCCCTATCTTTTGAACAAATTTTGAGTGACCATCTTTGTGTGTAAATGGGGCTTTTCTCTGCATAATTCATTGATATGGTTTTAGCTGTGAAAGAGAGAAAGGAAAGGAGAGAAAAAAAGCCTGTAATACCTTCATTTTCCTAATGTTTTCCGCATTTTTTTTCCTTTAAATTACAATCTAAAACAGGCTGTTGTGACAGAGATGTGAACTGACTGAAATCAACCAGTGGCCCATTCATTTGGAAAAGCAGTGCTGGTCTGAGCATATGGGCCTGCACTAATTACCATTTACTGACATGTCTTTATGACATTTTAGAAAATGATTTTGGCTAGAATTCTCCGTTAAGAGCATCTTTCTTGATTTACACAACTAATTACCTTACAGTAGTGATTCCAGAAGATATATTTATACTTTGGATTTGTGTTCATTCAAGCTATATGTTATATTTTACTGCTGTTGTGTCAACACAGCTATGGTGACAACGCATTTCTAAATTGTTACATATCCAATAATGAAGGGCTTTAGGATTTAAGTGCACGTTACCTACTTTATGATCACTTTCATGAGTTATATAAAGTATATTTACAAAAATTGGCTAATATAACTCTCACCAATGAAATGGACTTAGTCAGTGAGTGAAAGTAGCAGCTGCAAACATGTCCCATTTGTTCCTTCCGAAAGAAAGAAATGCAATAAAGATCTCAATACATTCTGCAACTGACAAAAAATATACAGTATGTTTTCCTTCAGGGGGGTCACACTATTGATTCTGTCACTGAAATATATTTTTGATATACAGAAGTAGAAAAAAGTTTAGAACAATGAAATCAATCACGGCACGTAGGATCTTCATTTGACAAATTTCCTATCAGAGAAAGCACGTCGCTTGTGGATTGAAGTGTCAAAGTAGAGCTTTAATTTTCCAATATATTTCCTTGAACATCACTATCAGCAAATCCCAAGACTTGTCTAAATACTTTTTTTACCTCTAAAAGAGATTTGCCGGATAAAAAAATATACATTGTTGTTATATTTGTTATGTTAGCCCAGTGCTGCTTCTGTCAAGAAGCTTTAACGGTTTCATTAGAAATGGAAACTTTGAATCTAGTGTGGTAATGACATGGATTCTTTCTTTTATGTTTTGCACATAACTTTAAGTACTTTGCTTTTTTTAATTTGAATCATTTCATGTTAAATATTATTGTCAAAAACACATTAAACTTTTCAAACCTGAGAATTAAAATAGTAATGATAAGTGTTTCCCTGAATTAGAAAGCTATAGGTTCCTGGCCTCTTTTTCCTGAGGTGGGTCTTGTGATCTCTTTTCTGACCAGCTCAGATTTACTTGGATTTATTCACTCTCACATTTGTCAGTTTTTCAGGCCGCCCAAAGGCTTTACTTCCATTCTTTCTGCTCCAAAAACGAGAGACAGAAAGGCACATGGAGGCAAAATGCTAGTGTGAACTCACCCTAACTCCTGTGGGATGGACCCAACCACACCAATTCTTTAGAGGGGTACACACAAAGTCATCACAGAATATGTATATATCGATTCAAAAATCTCTGCCGGAGGCCATACTTACTAATATACTGATAGAAAATACAAGGGCAGGTATAGAACCGTATCCCTCAGCATGCAGACAGCCAAATTGCTATATGGAGGAACATTGCACAGGTGCACTACACTGATGAACAACCACTCACATACCCACCACACATTGATTGGAGTGACTGCTTAGTATTATGCCCGCACATAGATAAGGCATACTAATGTGGCAGACCAACTGATATGCAGGCTTACAACCCATTTTATGATTGTACACATATGATTCAGCCTGGTGGGTTGCCCTGTACCTTAAAAGTAAAGCACACTGGCACTGTCACCTCTAGGCTCCCCCAACATGTAAAGCCAGACTGCTTGCTGCAAAAATAATGCTAAAAACTCATATATAGGATATGTATTGTTTAATATTTGGGCCAAAATACGCAAGCTCGCAACCCACATTTTCTTGCGAATGTTTACACTAACATTAGAAACAAATCACAGAAAAAGGGCATACCAATTCAAAAATCACTGCCTGTGGATATACTTACTAATATTGTAATAAAAGAAAGAAAGGGTAGGTACAGCTCACCATCCACAGAAAAATGGATACTGAATCCTTGTTAAAGATTATGGATAAATTTAGTTGGACATCCAATTTATTATGGATTACATGTTATGTACAGTCACTATATTCCATGACACCGCATTAGTTCCTTTGGGGCACCATTTGAGCAGATATAGTAACTATTCTGAGGATCTAAAGGAGTATATTGCTTCAGTGATATTTTTTCTTCTGACTTACAATTTTGTTTCCCTCAATAACTGTCTTTATTTGCTGGTTTGTGGATGCCCCATGGGCTCTTTTTTCAACTTCATTGGTTAATTGGTCTGGTGGGAGGAGCATTACCTGTATACCTCCCATAGCCTTTTTTTGACCTGTATTGGGTTATTTGGGTAGTATGTAGATGACTTCCTCATTATTTGATAGTCTACATCTGTGTCAGTTTTTAATTTTTCCCAATGTATCAATAATAATGCTAACAACCTAATTTTTTTTATCTTGAACATCATTCCAATTCCACTTGTTTTTTGGACATTTGGCTTTCAGGTGGTGAGAGCACAAAAAGAATATGGACCAAAATATTCAAAAAGCTAAGCGCAGGCAACACGCTGTTAGATTCTACAAGTTCTATCATTAACTTACCTGTTGGCGAGTTTGTTAAGGCTAAACAAGCTGGTTCACTTGTCAATGATTATGATTTAGAATCCTAACTTATTTCCTCCTGATTTAAGAGGAGCGGTTATTCTACTGGTATTATTAATCGAACAAAATCTATTGCTGATAGAAGGTCTAGGAATTTTTTGCAAGAATGAGGATGTCCGATTGTTTTCTCTATTCCCTATGGTGTAAATTTTTCAGCTATTTCTAAAATTATTTGGAATTATCTGTCTTTATTATGTCAGGATGACTCATAAGCCTGTATTCTTGATTCAGGTGTAAGATTTGTTGCCAGGAGGGCTGGTAATGGCAATAGTTTCCTCAAGTTTCTATACTTCTTCCCCTTGCCAGTAAAAACTGTCTGAATTGCCATGGGTTACCATTGTGGTTGTAAGAATTGTATCTTATATTCAATAATTATACAAACGAAAGGTTTTCAGCCATCTATTGATTAGTAACTCTTATTGCATTGTTTGTTTGCACTGACTGTCAATTACCATATGTGGGTTGCACATCACCGAGGCTCAAGGTGCGCATTGCTGAACATACCTTGTCCATATCCATGTCTGATAGAAGGTCCAATATACGTCCTCTTTCTGATGCTGCAGACATATCGTCCCTTTAGGTTATTGCCATTGAGAAGGTATCACAGCCTGCTCATGGATTGGATTGGTTCCATAATCTTCTCGCAAAAGAAGCTTTCTTGCTTTTAAAATTGAATATGAGATTTCTGGGTGACTTGAACATGGTTCTATACCTGACCTTGTATTTTGGATCAATATATTAGTAAGTACAGCCACTAGTAGTGATTTATGGGCCACATTTACTGATGACGATCACATAGTTCCTGTTATTCAGTTATAATAGAGGAGATCACAGCTGATCCTCCTGATTGTATACTTATGGTTTGTAGCTTATTTATGTGAATATAGAGTATGTATGGTAACAGCAGTGCCTTTCCTACAGGCAGAGATGGTACAGTTTGTAGCTGCTCATGTGATGTGCTAATACATCATGAGATTGATAGCATAGAATAGATAAAGATAACTCAGGGACATATCTCAGCATCAAATGTATGCCTAATAAGTATCAGACAGGAAGCTGCTCTGCATGGAAGTGACTGCAATATACATAGGAGACCTTTAGAATGTGACAGGTAATCAGGTGAGGAGTGCAGTGATGGAAAAATGTATCTTGGCTCTTTAATATATATATGATTATGCAACATTGGCCTAAGGCCTCATGTCCACGGGGAAAATCAGGCCTGCTACGGATTCTCCATGTAGAATCCGTAGCGGGTCCCTCCTGCCCCACGGACGTGAGCGCTTAAAATAAGAATAAACTTACCTCTCGCACGCTCTGGATCTTCCCTTTGCCGCGGTTTCATCTTCTCTCCGTCGCGGCCGGATCTTCTTTCTTCGGCCCGGCGGATGTGCATGGCACGTCAGTTGCGTGCCGCACGCATGCGCCGTCCCGAAGAAAAAAGAACTGGCCGCGACGGAGAGAAGATGAAGCCGCGGCGAAGGGAAGATCCGGAGCAGGTGAGTATATTCTTATTTTAGGTCTCCCGCGGATCCGGTCGGCTTCCATAGGCTTCAATCGAAGCCTGCGGGGGCCGTCCCCGCGGGAGACCCGCACGAAAATGGAGCATGGTCCAGATTTTTTCATGCTCCATTTTAAAAAAAATCACTTTTATTGACCCTCCGCGGGTATTTATCTACCTGCGGGTGGTCAATGCATCCCTATGGGATGCGGATCCGCGGGCGGGAGAAGAGTTAAAATCCGCTGCAGATTTTAATTCTTCTTTTGCCTGTGGACATGAGGCCTAAGGGAAAGAAGCAATGATTCAAACCCACGTTTTCCTGTACCTTTCTTTCTTACATCTCTCTATAATAATGAATAACGAATCAGAACAAGCAGTGATAAAAACATAGACTTTTGATGGATTAATATAGGAGGCCTAATCTAGACTAGCATTATAGGAATCTTTCCTTCTTTTTATTCACAAATATATAAATGGATCCCAGTCAAGGGAAGAAGAGAGAAAAATCAATAGGTTAAAAAATGGTGAGGTTTCATGAGTCATTGTGTATCATAAAAGGATAAAAAAGGAGACTAACTCACTTTGTGCTCAGGTACTACCTTTTGTGGCCTTACTGTTGAACCTTAAAGTGAAAGAAGTCTATAGATAATCCAATGGTCACAATCCCCATATAGCAATCTGGTTCTGGGTTGGAGTTGTATTGTTGTAACTGGTAGCTTGGGGATAAAAGCCAGAGTTCGGTACCTGAGTAATATTGGTTAAGGTACAAGAGGAGCAAACAAGTAGGGGAGTTGGGGGAATGCAGAGGTCGGTACACGGGTAATATCAGTTCACAGCACAAGAGGAGTAGGCGGGTAGCAGAGAAGCTGTTTGGAGGAGCAGGAAGGAGAGGAGCTTGATTGCAGGCTGGGAGTTCAATAATCATGCACGGGAGGTAGGTATGGGCCGAGGCTTAAATAGGAAGTCCATTTAAGAACAGGGTGGAGCTAATCAGGAACTGCGTTGCAGGAACAAGCAACTGGGACACTATACAGCAGGGGAGCTATCCAACAGGTAGAGCTGGCGCCTGGAACATAGGAGTTCCTGGGTTCCAGTCCCAAAACCCTGTTCAATAAAATGATTCCACACATGGATACATGAAGGGAGCTGGTTGAATTCCCCAGGACCGGAATCAGTCTTGGTTAATATGGAACAATATGCAATAGAAGAAAAATACCAGGGCTTAGAGAGATGTCCCCAAGCAGACAGCACACAAACCTTGGATGCCATCCTGTTGATTGAAAACTCCAAAAATTGAGAATTTTACATTTACTGAGTATAAAGCCAATGTTAGTCACAAATGGAACTTGTGGAATTTGTGGAAGCTTTGTTCAGAAATAGGAAAAGTTATCTGCTGTTTTTCCGGAAACAGTGCCAAATCTGTCCTTGGCCTGTGTCTCATCCCTACTCAAGTAAATGGAACTGAACTGTAGTATCAGACATGGCATATACTGCATACAAATATACATTTACACAAGACACTTCTTCCTAATCTTGGAAAAACCATTTTAAAGGTACAGTTACATGATTAGCAATGGTACATCAGAAAAACACACCATTATTTAATTGCAAAAATATTCAGAAAAATGACATTCATCTCCCTAGAACTGTTTTCTGTAGAAAATTGCAATGAGGGGTTTTGCAAGTGATTTTCAGTGCCATTAAACTTTTTATTGAGCCATGTCAATGGGGAAAACCATGGCAAGGCTGTCACCTATAATGCTTGCTGTAGTTTAAAAAAAACTGAAAAAAACACCCAGGTTCTGATTACTATGGGGGTGTACAAAATTCAATTCATTATGGCATTGGTGTTTGACCTGTGCCTCTCCAGTTCCTGCGAAAGAACCACTTCCAGAATACAGAAATGTAGTAGAACACTAGCAAGCAACAGAGAGGTGACAGCCCTCCTATCAGTAATAGCAATTACATTTTGAGGTTTCCTCATCCACAGATACTTATATGCAATAAATACATTAACGCCTGTACAAAGGTTAAAGTGATCTGCTTGACTTATTCCTGCTTGAATGAGACCGTATAATAAAAAAAATACTGTTTAGATCTTATACTTTCTGATTCATTATTGACAACTAAGTTAAATTGAATGGATGAAACACTTGGATTAATTGAATTCGAAAACTCCAACTCTCCACTAATTGCAAATTTCGACGACTGACAATGTGCTTAACTGTTAAATAAATCTTACCACATTTTGAGACACCAACAATAAAAAAAACATCCCCAGAATAGAAACGGCTTCATCTGTCATTATCAGATCCACAGTGTTATATTTTGCAAGAAGCACCTTTAATTACTCCTTTCATGTAAAATATTAGCATAATGTCAAGACTTATCTAAAGAGGTTTTATTAGGAATGTTACAGAAAAAACACAGGCTGCCTCAATAAAGGTCTTAAACAGAATTGCTTTGGCTTTGCACACTGACAGTTTCTCATCAGAGCTGCCTTTGTGCATATTAATGAGCGGTTTAGACCTACTGTGTCTTTTACAGGCTCCTTGGTTATCTGACATATCTTAGACAGATCGTGTGACCAAGGCTGGACAAAACAACAGGTGATACTGTGTGCTCGAAACCTTGTGGAAAACCTAGCCAGCGGGAAAATTATAGCTGAAATACAAGTTGAGGACTCGGAAATGTATTTACAATGGCTTGATCTGGCAATGCAGGAGTTATTAGCAACAGCTTAGGGGAAGCCATTTTTCTTCTTTGAACAGGTGCTGACACAGTTCCTAATGCAGTTTGCTCAGTGTCCCAATACAATGCATATACAAATAAAGCACTGTGCAATTTACTGCAGTGAAGGTATAATCTAGCCAGGGATTAAGTGGAGACTGAAAAAATCTGCAAAATATATACAAAGAGGTCAGAGAACAGCACGGAATGCATTCTGTTAATTGAAAGAAATGGAGAATTACATTGTTGCAGTTATTTATTGGGCATTGTGTAGGCTATAGGGCAACGAGGGCAATAAAGGTCCATTACCACCCATGGCGCAGGGTTTCATTTTAGTTTCCACACGTTCCATGTTAGCCTGTAAATAGTTTAAAATATATTTACCATAAAAAGGCCCGACAATGGTCATGTTTAATCACTATTGTGGAAGGCGGGACTAACTACCTCATTATGTATACAGCTGCCTTTGAATTCAGGGGGAGCTCTATATATCTCTTATTTTACCCTACCAATGGCTGTTGAAAATTGTATTTTAATTCTCTGAAAGGTTTATTATGTGGTTTCTGATTCGGCTTTTGTGATCTGCTCTAAAGTTAGCAAAGATTTTTCACTCATTGTAATGACTTCTGTATTCCATAAAAAAGTTTCACTGAATTAAATTGTATTTATTGTGTAATGAACTGCATGTTTTATGGTAAGAGGAGCAATTCAATCATGCGTACCACATAGAACAGCAACTGAAATCTTCTTAAAAGAGGATTATCTACAATAAAGCAAACATATTAATATACCTTTTTTTGTTCTTGAATATAAAGGCACTAGTGTGATTAGAGTTTTTAACAAATATAGGAATTTTATAGCATATGAACACTGGTGTTACTTATTGCACCCTGCCTTGAATACCCCTGTGTATAGATGTATACAAAAATGAAATGAAAGAGTAGTAGTATAATATATTGATGGACTATTTTTTTTTTAAACCCTAAACAATATGGTAGCATCCTGCATGATTTTTCTGACATAAAACAGCTGTCCATTGGTTGTATAATACACTGTAAACATTCTTCATGTTGGCACATATACATAGAATCATAGAATGGTACAGTTGGAAGGGACCTCCCGGGTCATTATTAGCTTTATCTTTTCTGACACTTGCCCTACAGTTTCTGCAGACTGCATTATATTCTTCTTTAGATATTCCCCCCTCTTTCCATTTGATAAACATATTTTCTTCCTTTTTAACATGTGTGCAAGTTCTGTGTTCATCCATCCTGGTCTCTTTAGATGCTTCCATTCTTCCTTCTTTTAAGGATTGTTAATGATTGTGCTTTAAGAATCTCATTTCCCAATATTTCCCAACCTTCTTGGACATTTCTGTCCTTAAGAACATCCAGCCATTGGATTCTTCCTATCCTCTTTCTGAATCCATTAAAATCTGCCTTTCTGAAATCCAATCTTGAGGTTTTAGTCTTGGGTTTTCGCAGGTCTTCCTCTCCTTGTTATTCAGAATTCAAGGATAACATGATCACTGCCTCCTAAGGTCTAAGCTACCCGTACTTCCTCAACCATTCCCTCCCTGTTGGTAAAAAAGAGGGTGGTAGAAAAAGGGGAGGAGGTGGATCTACTCCAGTGAGGAAAAAGCGAGATCCCTTTTTTTCTAATTCAGTTTTTTCCAGAGATGGTTGAGGGAGATGTGTGCAAACTGTTTCAGGTGCTGCCAAATAGGTTGGCCAGCCAATCAATGAGTGAGAGGAGTAGGGCATAGTCATCAAGAATTACCTAGAAAACACCTTTAGGCTTATTCCACACTGTTGTCATACTTTATGTATAATGAAAACAAAGGTTTGATACGGTGTTAGCCAGTAGAGCAAAATGTGATTGTTCCCAGCAAGAGAAACCAAGTAATCTTGTCGATATGATACCTTTTAATGGCTAACAAAAATACATGATGTTATAGCGAGCTTGCGAACCTCTCAGGTTCTTCATCAGGCTAAAATGGAATAGATCCGAAGAGGCATGCATATTTATACACAGTATGATACACATATTTATGACAAGTCACACTTTGTGTGTCATTGTAGTCTCTCGAGTCTTGTTTATTTTCTCATATCAATGATGTGCGTCATTGTCTAAAAAAAACAAGGAAAAAAAAGAAAATGTAAGGTACATCTACATAGAGTAAGTTTTGGAAAATTAAGGACAGCATTGACTTTTCATCTTCCTTATTATAAGTAGAAAAGGATGAATTGCACCAGCTGCAATTATACTTGTTTACACTTATTTATCTTTCTTGTGTAGTGAAGACAAAGTGGAAACAATTTTTAATTGCATTCGGTGAGTACGACCTTGTTCTGCTTCATTTGTTTTGAAGTTTAGGACAACAATAATTGGCTCTGAGCCCATGGTAGCATGATTGGTCAGTTACAACCCATGCTGTTTTTCATTATGTTTCTGTGGTTAATAGTAGATAGTGATGCTAAAGCTTTGCTTAAGCATTCTTAAATTAATAGTAATAAACCAAATTTTATTTAATCATAAAATTAAACATGTATGTTAGATGTAGTGATTGCTGAAAACTAGAGATTTGCCTACTAATAAATATGGATACAGATCGGCTTTGTGAAGATTTTTCCGTTTCAGTACATTGAAAATCATTAGAAAATATCAAAGAAAATCACTACAAACCTATAACTTAGAGATTGTCCCAGAACTGACTTTCAAATTGTATTCCCTTCTGACAAGTGAATGCTAGATTTTAATTTGAACTTGGTAGAGCTCTACCGATCTTAGGCTTTATGTACACGGCAAAGCTTTGTGCATGGAGCCTGAATGAACACACATTCTGTGGTCCACCATATATCACCAGACACCGGTAGATTTAGGAAAGAGAACATCGGGCCAATCTTCCCTGAGGTCTGCTGGTCAGAATTGAAGACCACAGACCTCCCCTAGCCATACTATTACAGCATTCAAACAGTTTTAAGGCACCTTTGCATGTGATGACTGTCAGGCTCTTAGGCAACCAATACCCGTTCCACGGGCAGCCATCCGCCTATCAGTCCTGCGCTTTACACATGAGCAATAGTCATTCCAGTGAATGGAGGCATTATTTAATTATTTACCTATCTAGATGAGATTCTATATCGTCGATTGAGTCTTTAGAATTATCTAGATGCTGGGTTGCCACTTTCCAACACACCAAGTGTTATTGGTTGGTGTGTCTACTATGGTAGGGACAATCAATTCTATGTGTTCTGTTTGTCACGTAGCCCTGTCATTTTAATATATTAATAAAGTTTGTTGTTTTAGGGTGGCTTTACATTAGCGTGTGTTTGTGCGTACATAAGGCCTCCTTCCCACGAACGGATTTCCGCCGCGTAATTCGCGGCGAAAATCCGCTGCGTTGCCCGCAGCTATTAGGTTCTATTGAACCTAATAGCACAATGCTCACGATGCGTAATTCCAGCGCGGAATTACGCACCGCGATTTCTCCCGTCCTCACCCGCAGCATGCTCTATTTTCTGCGGGTGAGGACGGGCTGTACGCACTGACGGCTTCCATTGCAGTCAATGGAAGCCGTCCGTTCACGCTATCTCCCGCTGTAACCAGCGGGAGATAGCGTGAAAAAACGCTTTCCCGCCCACCGCCGCGCGTCATCTGACGCCAAATGACGCGGCCGGCCGCGTCACGTGACACGCTCGGTGACGCGGCGGTGGTGGGCGGTGACGGGCGGTGACGCGGCGGTGGTGGGCGGGGAAGCGATTTCACGCTATCTCCCGCAGGTAAGTATAGGGGCTCTGGGGGGCGCCGTGACGGGCTTCACTGCGTAATATTACGCGGCGGACCCCGTCACGCTCGTGGGAAGGAGGCCTAAGTGCGTATATATGTGCGCACCCTTGTACACGCAAAAAACCATGTGTATGCAGGTGCGTGCATTGCCTTCAATAGAAACGCGGCTGCTGATGGCAGCTCCATTGAAGGCAATGGTCTGCAGGCACCCCTTAATTGATTTTAAGAGAAGAGCTTTAAATATAAGCTCTTACCTAAAAAACAACTATTTTAGTGTAAAAAAAAAAAAAAAAAAAAATATATATATATATATATATACATACACTTACTTGTCTGCCGTTACCGTGTCCCCCGCGGGGATGAAGAGCACATCTGCCACATCTCCGCAGGGAATAAAGAATTCCCTAGCGGAGCCAGCTGCCGACACCCCGTAATTGTTTTTTAGGGAAGGGCTTTTAATATAAGCCCTTCCCTGAAAAGCAAGGCAAACTAGTGTAAAAAAATTAATAAAACACATACTCACCTTTCTTCAGCTGGCGGGGCTCAGCCGTGTCCTCTCTGCACTGTCCCCAACTCTGCAATACAGTTCTTTGAGCAGGCAGGGAATTAAACACCCTTAGGGAGCTGTTTTCTGTGAATAAGCTGTATATATATTGCTCCATGTAAAAAGAGCCTTAGTCAAAGCCACGCTAATTCTCTGCTGCTGATCAGTAGGAAAGCTGGGTTAGAGCTGAGCTCACCACTGCAACCCAACTTTCCCCGTAGCAGCAGCTTTTACAGTAAAAGCACAAGTAAGAAAGCACGGTACATGATTGGTGGGGAACTGACTATGTTGTAACTCAACTTTCCACTACTCAAGTCAGTGCTGCCACAATGCACTGTGGGAAAAATTATTCACAGTGAGAAGGCTCAGTTTACTTACTTCTGCATTGGGGCTTTTTGTTTTCCTGTTCTGTCATAGGAACAGAAAAACAAAATACCAGCCAGGGATGAATCTGTTCCATGACCGACACAAACATTACCCGATAGACCCCATTGACTATAATGGGATGTGTCCTGTTTCTGTCATTCCATTGGGCATTTTACTGAACATTGTAGCATGCAGTGTTATTTTGTCTGGTATTTTGTGATGTATCTGCACCAGAGGCTTCCAGCGGAGCCTTTGACACAGATATGAACAAAGCCTTACAGCTTGGTGATGATGCATTTGGCCATCTCTGGTCCTCTTGACTCAGGAGGACCTTGGAGGGCCAAATACATCATCACTGAGCTGCCTATAACCCTGCTTTCCCATAGATGCTCCAGGTCAGTTAGCATAGAGATCACTGCAAGTGCCTCCCTTCAGGTTCTTTTAGGCCCCCTGCACATGGGCAAACATTTCGTGACGGGATTTCCCGCAGAATTTCCGCACATGCCCACTTGCATAGGATTGCATTAGATAACGCAATCCTAGGCAGACGGCCGTGATTTGTCCTGGTGAAAACACATGCGGAAAACAAATCGCGGCATGCTCTATTTCTGTGCGGTTCTTGCAGAGGCCCGCACAGAAATGTCAGTGGTAATGGGCCAGCTCCATTGTGGCAGCCGGCACACATCGCAGAGAGAAGATGGTGGGAGCGGATAAGCCGAAGGCCTCTGCAGTGGCACGGGACTGCATCCCGCTGCGAGAATTCTCGCAGCAGGATCTGACCCGGCCGTCTGCAGGCGGCCTTAAAGAGTAACTGCATTTTTTACCAACTTTTGACATGTCAGAGCAACATGTCAAAAGTTTTGATTAGTGGAGGTCCTGCTGCTTAGATCCCCGCTGATTGCTGAAATGAGGGGGCTACATCTATAGACATCCATGCATCTGTTTTCAGCTGAGAAAAGCTGACAAGCAGCGCAGATAGCTGAAGAGGCACAGTGCTTGGATGCGCACTGCAGCCCACAAGTTTACGCAATCAGCGGGGTTCTCAGCAGCGTGACCCTTACTGAGCAAAACGTTTGACATGTCACTCTGACATGTCAGAAGCTTGTAAAAAGTGCAGTTATTCATTAACTTTTCTTTATATGTAACACTCAGGAAAGGTTGGGACTTCAATATCTGAGATTGACATTCTTCAGAACACCTGTCCATTGCTAACACTTTCCACACTTCCTGCTCCCCTAAAATAAAACCCTGGATCCACACTGTATTTCGCTAGAATACAATTGTCAATGAATTTATACTTTATCATGAGGGATTACACCGGCACAGCACAATGCAGAGTATTTTTATTAGTATTAATTATTATTATTGAAAATCTTTTTTCTTGCAAAGCCACACAAAAAAATAAGAAAACTTACTATGAATATAACTAAAGAGCTTCTACAATCCTTCCCCATAGCCCAATCAATTGTACGCATGAGGGGGGAGGATAAAAAGGGAAATAAAGAAAAAAAATACTTTAACTTTACAATATTATTCTGTAATATACTTTTGCAAGGAGAGAAAGTCTTTCCTTGGGGACAGAGAGTGGATACAGGGCTCTCACAATCCACAAAAATCGTGAACCCTAGATCTTTTAGTGAAAAAAGCAAATCCTAATCTAATAATGTTACGTACTAACGGTTGCCATTCGATGACTAAGTATATTTTGGGTTTTCCGAGTGTGACAATATGAAAAAAAGTTTAATCATGGAATTTTTCCTGAAATGAAGAAGTTAGTACCCGCCCTGTGATGCCATCCAAGTGCAAGGTTTTATGGGTATTTCAGTCTGTAACCTTCTTTCTGTTAATTCCAACATCACTTTCCAAAATGATGTATCCTCTCATACACAGAATATAGATGTATAAACCCTGCGTCTTGTCTACCACATTTCAGATGGGAACGTGTTGTTTCTATTTTAATCTAATGCTGTAACTTTGTAGGAACATTATACAAATGTACGACATTTAAAAAATTGACTTTGTGTACCCCATTAAAAGAAACCTAAATCTCACCAATCAGTATCTTGTTCCACTCTACATCGCCTGCAGGGCCAATATCTTTTTCTCATTTAAGCCTACTAATATAAGTGATCCCCTTTCCTTTTTGTTCTAACATTTTTATGTCTTGGAGATAGCATTTCTCTTTTATTAGTACTATCGTGCAAATATAGCACCAAAATAGAACCATTCGGTATTCCTTGTATTTTAAGGTTTCATATCTAAATAGCGCACTCCTCGGCACCCTTATAATTCACATACATATAATCAAAGCCTTAATATTGCATTATTGAAAACCTCAGCCCATACTTGAAGCAAAACTTTACATCTTATACTCTATCAATCTCCTCTAAGTGATTGTTGTAGAATGATGGTATGAATTTTAGTGATCTATCTTCTAGCAATATATCTCTTGGTTTTTGGCTCACTTTTTAAGGTAGTCAATGCAACAGAAATGTATTTGGATTAAGCAGCCCCATTTGAACAACTCCAAAAACAAATACTTGTTGCCCGTTATATTCCACATACCTGAATTTTCTCAATTTAATGAGATGTATGTCAAGTAACACTAATTCATCTCTAGTCTAAACTAAACGTAAACAAATCAGATCTAATCCTTGCCTAATCAGTCATTTTATAATCTTAACTACTCTTTCCCCTACCTGTATGGGACTGTTTGATGAAACATATACACTAGGAGTTTAACAAATATGACCATTTTCAATTATTCTATCAGGATCTGAATCCTCATAGACAAAAAAATGCAACTTCAGCCAAATTTTAATGTTCATTTTAACCTTCTGAACTAAAGGGAGCACATTCTGCTCATGGTAATTTAATAAATCTTTGTAGACAAATATACCCAAATAACAGAAGTGCTCCCACTTCCGCAAAATCTTTAATTTATGATTTATCTCCTTATTCAATGACATCTGAGTGTTTTTTTTGTCAAATTATTGTAAACCCCTCTCTCTCCCTGAATCCTTGAATCAAACCTATAACCTGTCTCAAATACTCTTCTGTATTCCCTATATAGGTTAACAAGGTTTTGTCCACCCTACCCCCACATTCAAAGTCCGTTATCTGAGAATCTAGTGTAGTCTTGAGGCCCATTTACACGCAACGATTATCGCTCAAAATTTGTTCAAACAATGGCATACGAATGATAATCATTGCACGTAATTGCTGCCATCATTAACTCTTCGGTGAACGATGATTTTAAGGTGAGCTTAAAATCCATCAATCAGCCAGGGAGAGATAACAGGAACTGTGCGCTGTGTTCTGCATGGGAGTCGGAGATTACATTCTATTCTGCCGACAGCCAGTGAGAGAACAATGGAGCTGTGTGCAGAGTTCAGACCACATGATGTGCTCTGCAAACAGCCCCCCGTAGGCCTTTTTACATGCAAATGGAGCTTTTAAAGTGTTAATGGACATTAGTGTCCATTAATACTTTATTCAAAATGATTGATAAAACTGTCAATCTTTCAATCGTTTTGAAAGATTGTCTTTGTGTGTAAATGGGCCTTTTATCGCTGATGTTTCTGTAATGATGATGAGGGAGGAAAGTGGAAGTTCCTGCCTAGTTCCATAGACAATGATAAACCTTGGATTAGTTCCACGTTTATCAGCACCATAGCTTTACAGTCGTTATATAAAGCTTTTACTCACCTATGGGGTATTTACTAACACTTACACGTAAGTAGAGCTGACAAGTCTTCCTTAAAGGGGTTGTCCCGCGAAAGAAAGTGGGGTTATACACTTCTGTATGGCCATATTAATGCACTTTGTAATGTACATCGTGCATTAATTATGAGCCATACAGAAGTTATTCACTTACCTGTTCCGTTGCTAGCGTCCTCGTCTCCATGGTGCCGTCTAATTTCAGCATCTAATCGCCCAATTAGACGCGCTTGCGCAGTCCGGTCTTCTCCCTGGTGAATGGGGCGCTCGTGCCGGAGAGCTGGTCCTCGTAGCTCCGCCCCGTCACGTGTGCCGATTCCAGCCAATCAGGAGGCTGGAATCGGCAATGGACCGCACAGAGCCCACGGTGCACCATGGGAGAAGACCCGCGGTGCATCGTGGGTGAAGATCCCGGCGGCCATCTTGCTAAGGTAAGGAAGAAGTCGCCGCAGCGCGGGGATTCGGGTAAGTACTAAACGGTTTGTTTTTTTAACACATGCATTGGGTTTGTCTCGCGCCGAACGGGGGGGCCTATTAAAAAAAAACAAAAAACGTTTCGGCGCGGGACAACCCCTTTAAATACAATCTCTTAGAAGGCACATGTAAAAGCACCTCTAAGGACAACCCATTATAAAGGTAAGCATTTGGGACAAACAAAGATGGGCATTTCTGTATGTAGAAGTGTGTCACGTAAATGCCCGCTCTCTGGCTATTAATTGTGTGCAATGTTTTAATTTCAATCATCATATAAAGAAATGAATCCTTTGCTGGACTAAACTTTTCTTTTGTATCTGTACCTAAGCAACTGGATGAAGTTCCAATATAACCCCACAAGGGGTTGTGAAATATGAATATATTGAAGTCAACCATCCTGGTGTATGGGCACTTGATTTCATATCTTGGCAAAGCTGGTCACCTTGGGAACTTAAAAGTATAGCAATAGCAACACTGATCTACATGTTTGAGACTGAGACTACACAAAGGGTTACAGTGAGTGGGACGATGCCACAACTCTTCACTCCAAGCTGAAAAAGCAGCTTCTTTTTAAAGGAAATATCCCTCAGCCAGATTAATCCATCTGTTCCTGTAAATTTACCATTGTTTAACAACTGTTCCCTAAAAAACAAGCTTGACGAACCTTTAAACAGAATTGTGCCAGATGGCCGGAAATTCAGTCTTCTGAAAACTTGGGACTCATTTGAGGTTTGATTTTTTTTTTTTGATTAATATACAGAAAAAATCATATTAAATGTTGAAGCATAAGAGTCTGTCCAGGGGAAATTAGGATTTAGCAGATGATGATCATTTGTAAGACGGCATTAATTATTATGTATCTGGCAATGGACATTCTGTAAATATGTGCTTTTGGAGCCATGGAGCTTTATATATTTCAATCATTAAAGTTTCTTTCTTCATAAACTTCTATTTATCAACCACTAGTGCCTTTCAGTACAATGAGTATATTTATCCTCAATACTTTCCTGTAGTAAAGTGAATGAGGCCAGCGTAAGATCCAAAGAGCACACTGGTGTGTGTTTCTGATACCCACATCTGGATTGTACTGTCGTGGAAGTACTGTACATGGTGATCTATACCACATTTACTGCCTTTCTCCTAAATTTAGACTGTTTTGTTACTGCTATACATTTAGATTCTGCTATTCTGTAACAAGACAGATGCCAATATTGATAGATGCTATACATGTGAGTATGTAGCCAGGGCTATAATGAATAGCCTCTGGCGCCTGCAAGTTGTCATGAAGCCATTTAATTTGGCTCCTGAGCAGACAATCTGTGGAGACCGTGTTCAGTATTATCTTTGTGTTCACAATGAAGAGGTATGACAACCTAGTGTCTTCAATTCACTGGGCTCTGGCATTGTACTGATCCCCGGCTTAGACATACTGAAGTATATTTATTAACACATTGAAAGCATAGTAAAATTATAAATATGTAGCAGGAAAGTTCTATTATTTTTCTTAATTATACATTATATGGCTCTCAGTTTATTTCCATTAACCTCATTAAAAGGAATGGAGGGACACCGCGCTAACACGGCCAGTGCTCAATTAACGCCAGTCGGATCAGCAATACAGCATTGACTAGAAGTGGGGCAAACGGAACCCTCATTCTCAGGATCAGTGGGGTTCCAGTAGTCAAACTTCCACTGATCTATCAGTTTTCACCTATCCAGTGGATGGGTGAAAACTGAACAAAAATGCCCACTCTTCAGAATATTCTTTTATAGCATACCTAACTTTTTTAGACAATTTATGCTTCTGTGATAGCCTGTGTGTGTCTCATCAATTTTGTAATATACTTTCCTTAAGATTTTTTTGGTTTTAACAAAGCAGTATAATCCTTATTAGACTATTCTTTATTTGCTGTATTTGAACATTTTGCGGATTAGTGGGAGGGGCCATTTCTAGCAAATCCAAAATATGTTCAATGGGTTTACAGTGTGAGCTTGGGGTTCAACACAGTGTGAAGAATTCAATGTTGTGTTCCTCCAGCAACACCCTAGTAAGAGAACAATGGAGTTCTTATCACCCTAGTGATTCAAGCTTGATAACACGGAGTGTTGTCTTGGCTTTGCAGTCTGAGAAGACTTCATAAAAATATAGTTGTGAATGGTCAGCTAACAGGTCCCCATTACATTTACCATTCAAGGATTGTGATTTGATGACCAATGGTCTGAGGCCACACCAGGGAAATTCTCCCCAGACCATGACACCACCACCTCCGGCCTGTTGAACACCAACAGTGTACCTATAGGATACGGCCTAATGCTTTTTATGCTAGATGTTGACTTGGCCATCCATACGGTTCAGCAGGAAATGGGATTCATCACTCCAGATGAACCTTCTGCCATGTGTCCAAGGTTCATTGATGTATTTCTTGGACCCATGCAAGGCATTGCTGGCTATGTTGCCGGGTCATCAGGAGCACTATTATTGGTCGTCTTATTATTGAACCCCAGTCAATGTAAGGGATGCTGCCTGGTCATTGTGGAAATTTGTCTAACTTTCCTGCTCTGATAATTCTGGATTACTTATTCTACTGTGGCATATTGTTGCTGAGATACTAGATGTGCCACCTGATGTCTGCTTTTAGGATCAGACACACTTGGTCTGCTGTTATGTGATCTTCTGTCAGAGGTCTGTCCATGGTTCAACCAGTCTTGGTACACTCTTGATAATGTAGTTCGGGAACAGCCAACAAATGTGACTGTTTCAGAAATTTTGGAGCACACTTCCATGCAACAACAATCTGTCCTCATTCATAGTCACTCAAGTCACCATTTTTACCCATGGCTGCCAAATGTAGCCTTCTGTTACGTAGAGGGGAAATTGACACATTATCCCAGAGCAGATCATGACGCAGTCATCACGTAATACCATGTTATTGATCACAAGATGTAATGTGCTAGCTCTTCCTAATGCAGTGATTGTTCAGTGTATAACTTAGTTGATCCATACCTTCAGTGCCAATTAATATTGCCACTAGTCAATGCGCTTTGGTGTGATATATTTTGCTTGTCTTCCTGTGTTTCTGACCTGGCTTGTTGTGGACTTTGATTATGCATCTCTGACGTTGCTTGTACAGATTTAGACATCGGACTGTC
Source organism: Eleutherodactylus coqui (assembly GCF_035609145.1). Lineage (NCBI taxonomy): Eukaryota > Metazoa > Chordata > Amphibia > Anura > Eleutherodactylidae > Eleutherodactylus > Eleutherodactylus coqui. Next base: position 227,645,807 of record NC_089838.1, on the reverse strand, counting down.
TGACTTTGATTGCTGCCTGTTATGCTGTGTCTTGTTGTCCTTTTGGTTCTGACTGTTCCACAGATTTTGTATCCTTTGGCATTTTCCTCTACTCAGTACTGACCCCTGGCTTGTTCCTGGCATTCTCCTGGTCCACACTCTTTCTGTCTACTCTGTGGTCAGCGGTCGCTCTGTGGATGTAACAAGGCAGCAAAATCCAACTCCCAATGGTGGAGAGAGAAGACCAGCAGTCCCAAAGACTCTACTAAGCAGGGAGACTAGTCAATTCCATTACATCATTCCATCTAAGGCTCGGATTTCCCCCTTAAACATTTTACCAATGTAGCACATTTATGTGGTTTGAATTAAATTCAGTAGTTTAGTGTCTGTGTGTAAAATTTGAGCAGTCAGTGATGGGTGACCACCTTGTTTTATGATTATACTGTAGTTTATAGCTACAATAACTTCCTTTTAAGCGGCTTTTCAAAATGTTAAAACACAAGAAAATTGCAATTGAATTTCACAGACAATCCAGTAATAAGTGTGCGCATACTATTGCAATAAAACGTAAAACTCTTTATTTTGCTCATGAATCAGTTTTATTACTTTTGGAATGTAAAGATGGAATTATGGATAGTTTAATATGTAAGAGCCTGCCATCTATAACCATGGCATTCTACATTTTAAAAAACAGTAAAGTGTCTTAAGAATCTTGGAAGTTATTTGGTCTTAAAGAAATCACTGTAAGCATATACTTGAAGTTGGTAGTAAGTGCTGCCTCCAGTTTTCATGGATTCAATCTATCTTTTGTATTACTTTGCTGACCTTTCCCTCTTATCTGTTGCAGGTCTGTCCACAGAAGGCACGGTTGGAGAAATTTCTGTTCAAGTGGATATCTTCACTCATCCTGGAAATGGAGAACACAAGATTACAGTAAAAAGTATGATGAAATTGAAAAGCATTCTTACATTGCCAATAATACCAGTATTATTTCCTCATTATGAAAGACTGATGTTACGAAACCAAATGAAACAAGAAGCTTTTTTCATGTCTATAGAAATCACTTGCCTCTCAGTAATTTATAGAAATGTAGCAAACATCAGTGTACAGACTCATTGCCGAGTTCGGTTATCCTTCACTTCCATAGAATATGTCAAACTAAAGTCTTGTTCTGCTAGCTAATGCTATTTTTCTATTATCCCAGAATCCATGTAAACTCATTTATCCGTGTTCATTATTCAACAGAAATATCTATCTATCTATCTATCTATCTATCTATCTATCTATCTATCTATCTATCTATCTATCTATCTATCTATCTATCTATCTATCTATCTATCTATCCATCTATCTCATATCTATCCATCTATCTCATATCTATCCATCTATCTCATATCTATCTATCTCATATCTATCTATCTACCTCATATCTATCTATCTACGTCATATCTATCTATCTACCTCATATCTATCTACCTCATATCTATCTACCATATCTATCTATCTATCTCATATCTATCTCTCACATATCTATCTATCTATCTCATATCTATCTATCTATCTCATATCTATCTATCTCATATCTATCTATCTCATATCTATCTATCTCATATCTATCTATCTATCTCATATCTATCTACCTCATATCTATCTACCTACCTCATATCTATCTACCTCATATCTATCTACCTCATATCTATCTACCATATCTATCTATCTCATATCTATCTACCATATCTATCTATCTCATATCTATCTCTCACATATCTATCTATCTATCTATCTATCTCATATCTATCACTCACATATCTATCTATCTCATATCTATCTATCTCATATCTATCTATCTCATATCTATCTATCTCATATCTATCTATCTCATATCTATCTATCTATCTATCTCATATCTATCTCATATCTATCTATTAGAGATGAGCGAGCGTACTCGGCCACGCCCACGTAAATGGTCATGTCTCTACACGCTCGCTGACATTGACCAGTCCATGTTAACAGTATTAGACTGTGCAAAGACACATCTTATTGATAATCGGAATCATAACACTCAGTTGTCAATTTATTCAGAAATTTCTAGTAGGAATGATGGAGGAATAACACAATGCAAGGATTGTAAGAAAGGATGCTCCAGAATAATTATGTCACGTGGAGTTCAGATATTTACTAAGCAGGCATGTCGGGAATAGCGGTGGCCTTTTGGATTAATATACTGCCTGAACTCGGTGCCTTCCTCTATCTGTTTTGATAGTGACTCCAGTAACTATTTGATTTGCTGCTTTAACATTTTACTAATTCATAAAAATGTTGCCCAGTAATTTCCCGCACTTCCTGATTGTGTCGATATAAGCAGCTAAACATATCTTAAAATGTGACCGCCTTTCAAGAATTAGTGTGTAGTAAATAATATTGCATAATTATTTGTCTTTTTCTAGTTGTGGCACTTAATGGGTTACAATGGCAAACCACCGCTATGTTCCGGCCTTTCGTTGAAGTCTTTGCATTAGGTCCCAGTCTTGGAGACAAGAAGAGGAAATATGGTACAAAGACAAAAAGCAACACTTGGTCACCAAAATACAATGAGATTTTCAACTTGTAAGTTCTAATTTCTATGATTTATTACATGTTGCATGATTAAAATATGAGACCTTGTGTAGCCCATGTTTATGGCACAGATCACAATGAGGGCTTGTATAAATATATCAATTCAATATACAAAACACATCCTTATAACAAAGATAAAGGGATAAAATTGCCTCATTTGAGATCATTTAGATACAGCAACTTGCAGCATGGGGTTATTTATGTGCGCTGCTAGAATACTCGTTCATACAACTTCTTTACATGGATTCCGGGTCGTATTACCACAACACAGCATCCTCCAGTAGGCCCAGAGATCCAGCAGAGGATGACCCATTTGAAACTGATTTGGAGCCAACACTTGGTGCTAGGGACAATTGGTTTGATGCACAAATAATTATTATTAACCCTTTGCAATCCAATTTTTATATTCAGGGTTTCCTAGGGGTCTTTCTCTTTCTGCCAATATACAATGGCACCATCTGCTGGCTAGAGCCAGTACTGCAGTATGGGACATGTTGGAGAGGCCCCCCGACAACAGAGCGGCCAGTAATCTACAGTAAGAATACCCTGCCAGACGTCTTTTGACATCGGAGCTGCGCAGCCTTCAATTAGAATGTCTTTAGACATCAGACAAGGGATTGGAAAGAGTTAAAATTGTATTGATAACAGCATAATTTAAGATGTAATTATGAGTGGCCTGTGTATGAATTAGCAGTAGACCCTCTGTTTATACACAGATGTCTGTTTTTACATAATCCAGACAGAAAAGCAAATTTGGGGACTACTGTTTAAGTCGCAGTGAATGTGCTTTACCTCCAGTGAGTTAAAAGGGGTTTATCACATAATATATGGTGTATAACTAGGATAAGTCATAGCATGCTAATAACGGGGGTCTGAACACTAGAACCCCACCAATAACTTGAAGGGCCCAATGCTGTAGGGGACCTTTTATAGTCTCTCCCATCACATCATCACTTTTAAACTAGTGATATGCAGATACTTAACTGCAACACAGCACCAGTGACTTGTGGTTCAGCGAGGACCCCACCCTAGCCATGTGCCATAAGGGGAAAAGGGTTAAAACCCTTATAGCCATGGACCGTAATACTTTCCTGCAAGCGGTAACATAAAGTAATATGCCCATTTATGTAGCACATTTCTTAGTAATACTACAAAGTTGCATCATCCAGGCTGAAAGTATTAAGTTTTCATTTCTACAGTAATTTAGCTATATACTTGTACACCGTTGCAAGATAAAGTAATTGAACCCTTTCGAATCTGCAGGATTTCTGCACTGATTACTAATAAAATGTGGTCTGGTTATTATTTCAGTCACAATTATAGACAAACACAATCTAACTAAACTAATAATGCACAACAGTTTTACCGTTTATGTCTCATTGAACACATTGAGCAAACCTTCACACTGCAGGGAGAAAAAGTAAGTGAACTGTTGAATTTACTTTTTCTTGCAACTCTAATTTGTAGAATTGATTTGTAGCAGTCACCCACATTACTGCAGATAGCACATCAGGTCTTCTACAGATGCAGCGCCATCTGCTGGTTACAGTTGCAAAAGCTACTGTATGTGTTTGCAAAGAACCATAATCTATCTAGAACAATGCAATAATATGCTGAATAATCTGTCACTTTAATGTGATAAATCCAGTATTGAGGGTGTTTTATATCAAGTAATAACAACAATAACATATAATAAGCCGAATGTAACAGATACACATAAGTGAAATGGATAAAGCACTTTTAATAAGCGTACAAAGAATAGCAAAAACACCTCAAAATTTTCTGCCTAAGGAGCTATTTTACTTTTTAAAAAATGTATGAAACTACATCATTTCCTCACAGTATTAAAGTATTACAAATACTCAACCACATTTTCTGAAACTGGATGTGCATATGAATGGCTGTAGTCAGGAGTACGTAGTAAGAGCACAGAGCTAATCTTACCGACATGAAACGACATTTGGTATGTAACCATGGAATGCACTGAGCACATTGCACATCCGAGATGCCCAGCAGGTCTGCACTACCCAGCATTCACTTAAACATGACACTTATTACTGCTGAGTTTATGAGGAGCAGATGTTAATCCCAATGGAAATGCCCACAGGCAGCCCGGACGCATCGTAGTGGGTAGAACTGCTGATGTCTATCATATGTCCGTGATGGAGACATGATAAACAAGGCTAGGCCCGTTTATTGGTGATTTATGACACAGATCTTCATTCTCTTAATCCTAGACAGACAAACCAGCTATATAACTGTTCAGAATCTAATATAAGTAAACTTTACAGATGTGCTCTTATTCAGACTAGATGACATTATGAACATGGATTGGCAAAAGTGTGTCAGAACTCTTTGTAAAAAAAAAATATGTAAGTTGCCAACTTTATGTGCCGTGCTTATACATTTTTTTGTAATGGGAGTTAATAGAGAGTGTCAAATATGAATATTTCCCATATGCTTCTTTTAGCTTAAATTATTGCATAAAGCCCTTCGCTATTGCTAAAACTTTTTAAAAATGTGATGGTAAAAGAGGCAAAAGGCTTCATACACATGACCATACCATGGCTAAGTGTTGTATAGCCCCTATTGAACCTCCATATGCCCCTCTGATTTATTACATAGGCACACGGGATTTATCTCATGGACTCTTAAGGTACTTTTACTTGAGACAGCTATCGCTCGTGTGCTTTCAAACAGGAGTGATAATTGCTAAGATCTCTTCTGGCCACCCCCCCCCCCCCCCCCCCCATTTAGTGTAAACAGTCAGTCATTCATAGATGAATAACTGCCTATTTAAGTGGGTGGACAGTCGCTCTATTTTTAGGTGAGCTGAAAACCAAGTGACTGTAACTCTCTTGCCCTGTTGCGTTCTGCGTTTACCTGGCACCACAGTTGCCCATTATTACTCTTGTGAGCAATTACTCAGGCAACTGTGGGTCCATGTGAAAATACTATTAATGGAGAAAAAAATGCTACTGTGTTCTATCGCCTGTCATATAGTATTATAAAGTTATTGTCCTCTGGGAGGATGGTCCTAGTGGAGAATGCACCACCGGACAGAGTCGCCATACAGTGGCTTACAGTACGAACACTGTGTGCCACTGTACTCCGGTCTGTGCACCTAACAAAGCAGTGTGCATGGGACCATAGATAAGAATGTTGAGGCATGGAGCAGTAAGTGAATGTGCCAATGGGTGCCATAGCAGTTTTTGAAAAATATCCTGTAGACCTGTTAAGTGACCAACAGATTAAACATTTTCCTTCCTGAAAACACCTGTATCCTAAGGAGAGTGAATAACAAAAATGGTATGAGATTAAAATAATACAAACCACTGCGAGGCAAAGAGGTGCAGGAGTCAGGGGAATGCCATTAGTGGAGAGAAACGGAATTGTTAATATGGAATGTATTCATATTTTTATGAGTAAGTCCAGAATAGTTATTAATCTAATTGGCTGTTGAGGTGGAAGTAAAATTTGTCTCTTTTACCTAATTTATGTTTCCCTTTTCTCCTCCAGCGTTCTAAGCAATGAAGAAAGCCCAGCAGTCTATGAACTTCACCTGTGTGTAAAGGATTACTGCTTCGCCAGGGAAGATCGCATTATAGGAATGACCGTTATCCAGCTAAAGGGCATTGTGGAGAAAGGCAACTGCGCATCCTGGTACCCACTAACAAAAAACATCAGCATGGATGAAACTGGACTGACAATCCTGCGAATACTTTCTCAACGCTCCAACGATGAAGTTGCCAAGGAGTTTGTGAGATTGAAATCAGACACCCGGTCTCCAGAAGAGATCTAGAATGTGCTGCAGCATGGGAGAACCGTCCAACAGAACTACTCTGACTACAAACCCAAAACATTGATCCGGTGTCGTTATTTGATAGTGTATGCATGTGCAAATCAGTGGGAATGTTTATTCAATATGTTTCAATGTTTGCTAGTACACATGTACTATATTTGCAAGGTGTGTTGAAGAAGATGTGTACCTTCTTTTTATATGAATGACATTGGGCAAGGACTAGTTCCCATAAAGTGCCAAAATCTAAACCCAGAACTGAAACAAGCTCATGGTATTTTTGGTAACCATTGTTTTCCTACCAATTTCCAACCTGGTAGAGTTATGATCTATCGGTTAACGAGTTGTATTTGTTAAATAAATGTGCGTCTCTGTGCGGTCCAATGATTTGCTGACATGTTACTCATTATATTGCTTTTTTATTTTCCTTTTGGCATAACAACTTATTGTATGTTGCTGAATGGTTTGTAATTTTATAACTCCATTCCTGAATAGAGACGTCACTTTTCATATTATAAAGGATGGGGCTATTTTATGCATCTTCTACACAAACCTTCTGGTATATCACTGTGAAGACAAACTGAAAAAAAGCTCGCTTCTAGAACTCAATATCGTCCACCCTTCCAGTAGTTTCTCTTTCTGTGTACTCTCTTCATAGTAGTAATAGTGCTAAACACAGCATCCTCGGGAAATGAAAAGACTTTCTGTACATTTGTATGAAACATTTCGGGATCCTGTGATACGTCATTTCCTGTGTTTTGCCCACGTCATCAGCTCAGCTTCTTGTCACTTACAGCAATGAGATATTTTGCATACAACATGCAGTATTTTTGTATGGTGCACAAGGAATGGTAAAGTTCCATAAAGTCCATCTCTCATTTACCCTGAGTGTATGTGCTTGAAACATTGTACTGAATACCAAGAATATAGATCTGAAAAGTGAGCAGCTGAGTGTTGTCCGGACCAAGAAGAGAAAGGCAATGTCACAGGCAGGGAAAATGTTGCATTGTATATTTAGCTGCAAATTCAGTCAAGTGTCTCTTTTTAAAAAAAATCTACAGTTTGTACTTATGCAACATAATGTATTGCACTGAGGCAAAAGTCATGTCATGTAAATATATTTAGTGAGATATTGTAAAATAAAATATGAAGAAACTTCACAGAGTTTTGTTTTCAATGTCATCGTGCTTAAGATCTATTTGGACATAATAGATATTAGATTTACTTAAAGGGGTTTTCCAGTGAAATACTATTTTATAGCTGTTTCTAGAAACACTCTTGAGTATAAGGCCTTGCTCACAGCGACGACAAAGTCATGCGATTTTGTCGCGTTGCTACAATGCTACAAAACGCATGTATGATGCTTTCCTATGGGTTCCTTCACACGTGCGATGTTTTGTAGCCTGCAACAACCCAACACAAAAACATCGCTGGTCCGGCGAAATGCATGTGACTCATGAGGTTTTGTGGCTCATGTTTCCCTATGGAGCCTTCCTCTCTGTTGCATCACATGAAAACGTGGTTTTCGTGCGGTGCGATGCAAATTTGACATAAGGAAATCCTACTGTCAAAGCCATAATCTAAGCCCTAGCTGTAGAGAAAAAATTTAAAAAATACACATACACCACCTTAGAAGCGCTGTCAGCTCGGCCGCATCTTCTTCCCGGGTTCCGGGATCTTCTTCTTCTCTTATAGCCAGGGATTGAAAAATCCCTGCCTCCTGGAAGCACTGGCTGTGATTGGCTGACACTTAGTCAATCAGAGCCAGCACTCAATGAATTGCTGTGATTGGCTAAGCGTCAGATACTACTCATATGTATGCGAAGGAGTTAATTTCATCATGTTTGGCTACATATACATTGCGATACCATTAATGAAAGTAGATGGGGTTTTTATTGGTGGTTGGTTGTTTGTTTTATCACGTTATTATGTATGTGGACTTGTGTGTATTTGTCTTGCTTGAAAAAGGCCATTGGGCCGAAACGTTGCAGTTTTAGTGGATGGAAAGAAATAAAATTTTGTTTTTACTACACCATTGATGCTGCCACTATCCTTCATCTACATGGTACTATCATCAGGGTAGGTCATCAATAGTTGATTGACCGGGGTCCTTAGCTCGGCACCCCAACCGATCAGCTAAGTGACGCGAGCTGTCATACACACAGAGGTTGTAGCGGAAGCCTCTGCACTGACATCTGTTTATTTGGAGCGGAAGTCTCCGACCTCTATGTTATCACTCATCTGATTGGTGACATATTGATGACATATCCTGATGATAGGACATCCATAGTATTTCACTGGAACCCCCCTTTAACTGTAATGTTTTTTTTTAATGCTGCATGCAAAATAATGGCTAGCCTCTGTCCAACAGGCATCTTCCCCAATTTTAGCTGATATCTTGGTGCTAAACTATGTGGCAACTGCTCTGTTGAGGGGAACATGAAGCGTTAAAGCCATCATACACAGACAGTAGTAGGCACACTGCTGATGTGTGGATACATACAGCCATTTAGAGAGAGGTAAACATTTGCAATTCTTCCACTTTTTCTGATTTCGAGTAAGCACTGAATGGCCACTTTTTTATAGGCACCCCTATAGTAGCGCATTGGACCTCCTTTGGTCTTCGTCATGGCATATATTCCATTAAGTTTTCAAGTTTTTTCCTGACACATGCATATCGTAATGGTGCTTATGAATATGCTGCATGCACATGCATCTCATAAGTTTGTGTGGGTGCACCAAATCCTGAACGTGCATTTTGCAACCCTTTATGAATGAGTGATAATCTACAAGTTATATCTGCTTTGTTAATAAGATGACATATCTATAGGCGTGCATAATTGAATATTCATTGTGTTATTTTTCATAATTAGAGGGTAAGCACCATCCTTTTCTGAGAATACAAACTTGCTCTCTGTCATGTACTTGTCATGGGTCTATGACTGAGGAAGACGCTTCCCACCCTGTATCTATGGACATCTCTATGAACTTTCTTTAATTTTATAGATTACAATAAATTGGATATATTATATTCTGGCATTGTGGAGGTTCCCGGCATTTCCACTTGATAACCTCTGGGGAGCGCATCTCTATTGTCAATCTCTTCACTGTCATTTTGCTCTAGATTTTCAGAGGTCCTTGATTTTGGTGATTGTGGCATACCCCGAGTTACTGTTCAAGCTTCTATAGCTGTTCTGCTCTAAGCACATCGCAAGGTGACAAATTCAGTATTTATTCTGTGTGCCCTTTGTGGGGATAACTACTAAAAGCTTCTTGCAGTTGCAGCAGATTACAGGTACTGTTATGCTCTTAACAATTGACAAGAAAGGTTCATGGATTCATGCTGCTTGCACCAAATTCTGACTTTCTCATCAGCAAAGTGCAACAGAAATATATATTCACCTGAAAAGGGCCAGAATCAAATTGTTATGCTTCTTTGCCCACTAGAGTCTCACCTTTCCGTTTCTCTTGGACAGCAATGGCACTCAGATTGGTCATCAACATGGTCGTCCATGTTGTGTGTTGGAACAGCAGTGTTGAATTTAGCTGCAATTTGCTTGACTGTGAACTACCTGTTCATCAAAATGTTTTTTTGACATCCTTCTATGACCGCTTTCATTGATGAGTTGTTACTGTTTACAGGATCCCTTTTTGCTGGATGGTTTTGTTAGATCACACCATTCTTGGCACAGTCTCAACAAAGTTTTATGAGAAAACTACACAAGACTGACTGTTTTTGAAATACTGGCCACTTTAGCACCGATGACCAGGACTCATTCGACCTTGATCTGATCATTTGATTTTCCCATTGCCATGATATGGATTCACACTGAAATTGATCCAGAGAAAACTTGCTCACTTGATTTTATGCTGCTCTCCAGGGTCTTATGTGTAACTTACATACATGGAAGTTCCAATCGTGAAAGGGCAGCTGTCTCTAATTAAGTGGTCATTCACTGCATAAATCGGTTAATGTAAATTAATTAAAACAGACAACACTTTTAATTTCACACTGATACTTGATTAGTAACAAAGTCCAAAAAACAGCAGACGTCAAAACAAAACCTAAATGCTATATTTCTGTGCTGTGTTTTACTAAAATGCACACCTTTTAACTTTTCTCACCACTTTTAAAAAGTGGTAAAAAGTAGGTGTGGTTTATAGAGAGGAGGCAGGCCTTCCAGGGCTTATAGATGTACTATAATTAATGCCAGGAATTCACTTAAATTATTATTGAAATGTTTTGCAGTTCAAAGCTTTTGTAGATTTTGGTTTGTGGAGCACAAGTAGTCTGATATGCATGGAATTTATTAGGAGGCAGACAAGTATTCAGTTGTCATCCACTCCGATAACATCTGATCCCCATTCTAGTTTTTGGTAAGAACAACAACTGAAACCTTCCGGACCATATCTGCATGCTGTCATGTTGCAAGATGATGCTTCATGATAGGCTGATTAGATGTTTGTGAGACATAAATATGCTTTGTATGCAGTCAGCTCCCTCTAGTGGCAGTTGCTGAGAACTAGATATTTATAATTTCATTCCATAGCTGTGTGAATTAAAACAGTATGCTGGCACTATTTGTAAGTGCACACACGTTGGGCACTGTGTATGTGGGTCAGTTTACTGGTACTGCTTTTGAGTTGACACTATGCTGGCATGGTCTCAAAATTCAACTGCACCTTTTTACTCCCAGGAACAAGAGTAGATGATAATAAATCTGAAAATCTGGCAGAGGGTCTTCCAGCTTCTCCCGATGCTGATTTCTCTCACTAAAAATCACTTCAAGATACAGTTGTCTCTGTAGTAGAAGTACTCTACTGATAATTGCTCTCTCTGAGATTGCACAAGGCTTAAAGGGGTTGTCCCGAGGCAGCAAGTGGGTCTATACACTTCTGTATGGCCATAATAATGCACTTTGTAATATACATTGTGCATTAATTATGAGCCATACAGAAGTTATAAAAAGTTTTTTACTTACCTGCTCCGTTGCTAGCGTCCTCGTCTCCATGGTGCCGACTAATTTTTGGCCTCCGATGGCCAAATTAGCCGCGCTTGCGCAGTCCGGGTCTTCAGCAGTCTTCTATGGAGCCGCTCGTGCCAGAGAGCGGCTCCGTGTAGCTCCGCCCCGTCACGTGCCGATTCCAGCCAATCAGGAGGCTGGAATCGGCAGTGGACCGCACAGAAGAGCTGCGGTCCACGAAGACAGAGGATCCCGGCGGCCATCTTCAGCAGGTGAGTATGAAGACGCCGGACCGCCGGGATTCAGGTAAGCGCTGTGCGGGTGGTTTTTTTAACCCCTGCATCGGGGTTGTCTCGCGCCGAACGGGGGGGGGGGGTTTAAAAAAAAAAAAACCCGTTTCGGCGCGGGACATCTCCTTTAACATTGGAATATACAACATATCTGAGCAAATGCTGCTCCCATCTGCAGCCAGAAAGTGGTGCCCATGTTTCCTTACAGATGAAGCATTGCAACTGAAGTTCTATCTAGAGCTTCACTGGGGGGAGGTACATATTTGAGCGGAGTGTCAAAAACACAATGTCTTAGGCCTCGGTCAGACGGGCATTTTTTCACGCGATTTGCGCATGCGATCTGCGCATAAATAGAACCATTGCTTCGCAATGGGATCGGTCACATGGCCGCTTTTTCTGCGGATGTCCGATAAATTATAGGACACGAGGAATCGCAGATTGCGCCTATCTGCGTTCTGCGATTCCCTGTGTTCTATATATGCGCTCAATGGGGCCGGCGGCAGCAGCGCCGACCCCATTGAGAACATATACTACAAAGATCATTCTCCTCTGCCACAGCTGTAACAGCTGTGGCAGAGAAGAACGATGTTCGCCCATTGCATTCAATGGCTGCCGGCGAGCGCGGGATGAATTTTCGGGAAGGGCTTAAAAATATAAGCCCTTCCCTGAAAATCATCCTAAAATGTGTAAAAATAAAAAATATATATATACTCACCTTGTCCCTGCAGCCGGAGTTCAGCCGCCGCCAGCCGGCAGTTCTCCTGAGCTGCTCTGAGTAGTATTCAGCAGGCGGGGATTTAAAATCCCTGCCTGCTGAATGGGCTGCCTCTGATTGGTCACAGCCCTCACCAATCAGAGGCGGCTCTCACTCACCCATTCATGAATTCATGAATGGGTGAGTGATTGCTGCCTCTGATTGGTCACAGCCCTCACCAATCAGGGGCAGCTCTCAGCTATTGAATGACAGCTGAGAGCTGCCCCTGATTGGTCCCTGCGCTGAGCCAATCAGAGGCAGCACTCACTCACCCATTCATGAATTCATAGCCATAGATAATAGATTACAAAATCAGCTCTGAGAACTATACCCATAGAACTCACCAAGTTGTACTCATACCTGAAGTAATCAATTTTTACGTGAACATGAACCTTTCAGCCAGGCACACGGTGTGACTTTTTGCAAAGTTTATGTGAACAATTTTAATTAATAAGCAATATTTAACTCTATTGATCTCCCTTGTGTTATTTTCCACCAGATCCAGAACAAGTCTTTGAATTCTAAATAAAAATTTCCCAGATGGATAGGCTTAAACGACAAGCATGAGTTTTGCCTTTGCATTTCAGGTTTACAAATAATGAAATGGACATTTCTGATCCTTCTGGGTCCGGCTGTCAAATTTTTAAAATCTGTTCCAAGATGTACTTATGCTACAGGCTGAAAGAGCAGAGACTATTAATCTAGATTCAGAGAACTATGCTTGGTTCTAATATATAAAGACTTCACTGTCACCTTCATTACTTGTTGTCATATAAAATAGACACTTGATTACTTTAATATGCCTAAGAAAAATTACTGTGTATGTAGGACAGAATGCCGATTACTGACAAGAACCCTTGTCTGAGATAACAAGGCATCTTGAAGTAATTATCCCAGTGAAATGCTGATTAAAACCCAGAATTTGAGCATTTTTATAGGTTTATAGTTTCTTTGCAATTTTACATTACATTTGATTTTAACTACATGATTGAATATGGGAATATATCTTTTCCTTAACATTTCACATTACCAGAGACGCCTCCCATTCAGATATAATTACTATTTCTCAATCGTGGTGCTAGGAATAGAGATGGCAGAATAAATCTAGCAGGTTTGAGTTTTCAGCAAGTCAGAGTGATTTGCATTTTGGAGAACAATAGTATATCTATGCTGTATATTGTATGCTCTCCTTGTACTATCCAAGCTGTCACCCTGGTACCCTGAATTCCCTTTTGATGGCCAATTAAGTAACTACTAAATTTTTTTTACTAAAGCCCCATTTACACACAATGATGAAAGCTCAAAATTCATTCAAACTATGTTTTTTTTAGCGATAATCGTTGCGTGTAAATGCTATCATCATTTGCTTTCCTGCCGAACGACGATTTTTAGTTCAGCATAAAATCCATCGGGCAGCTGGGATTCTCCGCAGGACTGCTGATAACATTGTCCCGCGGCAGAACAAATGGGCTGCATGCAGATAACAGACCACCTGCTGTTATCAGCATACAGCGAAGGGAGCTTAATTTACATGCAAATGAAGCTAATAAGCTATTAATGGGCATTAGTACCCATTAGTAGTTTATGCAAAATGATTGCTCAAACTGTCATTCAAGCTATGTTTTGAACGAATTATGAGCGATCATATTTGCTTGTAAATGTGGCTTAAGACTGGCATTATATAAGACAGCATTAAACCATAGTATGTTGGAGTAAAGTATGCCAAATTTATTAAAGATGACCTGTCAGTGGATAAAGTTAGGGGGGCTGGCTGCATGGCTATGCAGCTGCAGCCTTCTGACTCTATCCTCATGTTTTTTTCATATTCTGCTTTTTAGGGATGGGCTTTTCTTAAGTTTGGCTTCTGCTGCTCTCAGTGCGTAAAGTGGTTGTTCCTCTCAATATGTTATATCAGACTGTCACTCAAGTTCGATGCCACCTATTAACAGTAAGTGGTGCGGACAGCCTACTTCACATATTGAGAGTATCAGGAGCTGGACCTAAGAAGAGCCTGGCTGGACAAAAGGAGGTGAATATGGAGAAAACTAGGGATAGAGGCAGAGCCATGAAGCAAGCCTCACTGACTTTAGTCAGAGACCAGTCCTCTTTAACCCTTTCCAATCCAATTTGTATTCTGATTTTCCTAGGCTGCTTAGTCTTTTTCTGCCAGTACTGCATTACGTGACACATTGCATAGGCTCCGTCAGCAGAGAGGCTAGCAATAATATACAGTAAGAGAACCCGGACGGACGTCTTCCAACATTGGAGCTGTACAGCCTTAAATCATAATGTCTTTAGACGTCAGACAGTGGATTGGAAAGGGTTAAGAGACGTAAACCTCATAAAGAATTTGGCACATCTTTGAGTTTTTGTGCACTAGAGATAAAAACTTATGCTGGCTATTTGCAGGTGTAGATTTGCACTATAATTTACATCAATTTCTGGAGTAAAATCCCCTCAACACACACTTTTTGTACCTTGTTGTGTCATGTTGCCCTGTGTGCAGTGCTAAAGCTTTATTTTACCCTACTATTTAGTCCTCCTGTGCACATCACGTTAGAAAGATGATGTTCTTTCTGCAACAGCAAAAAGTTATTGTGGAAGGCTGTGTGCAAAGCGAATCAATTAAGAAAACACCAGAGGCCTTCGTCAACAAGTACCCAGGCACAAAATCACCTGCAGATTATTGTATTCAGAGCCTGGTTCAAAAGTAGCACCAAACTGGGC
Source organism: Eleutherodactylus coqui (assembly GCF_035609145.1). Lineage (NCBI taxonomy): Eukaryota > Metazoa > Chordata > Amphibia > Anura > Eleutherodactylidae > Eleutherodactylus > Eleutherodactylus coqui. Next base: position 227,630,678 of record NC_089838.1, on the reverse strand, counting down.
CTATTACAAACAGATGAAACAGAAGCCTCTGATAGTTTGGATGGCTAAAGTCATCTGAGACATTCAGCAGCAGATTGCAAATAGCTCGCAAAAAGCAACTTGGAGACTATCCCAGCAAGTTGGAGTAACACAAATGATATGTCGGTGAGCTCTGATATCTTAGACTCCGAAACCTACCCAAATAATGTGTGCAGGAACTAAAAGAGCTAGAATCATAGATTAGAATGGTAGAGTTGGAAGATACCTCCAGGGTCATCTGGTCCAACCCCCTGCTCAGTGCAGGATTCACTGAATCATCCCAGACAGATGTTTGTCCAGCCTTTGTTTGAGCACTTCCATTGAAGGAGAACTCACCACCTCCCGTGGTAACCTGTTCCACTCATTGATCACCCTCACTGTCAGAAAGTTTTTTTTAATATCTAATTTGTGTCTCCTTCCTTTCAGTTTCATCCCATTGCTTCTAGTCTTTCCTTGTCCAGATGAGAATAGGGCTGATCCTTCTGCACTGTGACAACCCTTCAGATATTTGTAGACCGCTATTAAGTCTGCTCTCAGCCTTCTTTTTTTGAAGCTAAACATTACCAGATCCTTTAATCGTTCCTCATAGGACATATTTTGCAGCCTCAGCATCTTGGTAACTCTTCCCTGGACTTGCTCCAGTTTGTCTATGTCTTTTTTAAAGTGGGGTGCCCAGAACTGGACACAGTATTCCAGATGAGGACTGACTATGGAAGAGTAGATGGGAATAATTACCTCACGTGATCTAGACTCTATGCTTCTCTTAATACATCCCAGAATTGTGTTTGCCTTTTTGGCTGCTGCATCACATTGTTGACTCATGTTCAGTCTATGATCTATTAGCATACCCAAGTCTTTTTCACATGTGCTGCTTAACCCAATTCCTCCCATTCTGTATGTGCTGTTTTCATTTTTCTTGCCCAGATGTAGGACTTTGCCTTTCTCCTTGTTGAATACCATTCTGTTAGTCGCCAGCCACAGTTCAAGCTTTTCTAGAGCTTTTTGAATATTCTCACTCTTTTCCCTAGTTTTAGCTATCCCTCCTAGCTTTTTTGTCGCCAAATTTGATCAGTTTCCCATCAATTCCCTCCTCCAGATCATTTATAAAAATGTTGAACAACACTGGGCCTAGGACAGAGCCTTGTGGTACCCCACTTGATACATTCTTTCGATTGGATGTGCAACCATTTATGACCACTTCTTGAGTACGATCCCCCAGCCAGTTGTGAATCCACCTAACAGTTGCCTTGTCAATCCCATATGTGATCATTTATTCAATAAATATGGTTATGAGATACTTTGTCAAATGCTTTACTAAAGTCAAGATATGCTATATCCACTGCAAATTCCTGATCAACCCAGTAGATGATTCTGTCATAGAAGGAAATTAGCTCTACCTAGTTAAACACAATTATGGTACTAGACTTCTATTGCTAGAGATCTTTAGGACTCATTGCTGTACTTTATGATGGTGTGATTTCATTTATTACATCACGTGAATTCACCTGACTCACGAAACACCACAGCATGACGCGAAAATTGGTGTTTGATGCACGGTGTCAGGAATACAAATAGTGGACCCAATTATTTTTTAATCATTTGTGAATACTGCGGTTTATCTGGACATGTTTGAACAGTTTTATGATCAACTAACACCAGAAGAAAGAATGTATTGCTTTTCCCAACAAGATGCGGAAATATGCCACATCTCCGCATCTCACTGGCACAGGTTCATGAACTATTTACGTAACCGCAAACTGTTAGCAAACTGTGAAACAATGTTCACCAGATTTGTCCACATGCAATTTTTATCTGTAGGGAAATTTAAAGAATAATCCGCATACCCTTAATGAACTCAAGGAGGATATCACAAGCACTATCCGCAGCATCACCATTGAAGAGCTGCTGGCAGTATCAGCCAACATGTTGCAACATGCCAGAGGTGCATTAAAACAAACGAGGACCACTTCCAGCATCTATAATAATGTGGGTAAAACAATAACTTTTTGGAATAAAACAATCCACTTGCTAGTCATTCCTGTTGCAGTACTGTTGGAAGTGGAATATTTTTCCATGGCCCACTCTGTAGTGAATCTATCACATTCTAGTTATCTCTTCCTAAATTACGGATCACATTTTGTATAGGCACATAACATTCATGCAGATTCTCTGATCCCTCCAATACAACCCATCTTCTTTTTTGTGCTAGGATACAATTTTTCACACCAGCAGCAATATAACCTCTGCAGAATATCCTTCACTTACCCTAAGTACAGAGCATGTTTTGTATGGGCATATAACGTTCCTTCGGTGGCTTTATCCTCTACGGCCTAACCCTTACTACTTTTCTCATCACTTTTCAAAAGTGACCAGAGAATTCAAAAGTTGCAAATTTAAAGGGGTTGTCTCGAGGAAGCAGTGAAATTTTTTTTTTTCCCAATCCCCCTTATTAAGCAAACATTACTAAGCACCCGTGTAAATGACTTTTCTAGCCGGTTTCTACTTACAGTTCCAGCGTTTCAGCAACTTATAAAAAGTTTCCCCAAGATGGCCGCCGGCTCTTTTCCCGTCGCTTGCTGTAGCCCGACGTGCGCGCTCCCGAGACGCTACCAGCTGTGTCTCCCTGACAACCAGACGCCCCGCAGCCGCCAAACGGACCCCACAGCGACCGACCGGGCCTCGGGATTGAACGCGGCCGACCACGGCACACGCTCTTGGGCCACAGTCACCCACCGCCAGGCAGCAGGTAACCGGCGCTAGGCCCCGGCTCCCCCGCGCTAGGCCCCGGCTCCCCAGCGGTAGGCCCCGGGGCCCAGCGGTAGGCTCCGGGGCCACAGTGGTAGGCCCCGGGGCCTAGCGGTAGGCTCCGGGGGCCACAGCGGTAGGCCCCGGGGCCCAGCGGTAGGCCCCGGGGCCCAGCGGTAGGCTCCGGGGCCACAGCGGTAGGCCCCGGGGCCACAGCGGTACAGTCCTCCCTGCGCACACATCACCCCCGACCCCTCACTTACATGGGCGGCTGGGCGGCTTCACGGAAGGGCTGCTGGGCGGCTTCACGGCTGGGCTGCTGGGCGGCTTCACGGCTGGGCTGCTGAAGTTTCTGCACCCCTCTCTAAGAGAGGATGGTAGCAGAATGGCCGCTCCAGCGCGCTCCCGAGAAGTTACAGCTCGTCTGCGCATGCGCAGAAGAGCTGTAGCGGCGAGCACGCTGAAGCGGCTCGTGCTCAGAGCAGAAGACCGGACTGCGCAAGCGCGTCTAAAAATGCAAGCCGCCAGCGAAATTAGACGGAACCATGGAGACGTGGACGCTAGCAACGGAGCAGGTAAGTGAATAACTTCTGTATGGCTCATATTTAATGCACGATGTATATTACAAAGTGCATTAATATGGCCATACAGAAGTGCTGAACCCCACTTGCTTTCGCGAGACAACCCCTTTAAGAGCAAATATGGCGTGCACCAAAAATTAATCACTTTTTCATATATTTTCAAACAAATTCCTCCCATAATTTTTAACTATAGTAGCTGCCTTGGGTAAGAAAATTTAATAAAGTAATGATTTTATACCGTCGCTGGGCAGTAACTTTTAGTAGACAGAAACTTTGCTTTCGTGTTTATGTTTTCCATCTGAATCTATCTTTAAAATCTCTGATTGACGCTGCAGCTTGAGAAAGGGAATGTCATGCCTTGATCATTGACAGTTTCCCCTTCCCTGACTCCACTCCAGATCAGTCGGGCTGCCAGAATGTTCTGCGTAGCACAGTATACATTGTGAGCTGTAACGCTGTGCATCCCTATTAACAAGTATATCTCATACCACTAAAGTCTATATAGCTCCACCGCCACTATACCATGCGCAGAGAACGGTACTCTGCAAAAGATCCATGGCTTTCTATCAAATGCAAAATCAACAAGAGGACACTGGGCCAAACTAAGCTTTTTAATAGAGCAATCATGCAACGGCAGATGAATGAGACCGTGCAAACCACTAGGACATCACAGTGATGAAGACAAATAAATGAGCTCAGTAATAACATAACAGGAGTTAATGACTGTATAAAACTACTTTAAAATGCCATATGTAAAAGATGAAAACTGAAATAAAAAATAGATTTATAGAACAAGTTAATGAATCAAATTACAACTAGGAGAGTAGAACAGTAAAATATACAATAAAACAGATATTGCAGAAACTCTCAAAGCAAAGGTAGAGTACAACCTGAATGATCAGTGCAAGGAAATTAACTAGAACTTGTTAAGAATTTTGGTGCATTAGAAAAGAATTAGAACAACTATTCAGTTTATTCATATTACCACATTCTAGCATTGGTATACAACAGTAACCACATCCTCAGCCCGGGCGGGTAGAAGCGGGGAATAGACATTACTTTCAGGCCCACACGTTATGTTAACCCTTTCCAATCCACTGTCTGACGTCTAAAGACATTCTGATTGAAGCCTGTACAGTTCTGATGTCGGAAGATGTCCAGCAGGGTATTCTTATTGTAGATTACTGGCCGCTCTGTTGTCAGGGGCCTCTCCAGCATGTCACATACCACAGTACTGGCTCTAGCCAGCAGATGGTGCTATTGTATAATGGCAGAAAAAGAAAGCCCCCTAGGAAACCCTGAATCCAAAATTGGATTGCAAAGGGTTAAAGGTGTTTTTAGTTGAGAGAGAACAGCACCTAGCTATCACTGTCAGGCCCATAAACTTTGAATGGGGCAGCAGCTCATATGCCTGACCACTTCTCCATTCAAATGGGGGACATGAGACCCCCATTTTCATAATAGGCGATGAACAATGGTACCCCCAATCATCAAACACATATCAACTATCCTGTAGATGGGTAGTAAGTGAAGATTGTGCGAAAAGCCCTTTAACACATTTTAGCTAGGCATTTAAATGCTAGACCCAAATTGAAGATCTTCATATGAGCGCAAGTAATTTGTTGTCCTATATGAACCTTAAAGATATTGTATGAGATTTCCAGAAACAGCAGCACTTGTTTATGAGCTGTGTCTGGTATTACTGAAGCAGATGAGTGTTATGGCGTGGCGGTGAGCGACAGAGGTGGAGGCAGCACTTTTTACAAAAATATAATTTCTACTGAACGACTACGTAAGAATATGGATTCACTCCTTAGGAGGGTGTTTTGTTCTTAAATGTTACATAATTTTTAACTAATAACTTGTATCCATATAGGTTATCAGTTTCAGAGTTCCGTATCACTGTGACCTCAATGCACCGTAGATACAAAGAAACGTCTTGGATACACTTTCATCTCATGTTGTCATTTACTGGCAGATAGCACTGTGTCCTGTCCACGTCACAGTACATCATAGCTAAACATGGCATCACAGGGCTTCATCTCAATCCCCATTTCACAGTGTTTTTTACTTCACATCACCTACTGACAATTAATGTCAAACTCTGTTATAAACTGATAGTCCAGAAGCAGGGTGTCACATTCCCCACATCAGTGTGGCCCCCCTTGGGGATATACTCCCCCAGTCTGTATTCATCCGCCATAGTACCTAATGTGTGTACACTAATGTCATGGCGGAGGCCAGTCTGATGTGTCCTTCCTGCAGTTGTCATCATTCTGGGTCCATGGTGATTTCAGCATCTTGAGGGACTCAGCCCCCTTCATCAAGTGAGACTCCATCTCCGTCCATGCTGGTTATTATTTTTTGCCCTGGTTGTTGGGCCCTTTTGATGTCTCCTTTACTTAGCGTTGCTCCCCAGCATGGGGACAGCACTCATGAAGCTCTCTATATACACAGAAGCCGTGACATCACTTGTGCAGACTGCTGTTCCTTTCACAGTCCAGTCCTAGGGCCTGCTATTGTGTTTTGCCACTTACTAATACTGTGGCGGTCTCTCTTGATGAATGCTGTTACTGTGACATGGAGACCAATATGGCCGCTGGCAGTGACATCTGAGGGTAGGCTTAGCCGTCACACTATTACCTACTGGGGGCTGAAACCTCAGAGCACTGATGCACTATTTTTGTCAGCATTAACATCACCAAAGGGCAGAACCCACCCATTCACAGCCTCCTGTGAGGCACCAACAACATGGCACTTTGCATCTCCTCACTCCCTATGGCTAGTCTGGCAGGGGAGCTGGGCTTCTCTTTATGGTGCCTGAAGTTCCCCTTACACTGGCAAGCACTGACTGCCTAAACCACACAACTGGCTTCTCAACTCCCTGCTCTCCCTCCCGACCGGGTCTACGACCGGAGGGGTTTACTCCAGGCAGCTGGAGACACCTGTGATAGTGACTGCAGGACACTGTATTGTAAGAGGAAACAGCACTATCCACATACATTACAATGCTTATTGTCTATCCTACTCTATTTCTCCTAGTTTCACATCACTATTCACAAATTTTAGTTCCCTCTTTACAAGGACTTCTACCCACTAGCATTTTTTTTAACGCTGCGATATCGCTGTGTTTTTTTTTTTGCGATGCGATTTTAACATTAGAAAGTCCCATTAAAAAAATGCAGCGATATCGCAGCGTTAAAAAACACTAGTGGGTAGAAGCCGTAAAGGTTCATTTACATGTGCGATTTTCACCTGCAAGTTCCTTGCGATTGTTAGAGGCAGTGAACTTGCACGTTGAAGTAACTCATGGAATCTTAGGCTACAAATATCTTTTATCTTACCAAGAAAATAACATACACCAAATCTGAATCTGGATTAAAAGGCCGCGGCATTTATTTAAACTGGGTTAAAACATATTAAATATCATAAAATATATAAAATGTAGACTCAGTCCGTCCACCTCAAGTCTACCTCATATAATAAAATCAAATATAATATATTAAATATTATAACAGATACAACACGTAGACTCAGTCCGTCCACCTCAAGTCTACCAAATATAATAAAATCAAATATAATATAACCTGTAGACTTAGTCTTGCATACTCCAGTCTACAGCACCAAAGTCCTTTTAATAACCTTTCTGTCCACCCGCAGGAGGCGGGTGACATCCCACCCGGCCATGCTCATCCTATGACATGGCCCCCCCCCCACAACCGCCGCAGCCATTTCAATCATATTTTGCAAATTCATGTTAAGAATGTCAAGAGCAATATCAGATAGATGTACCTGGTCCGCCCTGTAAAACCCAGGAATGAACCCTTCTAATTCTCTGTGACGAAATGAGAAACCCCCAATGGTTGACATCCATCGCTCTAGAGATCTATTCAACCGTCTTCTTCTTCTTTTCCATAAACAAAAACTTGGGGAACGACCACATTTTCCGGGGTATTATTTCTGATAACACTATTCTGGTCCCAGGGAACATAGACTTCGTTTTCCACAGCTCCTTTCTGATCTCAAGAATCAGGTCGTATGTCTTCAGCCTTCCAACATCATTTCCTCCTAAATGAATAATCAAAATGTTCGGCATCAGCAGCACTGCCTGCTTCTCGAGCAGCAACGATGTCAAGGAGGACCAAGACATACCCCTGATTCCACACCAATAGATCTCATAAGAAGATGTATCCAAACCCAAATTCCTTGAGTAGCAGCGGCTTACCGCCCTCTGAAGGGCCCAGAATATAAAGGAGTGTCCTACAATCCAAACTATCTCTCTTTGAGAACCTGAAACAAAAAAACAAAGAACATTACAAGGCAACATTATTGGTCCGAACATATAATTGAAATCGATTTGATCCCCATCTACCGATACTCTTAATATGCTCTTTGCTGAAACCCAACCTAGCTGCCTCTGTGGCAGCGCCAATTCTAAACGAGTGCGATGTTACTTTAACCCCATTGCAACCTGCCTTCTTAACACATTTCTTTAGCACACTTACAAATTGAAATCGTGACAGCGAAGATCCGTCCACATGGCAAAAGAACGATCCCATCTGTTGCGGACAAATCCTCAAATACCTTTGTAAAGCTCTGACCGGGCACAGGTTAGCAGAGGGATTCTGAAACAGCTGAATCCATATCCCTCTGCCTAACCTATCAGTCTTTGTATGTTTTAAAAATAATTTCACGTGATTGCCCTGATTAAACACGTCAGACACTAATAACGGTGAGCAAGTTACCTTGGATTGGGACAAAAATTCACCACATCTCAGAGCTCCAAAATAAGCCACTAAAAAGGCACAGTGAAATAAAATACTCTCATACTCTGAAGTGCAGACTAAGCTGAGAACCGCCACTAACTTACTCAATAAACTAAACGTGATGGCCGACCTCTGATCTGCGGCAAAAGCAACCGTTTTAAAACCGTTTTAAAAGCTTAATTTGCTTATATGAATTAATTGGCGTTACATTCAACCTTTTCTGAAAAAGGATATGCCTGCCAAAAGCTTCATAACAGAGTTATAAGCCAACCCTGACTTAATCTTTGAACATAAAAAGGAAATGCAAACATTCACATCTTGTGAACTCTCATGTACTGCCTTCTCCTTGCAAAAACATCTCCAAGCTTCCCAAGCTGCATTATACTCCAACCAAGTCTTCGGCGCTACAGATCTGGACAAAAGCTGAAAAATCAACTCAGCATCAGGGCCCAGAGATGTTCGGGACATTTCACACCAATTAAATCCCCTTATGGTGCCAGCTCCCTGAAATGCAGCATCTGAAAGCAAGATAAAGTAGGGACTGAAACCTCCTGTTGACTAAAACTGCTCTGTGCTTTGACAAAAATGTTGCACTTTAAACAAGCCCACACTAACAGTTTCAGCAGTTTTGTAACCGCCTCTGATTTGGATACAAAACAATTCAATGCTAGTAGAACTCCTCTATTATCAGAACAAAATAACAATCTACTATTACACAACTTTTCACCCCACAGATACAATGCTACCACTAACGGGAAAACTTCTAACAACACTGCATTCTTCAAGAAACCTTTTGATAGCCAAGATTCATGCCATTCCTCAACAGACCACTCACTCAGCAGCCCTGCCGCATAACCACTTTTCGATTTTCCTAATCTTAACTCCAAATCCTGTGTCCGGCAAAAAGTTGCTTGCCATGCGGTGTGACCATTAAAATCAGTCAGAAAGCTCAACCAGATGCTCAGATCTTCCTTTATACCTGCAGTTAATCTAACATGCGACGAAGGTGAAACCAACCCTTTCATCGCCGAAAATAAACTTCTGACAAAAATTCTACCCACTGGAATTACACGACACGCAAAAGCCAACTGGCCCACCATTTTCTGTAGCTCTTTCAAAGTAACTTTCTTCTTCCGCAGTACACCACTGATCAAGTTGCACAATCTTTCCATTTTCTTAGCCGGCAGATGAAATTCCATCTTAATGCTATCAATAACTATCCCTAGAAACTCTAGCTCCACACAAGGCTGAACTGACTTCTCATGAGCCAGCGGGATTCCAAAAAACTCCATCATCACACAAAAACCTCTCAAAACCTCAGCGCATTTGTCACTTTCTGGATGACCTATAAACAAAAAGTCATCTAAATAATGCATAATACCAATTAAAGGGAACTCCCTGCTGACCACCCACTCTAAGAACGAAGAAAATAGCTCAAAATAGTAACAAGACAACCTAAACCCCATTGGTAACGCCATGTCAAAAAAGAAAAACCCATCAAACTGAAAACCTAAAGAGTTAAAGCCAGCTGCACACACCGGAAGCAATCTGAACGCTGCCTGTATATCAGCTTTAGCCATCATGGCACCTTGACCAAATCTCCGTAATAAAACTAATGCTGAATCAAATGAAGCATACTTCACCACTGCCTGACCCCCATCTACCTCATCATTCAAGGAAGCATTAGGGGGAAAAGACAGGTGGTGAATGACCCGGAAAGTATTTGTTTCCTTTTTTGGCACTAGACCCAAGGGAGATAACCTGAAATTCTCAAACGGAGGATTACTAAATGGTCCAGCAACCCGGCCTTCTTGAATCTCCTTTAGTATTTTATCACGCACCACATCCGGATGCAACTTGACCGAACTTAAGTTTTCCACCCAATTACACCCGGAGCCTTTAAAACCTGGGATAAAAAATCCAACTCGAATACCTTCTTCAATGAGTTGGGCCCTCAGGCGCATTGGGTACCGTCCTAACCACGGCAGCAGCCTTCCCAGCCTCACTGGCGTTGAGGCCTTTGACATGCAAATCCCTCGTACCAACCTGAGAGCTGGCTGCTGCAGCCTTGCGAAAGCACATTACCACAGGGTGCAATCCATTACAGAGGGAGCACTCGTGCCGGTACCTGAGGTTCTGAAGCCATTTACACTGATTTTCATTAAATGCAAAGCAATGTCCTCTCTTCAGCACCGCCCCTGTTGTGGATTGCACCCTAGAAAAGCTCTGCTGTCTAGGTGGAATCATTAAGCTCAGCCACAGACCCACATCTTTGACTCCCCATTTCAAATTGGGGTATATCGCCAGCTTTTGGCGAAACATTTCATCGTAAGTAAACCATGACGATCCGCCAAAGCTGCGATACGCCTCCAATATAATGTCTATATGTTGCAGAATGCCTGCAGTCTTAACCGACGACTTCTCAGATAACACTGCAGCATAAATGCAACACGCCTGCAACCACACATTGAAACTCTTGGGGCGCTTTTTTTCTTCCTCTTCTGATTTTGCAGCCTCCTTGCCTGATGGTAATAGTGGCAAGAGTTTCACAAACTCTCCGCGCCAGATTTTCTCCTTAGTGGCTATTGGCAGGTGAAACCCCAGCGGGGACAGCGCACAGGGCAGAGCTTCTTTATAACACTGTGAGCTCACACCGGCCTTGTTAACCATCAATGGGACCGCTGGTGCAGCTATCCATGACACTGCTGGGGACTCATCCTGCACAGTTAACCCTCTATTTAACTCCACTGACTGCTGCATCCCTGAAGCACCCGCTTGTAATAACCCTCTCAGGGTCAGTAAAACACTATCTAATGATGCTAGCGTATTAGCAGACGCCAGCAATGGCTGCGATAAACCTTCGTTGCCAGAGGGCAGCGAAAAACACTGCCCTCCAGAAGTCTCACCACCACTGGAGCTCGCCGCTGCTGTCATCTGGATGGCTGGCCCCTCAGCTGCTGTGGAGCCCAACGGTGTCCTCCTGGAACTGTCCTCCGCTGGCTTGCGACGCTGTGGGGAAATTGATGGAGAATAGCGCCTGCTGCTCTTCCGTGTGCGCTTACTCCTAGCGCGGGTCTGCATCTCCACAACTCCCTGGTACTAAAGCTTCCAGCGGGCATCTAGTCAGCTGCTCCAACGCCAACATCCTTCCAGACGACCTCTTCCTCGCACTGGACGATGCTGCAGCACTTCTGGTGGAGTCCCTCCGGGGCAAAATGACCGCTGACCCGATACCTCCGTCATTCTCCGACTCACTTGGCTCAGAGGCTAAAAGGGAGATATCCTCCAGGCTGGCAGGTGAGGCAGACCCACCTGCAGCAGGAACTTCCAGGCAACGTCTCAGCCACTCCTCACCCCCTGCAGCCTCCGCTCTCACTATCAGCTGCCTCAGTAAGTCCTCCATCACACAGCTGGCAACCTTGAATGCTGTGAGGAAAACTGTGACAGGATTCTGCAGCTTGACTTAGTGATATCTCCTCTCTTCTTTCCCGCTCAAACCTCCACCAATCACAGCCTGTTGCTAGGCCTTTGCCTCACAGAGACGTTCTCTCCTGATAGGTCACTGCCGTTATCTTCTTGGCCAATCATTCCCTGTTGCCAGGCTTCCCAGCTTCCATAGCAGACTCCTCATAGTATAGCTGACCCTAGAGTGACCTAATAAAAACAGGTTAGAACCCCCCCCGACCCCAATAACATCAAATATAATATATTAAATCCAATACAAACCATTTCCATCTACCTTTTATTAAAGTTATTAACCCTTTCCGCCCCCAGATTCCATGAGGCCTCAGTCCCCTAGCGTACTTCTGCCGTACATTCTTTTCAATACCTTAATATACACAAGCGATTTTTCTCTTACACCAATACTGCGGGACAGAAAAATTGCAACATGTCCTTCTTTTGTGCAATTCAGAATAAAACATCGCTCTTTATTCTCTACAGGAGTGTGATACGAACGCAACACATCTTAAAGCCTTCTTCACATGGGTGACAAAGTCGCGTTGCTACAATGCTACAAATCACCTGTATGTGAAGCCCATGCCTTCCTCTGGGTTCCTTCACACATGCAATGTTTTGTAGCATGCAACAACCCAACACAAAAACCTTGCGGGTCCAGCGATATGCCTGCGGCTCGAGAGGCTTTGTAGCCCATGTTTCCCTATGGAGCCTTCCTCTCTGTTGCATCGCATCGCATGAAAAGTGATGGAGAAGAGATATCAGGGAAAGAGGAGTGCGCATATGATGGCCGACTATTGTTGGAGGTTGAAAAGAGACTGTCTGGTCAAACAGCAAAGAAAATCCAAAAAGAGGAAATTTCAAGGGGAGTCAAGTGGTAAATGTTGGGTATCTTTGCATTTTCACACATTACAAATTACACATTAAAAAGATCTGCGTTAAGCATTTAAAACACGGCAAGAATGTAAACATCAACATGATCTGCATTGACAGTCACATGAATTTACACCACCTGATGCCTTTGAGTGCCCACCTGAGCCAGACGGCAAGTAGCCAGGCTCATCCTACTTCATCTTCCACTGCTGTAGCTGCCTCTTCCTCCATCTCCCTCCCCGTTCATGTAGTAGTCTCTGAGCACAGAGGCAGTGTTGTGTAGGGCAGAAGCAGCTCTACTTCAAGCCTGCTTCACAATCGAACACTGGGCTGCAGGCTTCAGAGCTACGAGTGGAAAACAGAGAGCAGAAGTTGAGCTGCCACCATCACCACCACCTTTACCAACATTGACATCTACCCCATATTCCAGTGTGTCCCAAGTCAGCAGCAAGCCCTCCATCCCCCACCTATAGGAATGTTAAAAAATACCACCCGAAACATCCATGAGTACAGAGCCTGAATGCAAGTATTGCACAGCTGCTGGTGATGGAAATGCTGTCTTTCAATCTATTGGACACAGATGCCTTCTGCAACATGATGTTTCATGGTAACCCACAGTACCAGATGCCCAGCCACCATATCTTTGCCCAAAAAGCTATCCCTGCCCTGCACCACCATGTGAATGATAACATGTCCATGGGGTTGCAGAATGCTGTCAGTGATAGAGTGTACCTGACCACATACATGTAAATAGAGATGAGCGAGCATACTCGTCCGAGCTTGATGCTCGTTCGAGTATTAGGGTGCTCGAGATGCTCGTTACTCGAGATGAGCACCACGCGGTACTCGTCTCGATTAAACGAGCACTGACCATTGAATTCAATGGAGATGGCAATACAGCCGGCTCCATTGAAAGCAATGGGCTGCCGGCGAGCGCATGATGAATTTTCGGGAAGGGCTTAAAAATATAAGCCCTTACCTGAAAATCATCCTAAAATGTGTAAAAAAAAAAATTTATACTCACCTTTTCGCTGCAGCCGGAGTTCAGCCGCATCTGGCCGGCAGTTCTCCTGAACTGCTGTGAGTAGTATTCAGCAGCCGTGGATTCAGCTGAGAGCTGCCCCTGATTGGTCCCTGCGCTGAGCCAATCAGAGGCAGCACTCACTCACCCATTCATGAATTCATGAATGGGTTAGTGAGAGCTGCCTCTGATTGGTGAGGCTGTGACCAATCAGAGGCAGCTCATTCAGCAGGCGGGGATTTTAAATCCCCGGCTGCTGAATACTACTGTATTGCCGGCTCCATTGAATTCAATGGGCTAACATCGTTCTTCTCTGCCACAGCTGTTACAGCTGTGGCAGAGGAGAACGATCTTTATGCTGACAGTGTGTGTGTGTGTGTGTGTGGGGGGGGGGTCTCCCTCTTGCCACTATTGTGGCTTAATTGTGAGACCTCGGAGCCCGAAATGCAGCCCTGCATGTTGCTCCTCGCCTGCCCTATCCATTTCTCTGTTTTTTACATAACTTTGGTGATTTGCTAAGATTTTCACAAATGAAAACCTTAGCGGAGCACCAGTCATATACAAAAATGCTCGAGTCGCCCATTGACTTCAATGGGGTTCGTTACTCGAAACGAACTCTCGAGCATCACTGAAAGTTCGACTCGAGTAACGAGCACTCGAGCATTTTGGTGCTCGCTCATCTCTACATGTAAACCAATAAGCATGGGTTAACAGCACACTGGGTCAATGTTCTGCAGGTGGGCCATGAAGCCAAAAGAGATGGTCCAAGATTCATGGTACCCCCAAGACTTGTCGGACACTCATCTGTGTCTCTCCTCCTCACCCTCCTACTTCTTAATAATTTCTTTCACCTCTTTGTATCACCTTTCAACACTCTCTACATCGGCACAGATATCCGTATGCGACAAAACCTGGCCTTCATACAGTACTACACATGGTAAATGTCAACATGCTATCCTAATACTCATATGTGTAGGGAAGCACAGCCTTATGGCAAAAGAGCTGATGATGACTCTGCACACCCAGGCTGACCTGGCTGACCCCACAGAATCTGAATTCAGGCGAGAGGCCAGATACACCTGAGATGGGCAGAGAAAAGCTACAAAGCTTCTGAACTCTGTGTTCATTGCCATTTATTATGGCCTGGTGATCTAGGGAGGTGGATGCTGCTCCCAACAAACACGGCAGGGGAGGATGGTCCTATGCTGACCCCTTGATGGTATAGACTACTGAATTGTGAAGTTGTGGCATTAGGTCTGATAGTGAGGGTCATTGTACTGTGTTTAGTTACAGGCCAGGTGAGCAAGCATTTGTTTAATGTCATGCACTGTGAAGAGGGTGTAATACACAGTGAGAACATTGCTCTGATCTGCTGAAGTGAAACAATAAAAGGCTGTTGAATCCAGTTTTTAAATAAAAGCTAAGTTGTGAACTTGAGTCCCTGGAGTGTCAAAGCAAGCCTACGTCCATCGCATATGTAAGGGTCTCGGCTCTACAGACTGCCACCCGGCATCTACGTTTTATTGAAATCATAACTATGACATCTATGAAATATATAAGGTTAAACACGTATATAAAATGAAACACAGAAGAATAGTAGAGCAGATAATATCAAGAGCATCGGGCATAATTAGGCAAAAAACCTGGATATGCTTTGGTAATATATTAAGACCTTTCACATTGAAAGAGACTATTTTAATTGTAGCCATTATTACTATTTGAGGGTCTAGTTAAGAGACAAGCCAATCACCTATATAAAACAAAAGAACTATACATAATGAGACAGTGAAGATTCTTGGTGGTAGTTGGGGTAATAACATCCAATGGGCAAATAGTGTTAATGAGCAATGAAATAAACCTCCCCAAGCCTTATATATGTATTATAGGCCTCCTGTAGATCCTGGTAAAAGGCAAAACCAAGGCACTAAGACACCTTAAAATACTGGGGGGAAGGGGTGTGATGAAATAGTTAAAGCCTAACTGAAATCCTCCAGAATATAAAGACATTGAAAAGAACTTTGTGCAAATAAACACGTTACAATTTAGAGTAATCAGGTCAAGTGGGATCTATGAGTAATAATAAGGATTCTAACTGCAAGGAAGAAGTGATAATGAATAGAGGAAAAAACATATCTGGAAAAAGATACATATAGTTTTAAATATAAGCACTCACGACCTTAGAGTAGTCAACTTTTAGCAAAGTTGCTCTTCGGTATGGCTGCCAGTTAGGTGGCTATCTGAATCCAAATGATCTTTTGTTCTTGAATATTTAGATGGGATTCGCAAGGTGTGTGATTCTGGGAGTATCAGTATCTGACCTTCATGCTGTATTGGGAGCCAGGGCTGTGTATCTATTGGATGTTGAGCTTTTCTCATACGTTGTTGATATATGCTGGCAAGTGCATAGTGATCTGGTTTCCATTGCAAAGATGTGAATCTCAAGGGCACTGAATAGCCATCTAAAACAGGGTTGAAAAAGTCCATGGCCATATCCTTCACTAGCCAACTTCGGAAGCAGAGCTCACAGCAAGAAAGTTCTGTTTATGTCTTGCAGAAAGCCGATGAACTGTGGACCAGTTGGAGAAAGACAGGTGGTCTGTCCTAAGAGAACTGGCATCCAGAAAGGATTTGACTTAGCTCAGTAAGGCTGGGTTCACACAAACAATCCTGATTCTGCATGCGACTTCCCACAGCAGAATCCAGCTGGTAGCCCGGCCAGTGACCCTGCGTACCTTCTCTTTCTATACTGCGGATGACCGTGGATGCTTGCCGTCGGTAATGCGCAGTACAGATTTTTTTTTTAATATTTGTTTTGCCCGCACCGTCATTAGGCTATGATGCAGGTACCTGCAGCCTATTTGCAATGTCAATTGCGGAATGGCTGCTGGTCGGACAGCCTCCATTAACTTCAATAGAGGCCATCTGCGCAGAGTCTGCAGCGAAATAGAGCATGCTGTGATTTTTTTTCCTCTGCTTGCGGAATATGTAATTCATTTCCGCAAGTGTGAAAAAAGTAATTTTTTTTTTTTCAATATATATTTTATTGAAATTCAGTAAGGTATACAGTCAGTCAAATTTGCATTCAAATTTCTCATTAGACAACAAACAAACAGAAAACGAGAAGAAAATATTAATAAAAACTATCATTGGCGCAATACAGTATTGTCGGAAGTCCATCAATATCTGTATTTTCTCCTTTAATTATTTATCTAGGTTCTTCCTTAGGTGTACCCAAGTCAGATATGTGTGCCTTCTTACTTAACATTTATTAATATAATGTAACCAAATAACCTAGAATTTAATGTGCTTAGGTTTCTGGGTGGGGAGGGTGAACCTCCCAACTCCAGCTATATACTTGGCGTCGGGCTTCCAGCTCCAGCGCCAACCTTGCAAATAATGAAAGGGAAAGAAATAAGGTGAGAACAACATTGGGTGAGAGAAAAAGATGGGAACAGAGGGGGTTATCGGGGAGGTAGAGGGAGGGGTTCGTTTGCGGCCCTATGTGGGTCAGTGTGGGCAGGGGCATGACCAGCCGGTGGCGGCCTTCCAGGTGCGGATGTCATCTGTCATGTTAGCATTTATTGTTAATGTTTAAGGTTGGAACACACCGTTCGTTACTAGAGATGAGCGAGCACCAAAATGCTCGGGTGCTCGTTACTCGGGACGAACTTTTCGCGATGCTCGAGGGTTCGTTTCGAGTAACGAACCCCATTGAAGTCAATGGGCGACCCGAGCATTTTTGTATTTCGCCGATGCTCGCTAAGGTTTCCTTGTGTGAAAATCTGGGCAATTCAAGAAAGTGATGGGAACGACACAGCAACGGATAGGGCAGGCGAGGGGCTACATGTTGGGCTGCATCTCAAGTTCACAGGTCCCACTATTAAGCCACAATAGCGGCAAGAGTGGGCCCCCCCCTCCCAAAAACTTTTACTTCTGAAAAGCCCTCATTAGCATGGCATACCTTAGCTAAGCACCACACTACCTCCAACAAAGCACAATCACTGCCTGCATGACACTCCACTGCCACTTCTCCTGGGTTACATGCTGCCCAACCGCCCCCCCTCCCCCCCACAGCGCACACCAAAGTGTCCCTGCGCAGCCTTCAGCTGCCCTCATGCCACACCACCCTCATGTCTATTTAGAAGTGCGTCTGCCATGAGGAGGAACCGCAGGCACACACTGCAGAGGGTTGGCACGGCTAGGCAGCGACCCTCTTTAAAAGGGGCGGGGCGATAGCCCACAATGCTGTACAGAAGCAATGAGAAATAGAATCCTGTGCCACCGCCATCAGGAGCTGCACACGTGGGCATAGCAATGGGGAACCTATGTGCCACACACTATTCATTCTGTCAAGGTGTCTCTGCATGCCCCAGTCAGACCGGGCTTTTAAATTCATAGACACAGGCAGGTACAACTCCCTATTGTGAAGTCCCTGTCGACCGACAGCATGGGTGGCTCCCTGGAACCCACCGGCGATACACAAAAATATCCCATTGCATTGCCCAACACAGCTGAGGTAGTAATGTCGTGCTTAATGCAGGTGGGCTTCGGCCCACACTGCATGCCCCAGTCAGACTGGGGTTCTTTACAAGTGGACACAGATGCATTTATAATTCCCTGTGGACCCACAGCATGGGTGGGTGCCAGGAAGCCACCGGTGGTACATAGAAATATCCCATTGCATTGCCCAACACAGCTGAGGTAGTAATGTCGTGCTTAATGCAGGTGGGCTTCGGCCCACACTGCATGCCCCAGTCAGACTGGGGTTCTTTACAAGTGGAAACAGATGCATTTATAATTCCCTGTGGACCCACAGCATGGGTGGGTGCCAGGAAGCCACCGGTGGTACATAGAAATATCCCATTGCATTGCCCAACACAGCTGAGGTAGTAATGTCGTGCTTAATGCAGGTGGGCTTCGGCCCACACTGCATGCCCCAGTCAGACTGGGGTTCTTTACAAGTGGACACATGTAGGTTAAACTCCATGTGCACCTACAGCATGGGTGGCTCCCTCGAACCCACCGGCGATACACAAAAATATCCCATTGCATTGCCCAACACAGCTGAGGTAGTAATGTCATGCTTAATGCAGGTGGGCTCCGGCCAACACTGCATGCCCCAGTCAGACTGGTAATATGTACCTTAACAGTAACCGCGTTGGTGGTAATGTGGTGGTGACTGCGGACCTAGTAGCACGGTTTTATTTTGTTGGTTTTCGGAATGTGGCCAGGATTAAGTGGGCCGTGGCGGGGGATGTTTTGGAGGCACTACGTGTCCTCTCCACGTGTCCGTGGTTATATGCACCTTAACAGTAACAGCGTTGGTGGGAAATGGCCTCGCCGCCATCATATCTTTGGGAAGCCTCTGTTTCCACACCCCAGAGACATACAATTAGCAGCGGTATAGGCAGAGCCCAGAATTAGTAACATTTCAGCCGTAGCATTAGCGACAGGCCCCACTAACATATCACTAGCAGCATTATAGGGGGAGCATAGTCTTAGTTCCATTTCAGTAATAGTAGCAGCCTACACAGGCCCCAGTAACAATTCCGAAGCAGCAGTATAGTGGGAGCGCAGTCTTCGTTCCATTTCAGTAATAGTAGCAGCCTACACAGACCCCAGGAACAATTCCGAAGCAGCAGTATAGGAGGAGCATAGTCTTAGTTCCATTTAAGTCATTGTAGCAGCCTACACAGGCCCCAGGAACAAATCCGAAGCAGCAGTATAGTGGGAGCGCAGTCTTAGTTCCATTTCAGTAGCTGCAGTATAGCCAAGGCCCAAGTTACATTTATGTAGCTAAAGTGTAGGCCAACCCCACACACACTTCTGTACCATGAGTGCAGGCGAAGAACATACAAATTGCTATGATTACACTGTAGGTGAGGGCCCCAAAACATTGGTGTACCAACAGTACTAATGTACCTCAGTAAAAATTGGCCATGCCCAACCAAGATGGCAGGTGAAACCCATTAATCGCTTTGGTTAATGTGGCTTAAGTGGTAACTAGGCCTGGAGGCAGCCCAGTTTAACTAAAAATTGGTTCAAGTTAAAGTTTCAACGCTTTTAAGAGCATTGAAACATATAAAAATTGTTTAGAAAAATTAGATGAGTGAGCCTTGTGGCTCTAAGAAAAATTGCCCGTTCAGCGTGATTACGTGAGGTTTCAGGAGGAGGAGCAGGAGGAAGAGGAGGAATATTAGACACAGATTGATGAAGCAGAAATGTCCCCGTTTTGGATGGTGAGAGAGAACGTAGCTTCCATCCGCGGGTGCAGCCTACGTATTGCTTACGTATCGCTGCTGTCCGCTGGTGGAGAAGAGAAGTCTGGGGAAATCCAGGCTTTGTTCATCTTGATGAGTGTTAGCCTGTCGGCACTGTCGGTTGACAGGCGGGTACGCTTATCTGTGATGATTCCCCCAGCCGCACTAAACACCCTTTCCGACAAGACGCTA
The DNA here is from genome assembly GCF_035609145.1 of Eleutherodactylus coqui. NCBI lineage: Eukaryota > Metazoa > Chordata > Amphibia > Anura > Eleutherodactylidae > Eleutherodactylus > Eleutherodactylus coqui. The sequence continues at coordinate 227,610,766 of NC_089838.1, read as the reverse complement.
GCCGCAGGACAAGCAAGCACCTCCAGGGCATACAGCGCTAGTTCAGGCCACGTGTCCAGCTTCGACACCCAGTAGTTGTAGGTGGCAGAGGCGTCACGGAGGACGGTCGTGCGATCAGCTACGTACTCCCTCACCATCCTTTTACAGGGCTCCCGCCGACTCAGCCTTGACTGGGGAGCGGTGACACAGTCTTGGTGGGGAGCTATAAAGCTGTCCAGGCCCTTAAAGACTGTTGCACTGCCTGGGCTGTACATGCTGCTCGATCTCCGCACCTCCCCTGCTACCTGGCCCTCGGAACTGCACCTTCTGCCACTAGCGCTGTTGGATGGGAATTTTACCATCAGCTTGTCCGCCAGGGTCCTGTGGTATAGCAACACTCTCGAACCCCTTTCCTCTTCGGGAATGAGAGTGGGAAGGTTCTCCTTATAGCGTGGGTCGAGCAGTGTGTACACCCAGTAATCCGTAGTGGCCAGAATGCGTGTAACGCGAGGGTCACGAGAAAGGCATCCTAACATGAAGTCAGCCATGTGTGCCAGGGTACCTGTACGCAACACATGGCTGTCCGCACTAGGAAGATCACTTTCAGGATCCTCCTCCTCCTCCTCCTCAGGCCATACACGCTGAAATGATGACAGGCAAGCAGCATGGGTACCGTCAGCAGTGGGCCAAGCTGTCTCTTCCCCCTCCTCCTCATCCTCCTCATGCTCCTCCTCCTCCTCCTGAACGCGCTGAGATATAGACAGGAGGGTGCTCTGACTATCCAGCGACATACTGTCTTCCCCCGGCTCTGTTTCCGAGCGCAAAGCGGCTGCCTTTATGGTTTGCAGGGAACTTCTCAAGATGCATAGCAGAGGAATGGTGACGCTAATGATTGCAGCATCGCCGCTCACCACCTGGGTAGACTGCTCAAAGTTTCGAAGGACCTGGCAGATGTCTGCCAACCAGGCCCACTCTTCTGAAAAGAATTGAGGAGGCTGACTCCCACTGCGCCGCCCATGTTGGAGTTGGTATTCCACTATAGCTCTACGCTGCTCATAGAGCCTAGCCAACATGTGGAGCGTAGAGTTTCACCGTGTGGGCACGTCGCACAGCAGTCGGTGCACTGGCAGATTAAACCGATGTTGCAGGGTGCGCAGGGTGGCAGCGTCCGTGTGGGACTTGCGGAAATGTGCGCAGAGCCGGCGCGCCTTTACGAGCAGGTCTGACAAGCGTGGGTAGCTTTTCAGAAAGCGCTGAACCACCAAATTAAAGACGTGGGCCAGGCATGGCACGTGCGTGAGGCTGCCGAGCTGCAGAGCCGCCACCAGGTTACGGCCGTTGTCACACACGACCATGCCCGGTTGGAGGCTCAGCGGCGCAAGCCAATGGTCGGTCTGCTCTGTCAGACCCTGCAGCAGTTCGTGGGCCGTGTGCCTCCTATCTCCTAAGCTGAGTAGTTTCAGCACGGCCTGCTGACGCTTGCCCACCGCTGTGCTGCCACGCTGCGCGACACCGACTGCTGGCGACGTCCTGCTGCTGCTGACACATCTAGATTGCGAGACAGAGGTTGAGGAGGAGGAGGGTGCTTTAGTGGAGGAAGCATACACCGCCGAACATACCACCACCGAGCTGGGGTCCGCAATTCTGGGGGTGGGTAGGACGTGAGCGGTCCCAGGCTCTGACTCTGTCCCAGCCTCCACTAAATTCACCCAATGTGCCGTCAGGGAGATGTAGTGGCCCTGCCCGCCTGTGCTTGTCCACGTGTCCGTAGTTAAGTGGACCTTGCCACTAACCGCATTGGTGAGGGCGCGTACAATGTTGCGGGAGACGTGGTCGTGCAGGGCTGGGACGGCACATCGGGAAAAGTAGTGGCGACTGGGAACTGAGTAGCGCGGGGCCACCGCCGCCATCATAGCTTTGAAAGCCTCCGTTTCCACAACCCTATACGGCAGCATCTCAAGGCTGATAAATTTGGCTATGTGGACGGTTAACGATTGAGCGTGCGGGTGCGTGGCGGCGTACTTGCGCTTGCGCTCCAACACTTGCGCTAGTGACGGCTGGACTGTGCGGTGCGAGACATTGGTGGATGGGGCCGAGGACAGCGGAGGTGAGGGTGTGGGTGCAGGCCAGGAGACGGTAGTGCCTGTGTCCTGAGAGGGGGGTTGGATCTCAGTGGCAGGTTGGGGCACAGGGGGAGAGGCAGCGGTGCAAACCGGAGGCGGTGAACGGCCTTCGTCCCACCTTGTGGGGTGCTTGGCCATCATATGTCTGCGCATGCTGGTGGTGGTGAGGCTGTTGGTGGTGGCTCCCCGGCTGATCTTGGCGCGACAAAGGTTGCACACCACTGTTCGTCGGTCGTCAGGCGTCTCTGTGAAAAACTGCCAGACCTTAGAGCACCTCGGCCTCTGCAGGGTGGCATGGCGCGAGGGTGCGCTTTGGGAAACAGTTGGTGGATTATTCGGTCTGGCCCTGCCTCCACCCCTGGCCACCGCACTGCCTCTTCCAACCTGCCCTGCTGCTGCCCTTGCCTGCCCCTCTGAAGACCTGTCCTGAGTAGGCGTTGCACACCAGGTGGGGTCAGCCACCTCATCGTCCTGCTGCTCTTCCTCCGAATCCTCTGTGCGCTCCTCCCTCGGACTTACTGCCCTTACTACTACCTCACTGCAAGACAACTGTGTCTCATCGTCATCGTCCTCCTCACCCACTGAAAGGTCTTGAGACAGTTGCCGGAAGTCCCCAGCCTCATCCCCCGGACCCCGGGAACTTTCCAATGGTTGTGCATCAGTGACGATAAACTCCTCTGGTGGGAGAGGAACCACTGCTGCCCAATCTGAGCAGGGGCCCGAGAACAGTTCCTGGGAGTCTTCCCGCTCCTGAGCATGTGTCATTGTAGTGGAGTGAGGAGGCTGGGAGGAAGGAGGAGCAGCAGACAGAGGATTCGGATTTGCAGCACTGGACGGCGCAGAACTGTGGGTGGATGATAGCTTGCTCGAAGCACTTTCTGCCATCCACGACAGGACCTGCTCACACTGCTCATTTTCTAATAAAGGTCTCCCGCGTGGACCCATTAATTGGGCGATGAATGTGGGGACGCCAGAAACGTGCCTCTCTCCTAATCGCGCAGCAGTCGGCTGCGACAAACCTGGATCAGGAGGTCGGTCTGTGCCCACACCCTCACTTGGGCCTACGCGTCCTCGGCCGCGTCCACGTCCTCTAGGCCTACCCCTACCCCTCAGCATGCTGTATTACCAGTGATTTCCAAGCCAGGAAAGAAATTGGTGCAAGCCTGTAGCCAAAATAGAATTTTTTCCCTTGTTTTTCAAAGGACAAGCCACACTGCGTGTATTCAATGAATACTACTAAGTTTAATAACTGTGTTGTGGCCCTGCTAATGTGTCAGAGAACTGCAGTGATGCAAAGTTATTCGCTACAGCAGATCAGGGATTTCCCATGCAGGAAAGAAATTGGCGCAAGCCTGCAGCCAAAATAGAATTTTTTCCCTTGTTTTTCAAAGGACAAGCCACTCTGCGTGTATTCAATGAATACTACTAAGTTTAATAACTGTGTTGTGGCCCTGCACATGCGTCAGAGAACTGCAGTGATGCAAAGTTATTCGCTACAGCAGATCGGGGATTTCCCATGCAGGAAAGAAATTGGCGCAAGCCTGCAGCCAAAATAGAATTTTTTCCCTTGTTTTTCAAAGGACAAGCCACACTGCGTGTATTCAATGAATACTACTAAGTTTAATAACTGTGTTGTGGCCCTGCAAATGTGTCAGAGAACTGCAGTGATGCAAAGTTATTCGCTACAGCAGATCAGGGATTTCCCATGCAGGAAAGAAATTGGCGCAAGCCTGCAGCCAAAATAGAATTTTTTCCCTTGTTTTTCAAAGGACAAGCCACACTGCGTGTGTTCAATGAATACTACTAAGTTTAATAACTGTGTTGTGGCCCTGCAAATGTGTCAGAGAACTGCAGTGATGCAAAGTTATTTGCTACAGCAGATCAGGGATTTCCCATGCAGGAAAAAAATTGGCGCAAGCCTGCAGTAAAACGTAGCTGGCTGCGTCTGATTTTTTTTAACGTTCTGCACGCAGCACACACGTACCCAGAGCCCTGAGGACTGTCAGAGGCAGGCGAAATAGAATTTTTTCCCTTGTTTTTCAAAGGACAAGCCACACTGCGTCTATTCAATGAATAATGTATGTCTTCTGGCCCTGCCTACACAATTCTATCCCTGTAGTATTAATGCCGGGTGCAATGGTCTGCACAGCCGGTTTTGAGAAAGAAAAAAAAATATGCAACACTGCTAACAGCAGCCTGGACAGTACTGCACACGGATAGATGTGGCCCTAGAAAGGACCGTTGGGGTTCTTGAAGCCTACACTCACTGCTAACACTCTCCCTGCCTAACCACCACTTCTGTCCCTATTGCAGGGCGCAATGCTCTGCAGATCCAATTTTGAAAAAAAAAATAAAATACAGTGCTAACACAGTACTGCACACTATTAGATGTGGCCCTGAGAAGGACCGTTGGGGTTCTTGAAGCCTACACTAACTCCTAACGCTCTCCCTACAGCAGCTCCAGCACGATACCACTGTCCCTCAGCTAACTCACAAGGCATCTGAGCCGAGCCGCGGGAGGGGCCGATTTTTATACTCGGGTGACATCAGATCTCCCCAGCCACTCACAGCAGGGGGGTGGTATAGGGCTTGAACGTCACAGGGGGAAGTTGTAATGCCTTCCCTGTCTTTCAATTGGCCAGAAAAGCGCGCTAACGTCTCAGAGAGGAAACTGAAAGTAACCGGAACACCGCGTGGTACTCGTTACGAGTAACAAGCATCCCGAACACCCTAATATTCGCACGAATATCAAGCTTGGACGAGTACGTTCGCTCATCTCTATTCATTACCCATGGGTTGAATTTGGGGGATGAGCGGAAGCTTATCCAAATCGCCCATGTGGCGTAGTGTTCGGAGTATTTAGAGTCGTCTCTCGCCCTCAGTTCTTCCATGTGCATGATATCGTCCATGGCTTTTACCCACATCAGGCGTGTAGGGGGTTCTGTGGAGTTCCATAACTGGGGTATCACCTGTCTTACAGCTAATAGGAAGAATCTGAGTACTCCCTTCTTGTTTGATTTTATAGAGCCTGGTAGGATGGAAAGAAGGGCGATTTCCGGGGTAAGGGATATTTTTCCCCGGGTGAGAGAGTTGTATAGGGCGTTTATCTCCTTCCATAACGGGGAGACCCTTGGGCAAGCCCACCATATGTGGATCATCGACCCTAGGCTGTCCGAACATCTCCAGCAGCTACTACTGATGTTGGGATACATTTTAGCCAGGCGTTCCGGGGTTCGGTACCACCTAGATAGAATTTTATAGTTTAGCTCTTGGTATTTACCGGAGATCGACATTTTATGAGTCATGGTTATCGATTTGGCCCAGTCATTTTCCTCCAGGTGTCGTCCCAGATCCCTTTCCCAGCCTTTTTTGAATCTCATCTCAGTGTCTCGCGCCTCCCCGGTTATCAGCATGTCGCAGACCACGGAGATTTCACCTCTCCTGTCAGGAGACGCCGCACATAGCTCTTCAAATGGTGTGGGTTGCTGCGTTAACTCTGAAGCCTGACCTTGCGTTTGGATGAAATGGTTTAGTTGCATGTGTTGGAACCACGCACCGGCTACCAGGGCTCCTTCTCCTCCTATCTCTTCTATTGATTTGATCCTACCCTCTTTCGTTACGTCTCGGAGTCTAGGAACCGGCATCTCCAACCTTTCCAGGAGTGGCAAACCCCGTGTTCCCAGCGGGAAGTCTGGATTACCCACTATCGGTGTCCAGGGGCCGGGTATTGATACCAGCCCTGATCTAGCTGCCAAGCTATCCCATTGTTTTAATATTGTATCCAGGAATGGTGATACTGTGATCCCCCTTCTTCCTAGCTTCCCTTTCAGCCAGAACACTCCCTGTGCTTTAAATAGGGTTGAGTCCTGTTCAAGTTCCACCCAGCGTTTTGAAGCTCTCCGTAGCATTATATCAAGCACACACTTACTTATTGCTGCTTTATGATATTTTGTGAGATCAGGGAGTCCCATTCCCCCCATTGTCTTTTTTTGTATTAGGATTTTGTAGCTTAACCTAGCTCTGGAGTTACTCCAAACAAACCTCGTCAGTGCTCTTCTTAGTCTTGTGAAGAAGCTTTTTGGGACCTGGATCGGCAGAGTCTGAAACAGGTAGAGGAACCTGGGGAGGACGTTCATTTTAATCGTGTTGATCCTGCCAAACCATGACAGGTTTAGTGATCTCCACCTCCCCAGGTCCCTCTCCAGCGATGCGCAGAGGGCTCCGTGGTTGAGGTTAAATAGATTGTCTAATTTGGAGGGGATATGGACTCCAAGGTATTTAATATGGTCCTCCTTCCATCTCAGCGGGAAGGTAGATTTTAGTCTGGTGGTTTCTGAGGCAGGTATGGTTATGTTTAGAATTTCCGACTTGTGTATGTTTATTTTAAAATTGCTAAACTGGCTGTATTTTTTGAACTCTTGTAGTATGATTGGTATACTATTTTTGGGGTCGGTCAAGTATATAAGCAAATCGTCCGCAAATGATGCAATTTTGTGTTCGGAATTTGGGGTTTGATATCCTCTTATGCCTGTGTTTTGTCTTATCGCGTTTGCGAGGGATTCCATGACTAGCACGTAGAGGGTGGGTGATAGGGGGCAGCCCTGTCTCGTGCCATTGCGTATAGCTACCGGGTCTGAGAGTCTGCCATTGATCCGAATCCGTGCCGTAGGACTGTCGTATAGGGCCATGATACAGCTACGTAGCCTGGGTCCAAGGCCTATTTTTTGGAGTGTGGCCGCTAAAAAACAAAAAAGTAATATTTACGTACCTTCAATGCAGGCTATTTGCTGTGGATCCACTGTGTGGACGCCAATTGCTGATTCCACAATTCAAATCCGTCCATGTGAGACTGGCCTAAGAGTGTTGTTTACTCTTAGAGTCAGTGTTCGAAAGTTGAGCTAATGCCCTTTGTGGGGACTGAACTGTTTGTTATTTTCATGGCTGCAATCATTTGAAAGCTGAATAAACTATTGCTGTTGGATTTCCATTAGCATCTTTGCGGTTTATTTGGCAGTCGGCACCACAAAACATCTCGGTAGAGTCCAAGAAACTGCTACCCCTAAGTATCTAATCCCTCAGTTGTTACATCACCTTTAATCGTGGTTAAGTCAAAGAGAAAGAGCCAATGCCAGGCAATTTATTGTTTTGGAAGGCATCAGTCAGCAGTTTCAAAGTGTGACATTTTGCTTAGGTGGCGGCTGTGATATCTTGGAAGATCAATACATTTTAGTATCATTATGTAGTGTTTCTTTGGCTGCTTTGAGCATTGTGGCAGCGTCCAGGTAGCTAAGAAGGCCACATATAACACCTCGTTTGTTCTGGGTGGATTTAGGCCTGAGGGTTCTGTGAAGTCAAGTGCGCATTATTCAAATAAATTTAATGAGAAAGGAGCATAGCCGGTAAAACATCACTGCGGTGTAAAATGGCAGACTGTCTTCGCCAGAGTGATAACTCAATGTCCTGTCTGTTTAATGTCAGATTTGTCTGCTAGTTCCTTTATAACTTATGACATAGCCTGAGATATTACCTTGAATTTGTGAGCAGGTCTACATGTCCCATGTGTCAGATGGTGCATATAGGTTTTACTATAGCGAGAGTGACAAGGGCTGCAGGATTATTAGTTAAAGCCATCTTGCTTCGGCCTGCAGGAGAAGCAAGTATAGTTTTGAGAAATGTATCCATATCAGATTGGCTTTTAGGAGGTCTAGGGGCACCTTGAGGATCTCTTGATTTGTCCTTATAAGCCTTGTTTACACAGGCGTATGCGTACAATGCTGCAAGTCTTCCACTGCAATGTGCACATTAAAGACCATATGCTCTGCTAGCAGAGACCGCATATGGGCTGCATATGGCACTGTGCATGCCCGGGAATGACGCAATCAGGGACAGAAACAGTGTGATTTTTTTATTTTATTTATTTTTTATTCCCTGCTCTGTTCAGAGCAATGCATGCATATGGACAGTGTTTCAAATGCAGCCCATGCAAGGTGGAAAAATACTCAGAGGAGCATGCATGGCCTTGTAAGCCACCTTACTCACCTCCTAGTTGTCTCCACACCCCTTCTGGGTGCTCTCCTGGGGGAGAGACGATGCCCCCGACCCCTATCTACTGCACAAAACACATGGCCTTGGTATACTCAGACACTACATTAAGTGCAGAGCCTACGAATTTAAAATGTTTTTCGATGGTTGTAAGAACTGAAAACATCAAAAAGGGTAATTTCTTTCATAGAGTCATAGATTATAGTGTATCTAATTGTGCTCTGCAAAAATGTAAATACCATATTACAGTTCCCTATTCAATATAATGAAGAAAAAACAGTTTGATAAGGAAAAATAATCAGAATTGCATAAAAAGATTAATGTTCTAAACCATTTTATGAAAATATAATCATAATGAATACTTCATAAAGCACAATGAATAAATTAAAAAAGATAATATGCGCATTTAGAGTCTATTCTGCAATCTCTTTTGATCCGATGTTTTTGTTCCAATTAACACTTAACTTCCTCTGGGTTTTCAATGTACACACTTGAGTAAATTAACTCCAAATACAATTAGTATATAGCTGTAATAAACTCCTCCCCCTTCCTATCCCGCCACAGTAGATTTGTAAGTTACTAGAATTAAATCAGAATTTCAAAACTCATAGAATGATCAAATATTGAATCAATATATTTGACATCGTCCTCCTCCGGATCAGTCAGTTCTCCCATCAGATTAGAGCTAAGTTACAAACACCACCTTCCATTTACATCCATGATTATTTCTCAGGATCACTACAGGCAGTCCCTGAGTTACGAAGATGCGACTTACGTATGACTTATACTTACGACTGGGAGGCTCAGTACTAGGGATCATTCACACAAGCATAGCAAAATACATAGGCCATTCTGCGTATCTTTGCACACACAAATGCGCACTGTATTTGTGCACACTAAAATCCACTAGTGCAGGCGTAAGAGATCGAAATGCACTTACGCCTGCAGCCAAAGCATACCGTCCCAGAGTTGTAACGCCATTGGGCTCATGCCAATGACGAGTGACCTCCTCTTCAGGTCTGGTTCATAGTACTGTATGTACATTACAGTAACTTGGCTCTTGTCACTGCTGTACCCTTGTAAGTATTGTACTATGTATTTCTTTTATTTTTTTTTTATATTATTTTCTATTTCTTTTAATATTATTTAATATTTTTTTCTGGAAGGGCTAATTTTTTGCGGGACATCCTGTAGCTTGCGTCGGTACCATTTTGGAATACATACGACGTTTTGATCGCTTTTTATTGAATTTTTTCTTGGAGGCAGAGTGACCAAAAAGTGCATTTCTGTCGTTCTTTTTTTTTTCTGACCGTGCGTGGTAAATAAGGCGTTACTTTGATAGAATGGACTTTTTCGGATGCTACGATACCAATAATGTATTTTTGTTTTATTATATGTCATAGCATTACATCATACTGCAATTGGGCAGGCAGTCTATCAAGCCACCCCTCGGGCATAGCTTGTTAGGCATTCTCCCAAGGCTGCACTGGGGCCTTTCAGAAGGCCCCCGGCTGCCATGACACTCAAATGGCTCACTGCTATCTCATCCCTGGAAGCTGTATGTGGACTGCGGAACATCATTCGGGGGTTTTAAATGCTGCACTCAAAATTGATAGCGGCATTTAAAGGGTTAACAGTTTCAATTAGCCGCGTAGTTGATCGGAGCTGTTGCCGCCGGGTTCGGCTGTAAGAGACAGTCGGCGACTGCGTTGTATGAAGAGAAATTGTTGCACGATCTCTCTTCATACATACCCTGATGCTGCAGGACGTAAATGTACACCCCACAGTGTTAAGGGGTTGAAGCCTATTATTTATGGAGGACATTCTCACAAACTGTCAAGGTTACCCAAAATGATGAGATGACCTTAAGGAAGATCTGGAAGAATTATAATATTTATGATTACCATCAAAAGTATTGCTGATGCTTGGAGTGAAGTGAAAAGGACAAATATGAGAGGAGTATGGAACAAAGTGTACCCCCAATTAACTCAAGAATTTATAGGGTTTACAGATGACATCTCTGAAGCCAGACAAGCTGTGTTTGCTATTGGTAATCAACTGCAGTTGGACATCCTTGAAAATTATATCATAGAGTTACTCAGCTCCAATAGCAATGACGACCTTATAGAACTACAGCAGCAGATGGTGGCATTTAGAGAAGAAAACCAGGAACTAGAAACTTGAAAAAGTTTTCTACGAAAGAGTTAGCTGATGCCTTTCATCTTATTACCGCATGAATGGCAAAGTTGGAGAAGCAAGATCCTGATACAGAGAAGTTCCCCAAAGTTTACAGTACAGTTACCAAAGGCCTGCGGTGCTACAAGGCTATTTATGATGAGAAAAACACCATGATGCCCACTTCAAGAAACTGACTCCAGCAGCAGCATTAGACCCTGACTCTCTAATACTAGTCCTTTCTTCTCTAACAAGTCCATCATCCTCCACCAAGATTTTTTAAGGTTATACTGTACAGTACACAGTATTTGAAATGTTTAAACATTTGCATGCACAGGTAAAAGAAATAATATGTTAAGATAAACATCTGTCCAAGTTGTATTTTTTTTTGGGCCCATTTACTTGTCGGGCGCAGATGCCCCACCAGTCTGTGCTTCTACACAGGAACAATCATTACTAGTGAATAGAGCCAAAGTGAGCTGGGAATCGCTCCGGGCTGCTAACCTCCATTCACAATAAACAGGAAGTCATTCATAGATGAACAACTGCCTGTTTACGAAAGTCCATATATCAAATAGAAAGAAGCCAGTTCACCCATTCTTCTTAATTCAATTCAGCCAGTTCAATTCACAGGAGTGCAAAAAAAACTCAGTGCACTGCTAGTAATTGTCTAACTCCAGAATGAATGCATAAAATACCAGAACGGTCTTAAAAATGTAACTTTTATTTCTTAATCCATAGAAACAGTTTCCATGGTGTGTTTACCATAGTGCCTACGAGTATATAACGTTACTGTTCTGATCATGAATAAGAGAGATAATGCTAGAAACTCGTAGGCACTACAGTATACACACCATGGAAACTGTTTCTATAGATTAAGAAATAAAAGTTACATTTTTAAGGAAGTGCTGGAATTTTCTGCATTCATTCTGGAGTAACTGCCTGTTTGCACAGCCATATCCGATGGTCTGTTTTCTGCACGCAGACATTGAATGATGAAGAAAAACCAAAAGAATTCTCATTTATTGCTCAGGCAGGGCATTCATTTACACTGAACGAATCATTCAGATTGAGGCTGGGTGCATGAATATGAATGATTTATTAGCCTGTGTAAAAGGACCCTTAGTTTTGGTTAGCATGGTATGGGGTTTGAGTCACTGTGATGTTTTTATTGCTGTCTTTACCCACATTAGAAAGATTTAATCTCACTTCCTGTCTGTGAGAAAACAGGACGTGAGAGGAAACCTACCCCTAGGAAGGGTAATTCACTGCTGCCCAAACAGCAAAACAAACATTACAGGGTTGTTAACCCTTCCCTATGCCTTCCAAAGCTAAAAGAAAAAATTTTTTTTTGAGGGGGGGGGGCTGAAGTTACACTTAAAAATGGACATTTTCCAACTTACATACAAATTCAACTTACAAACAAACCTACAAGCCTGTAACCCGGGGACTGCCTGTACTAGTTTTCCTTTTTGAAATAAGTAATACAATTAATTTATTGCAGCGTTATAGGGTTCTCCCAGCAGTGCTTATTAGCAATATTTTGCTTCACATTGCAAAGCTTCTAAAACCTGTCACATCTTGTCATTATCTGCATCTCATAATACCCTTGACAATATTGAACTAGGAATCCAGTAGATAGCTAAAAATGCCAACATATTAACCAGAACAGGATAATACAAATGCTTTTGCCAACTACACTGGTCTTGTTGGCGTTGGAGTTGCTAAACTCCCCTTTAATTTTTTACTGGACAAAACAATACTTCCAATACTTCGGTGCCCAACAATCCGGTCTCAAAGTGAAAGACTTTTTCAGTGGAAACACAGTCGTGGACATGAGCCCTAAGTAAAACTTAGCATAATTGATGTGGGTACAGGAACTCTTCACTCTTGCCAGGAAAGTGGTTTTATCATGCCAATCTGCAGCTCAGAGACTTTATACCCAACTTCATATAGAAACACAATGGTTTTCTCAGTTCACAAAAAAAACCTGGAGTACGGTAAACACTTTTAGAGACTTTGAGTTTTTGGTATACTTGAAGACATTCTAACTTAAATTTCAATGTTGTGTATACTTGAGGAAAGTTTGTGGCAATCTAGTTCTCATAAATCCCTGCACTCAAACTCAGAGTGTTTGTTTCTATGACAAGTTCGGAGGAAACAGATTGGGTGAAATTCTTAAATTCCTCTGCTGTGACTGGGGAATTAATGTGGCAATTTGATTTACAGAGGAGTACAGATGAGCGAGCATACTCGCTAAGGACAATTGCTCGAGCGAGCATTGTCCTTAACCTGCCCGCTTGGAAGAAAAGGTTCGGGTGCCGGTGCGGGTGAGCCGTGAGTTGTGGGAATGAGCAGGGGGGAGCGGGGGCGGGGGGGGGAGAGGGGGAGAGAGAGATCTCCCCTCTGTTCCCCCCTGCTCTCACCCACCGCTCCCCGCCCCCCCCGCCAGCACCCGAACCTTTTCTTCTGAGCGGGCAGGTACTCGCTAAGGACAATGCTCGCTCGAGCAATTGTCCTTAGCGAGTATGCTCGCTCATCTCTACATAGGAGATTTCTACCCTTCAAATCACATGATATTGAAGACGCTGTCTGTTTGGAGCTAATGGCAGCATCCATATTCATGCAAGTAATTTTCCTTGCCCTCCAAACCAGCCCCAGACACTTACATGTCGGTTATTGGCAAACTGGAGGCTAGTTCACTTTGCAATACTATTTGTGCTGCCACCCATATCAATCCAGGCAAAGAAAACATTTTCTGTAGGGGGCAATCCTAATCATTGGATCTCGATGGAGTTACTGGTGGTCTCCTAATTCTCTCTCCTCTGCTGCCTTGGAGCTCTGCAGTCACAAGCAAAATGGCCAAGGCGAACACCATTAAAATAACACTTCGCTTTCCTTCCCTTATTTTCCTTGAAAGTTTGCATTACCAGAGCCCTTTTATTTACGGGTTCTATTGCAATGGTAGTAAAGGTATAATCCTTTCCCCTGCTATCACTATGTCCTTTGTCTTTCTGCATGACTTGGTCAGATCTTTCCCTAACGATGGCACTTGTGACAGAAGTCTCACACTTATGCCACCATTGTTGTGTCATAGACACATTTCCCATACCTACTTTTTAAGTGTGCAAAAACCAAGGACAGGCAATGGGCAGCTCCACTAGCTTGTCGAGTATTGATCTCCTTAGTGATCAAAAGTCAATTTAGATGAGTGACTAAAACAGATACAGTAACTACCCAGACCTCTAACACCTAGTGTTGGACTGAGGTGCCTAGGGTCCACCAGTAGAATTGACTTTGGGGGCCCACTATACAGCTACACACAAATATTAATTGTGGATTTTTTAGCTTAATTTTCATTATCCCAAAACAACTATATTATGCACCGCACGTATGATACCACATATTAAAGTTTTTCCCTAAAGAGGTTTTTCTGGATTTTAATATTCATGTACAATCCTTAGAGTAGGAAGTCAATGTTTGATTGGTGAGGGACTGCCACATTCCCTTCAATGTTTACACAGGTACAGTGGCTCATCTATATGGTCAGCTGTGCCTGATACTGTTCTTCAGTCCTATTCAAGTGACCCATTCAGATGGGTGAATTTTTGGTCCACAGCATATGGACCAATTATACACACAAAAGCCATTTTTCACATAGACCGATGGTCTATATGAAAGAGGATCACAGCATGTCCTATTCTCAAGTGATTTCACGGACAAGTATAGGACAAGCTAAGGGCCCTTTTACACAAAACAATTATCGTTCTGAAAAATAGTTGGATCACGCAAATTTGATCAATAGTTGTTTAGTGTAAACACAGCCAATGATGAACGATAATTTGTTCGCTTGTCAGGCATAAAAATCATTGTTCACTTGTTTGCAAATTATTTGGTTTAAACCGCGATCGTTCAGTCATACCCATTCACTGTACAGTGAACTGAACGACAGAGTAAAAGAAAGATGTAAATGATTAATTTGTGTGCTTAAATTCACTGCATGTTAAAGCATCTTTTGCTCTTGCGCAACCAATTTCTCACTCCGTGTAAAAGGACCCTAAATTCACTGTCTGCAGAGCACAGAAACAGATGTGTTGTCCGATGCGTGTTGGAACATGCATACACCCATCTGAATAAGCCCTAAGTTGCAGTACCAAGTACATCCACAAGTGCATGTACATGATTGTGTAAACACTGAACGTGGAACCTTTATAATAGGAAGGATCCCAGAGGTTGGATCCCTACCAACCAAATATTGATAGCCTATCATAAGGATAGGCTATGCAAGTCCTATCATCATTGCACTTCAACAAACATAGCATTTTTATTTTTCTGTCATCATATCAGCCTGAGGGCTTGTTTTTGGTGGCACAAGTTGTATTTTTTAATGGCATATCTTTGGGGTGTGTGAATAATATGTTGTATAACTTTAATTAAAGGGGTTTTCTGAGTTAATACTTTTATTAAGCTGCTGCATGTGCACAAAACTATATAAACGTAATTTACTCACCATGATGCCAAACTGCCACTTTGGCGCTCCGACGCTGTGACATCTGAGAGGTGACATCATTCGGCCAGAAGGCTTTGCTAATATTCCATAAACCTGTCATGTGGACTTCTAATGTAGAAGCCCTAAGGCAGGTTTATGGGATGTTACTGATGACACTCCTGTCTGGCCTCCTATAGGTTGTAACAGTCATGTGTATAAACCCACAACGCCGCTGCAGCCAATGAAATTAGAAGGCCAAAGCGCTGGTGAGCAGGGAACCACCCCCCGGAGGGTGAGTTGTTTTTTTTTGACACCTCGTGTCCCCGCATTGCCACCAATTTTTCAGGTGCTCAGAAAACCACTTTAAATTATTTTGAGGGATGGGAAAAATCAGAACTCCTACCAGTACTTTTGGGCTTTATTTTTACAGAATTGCAGTGCAGTATAAATAACAATGTTATTCTCTGCATCAGGCAAGACCAAATGTATACAATTTTTATGTTTTCCTGCTTTTGCAAAATAGAAACACTAAAAAAAGAAAACACATTTGTTATTCTGTCTTTTGTGTGAGAGCTTGGTTTTTGTGGAACACCTTTGATTTTCATTGGTATAATTTTAGGATGCATATTACTTATTAATCACTTTTTGTTTAGTTTTTCGGGGAGACAGGATCAACTAAAACAGCAATTCTAGCATTGTTTTCTTATTTTATTATGGTGTTCACTGTTGAGTAACAAAATAGTTACATATCTCAGGTTCATTTATATGATTTATATGCCGGATAGAGATGAGCAAGCACCAAAATGCTCGGGTGCTCGTTTCCGCGATGCTCGAGGGTTTGTTTCAAGTAACGAACCCCATTGAAGTCAATGGGCGACTCGAGCATTTTTGTATATCACCCATGCTCCGCTAAGGTTTCCATTGGTGAAAATCTGCAAAACCCAAGAAAGTGATGGAAACGATACAGAAACGGATAGGGCAGGCGAGGGGCAACATGCTGGGCTGCATTTCAGGTTCCCAGGTCCCACTATTAAGCCACAATAGCGGCAAGAGTGGGCCCCCCCCCCCAACAATTTTTACTTCGGACAAACCCTCATTAGTAAGCCACACCTTAGCTAAGCATCACACTACCTCCAACTAAGCACAAGCACTGCCTGCGGGACATTCTGCTGCCTCTTCTCCTGGGTTACATGCTGCCCACCCCCCCCCCCCCCCGCACGACCCAGTGTCCACAGCGCACACCAAAGTGTCGCTGCGCAGCCTTCAGCTGCCCTCATGCCACACGCTGTCCCCATAGCCACACCACCCTCATGTCTATTTATAAGTGCTTTTGCCATGAGGAGGAACCGGAGGCACACACTGCAGAGGGTTGGCAGGGCCAGGCAGCGACCCTCTTAAAAGGGGCGGAGCGATAGGCCACAATGCTGTACAGAAGCAATGAGAAATCCAATCCTGTGCCACCTCCATCAGGAGCTGCAAACGTGGGCATAGCAATGGGGAATCCATGTGCCACACAGTATTCACTCTGTCAAGGTGTCGCATAGCTCAATCGACACCGCAAGGGGAAAGCCGTCTGCGCTCTGCCCCCTACCCAAGTCAGTCAGTGTCTTTGTGCCAGACAGGTCCATCACCGCGATGGGAACTAAGTTTGCACCAACAGCATAGGTGGGTCCTAGGAAACCCAAGAAATGAACAAAAAATTGATCTGAGTGGCCAAACATGGCAGACTTGCACCACGCCCACGGCATAGGCCTCGGCCCACAGATTCAGCAATCCTAGGCAGGAAGCGGACTTTCACTGCACCCAGGACATAGGCCTCTGCACAAACCCTCAGCAATCGCGGGCCTACAGCGGACTCCAATGCTAGCGTAGCTGTGCACGTCTCATTAGTTCTGTTTTGCTCCTGTAGTTTGTCCCAATGCAGTGCCCCGGATAGTAGAGCTAACGTCAGATTAAATACAGGTGGGCTTCGGCCCACACTGCATGCCCCAGTCAGACTGGGGTTCTTTATAAGTAGACACAGGCAGGTACAACTCCCTAATGTGAAGTCCCTGTGGACCCACAGCATGGGTGGCTCCCTGAACCCACCGGCGGTACATAAATAAATCCCATTGCATTGCCCAGCACAGCTGAGGTAACGTCAAATTAAATGCAGGTGGGCTTTGGCCCACACTGCATGCCCCAGTCAGATTGGGGTTCTTTATAAGTAGACACATGCAGTTACAACTCCGTGTGGACCGACAGCATGGGTGGGTCCCAGGAAGCCACCGGCGGTACATAATTATATCCCATTGCATTGCCCAGCACAGCTGAGGTAACGTCAGATAAAATGCAGGTGGGCTTTGGCCCACACTGCATGCCCCAGTCAGACTGGGGTTCTTTATAAGTAGACACATGCAGTTACAACTCCGTGTGGACCGACAGCATGGGTGGGTCCCAGGAAGCCACCGGCGGTACATAAATATATCCCATTACATTGCCCAGCACAGCTGAGGTAACGTCAGATTAAATGCAGGTGGGCTTCGGCCCACACTGCATGCCCCAGTCTGACCGGGGTTTTTAATACATAGACACAGGCAGGTACAAATCCCTAATGTGAAATCCCTGTGGACCCACAGCATGGGTGGCTCCCTGGAACCCACCGGCGGTACATAAATAGATCCCATTGCATTGCCCATCACAGCAGAGCTAACGTCAGATTAAATACAGGTGGGCTTCGGCCCACACTGCATGCCCCAGTCAGACTGGTGTTTTTTATAAGTATACACAGGCAGGTACAACTCACTAATGTGAAGTCCCTGTGGACCGACAGCATGGGTGGCTCCCTGGAACCCACCGGCGGTACGTAAATAGATCCCATTGCAGTTCCCTGGACAGCAGAGCTAACGTCAGATTAAATACAAGTGGGTTTCGGCCAAGAATGTTTTCATTGTTGGAGGAGGAGGACGGGTATTTTTTTGAGGCAGTACGTGTCCTGTCCCCGTGTCCGTGGTTATATGCACCTTACCAGTAACCACGTTGGTGGGATAGTGGTCGTGACTGTGGACCTATTAGCACGGTTTTATTCCATTGGTTTTCGGAATGTGGCCAGGATTAAGTGGGCCGTGGTGGGGGTCTTTCTTATTGTGTCGTTTAAGGTGAAATTCTTGGACTGCTGCCAGACGGACCACTGCGAAAACATTTGCCAAGAATGTTTTTATTGTTGGAGGAGGAGGACGGGGAAGTTTTTGAGGCAGTACGTGTCCTGTCCCCGTGTCCATGGTTATATGCACCTTACCAGTAACCGCGTTGGTGGGATAGTGGTTGCTACTGTGGACCTATTAGCGCGGTTTTATTCCGTTGGTTTTCGGAGTGTGGCCAGGATTAAATGGGCCGTGGTGGGGGGGCTTTCTTATTGTGTCGTTTAAGGTGAAATTCTTGGACTGCCGCCAGACGGACCACTGCGAAAGCATTTGCAAGAATGTTTTCATTGTTGGAGGAGGAGGACGGGGAAGTTTTTGAGGCAGTACGTGTCCTGTCTCCGTGTCCGTGGTTATATGCACCTTGCCAGTGACCGCGTCTCTGAAAAGTTGTCGCACCTGGGGAACCTAGTAGCGCAGCCTCGCCACCATCATGTATTTGGGAAGCCTCTGTTTCCACTACCCTGTAACATTGCAGTAGCAGCAGTATAGGTAGAGCCGAGAATTAGTAACATTTCAGTGGTAAGAGTATGCACAAACCCCTGTAACATTTCATTGGCAGCAGTGATGACAGACCCCACTAACATTTCATTTGCAGCAATATACACAGACCCCAGTAACATTTCAGTAGTATCTGTATAGACAGACCCCAGTAACAGTTCAGGAGTATAAGTCTAGACAGACCCCAGTAACATTTCAGTTCCAGCAGTATTGACAGACCCCAGTAACATTTCAGTAGTATCAGTTGCGACATGCCCCAGTCACATTTCAGTTCCAGCAGTGCAGACAGACCCCAGTAACAGTAACGTAGAAGCCTTACGGACAAAACAGCAGATAAACATTTCCCTGGCAGCAGTGTAAGGAGAGCAAAGTATTTGTAACATTTCAGTAGTAGCAGTATAGTCAGACCCCAGTAACATTAACGTAGAAGCAGTATGGGCAGAGCCCACTATTAGTTACATTTCTGTTATAGCAGTATAGACCTGCCTCAGTAACATTTCCGTTGAAGCATTATGGGCAGAGCCCAGTATTAGTAAAATTACGGTAGTAACAGTATACACCAACCAAGGTAACATTTCAGGAGCAGAAGTATCGGCAGACCGAAGTAACATTTCTGTTGCTGAAGTATAGTCAGTACCCCTGTAGCATTACTGTGGCAGTAGTATAGGTAGGCAGAACAGAGTTACATTTCTGTAGCAAAAGTGTAGGCCAACCCCAGACACAGTGGTTTACCATGAGTGCAGGCGAAGCCCATAAAAATTACTTTGATTACATTGTAGGCGAGGGCCTGAAAAATTGGTGTACCAACACTACAAATGTACCCCAGAAAAATTGCCCATGCCCAACCCAGAGGGAAGGTGAAACCCATTAATCGCTTAGCGTACTGTGGCTTAATTTTTAACTAGGCCTGGAGGCAGCCCAGTCTAAAAAACAATTGGTTCAGGTGGAAGTTTCAATGCTTTAATGAGAATTGAAACAGATAAATATTATTTAGAAAAGTTATATGAGCCTTTTGGCCCACAGAAAAATTGCCCATTCGCGGTGATTACGAGAGGTTTCAGGAGGAGGAGCCGGAGGAGGAGGACAAATATCATACACAGATTGACAAAGGTCTTTAGGTAGCACTGCTGTCCACTGGTGGAGAGGAGATGTATGGGGAAATCCAGACTTTGTTCATCTTTATGAGTGTAAGCCTGTTGGCGCTGTCAGTTGACAGGCGGGTACGCTTGTCCGTGATGATTCCCCCAGCCGCACTAAACACCCTCTCTGACAAGACGCTAGCTGCAGGACAAGCAAGCACCTCCAGGGCATACAGCGCGAGTTCAGGCCACGTGTCCAGCTTCGACACCCAGTAGTTGTAGGGGGCAGAGGCGTCACGGAGGACGGTCGTGCGATCGGCTACGTACTCCCTCACCATCCTTTTACAGTGCTCCCGCCGACTCAGCCTTGACTGGGGAGCGGTGACACAGTCTTGCTGGGGAGCCATAAAGCTGGCAAAGGCCTTAGAGAGTGTTCCCCTGCCTGTGCTGTACATGCTGCCTGATCTCTGCGCCTCCCCTGCTACCTGGCCCTCGGAACTGCGCCTTCTGCCACTAGCGCTGTCGGATGGGAATTTTACCATCAGTTTGTCTGCCAGGGTCCTGTGGTATAGCATCACTCTGGAACCCCTTTCCTCTTCGGGTATGAGAGTGGAAAGGTTATCCTTATACCTTGGGTCAAGCAGTGTGTACACCCAGTAATCCGTAGTGGCCAGAATGCGTCTAACGCGAGGGTCACGAGAAAGGCATGCTAACATAAAGTCAGCCATGTGTGCCAGGGTACCGGTACGCAACATATGGCTGTCCTCACTAGGAAGATCACTTTGAGTATCCTCCTCCTCCTCCTCAGGCCATACACGCTGAATGGATAAGAGGCAAGCAGCATGGGTACCCTCTGCTGTCGGCCCAGCTGTCTCTTCCTCCTCAGGCTCCTCCCCCTCCTTCTACTCCTCCTCCCTGCGCTGAGATATAGACATGAGGGTGCTCTGACTATCCAGTGACATACTGTCTTCCCCCACCTCCGTTTCCGCCCGCAAAGCATCAGTCTTTATGATTTGCAGGGAACTTCTCAACAGGCATAGCAGGGGAATGGTGACGCAAATGATTGCAGCATCGCCGCTCACCATCAGGGTGGACTCCTCAAAGTTTCCAAGGACCTGGCAGATATCTGCCATCCAGGCCCACTCCTCTGTAAAGAATTGAGGAGGCTGACTCCCACTTCGCCGCCCATGTTGGAGTTGGTATTCCACTATAGCTCTACGCTGCTCATACAGCCGAGACAACATGTGAAGCGTAGAGTTCCACCGTGTGGGCACGTCATAAAGCAGTCGGTGCACTGGCAGATTAAACCGATGTTGCAGGGTGCGCAGGGTGGCAGTGTCCGTGTTGGACTTGCGGAAATGTGCGCTGACCCGGCGCACCTTGCTGAGGAGGTCTGACAAGTGTGGGTAGCCTTTCAGAAACCGCTGAACCACCAAATTAAAGATGTGGGCCAGGCATGGCACGTGTGTGAGGCTGCTGAGCTGCAGAGCCACCACCAGGTTACGGCCGTTGTCACACACGACCATGCCCGATTGGAGGCTCAGTGGCGAAAGCCAGCAGTCGGTCTGCTCTGTCAGACCTTGCAACAGTTCGTGGACCATGTGCCTCTTCTCTCCTAAGCTGAGTAGTTTCAGCACGGCCTGCTGACGCTTGCCCACCGCTGTGCTGCCGCGCCGTGCGACACCGACTGCTGGCGACGTGCTGCTGGTGACAAGTCTTGATTGTGAGGTAGAGGTTGCGTTGGAGGAGGAGCAGGAAGGTTTAGTGGAGGAAACATACACCGCCGCAGATACCAGCACCGATCTGGGGCCCGCAATTCTGGGGGTGGGGAGTACATGAGCGGTCCCAGGCTCTGACTCGGTCCCAGCCTCCACTAAATTCACCCAATGTGCCGTCAGGGAGATATAGTGGCCCTGCCCACCTGTGCTTGTCCACGTGTCCGTTGTTAAGTGGACCTTGCCAGTAACCGAGTTGGTGAGGGCGCGTACGATGTTGCGTGAGACGTGGTCGTGCAGGGCTGGGACGGCACACCGTGAAAAATAGTGGCAACTGGGGACAGAGTAGTGCGAGGCTGCCGCCACCATCATGTTTTTGAACGCCTCCGTTTCCACCAGCCTGTAGGGGAGCATCTCCAGGCTGATCAATTTGGCAATGTGGACATTTAAAGCTTGAGCGTGCGGGTGCGTGGCGGCGTATTTGTTCTTTCGCTCCAACGATTCTCTTAGCGACAGCTGGATGCTGCGCTGAGAGACATTGCTGGATGGGGCTGAGAACAGCGGAGGTGAGGGTGTGGGTCCAGGCCGGGAGACTGTCGTGCCTGTGTCCTGGGAGGGCGGTTGGATCTCAGTGGACGGTTGGGGCACAGGGGGAGAGGCAATGGCGCAAGCTGGAGGCGGTGAACGGCCTTCATCCCACCTTGTGGGGTGCTTGGCCATCATATGCCTGCGCATACTGGTGGTGGTGAGGCTGTTGGTGGTGGCTCCCCGGCTGATCTTGGCACGACAAAGGTTGCACACCACTGTTTGTTGGTTGTCCGCCGTCTCAGTGAAAAACTGCCACACCTTACAGCACCTTGGCCTCTGCACGGTGGCTTGGCGCGAGGGGGTGCTTTGTGAAACAGCTGGTGTATTATTCGCTCTTGCCCTGCCTCTACTCCTGGCCACCCCACTGCCTCTTCCAACCTGTCCTGCGGCTGCAATTGCCTCCCCCTCTGAAGACCTGTCCTCAGTTGGCTTATCACACCAGGTGGGGTCAGTCACCTCATCGTCCAGCGGCCCTTCCTCCGAATCCTCTGTGCGCTCCTCCCTCGGACTTACTGCCCTTACTACTACCTCACTTATAGACAACTGTGTCTCATCGTCATCGTCCTCCTCACCCACTGAAAGCTCTTGAAACAGTTGCCGGAAGTCCCCAGCCTCATCCCCCGGACCCCGGGAACTTTCCAAAGGTTGGGCATCGGTCACGACAAACTCCTCCGGTGGGAGAGGAACCATTGTTGCCCAATCTGGGCAGGGGCCCGAGAACAGTTACTGGGAGTCTGCCTGCTCCTCAGAATGTGTCATTTTCATGGAGTGAGGAGGCTGGGAGGTAGGAGGAGCAGCAGCCAGAGGATTCAGAGTTGCAGCAGTGGAGGCGTAGAAGACTGGGTGGTCGATAGATTGCTGGATGCACTTTCTGCCATCCACGACAGGACCTGCTCACACTGCTCATTTTTTAATAAAGTTCTATGACGTGGACCCAAAAATTGCGATATGAAGCTGGGGACCCCAGAAACTATCCTCTCTCCTACTCCCGCAGCAGCCGGCTGCGATTCACCTAGACCAGGAACTCGTCCTATGCCGACACCCTCACTTGGGACTCCGCGTCCACATCCTCTGCCCCTACCCCTACCCCTGAGCATGCTGGATTAAGAATCGAGCAGAGACAGAGCGGTTTAAAAATGTTTGTGAATTATTGCCGCGCAGTTGGTGGCTGCCAGCGGTAATATAATGCAAAATGAAGCCAGAGATAAATATAAGGAAGGCTGCACTTAGGCCTTGCTGTGAACTATGCAGTTTGGATGGACGTGAAGTCCCACAGGCCATGCAGGCAAATGCATTGGGTAAGCGTTAGCCGTAAAAAGGAATTTAAAAAAAAAATCTCCTTATTTTTCTATGCAATGCAGGCTGAGGCTATGCAGTGTGTATTGCACTTTCAATCTATGGGCGTCGGGCAGACCGTGCACTTGTGAGACAGCACACGTATAACACAGAGCGTTGTAGAAAATGTGTGGTTTCTTGGCGTACACTTAGAGGCAGACTGAACTGAGGCAACGCAAAGTGCGGACAGAAAAATAATTAAATGAAGGCTGCACGCAGGCTAGGCTGTGAACTATGCAGTTTGGATGGACGTGAAGTCCCACAGGCCACCCAGGCTAATGCACTGGGTCACCGGGAACCGTAAAAAGGATTTTTTTTAAAAATCTCCTTATTTTACTATGCAATGAAGGCTGAGGCTATGCAGTGTGTATTGCACTTTCAATCTATGGGCGTCGGGCAGACTGTGCAATTGTGAGACAGCACACGTATAACACAGAGCGTTGTAGAAAATGTGTGGTTTCTTGGCATACACTTAGAGGCAGACTGAACTGAGGCAACGCAAAGTGCGGACAGAAAAATGTTTAAATGAAGGCTGCACGCAGGCTTTGCTGTGCAATACAGAGGTACTACAACTCCCAGCAACCACGGAGTTAAATGCACACGGTCTCAGGTTGCCCTAAGAAGAACCGTTGGGGTTCTTGTAGACAGGATTCTACACTACCACTGTCCCTGCCTGACCAATACTGCCCCTATACTCAAGTACAGACTGCAGCCTGAGAATGCTACAGCCTGCACGCCCAATATACATTGAAAAAAAAGTGCAAAACTGCTCACAGCAGCCACAACAGTAATGCACTAGGTGAGCTGTGGCCCTAAGAAGGACCGTTGTGGTTCTTGAAGACGCTAACACTGTCCCTATAGCAGCATCAGCATCAGCAGCACTTTCCCTGATCTCTCCCAGTGTGTGTCTGTGGCGAGCCGCGGGCGGGGCTGATTTAAATACTCGGGAGTCACTTGATCTCGCCAGCCACTCACTGCAGGGGGGTGGGATAGGGCTGGAACGCACAGGAGGAAGTTGTAATGCCTTCCCTGTGTTTCTATTGGCCAGAAAAGGCGCAGATTTCTCAGGGAAGGAAATGTAATGGAGTTGAGTGCCGCGTGGTGCTCATCTCGAGTAATGAGCATCTCGAACACCCTAATGCTCGAACGAGCATCAAACTCGGACGAGTGCGCTCGCTCATCTCTAATGCCGGATGAAACTGAACAATAAACAAGAACCTCTTGATTCTTGCTCATTCAATCGCTTGCTGGGGTTTAAACTGAACGATAATTATTGAGTTTCGCTCATTTGAACTATTATCTGAATTCTAATCATTCCGTTTAAATGTAGCATTAAAGCTGTCTTGAGCAAGACAAAGATTCTTTAAAGAGAAACAGCCCCAGGACTGCTGTCTGAGAATACATTGTTTACGTAAGATTATATAAGGGACATTTAGTCACTGCAGACATGAGACCAAATGTCAAGCCAGCATATACAGGCCCAGTTACAGCATATGGTGCGCTCACAATATATTGACAAGTAACAAATAGAAAAACTATACTGATAACTGTCTTGGTCCAGCAGTATGGTAACACAGTTGCCAGGCTCCTCTTTGATTTTTCTCTAGACAACAGAAACAAACATCACTAGCAGCCAAAACTTTTTAGGGACATACTGTATACTCTGCCCCTTTAAGGAGACCAAACACACATTTCACTTCCACAAAATAATACATTTGAATCACAAAAATAACAAAATAAAGGGGTTATCTAACAGTTAAAAATATCTGTTAGTAGCATATAAGAAAAAAACCTACAATTCTTACCTGTCACGTCCCCCGTCACTCCAGCACCAATGCTTTGTTCACATAGCAGCTACAATGACATATACACGAAGAATGCTGTGGATTTAATAGGTATTTTTTATGCCTAGACAAATGCTTTTATATTGACCTTTTCCTCAGACAAAAAAAAGTAATTCCAGCCCCGGCTCACACAGGAATCCGGAGGGAATGTCAGGATTTTTTCTGCTGAGCACTACGGATGGCAAATATCTAGCTTTTATGGACTATCCGTAAATGTACAAACAGATTGCAACCCTCTCTGTATTGTCCTTCCTAACAAAGTGCTAGATCAGCAATGGCGCTAATGCAAAAAATAGCCAAAGCGGCCGTCCTACTCTACTAAGTTTCCTTTTTCCTTTGAAATTAAAGGAGGTAGCAGCAGTGAAACCAATCGAACACTCATGTCATATTGTATACAATTAATCAATGCATATCTTTAAGGCAATTCTTTAAGGCTATAACTTAGTGACAACTTTTGTCACATACCGGCATGTTACAGAAGCTGTCTTCAGAATAGCAATGGGGTAAACAACATCTGCAACCCCATGATACTTTCACGTACAGCATCCCCCAATAAGTGGTAATATCTGAAGTTTCTGTGCATTTTGAAAAACAGATACTATAGTTTACTCCACAGGAATCACCCAAATTGTGCTGTAACGTGCATTGTATCATAGAATTGGAATTACAGTACAGTAAGCTGAAAGCAATCCCTATGCATATAATCATATGCCCCGTCCATTTGTGTGAGAGAACTGAACCCTACAGTATAAAGGCTCATTCACATCTCCATGAGAAGTTGCATTAGGGGTCTCTGTTGTAGATTTCGTACAAAACAAACGCACAAAATTGTGTAGCAAGCAGTGCTACTTTTTCCAGTAATATGTCAAACACTATGATGGAAATCCGGTGGACCCCATTATAGGCTATGGGGGAAGCTGGGCACCATTGATGTATGGCATATGGCAGATTTAGCACCA
The DNA here is from genome assembly GCF_035609145.1 of Eleutherodactylus coqui. NCBI lineage: Eukaryota > Metazoa > Chordata > Amphibia > Anura > Eleutherodactylidae > Eleutherodactylus > Eleutherodactylus coqui. The sequence goes on along the minus strand of NC_089838.1, from coordinate 227,584,758 downwards.
CCATTGATTTCCTTGGTCTGATATTATAATGGAGCAGGACATTGGAAAGTTGTAATGGTGTGCAAACGTCAATGTGAACATGGTCTTATAAGACTATACAGTGCCACAAGCAACAGCTCATCACAGCTTGCAGTACATGCCTTGGCCGTGTAAGGTTCTCTTCACACTTCAGTTCTTTCTTTCCATCATAGTCTTTGTCATAAATGCTGGATAATTTAATCTGTATGCTTTCTCTAGAAATAGATGCATTGATGTGCAGCAGATATAGTTTGTTCTTGGAGTGGACTTCACAATCAGGTGACATGCATGTCAATTTACTCAAACATGCTGTCATCTCATAAACTCTTACTACCGTACATCTATATATACTACACAAGTGGGACACTTCAATTCGCTATTCATTTTTCCAATGTGATTAGCCTTTGAATTCCCAAACCACCTGAAGTCACTGACACCTTCATTTTATGTACATAAACCAGAGATTACAGCATTTAGTATTTCATAGCTGTAATTAAAAATCTTGTCCCAGAGCCACAGAGGATTTGATCTGCTATTAAATACGTCAAAACCTAATCTCAGTGGCCGGTGCTAGAATGTAATAAGAGTCGCCTTCCTTCTAATTAAATGTCTCCTGACGTGGCATCAGGATGCGGTCAAAATGAATGAGATGTTGACATATTGTGCAGAAGGAAAACTAATTCCACATCATATTTAAGTTATGACTTACAGTCTTTGATTTAATATGATTCTATGTTCATTAAATACATTTAGAAGAAAGTACTGTATTGTCAAGCATGTTTGAAAATACAATATGGTGTGTGAGAGAATGTATCATGATTAAATCTATGCGTGTATGTATATATGTACATGTGTGTATGCATGTATATGTATATATATATATATATATATATATATATAGTCTGAATCATAAGAACTTCTGTATATAAGAATATATATGCAAAATATATGCTAAAATTAAACTCTACTGCACATAATAAGTTGTTGATTAAGTCTTTGACCTATAACTTATTATAAAAAAGTTAAAGTATCTTTGCTAAGCTTTTGCAAATAAAAACACAATTTGCTCTGCGGTTATAAAATGTAACTTCCTCATTTTTGCAGGAAAATGCTCTACAGACACCCGACACAGATCACAAGTTGTATTAGTCATGAAAGCTATTTCCAGACTGATGATTGTTAAAGAAATAAGCAATTTAGAATAAGACTCTGCCTAGAGATTGATGAAGAGCTCTTCAAGAGGAAGGCAGCGCATGTCAGACACTCCCATGTTTGTTTGCTATTATAAAACTCTCTTGCCATGTAGAATAAAGTGGAACTTGTTTGATTACACTGGGGCTTTATTCACAGCAGCATTTTATCACGGCTATTTTGCCATGATACAACGCCAGCCAAAAATCGCAACCATCTGAAGCATTGGATTCCCATGCATTTGTTCAGATGGGCGATTTTCTGATGCATAAAACTGGCTAGCCGGAAAAGATAGCGCATATGTTGCCGATTATGGCCAGCAGCTTTTAAGTGTGGACGGAAAAGATAGATCTCGTCCCATCTTTTTGCCGGAATACGTGGGCCATTCCCAAAGGATCCTATGAGAGCTATGAGAAGACAGAAGGGGAAGGGAGTTTAGCAGCAGCTCGATTTGCTAAAGTCCCTCCCCCTGCCCTTGCCGGCAGCTCCTAAAGGCTTTGGAGGGAGGGAATTTAGCAGGTCAAGTACTGCTAAAGTCCCTCCCCCTCCCTTTGGGAGCTTCTATTGTTGTGATCAGCCGGCAAAGGGAGGGGGAGTGAGGGGGAGAGACTTTAGCCGCACTAAGGTCTCTCCCCCCGACCCACGGAATTCCACGCTGTGATATATACGTGCAAACGGGAGAGAAAATGGGAGACTTTTGGTCGCAATGTGGACGAATTAAAATTGCAATGCCTGTGTGAAAGAGCCCTGAGGAAACAGTGTGGTCTCTTTGTTCTCTGGAGTGCTCCATTCTACTTATTTTTATATGATTTGATACACCCAAAATATGCTTAAACCGTAAGTTTCACTGACATGGTGTCTTCAAGATTTCCCTTGTAAGAATACAAATATTGTCAAATTTATTAATCTAAAAATGTATAGGGATTATTCCTCTGCAATACTATAACTGTCCAGAGATGTCACATACAGTACACAAAGCATTTTGCAGCATGGTAGACTATAATGAAAGAAGGATCTTCCCTTCAAGGTTTTTTTAGGTTTGGAAATTGATAATAGTCTGATGGAGTGAGACCTAGTGAATAGGATGGACGGTCTATGTACTCAATCCACAAATTTTTGGAAAGATCTATTGTTTTGGCAGTCTTGTTTGAAGGAATGTTGTTCTGAAGAAGAAGCACACCTTTTTGTAGCTTTCTGTGTTGTTTTTTTTTAAGTGTGGTCTTTAACTAAATGAACTGCTTCTGATTGGTCACAGCACTGAGCCAATCAGAGGCAGCACTCACTCACCCATTCATGAATTCATGAATGGGTGTGACTGAGAGCTGCCTCTGATTGGTCAGGCTGTGACCAATCAGAGGCAGTTCATTCAGCAGGCGGGGATTTTAAATCCCCAGCTGCTGTATACTACAGCATACTGTATACTCACATGAATGGGTGAGTGACTGCTGCCTCTCATTGGCTCAGCGCAGGGACCAATCTGATTGGTCCCGCTGAGCCAATGAGAGGCAGCAGTCACTCACCCATTCATGAATTCATGAATGGGTGTGTGAGTTATGGCTGCCTCTGATTGGTCAGGCTGTGACCAATTAGAGGCAGATCATTCAGTAGGCGGGGATTTTAAACCCCCGGCTGCTGAATACTATACAGAAGCAGTTCAGGAGAACTGCCGGTGGCCGCGGCTGAACTCCGTCTGCCAGGACAAGGTGAGTATATATATTTTTTTTATTTTTACACATTTCTGGATGAATTGCAGGGAAGGGTTTATATATTTAAGCCCTTCCCGACAATTCATCGTGAGATCGCCCGCAGCGCATTGCTTTCAATGTATTGCCGGCTCCATTGAATTCAATGCGCTGGACAGCTCCGGCCCGTTTCTATTGAAACGCGGCTAGGAGCAGTTTTTTCGGGCCGGTCACGCGATTTGCGGATGCGCATCCGTCATGCGATCCGCAAATCACGCAAAAAAACGCCCGTCTGACTAAGGACTGAGGATATATACAAGTTTCTCAATAAATTATATGTATCCAAAAATCATACCAATAAAAACTACAATTTGACCCACAAAAAACAGCCCTCATATGACTATGTCGACGGAAAAATAAAGGAATGGCTTTTAAAGAATGAAGATGAAAATCATCCAAAAATCGTTGCGTCCTTATGGCCAAAATAGGCCCTGTTACTAATGATGTAACATAGTAAGTTAGGCTTAAAAAAGCCATATGTCCATCTAGTTCAGCCTATAACCTCCCAATGCTGATCCAGGGGAAGGGAAAAAAAACAAATGATATGGAAGCCAAAATTCCTCATTGAAGAGAAAATAATTCCTTCCCGACTCCAAGTCTGGCAATCAGAATAATTCCTGGATAACTAACTATTTTAAAATAATTAGTGACTATAACATGTAGTGTCTAGGCCCTCTTAAACTCTTTTGGTGAGTTTGCCATCACCACGTCTTCGGGCAGAGAGCTCTATAGTCTTACTGCTCTTACAGAAAAGAGAAAAAACAGAAAAATAAGAGCTGTTATCCTGAAAATAGGCAGATATAAACACTTTATAGCAATAATGACATTTTCATACATTTCAGGAAGGCATCAGGCCAATCACTTTTTTTCAGTCCCCAGCCTTGTATTTGTGCATTTACAGGTCTGTTGCAATAATAGCACAATAGATTCTGTTCTTGTATTTATATACAGCGTGTGTTTTGTTTGTATACTTCAGATGCCATTCTGTTAGGGGGGGTTCACACAGGACGGATTTGCAGCGAAAATTCTGTCCGGAATTTCCGCACGGCAAATCTGCCTGCGGCCGCTAATCTCAGTGTTAGCCAGCCATGTGGACGAGATTTCTCAGAAATCTCGTCCACACGGGACAGCCAATCCGCTGTGGTTAATCCAGCCGTGGCTTTGCCGAATGTAGCATGTCTATTTATTTTTTCATTCCGCTGCAGCCGCTTCAAAGCCGCCGCAGGTTTTTCCGCGGCGCTTCTCCCGCTTCTCCCAATTGTTACTATGATATCATCACAACAAAGTGTGACCCCAGCCTTACCATTATGTCACACTTTGTTGTGATGCTATCATAGTAACAATTGTAGGTATCATTGTAGGCTGTGTTCTCTTGTTATGAGTTCATAAAGTATATGGCATGTGTGTATCTATAAGTTGTGTTCTTTTTATCATGATATCACTATAGTGTGTGTGGTTGTGTGAGTATTTTGTAATCTGTATTGTAAATTGATCCCTCAAAATAAAATGTCCTTAGGATACAATATTTCCAACATATAGCAGTCTATACAAGACAATTGTAACTTGAAACCAGATTCAACATACAATGTCACAAACAGTCCAGATTTGTGATATATGCTGGAACATCAAGCCAAACAGCATGGGAATTTCACTGGTAAAACCGCTGTATTACTGAAGTGCATGCACTGATTAACGGCCTGTTTTATTATTATTATTTATTACTATTATGATATCTTATTATTTATTGTTCTGATGTCTCCATATTGTGTGTTTGCATATTAATTTTTTGAATCGGCTTCCTGTTTTAGATTTTTTAGCTTGCGCTTTTTTTTTCATTTTAGGTAGGGACTTGCATTACAATGTAGTCCCTCGGCATGGGTTGCGAGCTTATATAATGTGGACTAATAATACAAAGTTTTTCTTAAAAATAATGTTATGTAAAAGAGCTTTTTTTTTAAAGGGGCCTGACTTCATTCCTTAGGCCATTATAATTGTGGTAGTACCACGTATATATCTTCTTATGATGCACTGTTAGGCCTTAGTCACACGGGTGTTTTTTCGCGCGATTTGCGCATCGCATGACGGATGCGCATGCGCAAATCGCGTGACCGGCGCCGAAAAATCGGCCCAAAAATCGCCCGAAAATCTGCTCCTAGCCGCGTTTCATTAGAAACGGGCCGGAGCTGTCCAGCGCATTGCATTCAATGGAGCCGGCAATACAGCCGGCTCCATTGAAAGCAATGCGCTGCGGGCGAGCGGGATGAATTGTCGGGAAGGGGTTAAATATATAAGCCCTTCCCTGCAATTCATCCTGAAATGTGAAAAAAAAAAAAAAAAATGTATACTCACCTTTCCGCTGCAGCTGGAGTGCTGCCGCGGCCGCCGGAAGTTCTCCTGAACTGCTTCTGTATAGTATTCAGCAGCCGGGGGTTTAAAATCCCCGCCTACTGAATGATCTGCCTCTAATTGGTCACAGCCTGACCAATCAGAGGCAGCCATAACTCACACACCCATTCATGAATTCATGAATGGGTGAGTGACTGCTGCCTCTCATTGGCTCAGCGGGACCAATCAGATTGGTCCCTGCGCTGAGCCAATGAGAGGCAGCAGTCACTCACCCATTCATGAATTCGTGAATGGGTATGTGAGTAATGGCTGCCTCTGATTGGTCAGGCTGTGACCAATTACAAGCAGATCATTCAGCAGGCGGGGATTTTAAACCCCCGGCTGCTGAATACTATACAGAAGCAGTTCAGGAGAACTGCCGGCGGCCGCGTCAGAGCTCCGGCTGCAGCGGAAAGGTGAGTATACATTTTTTTTTTCACATTTCAGGATGAATTGCAGGGAAGGGCTTATATATTTAACCCCTTCCCGACAATTCATCCCGCGCTCGCCGGCAGCCTATTGCTTTCAATGGAGCCGGCTGTATTGCCGGCTCCATTGAATTCAATGGGCAAACATCGTTCTTCTCTGCCACAGCTGTTACAGCTGTGACAGAGAAGAATGATTTGTCTTCTATATGTTCTCAATGGGGTCGGCGCTGCTGCCGCCGGCCCCGTTGAGCGCGTATAGATAAGAAAACAGGAATCGCAGATCGCAGATAGGTGCGATCTGCGATTTCTGTCCTATAATTTATCGGACGAGCACATAAAAAGCGCTCATGTGTCCGATACCATTGCAAAGCAATGGTTTTAAAAAATCGCCGGACGCATGCGCATGCGCAAATCGTGCGAAAAAACGCCCGTCTGACTAAGGCCTTAAAAAAATTAATGACAAAAAGGGGTTTATTTATTCCTCTTTTGGAAGACTTTTTTCCTCTAGCAAATTTAACATAATATTACCTAACCTTCATAAAGTCCTAAATAAAGTGGTATGTAATGCAATTTAAGGGATAAAAAGATTAGGGAGTAATTGTATATACACTCTATGGATATAATGTATTTTTCATAACTAAATGTTTTCTTTTTTTTACAGCTCTTCACACTAGCTAGCAGTATAAATCAGTTTCCTTGTCTGTCATCTGGTTGACAAGTGTATAATGGAGGCTCAGAGGCACAGGGCCGGACCAGAAATTTGTTTTTAAACAAACTGTATAGTGATTGCTATAATTGGCTATCTTGGGGATTACTTGCCAAAAAATAGACTCTACTAAGTCATTTGTCCTTGGGCAGATGCTGTGGAAGGTCGGCATCAGAATCGTACTTGTAAATCCACACAGGATGAAGCAAACAATGGTAGCAGCACTTGAACGTACCTCAGCATCTAAGGGGAGCCTTCTTTAATCGGGCAAGAAATGCAGGCTCAAAAATGGATCTGGATTCGTGGTCCATACAATCTAACATAGTCCTTCATGAAACGATCTGCATCAGGAGTACGAAAGGCACAAAACTCACATATTAGAAATGGTTCTTCTTTATTGAGTATACATAAGCTGACAGCTTATGTATACTGTATAAGTCAGCTTATGTATACTCAGTAAAGAAGAAACATTTCTAACATGTGAGTATTGTGCCTTTGGTATCCCTGATGCGGCTCGTTTCATAAGTGACTGTGTAAATCCACACAGGGGTATGCTTTGCTGCTTTCAAGTAGGACTGTAGATTTATGTGCATGGAGCATGTGCTGCTGTAACCTAAGGCTAAGTATGGCAGGCGTTTGGGGTTTAAGAGGGCTGGACCACTAGTGGTAATTTGATTGAAAAACAGAGAGAAATGCAATGTAATTTTATTCATGGAAATAATTCTCACATGGTGTAAAATACATTCTTATAAATATATATATATATTATTTTTGTGCAAACATTTGTGAGTTTTTTTGTTCTTATTACATTATTGTCACTTTTCCCAAAAAATGAATGAGGCTTAGGGTTCTTTCACACGGGCATCAGCATTTTTACGTTCGCCCGCCGTCGCAGAAAAAGCATGTGAAGAGGGCGTACAAAGCTAACGTTCGTGTGCCCCCGTTCAGACCGCCCGGTCCCGGCGCATATATAGTGAGCCCACAATGCTGTTGGGTTAGGGGGGAACAGTTTAGCTGTCTCCGCTTTCCCTCCCTCTCGCCGGCTCTCAGCAATGGGAGGAGGTGGGATGGGGCAGGAGCTAGTGTGCTAAGCTCCCGCCCCCTCTCTGCCCCTTGTCAGCAGCCAGCAATGGGAGGGGTCGAGACGGGGCAGAAGCTTAGCGGCTAGCCCCACCCCCATCCCGCATGTCCCATTGCAAACAGCTAACAAGGGGCGGTGAGGAGGAGGGAAGGGGGTGGAAGTTTAGTAGTCACGCTGCTAAACTCCCTTCCACCTCCCTTCTCCGGCAGCTGTCATAGGCTCTCATAGGAGTCTATGCAGCGGCCGATGTATTTTGGCCAAAAAGATAGTTCCAGAGCTATCTTTCCTGGTCGGCATAAAAGCACTGGTACTATATTGGCTGGCTGGGCGCTTTTATGCCGCGGGAATACGCCCATGTGATCTGATGAATTGGAATCCAATGCATCAGATGGTAGCGTATATCGGCTGGCCGTAAAAACGGCAGCCGATATACGTTCATGTGAATAAAGCCTTAGGGAGTGGGTTGTGACATTCCACAGACTAGCAGATTAACTATAATTTACCCCAGAAACTGGTGTCAACTATGACACAAATCAGTTCATAGCTGCTGCAGGTTTTACTTTCTGGTTCATGGGCTGCCAAATGTCGCACCAAATTTATTAAGAGGTGTATGCCTCCTAATAAATTGGAGCATCTTAAGCCAGCACTGTTTATGTTCAGACAAGCTTATTTAATGCCTTGATAAATCTGGGCCATTTTCTTTAAATACTATTGGAATTTTTCCAGCAGTTTTAATGAGATAAAAAAACACGTATTAAATAGGTTTTGAAGTTCTAATGTAAAATAATTTCATTATCTATTATGTCTGAATATTTTGCACAATTATCTGGCTTTGAATATCAATTTACATGTATTAATAGCGTATCACCTCATTTGTCTACTGCTGTTAATACTAATGAATTTTGTGACAGCCATTTTGAATCCAAGAGATGCAATAAATCTTAAACAACTGCAGAGGAAAGATTAATGATTGCATTGTGTTTTAAGCACAGCATTTGAGCAATTCAGTAGTTGGAACAGTTTGCTTAGATTCATGGGAATTGCTTCACTGTTGTATGCCAAATCATGAAATTGAGATAATTATTAAAGATAATGCTGTACTGTCTAGTAATATATGTGGAATACTGTCTTCAAAGCCAAATCGTTGCTCAAGTGGTGGTAAATATGAACATAGCTCAAAGCAGCATGGAATATAACACTGTCTAAAGAATCAACTACTGTAAGTGTAATTTTATTTTTAAAGTGTACTGTACATTGGAAACCATTCTCCAACTGAAGGGAATGGCCAACAAGCCATTATGTGATCAAATAATAACTAGTGGTAGAAGCCAAGCACTTTTATATAGGTCAAAGGAAAGCTATGAAATAATTGAAGGAGTAAGTGCAATATAAATTATACCATGAATAATTTGTTGTACCGTGTACACCAGTTGCAATGTACATTGGGAAGAACTGTGCAGAATAAGTGTCCAGCATAATATTTTTTTCTGCAATCTCTGTTCTGGTGCTAAAGATGATTATTTAAAAAAAAAATCAACAGACTCAGCCCATTTAAATGGAAACTCTTGTCTAATTACTTTTTTTCTTTTGCACTGTTTAGTAAAATTTTGAATGTGATGTAGTCAATGTCCCTTTTATTGTTTTTTGCATGGTTTCCAAAGGGTAGAGTCTCCGTCTTGGCTGTACAGCAGTAGTCACTCTAGCACGACTGCATCCACACTGTTTATTAGGTATCTATCCAGGCAATCTGGAGTACTCATTTGTTGATCATACAAACTAGCTTCCGACCCTGCCACCTCTCTGCATTTCGACTGAAGTGAATATTACATCTCCTAGGCAATAGTTGGAAAATAGAAGTAGCTTAAAGCTAATTGAAAATAACAGTAGAGCATTGGCCCTATCAGGGGTTTATGTCTAGGCCTGCTACCTTTTGTGGCCACAGTGTGATACTTCTGACATTGCAATGTAGTACATTACAATGCCATGCAACCATGTGAGATAAAGTAATGGAGTGATGGGGGTTAGTATACACTATGGAGGGGTGTAATGTTTTTATCACTATGGAGGGGTGTAATATGTTATTATCAGTGTGATTTGAGAGTAAAAGAATAAAATGGAGAGACAATACTGTAAAAGCTGAATATCAGATTGAGTAATTTTGTAAATGCTTTACTTATTTATCTTGTTTTGATTTTGAGCTATATGTAGTTTTTTTTGCCACACACCTAAAGTGAAATTTGAAATTCTGGTGGTTACAGCCTACATGCACTCTGCAGACATTCATATGATTTAGAGAGCACATTCTGGGTAGCTTTAGATTATGAGATGCTCATAGACTTGAATAGAGCAGCAACACACATGCTCCACCATCTACTGTACAGAACAGGAAGTGTCCGCCTATTATTACCTGTGCAATGTACACACGCAAACTATGGGGTTAATGGAGTCAATGAGAGTACATTGATCCATTCACACTTGCATATATTCCTTGCGTATAATACGTACATAAAAAGCTTATTTTTTACAGCCTATTGTTCTCTATAGGTGCTTACGAAAATGCTGTACAAACACAATTACATTAGGTATATATGGCATTTTTTTATGCATGTTGTTAGGAAACACGAGTTAAAAGTTTTGAAAAAAAGAAACCAGGAAGTCTGTGCATGGCAGTGTGCGTGAGATATGCCATCATGCGCAGGCAATGTGGTGATACGCAGCTCCACACGCCGGTAAAATGCCATGTTTTAGAAGCAGCGTTTTACCATACGGTTGGGTGAGCCCGGCCTTAGTTGCTAGTGTGAAAACTGCAGGATTAGATTTTATTTAGTATACAAGGTGACATGGAAATAAATCACCAGAAATTTTAAAAATATGTTTAACCTAAAAACTTGATTTAAACAGGTCCTTTTCTAATGACACATTTCCTTTAACTATGTTCATAAATGAAGAAAAGATGAATCATTTTGCACCACTTAGTGCTAGATGAACTAAGCCATTTTAATTAACACTAACAGACACAGGGAATTTGAACTATACTCACATTAAAGACCTCCGTACCTATTACTGAAGAATGGACGTGGGAAAAATAAAAGAAAACTTCTGGAAAAGACAAATCATAGATCACTCTGAGTCAGTGATGAGCAAGGTAGTAGTTTGCCCTCTTGGTTTCTGGCATTTGTGATAGCTGTTGGATGAGCAATGATTCATTTACTTATCCCTTTCAACCCCCATTCTTATCTATAATACATACTTCTAATATAAGAAATGTAAAAGCAGAATACAGTTTTGTTTTTTTAAATGCATGAATGATCATCCCCATTGGTAGCACCCTATTGCCCATTTCTCCTTCCTGCCACTTTCACCCGTTTCCCGAGCAATCACTAGAATTTTTATTTATTATTCATTTTTGCATTTAAGAACTTAAAGGCGTTGTCCCGCAACAGCAAGTGGAGTTATACACTTCTGTATGGCCATATTGATGCACTTTGTAATATACATCGTGCATTAAATATGAGCCATACAGAAGTTATATACTTACCCCCTCCCGGTGTTGGCATCCCCGTCTCCATGGCGACGAACAAACTTCTTCTCTGGTCGCAGGAACAGTCACGCTTGCGCACAGAGGATTCTTCTCCTGGATGGTCTGGGCTCACGAGCTGCATCCTGGCTCCTCCCCCTTCCCAGCGTTATTGCATAGCTCCGCCCCCATCACATGGTGCCGATCAGCCAATGGGGTGGCTGTAATCGGCAGTGGAACACAGACAGCAGAAGAACATCCACGGTGCACCATGAGAGAAGACCCGCGGTGCACTGTGGGAGAGGACCAGCGGCATTCATCTTGGACAGAAGATTTTTTAAAGTTGCTGAACGGGGATTCAGGTAAGGGAATTTTTTTTTTTTTTAATAACACATAGCAGCGGTTTTCCTTTACAGATACTGGGGGACTGGGCGTGGGACAACCCCTTTAAACAAAATAATTTTTTGTTTATTTGTTTCTTTATTTTATACTTCTGATTTGCCCTCCCACTCAGTGACATACTAGCTGGTTGCTTACTCCACCTTCAGTCATCCTGGCCTTGCTCTTACTGGACAATTGCGAGTTAAATGTTCCCATGTACAAGCTCATCACCCTGTCTTCTATAGATGGTGAAGGGCTTTATACTTTTTAAAAGTTTTTGTTACTTAATAACCGGCACTTTCTTTATTGCTTTCCTGTGAACAGTGCTTATTTTGATATACGCTTTAATCTTAATGTTCAATAGAATGAACTCAGCCTCATCTCTTCTGGTTATTATTTTACATTAAATATAATTTTAAGGATTAATCCCATATTTTTGATATATTACAATGATTCCAGCTTTCATCAATAAAACAACACTTCTGCATTTTCATTTGGATATAACAACACCTGGTTAGGACTAATTACATTTTCAAAACTCTTTACTAGAATTTCAGGATGAATTGCATTCTGATCTCTTTATTACAACTTTTATCAAGTTGCTTTATTCCATTTGTTTTCTTTTTTTGTTGTTGCCACTGTACTATACAAGTAATGCTATGCAGCAATACTCCGGAGAAAAATACAAAATCAATACAAATAGGGAGGCAAAAGCTGCTTTGTTAAATATTGTATATCAATATGAGAAAATGAAAAGTGCAGCAAAGAGTGGTGAAGATAATAACCCCTTAATGACCAGCAATTTTTTTAAATTTTCATTTTCAGTGCTATAACTTTTACATTTTTTATCAACATAGCCATGTAAAGGCTTTTTTTTGCAGGACCAGCTGTGCTTTTAATAGTACTATTTAATGTACCATACAATGTACTGAAAAGCTTAAAATAATGTTTCAAGTGAGGTTAAAGAACAAAAACATAATTTTGTCATTGTATTTTATATTTATTTTATGGCATTCACGGTGCAGCAAACATATTCACTTTTCTGGAGGGCTGTACAAATGTAGGATACTAGATTTAGGCCATTCTCACACAGGCATTAGTAAAAATGCCACATTTTTGAATGACATTTCAAACACGTTGTACAGCGTTTGCAACAGACCTCATCATTGCAATGGGTAATGAGGTGCATTAGAAATCATTGAAATGCACTAAAATAGAACAGACAGCATTCAAAAGCCCCATTTAAATCAATGGAGGCTCAGTAAAGCCTTTTTAGCGGGTGTTTCAAATGAAAAAAACGCCTGTGTGAGAGTGGCCTTATACAGTTTATGTACTATTTTTTAATAATAATTTAATTTTTGCAATATTCTGAGACCCATAACTTTTTTTGTTCTTCTATTTATGGGGCTATATGAGGGTTTATGTTTTGCAGAGCAACCAGTTTTCATTGGTACCATTTTAGGGTATATATGAATTTTTGACCCATTTTTATTCAATTTTCTTAGAAAATAGGGTACTGAAAAAACAATTCTGACATTATCCATTTATTTATTTTCCCATGATATCCACTGTATGGGATAAAAAATGCAATATTTTAATACTTTTGGCTTTTACAGATGCGGTGATACCAATTTTGTTTATTATATTTATATAAAAAATGTGAAAAACTTTTCTTTTTAGGGTGCGGGCAGACGAGCGTAGGCGTATTTACGTTCGCACGAGCGCAACGTATAATCGCCCGAGCGATCGTTTTTCACCGATCACGACCAGAGCTAGAAAGTGTATTTTCGTTTGTTCCTACTTTGCAAACGGTCTTTTCGGCGATCGAATATGCGTTGGCGCGTATTTCGGTCGCATATGTTCAGTTTTTTTTCGAATTGCCGTTTTTACGCGCCGTACAATCGCCCATGTGAACGAATACATTCAAAACCATTGCCTCAGATGGTCACGTATATACGTTTGGTCGCAAAAACGCGCCGTTTATGCGCTCGTCTGCCCGCACCCTTAAACTTAACTTCTTTGTTGTTTTATAGTTTTAAAAAAAGGTATTAAACTTAATTTTAGTTTTCTTTAACCCCTTGAGTGGCGGGTTTCCTACCACCCTGCCGTGCCCACCAGGGCAGGTTTTTTAAAATGGTCTAATCATTGAATTTCAACTAATTTTGCAGTTGCGTCTCAAGAGCCATAACTTTTTCATTTTTCCATTGACATGGCCATATGAGGGCTTGTTTTTTGCGGGACAAGTTGTGATTTTTTAAACAGGGGGGAGGAAAAAAAGAAATGGGGAAAAAAGAAAAAAAGGGGCCATGTCATTAAGGGGTTAAATAATGTATTAACTTCCTTCTCTGGGTCATTACGACGCATAGATACCACATGTGTGATTGTATTTTTGATTTTTTACAAAGTAAAGGGAGACAAGTGTTTTTATAATTTTTTTTATAATTTTTTTTTTCTTTTGTCCCTCTAGGGGACTTCCACAGGGACCCATCAGGACCCCCTGATCACATTCCGGGGGTCCGATGGTGACAGCCCTTTACATGCTGCAGTGACAGCCCTTTACATGCTGCAGTCACATAGACTGCAGCATGTAAAGGGTTAACACAGCAGAGATCGGAGGTTTTCTCTGATCTCTGCTGTAAGAGCTAGTACCTAGCTGTCCTCTGACAGCCAAGCACCAAGCTCTCCCTGCCACAGAGACCATCGGCTTGCTTCTGACAAGCCGATGGTCTCTATGGCAACCTGTAAACAAACCAGGAGATTGCCGGCATATCGGCAATATCTTCTGCTGGTTTTTCAAAGCCCTTGCACTGCTCTATGTGGGTCTGTGCAGGCAGAGCACACTGACACAGCTTGTGGTATTGTGCTCTGCAGCTCCCATAGTGATACATAGCCCGGAAATCTTCCGGGCTATGTTGCTATGAGCAGTGGAGCTCGTCCTGGAAAATTTCCAGGCGTGCCACTCAAGGGGTTAAGTCTCACTAGGGAACTTGAACTTAAAATCAGTTGATTGATACGTTATAGCAGTATCTTTCCTTCATTAGGCTCCAGGTTGACATATGAACCCATCAACATCCTACGATTTTGGAACATAAAGCCACCAGCAGCTAGTTGCTTAGTTGCCTGGTCAGTATTGACCATAGCATCCAAAGAGTTTGCAGCAAGCTACAGGATATGATTAGGTCAACAGAATTGTGCTTCTTGTGCACAGCATCAGACATAGCTGTATTAAAATACTGCAAGTTAAAGAATACCGTACAGTCAGGTTAGGAGGTGGGGCTAGAAAGATAAGGGTTGTCTATTAAAGTTAGGTAGAGAGGACAATAGAGCTAGAAAATAGACCATGCCATTGCGCCTATAGAGGACACGATGAGTGCAAGTGGCAAGATGTTATGTATGTCATCTTGCCACTTGCTATAGGCAGTATATTACTTTCTCCCTTGTAGTGCTGCTTGGCATATGAAGTTACAGGTGACTTTATTAGTTTGCCTTCAGACCCTAAGGATACAATCCTATCAATGTGGTGCCTCTAAGTAAAGGAAAATGTAATGTACACAGATATACAGTAGATATTGCAAAGACTTAAATATGTGCTCTGTGCAGCATGTACCAGATTCAATAACTTATCTAGACGTTAAGTCAAATGTACCTGATCTTCCTCATCTCATACCCTTATCCAATCCCATAATTCCTGCTACCACCCTTACATTGTTAGTTTTTTCTATTATACATTGTTTTTCATTGTATTTACAGGGTGTCATGTCCTTATTCTACCTTTACATTTGTTGCAGTGCACAGTACTAGTCAACAGTTTGGGTCAGGGGCGTAACTATAAGGGATGCAGGGGATGCGATTGCACCCGGACCCACAAGCCATAGGGGGTCCATAAGGCTTCTCTTTTCCATACAGGCAGCCCAGTACTATGACTAAAGAATTATAGCTGGGGGCCCCATTACAGATCTTGCATCGGGGCCCAGAAGCTTCAAGTTACGCCTCTGGTTTGGGTACACCTCTTCATTCCATATTTCTTATTGTTTTTTTTTTTATATGTTGAACAGACTAGAATGTGTTTTATATTTTAGGTCGCCTGTGCATGGGCGATCTGGATTCTGCATGAGGGAGCACGCAGAGGAATCCAGCTGTGACCACGCATACCTTTGCTTTCTGTATTGCAGATAAAGCCATCAATCAAGCGCAGTACAGATTTTTTTTTTAAAATATGGGCTGCGGGCCGGATGGAGTCTATTTACTTCAATGGAAGCTGTCTGCATGGAGTCCAAAGTAATAAAGAGCATGCTGCGATTTTTCCTCCACTCGCGGAAATCACAATTCGTTTCAGCGGGTGTGAAGGAAAAAGCGAAAGTACATAGCATGCATTGATAGGTATGTGCTACAGATCCTCTGTGCGGATGCCCGTAGCGGATTCTGCAGCAAAAATCGGTCGTGTGCAGCCAGCCTTAGATTCTTCAAAGTAGCCTTGTTTTGCTTTGATGACAACTTTCACACTCTTGCATTCTTTTAATTAGCATCATAGGGTAGTCACCTGGAATGGTTTTTCAACAGTCTTGAAGGAGTTTCAAGAGGTGCTGAGCACTTGTTGGCTGCTTTTACTTCACTCTGTGGTCCAACTCACCTCAAATAATCTCATTGGTGCTTAGTTTGGGTGGTTATGGAGACCATGTCATCTGAGTGCAGTACTTCTTTGCTCACCTTCTTGGTCAAATAGCTCTTCCATAGCCTAGAGGTGTATTTGAGGTAATTGTCCTGCTGAAAAACAACTGAGGGTCCCTCTAAGAGCAAACCAGATTGGATGGCATGTAGCTGCAGAATGTTTCTGGCACCCATGCTGGTTAAATGGGGTTGTACTAGAATTGAAAGTTATCCCCTATCCACAGGGAATAAGACCCCTACCGATCTCAAGAATGGTGATTCCGTCTCCCCCTTTGCTTGCCACTGCTGAGGTTGATTCTCCCGCTGCAGTGATGTCAGAATGAATGAAGCGTTGACTGAGCATATATGGTTGGTACTCCATTAATTTTAATGTAACTGACTAAATACCGGAGCACTTGTCGGTTATCTATTTCTACAGTCCCACTGAAAGGGAGTGGAGCTCACACAACCAGTGTTTCATTCAGTCTCCTCACTGCAGGGGTGGTCTCTAATCTGAGATTGTATTAATTTGTAGTTTTTGAAGTTGATAACTCTAATGGAGTTCTTCTCTGCAGCAGAGGTAAGTCCTGGTCTTCGTTTCCTGGGGTGGTCCTCTTGAGAGACAATTTCATTGTAGCATTTTATGATTTTCATGACTGCAATTGTGGATACCTTTAAAGTCCTTGAAATTTTCTGGATTTACTGACCTTCCTGTTTTAAAATAAAAATGGATTGTTGTTTCTTTTTATTTAGTAGAGTAGTTCTTGACATAATGTCGATTAGAACAGTAGTTGAATTAGGTTAAATGCTGTATGGAACCGTGCACCTACCTCTGCACAACACAACTGATGGTCTTAAACACATTAAGAAAGCAATAAATTTCACATATTAACTCTCGGTAATGCATCCCTGTTAATTGAAAAACATTTCAGGTAACTACCTTATGAAGCTGATTGAGAGAATGCCCAGAGTGTGCAAAGTGGTCATCAAAGCAAAAGGGAATTACTCTGAAGAATCTAAAAAATAAAACATATTCTGGTTTGTGTAACACTTTTTTTACTACTTAATTCCATATGTGCACCTTCATTACAGTCATGTCTTCAATATGAATCTTCATTGAGCAAAAATTAAAAAACAAGAAAGAACATGGACTGAAAAGATGTGTCCACCTTTTGGTATTGTACATCTGTTATTTCCCAATGCTATGCATAAAACTTTGATAACAGCAAGTGAATTGAAAAGAAAAAATTAAAGTGCAAGTGGATAAGAGCATGAGTAAAGCGGGGCAGGGAGGTCCAGAGGTTGAGATTGTGAGACTGACCAATGAGCTGGAGAGTTGGAACTGGAGAATTATTGTACTAATGAAGTGCGGTCACTGAGAAGAAGCTGGTGAGCTGATAGAGAGACCAGGAGACCAAGGAAGACCTTGCTGATTTACGTGGGTTGTAGAGACACCCGCCTTGATGTTAATGAAACAGTGAGAAGCAAATAGTGCTGCTGACCTAACGAAGAAAAAGGCCGTGAAGATGACCAGGCCACAACCTCAGATTCGGGCAGATGACCAGACCGAAAACCTAAGTGCCAAGTGACAGCCGTAGTAAAGAGAAGCAATGGCAGAGGCAAGGTTAGTTTCTGTCTGATCAGAAATATTCTTTATGTACAAACTCATTTTTGGACAAATATGGATTTGTTTTGTAAACAATTCAGGATTTCTCCCCGTATGTATTGCATCTCTAATGGCACAACATATTCAGAAATGTAATTTATTTGCTTAAGCCAGAAACATAATTATATCAAACATTACTCCCGCTTTTTATATGCAAATACTTGTGATAAACTTTGTTTGTTTGTCTGACTTATAACACAAACACAAATGGTAATTTCAGGACTAAGTAACAGTTGAATGATTGTATGCAGCTAATTTATATTAATTTAATAACAATAATAACACTTCCCGTTGTTGGATGCAGCATGTGTCAACACTCCGTCATAAACCTTGTAGGTAGCGGAATGATTTATTACACAAATAATGTGTACACAGAACATTTCCATTAACTGAAATCATGGCATGTTTATCCAGTCATTGTTTGAGGCAGATATTGAGCTTATTGTTGATATCTGTGTAGTAGTCAGTGGCAGACACTGCTAACTGCATTTTCTATAAAAAGAAGGGCTTTGTGCTTAAAATATAACAAAGCACTTATAATGTGCCAGTTTGATTTTCGCTAGTCTTTTGAGTAAATTCTAAAAACGTTTCCAACTGAACACAGAAATGACATTCATCTATTGATTTCTGATTCCATTTGAACATAAAAAGCTTGAAACTCTACTAGTAAGGGCTCATTAACACGGGCATATTTTGGCAGAGTATTACGCACATATTTTTTACGAGGGTAATTGCACATAGGGAGACCGTATTCAACCAATTATGGGACTTCTGCAGTTAATCAGTTCGACCATACCTTATTTAGGGGTTTCATAGCAAAGGGAGTGAATACATACGCAATCACAACTTTTCTTTTTTTTTTTTCAAACAAGGCCTTTTTTTTATTCCACTGTAACAATTTAGACTATTTTGTCAAGTCCATTAGATAAATTCAAAATCAAAATCAATTTTTACTTTAATCCTAAATACAGTAGTAATGCAAAAAAACCCACAAAAAACAGGAAAGGTCAAAGCTGGGAGAGGAATGAATATTTTTGCAAAACACTGTAAGGGCTTAGTCATACGGGCGCATCGGCGCCGGTGTTACAGGAGAAAGAAGACGGCCGCACTTCAGGACGGATGTCTCCCTGCAGCGCCGGAAGAAAGAAAATGTGACCGGCTTCATTGTGCCGATGCGCCCATCTGACTAAGCCCATATAGAAGGCTTACAGCAGAAAAAGACCAAATGGTCCATTCTAGATCATAGATATATGTTTATCAAAGCATATTTATATTCACTTACTGTTTATTTACTTGTCAAGGGACCATGACATTCATAGTTCACATTTTATTTTTAAGTTACTGTTTCTTCATGTTGTTATTCTTTGTAATTTCTTTTATTCAAACATATGCATCTGACATCACAATTAATTTCTAGTTGCTAAGCTTTTTTGGCACCCAGTTGCTTGCCTACAGAAGTGTATTAGCTGCAATGCTGAAGACCCAGAGGTATTCTACAGAGCACTAAGTGACGAGGAAAAAGATGAATGTTTGCTACAGTTCACAATTAATACGGAAGGATTAAGGGAAAAGTTTCAACTACAGTCATTAGTAAGTGGCAAAATATGAATCCTATAATGTAAGGCCATACTTATTCTAAAAATAAGACAGCTCTTCAAGAAGTGTTTAAATCTTTCAAAATGTGAACGCTAAATTAAATTGATTTGAGTCAATGTGAGTTTTACTGGTCTTCTACGGTCGCCACTTCTTACATTTGTATATGCAATTTTGAATTGCGTAGTAAGCTACCATTCACATCACAGGATGGCAGATATTCTACATTATGTGGTATCCTGATCTGCAGTACCTGGGAGCACCTGAGTGTGACATAGAGATCATAAACATGACAGCATGCTTCCCATTTGATGTTATGTTTTGCATTGATTCAACACTCATAAAAACCCCAAAGTCCAACTATACTTATTTCAAAAAGGTTAAAAACTATAGTTTTAGTTTTTTTTAAAACCCCTTAAAGACCAGGGTGTTTTGATCCTAAATGACCAGACACTTTTTAGGGATTTTACCCATGTAGTGGTTTTACTGTCCCATTTTTCTTTTCAGCTACCGAAATGATTCTTTTTTTCCCAGATCCCCCCCCCCCCCCCCCACACACACACTTTTTGGTTTTATTAGGGAAAAAAGGGTTTAAAAAATTATTTTTTTTGTATTCATAGTTGCTTATTCTTATAATTAGTAAATTTATGCTAAAATAAAGTACTGGAATGCGTTCCTCATTTCGTTTTGGATGCTTTGTTGTATAAATTTGTATAGTTATGGATTATAGAGCGTATATGACAATGGTTTTGGTTGGTGTCGGCGGTGGGTCATTTTTTCCCTTGTGTATATGTTTTAGGGTGGCTTCACATGATGCACCCATGCACGTGCAAAAACATGCGTGAATGCCGGTCCGTGCATTGCCTTCAATGGAGCGGTGGCTATTGAATGACAGCTGAGAGCTGCCTCTGATTGGTTCCTGCTCTCAGCCAATCACAGGCAGCACTCACCCATTCATGCAGCTGGATCCCCTACCGCAGCTGTCATCTGTGACAGCTGTGGTAGGGAATTCTTTATTTCCCGCAGGGATGAAGGATTCTTTTGCTGCATCTGTCACAGATGTGGCAGGTGCAGCAGAAAATTCTATTTTCTCGCGGGCATGAAGATTGGTTAGCACAGTGGGTCCACACTCAGAGTCCCTAACATCCATATTGTTATTATTTTGAGATTTTTCTTCATTTTATTCTATCATTTAGAATGTGTTATGTATTCTTTATTATCGTTTTGGAACACAGGATCTCATCATCTCGCGAGATGCTGATGTCTGTGTTGTGTCCTTGAACCTACTCCCTATGGCAAAGCTTATTGTAGCCAGGCATGCTCATGCAGTTGGTGCCACTTCGGGGTTGTGAAATGCATGCCCAGTTTTGGCACTCATTAGCGAGCCCATCGTCCGCTTATATGGGTGCACATTTTCACGCCTTTTTGTGACGTCTCTTCGTAACATCTCTTTGGGTCAGTCCCATAATGATGTGTTGATTCTCCAATGAGAATTTATATGTATATATGGCCTTTTGGCTCAAAATATGCTGCACAGGTGCTTCTACATGTTGTTTTTTTATTTTTATTTTTGGTTTTCTTTTGTTCTTTTGTGAATACTATTAAAATGTATATTTCCTAACTCTGTTAGATTAGATCCAATGATTCCAGGGCCAAACTCATCTTTCCATGCAACCTTTGATCATCAGTGGCGTCTGGGTTTCCAATAGATATTCCCTTCTAGTACGTGATTGACCTTTTTCAACTGGATATACTATTTTTCTTATTCTTAATTACATGTTTATAGCAAGTCCATCCTCCCTTTAAGCATTATCTATAAAGCTGTATTCACACAGGGTGCTTTATATGCAGTAAAACATACACCAAGGCAGAATTGGCAAAATTGCACACGTTTTGCTGTAGCTTTTTACCGCAAGTCTTAAAAAACTGAAGCAAAAACAAACACTTTTACCAATGTGATTTCTGGCTCTGTTTTACCGTGTATGTTTCCCTGCTGTGCAGGTAGACATGCTTTACAAGAAATAATGTTACTTTTAACTTAGGCCGTCAGCACACTTCCCATGTGTGCAAACTGCGCTCCGGAGGTTGGGCTCAACTTGCATTACAGGGGTCTGTGTGCTGTCTGATTTACACACAGACTGCAAATTCACATGCACTAGCATGTCCTAGTTCTCATCTATGATACAAACAGTAATGAAAAATAAGAAAGATGGAAAATTACCTCTACAGCACCATCTATTGGATAGCAGCATTCCTTAAAATCCAAGTGACTTTATAACAAGTCTTAAAAATGATAGGAAATAGGAATTAGGTGTCCCCACACCCGTTTTGGGTGCTCTCCTTGGGGAGAGACTATACTATCCCCTGACCACTCGCCCCCTAGGTGTCGCCACACACTTTTTGGGTGCTCTCCTTAAGGAGACACGACACCACTTCTGACCCATGGACAAGAATAGGACATGCGATTACTTTATTTACATAAATTATCTAATAAAGGTCTCATAGGCTATAATGGGACTATGTGCTGTCTATGATTTAACATGGACAGCACATGGCCCCAATTATACTAGTGGAGGCCTTATACTGCTGCCAGGAGGTTCAGGGCAATCTGGTGTATAAGTCCCTAATCTGAAACCCTAGCAACAGCCTTGGCTGTTGGCTAATATTATATGTCTTGAGAGGCATAAAAAGGGAAAAATATAATTGAATTCTTCTTGAATTCTTCCATAAACACAACTGGCGTGTTGGCATTAGCCATCTCAACGGCATTCATCTATTATATAGACAATAGCCTCAGCATACTAGACAGTGAAATATTGTATCTTGTACCTTATCTGTCTTACATTCCCTTGGTATTTTGTGTAGAAAATGCAAATACTGCAGATTGGTGCATTTTGCATTCCCCTTGTCACAAAAGGGGCTTACAGAACGTTGACAATTATTTTAATTATGTGACCTTTGTGCAATACTGTACATCATTTTTCTTAAGCTCTGTTAGAAATGCAACACTCAGATATAAATTATGTTTGGCAGTGATACAGTACTATGTTTTTTCCAATGCAGAATTACATATTTAATAATAAACACTATGCAGATGTTGTCATGAACAATTCAGTATAGTTGTTAGAGTCTTGAAATCATGGCTGCTCAATGTTTAACAAGCTTGACAATTTACACAAGGGCTAAAGGAGTTGAGGTTTCACAAACCCAACAAGCTAAAAGTAGAGATGTGTGAAGTATGTCATTTACTCTGACTATTCTATACATGATATATAGTCATGAGAAAAACTAAGTACACCCTTTTTGAATTCTGTGGTTTTACACATCAGAACATAACTAAAAAAAAACAGGTTCTTAGAAGGTCTTAAAATTAGGTAAATACAACCTCAGATGAACAACAACACATGACAAATTACACCATGTCATTATTTATTTAACAAAAACTAGGTCAAAATGCTGAAGCAGTATGTAAACAATTAAGTACACCTTTATACTTCCATAGAGATTAAGAGGATAAGTAGCAGCCAAGTGCTGCTAATCAATTGCCTTTGATTAATTGATCATGAGCAAGTGTGACTGCCTCTATAAAAGCTGAATGTTGGCAGTTTGCTGTTCTGGAGCATTCAGGCGTGTTAACACAATGCCAAGGAGGAAAGACATCAGCAATCATTACTGCACATCAATCTGGGAAGGGTTTTAAGGCCATTTACAAACAATTTGGAGTCTAGCATCATACAGTAAGAGAGATTATACCCAAGTGGAAAACATTCAAAACAGTTGACAATCTTCCAAGGAGTGAATGTCCCAACAAGGTCAGACCATGCAATGCTCAGAGTGATTGCGAAAAAAAAAATACTAGTACTAGAATCTCAGACTCTAAAGGCCTCGATTCGCATGGTAACTATTAAAGTTCATGACAATGCAATTGGAAAAAGACTGAACAAGTACTGTATAGCTTGTTTGAGAGGGTCGCTAGGAGAAAGTGTCCTCTTTATAAAAAGAGCGTGGCTGATGTTTGCAAAATTGCATCTGAACAAATCATAAGAATTTGTGCATAATGTGCTTTGGACAGACAAGACCAAAGTGGAGATATTTGGCGAAAACCAAACACAGCATATCAGCAGAAACACCCATACTAACTGTCAAGCACAGTGGTGAAGGGATGATGATTTGGGCTTGTTTTACAGCCACAGGACCTGGGCACCTTTTGGTGCTTTATTTGACACCGCTGTGTAGCAAAGTATTCTAGAGTCAAATGTGAGGTCATCTATAAAAAAGCTGAAGCTTGGCAGAAACTGTGTCATGCAACAGGAGAATGTTCCCAAGCACACCAGCAAATCTACATCAGAATAGCTAAAAAAAGAAAAGAATCAAGGTGCTGCAATGGCCCAGTTAAAGTCTACACCTCAAAATTGAAATGCAGTGGCGGGACCTTAAAGGGAACATGTCACATCGTATAAGCACCATAAACTTAGTTACGGTGCTTATAGGACAGGGAACGTGGAGCCGAGGTATGTACTTTTTTTTACTTACCCAGGCCCCTTTTGCCCGCATTACATCATGGTCACCTTTGGAAGTCAGTGCTCAGTCTGTCAGTTTTCTTGAGTCAGTGTGTGGGCACTCCCAATTCTATTAATCATCATCAGATTACTGTCCACAGCCCTCTTAGACCCAGCTGCAGTATTTACCCAGGATTGAGTATAGCATCATCCAGCCCACCTAGGCTCCATTCTCATCTGATGTCTCACACAGGCCTATTAACCCTTTGCAATCCAATTTTGGATTCAGGGTTTCCTAGGGATTTTCTCTTTCTGCCTTTATACAATGGCGCCATCTGCTGGCTAGAGCCAGTACTGCAGTATGTGACATGTCGGAGAGACCCCCGACAACACAGCGGTCGGTAATATACAGTAAGAATACCCTGTCGGACGTCTTCCGGCATCGGAGCTGTACAGCCTTCAATCAGAATGTCTTCAGACATCAGACAGTGGATTAGAAAGGGTTAAACATTTCCCCAGGCTGACAGCATTTATAAAAACAGGCACCAATTTCATGTGACAATAGGTTATGTATATTAGAAACCATAGTTTTCATTAAATGTTAAAATATTGTGAATACTATATAGACAAGGAGTGCAAAGTAATTCTTCCAGGCCAGTAGTTCAGTTAAGAAAGAATCAACATCAATAATAATGCACTTATCTACTTAATGCAAAGGACTAAATTGCTTCCTTGTTGTTATGGGGGAGCTGCTACAGTATACAAAGTCATCTAAAATGCAGACACAAAGAACCTGTAATATCACTATAACTTGTAATATCAAGTGCCTGCAATCTACTGAAATAAGGCAGTAAGATTTCAAAAGGCAACAGCATTGCATAACAAAACTGAAACATCCTAACTGTGGAGGGTAAAAGAGCCATAAACTACATCTCTCACAGCAAGTAAAGCATTTATCTAAGTGAAAATGCCTCTATATCAGTCCACACATCTTGCATATAGAAAAATGAATAGTTTTGCAGTCAGCAATCATGTATGGAATGAAGAAAGAATTTGTTCCGTTTTTCGAGCTTTTAGAAGGAGTTATTGTTTGTGTTAAATGAATTTCTGATGACTTACAGACAAACGAATTCACGCTGTTCAATACAAACTCGCTAGGATTCTACTAGACAGATGCAGATGGTACTTCATCGGCTCTGGTAAGTGATCCCCATGCTGAGACCACATCTGAGACTTGTCTACAAGACGTATTTGATGGATGCAAATATTTATGCCTACCAATCATCACAAAAGTAGAATGTGTTTTCCAGGAAGAAAAATGTAGCAATCATGTTTTCTTCATTGTCTACAGAAAATAATCCTAATGCAAAACAAATGTATATTTGTACATACATACAGTAAATTTGGTTGTCGCGGCGTCAGCTGCACCTGGATATCTGGATTCATGATTCACCTATAGGTACTAATATGTTTAAGGGTGAATACTAGAGTTGAGCGAACGTACTCTTCCGAACTTGATGCTCCTTCGAGTATTAGCATACTCGATGGTGCTCGCTACTCGAGTGAGCATCACGCCGTGTTCGACCCCGCCACAGTTTTGACCCCTTCCTGCTGCACACGTTAACGGTAGTTTGTGGCTGGCTTGGCGGAGAGAGAACAAAAAAAAAAGCTCGGCAACCAGTGGGTCCCATACAAAAATGCTCGAGTCTCCCATTGAAGTCAATGGGGTTTGTTACTCAAATAGAGCTCTCGAATTTTACGAAATGAGGATCCGAGCATTTGGGTGCTCGCTCATCTCAGTGAATACCCACTTGCGTTTTTCTTGCGTGTTTTTTTTCACAGGATTGTCAATGGGACTTTCTAATGTTAAAAACGCATAGCACAAAAATTGCAAAGCACCAACTTACGATGCGTTTTTAACATTAGAAAGTCCCATTGACAATCGCGTGAAAAAAAATGTTGCGATATCGCGTGAAAAAACGTGCAAGAAAAACGCAAGTGGGTATCCACCCTTACTTTGTCAGGACAGGTAAGGGTTAAGAACTAGAGATGAGCGAACGTACTCGTCCGAGCTTGATGCTCGTTCGAGTATTAGGGTGTTCGAGATGCTCGTTACTCGAGACGAGCACCACGCGATGTTCGAGTTACTTTCACTTTCATCTCTGAGACGTTAGCGCGCTTTTCTGGCCAATAGAAAGACAGGGAAGGCATTACAACTTCCTCCTGTGATGTTCCAGCCCTATACCACCCACCTGCAGTGAGTGGCTGGGCAGATCAGGTGTCACCGGAGTATTTAAATCTGCCCCGCCCGCGGCTCGCCACAGATGCATTCTGACAGAGATCAGGGACAGTGCTGCTGATGCTGCTGCTGCTGCTATAGGGAGAGCATTAGGAGTTATTTTAGGCTTGAAGAACCCCAATGGTCCTTCTTAGGGCCACATCTGACCATGTGCAGTACTGTTGAGGCTGCTGTGAGCAGTGTTGCACAATTTTTTTTTTTGTATATCGGGCGTGCAGAGCATTGCGTCCTCAGTCTGCAGTCATTGTACGGAGTATAGGGCCAGTACTGGTGAGGCAGGGAAAGAGATATACAGGCTATATAGGCAGTGGGCTTTTTCAAAAAAATTGGGGAAAAATACTGTCTTTGGGCTGCCTGTGACCGTCTTGAGTGTACTGCGTCTCTGCTGGGGGTAGTAGTCCTAATTATTACGCAGCTAAGTGTTACAGCAGGCTTGCGCAAAATTGTTTCTGGCTCTGCATTGCCCGTTACATCACCGCCGTCATCCCGTCCAGAGGGAAACAGTCTGCAGTAATTTTACATAGTATAGGGCCAGTACTGGTGAGGCAGGGACAGTGGGAAAGGTGAAAGAGATATACTGTCTATATAGGCAGTGGGCTTTTTCAAACAAATTTGGGAAAAATACTATCTTTGGGCTGCCTGCGACCGTCTTGAGTGTACTGCGTCTCTGCTGGGGGTAGTAGTCCTAATTATTACGCAGCTAAGTGTTACAGCAGGCTTGCGCAAAATTGTTTCCTGGCTCTGCGTTGCCCGTTACATCACCGCCGTCATCCCGTCCAGAGGGAAACAGTCTGCAGTAATTTTACATAGTATAGGGCCAGTACTGGTGAGGCAGGGACAGTGGGAAAGGTGAAAGAGATATACTGTCTATATAGGCAGTGGGCTTTTTCAAACTAATTTGGGAAAAATACTATCTTTGGGCTGCCTGTGACTGTCTTGAGTGTACTGCGTCTCTGCTGGGGGTAGTAGTCCTAATTATTACGCAGCTAAGTGTTACAGCAGGCTTGCGCAAAATTGTTTCCAGGCTCTGCGTTGCCCGTTACATCACCGCCGTCATCCCATCCAGAGGGAAACAGTCTGCAGTAATTTTACATAGTATAGGGCCAGTACTGGTGAGGCAGGGACAGTGGGAAAGGTGAAAGAGATATACTGTCTATATAGGCAGTGGGCTTTTTCAAACAAATTTGGGAAAAATACTATCTTTGGGCTGCCTGTGACCGTCTTGAGTGTACTGCATCTCTGCTGGGGGTAGTAGTCCTAATTATTACGCAGCTAAGTGTTACAGCAGACTTGCGCAAAATTGTTTCCTGGCTCTGCGTTGCCCATTACATCACCGCCGTCATCCCGTCCAGAGGGAAACAGTATACATTTATACGCTGCCTACAGTATCTGTCTGCTGTCTCAGCTCAGCCTTTAAAAAAATAGATGCAAAATACTTAAGGCCTACTAGTGGCCTTTGGACACTTGACTGCTTCTGCGCTGTGAATTCCACTAGCTCAGTAATACGCACCTACGTCTCACTACAGGCTTGCGCAAAATTCTTTCCTGGCTCTGCTGTGCGTTCCGTAAGCGAAGTCAGCCTCCAACCACAGGCCAATAAGCGGCACATTTAATTACAGCGTTCTGTTTCTGCACTACTGGTAATACACCATGCTGAGGGGTAGGGGTAGGCCTAGAGGACGTGGACGTGGGCGAGGACGCGGAGGCCCAAGTCAGGGTGTGGGCACAGGCCGAGCTCCTGATCCAGGTGTATCGCAGCCGACTGCTGCGGGATTAAGAGAGAGGCACGTTTCTGGCGTCCCCAGATTAATCTCACAATAAATGGGTCCACGCGGTAGACCTTTATTAGAAAATGAGCAGTGTGAGCAGGTCCTGTCGTGGATGGCAGAAAGTGCATCCAGCAATCTATCGACCACCCAGAGTTCTACGCCGTCCACTGCTGCAACTCTGAATCCTCTGGCTGCTGCTCCTTCCCCTTCCTCCCAGCCTCCACACTCCATTACAATGACACATTCTGAGGAGCAGGCAGACTCCCCGGAACTGTTCTCGGGCCCCTGCCCAGAATGGGCAGCAATGGTTCCTCTCCCACCGGAGGAGTTTGTCGTGACCGATGCCCAACCTTTGGAAAGTTCCCGGGGTCCGGGGGATGAGGCTGGGGACTTCCGGCAACTGTCTCAAGAGCTTTCAATGGGTGAGGACGACGACGATGAGACACAGTTGTCTATCACTCAGGTAGTAGTAATTGCAGTAAGTCTGAGGGAGGAGTGCACAGAGGATTCAGAGGAAGAGCAGCAGGACGATGAGGTGACTGACCCCACCTGGTTTGCTAAGCCTACTGAGGACAGGTCTTCAGAGGGGGAGGCAAGTGCAGCAGCAGGGCAGGTTGGAAGAGGCAGTGCGGTGGCCAGGGGTAGAGGCAGGGCCAGACCAAATAATCCACCAACTGTTTCCCAAAGCTCCCCCTCGCGCCATGCCACCCTGCAGAGGCCGAGGTGCTCAAAGGTGTGGCAGTTTTTCACTGAGAGTGCAGACGAGCGACAAACTGTGGTGTGCAAGGTTTGTCGCGCCAAGATCAGCCGTGGAGCCACCACCACCAGCCTCACCACCACCAGCATGCGCAGACATATGATGGCCAAGCACCTCACAAGGTGGGACGAAGGCCGTTCACCGTCTCCGGTTTGCACCACTGCCTCTCCCCCTGTGCCCCAACCTGCCACTGAGATCCAACCCCCCTCTCAGGACACAGGCACTACCGTCTCCCGGCCTGCACCCACACCCTCACCTCTGCTGTCCTTGGCCCCACCCAGCAATGTCTGGGTGCACCGTCCAGCCGTCGCTAGCGCAAGTATTTGAGCGCAAGCGCAAGTACGCAGCCGTGCACCCGCGCTCAAGCGTTAAACGTGCACATAGCCAATTTGATCAGCCTGGAGATGCTGCCGTATAGGCTTGTGGAAACGGAGGCTTTCAAAAACATGATGGCGGCGGCGGCCCCGCGCTACTCGGTTCCCAGTCGCCACTACTTTTCCCGATGTGCCGTCCCAGCCCTGCACGACCACATCTCCCGCAACATTGTACGCGCCCTCAGCAACGCGGTTACTGCCAAGGTCCACTTAACAACGGACACGTGGACAAGCACAGGTGGGAAGGGCCACTATATCTCCCTGACGGCACATTGGGTGAATTTAGTGGAGCCTGGGACCGCTCACGTCCTACCCACCCCCAGAATTGCGGGCCCCAGCTCGGTGGTGGTATCTGCGGCGGTGTATGCTTCCTCCACTAAACCACCCTCCTCCTCCAACGCAACCTCTGTCTCGCAATCAAGATGTGTCAGCAGCAGCACGTCGCCACCAGTCGGTGTCGCGCAACGTGGCAGCACAGCGGTGGCCAAGCGTCAACAGGCCGTGCTGAAACTACTCAGCTTAGGAGAGAAGAGGCACACGGCCCACAAACTGCTGCAGGGTCTGACAGAGCAGACCGACCGCTGGCTTTCGCCGCTGAGCCTCCAACCGGGCATGGTCGTGTGTGACTCGGCCGTAACCTGGTGGCGGCTCTGCAGCTCAGCAGCCTCACGCACGTGCCATGCCTGGCCCACATCTTTTATTTGATGGTTCAGCGCTTTCTGAAAAGCTACCCACGCTTGTCAGACCTGCTCGGAAAGGTGCGCCGGCTCAGCGTCCCACACGGACGCTGCCACCCTACGCACCCTGCAACATTGGTTTAATCTGCCAGTGCACCGACTGCTGTGCGACGTGCCCACATGGTGGAACTCTACGCTCCACATGTTGGCCAGGCTCTATGAGCAGCGTAGAGCTATAGTGGAATACCAACTCCAACATGGGCGGCGTAGTGGGAGTCAGCCTCCTCAATTATTTACAGAAGAGCGGGCCTGGTTGGCAGACATCTGCCAGGTCCTTGGAAACTTTGAGGAGTCTACCCAGATGGTGAGCGGTGATGCTGCAATCATTAGCGTCACCATTCCTCTGCTATGCCTCTTGAGAAGTTCCCTGCAAAGCATAAAGGCAGACGCTTTGCGCTCGGAAACGGAGGCGGGGGAAGACAGTATGTCGCTGGATAGTCAGAGCATCCTCATGTCTATATCTCAGCGCGTTGAGGAGGAGGAGGAGGAGGGGGAGGAGCATGATGAGGAGGGGGAAGAGACAGCTTGGCCCACTGCTAAGGGTACCCATGCTGCTTGCCTGTCATCCTTTCAGCGTGTATGGCCTGAGGAGGAGGAGGATCCTGAAAGTGATCTTCCGAGTGAGGACAGCCATGTGTTGCGTACAGGTACCCTGGCACACATGGCTGACTTCATGTTAGGATGCCTTTCTCGTGACCCTCGCGTTACACGCATTCTGGCCACTACGGATTACTGGGTGTACACACTGCTCGACCCACGGTATAAGGAGAACCTTTCCACTCTCATTCCCGAAGAGGAAAGGGGTTCGAGAGTGATACTATACCACAGGACCCTGGCGGACAAACTGATGGAAAAATTCCCATCCGACAGCGCTAGTGGCAGAAGGCGCAGTTCTGAGGGCCAGGTAGCAGGGGAGGCGCGGAGATCAGGCAGCATGTACAGCACAGGCAGGGGAACACTGTCAAAGGCCTTTGACAGCTTTCTGGCTCCCCAGCAAGACTGTGTCACCGCTCCCCAGTCAAGGCTGAGTCGGCGGGAGCACTGTAAAAGGATGGTGAGGGAGTACGTAGGCGATCGCACGACCGTCCTCCGTGACGCCTCTGCCCCATACAACTACTGGGTGTCGAAGCTGGACATGTGGCCTGAACTCGCGCTGTATGCCCTGGAGGTGCTTGCTTGCCCTGCGGCTAGCGTCTTGTCAGAGAGGGTGTTTAGTGCGGCTGGGGGAATCATCACGGATAAGCGTACCCGCCTGTCAAACGACAGTGCCGACAGGCTTACAATCATAAAGATGAACAAAGCCTGGATTTCCCCAGAGTTCTCTTCTCCACCAGTGGACAGTAGCGATACCTAAACAATACGTAGGCTGCACCCACGGATGGAAGCATCGTTCTCTATCACCATAAAAAACGGGGACCTTTTAGCTTCATCAATCTATGTATTATATTCATCCTCCTCCTCCTGCTCCTCCTCCTGAAACCTCATGTAATCACGCCGAACGGGCAATTTTTCTAAGGCCCACAACACTCAGTCATATAACTTTTGTAAACAATGTTTATACGTTTCAATTCTCAATTCAATAAAGCGTTGAAACTTGCACCTGAACCAACTTTTATTTTAACAGGGCCGCCTACAGGCCTAGTTACAAATTAAGCCACATTAACCAAAGCGATTAATGGGTTTCACCTGCCCTCTTGGTCTGGCATGGGCAATTTTTCTGAAGTACATTTGTACTGTTGGTACACCAATTTTTTGGGCCCTCGCCTACATTGTAATCCTAGTAATTTTTAGCCCACTTGCATTAAAGTTGACGTTACCTCAGCTGTGCTGGGCACTGCAATGGGATATATTTATGTACCGCCGGTGGGTTCCAGGGAGCCACCCATGCTGTCGGTCCACACGGAGTTGTAACTGCAGCAATGAAAAAAGGACTTCGGCAGCATCCAGGGTGCAAATTGATATCCAAAGTTTTATTCCCCCATCACAGAAAAACAGGCAACGTTTCGGCCATGTTGGCCTTTGTCAAGCTTGACAAAGGCCAACATTGCCGAACGTTGCCTGTTTTTCTGTGATGGGGGAATAAAACTTTGGATATCAATTTGCACCCTGGATGCTGCCGAAATCTTTTTTCATTGCTGCATGTGATTTTGGTGATAAGGATCCATTCACCTGTTTCTTTGGCTACTGCATAATCTATGCCCAGCCCTTGGAAGGATATACAATTTGTGCTGCTGGCGACCTGCTTTCTCCGGAGTTGTAACTGCATGTGTACACTTCTAAACAACCCCAGTCTGACTGGGGCATGCAGTGTGGGCCGAAGCCCACCTGCATTAAACCTGACGTTACCTCAGCTGTGATGGGCACTGCAATGGGATATATTTATGTACCGCCGGTGGGTTCCAGGGAGCCACCCATGCTGTGGGTCCACAGGGACTTCACATTAGGGATTTGTACCTGCCAGTGTCTATGTATTAAAAACCCCGGTCAGACTGGGGCATGCAGTGTGGGCTGAAGACCACCTGCATTTAATCGGACGTTACCTCAGCTGTGCTGGGCACTGCAATGGGATACATTTATGTACAGCCGGTGGGTTCCAGGGAGCCACCCATGCTGTGGGTGCACACGGAATTCCCATTGCGGAGTTGTACCTGCCTGTGACTATTTATAAAAAACCCCGGTCTGACTGGGGCATGCAGACACCTTGACAGAATGAATAGTGTGTGGCACATGGGTTCCGCATTGCTATGCCCACATTTGCAGCTCCTGATGGCTGTGGCACAGGATTGGATTTCTCATTGCTTCTGTACAGCATTATGGGCTATCGCCCCGCCTCTTTTAAAGAGGGTCGCTACCTGGCCGTGCCAACCCTCTGCAGTGTGTGCCTGCGGTTCCTCCTCATGGCAGACGCACTTATAAATAGACATGAGGGTGGTGTGGCTATGAGGCCAGCGTGTGGCATGAGGGCAGCTGAAGGCTGCGCAGGGACACTTTGGTGTGCGCTGTGGACACTGGGTCGTGCGGGGGGGTTTGGGCAGCATGTAACCCAGAAGAAGTGGCAGCGGAGTGTCATGCAGGCAGTGATTGTGCTTTGTTGGAGGTAGTGTGGTGCTTAGCTAAGGTATGCCTTGCTAATGAGGGTTTTTCAGAAGTAAAAATTGTTGGGAGGGGGGGGGCCCACTCTTGCCGCTATTGTGGCTTAATAGTGGGACCTGGGAACTTGAGATGCAGCCCAACATGTAGCCCCTTGCCTGCCCTATCCGTTGCTGTGTCGTTCCCATCACTTTCTTGAATTGCCCAGATTTTCACAAATGAAAACCTTAGTGAGCATCGGCGATATACATAAATGCTCGAGTCGCCCATTGGCTTCAATGGGGTTCGTTACTCGAAACGAACCCTCGAGCATCGCGAAAATTTCGTCTCGAGTAACGAGCACCCGAGCATTTTGGTGCTCGCTCATCTCTATTAAGAACCTTTTCTACTGTTTAACTGCTAGATTGGCTGAGATGATTAATAGCTCAACCAGCCAATTAGTTTCCTTTTAGGGTTATTTAGTGCAGCTTGCAGAGACACTCCTGATTATAATGTATGTGCGTAGCAGCGATAGACTATTCCAGTGAAACCAGTGTTGTAGTACTCTGTATTAGGAGTGTTGCTTCAGATAGCTTTAGTTAGTTTGGTTATTCCGCTTCAGGGATTTAGTGTTAACTTAATAGTCATCAGATAGACTGCAACTAATCTGAGCTTTCTCCCACAGCAGGGTTGTCCTTTTGAGGACTGGTGCTCCGCTTGAGGGTCCGGTTTAGACAATTCTGGTATTGTGGTCCTTGTAGTCCTCTGCTTGTAGTTACATGTGGTTCAACTATTACCGTAACTGGTCATATCAGACATGACATTATAACCCACTGAAATGTGAAAACACTGGCAATTGATCCGATTGAAGTGTTAGCCAAACAGTTAGAGACACTGTCTATTAAGATAGCGGATATCAAACCACAGGCTTATGCCCCATTTACATGGGCTGATAATCTCATGATTCTGCTTTGCTTGAGCAAATGAACTGGTGACGTCATCCCCGGCTAGTCCGCGCCTGGGCAGCATATTTAGACTGCACAATTCTCGTTAGAATAATGCAGTTCTCGTGCAATAATCATTCTGTCTTTCACATTGCTATGCGAAACACTGAACAATCAGTGTTTAAATTGCCTGTTAAGTGCACAAGCCGGCGTTAATTTTTATGCTGTCTGAAACGATTCTCATTTGTTGTTTAGTCATTGGCTGCATTTAAACTGACCGATATCATTCAGTTTCACTAATTTGTAAAAAGACAAAGATGGTGGATTTAACTATCTCTCAGTTACAGAGAGATCCTCAGGCTTGGGCTTCCTCTCTTCCTCCTACTTCGGCAGCTTTAACCTCAGTTGATGATTCTTTTGATGCTCTGGGTCTTTTATATGATGAGCTTGACCTGTTAGCATTAGCCAAGAGCAAAATTCACACTCATCGGCAAGGTAAATGTCCTGCAAAGGATTATTGTGCTGAGTTTAGGCACTGTTCAAATGACACCCAGTGGAATGACCTTGCACTTAGAAGTCAATTTTGTTTTGGATTATACAGTCAAATAAAAGATTTCCTTCACCTCACTCTTTAGAGGAGGCTATGGCTCTATGGCTCCATAACAACTAACAGGTGAATTCATGCTAGAGCACGGGAGATACTAGCCCTTTGCAATCCACTGTTTGACGTCTGAAGACATTAGGATTTAAGGCTGTACAGCTCCAATGTTGAAAGACGTCTGTCGGGGTTCTCTTACTTTATATTGCCAGCCTCTCTGCTGTCGGAGCCTATCCAACGTGTCACCTCATGCAGTACTGGCTTTAGCCAGAATATAGTACCATTGTATAATGGCAGAAAAAGAGTTAGCCCCGTAGGAAAACCAGGATACAAATTGGATTGGAAAGGGCTAGAGTATGAATCTATTATACTGTATACTCACCCTCATCCTGTCCTGAGGAACCTATGCAGATAGGATCTATGGGGAGGAAGGAACGTTGTTGGAACAACAGCTAGCTGGTTGTTTATGCTTGAATTGTGGGAAAAAGTTAACATTTTATATGGCATTGTCCAGCAATCAAAACTAATATTCCAGCTGAGAGTAAACAAATTGGCTTGGTGAAGGTTGATGATAGTTTCCTAGGTCAGTGAGTAAATGGGTTTTCTACCTCCAAGCCAATCCTCTCAGCTGAATTGCTCATTAATAGGCATTACATTCAAATCACGGAATTTATTGATATTGGGTCGGGAGTAAATTTAATTGATCAGCAATTCGCTAAGCAAATGGGTCTATCTATAAACCTATACCAGTATGTGCAATTGATTCTTCATCGTTATCACAAAAGTAACTTATGTTCTGTATTCGACGGGTATGTTTGAAAATTGGGTTATTCCATGAGGAGGTAGAATTATGTCTTTGAGTCTCTCTCAGAGCAAGTTGTGCTAGGTATGCCTTGGTTAAAGTTACATAATCCACTCATTCATTGGGAATTTGGAGATATCTGTTGCTGGGGAAAGAATTGTTTTGAGAAGTATATTCCAAGTAATATCCACAATTGAGCTTGAATCTCTTCCCAGTTATACTGCAGATTATACATACGTGTTCTCTTAAGTAAATGCTCAAAAATTACCACTGCATAGAGAATATGATTGTGCTATTGAGCTAGTTGTGGACAGCAAGCTGCCAAAAAGTCATATATATAATCCTATGGATCCAGTGCAAGTAGCACTAAGGAAGTATCTTACATGGAGTTTACAGAAGGGATGTATTCGTCCTTCAAATTCCTTGGTGGCTGTAATTTGTTTCTTTGTTAAGAAGAAAAGATGGGGGGGGGTTAGTCGTTGTTTAGTTTTTTAGGAATTAAAGAATATAACAAGGAAATATCCATACCTGACCTGTTTAACCAATTGGCAGGGTGTGCAATGGTTTTCCAAACTGGATTTAAGAGGAGCATACTCTCTTATCCATATAAGAGAAGGTGATGAATGGAAGACTGCGTTTAATACCCTTGAGTGGCATTACGAAATTTGGTCATGCGTTTGCGTTAACTAATGCTTCAGCAGTTTTTCAAGCATTTATTAAGGATATCCTCAGGGAAAAATGTTGCTCATTGTTTCCATCTACTTGAACGATATCTTAATTTATTCCCTAGATTTGGATTCTCACAAGAATAATTTACGACATGTGTTACAGGTCTTGAAAGATAACTTCTTATGTGCCAAAAGGAAAAATGTCTTTTTCAGTACAAGCAATTTCCTTCTTAGGGCACAGTATTTCTCTGCAAGGTTTGAAAACGGATCCATTAAAATTACAGACAAATGTAGACGGGGTCCAGCAGGAGAATTTAAAGGTGCTTCCAAGGTTTTTTCAGATTCACAAATTAAAGAAAATGTATTCCTGGATTCCATGAAATAATGAAGCCTTTAACCCCATGAGTGGCGGGTTTCTTACCACGCTGTCGTACCCACCAGGGCAGGTTTTTTAAATGGTCTAATCATTTAATTTTAACTAAATTTCCAGTCGCGTTCCAAGAGCCATAACTTTTTCATTTTTCCATTGACACGGCCATATGAGGACTTGTTTTTTGCGGGACAAGTTGTACTTTTTGATGGCATCATTTTTGGGTATATATAATGTATTGCATACCTTTTGTAAAAAAATTTGTAGATTGGGGGAAAAAAAAGAAATTCTGCCATTTGTTTTTTCGATTTCATTTTTACGGCGTTCAGCGTGCAGAATAAATAGTGTGATAACATTATTCTCTGAGTCGCACGATTCTGGCGATACTGAGTTTATACAGTTTTTTAATGCTTTGCTATTTTTGTACATTTAAAACATTTTTTTTCTTAACCCCTTAGGGACCAGGCTTTTTTGCTTTTTTCCATTTTTGTTTTTTCCTACTCCCTTTTAAAAAATCGTAGCTCCTTTATTTATCCATCGAAGTCGCTGTATGAGGGCTTGTTTTTTGCGAGACGAGTTGTATTTTTCAATGGCACTATTTATTGTACCATATAATGTACTGAAAACTTTTTAAAAATTCTTAGCGGAGAGAAATGGAAAAAAACCCGACATTCCACCATCTTTCGGTGCGTCCTGTTTCTACGACGCACAAAATGCAACAAAAACGACCTGATATTTTTATTCTATGGGTCAGTACGATTACTACGATACCAAACTTATATAGTATTGTTTTTAAAGATATTACATTTTTTTCAATTATTTTCTGCGGTCATTTTGTGCGCGTGATAACTTTTTAATTTTTCTGTCGACGTAGTTGAGGAAGGGCTCATTTTTTACGGGATGTCCTGTAGTTTCCGATAGTATTAATTTGGAATACATACGACTTTTTGATCGCTTTTTATTGCGTTTTTTCTGGGAGACAGGGTAACTAAAAAAATGCATTTCTGTCGTTCTTTATTTTTTTTTCGGACGACGTTCACCGTGCAGAAAAAATAATGCACTACTTTGATAGATCGGACTTTTACGCACGCGGCGATATCAAATACATATTTTTATTTTATGATTTAGATTTTTTAATATTAGATATGGCAAAAGGGGGGGTGATTTAAACTTTTATAACCCTTTTTTTTTTTTACAATTTAAAAAACTTTATTGATCTTTTTTTTTACTTTACTTTGAAGTTCCCCTGGGGGACTTTAACATGCGATGCTTTGATCGCTACTGCAGTATGATGTAATGCTATAGCATTACGTCATACTGCTTTTTAACAGGCAGTCTATGAAGCCACCCTGTGTGGATGGCTTGATAGGCAGTCTGCTAAGGCAGCCCTGGGGCCATTCATTAGGCCCCCGGCTGCCATGACACCAGCACGGATCCCCCGATCTCACTGCGGGGGGGGGGGTGCGGGACCACCAAACAGCGTTCGAGGGATTTAAATGCCGCTGTCAGAATTGACAGCGGCATTTAAAGGGTTAATAGCCGCGATCGGACGAACGGCCGAGCACGGCTATTGCCCGCGGGTGTCAGCTGTAATAAACAGCTGACGCCCGCGCTGTATGGAGGGAGATAGCGGCGCTACCTCCCTACATACACGTCCTGCAGCTGCAGGACGTAAAAACACTATGGCCCGGTCGTTAAGGGGTTAAAGGTTTGCTTTTGTGTCGCCACATTCCAAGAGCCATATTAATTTTATTTTTTCATTACCAGAGCTTTAAAAGACCTTGTTTTTTTGCGGGATGAACTCCAGTCTTCATTTATCTAATTTTTTGGAACATGTAAAATTTTGATCCCTTTTGATTCCATTTTTTTCTAGTGGCAAGATTAACAAAATCTGTAATTCTGGCATGTTTTTTATTTTTGCTTTTCACTGCATTCTCTGAGCAGCATAAATAATATATTAAAGTAATTCTACAGGCCGGTATGATTATGCCAATACCAAATTGTAATAGTTTTTTTTCTTTTTCATGACTTTTTCACACTTAAAAAAAAGAGTAATAAAAGTTTAAATCACCCTCCTTTTGCCATATCCATAATAAAAAAATCTAAATCATAAAAGAAAAATACATATTTGGAATCGCCACGTACATAAAAGTCCGATCTATCAAAGTAGTGCATTATTCACCCCGCACAGTGAATGTAGTCCGAAAAAAAAATAAAGAACGCCACAAATGCACTTTTTCAGTCACCCGGTCTCCCAGAAAAATGTATGTATTCTGAGTTAGCACTAACGTAAACTACAGTACATCTCGCAAAAAATGAGCCCTTGATCAAGTACGTCGGCGAAAAAATAAAAAGCTATTGCGCGCAGAAGATGCAGCTGAAAATAATTTTAAAAAATTAAATGTCTTTGAAAAAAAATACAAGTGCTACAGCAACAAAAACCTATACAAGTTTAGTATCGTAGTAATCGTACTGACCCATAGAATAAAGTTATCATGTCATTTTTGTTGCAGTTTGTGCGCCGTAGAAACAAAACGCACTGAAAGATGGCGGAATGTCATTTTTTTTTTCATTTTACTCCACTTAGAATTTTGTTAACGTTTTTCAGTACATTAAATAGTACATTAAATAGCACCATTGAAAAATACAACTCGTTCCGCAAAAAACAAGCCCTCATACAGCGACGTCGATGAATAAATAAATGAGTTATGATTTTTTAAACGGGGGGAGGAAAAAAAGGAATGGGGAAAAAAGAAAAAAAGGGGCCGTGTCATTAAGGGGTTAAATAATGTACTAACTTCCTTCTCTGGGTCATTACGACGCAGTGATACCACATGTGTAATTTTATTTTTAATTTTTTTACAAAGTAAAGGGAGAAAAGTGTTTTTTTGTTTTTATTTACTTAATTTTTTAAATATTTTTTTTCTTTTTTTTTTCTTTTGTCTCTTTAGGGGACTTCCACAGTGACCCATCAGGACCCCCTGATCACATTCCGGGGGTCCGATGGTGACAGCCCTTTACATGCTGCATTCACATAGACTGCAGCATGTAAAGGGTTAACACAGCAGAGATCAGTGGTTTTTTCTGATCTCTGCTGTAAGAGCTGGTGCCTGGTTGTCCTCTGACAGCCAAGCACCAGCTCTCCCTGCCATAAGCAGGCCGATGGTCTCTATTGCCGGCAAATCGGCAATATCTCCCAGCTTCTGTTTTCTGGTTCCCCTGCACTGGTTCTCTGTGGGACAGTGCAGGCAGAGCACAATGCCACAGCTTGTGGCATTGTGCTCTGCAGCTCCCATAGTGATACATAGCCCAGAAATCTTCCGGGCTATATCACTGTAAGCAGTGGAGCTCGTCCTGGAAAATTTCCGGGCGTGCCACTCAAGGGGTTAATGGACCTGACTAAGAAGGGAGCAGGAGCCTCTAATAGGTTACCTACTGCAAGGAAAGCATTTGATTTATTGAAAACGCTTTTGTGCCTGTGCCCATTTTAGTTTAACTGGATCTGTCTAAGCCATGATTCTGAGATTGAGACTGGGACTGCGCTCTCTCAAGGGTCCAATATCTTACTAATTTACGACCATGCACATTCTTTTCGTCTACCGAGCAAGACTGCAATATAGTGGACAATGAATTATTGGCAATTCAATGGGTATTTGAAGTGTGCCGACATTTCCTGGAGATTCACATAAAGCTACTGTCTTTACAGATCCCAAAAATCTAGTATGAATGCTAGGCAAGCCCGGTGGTCATTCTTTTTCTCACAGTTTGATTTTTTGATCACCTATTGACCAGGTAGTAAAATGTTATGGCGTATAATCTATCCAGACGCTTTATTACTCAGGCAC
The DNA here is from genome assembly GCF_035609145.1 of Eleutherodactylus coqui. Taxonomy (NCBI): domain Eukaryota; kingdom Metazoa; phylum Chordata; class Amphibia; order Anura; family Eleutherodactylidae; genus Eleutherodactylus; species Eleutherodactylus coqui. The sequence goes on along the minus strand of NC_089838.1, from coordinate 227,544,672 downwards.
AAGCATCTGTTGACTTCTTGAGGATAAACATTTTGGTCACAAAGATGTATAGCTCATTATCAGAGCTCTCTTGTTATGAAACCTGCATCTATACGTTTTGGATCAAATGTTCATTATTAGGCTCTATTCTCATCTGCATCGGAGGCTCAGCGCCGAGTCTCTGGTGCATATTTTGCACAAAATCCGACACAAAATAGTATAGCATGCTGCACTATCCAGTCCAGGAAAATGCCAGAGAACATTATGGAAACTCAATGACCTTATTTATAGTCAATGGGGTCCATGATCACCATTCGCACCCATCATGTGCTGGATCTGAGACTTCAGTCATTTCCATTGTTTGGAAGTTTGATAGCGCCTAATGATGAAAATTAGAAGTGCACATGTGAACCTAAACATATTTTGACTGTCATGTCTCATGATTTGAGATTTCAATTACTGTCATATTGCTGTTTTGTTCCTCCATCTTCCTGACTCTTCCAGTTTATTTGTTTACCTTTTCTTCTGTCATCTCCTGTTTAGCTCTGGTTAAAAAAATCCCCTCTTAACCTGCTGACTGTCTGTGTACATCTCCAAAATTTCAGCCTGAAATAAACCTCACCTAGATTCTTCATGTATGCCTCCTCAGGTGAGTCGACACTGTCCAACATTTCTTAGTGTGATCATGGTTCAATATCGAGAGGATATATAGCAAGATTGTCTTTAGAGCCTCACACTTGTAGCCAAGTTTTGTAGTTAGAGTACTGACTTTTCTCATTTTGCACATTAAGCCAATGTATTGCTATAGTCAGTTGTAATTTCATTCAAATAACCAATGTACTTAAAACTGTTAAACTAAAATAAGAAAAACCTGGTTTTATTGACAAGGTGTCTTAACAGTCTAGTGCAGTGTTTCTCAAGTCCAGTCCTCAGGGACCCCCAACAAGTCATGTTTATAGGATACCATCTAGTAAGGAACACCTGTTGCAATGTCTGAGGCACCGACAATGATTACATCACCTGTGCAATACTGAGTTAATACTGGAAACATGACCTGTTGGGGGTCCCTGAGGACTAGAGATGAGAAACACTGGTCTAGTGCATGGGTAAGACTATACTTATTGTACCTATATAATGACGTGTTACTTTTGGTGTATGTACCAGGAAAGCTTCCAGAGCATTTATCTAATGGAGTCTACAAGAGTGTCCGTTTGGCATGTGTTGGGCTGCTATGTATTGGCATAACTTATTTTTCACCATAGAGGAAAGTACTATAGATTACCCTTTCCTAAAGTTGACCAAAGCAAAAAATGTAAACTACACATTGCATATTTTACGGGGGTTTTGTAACACTGGTTCATTGCCAGCTCATTTGTAATACAGTGGCATACATTGGAGTCATCCATCGGAGGTATACTGTATCTGACGAAAGGCTGAGGTGTGATGTAAGCAGAGCCTTAGTCAATGGTAAGTCAGGTGAACATTCAGTCTAGGATAGTGTTTAATTTCAATTAACACAGAATGCACTGTCAACTTCTAAAAAAAAACGCTGAAGCTTCTTCAAAAGAGATCAGCTTTCTCAAATAGATTCAGCAGTCTGACTGCTATTACCCTGAGACTGAATCCATGGCGTCAGGTTTTTATGGTCTGCTTAATCTTCTTATTCTAACAGTGCTCAATTTTATATTCCATTTGCATGCATGTGTACATTCTAATAGACTATTAAAACCACTATGTGACCTACTTTTGCAAGACCCAGTCTTACATCTATCTCGTTGGTGTGCATGCTTTTGCAGTGTGATAGACCATTAAATGCATGAGATGAGTGATTTAATTTATATATTATTTTACTTTTATGTGCATTGCTTAGAATCATCAGTATTCAAGGGATATGCAAGAACACAGCTTAAAGAAAACCTGTATATTTTCATGCCTTACTAGGATCTATCATTTAGATTCTATGACCATTACTGAATGACTGCACTTATGTGGGAGGGAGTATGGTTTTGTGATATTTATTATTATAATCTATATAGTCCTATTTTGGATAATTGGAATTGGATTTAAGTTTGTCAGTGAGGGCTCTAAAAGCCTGCAGTTTGCTCTTTGATGACAGAATGGTGAATAATTTACACAGAGTAATTAGTTTAATGATGCAAGAGGCTGGCATTTTGTTAGCAAATATTTCTGTCACTCGCCATGATATTCTAATTAAATTATCACAAGTTTATATGTAATAGCTGTAGAAGTTTTGTACCTCAGAAAACGGCATCCTTGAAAATAAAGAGTCACATGGACCACTCCAGCAGTATTATTAATTTCCATATTACAACAGTTGATTTGTTTCACTCTTCTAATAATACTTGATCAATTTGTAAAGACTTATTTTCTCTTTGACACTAAAGATTACTAGTGTTAATCACCACAAATTGCAGAGCGTCCGTAACGCCTCTTGATGACTGTGTTCAGTTGGTAGGCAACCAGAACTTTCTTCTTACCTCCTGGATTGTGGCTTCTGTTGCCGATCTGCTGCTTTGGACTATATCGCTCTATTGCTTGCTACATCTCAGTAGCATCTGGTTGGTAATGCAATAGACTCTAAAAAATGATGCCAGGTCCATTAGCCTATTTAAAGAGGCATCAATCTATTACTTGTCTGGTGATTCAAACAACTGTCTATATGAAAAAATGATAGCAATTCAAAGTGGTAAACTAGATGCCTTCACCGACAAATGGAACATATGGCTTCACCACTATCCTCCTCCAATTTAAAAACGTAACTCTTCCCCTTAGCCCCATCCATCACAACTAGAGATGAGCGAACGTACTCAACCACGCCCCTTTTTCACCCGAGTACCGCGATTTTCGAGTACTTCCATACTCGGTCGAAAAGATTCGGGGGGCGCCGTGGGTGAGTGGGGGGTTGCAGCGGGGAGTGGGGGGGGGGGGGAGAGGGAGAGAGAGAGGGTTCCCCCCTGTTCCCTGCTGCTACCCCCCGCGCCGCCACACCTTCCCCCGCCCCCCGGCGCCCCCAAATCTTTTCACCAGAGTACTGAAGTACTCAAAAATCGCGGTGCTCGATCGAGTAATTACTCGAAACGAGTAGGTTCGCTCATCTCTAATCACAACCCCTCGGCTCAATAACACTGGTCAACAGTGAAAAGCTTTCCAACTTAAAAATAGGTACTTCTAATCATTTCATCATGGAAAAAGCGAAAATTACATTGAAAACTTTGAGTTTGCTCTTGGCTCTGAGATGTAGCCCATTTAAGTTAAGCCCCTTCTATACATAAAACTTGGACTCGTGAAAAACTTTGTAAAGGGGATTAACCAGGGTGGAGAAACTTTTCAGTACCTCAGCAGACAATTTCCACAGCTCAGTGATGCTAAAGTTAAAGAAGGCATTTTTATTAGCCCGCAGATTCATCATCTTCTTAAAGATAAAAAACTTTGAGCAAGTTCTTCAGGGTCATGAGAAAGCAGCATGGGAGGCATTTAAAGATGTTGTGCATGGCTTTCTGGAAAATTTCTGTAAGGTTGACAACTATGTTGAGATTGTGAATAAACTTCTAGAAGAGTACCATCGATTAGGTTGCAACATGTCACTCAAAATCCATTTCCTACATTCTCACCTGGACTTCTTCCCTGACAACTCGGGTTCCGTGAGTGACGAACATGAAGAGCGATTCCATCAGGATATATCGAAAATGGAATGAAGGTATCAGGGAAAATGGAATGTTTCTCTTCCTTGCGGACTAATGTTGGACAGTGACAAGAGATGCCCCAGAAAAGGAGTGCAAGCGACTAGCAAAGACATTCATGTGATTAAAGGGGTTGTCCCGCAAAACAAAGTTGGGGTATACACTTCTGTATGGCCATATTAATGCACTTTGTAATGTACATTGGGCATTAATTATGAGCCATACAGAAGTTATTCACTTACCTGTTCCGTTGCTAGCGTCCCCGTCTCCATGGTGCCGTCTAATTTTCAGCGTCTAATCGCCCGATTAGACGCGCTTGCGCAGTCCGGTCTTCTCCCTTCTGAATGGGGCCGCTCGTGCCAGAGAGCTGCTCCTCGTAGCTCCGCCCCGTCACGTGTGCCGATTCCAGCCAATCAGGAGGCTGGAATCGGCAATGGACCGCACAGAAGACCTGCGGTCCACCGAGGGTGAAGATCCCGGCTGCCATCTTCGCAAGGTAAGTAAGAAGTCACCGGAGCGCGGGGATTCGGGTAAGTACTATCCGTTTTTTTCTTTAAACCCCTGCATTGGGTTTGTCTCGCGCCGAACGGGGGGGCTATTGAAAAAAAAAAAACCCGTTTCGGCGCGGGACAACCCCTTTAAGACTTTTCATTTGAAGTTAGTGTATCTATAAAACCAGAGTTAGGACTATTAAACAAAATATAATGTCACATTCATTTTCCTCGACCCAAAATTGGGGCAGTTTAGTTATTTTGAGAAAAGAAAGAGCTTCAAATTTTTATTTTTAGTAATTTGATTTGAGATTAGTATATTTTAAAAACCATAGCTAATAAACTAAATGTCATACTCATGCTTCTTGACTCAGAATTAGGGAAGTTTAACTATTTTGAGAAAGGAAACAAAATTTTGTTGACCAGTGTAATTATTAATATGGTACACATTGGTTGAGTGTTATTTTTTGTTTCAAATGTTAACAATGTTACTAATGAAACAATCCTAACATTACAGATTACAGATAAATTTACTCAACAAATCTGTGTATATACAGACCATTTCCTGTATAAGAATGTATAGTCTATTCTTCGTAATTAATACTGATGTCTGCAACTAAAAATATACTTGTATGTTGTTATTGAAACTACCAATAAAAATAATTGACGAAGATACTTACTTTCTTCCTGGCTCTATTCTCATCTACTTGCTTTTGTTATGATTGCTGATCCTGTTAATGACCTTGACCTTGTTACCTAACTATGCCTGTTTAAAGGGGGTTTTCCAGGCAAAAACTATTGATGATTTATCCTTAGGGCCCAACGCTTAGGATCCTCAGCAATCAGTTGATCGTCTGGCCCACTCTCATCATTGGGTCAGAAACGGAAGTGCCACAGCTGGCTTCGCTCCCACTGAAATCAATAGTTGCTGAAGATGGCTATTACACATCTGGCAATTCAGCATGCAACACCAGGGTTCGATGCGGAAGTGTAATAGAAAGCTTCAGCTCCCATTGATTCCAATGGAAGTGAAGCCAACTATGGCATTTCTGATCCCAACCCCAATGATTTCATCTGGCCTGCTGCACTGACACTTAACCAGGTGATTAGCTGATCATGGGGGATCTCAAGTAGTGGGTCCCCAGCGATTAACTATTGATGATCTATCTTGACAATGGGTATCAACAGTTTTTGCCTGAAACATTGTAATGTTACTGATTTTTCAGACTCCTGGTAGTTCATCACTATGCTCCTGATCTACACCTTTGCTTGTTGCATCCTATCAAGCACTTTGACTAACCTTGGCTCTATTCCTGACCAAGCTACTGCCTTAACAGCACGATTGTTGCCAATTTGTGATTAATTTGGGGACTGCCATATGGTAATTCTCTTGCAACAAAGTCCCTGTAGGAGTTAAGATTGAAAACCAGAGCATACATTAGACTTCATATTCCAGTCTAGATTGCAGACAATGGATTTTGATTTAGAGCATACATTTACCAGTACTAGTATTAACTTGAAAATATTTTCTAGCAGATCTGTGTGAGGCTACAAGAAATAATGATTCACTACTCTTCCTTTACTACTTCTGGCATCACAAAGTCATTGTGACCAGAGAGTCGATCTCTTTGAGTTCTCTATGGACGCATACTACCCCAAGGCACACCGGATAAAACAGTTCCAAAATCTATTACATACAAACAAAATTTTCTCCTAGGAAAGGACAGCCACATAGCAACTGGTTTGGATTTAGGCAGTTCATGTTATTCCTCTGAGTCTATAGTTGCTTAAAGAAAAAAATCAAAATCTCATGCTTTTTATCAGCGTGGATTACTGGTGCCTTACAGGCCTCTGGATTCGAGTGAAGTGAAGAAATGAAAGAAAAGTATTGCAACTTATGTACATCTCATGCATTTGCAAGGCAATAAAAACTGAGACACAAAACCACAATCTATATATATAAAGACGAAAGCCCTCACTGACTCACTGACTCACTGACTCACTCACTGACTGACTGACTCGCCAAAAGTTCTCCAACTTTCCGATGTCGTAGAAACATGAAATTTGGCACACGCATAGATTATCTCCAAAATAGGAAAAGTAATTGGGTCCCAACTCGATTATTCAATTCTAGCGCAAAAGAATTGGCATCGAAATTTTACGTACGTAATCTAAATCTGTCACTTTCCAATGTCATAGAAACTTAAAATTTGGCCCGAGCATTGATTATGTCATAAATGGGAAAAGTTAATGGGTCCCAACACGATTATTCAATTGTATGCGCAAAAGAATTAGCGTCCAAATTTTACGTACGGAATCTAATTTTCTCACTTCCCGGTGTTATAGAAACTCGAAATTTGGCAGGAGCATTGATTATGTCATAAGTAGGAAAAGTTAATGGGTCCCAACTCGATTATTCAATTCTATGCGCAAAAGAATTAGCGTCCAAATTTTACGTACGGAATCTAATTATCTCACTTTCCGGTGTCATAGAAACGTAAAATTTGGCACGAGCATTGATTATGTCATAAATAGGAAATGCTAATGGGTCCCAACTCCATTATTCAATTCTATGCGCAAAAGAATTAGCGTCCAAATTTTACGTACGGAATCTAATTTTCTCACTTTCCGATGTCATAGAAACAGGAAATTTGGCACGAGCATTGATTATGTCATAAATAGGAAAAGCTAATGGGTCCCAACTCGATTATTTAATTCTAGCGCTAAAGAATTGGCGTTGAAATTTTACGTGCGGAATGTAATTTTTTCACTTTCCGGTGTCATAGAAACGGGAGATTTGGCACGAGCATTGAATATGTCATAAATAGGAAAAGCTAATGGGTCCCAACTCCATTATTCAATTCTCTGCACAAAAGAATTGGTGTCCAAATTTTACGTACGGAATGTAATTTCTTCACTTTCCGGTGTCATAGAAACAGGAAATTTGGCACGAGCATTGATTATGTCATAAATAGGAAAAGTTAATGGGTCCCAACTCGATTATTCAATTCTAAGCGCAAAAGAATTGGCGTCGAAATTTTATGTATGGAATCTAATTTTCTCACTTTCCGGTGTCATAGAAACGTGAAATTTGGCAGGAGCATTGATTATGTCATAAAGAGGAAAAGCTAATGGGTCCCAACTCGATTATTCAATTCTAGCGCAAAAGAATTGGCGTCGAAATTTTACGTGCGGAATGTAATTTTTTCACTTTCTGGTGTCATAGAAACGGGAAATTTGGCAGGAGCATTGATTATGTCATAAATAGGAAACGCTAATGGGTCCCAACTCGATTATTCAATTCTATGTGCAAAAGAATTAGCGTCCAAATTTTACGTACGGAATCTAATTTTCTCACTTCCCAATGTCATAGAAACAGGAAATTTGGCACAAGCATTGATTATGTCATAAATAGGAAACGCTAGTGGGTCCCAACTCGATTATTCAATTCTATGCGCAAAAGAATTAGCGTCCAAATTTTACGTACATAATCTAAATCTCTCACTTCCCAATGTAATAGAAACATGAAATTTGGCACGGGCATTGATTATGTCATAAATAGGAAAAGTTAATGTGTCCCAACTCGATTATTCAATTCTATGCACAAAAGAATTAGCGTCCAAAATTTTACGTACGGAATCTAATTTTCTCACTTTTTGGTGTCATAGAAACGTGAAATTTGGCACGAGCATTGATTATGTCATAAATAGGAAAAGTTAATGGGTCTCAACTTGATTATTCAATTCTATGCGCAAAAGAATTAGTGTCCAAATTTTATGTACGTAATCTAATTCTCTCACTTCCTGATGTCATTTTATAAAAAGTAAACGTCACATGGTTACCTCCACGTGGTGTTTCCTGGGTAACGCAGAGAATTATGCAAAATGGTAAACATGTTTTTCCGGTATCTCTAAAGTAAGCACGACTTCATAAGATTTTCCGTGTGAACACCAGATAAACACCAGTACCAAATTAACTCGGGCGAAGCCGGGTATATCAGCTAGTTGTATATATGTATGCAAAGCATAAGTATAGCATGCAGTCACTCCTACATAGAGAGTTATAAAAAATCAATAACCCATGTCAAAGGAAGATATTTTTTGTTGACTACTTTCTGTAGTGCCTTGTGCGTCCCCATGGATTGATTTATTATTGTGCCTAGATGGATGGGGCTAGAATAAAATAGTTTATCCAAAGACTGTCAAAGGTTATACCTACATTAGAGATGCATTTTTGAAGGACTGGCAGCCTTTAAAGTATGATTGAGGATGAGTACTGTTATATGGAGGAGATAAAATATTTTTGCCAATGTTATTTTTCTCCTTGGCAGGCAATCCTCCAGCATTGGTTATTGGATAAAGTAACATATCTGATAGGGATTTCATATATCTCATCACTCTTTTTACAACCACTTCAGTACTGACTGACACACACACACACACATATATATATATATATATATATATATATATATATATATTTAAATATTGTATAAGAGTAATCCTTACTTATTTCTCTAAAGAAAGAAATACCTACAGCTGACTGCGTTTTCACATAGGAAACCCTAGAGAGGTGATCTATTGTAGTAAGGTAAATGGTATTACAGTTAACAGGAATGCTGATAGGGTCTTAAAAGACATTGTCACTGGATGGATATTACTGTTTAAACTAGATTTAGTACTACCGAATATACAGGAGAATACACAGCTGATCAGATGTAGTCAGACAAAATGCAGAACAATTTCCTCTAGTGGCTTACAAGTTACATCTTCACTGATTGAAGACATTCCTCTTTTCTTCATTTGGCCCAGACCACCATGAATGCTTCTTTCAGCTATAAGTTGTCTCTGAAGAGTTTGCTGTCAAGACATCTAAAAGTGGTGGTTCAGCATGTGCACTACCACTACAGTTATTTCAATGGCTCTGTCGGAATTAGCTGAGTACTTGAGCTTGGCTATCTCTGGCAGTCACACTAAAATGAATGAAGCGATAGTGCACATATTCGACTGTACCATGTTGGGACCCTCAGGACTCCTATACGCAGAATCAATAGCCATATGCAAAAATGTACAACTTTTGAATGCCAGAAATTTGGTGCAAACACTTTATTAAATTCCCCCAACAGTGTATAAAAGCTTAGTTAAAACAAAATTAGCACTATAATATAATGCTTGATAGCAAACATTACCACAATAACACCGTGCCTTGAGAGGCAATACCACCAAAATATCAACAAAAAAGACCACCCGGCACCCGTTATATTTGAAGTTTAAAATGATTTGTTAAAAAAAAAAGTGAGACGAAATGTATTGCTGTGTCTGAACTGAATCTTTCTGGAGACTCATCTGCCTCCACCAGGATGGTTATAATTTCTAAAATAAATACTTTATGAGGTTCTTAGTACATGTTTTGATCACAGAATGTGAATCCATCTATCAACTCTACCGGGGATTTATCCCACTCGTTACACTTCTCCTTGTAAATTTGGCCTAAACCTACCTACAGAAAGCTACAATTGTAGTGTATTGCAGTTCATGATTGACAGATAAGGTTATTTTATTACATTTATTGAGTCTTTCAAGGCATGCTATTACTTTACTTCATCCATTATAGTATCATTAAGAGTAAGATCAAGGAGCACAATACCTGAATGGTTTTCACAAGACATCTGGCATAGAAAAGTCACACATTTTGCTGCACACCATTCTATACCTTTTTCTTCTTTCATCCTATTCTGTACATTTTTAGTAAAAAGCCTTCTATTCAGCTGTGCAGCTATGAGAAGCTTTGCTAGGGAAATCCAGCTTCAGCTGGTTTAATAATGCCTGCCTTTTATTTGATTAATTCCTCCACATATTTCCCCCATAGCATAGTTTGCTAATACTCCTGTCTCTTGTCTGCCTGTGGGTGCTGCATGAGCACGGCTTCTCCTCTTCACATTTGCACCCATGTTACTGTCTCAGTGCATCAGTTGTAATACAATTTGTGTGTAATACAAATGATTAAACATACTACAAAAATAATTTAAATTATGGTTTCATTTTAATACATTTGCTGCAATTCACACCAGACATACTTAATTTAGACTGGTTATAAAATGCAGGTCTAAGTAAATCTACCTCTATATTTTTATGTTACAAAATATCTAACTGAGGATCAAAATAAAACTGTCTCAAAATAAAATTTTTGTCACAAATGTCCTTGTAATATTCTAAATTAAATGGGAAAAAATTACCTGTCACATGATGGTGAAAAAATGAAAACTGCCAGCATCACTGGTCGAGTGTAGTCTCTACTAGAGATGAGCAAGCATACTCGCTAAGTCAAACTACTCGAGCGAGTAGTGCCTTATTCGAGTACCTGCCCGCTCTTCTCTAAAGATTCAGCTGCCGGCGCGGGAGAGTGGTGAGTTGCGGGAGAGAGCAAGAGGGAGTGGGGGGGGGGGGGGGGAGGGAGAGATCTCCCCTCCGTTCCTCCCTGCTCTCCCTCGCCGCTGCCCGCCCCCCGCCGAATCTTTAGAGACGAGCGGGCAGGTACTCGAATAAGGCACTACTCGCTCGAATAGTGTGCCTTAGCAAGTATGCTTGCTCATCTCTAGATTCTACAGCTGCAGGTACCCTGCATGGTGACAGAGAGGATGGCTAGGGATCCATATATCATGGTCTGGTAGGCACTCCATAGTATAATGCCCTCATAAAGCACTGCATTATTCACTAGATGCAATATTTCTAGAATAGAGAACTAGTTTAAAAATCCCGGAAATAGACCATGACATGATTTTTATTCCATGTAGATTTTCATGGAATCTGTATGAAGAAACATCTGCGTAAATTTGGAGTCATAGAGGAGTACAGTGTAGGCACAGAGAATTTGGATCCATAAATATGGCCATGCACATGAGGCCCATCTATATGGCTGTAATGTCTAAGCAGAGATCTGAAGATAGTTGTCCTGGCCTGTGGTACATAATTAGATTCTATATATTTTTATCACAAAGCACAACTTGTCTGTAATGAGGCTGTATTGGTTGTCATGTGTGGTTATTAAGGCATACCACTATGAGTGTTCTGCCTACTCTTTCTACCAGTGCCGTGCTCTTGTTTCAGATGAACTCTTACAAGCAACAAATTGCTCTTTTGAGTGTTGGTTGCAATCTGCCAGAAACATGTAGAACATGCTGTAAACTGCTTTGCAGAAACGTAGCTCGTTTAACTGGAGAATTGAACTAAGTTCTCCAGAGGTGAAATGTTAGTGTGTTAAATTCACTGTGACACTAAGCTGTCTCCCTTCTATTATGATAATTCCCCCTCTTTCTACAGTTGTAGTTTCAGCATGTAAGCAGAAAGAGTGGTAATCCTGGCTTTTCTGCCCCAAAAGGACACAGACACAGCTTCTGCCTGAATTTATTTTAGAATATCATTATCATTTATAGTCAAGTGGTTTGTGGTATAATGTAGACCACTAATCAAAGTTTGCATAAATCACGGAACTGCCAGCTGCTAATCCAGCAAGATTTAAGATATATGAAAAATATATTACCATTTATAGGCACATTTTGTATTACCTTTTAAAGTTGCTTTCGGACAAGCATAGTTTAGTCCCGTATTTGGTTCGTGTATTGCCAACTGTAATAAGGAACTAATGTAAATCTATGGATTTATTCACATGGCTGTATTTTTTACAACTATTTTTTTTAAAAACACAGCATGACCTATTTCTTCCATTTTTGCCTCCATATTGCTATAATTTTTATTAAGCAAATGAGGATCAGTTTTTGCCAAGTAGAAAATAAAATCTACAGAGGCAAAAACAGATCAAATACTGATACGATTGTAATGTCATCTGTAAAAGGTCTGTAATATGAATTCGTCTGTAACCAGCCTAAATGCATGGGAGAAATATTGTTCACATTACCAACCTGAACAATGAAATATATACTTTCATTTTCAAACTGAACAGAGATCAGGTTCACATGGGGCATTTGTGTGGCGTTTTTTTTCTGGTGTAGTATTATAAATGTAAAGGTTTGCTCACATATCGCAGTAGGGGGTAGGCGACATAGGTACCAGGATATGAAGTGGATACCAGACTTCTAAAAATGTAAACTTTTATTGCAACAAATAGCTGCAAAAGAAAAAATGATTCTAAATGAAGGTGAAAGGAAAAAGTCACATAACTTGTGTCTCACTCCTAACTATTAGGAGCAAAAACTGTAGAACATGTTCAGCAGTACAACAAACAATAGTCTGAATGATAAGACAGTTTTGCAACTGACACGGTAATGGTCCTTCACCAACATATACACTCATTCTAAAAAAAAAAATGAAGCACCATGAAGGAGTTGCCGGAATGGAATGAAACTTTATATATGTGATTTTAATGTTGATATAAGTAATTGATTAGAATAACAGCACAAAAGGATAATTTATTGCGAAAAACTGAACACTTGATGGGAGGCTTTACTACCCTGTTGTACTGCCTCTAGCTTGGATGCAAGATCTGATACAGGCGGGCATGGAGGCATACAGGTTTTGTATGGTATCCTGTGGCATACTAGTCCACATTTGCTGTAACTGAGTCTCTAGATTGTGCAAACTCGTAGGCTCTCAAAGTTGGTGCCACAGATGGTCCCATACAAGTTCTATTAGCTATAAATCCGGCAACTGGGCAAGCCACGAAAGGGTGGGAGTGTTGTGGAGTCAATGCTGTGACACCCGTGTTGTGTGTGGCTGAGCATTATCCTGCTGGAAAATGTCTCTTGGAAGTTGAGCCATGAAAGACAACGCATGTGGCTGCAGGATGTCCTGAACATATCACTGAGCTGTCATTGCCCCTTGTATCACTACTACGGGTGACCGACTGTTGTATGCAATTGCCCCCCAGACCATCACACCAGCAGTGGGTGCAGTATGCCACTTCACAGCAAAGACAGGATTGGGACACTCACCTTTAGGTCTCCAGACATGAATATGGCCAACATCAGTGCCCAAACCAAACCTGGATTAATTGTTGAAGACAACCCAATTCCACTCCATAGCAATCCAGTTTTGTTGTTCACAACACCACTACACATGGAGGTGCCAGTGGGTGTAAAAGTCAGTACATGTAATGGGCACAGTGAGACCAAATGTCCTTCAGCCAAGTGTCTGCATATGGTTCAAAAAGACACACAGGCTTGAAATGATGGATGGCGAAAAATTAAACTGTTAAAACTGCTTGTGCTTGTCAGATGATCAGACCATCCTCTCTACTGGTGGCCTATCGAGGGCATCCTGAGCCCTTACACATTCACTGAATGAATGTTATGTTATTGTCAATAATGTGTTAGTTATTGTAAAAGAATATATTAAATTTGCTTTAATCTTGGCATTATTATTCAAATATTAATGAAAGTATTAAAAATTAAAAAACACAAAAATGCTTATTACATTCAGTAACAATGAAAATAAAACCCATGCATATTTAAAAATATTAAATAGAAGTAATATCAGGTTTGGGTATAATACACAATTATAAAACAGTTAAAGACATTAATATAAAGGGATATTTAAAATATGCAAATTAGCTTGTAAACACACATTTAAAAATTTAACAATTGAAAATGCTATCTTAAAGGGATGGATAGAAGTAAAAGGAATGCTTACATTTTTTCCTCTACTTTATTTAGACCGTTTGGTGTGAGGCAATTTAAACGAAATCACCAAAACAATTATTTTTCTTTAGGCCTTGAAAAATTACCATATTCAATTTTTTCTACAGGTGTTAATCTTAACCCTATGGTTTCTTTATTGTGGAAATCGAAGAAATGTTTTCATATGCTAGGTTTAATGGGGCCATTTGTAATATTAAAACAGTGATGATGATTCATGCTTATTCTCACGGTGTTGATTGTTCTGCTCACGTAGCGGAGATTGCAACATACGTAGAACTGCAATTTAAACAATCTTTAATTTTAATAGTAGGGTGACTAGGGATGCTGGGGATTTCTTTTATACCATATTGGATTATATTGCAGCATTTACACCTGATGGATCCACATTACAGATGAGCGAACGTACTTGGTAAGGCCGATTTCGCAATCGAGCACCGCGATTTTCGAGTACTTCACTACTAGGGGGGAAAAGTACTCGGGGTCGCTGGGGGGCGGGGCGTGGCGTGGTGGAGCGGGGGGTAGCAGCGGGGAACAGGGGGGAGCCCACTCTCTTTCCCTCTCCCCCCCACTCCCCTCTGCAACCCCCGGTCACCCACAGCGCCCCCGAGTACTTTTCACCCGAGTAGTGAAGTACTCGAAAATCGCGGTGCTCGATTGCGAAATCGGCCTTACCGAGTACGTTCGCTCATCTCTAATCCACATCTATATGATCCAAGAATATCACTGGGACGATTGGCTCTGGTAGTCAAAGAAGAAAAATGTGGGCATGAGGGTGCCAAAATATTTTTAAGGGTTTTAGTTCTTTATTATATATGATATTCGTTTTCCTTGGAATATCATTTCCAAAAAAGAGATCCCTCTTCAAGACACCCCAATATTTATTTTAAATGGATTTTAAACCAGCATGTTGGGTGTTAAATTGAGTGATAAAAACTGTTTTAAAAGCACACCTGTTTGTTTCTAGAGTTCACTATTAGGTGTCTTAGTATCTGAAATGGGGTGGTTACCCGAAAGGACCTTCATATAAGCTGAATTTATGACGGCCTTCGGGTAACCTTTTTCTTTAGAACAATTTTTAAGAATAAAAGCTTGTTTACTAAACATCTTGGTAGTTATGCAATTTATTGGTATCCTCTTAAACTTTCCAAATGGAGATTTACAGTTCGGCTATATGTCACACATAGCTCTGCTACATGCACGTGTCACACACACACCAAAGACAGCTCTGCTACATACATGTCACACACACCACACACAGGTCTGCAACATGCACTTGTCACAGACACCACATGCAGCTTTGCTACATGCGCATCACACACCGCTCTACTACATTAGGATGTCACAGACACACAGCTCTCCTACATGCGCGTGTCACACACACCCTACACAGTTCTAGTACATGCACATATTACACGCAACACACACAGCTCTGATACATGCGCATCACACACACCACACAAATCTCTCCTACATGCGCATCACACACACGACACAAAGCTCTGCTACATGCACGTGTCACACACACCACACACAGCTCTGCTACATGTGTGTGTCACACAACACACACACAACTCTGCTATATGCGCGTGTCACACACAGCTCTACTGCATGCACATGTCACACACACCACACACAGCTCTGCTACATGCACATCCCACACCACACTCAGCTCTGCTACATGCACATCACACATACCACGCACAACTTTACTACATGCAATTGTCGCAAACACCAAACAAAGCTCTGCTACATGCATTTGTCAGAGACACACAACACTTCTACATGCGCATGTCACACGCACAGCTCTGCTACATGAGCATATCACACATGCAGCTCTGCTACATGCACACATCACACACACAGTTCTGCTAAATGTGCTTCAGACACAGCTTTGCTAAATGCATGTGTCTCACACACACACAGCTTTGCTACATGCATGCATTGCACACACACCTCTGCTACATGTGCATGTTACAGACACACACAGCACTGCTACATGCGCATGTCACACACACACACTGCTCGTGTTACACACACAGCTCTGCTACATGCACACATCACACACACAGTTCTGCCGCATGTGCTTCACACACACAGCTCTGCTACATGTGCATGTCACAAACGTACACAGCTCTGCTACATGCGCACATTGCACACACGCAGCTTCGCTACATGCACATGTCACAGACACCACACACAGCTCTGCTACATGCATGTGTCACACATACCACACACTGCTCTGCTACATGCACGTGTCACACACAGCACACCCAGATCTGCTTAATGCTTGTGTCACACACAGCATACACAGCTTTGCTACATGCATGTGTCACACACACAGCTCTGCTAGATGCACGTGTCACAGACACACACAGCTCTGCTAGATGCACGTGTCACACACACAGCTGTACTGCATACATTCTTCATTGGTCTCTGCTGGTTTAAAGGAGATGTCCCGCGCCGAAACGGGTTTTTTTTTTTTTTAAACCCCCCCCCCCGTTCGGCGCGAGACAACCCCGATGCAGGGGTTAAAAAAACCACCCGCACAGCGCTTACCTGAATCCCGGCGGTCCGGTGACTTCAATACTTACCGCTGAAGATGGCCGCCGGGATCTTCTACCTTCGTGGACCGCAGCTCTTCTGTGCGGTCCACTGCCGATTCCAGCCTCCTGATTGGCTGGAATCGGCACGTGACGGGGCGGAGCTACACGGAGCCGCTCTCTGGCACGAGCGGCTCCATAGAAGAAAGCAGAAGACCCGGACTGCGCAAGCGCGGCTAATTTGGCCATCGGAGGGCGAAAATTAGTCGGCACCATGGAGACGAGGACGCTAGCAACGGAGCAGGTAAGTATAAAACTTTTTATAACTTCTGTATGGCTCATAATTAATGCACAATGTACATTACAAAGTGCATTATTATGGCCATACAGAAGTGTATAGACCCACTTGCTGCCTCGGGACATCTCCTTTAAGATCTGTCGTGATGATGTCACCGTCATGTGATTGGGGCGGAGCATATAACACACTCATGGACAAGTGGTCCTTAGCACTTTGACACCTGAATGAACGCCCTGGTGGGTGTGTCTGATCTTTATGGATCTTGGGTGCAAAATAATAATAATCATCATTTCAACAGCACTGTATATAGAAGCAGATGCATCTGCAGGAGTATGTCTGCTGTGCAAGCCTACCTAGAATCCCGAACTCAGGACTCTTCAATGGCACAAAAAAGAGGTGGTGAGGCAGCACATAGGAATCCAAATCTTCTCAAATGATTTTCATGGTATAAAACAGATCTTTATTGCAGTCCAAACATATAAACATGCGACATTTTGACCATTCAACTGTGGTCTTTGTCAATAAAAATAAGGTATTTTGGGATTACCAAGGCAAACAAAGTTTATTTCGGTTTTTGAAATGCAATTCTGAGATAAGGCTTAGTCTATCATATGGTATAGTCTTTTCTGTATGTCATTAGTGGGGTCGTTAGTTAGTTTTATGTAATAGTCGATATCCCCCCAAAATATGGAGTGCTTCCGACTCATAATAGACAGGCTCACCCGAGTGATGTCACGCAACAACTCGTCATGACGCTGGTGTCCAGCATCCATTCTGAGTGGATATACTGCAGTCTGCACCATGGCGATGCGTCTCCACTAGCGGGCACACTCGGGTGACATCAATCAGGACCTTAGAGCAAAGCTGTGTTCCACAGAATCTTAGGTGACATCCTTGGAGTGTCAATGCATTCCATAAGTGCACTCCAAAGGGATATTGATATAAATGTTTTGCATATTTTGTTTAAATTGCCTTGCGTCAAATGGTCTAAATGAGGAACTGCAGAAAATGTAAGCATTCCTTTTACTTCTATCCGTCCCTTTAAGACAGCATTTTCTATTGTTTATTTTTTAAATGTGTGTTTAAAAACTAATTTGCATAATTTAAATATCCTTTCATATTAATGCCTTTAACTGTTTTATAATTGTGTCTCATACCCAAACCTGATATTATTTCTATTTAATGTTTTAAAATATGCATGAGTTTTATTTTCATTGTTCCTGAATGTTATAAGTATTCTCGTGTTTTTTTTATTTTTAATACTTTCATTAATGTTGGAATAATAATGCCAAGATTGAATATTTAATTTTTTTTTTTACAATAACTAACATGTTATTGACAATAACATAGTGGGTCGTTGGTTAGTTTGAGGTAATAGTTGATATCCCCCAATATATGGAGTGCTACCGACTCATAATATGCCTTATCCAGAATGACTTTAGTCCCCCGTTTGTCGGCCTTTTTTATTACTATTTCAGTATTATTGGAAAGTGTTTTCAAGGTTCATTTCTGTGCACCACTGAAGTTGTTGAATGTACTTTGTTTAGTTTTGCATAGGTTTGTGAAGTCAGTCAGAACTTGGTTATAAAAAGTTTCTATGAAGTTGCCATTTCTCTCTAGGGGATAGAAGGAGTTGGGAGGTTTAAAGCCAGTTGGGATAGGATCTGAAAGAGAGAAAAGAGAATGTCCTGAAGAAGGGGATTTAGAGGGATGAGGGTTTGTGATGAGTTTTTGCTGGGAGTAGTGATGTTGAAGAGGAAGTTTTCATAAGAATGTATGTAAGTCTATCAAAAGTTGAAATAGGTCTGGTGGACTAGAAGGACTGAATGAAAGGCCTTTGGATAGAACCCCAACTTCTTGTTTGTTGAGGCTATATTTTGATAAATTAAAAATCCCCAAGTTGTAGGAATACTTCCAGAAATTGTTATCTGTGAACACTGTTCGCTCTGCAATTAACAAATGCATGTTAAGGCCTCAGTCACACGGGCGTTTTTCCCACGATTTGCGGATCGCATGACGGATGCGCATCTGCAAATCGCGTGACCGGGGCTGAAAAATTGCCCCAAAAAACTGCTCCTAGCCGCGTTTCACTAGAAACGGGCTGGAGCTGTCCAGCACATTGAATTCAATGGAGTTGGCAGTACAGCCGGCTCAATTGAAAGCAATGGGCTGCCGGCGATCGCACAATGAATTTTCGGGAATGGCTTAAAAATATAAGCCCTTCCCTGAAATTCATCCAGAAATGTGTAAAAACAAAAAAAATATATAAATTCATCGTGCGATCGCCGGCAGCCAATTGCTTTCAATTGAGCCGGCTGTATTGCCGGCTCCATTGAATTCAATGGGCAAACATCATTCTTATCTGCCACAGCTGTTACAGCTGTGGCAGAGGAGAATGATTTGTCTACTATATGTTCTCAATGGGGTCAGCGCTGCCGCCCATTGAGCGCATATAGAGAAGAGAACAGGAATCACAGATCGCAGATAGGTGCGATCTGTGATTTCTGTTCTATAATTTATCGGATGAGCGCATGAAAAGCGCTCATGTGTCCGATACCATTGCAAAG
This sequence comes from Eleutherodactylus coqui, assembly GCF_035609145.1. Classification (NCBI taxonomy): domain Eukaryota; kingdom Metazoa; phylum Chordata; class Amphibia; order Anura; family Eleutherodactylidae; genus Eleutherodactylus; species Eleutherodactylus coqui. The sequence goes on along the minus strand of NC_089838.1, from coordinate 227,525,444 downwards.
CAGTGGTTCTCTAAGATCGCAGATCGCATGCGCAGGTCGCACGGAAAATCGCCAGTGTGACTGAGGCCTAAAGCTGTATCATGAAAAGAATAAGCTATTTATCAACATAATCCAGAAACAATGGCATCTTCTCTGTACCAAAGTTCATTTAAAATGGACCGAGGAAAAATGGAAAACTGTTCTTTGGTCGGATGACTCAAAATTTGAAATTCTTCTTGGAAACCATCCAGCTTGTTATCAGTGCACCGTCCAAAAGTCTTTCTTTTTGATTGCATGGGGTGGCATTATTGCCTATGGCATGGGCAGCTTACACATTCTGAAAGACACTATAAATGCTGAGCAGTTTTTAAAGGTTTTAGAAAATATACTCACAACCAGACAACGTCTCTTTCAGGGAAGACCTTGCATATTGCAGCACGACAATGCTAAACCAGATGCTGTCCATGACAACAGTATGGCTTCGCAGATGAAGTGGCTGGGTGCTGAGCTGGCTGCATGTAGCCCAGACCTTTTACCAATAGAAAAGATTTGGTGCAATTTTGAAATGAAAAATTGGGTAAAGAAGACCCAGGACTGTTAAGCAGCTAAAATCCTACATGAGACAAGAATAGTACAATGTTTCCCTCAAAACTCTAGCAACTAGCCTTCTCACTTCCAAGATATTTACTTGCTGCTGTAAAAAGAAGAGGGGATGCTACACAATGGTAGACACGGCCCTGGCCCAACTTTTTTGAAATCTGTTACTGCCATCGATTTCTAAATCAGTTAATTTTTAAAATAAAATGGAAAAATTTCCACTTTCAACTACTGATATGTCTTCTATATTCTATTGTGAATAAAATATGGTTACATGAGATTTCCAAATCAATGCATTCTTTTTTTTCCCTTCACATTTGTATACATTTTATACAGTGCCACAGCTTTTTAGAATTAGGGTTGTATACGATGTTATACTTATGTGCAAAATAATTTGTAATTCATTTTTTCTGTTCGCTCTGAACCATAAAATGCATTCTGCCCCTGTCTTTTCCCTTTGATCTAGAGCCCAAATGGCAGTAATGTGTGTTTTTCAATAATGTTTTTCCTAGAGAAGGAACTGAAGCCTTCCACTTGGCCTCCCAGCTGCCATGACAGGTATGAAAAGAAATAGGAAATGGCTTAATGTTAGTTATTAAAATAAATGCATTACAGCCATACTCTGCTCATATACCACTATAAAGTGACCAAGACAGAGACGTAACCTGAAGCTCCAGGGCCTCAGTGTGAATCTGTAAAAGAGCCTGCTGGCACCTTTTTAATTGGCAGAGGAGGCAGTTGGGTCACTTCAGGCTTCCAGGTTCATTAGTGACCATTTTCATACCTTCATAGCTATTCCCTTGGTCAAAAGAAAATTTCCAGGGCCACAAACTGTTACCCATCAAAATCTAAAGTAAACCCACATATAGTACTGTATAAATACATTGGACTTCAATAAGTACTGTATAACAATACAATGCCTAAATAATACCCTCATATGGTGCTCAAATACCGTGTTCCCCTGAAAATAGGTCCTACCCCAATAGTAAGACCTATCAGGTTTTCGGGGGAGGCTTGAAATATAAGGCCTCCCATGAAAATAGGACCTAGCTCAGGTGTCCCAAAAATAAAGAAAAATCAATACTCCAGATTGGTCCGTGGCGTCCCGATGGTCTCCGGCAGCACTGCGGCAAATGTCTGAGTCCTGCCCGTCTGCCTGCTCAGCTTCTGCTGGTGATAGGGCTTTGAATACCTGCCTCCAGCAGAGCGAGCCCTGTGATTGGCTAATCTCAGCGCCATCTGCCAATCACATCTGGCGCTTGATGAGCCAATCACAGCCATTCAGTGGATGACATCATTGGGGCACTGCAGACCATCGGGATGCCGCGGACCAGGTAAGTATAACCCCCCCCCCCCCAAAAAGAAAAAAAAAAAAGACACTGTGCCCTTTTTGGGGCAAAAAATAATATAAGACAGTGTCTTCTTTTTGGGAAACCACAGTAATAATATGCAGATGCTAGAAAATTGTAAAATGTGGAACACAAATTAGATCACATCAAATGCCCAAATAATATTGCCATGCAGAGATTAAATGAGACTTCAATTTAGTATTTGAATAGCAAAAGAAAAACCCACTCCTTTTAGTGTGGTAATTACATGTAATAATCAATTCAAATAATTAATATGGAATTGAACTTACCATACTCCTGAGTAGTAAGAAAATGGTTTATCTTACCCATTAGGTGCTCTTGTAGAGGCATATTGTAGGGGGGTGGAATTACTCATAAGGGGATTTTTTATGACAGTTTCCTAGCCACTTTTTACCCTCTAGTTAAAAATGTCTCAAATGTCCCATAATGTTGATAAATGTGTTGCTTCTTTAGATATGACTGGATATGTTGAGTCACTTTGTATGCCACCCAGTTACTGGAGTGAGGTTGTTGCAAATATTGTGACTTCTGAAAAAATTTGTATGTCATAAATGTATCTTAATCCTTACCAAGCAGCAAGCTGTGCGCACTTTTCTAGACACTTTTGAAAAGAGTTGTGAGAGGCATAACAGGTTTATTTTAGGGTCAAAAGAACAAGTATCTAAATTGATTTGTGCGAACACCAGTAACACTACAACAAATAAAAAAAAAATCATAACAGAAAGTAATTGATATGTTTCTGTAAAATTTAAACCCACTGATTCCACTGGTAAAACTGAATACTAGCAGCATGTCTCACTTTCAAATTACGAACCATTTCCTTTATTTAGGATGATACCAGTTTGGATGTACCGTAATATTACTATTTGTCTGTTTTTGGTGGAAAATGATGCTTGGATCTTGACTTCCTCCTGTAAGAAACATTTCTTTCCCTTATAAGAACCAGCAAAAGTTGCCCCTCATATTAGGATTGTACTTTCCTTTGTTAACGGTCTTCAATGACTGAGATGTCTTGTGTGCGGAATACATAGTGAATAGAACCCATTGATTTCAATGGATTCGTTCACATGAGTGTATTTTTTTGCAGGATGTACAATCGCCTGAAAAAATACACAGCATGACCTTGTTGGGGCGTATTACACACTGCAATGAGCCATTGAAATGAATGGGTGGGCACAAATATGCAGGAAACCTGCTTATTGGCACACCTTTTCAATGAGTCTGTCTATGTACTTTTTTGCATGCATAAATAAGCAATGTATTAAAAACACACCAGAGCAGGTGAAAAACGTGGATGTAAGTCATTTTTGGTTGTGCAAATATATATCACATTTGTACAACTGAAATACGCTTACGTCCATAGGAATGAGCCCCAATAATGACCCCTGTAGCAGCTGCAGTAGTAATAGTGACCTCCACAGTGGCCTCAATAGTAATAGTGATTGTCACCGAGGCAGTAATTCTTCAAATAAATCTAAAGATAGTCACTGAAGAAGAATCTATTAAAATTACTAACTTTATTAATGAAAATTGAAAATCAAAATGTACAGAACAAAAGATATATCGCTTATTGAGGTGTTAGAAATAACCCTTCCCTCTATAATCAAACAAATCATTTGTCAATGACCCGCTATCTAATGGGTATTTGGTGTCAAAGCCCAAAGTCCATATTTAGACAATACATGGGATGACAACCTTCCATTGTTAATCAGATGCGGTCATTAAATTGAGTAGGGTTTAACCCTCTTTTTATTAATAACCAATTTCAGGAGCTCCCCTCTTTGGGGACTCCAAGATAAATCAGAAATTCCAGATAGGTAGAAAGATATTGTGAGTGTTTTAATATCACAGGGCTACACCCAATAAACTCAAATAAACCCCCTCTCAAAAATTAGGGGGGGAATTTATTAGGTGCCCAGTGTTATTACTTACTGTAGGTCTTCATCTTATGTATTCCTTTATTCATGTGTGGTAACCATGATTAATCACCATTATTCCCATGAGAGTATAAAATAAATAGGAAAGGGTTAAATAAAAGTAAGGACCATCCATAAGGATCAGGGATTTGTATTTTCAGGGTAGAATAAATGTTATCCCAAGTAAAATACCAATATATGTATATGATGTAGGGCACAATTAAAGTTCACACGGTCCACTTGATAAAGGGTTAAATAGTGCCATATACATATAGGTGAGAGGAAACTAGCAATGTTGATAAATAAGGCTGGTTCCTCACTGCTAGTCAACTACTTTCCTCCTCAATTTATCTCCAATTGAGTCTATTGATTAATTAGACCAAGAAGGGAGAGGAAAGAGTTAACTACTAACTGGTAAGTCCTTACCCTATTATATATAAGTGGCCCAATTCAGAGCTACTGCTAGAAGTATCAAAAAACAAAATATGAGAGCAGTAAATGTCTATTAAGCGCTCCAATCCAGCACCTTAAAGGGGTTGTCCCGCGCCGAAACGGGTTTTTTTTTTTTTCAACCCCCCCCCCGTTCGGCGCGAGACAACCCCGATGCAGGGAGGTAAAGAAAGCTCACCGGAGCGCTTACCTGAATCCCCGCGCTCCGGTGACTTCTCTACTCACCGCTGAAGATGGCCTCTTCCTCCGTGGACCGCAGCTCTTCTGTGCGGTCCACTGCCGATTCCAGCCTCCTGATTGGCTGGAATCGGCACGTGACGGGGCGGAGCTACACGGAGCTACACGGAGCCCCATAGAAGACTGCAGAAGACCCGGACTGCGCAAGCGCGGCTAATTTGGCCATCGGAGGGCGAAAATTAGTCGGCACCATGGAGACGAGGACGCCAGCAACGGAACAGGTAAGTATAAAACTTTTTATAACTTCTGCATGGCTCATAATTAATGCACAATGTACATTACAAAGTGCATTATTATGGCCATGCAGAAGTGTACAGACCCACTTGCTGCCTCGGGACAACCCCTTTAAGGGTTAATATTGCCTGTGTGCCCACAGCCTGCTGGCTGCTGTTCCTATAGCTCAGATTTTCCCTAAACCACTTAGGGATGATAAATGCCTAAGTGAATATCCCTCTTCTCTAACACAGCACCGCTGTGGAAAGGGAGAAACTAGATCGGCATCGGTGCAGCTGCCCGACAGATGGTATCGGGCAGCCGTTTAACACTACACTTAAACTAGCTATCTGGAAAGATAAGTACTGACTCACTAAGCTACGCCACCAACACGTTTCTGCAGTGTTCTAACATACACACTGCTTCATCAGGATGAGTTAACACATGTAAATGGGAGCAGCCGTGATATCTGGAGGCATCCCAATAGTGAGTGCCCCGCGTCTGATACAGACAGCGCTCATCTATGTAAAGCTCCTCCTTCCCTCTCTCATCCTAGCCAATCCCAAATTCTGGTTGAGATTTAGTCATTCCCCCTTGCCTTCTCGCGATACAAGCTGAATAGCAGTCTCCACTGAGACACTTCAGCACTGGACAGCTCCCTGCTGTCGTGATGCAGGGCATTAGTGTATAGGAGAGAGGATCAGCAATGGACAGCTCCCTCCTCCCTGCTAGAGCCCTGTAAAGGATTCCACAGGCATCTGAGCAATAATGGGGTTGATGTATAATAATTAGGATCCATCTCCCAACCTGATTTGTTTCTGGCTTTCTTCCAGGGGAGGGTTAAATACCCCAGAGGGATCATTTCAGTTAGTTGCGTTAGAAGCAAAAAAAAGTGCATTTCTCAGTATTTGGTCAAAGAACAGGGGGTGGTGCGGGGCAAGGGGTGGGGCATTTTCTTGATGCCGACGACTTTAGATTAGAGAGACCAGGAAACATGATGAAGAATCGCCCTGGCTTTTCATTGTTTGACCCAGGAAGCCAGGAAAAAGGTGTGTGTGTGTGGGGAGGGGGGGGGGGGGGGGGGGGGGTACACAGCTTTTGATTATTGTCCATCAGGAACGCCTGTAAAGTGATGGAAAGTATCTACTTTTCTCCAGCTGTTATGGAGATATTTCCGTAATTAATCATTATGATCAGCTTATGATAATTTAAATGAAGGAGGTGTAAGATATCTGCTCGCTCAAACCAGTAGGTGAACACGTTATCAGCCTGTGAATCCACATGCATTCCTTCTGTAGTAGTTTTTTTTATCAATGTCTCCCCTTCTCCCATTATATCTAATCAATTCAATGCCTTGAAATTTGAGAACACTTAGGTCATTGTCATGATGGTCTCTCATATGATTCGCCAGACTTGTATGTTCACCCCTCCGTACATTCCCCACATGGGCTAATATTCTTCTTCTGAATTGTTGTTTAGTCTTGCCCACGTATTCCAGGGGGCATGGGCAAGTTGCCAAGTACACCACTTCTGATGTTTTGCAATTAATAAACTCATGGATCTCATATGTTCTTCCGGTGTTCACACTCCCCAAGGTCGATCCTCTCCCTATAAACTCACAGGCCTTACAATCAGAGCAGGGGTATGTACCCTTGATTTTTTAGGTCAGCCAAGTATCTCTAGGTATTTCTGGGGCAAGGTGACTATGAACAAGGTGGTCTCTCCGGTTCCTTCCTCTTCGATATGTGATAGAGGGCCTGTTTCCCAGACATTCCACCAGATCCTTGTCCTTCAGTAGAATATACCAATATTTCTGTAGAATTTTATTCACGTTTCTTGACTGATCATCATATGTACCTATCAGTCTCACTACTTTTTTTGATTCTGGCTTTTGCTTGACATCCAAAAGATCCCTTCTATCTCTGTTTTTGGTTTCTTCAAGTGCCTTAGTGAGTATGTTGTCAGGGTATCCCCTATCCTTGAATCTTCTTGTCATATCCTCCGCTTGTATTTTGAATTCACCCTCATCAGAGCAGTTTCTTCTTGCCCTTATGTATTGTCCCTTTGGAATTCCTTTTTCAAGGGACCTGGGTGATAACTTTTCCAATGCAGGAGACTATTAGTCGCTGTTGGTTTTCAGTGAATTGTTGTTTCCAGGGTGTCCGTCATGATCTTTGAGATATTCAAATCCAGGAAAGTGATCTTATCATACTGGATTTCAGATGTAAGGAATAACCCAAGACAGTTCTTATTCAGAGATTCCATGAATTCTCCGAATTCCGTAACAGTACTGGACCAAAGTATGAACACATCGTCTATGAACCTAACCCATAACTCGATTAGGTTAGTCAATTTTTGATTGTGTTCCTGGAATACATATTTATCCTCCCACCAGCCTAAGAAAAGACATGCATAAATTGGGGCACAGGGGCTCCCCATCGTGGTCCCTCTCCGCTGGCGATAGTATCGCCCCCTGAAACAAAAAGAAGTTGTGTTATAGAACGAACTTGAGTAATTCGAGAACAAAGTTGTTGTGGGGTCTCATGTGAATTCCCCTTTGGTCCAGAAAGAAACGACTTGCCTCAATCCCGTCTATCGGTATACAATGCCTCTACATACAGGCTAGCCATAAGAGTGCCATTCGGGATTGTGATATCCTACAAGCATTTTAGGAGATCAGTAGTGTCCCATATATAGGATGGCAGACTCTCCACAAATGTTCTTAGAATTATATCAATATACTCACTAGCCCCTTGTGTAAGTGAATCTATCCCTGACACAATGGGCCTATCTTTCAGGGGGTTAGGCCCTTGTGCATCTTAGGGAGTGCATAGAAAGTTGCAGTCTGGGGTAGGGCTGGGCAAATGTACTCATATTCCATTTTTCCGAGAACTTTCTCATCCTGTGCCTTTTGTACCAGGGATCTCAGGTCAGAGAGGAAGGCATCAGTAGGGTCAGAGGGTAAGATTACATAATTAGTGGTGTCCTTCAGTAATTTGAGACACATCTCTTTGTAATCATTGCGTCCCAGGATCACCAGGTTTCCCCCCTTGTCAGATGGTTTTATAATAATGCTAGGGTCCTTCTCCAATGATACCAATGCTTTTTTTTTCTCTTTTGACAAATTCTGGGTTTGATAATTTCTTGTGCCTGCGAGTTTTTCCAGTACCTCCGTCACTAGTGACTCAAAGATGTCTATATAGGGACACTCACCAGATGGAGGCATACTGGTACTTTTTGGCCTTAGTTGCGTGAAGCATCCCTGACCTGGGATTCTCTCACTCTCTTGAGATAATTTTCCAAAAGATCAAGTGTCTCCAGGTCTAACCTGGTGATCCTGGGACGCAAGCCTAGCAAGGGTTAACTCTTCCATCTGAATCTGGGCCCATTAGTTGCCAATTAGTTAATCTAGCCAGGCCATATTATCCAGTTCTCCCAGAATTCTGTGCCAGTTAATTGATATTACTCACTACAATTCTGGTGCTACTTGTGCGTTTGACTCATGTGTATCTGACGCAGCTTGCCTTTGACCCTACTTTTGGATAACTGTCTGACAGAATAAAATCTGGTCTTGGACTGTCTGACATTGCTTCTGTCAGTTGTTTTGGTTCTACTAGTCTTTCTGGTATTTGACCCTGTTGTGTGCCTCCATTTTGAGATTAGATTTCCCTTTGTTCTGACATGCTCCTTGACTTTCCGGCACTGACCCCTTGCCTTTTTGACTCTGTTGCCTATTCTCTCCCCCAATCATTGTTACTCTGGAAATCCAATCCCTCAAAGGGGTTAAAGGATGAAGACCTGTTGTCCCTAGGAGCTGCTAACCAAAGGAGCCAGTTCAATGCCTGATTGTGGTAGCGCTGTTGTTGAAAAAGTCAATTGTCCTGAAAGCAGCAATGTAATATATAGTCTTAGGATAGTACAGTGGTGATAGTTCTTCCTGGATCATGATGATGTAATCCTTAGGGAATCAACAAATTCCACAAATACCGTTCCAGAATATTATGTTAGAAAAAAACATTTAAAACCAAAAAGGGCTCATGCATCTGGTAGAACTGCATCTAAAAAACATTGTCCCCTAGAATCAACATACAAAACTCAGTGGGGCATGTTGCAATTTTTATTTTGTAAGATTCACATTGAAAATCCTTTGAATGCTTTCAAAAGAAATTGGAATCATACAGAGGTACAGTAATGACTGTCTTACAGTTCCATACAAGTTGAATTTTGTATGAAGCCATAATAAAGTTATCTGCATGAGTCCTATTTAAAAAAACATATATGCCATAAAAGGACATCTGAAGGGGGGCAAATATTTATCAAAGCACTGCTTATTATCTGTGCTAAAAGAAATTCCAGTGCTTACTAAAGAAATAGAGGCAAAACTGTGATCTCTGTAGCAGTTGTACGAACAGGTGCATCATATCCACATCCGCGGGGTCACTGTTGGGACATGTTTGTTCTGCTCTGATGAACAAAATATTACAGCGCACTGTTTCTTCATTAGAGACTGTTAGTGCTATAAAGAAAAATATCAGCATTTCTTAATACAGTAATAGCTATAATTAGTCATTAAGTAAAGAATGTACATTGCAATGTATTCACTACCCTCAGACAAAACAGAAACTTACTGTAGACTAACTATACATGGGACTGATGTCCAATTATTGCATATGGAATGCTTTCAGGCTCTACCACTACTGTCAGGTCCTTTCTCAGAAAGACTTACATTATTCATATTTAGTGAGCTGAACAAGGCATTTTGTTGAGCAAATTATAGATGAAACTGCTCATCACAGGAACTTCAATATGCCTATTACCTGAATACTTGTATATTGTATTGCTGTAGCATGTGGAATATATATATTTTTTAATCAGATCATTTTTTATTACAATTATATTTTTGAATGCAATTGCACCTTAAATTCAAAACTGTTATACATGTATAAATATAATATACATGTAACATATCATTACCCTGACCAAAAAATACATTCATAACTTTATTTAAGCAAATCATAATCTTCCTTCATCTTCCCCCCCAAAAGAAATCTCACCTCTCTTCCTCACTCCCTTCAACTTCCATCAGCTTTTTTACAATACCTCAATGCAACCAGCACTCAATGTGAACTATCCATTATATATACCAGATCATCTCCCCCCAAATTCGTGAAACTTAATCAAACAGCCTCTTTATATATTCCCCTTTCCAAAGATATAACCACTGTTATTCTTGCAACAAAATATCCGCTGTCATGGGGGACAGGCTGCATTTAACGGGCAGTAATCAACTTCCACGCCTAATACAATGCACTCTGAATTCCCAAAAGAGTATGCCCATCAAGCCCATCATTGATACCCAATATAAAAATTCTGGGAATAAGACCAATATCAACAAGATATAGTTTTTAATTATCTGTAGTACCCCATTCCAAAATTCACACATTTTTTCACAATCCTAAACCATATGCATTAAATCTGCACCATGCATTTAACATTTTGTGTATTCTGAGTTTTATCTAATACCAATGTTAAACAACTTTAATGGAGTACAATAAACTCTATGCACTAAATACAACTGTGATACTCCTTGACTTTCAAATAGAGATATCATTGGAATCATATGCAACATTAAAGCCTATTTATCTTCACTAATATGACCTACATCTTTTTCCCATTTTTGTTTACCTTTTATTCGGAATTGCTGTAAATAGTAAGAAAACATCTGTCTATATAAATAAGATATTATACCCTTCGTAGCTCCAGAACAGTGAAGAAAATTCACCAAAGGGTGTTTAACTGTAAGCACGGATACTGACTGAGCCTGAGCAGCAAACACGTGAAGGGACTAGAAAAAGAAAAAGCTCTCTAAATTGTTCAAAACTGTAAAAAGACCCCCCAAAATGCAACCGTTCCAAAATGTTTTCCGCTCTCTTCTTCCATGGTGAAAATCCCTCCAACCTAAAAAAAGCTCTGACAATTTAGGGTTCCTCCAGAGAGAGATGCGTATAGTAAATCCATGCAGTTGCAGAATCTGCTGAAATTGATTCCATAATTCAATTAACTTAATAGTTGGGTATTGTCCCTTTTTTCCTCCTTTCATCCTTCTCTCACATATCATTATAGGGTGACTACAACCTGTCATTTTAGAAATTAATCTGCCATTGAACCCCACCCCATTTCTTTTTCCCCAGCCATTCAACTGTTGCAACTGAGATGCCAGAAAATATATCCAAGCATTAGGAATTGCCAACCCTCCAGAAGGTTTATCCCTTTGAAGGGTCTCCAATTTATTTCTAGCATATTTCTTATTCCATAATAAACTCCTAGATATTGTATGGAGTCTAAAAAAAATATTGAACCCAAACTGGAAAATTTTGAAGTATATAAAGGAGTTGTGGCATAAAAACCATTTTGATAAGATTTACCCTGCAAATTATCAACAATGGGATTCCAGACCTTGACCTTATCCCCAAACTGTTATACTGCTGGAAGCAGTTTGACAAAAATAAAGTCTTGAGGCTTAGAAGATACCACAACTCCCAAATTTTAGAATTCATTCACTATTTGCGCATGTTACAATGAAAAGTTTACTGGCAAGGATTCTAAAGGAAGAATCACAGATTTCCCCCAGTTAATAGTGAGACCCAACATCTTACCAAATATATCAAAAATAGACATAATAGGAATCATTGATTTACTCATATCCCCTGTATATAATGGATATCATCTGCATATAATCCAACTATATCAGGTGATTGTCTTATCAAACCAGTCAGTTGATTGCCAAGGCAAAAAGAGGGAGACAGGGGACATCATTGCCATGTTTCCTTCTCTAACACTATCTGTCCAGAAATATGTCCATGTAATCTCACTCATGCCTAGAGATGAGCGAGCACCAAAATGCTCGGGTGCTCGTCACTCGGGACGAAATTTTCGTGATGCTCAAGGGTTCGTTTCGAGTAACGAACCCCATTGAAGTCAATGGGCATTTTTGTATATCGCCGATGCTCGCTAAGGTTTTCATTTGTGAAAATCGGGGCAATTCAATAAAGTGATATGAACGACACAGCAACGGATAGGGCAGGCGAGGGGCTACATGTTGGGCTGCATCTCAAGTTCCCAGGTCCCACTATTAAGCCACAATAGCGGCAAGAGTGGGCCCCCCCCTCCCAACAATTTTTACTTCTGAAAAGCCCTCATTAGCAATGCATACCTTAGCTAAGCACCACACTACTTCCAACAAAGCACAATCACTGCCTGCATGACACTCCGCTGCAACTTCTCCTGGGTTACATGCTGACCAACCCCCCCCCCCCACGACCCAGTGTCCACAGTGCACACCAAACTGTCCCTGCCCAGCCTTCAGCTGCCCTCATGCCACGCCACCCTCATGTCTATTTATAAGTGCGTCTGCCATGAGGAGGAACCGCAGGCACACACTGCAGAGGGTTGGCACGGCTAGGCAGCGACCCTCTTTAAAAGGGGCGGGGCGATAGTCCACAATGCTGTACAGAAGCAATGAGAAATAGAATCCTGTGCCACCGCCATCAGGAGCTGCACACATGGGCATAGCAATGGGGAACCTATGTGCCACACACTATTCATTCTGTCAAGGTGTCTGCATGCCCTAGTCAGAGCACGGTTTTTTATAAATACTCACAGGCAGGTACAACTCCGCAATGGGAATTCCGTGTGCACCCACAGCATGTGTGGCTCCCTGGAACCCACCGGCGGTACATAAATATATCCCATTGCAGTGCCCATCACAGCTGAGGTAATGTCGTGCTTAATGCAGGTGGGCTTCGGCCCACACTGCATGCCCCAGTCAGACTGGGGTTCTTTAGAAGTGAACACATGCAGTTACAACTCCGTGTGGACCGACAGCATGGGTGGGTGCCAGGAAGCCACGGGCGGTACATAAATATATCCCATTGCAGTGCCCAACCCAGCTGATGTAACGTCAGCTGTAATGCAGGTGGGCTAAAAATTAATTTGATTACACTGTAGCCGAGGGCCCCCAAAAATTGGTGTACCAACAGTACTAATGTACCACAGAAAAATTGCCCATGCCCAACCAAGAGGGCAGGTTAAACCCATTAATCGCTTTGGTTAATGTGGCTTAATTGGTAACTAGGCCTGGAGGCAGCCCAGTTAAAATAAAAATTGATTCAGGTGAAAGTTTAAACGCTTTAATGATCATTGAAACGTATAAAAATTGTTTACAAAAATTATATGACTGAGTCTTGTGGGCCTAAGAAAAATTGCCCGTTCGGCGTGATTATGTGAGGTTTCAGGAGGAGGAGCAGGAGGAGGAGGATGAATATTATACACAGATTGATGAAGCTAAAAGGTCCACGTTTTTGATGGAGATAGAGAACAATGCTTCCATCCGCGGGTGCAGCCTATGTATTGTTTAGGTATCGCTGCTGTCCGCTGGTGGAGAAGAGTAGTCTGGGGAAATCCAGGCTTTGTTCATCTTGATGAGTGTAAGCCTGTCGGCACTGTCGGTTGACGGGCGGGTACGCTTATCTGTGATGATTCCCCCAACCGCACTAAACACCCTCTCTGACAAGACGCTAGCCACAGGACAAGCAAGCACCTCCAGGGCATACAGCGCAAGTTCAGGCCACGTGTCCAGCTTCGACACCCAGTAGTTGTAGGGGGCAGAGGCGTCACGGAGGACGGTCGTGCGATTGGCTACGTACTCCCTCACCATCCTTTTACAGTGCTCCCGCCGACTCAGCCTTGACTGGGGAGCGGTGACACAGTCTTGCTGGGGAGCCATAAAGCTGTCAAGGGCCTTAGAGAGTGTTCCCCTGCCTGTGCTGTACATGCTGCCTGATCTCCGCGCCTCCCCTGCTACCTGGCCCTCGGAACTGCGCCTTCGGCCACTAGCGCTGTCGGATGGGAAGTTTACCATCAGTTTGTCCACCAGTGCCCTGTGGTATAGCATCATTCTCGAACCCCTTTCCTCTTCGGGTATGAGAGTGGAAGGTTCTCCTTATATCGTGGGTCGAGCAGTGTGTACACCCAGTAATCCGTAGTGGCCAGAATGCGTGTAACGCGAGGGTCACGAGAAAGGCATCCTAACATGAAGTCAGCCATGTGTGCCAGGGTACCTGTACGCAACACATGGCTGTCCTCACTAGCAAGATCACTTTCAGGATCCTCCTCCTCCTCCTCCTCAGGCCATACACGCTGAAAGGATGACAGGCAAGCAGCATGTGTACCCTCAGCAGTGGGCCAAGCTGTCTCTTCCCCCTCCTCCTCATCCTCCTCATGCTCCTCCTCCTCCTCAACGCGCTGAGATATAGACAGGAGGGTGCTCTGACTATCCAGCGACATACTGTCTTCCCCCGGCTCTGTTTCCGAGCGCAAAGCGTCTGCCTTTATGCTTTGCAGGGAACTTCTCAAGAGGCATAGCAGAGGAATGGTGACGCTAATGATTGCAGCATCGCCGCTCACCATCTGGGTAGACTCCTCAAAGTTTCCAAGGACCTGGCAGATGTCTGCCAACCAGGCCCACTCTTCTGTAAAGAATTGAGGAGGCTGACTCCCACTGCGCCACCCATGTTGGAGTTGGTATTCCACAATAGCTCTATGCTGCTCATAGAGCCTGGCCAACATGTGGAGCGTAGAGTTCCACCGTGTGGGCACATCGCACAGCAGTCGGTGCACTGGCAGATTAAACCGATGTTGCAGGGTGCGCAGGGTGGCAGCGTCCGTGTGGGACTTGCGGAAATGTGCGCAGAGCCGGCGCACCTTTCCGAGCAGGTCTGACAAGCGTGGGTAGCTTTTCAGAAAGCGCTGAACCACCAAATTAAAGATGTGGGCCAGGCATGGCACGTGCGTGAGGCTGCCGAGCTGCAGAGCCGCCACCAGGTTATGGCCATTGTCACACACGACCATGCCCGGTTGGAGGCTCAGCGGCGCAAGCCAGCAGTCGGTCTGCTCTGTCAGATCCTGCAGCAGTTCGTGGGCCGTGTGCCTCTTATCTCCTAAGCTGAGTAGTTTCAGCACGGCCTGCTGACACTTGCCCACCGCTGTGCTGCCACGCCGCGCGACACCGACTGCTGGCGATGTGCTGCTGCTGCTGACACATCTTGATTGCGAGACAGAGGTTGCGTAGGAGGAGGAGGGTGCTTTAGTGGAGGAAGCATACACCGCCGCAGATACCACCACTGAGCTGGGGCCCGCAATTCTGGGGGTGGGTAGGACGTGAGCGGTCCCAGGCTCTGACTCTGTCCCAGCCTCCACTAAATTCACCCAATGTGCCGTCAGGGAGATATAGTGGCCCTGCCCGCCTCTGCTTGTCCACGTGTCCGTTGTTAAGTGGATCTTGGCAGTAACCGCGTTGGTGAGGGCACGTACAATGTTGCGGGAGACGTGGTCGTGCAGGGCTGGGACAGCACATTGGGAAAAGTAGTGGCGACTGGGCACTGAGTAGCGTGGGGCCGCCGCCATCATACTTTTGAAAGACTCCGTTTCCACAACCCTATACGGCAGCATCTCCAGGCTGATAAATTTGGCTATGTGCACATTTAACGCTTGAGCGTGCGGGTGCGTGGCGGCGTACTTGCGCTTGCGACGGCTGGACGGTGCGCTGACAGACATTGATGGATGGGGCCGAGGACAGCGGAGGTGAGGGTGTGGGTGCAGGCCAGGAGACGGTAGTGCCTGTGCCCTGAGAGGGGGGTTGGATCTCAGTGGCAGGTTGGGGCACAGGGGGAGAGGCAGCGGTGCAAACCGGAGGCGGTGAACGGCCTTTGTCCCACCTTGTGGGGTGCTTGGCCATCATATGTCTGCGCATGCTGGTGGTGGTGAGGCTGGTGGTGGTGGCTCCCCGGCTGATCTTGGCGCGACAAAGGTTGCACACCACTGTTCGTCGGTCATCTGCACTCTCAGTGAAAAACTGCCAGACCTTTGAGCACCTCGGCCTCTGCAGGGTGGCATGGCGCGAGGGGGCGCTTTGGGAAACAGTTGGTGGATTATTCGGTCTGGCCCTGCCTCTACCCCTGGACACCGCACTGCCTCTTGCAACCTGCCCTGCTGCTGCCCTTGCCTCCCCCTCTGAAGACCTGTCCTCAGTAGGCATAGCAAACCAGGTGGGGTCAGTCACCTCATTGTCCTGCTGCTCTTCCTCCGAATCCTCGGTGCGCTCCTCCCTCGGACTGACTGCCCTTACTACTACCTCACTGATAGACAACTGTGTCTCATCGTTATCGGCCTCCTCACCCACTGAAAGGTCTTGAGACAGTTGCTGGAAGTCCCCAGCCTCATCCCCCGGACCCCGGGAACTTTCCAAAGGTTGGGCATCAGTCACGATAAACTCCTCTGGTGGGAGAGGAACCATTGCTGCCCAATCTGAGCAGGGGCCCGAGAACAGTTCCTGGGAGTCTGCCCGCTCCTCAGAATGTGTCATTGTAATGGAGTGAGGAGGCTGGGAGGAAGGAGGAGCAGCAGCCAGAGGATTCACAGTTGCAGCAGTGGACGGCGCAGAACTCTGGGTGGGCGATAGATTGCTGGATGCACTTTCTGCCATCCACAACAGGACCTGCTCACACTGCTCATTTTCTAATAAAGGTCTACCGCGTGGACCCATTATATGTGAGATGAATGTGGGGATGCCAGAAACGTGCCTCTCTCCTAATCCCGCAGCAGTCTGCTGTGATACACCTGGATCAGGAGCTCGGCCTGTGCCCACACCCTGACTTGGGCCTTCGCGTCCTTGCCCGCGTCCACGTCCTCTAGGCCTACCCCTACCCCTCAGCATGCTGTATTACCAGTAATGCAGAAACAGAATGCTGGAATTAAATGTGCCGCTTATTGGCCTTTGGTTGGAGGCTAACTTCGCTTACGGAACGCCAGGAAATAATTTTGCGCAAGCCTGCTGTAACACTTAGCTGGCTGCGTATGAATTAGGAGGACTACTACACCCAGCACAGAACCAGAACACTGAGGACAGTCACAGGCAGCCCAAATAGATTTTTTTCCCCAAATGTTTTTGCAAAGGCCCACTGCCTATATTCAATAACTATATCTCCTCTCTCTGCGTCACCGCTACTGGCCCTGGAGTATGTCAAATAACTGCAGAGTGTTGCACTGTGGACTGGAATACAGCGGTGATTTAACAGCCAACACAGAGCCAGGAAATAATTTTGCGCAAGCCTGCTGTAACACTTAGCTGGCTGCGTATGCATTAGGAGGACTACTACACCCAGCACAGGCCCAGAACACTGAGGACAGTCACAGGCAGCCCAAATAGATTTTTTTCCCCAAATGTTTTTGCAAAGGCCCACTGCCTATATTCAATAAATATATCTCTTCTCTCTGCGTCACCGCTACTGGCCCTGGAGTATGTCAAATAACTGCAGAGTGTTGCACTGTGGACTGGAATACAGCGGTGATTTAACAGCCAACACAGAGCCAGGAAATAATTTTGTGCAAGCCTGCTGTAACACTTAGCTGGCTGCGTATGAATTAGGAGGACTACTACACCCCGCAGAGACCCAGAACACTGAGGACAGTCACAGGCAGCCCAAATAGATTTTTTTCCCCAAATGTTTTTGCAAAGGCCCACTGCCTATATTCAATAAATATGTCTTCTGTCCCTGCCTCACAATATATGTCTTCTGTCCCTGCCTAACCACCACTTCTGGCCCTGGAGTATTACTGCAGGGCGCAATGCTCTGCACGGCCGATATACCAAAAAAAAAAAAGTGTAACACTGCAAAAAGCAGCCTCCACAGTACTGCACACGGTTAGATGTGGCCCTAAGAAGGACCGTTGGGGTTCTTGAAGCCTAAAATACTCCTAACGCTCTCCCTACAGCAGCTCCACCAAGACAGCACTTTCCCTTCTCTATGTCAGAATGCATCTGTGGCGAGCCGCGGGAGGGGCCGATTTTTATACTCGGGTGACACCTGATCTCGCCAGCCACTTACTGCAGGGGGGTGGTATAGGGCTTAAACGTCGCAGGGGGAAGTTGTAATGCCTTCCCTGTCTTTCTATTGGCCAGAAAAGCGCGCTAACGTCTCAGAGATGAAAGTGAAAGTAACTCGAACATTGCGTGGTACTCGTCACGAGTAACGAGCATCTCGAACAAGCTAATACTCGAACGAGTATCAAGCTCGGACGAGTACGTTCGCTCATCTCTACTCATGCCCCAGAACTGAATAGAGCAGTTTGATCTATGCCACAAATTTCTCGCCAAAACCCATCCTTTGAAGAACAGCCCACAAATAGTTCCACTCAAAACTGTCAAAAATGTTGGCAGTGTCAGTTGAAAAACAGTCCTGCTCTCACAAACTCGATCATCCACCTGAAAATTCAAGTATACCCTCCTTAAATTAAAAGAAATTGATTTGGTTGGCATAAAGCTGGACTGATCCTCATGTATCTAATAAGTCGTTCCTAAAAGTAATCTATTTACAAATACCTGCACCAAGATTTTAACATCACTGGTCAACAAACAGATTGGATGATAGGACACAGTAAGAGACAAATCCTTTCCCAGTTAAGGAATTCAAACAATTATTAAAATTGCCCACAATTAATGTAGGAACAGCAGAGCATATAGCCACAAAGTCCATTGCATTCTTAATACATTTGCTGGAATATGAAGGAAGGGGGGGAATATATATTGCTACCAAAAATATTTCCTTTGTGCAATTAAATATTTGAGACAAACAAATCTCCCCATAGAATCTATAAAAAATTATTTGCACTTAAAAGAGATTTTTATGAATCAATACATTTACTTCACTCGAATAACCTGAGTACATAGAATGAAAAAAATGTGCCCATACAAAATGGTAAAGCCATTGTATAACATCTTTTGTTAAATATGTTTCTAATAGGCAAACAGTACTTGGTTGAAATAGTTGAATAGATAAAAAATAGCATAGCTTTTTTTCGCCCCATGCCATGCAATGCACATTCCACGAAATTATATTAACCTTTTGAACAATGGTAAATGATATTCATTATTTATGTTTTACACACATTATTTAAAATGCCAGCTGCATTTTAGCTGCATTGCATGGTAGACAGGAGGAAAAGGACAGAAGTGGGAAAAAAAAAACAAAAACAAAACACCCCGCCCACCCTAACGCCACATACACATTTATCCTACAGCTCTAATCACCTAGGCATAGTAATAATGGTCGAAAACAAATCCCAAAATTAAGGTAAGATCACGAATACTAAATAGCAATACCCAGGAACCTCCCGTCTATTTAACAAATAATCTTATTACAGGCGGTCAAATATTTTACCAATAATCCGCTAATAAAAAGGAATACTTATTGTTATGTAAATATTGTTCATGTTTATCAATCCAGAAGGCGGCATCCCCAGAACTATGAAACAATAAGGTTCCACCCCTGTATCACAACTCTCAGTCCAGCTGGATTCAAAATCCCATAAGGCAGCTGTGAACCCTGTAACCTTTTCTTCACTTTCTGAAACTGTATCCAGGTTTTTATTTTGTAGATCCAGTGAATAATCTGGAAAGACAGCTATACCATTACCATCCATAGTTAACTCTTTCATTCTCTTGATTTCTTTAAAATGTCCTGATCTTTATAATGCAGTTTTATCAAAACAGTTCTCGGCATGGCGCAAGGTGGAGGTGGTTTAGCAGGAACTCTATGATAAACTGCTCGCATTTACTAATTGTATTCTACATAGGAACAGTTTTTTCTTCCATTTTATTAATACTTGTCTCTGCTTTATCTCTCAGTAACTTTCTGCAAATCGTGCCTCATAAACCCAGCATCCTTTTTCAGACCACCAATCTGAGCAGGGAGGAAGCTAAAACAGTATTGCTTTTAGTCACAGCTAGAAAAACATCATGTACAGTAGGTTTGTTTTATATATAGTTTTATAAGCTTGTGCTGAGATCTTCTGCATAATAGTATTTTCTGAGACAGATGAATTATAAAACTGGGGTCATGCTTACCCTTCTCAATTGCAGAGTGTGGTAACATATTAAGTTACACCAGAGGAGGCAAATAAAGCTGTAGATGTTTCATGAGCATTTCCTGATGGGGTTGCAAGAGAAGTTGAACGAGCAAATTCCGCCAACCTGTTCCCAGCAATGCGGTATTTCTCAGTAAAGCAATCAGAATAGTCAAATTGTTCAATGTATTCCACACAATCACCCTACTCAATATTGGATATTGTTGCAAATGTTGCACAGGCACCTTTATGATACAAATAGAGCTGAACGAGCATACTCGCTAAGGGCAATTACTCAATCGAGCCTTGTCCTTAGCGAGTATCTCCCCGCTCGGGAGAAAAGGTTCGGCTGCCGGCGCGGGTGACAGGTGAGTTGCGGCAGTGAGCAGGGGGTAGTGGGAGGGGTGGGGGGAGGGAGGGAGAGAAAGATCTCCCCTCCGTTCCTCCCCGCTCTCCCCCGCAGCTCCCCGCCCGCCGCCAAATCTTTGCTCCGGAGCGGGCAGGTACTCGCTAAGGGCAATGCTCGATCGAGCAATTGCCCTTAGCGAGTATACTCGCTCATCTCTAGATACAAAGTATTCACAATAGCGCCTGCACCTGAGCGCCATCATGAAGTGCAAGTGCACTGCTGCCTTCTTTCCTCCTCCTCATTGCAACTTGGTTAAAGGTCCAGGGACCAGCAAGACAACCAGCTCAGCAAAGTCAGACACCCCCTCAAAAAGAAAACCAAGCTAGAAAGCTAGCATAACAGGCGTGTTTCCACTGCTCACATCACGCTATAGGCCACACACACCTCCTCCTAAATTTCATTCTGGGATTATTTTCTGACTATTAAATTGAAAGTGTTTGGTCTCATTTTCTATTTCTTTTTCATTATTGTCCATTCATATCTTCACATTTGAATATATGATGCTTAAAGGGGTTGTCCCGCGGCAGCAAGTGGGTCTATACACTTCTGTATGGCCATATTAATGCACTTTGTAATGTACATTGTGCATTAATTATGAGCCATACAGAAGTTATCAAAAGTTATTCACTTACCTGTTCCGTTGCTGGCGTCCTCGTCTCCATGGTTAACGTCTAATTTTCGCCGTCTAATGGCCAAATTAGACGCACTTGCGCAGTCCGGGTCTTCTGCTTTTCTCAATGGGGCTCCGTGTAGCTCCGCCCCGTCACGTGCCGATTCCAGCCAATCAGGAGGCTGGAATCGGCAATGGACCGCACAGAAGCCCTGCGGTCCACCGAGGGAGAAGATGCCGGCGGCCATCTTCACCGGGTAAGTAAGAAGTCACCAGAGCGCGGGGATTCAGGTAAGCGCTGTCCGGTGTTCTTTTTTAACCCCTGCATCGGGGTTGTCTCGCGCCGAAGGGGGGGGGGGTTGAAAAAAAAAAAACCTGTTTCGGCGCGGGACAACCCCTTTAAATAGAAAAAAACATTGGTAAACTCCCAAATGATATAACACCATATAGCTATGTCATTGTGCTTTTTACAGATGCTACCTATAAATGTCTCCTCTACATTTCTCTGCGCTGGCAGTGATTTCTATCCCCATTTTAAAGCATTTACCAGAGCAAAATCTGATGTTGATCTTAATCAATATCAACAATAACTAGTCTCTTATGGATTTCCAACTAACTGCTTCAATTACTGCATCACAATACATCTCTTTACAACTAGGACCCCAAGCCCTGTTGGCGACCCAACATTATTATATTTTGTTATAGGGAACGGATTTTGTCACTGAGCGTTTTTAGTCCACATAGTGTGATTTGTTCGCATTAATACAGTATTGGTTATATACAGTAATTCACAGAGAATAACAAGATGATATAGTGAGTCAACCATTTCAATCACTTAAATTTAACAATACAGTACATAGGTTTTATGCACATATCATACAACTATATACACTGCTAAGCAATAATGGCAGTAGAAACTAATTAAAAATGTTTTCTCATAAAGATAGCACTGTCTATATTTTTTTTTGTAAACCTTCTTAGTTTAGGGATAATTTTCTTTGGGCGATGGGTTGACAGAGGGGGGCCTCCCTTTGTCAAACCTTTGCCACCTTTCACCCATGATATGATTGAACGGTGCTGATGGTCATGTGCCTTGGACCTGCCATCTGCCAAAGCCTATTGGAACCTGCCGCAGGAAGAGTGTAATAAGGCTGCCTGTCAGTATCAAACCAATAGGTACTGTGTAATGCACTGCAATGCAGAAGTATTGCAATGTATTATACAAGTGATCACAACATCAAGTCCCCTAGTGGAACTAAAAAAAAAAATATATCCAAAAGTTATTACTTTCTAAAAATTGTGACTGAATGTTTTTCTCTATGAAAAGTGCTTTTCTTGTGTAAAAGCAAATAAAATAAAACAAAAACTATACAAATCTGGTATTGCTGTAATGGTACTGACCCACAAAATAAAACATAAAACAATACCAGAATGTCTTTTTTTGGTAAGGGCTCCTGCACACTTCAGTTTTTCTTGCGCATTTTTTCACGCGATCTTGCTGCGTTTTTTTTCACACGATTGTCAATGAGACTTTCTAATGTTAAAAACTAGAGATGAGCGAGCACCGGGTGCTCGTTACTCGAGACGAATTTTTCGCGATGCTCGAGGGTTCGTTTCGAGTAACGAACCCCATTGAAGTCAATGGGCGACCCGAGCATTTTTGTATATCGCCGATGCTCACTAAGGTTTTCATTTGTGAAAATCGGGGCAATTCAAGAAAGTGATGGGAACGACACAGCAACGGATAGGGCAGGCGAGGGGCTACATGTTGGGCTGCATCTCAAGTTCACTGTCCCACTATTAAGCCACAATAGCAGCAAGAGTGCCCCCCCCAACAACTTTTACATCTGAAAAGCCCTCATTAGCAATGCATACCTTAGCTAAGCACCACACTATCTCCAACAAAGCACAATCACTGCCTGCATGACACTCCGCTGCCACTTCTCCTGGGTTACATGCTGCCAAATCCCCCCCCCACGATCCAGTGTCCACAGCGCACACCAAACTGTCCCTGCCCAGCCTTCAGCTGCCCTCATGCCAAGCCACCCTCATGTCTATTTATAAGTGCGTCTGCCACAGGAAAAGCAGGCACACACTGCAGAGGGTTGGCACGGCTAGGCAGCGACCCTCTTTAAAAGTGGTGTGGCGATAGCCCACAATGCTGTACAGAAGCAATGAGAAATCCAATCCTGTGCCACCTCCATCTGGAGCTGCACACGTGGGCATAGCAATGGGGAACCTATGTGCCACACACTATTCATTCTGTCAAGGTGTCTGCATGCCCCAGTCAGACCGCGGTTTTTTATATATAGTCACAGGCAGGTACAACTCCGCAATGGGAATTCCGTGTGCACCCACAGCATGGGTGGCTCCCTGGAACCCACCAGCGGTACATAAATATATCCCATTGCATTGCCCAACACAGCTGAGGTAGTAATGTCGTGCTTAATGCAGGTGGGCTTCGGCCCACACTGCATGCCCCAGTCAGACTGAGGTTCTTTAGAAGTGGAAACAGATGCATTTACAACTCCCTGTCGACCCACAGCATGGGTGGCTCCCTGGAACCCACCGGCGGTACATAAATATATCCCATTGCATTGCCCAACACAGCTGAGGTAGTATTGTCATGTTTAATGCAGGTGGGCTTCGGCCCACACTGCATGCCCCAGTCAGACTGGGGTTCTTTAGAAGTGGAAACAGATGCATTTACAACTCCCTGTGGACCCACAGCATGGGTGGGTGCCAGGAAGCCACCGGCGGTACATAAATATATCCCATTGCAGTGCCCAACACAGCTGATGTAACGTCAGCTGTAATGCAGGTGGGCTAAAAATTAATTTGATTACACTGTAGGCGAGGGTCCACAAAAATTGCTGTATCAACAGTACTAATGTACCTCTGAAAAATTGCCCATGCCCAACCAAGAGGGCAGGTGAAACCCATTAATCGCTTTGGTTAATGTGGCTTAATTGGTAACTAGGCCAGGAGGCAGCCCAGTTAAAATAAAAATTGGTTGAGGTGAAAGTTTCAACGCTTTAATGAGCATTGAAACGTATAAAAATTGTTTAGAAAAATTATATGACTGAGCCTTGTGGGCCTAAGAAAAATTGCCCGTTCGGCGTGATTATGTGAGGTTTCAGGAGGAGGAGGAGGAATATTATACACAGATTGATGAAGCGAAAAGGTCCCCATTTTTGATGGGGATATAGAACGATGCTTCCATCCGCGGGTGCAGCCTACGTATTGCTTAGGTATCGCTGCTGTCTGCTGGTGGAGAAGAGAAGTCTGGTGAAATCCAGGCTTTGTTCATCTTGATGAGTGTTAGCCTGTCGGCACTGTCGGTTGACAGGCGGGTACGCTTATCTGTGATGATTCCCCCAGCCACACTAAACACCCTCTCTGACAAGACGCTAGCCGCAGGACAAGCAAGCACCTCCAGGGCATACAGCGCGAGTTCAGGCCACGTGTCCAGCTTCGACACCCAGTAGTTGTAGAGAGCAGAGGCGTCACGGAGGACGGTCGTGCGATCGGCTACGTACTCCCTCACCATCCTTTTACAGTGCTCCCGCCGACTCAGCCGTGACTGGGGAGCGGTGACACATTCTTGCTGGGGAGCCATAAAGCAGTCAAGGGCCTTAAAGAGTGTTGCCCTGCCTGTGCTGTACATGCTGCCTGATCTTCGTGCCTCCCCTGCTACCTGGCCCTCGGAACTGCGCCTTCGGCCACTAGCACTGTCGGATGGGAATTTTACCATCAGTTTGTCCGCCAGGGTCCTGTGGTATAGCAACACTCTCGAACCCCTTTCCTCTTCGGGTATGAGAGTGGAAAGGTTCTCCTTATACCGTGGGTCGAGCAGTGTTTACACCCAGTAATCCGTAGTGGCCAGAATGCGTGTAACACGAGGGTCACGAGAAAGGCATCCCAACATGAAGTCAGCCATGTGTGCCAGGGTACCTGTACGCAACACATGGCTGTCCTCACTAGGAAGATCACTTTCAGGATCCTCCTCCTCCTCCTCCTCAGGCCATACACGCTGAAAGGATGACAGCCCAGCAGCATGTGTACCCTCACCAGTGGGCCAAGCTGTCTCTTCCCCCTCCTCCTCATCTTCCTCCTACTCCTCCTCCTCCTCACCGCACTGAGATATAGACAGGAGGGTGCTCTGACTATCCAGCGACATACTGTCTTCCCCCGGCTCTGTTTCCGAGAGCAAAGCGTCTGCCTTTATGCTTTGCAGGGAACTTCTCAAGAGGCATAGCAGAGGAATGGTGACGCTAATGATTGCAGCATTGCCGCTCACCACCTGGGTAGACTCCTCAAACTTTCCAAGGACCTGGCAGATGTCTGCCAACCAGGCCCACTCTTCTGAAAATAATTGAGGAGGCTGACTCCCACTGCGCCGCCCATGTTGGAGTTGGTACTCTACTATAGCTCTACACTGCTCATAGAGCCTGGCCAACATGTGGAGCGTAGAGTTCCACCGTGTGGGCACGTCGCACAGCAGTCGGTGCACTGGCAGATTAAACCGATGTTGCAGGGTGCGCAGGGTGGCAGCGTCCGTGTGGGACTTGCGGAAATGTGCGCAGAGCCGGCGCACCTTTCCGAGCAGGTCTGACAAGCGTGGGTAGCTTTTCAGAAAGCGCTGAACCACCAAATTAAAGACGTGGGCGAGGCATGGCACGTGCGTGAGGCTGCCGAGCTGCAGAGCCGCCACCAGGTTACGGCCGTTGTCACACACGACCATGCCCGGTTGGAGGCTCAGTGGCGCAAGCCAGCGGTCGGTCTGCTCTGTCAGACCCTGCAGCAGTTCGTGGGCTGTGTGCCTCTTATCTCCTAAGCTGAGTAGTTTCAGCGCGGCCTGCTGACGCCTGCCCACCGCTGTGCTGCCACGCCGCGTGACACCGACTGCTGGCGACGTGCTGCTGCTGACACATCTTGATTGCGAGACAGAGGTTGTGTTGGAGGAGGAGGAGGAGGGTGCTTTAGTGGAGGAAGCATACACCGCCGCAGATACCACCACCGAGCTGTGGCCCGCAATTCTGGGGGTTGGTAGGACGTGAGCGGTCCCAGGCTCTGACTCTGTCCCAGCCTCCACTAAATTCACCCAATGTGCCGTCAGGGAGATATAGTGGCCCTGCCCGCCTGTGCTTGTCCACGTGTCCGTTGTTAAGTGGACCTTGGCAGTAACCGCGTTGGTGAGGGCGCGTACAATGTTGCGGGAGACGTGGTTGTGCAGGGCTGGGACGGCACATCGGGAAAAGTAGTGGCGACTGGGAACTGAGTAGCGTGGGGCCGCCGCCGCCATCATACTTTTGAAGGACTCCGTTTCCACAACCCTATACGGCAGCATCTCCAGGCTGATAAATTTGGCTACGTGCACGTTTAACGCTTGAGCGTGCGGGTGCGTGGCGGCGTACTTGCGCTTGCGCTCAAACACTTGCGCTAGCGACGGCTGGACGCTGCGCTGAGAAACATTGGTGGATGGGGCCGAGGACAGCGGAGGTGAGGGTGTGGGTGCAGGCCAGGAGACGGTAGTGCCTGTGTCCTCAGAGCGGGCTTGGATCTCAGTGGCAGGTTGGGGCACAGGGGGAGAGGCAGCGGTGCAAACCGGAGGCGGTGAACGGCCTTCGTCCCACCTTGTGGGGTGCTTGGCCATCATATGCCTGCGCATGCTGGTGGTGGTGAGGCTGGTGGTGGTGGCTCCCCGGCTGATCTTGGCACGACAAAGGTTGCACACCACTGTTCGTCGGTCGTCTGCACTCTCAGTGAAAAACTGCCAGACCTTTGAGCACCTCGGCCTCTGCAGGGTGGCATGGCGCGAGGGGGCGCTTTGGGAAACAGTTGGTGGATTATTCAGTCTGGCCCTGCCTCTACCCCTGGCCACCGCACTGCCTCTTGCAACCTGCCCTGCTGCTGCCCTTGCCTCCCCCTCTGAAGACCTGTCCTCAGTAGGCGTAGCAAACCAGGTGGGGTCAGTCAACTCATTGTCCTGCTGCTCTTCCTCAGAATCCTCGGTGCGCTCCTCCCTCGGACTTAATGCCCTTACTACTACCTCACTGATAGACAACTGTGTCTCATCGTCATCGGCCTCCTCACCCACTGAAAGGTCTTGAGACAGTTGCCGGAAGTCCCCAGCCTCATCCCCCGGACCCGGGAACTTTGCAATGGTTGGGCATCAGTCACGATAAACTCCTCTGGTGGGAGAGGAACCAGTGCTGCCCAATCTGAGCAGGGGCCCGAGAACAGTTCCTGGGAGTCTGCCCACTCCTCAGAATGTCTCATTTTCATGGAGTGAGGAGGCTGGGAGGAAGGAGGAGCAGCAGCCAGAGGATTCGGAGTTGCAGCAGTGGACGGCGCAGAACTCTGGCTGGACGATAGGTTGCTCGAAGCACTTTCTGCCATCCACGACAGGACCTGCTCACACTGCTCATTTTCTAATAAAGGTCTACCGCGTGGACCCATTAAATGTGCTATGAATGTGGGGACACCAGAAACGTGCCTCTCTCCTAATCCCGCAGCAGTCGGCTGCGATACACCTGGATCAGGAGCTCGGCCTGTGCCCACACCCAGACTAGGGCCTCCGCGTCCTCGGCCGCGCCCACGTCCTCTAGGCCTACCCCTACCCCTCAGCATGCTGTATTACCAGGAATGCAGAAACACAACGCTGTAATTAAATGTGCCGCTTATTGGCCTGTGGTTGGAGGCTAACTTCGTTTACGGAACCCCAGGAAATAATTTGGCGCAAGCCTGCTGTAACACTTAGCTGGCTGCGTATTTATTTGGAGAACTACTACCCCCAGCAGACACGGACCCAGAACACTGAGCAGAGTGACAGGCAGGCCAAATAGATTTTTTTCAAATATTTTTTTCAAAAGGACCACTGCGTATATTCTATCTATAATATATGTCTTCTGGCCCTGCCTAAACAATTCTGTCCCTGATGTGTGTGTCACGGAACTGCAGTGTTGCACTGTTATTAACTGCAACAGACCAGTGATTTCAGAGCCAGGAAATAATTTGGCGCAAGCCTGCTGTAACACTTAGCTGGCTGCGTATTTATTTGGAGAACTAGTACCCCCAGCAGACACGGACCCAGAACACTGAGCAGAGTGACAGGCAGGCCAAATAGATTTTTTTCAAATATTTTTTTCAAAAGGAGCACTGCGTATATTCTATCTATAATATATGTCTTCTGGCCCTGCCTACACAATTCTGTCCCTGATGTGTGTGTCACGGAACTGCAGTGTTGCACTGTTATTAACTGCAACAGACCGGTGATTTCAGAGCCAGGAAATAATTTGGCGCAAGCCTGCTGTAACACTTAGCTGGCTGCGTATTTATTTGGAGAACTACTACCCCCAGCAGACACGGACCCAGAACACTGAGCAGAGTGACAGGCAGGCCAAATAGATTATTTTCAAATATTTTTTTCAAAAGGACCACGGCGTATATTCTATCTATAATATATGTCTTCTGGCCCTGCCTACACAATTCTGTCCCTGATGTGTGTGTCACGGAACTGCAGTGTTGCACTGTTATTAACTGCAACAGACCGGTGATTTCAGAGCCTGGAAATAATTTGGCGCAAGCCTGCTGTAACACTTAGCTGGCTGCGTATTTATTTGGAGAAATACTACCCCCAGCAGACACGGACCCAGAACACTGAGCAGTGTGACAGGCAGGCCAAATAGATTTTTTTCAAATATTTTTTTCAAAAGGACCACTGCGTATATTCTATCTATAATATATGTCTTCTGGCCCTGCCTACACAATTCTGTCCCTGATGTGTGTGTCACGGAACTGCAGTGTTGCACTGTTATTAACTGCAACAGATCGGTGATTTCAGAGCCAGGAAATAATTTGGCATAAGCCTGCTGTAACACTTAACTGGCTGCGTATTTATTGGAGAAATACTACCCCCAGCAGACACGGACCCAGAACACTGAGCAGAGTGACAGGCAGGCCAAATAGATTTTTTTCAAATATTTTTTTCAAAAGGAGCACTGCGTATATTCTATCTATAATATATGTCTTCTGGCCCTGCCTACACAATTCTATCCCTGGAGTATTACTGCAGGGCGCAATGCTCTGCACGGCTGATATACCAAAAAAAAAAAATGTGCAACACTGCTAAAAGCAGCCTCCACAGTACTGCACACGGTTAGATGTGGCCCTAAGAAGGACCGTTGGGGTTCTTGAAGCCTACAATAACTCCTAACGCTCCCCCTGCCTCCACACTTCTGTCCCTGGACTATGACTGCAGGGCGCAATGCTCTGCACGGCCGATATACCAAAAAAAAAAAAATGTGCAACACTGCTAAAAGCAGCCTCCACAGTACTGCACACGGTTAGATGTGGCCCTAAGAAGGACCGTTGGGGTTCTTGAAGCCTACACTAACTCCTAACACTCTCCCTATAGCAGCTCCAACACCATACCACTGTCCCTCAGCTATCTCACAACGCATCTGAGGCGAGCCGCGGGAGGGGCCGATTTTTATACTCGGGTGACACCTGATCTCCCCAGCCACTCACTGCAGGGGGGTGGTATAGGGCTTGAACGTCGCAGGAGGAAGTTGTAATGCCTCCCCTGTCTTTCAATTGGCCAGAAAAGCGCGCTAACGTCTCAGAGAGGAAAGTGAAAGTAACCCGAACATCGCGTGGTACTCGTTACGAGTAACGAGCATCTCGAACACGCTAATACTCGAACGAGTATCAAGCTCGGACGAGTACGTTCGCTCATCTCTATTAAAAACGCATCGCAAGTTTCTGCTTTGCAATTTTTGTGTGTTGCGTTTTTAACATTAGAAAGTCCCATTGACAATCGCATGAAAAAAAACATGCAAGAAAAATGCAAGTGTTCAGGAGCCCTAACTTCGACCCCCAAAATTAAATAAAAATAGATCAAAGATATTAAAAAGACATATGTACCCCAAAATAGTAGCAATACAAACTATTAATTGCCCTGCAAAAAATAAAATTCCACAGTTCTATAACAAAATAAAAACCATTAAGGCTTTGTGAATATGGTGATGCTTTCATTATGCAAAAGTAGAAAAACATATAAAAGCTATATAAATTTGATATCATTATAATCATACTCCCCCACAGTAAAATGCCATTAATCACACAATTGATCTTGCAATATTACGTAAGAAAAAATAATGATGACGTCTTAAAGGTTTACTTGTCTTACTAGCTTGTTTTTCATAACAAGAAAAAAACTTACTGTACAGCTGATAACATTTAAATGACAGCTTAGAATTTTGCTTTTTATCCCCTTAACACTCCATGGCGTACATTTATGTCATTCAGGTTCAGAGTTTTTATAGAGGAGCATCGGGAACTGATAAAATTGTGGGTGCCAGCTATTTCTTACAGCTGACACCCGCCCGCAACAGCTGCAATAGGCATGCTTTAAATGCCGCTGTTCATTCTGACAGTGGCATTTAAAAGCTCTGATCGAAGTTCAGGGGTTCCGAATGGCCCCCTGTGATGAGATTGTGGGGTGCTGTTTGGTTGCCATGGCAGCCAGGACCTACTTAAAGCCCCCAGGGCTGCCATTGCAGATTGCCTATGAAGCCATGCCTGTGGTGTGGCTTGATTGACTGTCAGGTCGTGGTATAATGACCATCGCAACAAACCATCGCAAGTTCATGTCCCTTATAGGGACTTAAAAAATATTAAAATCAGTTTTAAAAAGTTTTATTGTAAAAAAAAAATTAAATAGGTAATCAAAGTTAAAAAAAACACTTTTTGCCATATTTAAAATTTTAAAAAAGCTAATAAACTCAAAAACTTATTTTGGTATTGCTTCATCCATAAAAGTTGGATCTATCAAAGTAAAGCGTTATTTACCTTGTATCTTCACTGTAAGGATTCTGTAGCTCTAAAATATAACCTTTATTGAAATTATAATAATAAAATTCTTAAATAGAAGCCTGACATACATGCACAAAGACTATGAATATTAGAAGTACGGGTAGTGGGACCTTAATGCAACCTTCAAAAAATTGTATAGCTCTGTACAGTACCCTTATAGCAATCTTGATAGACGCCACCTATATGAGGGAGCACTGTCAGTTTAGCTTGGTCCTCAACCACACTAAATCTAAATTCCAATATTTCTGGTGATTATCTATAAATAATCTTAAAAGGTGAGTGAACAATTCCAGTTTCAGACAAAAGTTCCAGGTTCAGGTTCAACGAGTTTCCGCTATGGTAAAGTAGTTTCGTCAGGAACCTTATTAATTCAATAGTGGATGATGAATGATGGATAAACCACCCATTCAAATTCAGACCGGCTAGATGGTCTAAGAGTCTCTGCCGTCTAGAGTGTTAGGACAAGCTAAATAGTCTAATAGTATCTGCTGTCTCGAGTGTTAGAGCAAGCTGGGTAAACTAATACTATCTGCCGTCTCAACTGATAGAGAGTGAGGAGCACAATTAAGTGCTATAAGGTTGAAGCCTATATCCCCGAGTACAACCCCTCCCCCAACCCTATCAGGAACAAAAACAACAAACTGGTAGCAGCACTAGCCTCAGTGTTAGGCTAGCGGCTAATGGCTTGTGCACTGTTTAGTCAGATCTTATAAGGCAGAAGCCCCCCCCTCCCTATCTGGGAGGTAGTGTCCCTTGGGTCAATCCAAAATTATTTACCTTGCATGGTGAACGGCGTCAGAAATAAAAAATACATAGCGTCAGACTTGTGCTTTTTTTTGTCAGCCTGTCTCCAAGGAAAAATGTAATACAAAGCAATCAAAAGGTCATATGCACTCTAAAATACCAAAATATATTACAGGACATCCTGAAAAAAAGCAGGTGGTAGTACAGCAAAAAAAAAAACTATATAAATTTGGTATCATAGTAATTGTACTGACTAGAGTTGAGCGAACGTACTCTGCCAAGCTTGATGCTCATTTGAGTATTAGCGTACTCGATGGTGCTCGTTACTCAAACGAGGATCACGCTGTGTTCGACCCCGGCCCAGTTTTTGGCTCCTTCCTGCTGTGACAAGCCTGTTTTGGCCCCTCCCCGCCGCGACGCAGCGCGAGCGTCAATGGCAAATTTTTGGGCTGGCAGGCAGGCAGGCAGGGGGAGAAAGAGAGAGAGAGAGAGAGAGAGAGAGAGAGAGAGAGCAAAACACACAAACCAAAAAAGAAAAAAAAAAGCTCGGGACCCAGCGTCCCACATACAAAAATGCTCGAGTCTCCCATTATAGTCAATGGGGTTCGTTACTCAAGTAGAGCTCTCGAATTTTACGAAAAGCTCGACTCGAATAACTTGGACCCGAGCATTTGGGTGCTCGCTCATCTCTAGTACTGACCCATAAAATAAAGTTATCAGATCATCTTTGCTGAAATGTGTACATCGTAGAAACAAGACTCCCCTCCCCCCCCCCCAAGATAGCAGAATTGCACTTTTTTTCCATTTTACTGCACTTAGAACTTTTTTTTAGAATTTTCTTTAGAATATTATATGGTATTTACATAGTACCATTGAAAAAAGGAACTTGTCTCGCAATAAACAAGCTCTAAGACAGCTACATTGATAGATAAATAAGAGTTATGATTTTTTTTTAAGTGGGGAGGAAAAAACGAAAATGAAAAAAAGAGCCATGTCCTTAAGAGGTTAAAGTGTCTGCTGATTAGTATTAAGCTTGATTGCTTAGATGTGTTGGTATGCTAAATATATTGCTTTATGATGACTTGATTGGCAATCTTTGACCAAATCATTCATACTTCAGATAGTTCTTTGTTACAAAGCAGGCCAATAGATTATGTTTAAGACACAAAAATTCACACCTTATCGGTCACTTAAACAATTGTCCTGAACTCCAAGAAGCAATTGTACTGCAAGGAAATATGTTAGTTAAAATGAACATAGATTACTGGTTTGCAGTTAAAGTAGTCTGTAAATTGCACTTGCACTCCTAAAACAGCTCTGACCCATCGAAGTATTGACTCCAAAAGACTTCTGAAGGCATCTTGTGGTGTCTGGCACCAAGACGTTAGCAGCAGATCTTTCCAAGTTCTGTAAATTGTGAGATGGAAACTCCATTGATTAGAGTTGCATTTTCATCACATCCCACAGATACAGAGTGAGGTCTTAGGAAGTTGAAGGTCAGTTCAACACCTTAGACTTTTTGTCATGTTCCTTAAAGCATTTCTAAACCGTTTTTGCAGTATCGCAGAGCATATTATCCTGCTGAAAGAAGCTATTGCCATAGAATCATAGAATGGTAGAGTTGGAAGGAACTTCCAGGGTCATCTGGTCCAACCCCCTGCTCAGTGCAGGATTAATGAAATCATCCCAGACAGATATTTGTCCAGTCTCTGTTTGAACACTTCTATTGAAGGAGAACTCACCACCTCCCATGGTAACCTGTTCCACTCATTGATTGTCCTCACTGTCAGAAAGCTTTTTCTAATATCTAATTTGTGTCTCCTCCCTTTCAGTTTAATACTATTGCTTCTAGTCTTTTCTTGTGCAAATGAGAATAAGGCTGATCCCTCTGCATTGTGACAACCCTTCAGATATTTGTAGATATCTATTAAGTCTCCTCTCAGCCTTCTTTTTTGCAAGCTAAACCTTCCCAGATCCTTTAACCATTCCTCATAGGACATGATTTGCAGACATCTCACCATCTTGGTAACTCGTCTCTGAACTTGCTCCAGTTTGTCTATGTCTATTTAAATTGGGGTGCCAAGAACTGGACACAGTATTCCAGATGAGGTCTGAATAAGGAAGAGCAAAGGGGAATAATTACCTTACATAATCTTGACTCTATGCTACTCTTAATACATCCCAGAATTGTGTTTGCCTTTTGGCTGCTGCATCACATTGTTGACTCATGTTCAGTCTATGATCTATTAGTATACTCAAGTCTTTTTCACATGTGCTGCTGCTTAGTCCAATTCCTCCCATTCTGTATGTGCTTTTTTCGTTTTTCTTGCCCAGATGTAGGGCTTTGCATTTCTCCATATTTCTTGCCCACTGTTCAAGCTTTTCTAGATCTTTTTGAATTCTCTCTCTCTCTCTCTCTCTCTCTCTCTCTCTCTCTTCCTTAGTGTTAGCTATCCCTCCTAGCTTTATTCCATCTGCAAATTTAATCAACTTCCCCTCAATTCCCTCTTCCAGATCATTTATAAAAATGTTGAACAACACTTGGCCTAGGACAGAGCCTTGTAGTACCCCACTTGACACATTCTTCCAATTAGATGTTCAGCCATTTATGACCACTCTTTGAGTACGATCACTCAGCCAGTTATGAATCCACCTAACAATTGCCTTGTCAATACCATATTTGGTCATTTTTTCAATAAGCATGGTATGAGATACCTTGTAAAATGCTTTACTAAAGTCAAGATATACTATATTCACCGCATTTTCCTGATTAACCCAGTTGGTGATTCTGTCATAGAAGGAAATTAGATTTGTCTGGCATGACTTGTTTGATACAAACCCATGCTGGTTCTGGTTAATTACTCCATTCTCATCCAAGGACTTGCATACATGCTGTTTAATAATTTGTTTAAATCCTTATCTTGAGTTGTCTCGATGTCATGCCAACATAAATAAGGTCACATGAACATGTTCCATAGTAGATAACTCCAGGGGTACTGCAGGTAATCGAGTATGTGATATCATACGCATGTGTGCCTGTGGAATTGAGAAAAGAATTCTCAGCATCAACATTACAACAAGCAACACCGAGTGGCTTACATCCCCATGGAGGACCTTAACTCCCAAATGCCATCTATTTGTCTTCCAGGAAAGTTACTCTTTACTAGTTTATCGCAGAGATTTGGTGATCTTCGAAATGTAAATGATGGGTGGCTCGTAAGATTCCTCAATAGGATTGGGTCTATCAAAAGAACACCCCAATGCCTCTGCAGTATCTCCTAAATGTCCCTCTATTGAGATTTGAACTGAAAGATATAGCTCACCTGCTCATCTTGCTTTTATCTTTCTTTTTCTGTATTAACAATTCTCTGCATTTTTTTTTGTTTGGCCCTATAGTAGCCTTTATTGATGGTCCCATCCCTGTATTTGGAATCTCCAAATCTACAACTCATCTCTCAAAAAAAACATGGCTATAGTGAGCCAAGTGGTGAACTGATAACTCTTTAAAAAAGAGAGGTGGAACATTCTTTCGAGTAGCCATCCAGACCAGAGACAAGACAGCAACAAATAGTGCTGTGAAAAAATCTTGACAGACAGCAAATGGTGCTATAAGTTTGACCAATCCCATATTAATAGCTCCAAAAAACACAGTGTGTTGCCAGAGCATGCCCAGTGCAGAGCAGTCGTGGCTATCTCAATAGAACATGTGCAGACACTTAGTGCATGCCCCAGTACTTGGAAATTATAGCAAACGCAGCTATATTAATGGAATCTGTATTATAATATATACATGTATATTACATGTGTCTGTAATAGATTTCAGCCAGAAGGATTATTTAAATGGAGACAATGGAAAATCTTCATTAAGACCAGTAGGACTCATGGACTTCAACCTAAATATCCATCTAGTTTCCTCACATCTCAATATGAGATCCCAACTACCACTCGCAAGATGTGAGGAATGTAGATGGATGGCATAGCGACGGCGCGGTAAGGAAAAAAATATTTAAAAAAAAATCTGTACTGTGCATGTGCAACGACGAGCCGTCAATTCGCAATTCAGATTTAAACATTTCCGCGCGTACGCCGGAATCCAACCTATCCATATGAGACCGGTTTTACACCCCCTTTTCTGCAATTTAAATATTGTGATTAGAGATGAGCGAGCATACTCGCTAACGGCAATTGCTCGATCGAGCATTGCCCTTAGCGAGTACCTGCCCGCTCAGAAGAAAAGATTCGGCTGCCAGCGGTGGGGGAGAGCAGGTAGGAACGGAGGGGAAATCTCTCTCTCCCCTCTGCTGACTGCCGCAACTCACCTGTGGGGAGATACTCGCTAAGGACAATGCTCGATCGAGTAATTGTCCTTAGCGAGTATGCTCGCTCATCTCTGATTGTGATATCACAAAGGGTAACATTTAATGACAAAGCACACAGCCGCAGACCAGACAGTATGCTTTTGAGTGAAACAATAGCATTGGTGTTTTTTGTAGCCCTGTCAGCTCTCAAGGTAAATGGAAATAAGTATTTACAAACATCAGAATATGTGAGGGTTAAGCTAACTGTAATCCATCTTCATTTGTCCAGTATATTACCGGCTCAGATAGAAATTGCCTGCTATCCCTGTCTCTGGATGCAGGTACTGGCTCAGACTGCATGAGATCTGGAGCTCTTTATCTAACACAATGACAGCAGTCTTACACTAACACATCCGCTTTCTGCAACTGAATCCTATTCATTTTTTCCTTATACGTCTCCAAACCTGTGGAGTATAGATGTATTGTGTATTTTTATTAATTTCAGCACACAAAAGCTCCTGTCCAGCTTTATTTCATGGAGTATTAATGTAAATCTATTATCAACTGATGTCTTCTGATGTCATATACAGCATTATATATTTTGTATACAGCTGGAAGATTAAACGGCTCCATAGTCTGTATACTGGTGGCAATGTATAATTTAATGTGTGTTCACAGTGCTGCTTGGGAGCAGGTATGATGTATAGGAAATGACCCGCTTTGTATTCTGTTAACTGTAATACAAATGCTGTCAGTTAAACCATTCAGATTACTTTAGATGAGTTCTTCCTGTAAAATATTGTACTCTGTGGATATACGATATAATTGATAGCAGAAGCAATGAGTTGCTATAAAAGAACAAATATATTTTCTCCATTTATCTAAGTGAAGTGTTCAGAGAAACCATAATCACTACAGCACTAGGAAAAATGAGATAAAACCACCTGTTCCCTGTCAGTAAGGAAAAGGTGTAAACGCAGCCGTTAAAGGAACCATGTAATCAGATTTGACCTTCACAAACTGTCTCAATAGTGGTATGCATGCCATTAAATTAAAAAATACAGTATATGCAGAAAATTAAGTTTAAAAGATTCCTTGCCCACGTGTAAATTAGTCTTGACATATCCACTGGGTGCAGTTGTAATGTGGAACAGTTCTTCCATAAAGGTACCTTTACGTGGGTTGACTTTTGGGGCATAAGTGCCCAACAGCCGTCCCATGGACTACCGCCCGACTATTGCTCCTGCACTTTACACAGGAGTGATAGTCATTCAAGTAAATTAAGGCGGAGCAGGCTGAGATCGTTACGGTCACCTGCCTCCATTTATAGTAAACAGGAGTCGCTGAAACATTGAGCAACTCCTGCTCACACAGGCCAACTCTTGATTGATTTCTATCTCTAAGCCAAGTAAAAACCAAATCATTCCAATAGATTATTGATTTATCTTTCAGTGCCCTGTCAGCAGGCACATGTACACAAGACTATTATTGTCCGAATTTGCTGTTTCCAGCAAGAATTCGGGTGATAATCGCCCCAAGTAAAGGTACCCTAAGAAAGCTAAACTTGACTTCAGTGGCTTGATTGACCTGCCCATTCCTTAGCTACACTGCCAAGTCTCGCCTGAGTGGCAATATAAATACAGGTTATTTCCATTGCATTAGTGCCACAATGAATCAATGCAGTGCTTTTTTGAGACTTGGATATGCCTTGTGATTAGTGTTAGAGGGCAGTGACTATAGATTCATTTTGGGGGCCCACTGTACAACTAAGGCAGGGCCCCAGATAGGACGATAGTGCTGGCCTCCTAATGTGCTTAAATATCATTTTAATCAGCCTATTCATCTATATAAATTGATAGATAAACTATACACTTATATTATATGGCTGTATAGGCTGGCTTATATGCTGACTCTCTGTATGTACTGCAGAGAGTGTACTGGGCCATGTGCCACTCATGGGGGGCACCATGAGTGGCTCAAGGCCAACTAGAGGACTCATCTGTTCACCTGTGGGATAGTACAAGTCTGATTGTGATGTACTGTACAGTAGCTACGAGAAGGGCTTGTCAATTAAGAGAGACAGGGTGGGTTTGGTGTTCTAAAAAAAGGACAATTCAGAGAATGAATGGGCCGTAGTACTGATTTAGCACTTAGTTCCCTTGTAAATTTTCCCTGCATAATGGCACCCTTGCCATCCAGCTGTGTAACGAATTGCAGCAAGTCATATTCATTTGAACCTCCAGAAGGCACTTTATTGTCAGAGTCACAACATATAGCATACCAGTTGCCTTCAGCTGCTTGTTTTCCCTGGAGCAGTGTGCTAATTAGTGGCTCTGCTCTGGCTTACAGAAGGAATTCTTAAGTGGGTGACTTCCCTTTATGGCATCCATATACTATTATAAGGCATAAAGAAGCAGCAAGTATTAAGCCAATGCTGATAGCGTGCTGCAGGAAGTTATCTTACACAACAACAACTATAGAAAAGACAAGAAGTATATTTAACGCATTATGTTAAGGTTTGCTACATCTATATGTAAATGGTTGTCCAGGTGAAAGAAACCCTTTAAGAAAGCATATTGAAGACCAACGCTAGTTCACCTGACCCACTCTATGTTTCTCCCCTCTTCGCATATTAGAACAAAAAGCCACTGCAGTAATTTAAGAAGGAAGGTATTCCAGCACTCCACACATTCCTTGGGTTAAATGCATTTTTATTTCAGCATATTATAGGTTTAAAAGCCATACATTAGGGACTGGTCACCTACATGTTTCAAGCAAAAGTTCTTAATGATGGCAAGATTGAACTACAGATTCACATTCGACTTCAGGTTCAATGTAAATTTCATTTGAAGATCAGAGGTTACATCTATTGTTCCATTTGTGGTTTTGTATCTCAACTTCTAAGGCAAGTACTGTAATGCACTCATGTAAAAAAAAGTACAGAAAGTTAATTAAGGCCTTTCTTCAAAAATTGTATGCATTAATTGCATCCTGTTCATAATTCGTTGGATGTGATGTATAAGCAAAGGTGAATGTGTACATTTTAAATTGGCTCACTAAGTGCAAAAGAAAATTACTTCAAGGTTCTTTCTACCTCTGTGGCAGCAATTTAATTTCCAATAGCAGCTACAGGGAAGGGCAATTTGTTCACATCTAGCACATGTGGGACATGGTGTTGTTATATAGAACTCTACAGGGAAAATTCACTAAAACCAGCATTTTATAGGCCACGCATAATCCAGAGTACAGTGCAGCAACAGGCACAAATTCGGCACATCTTTTGATTGTCCATGCACCAGGAAAGCAAGTCTATACAGGTTATGCGCAGGTGTAGAATTGTGCTTTAATATACCTAAACATCTGGAAAAACTGATGGGAAGTCTGTAAATCAATGTAAGCCCTTGCCACCTTCTGCTAAACCATAGCCAGTTTTGTCATCAAGTTTGAAAAGTTGCAAAAAAAAAGAAAAACGAAAAGTTGGAAATTTTGAACAAATGTGACTTGCACCACAATTTATTATTTTTTTTTACACTAGAAAACTGACATACATTGAGTAAAATACCCCCCCCCCCCCGCCCCGTATGTACTGTGTGTATTAACTGTGCATGGCCTCGCAGGATCTAAATACACAGCACTGTCTCAGTAGTTGAGGTCCCTGAGATTTGGTCTTGGAGGGTAGAAATTGCTATGGAAGAAAAAATAATTTACTCATTTGAATTAAAGGGGTTGTACCAGAATCTTAATTTATTCCCTATCCACCCCCATTGAAATAAATGCTCAACTAGTGCCTCCTTCATACTGATATCACTGCAGGGGAGAAGCGACCCCTGCAGTGACAGGAGGGCAGGACGCCAGAGTCCAATTTTTGAGATTTTTGAGCCCCCCACCAAACTGCAAGTTAACCCCCCCCCCCCCATCCTGTGGATAAGGGGATAACTTCAAATTCTGGTAAAACCCATTTAACTGTATTTATAGAAACCCAGAAAATCCATTTGAAATGCATTAAGTATTACCTGACCAGTAAAAAAAGCATAAAGTCTCAGTGGTAGTCAGTGAGGGCTTTGGATTAAACTGATAGTAGTACGGAATTGATCAGATTTGCATTTTTGAATACCAAACAGCATCTGTTTTCATTAAGTTATGTGTCTAGAAGCAGCTGGGAGCTGCCGCTAAAGTGCTGGGGAAAGAGAAAATGTTTGAAAGAGGCTTTGACACAAAATCAGGATTAGGTGCCTATTATATTTTATTTCCTAAAATACTGAGCCTGTATCAGGGATTCTTCACCTTCCACAGCAAGCTGCAGCTTAATTATACCTTAGAATTTGTACAACTGATTAGAGAGCTCCAATAATCATCTGTATCTCTCCCATCCAGGTACGGTAATTAAGGAGGTGGAATTAGAGGCAGATAACTAAGATCTCGTACTTCATAAAAGCAATTCATACTTACGTATAATTTGCTGAAAAGCCTGAAAAGATAATATGACACATTTAAAATTAGTATACAATGTCTAATGAAGGTATAAAGTTTAAAATGAGCAGTCACACCAAGGCTAGTACAGGAGGAAAATGTGATGTATAATGTACAATACGACTTGAAATTGTGATATTGTTAGACAATCAATTGCCCTGGGCAATACATCATACCAAAAACGTAAAACCTATGCCCTTACATTAATGCTATGCAAGAGCAACTGGAGATGTCATTGTTTGTGGAAATTGCATATTACAATGGCATAAACATAAGGACAGAAATAACATATTAACCTAGTAAGTAAGTCTGAAAAAAGACATATGTCCATCCAGCTCAGTCTATTACCCCGTTACCCCATGTTGATCCGGAGGAAGGCAAAACAACCCAATGAGGAAGAAGCCAATTTTCCTCATTTAAGGGAAAAATACGTACCCGACTACAATCTAGCAATCGGAATAATCCCTGGATCAACAACCCTAGCAAAGTAATTAGATACTATAACAAAGTCTCAGTGCTCTTACAGTAACTGTACACAGTGACTTGTAAAGAAGAAGAACAATGTTTTCGTCGTGCCCCTATACCTCTTTTGATGCACTCATGATCCTATTTGCCTTTTAGCAGCTGCCTGACGCTGGTTGCTCCAGTTAAGCTTACAGTTAACTACAATCTCCAAGTCTTTTTCCATGTCAGTTTTGCCCAGCGGTTTCCCATTTAGTGTATAATGGTGACATGCATTTCCCTGCCCATGTGCATAACCTTATATTTATCAATGCTAAACCTCATTTGCCACTTTTCCTGCCCAAGCCCCCAACTTATTCAGATCAACTTGCAACTGCATTCTGTTGTCTCTTGTTTAATTAATTAACATGGTTTTGTATCATCTGTAAAAATAGATATTTTACTGTGCAATCCCTCTACTAGGTCATTGATAAATATATTAAAAAGAATAGGGCCCAATACTGATCCCTGTGGTACCCTACTAGTAATGGTGACCGAATCAGAGTATGTACCATTAATAACCACATATACTCACCCAGACCAACAATTCTCATTTTATATACCAATCTTTTATGCAGCACAGTATCAAACGCTTTGGAAAAGTCCAGATATACAAGATCCAATGAATCTCCTCGGTCCAGTCTAGAACTTACCTCCTCATAAAAGCTGATCAGGTTGGTTTGACAGGAGTGATCTCTCATAAACTCATGCTGATATAGACTTATACAGCCATATCCCTTGAGGTTCCCCAGGATGGCATCTCTTAGAAACCCTTCAAACATTTTACCCACAATAGAAGTTAGACTAACTGGCCTGTAGCTTCCAGGTTCGCTTTTCAATCCCTTTTTGAATATTGGCACCACATTGGCTATGTGCCAATCCAGTGGAACAAACCCTGTCATTATAGAGTCCTTAAATATGAGAAACAAGGGTCTATGTATCAAATTACTTAATTCCCTTAAAACAGGGTGGGGGGAGCACTTCTTCCTCGGTTAAACTGGTGACATTTAGTGCAGAGTTTACTTTATCATGCCACATTTCTTCAGGCATTTCATGTTTCTCCTATTCCTAATTTTTATATTCCTGTAAGGTACGAACCGCTCACAGTAAGTATTTAAGATGCTTTTAAACATTTTCCCTTTGTCTGTGCTCTTATTCTTAATTTAGGTCATCTTTGAGCTGATCAAACTTTGCCTTCTTAAAGTTCAGTATTTTCATAGCTCCCCTATAAAACTCCCTTTTGAAAGACAATTGGAAATGTATTATTTTATGGTCACTATTTCCCAGGTGCCCCTCAACTTGTACCCCTGTTATTCTGTCAGGTCTGTTGGTTATAATTAAGTCCAAAATGGCTGCCCCACTGGTAGGGTCCTCTGATTGGCTCAGCACAGGGACCAATCAGGGGCAGCTCTCAGCTATTGAATGACAGCTGAGAGCTGCCCCTGATTGGTCCCTGCGCTGAGCCAATCAGAGGCAGCACTCACTCACCCATTCATGAATTCATGAATAGGTTAGTGAGAGCTGCCTCTGATTGGTGAGATGAATACTACTCAGAGCAGTTCAGGAGAACTGCCCGCCGGCCGCGGCTGAACTCCGGCTGCACGGACAAGGTGAGTATATATATATTTTTTATTTTTACACATTTTTGGATGATTTTCAGGGAAGGGCTTATATTTTTAAGTCCTTCCTAAAAATTCATCCTGCGCTCGCCGGCAGCCCATTGCTTTCAATGGAGCCGGCTGTATTGCCGGCTCCATTGAATTCAATGGGCAAACATCATTCTTCTCTGCAACAGCTGTTACAGCTGTGACAGAGGAGAATGATTTGTGTAGTATATGTTCTCAATGGGGTCGGCGCTGCTGCCGCCGGCTCCATTGAGCGCATATAGAGAACACAAGGAATCGCAGATCACAGATAGGCGCAATCTGCGATTTCTTGTGTCCTATAATTTATCGGACAAGCGCATAAAAAGCGCCCATGTGTCTGATACCATTGCAAAGCAATGGTTCTATAAAATCGCAGATCGCATGCGCAAATCGCGTGAAAAATCGCCCGTGTGACCGAGGCCTAACCCTGTAAATTCACTGCCCAGTCACAGCTTTCAACCAACTAGGTCTCAGTTATTCCCACTATGTCGTAATTTTCCTCAGACATTATTACTACCAGTTCTTGAACCTTATTGGTCAGACTTCTAGCATTAGTCACCATACAGTTTAGAAAGTTTTGGTTATTTTTTATTTTAAGTGCATCTCTCGTAACTTTTCCCCTTGTTCTAAGCCCTACCACCGCTCCACTCCCATTCTCATTACTTAGTCCTAGTTCTCTGTCATCATTGTCTTCACCTCTATCTCTGTGATTGCTCTCCCCCAGTCCTAGTTTAAATACTCTGCCAAACTTCTAACCCTTTTCTTCTCCAGCACACTTGTACCCTCTCCATTGAGATGCAGTCCATGCCTACAGTAGAGCCTATAGCCAACAGCAAAGTCAGCCCAGTTCTCCAGGAACCCAAACTCCTCCTTCCTACATTAAGTCTTGAGCCAATTCTTTGGCAGCATAGCATTGTGGTGGAAACTCTACATTAGGCCAGTAGATTAGGCCTCAGAAGATGATGTTGCATCAGAAGCTTCTGCATCCGGAGTACTGAGACTCACAGAGGTCGCTGGAGGGTTCCACCACTGTTTGGACAGTTCATCAACGAACATAACCGTAGGTTGGGGTTGAGGCATCGTCTACTGGGAAAGTGTACTTCTCTGAACTTACAGAATTTCAGCATGTTCTGGTGCAGAATTCAAGGATGGGTATGAGGACGCTCTGACTGCACTTCCTAGACAGGCCCATGAGGGAAGACACACTTCAATACTCTGTAAGGCTCTACTTCCTATCTTTCATCTAACTTTCCCCTCAAACATTTCTCTCGGACCAACACTTGATCTCCGGGTTGCAGCAGGATCTCTAAGTATGTGTATTCTCTTGAAGATAACGTTCTGCAAGCAATCATATTATCTGTAAATGGTGTCTATGCTCATGCACCCAAGATGTAGTAGACATTTTAATTATATCCTCTGGTTTCTCAAGGTTCAACTCAACAATCTCTATTCCTGCTCATCTCATCTTTTTATCATTTTCCAATGTTTGAAGAATCTGAAGCAGAGCTGTATTAAAGCATTTGCTTGCCCCATTCCCCTGTGGATGGTAAGGGGTAGTCTGAGATTTCTCAATGCCATACAACTTATGCAGTTCTTGCATGACTTTCCCCTGAAAACAGGTCCTTTGGTCTGAGTGGATGTGTTTTGGACACCCATACACTCGAATGAAGTCTTGACAAATCACATAGACAGCTGATTCAGCTGTCTGGTCCTGGGTGGAAGTCACCACTGCAAATTTCGAGAAATAGTCTGTAATGACCGGACAGTTCTGATAACTACTTACAGACTGTCCAATGAGCATATAGTCAATAATTAGGACTTCAAGGGGTTCTTTTGTCACATTCACAGACTGAGGATAAGTATAAGAAGTATACCCCCAGGCTCCATGTTCCCTGTACTGTGACCACCATAACAAAGTTTATGGAGCTTATAGGACATGACAGGTTCCCTTTGAAAGCTAATAGTAATATTTTTCCCTTACCACTTTTATAATACTTTTCTAGAAATAACCAGTGGAATAACCAGCACTGATCAAAGCTGCTATGCTGCAAACAAGAACAGAAAGATGGATATCCAGAAACAACTGAAAGCATACCAAATTAAAAAATGTAAAAATTTTTAAACAGTTTTCCTATTAACAAACTTGGCCTTGTAATCAGTATAAACAATGACATTTCTGGAAGGGCTTTAATGAAAAGAACTTGCCAGAACTTATGGACTGATTGAGTGTATTTAATTAATTTTACCTTAGGGAAATATTTAAAGCTCCCACAGCATGTTTATTTCTATTTTACAGTCTATTCTGAATGCAAATTCTTTGTTGCAACAGTAATGATCTTAAAAATAACATTTGGAATGTGAACCAGTCCCTCTGACTACATAGATCTTATTCTGAATGATACCAAAGGTCTGTTTAAAGGGCCACTCCGGAAGACACTATGCAAAGACCAATATTACCATTTCTACACAGGAACTCTGCAAACACCTATTGCTGTTGTTTATTTTTCCCATCTTTTTCCATCTGGCCCAGACTTCTTTGAAAACCTCTTCTACCTATGATCTGTATCAGTAAAATAATCTTTAGCCCCTCACTTTTCCA
Source organism: Eleutherodactylus coqui (assembly GCF_035609145.1). Taxonomy (NCBI): domain Eukaryota; kingdom Metazoa; phylum Chordata; class Amphibia; order Anura; family Eleutherodactylidae; genus Eleutherodactylus; species Eleutherodactylus coqui. Next base: position 227,480,565 of record NC_089838.1, on the reverse strand, counting down.
GCACCCTCCCTACCATTTCCCAATTTGCACAAACTCCCTATCCTTAGTCTTATGAGATGTTGTTTTGGCAGTACAAGTTATATTTTTTAATAGCAATATGGGGTAAAGTGGAAAAAAAGCAAATACACCCTTTTATGGGGGTGGGGGTGGGGGGTGGGATTGCAGGGTTCATCATGGGGTAAAAATGATATGTTTGAATTGTTGAAAATAATTATGTGAGAATAATGCAAAAGTAGAAAGTCTTGTGAGGACGGGAGGTTACGTGTGGTTAGGTATCTGGATATTAGGTCAGAGATGTATGGAGGGAACATGTTATGGACAGCATTATATATCAATGCTCATATTTGAATAGAATTCGCTGGACTGATGAATGTGGTTTTATAAAAGTGTAATTTCACTAGTAAGCTACTTTGTTGTAATTTTGTTGTTGGAATCACTTCCAATTAGTTGCTGAAATGTATGACATCTGTTTCTTGAATGTCAGTCTCAGACTACAGACTGCCTAAGGGTGCTTTCACGAAGTTGGAATTACTTCACACAATGTTGTGGAATAGGCCCTCTTGTGGAATATTCAGCAACAAAATACTCACTGCTAACATGTGGATTTTGATGTGGAATTGAAAATGACATATACTCTAATGTTGTTGTAGAATAATTCCATCCACTTAAAAGCACCCTTGGTCTTAATCCCTTAAGGATGCAGCCTTTTTTTGTTTGTTTTTCCTCCCAACAGTCAAAAAATCATAACTTTTATTTTTCCGTTGACATAGCTGTTTGAGGGCTTGTTTTTTGGGGAACAAGTTGTATTTTTCAATGGTACTATTTAATGTATTAAAGCTAACTGTTATGTTAAACAAATCTGACAAAGATGTATCATTTCAATATCAATATCATTTCAATATGACCATTATCTGTACAACTCTATTGATAAACAAACTGAAATCTTTGAGTGTGGAAATTAAAATAACGCTGTTGCATACATATGCACACCCTAAAACTAATACTTTGTTGATGTACCCTTTGACTTTATGACGGCATTGTCTTTTTAGGTAGATGTCTATCAACATGGTACATCCTGACTTGACACTCTTCCATGCAAAAGCGCTCCAATTATCTCAGATTGCGAGGACATCTTGTGTGTAGTGCCCTCTTCAGGTCAACCCACAGATCTTCAATGGGATTCAGGTCTGGACTCTGGTTGAGCCATTCCAAAACTATGATCTTCTTCTGGCAAAACCATTCTTCTGTTGATTTGGAGGTATACTTTAGGTTGTTGTCATGCTGAAAGGTGAGATTTCTCTTAATCCTCAGCTTTTTAGCAGAGACCTGAAGGTTTTATGCCAAAATGGACTGATATTTGGAACAGTTCATAATGCTCCTCCACCTTGACTAAAGCCCTAGTTCCATCAGTAGAAAAACAACCCCGAAGCATAATGCTGCCTACACCATGCTTCACTGTGGGTATGGTGTTCATTTGGTGATGTGCAGTGTTGGTTTTGCACCAAACATACCTTTTGGAATTATGACCAAAGAGTCCAACCTTGGTCTCATTAGACCATAACACATTCTCCCGTATACTTTTACCAGACTTGATGTAGGTCTTAGCAAAGCATAGTCATTCTTCGATGTTTTTTCTGTGCTAGTAAAGGCTTCCATCTTGTCACTCTACCCCACAACCCAAACAATAAAAGAGATGGCTGTCACATGCTCTACACAACCAGTACTTGCCAGAAATTCCTGCAGCTTCTTTAATGTTGCTCTAGGCCTCTTTGCAGCCTCCCGGGCCAATTTTATTCTGGCCTTTTCATCAATTTTTAAGGGATCTCCAGTTATTGATAATGTCACTGTTGTGCCAAATTTAATCCACTTCTTGATGACCGTCTTCACTGTGTTCCATGGTATATGTAAAGCATTTTGTTTTTTGATAAACATAAACTATTACCCTTCTATTTTTTACAGCATTCTTGCTCTGCAGCATTTTTTTTACACCTGCCTAAAACTTTTGCACAGCACTGTTTGTGCTTCTTTTTGTAGTGTGGGTGGTGTGCTTCTCAACCGCAGTACTATGATACTCTGTGAATCCAGCCATGTCATTTTGTAATAAGATAATACATAGCTTCTACCAGTAGCTCATGAACAGTTAACTTGTATTGCTTTCAAAATCTGTTGATTTAAATCTTTTTATTTTTGTCGAACAAAGAATAGCAAAAGTGAAGAAAAACAAGACGCTCGCTAAGTTATTCACAATAGGTGTATTTTTAAATATGGAATATTTTTTTAGTTGAGAATAGAGATATTCTATTCATATGTCAACATTGTCACTCAGCAAGGTAGAGACATGTCTGATAAGAAACTGCAGTGAACCGATATAACTAAAATCTTGGCATTCATTCACTGTATGCCTGCGACTTTGTGATGATCGTATACACTAATGAGAATAATTGAGAATTTGTACAGATTATTGTTAATGATGGGAATAACATGTTTTAGAAATCTTATGCAAAGTTTATATACAAGAGGACATGTGGTTTATTATAGACCGCCAAAGTCTTTTATAAACTATACGAGAAATCATGTATTTGTCTGCTTCCAGGTGTTCTCTATTGTTACATAATAGAATGGTAGGTACACTCAATTCCCCCTCCTTGCCTGCCTCTTATGCTTACATTCCGATGTATAATAATGACAATGAGTTTTTTTTTTTAAGCTGGGCTTCACAGGGGCCATTCCAATCTAACATAAGAAAGTCTGCAGGCTTTTCTTGCACCGCACTTTGACCTCTTTATGTGACCTTTGGTGGATGATTTTGGTGTCATTAGACTTGTGACATCCTCACCACCACGATTAAATCATAAAATTTGAGTTAGATACATCAAGGGGACCTGTAAGGCAAGGTCCAAGTTGCTATGTTAAGTCTAGTGGCGCTGCAGTGCTAGGGAGACTGAAGCATTGCTAAGTGAGCGCATGAGTCAGAGAGATCTACTGCACGCAGGTAAATACCCTCTGCTCTGCTACGTGCAGCTATATACCCTCTGCTCTGCTATAAGCAGCTATATACATTCCGCTCTGCTACATGCAGCTATATACATGTTGCTCTGCTACACGCAGCTATATACACGCTGCTCTACTACAGGTATATAAATCTGCTCTGCTACATGCAGGTATATACACTCAGCTCTGCTATACACAGGTAAATACATTCAGCTCTTCTACACGCTGATATATACACTCTGCTCTGCTACACGCAGCTATATACACTCTGCTCTGCTACACGCAGGCAAATACACTCTGCTCTGCTATATGCAGGTAAATACAGTCAGCTCTGCTATATGTGGGTAAATTCATTCAGCTCTGCTACATGCCCAGGGTGTCAGTGCCGTTATAATGTACCTTTGACGTCCAGGGCAGCCCGCTGGTGTCAAATCTGGCAACATTAATAGGTTGCAATCCTGCATGGTGCACTACACGTATTATGTGGTCTGACATCCTGTAATTGACTTTCTTGTGTAGAAATTAACACTAAGCAACCACCCCCCTCATTATGATGTGAGTGGTTGTCTCATCAGTGTCCTCACATGTCTCTGTTTTTGGCTCCTCCATATAGCAGTCTGGACTCTGCATGTTTGAGGGATATGTGGTTTATATGCCTGACCTCTTGTATCAATGTATCAGTGAGTATATGGACGCTTTCTGTGATTTTTTTTACATGCAGGTAAATACACTCCGCTCTACAGCTCAGTGACTGTGTTCTCTCTCTGTAGTAAATCCAATTTATAGAGTATACCAGAGATACAAGTTATTACTGCATATACTGGGGGCTCCACAGTAATATATACACTATACTAAGTGGTGCAATATACCGACATGTAATATACACTAATTGACTGTTACCATGACCCAAAACATGGAAGACTAAGTCGTGGATTGCGAACCGTTCAAGTTGAATCCTCGGCTCGACAGTTCTTAAAAGATTTACAACCATTTCTCCAAACATTTTATGTTCGTGTAGCTAACATCAGGTCAATCTAGTATTGAGAAAATTTCACTACTCACTTTTTTAGTAACTTCAAGACGTTGTCCTGTTTATTTCTCCATAGCATAAATTTACAAAGTCATACAAGCATCCCCAAAATGTTGAATGAGTGTGATGGGTCTCTCCATTTGAACTTGTTTTCAGTACGTAATAGATCTCTGTATAACTTTGTAAGTTTATCCTATGCAGAAATAAGCAGGAAGACATCCTACCTATTGAAAGTGAATAGTTGGAATTTTTCAATATTGGAATAACCAATATAAAGCCTATAAAACAATGTTCCGACTTCTCATGCTGAAGCTGTGTTTATATGTTTTGGTTCATATTTTATGTCTGTATAAGTTACGTGTCTAGAATATCCTGAATATGGGAGTATTTTTTAATATCCATAGTTACATATCAACACACAAGGAAAAAAGCAAAGAACTTAAACAGGACCTGGGATTCCCCAGAAGATAACAATGAAGATATAAAAAAGGTGCTCCAAAATTGTTATTTGGGATAAATGCAACTATGTCCTAAAACAGACAATCAGGAGTGTGTCACCTATAAGTAGAAATTCATCGTTATTCCAGTAAAAGTTAATAATGGACTAAAAATGAAGAACACACTTACAATGAAAAGGGGATATTCAGGCAGTAAATTCATGCAATACGTATGAACTTACCATGCAAACATGGTAAAAAAACAAAATGTCATAAATCAGAATATTGCTGCAAATGAAGTACTATTCTTTATCAAAGAATCAATGAAAACTATAAAGTTATATAATGGAAACACAAAGCACAAACAGCATATATGAATAAGATTCCCATCAGGAAAAATGCACCAAACCCCAATGTTCATTTCACATGGTCTAATAGTATGGGCGTGACCAATAGGCTGCTAGTCAGTATGGTGCACAACACAAAAGCCTTGCGAGTGTGTAATTAGAATATTAAGCATCAATCCACCTGATATATGTTATCTTGGCTCTTAGCCAGGATTAAATGGCTTGAAATATGTTTGTGTTCCTGTCTTTATCATATGCTTCCCACTGAACTGCTTTTTAGAAGATGCAATAAAAGCTAGATTTTATTTATGAGAGTGCTGGAAGTGCTGCTTTTCCTGTGAACTGTTGGTTTGTTGCTGGAAGTGTTTTTCTCCCCTGCATCTCCCTATTTACATGAGTACTGATTCAGTCCTGCAGTGGTGAGCTGTTTTTTTTCTATTAGTTTGTACATGGCAACAGTTGACACAGACCCCCTGTGTGGGTTGAAATGTGTAATGTGTTGGGGACGTCAATAAACACGTACGCCGGTTCACCTGCATGGATGTTGTCACCATGGCTTTCTTGTTACCAGAGTGGAATTTTAAGAGGACTGACTATGCATTCGTTTGGATTTATAAAGTCCTACATCACTCTCTAGTGTGTTGCAGACAACGTTCTCTTTTAGGTCAAACTACTGTACCCTAGATGTATCTCTCGATAAATCACATGTTAATGGTTCTAAATTAATTCCTCCAACTAAATTAGGCCTTGGCTTTGCTAAGTATACATGCTAATGATCTGATGGATATATGGCAAAATTTTCATCCCATAGTTTGGGATGTTACTTATTGTTCAGTGGCACATAATAGGTACACGAAAATTCCTCAGGTTTGTCAAGCAAAGATTTTTGCTTGCCCATGGTCAGACCACTCCCCATACTTGATCACAATCAAGGACCTTGAGAGCAATGTTTCCTCCACCAAGTTCTTCATATGGTGGAGGAGTTCTTTATGCTCAATTGCCCAGAGGATATCTCATATTAATAATTTGGAGGCCCATAAGGCAATTGGAAGAGGTAAGCTTTTAAAATACTTACTATAGTCAATTTTTTTTAGCTGGGTATACGTTTAATACACTTCTTTAACTTCCTGCATCAGGGATCTAGTCTTTCCCCCAAAGCTAACTGGGCTTATGTTCAAGTAATTCCCAAACCTGGCAGGGACTTTATTACTACTACTACTACTACTATCATCCCATGTCCCTAATTAATAATGACCTAGAGATTTTAACTAAAAACTAGACTTAATACCTTCATTAGTCAGTATATTCATACTCATCATGTTTTATCCCAGGTTGCCAGACACCTGACCTGATTAGGAGGGCTATATACATAATTTCAGTGATGTGCTTGGAGTAGGATGGAATACTTGACAGGCAGCTTAGACCTGTGAAGGTCCTTTGATTCAGTCTCTTGGAGCTATCTTTTTTTATTCTCTATAGGATGGACTTTGGAGACTATCTTATCTCTATTAATCCTTAGTTGCCCACCTAGTAACATTAGGTTTGTGTTCGTGGCTTTAAATCTAAGGCCTCATGTCCACGGGCAAAAGAAGAATTAAAATCCGCAGCGGATTTTAACTCTTCTCCTGCCCGCGGATCCGCATCCCATAGGGATGCATTGACCACCCGCAGGTAAATAAATAACTGCGGATGGTCAATAAAAGTGATTTTAAAAAAAATGGAGCATGAAAAAATCTGGACCATGCTCCATTTTCGTGTGGGTCTCCCGCGGGGACGGCTCCCGCGGGCTTCTATTGAAGCCTATGGAAGGCGTCCGGATCCGCGGGAGACCAAAATAAGAATTTACTCACCTGCTCCGGATCTTCCCTTCGCCGCGGCTTCATCTTCTCTCCGTCGCGGCCGGATCTTTTTTCTTCGGGCCGGCGCATGCGCAGGGCACGCAACCGACGTGCCCTGCGCATCCGCCGAGCCGAAGAAAGAAGATCTGGCCGCGACGGAGAGAAGATGAAGCCGCGGCGAAGGGAAGATCTGGAGTGTGCGAGAGGTAAGTTTATTCTTATTTTAAGCGCTCATGTCCGCGGGGCAGGAAGGACCCGCTATGGATTCTCCATGGAGAATCCGTAGCGGGCCTGATTTTCCCCGTGGACATGAGGCCTAACCCTATAGCTATTGAAAGACACATAAGGCACAGTTGCCCCCTCTTGTCTCTTATTTGCACTTGCTATTGAACCCCTGCTGTCATTTCTTTGGGTGAACTCAAATGTGAAAGGGATTTGCATTGGTACCCAGGACCACAAGTGCGCCCTATTTGCAGATGATGTCTTAATGTTTCAATCACTTTCATGTCGCTTCCCAATATTTACAGTATTTTTGGTAGGTCTGGTGTCAGGCCTCAAAATTTAATAGCTCTAAATCTATAGCCCTTAATTTGAACCTCCCAGAACAACTAGCTAAGCTATTAACCTTTTAAAGACACACAACTCTTTTTGTTTTTTTCAATTTTGTCCCCCATCTTTTTAAAAATACTAAACTCTTTTATTTATCTATTGACATAGATTGTCTGAGGGCTTGTTTTTTGCGGGACACGTTGTATTTTTCAATGGTGCTATTTAATGTATCATATAGTGCAACAAAAAACTTTTAAGTAGAGTGAAATGGATAAAAAGCTAAATTCTACCATATTTTTAGGCGCGGCGGGGGGGGGGGGGGGGGGGGTCCTGTTTCTATACGGTACACACTGAGACAAAAATGACATGGTAACTTTATTCTATGGGTGAGTATGATTACTACAGTACCAAATTTTTATAAGTATTTGTTTTGCTGTACTACTTTTATTCTTCTTCAAATATATTTAATCATTTTCTGCCGCCAGGTTCTGACAGCCATAACCTTTTTATTTTTCGATCCATGTAGTTGAGGGCTATTTTTTTGAGTGACATCTTGTAGTTTCTATTGATACTAGTCATTGGATAATGAAATATTTCGCAACTCTTATCATTTAGTATATTTTCTAATTCGGTTTGTCCCCATTTTAAAATAGTGTGTAAACTAAACAGCCTATACTACAGGCTGATGAATTTCACCTTTATTGATCCACTGTACTGTAGCAAACTATCAGGACAAGAGAGACATTACTATTAGAGATGAGCGAGCACCAAAATGCTCGGGTGCTCGTTACTCGGGACGAAATTTTCGCAATGCTCGAGGGTTCGTTTCGAGTAACGAACCCCATTGAAGTCAATGGGCGACCCGAGCATTTTTGTATATCGCCGATGCTCGCTAAGGTTTTCATGTGTGAAAATCTGGGCAATTCAAGAAAGTGATGGGAACGACACAGCAACGGATAGGGCAGGCGAGGGGCTACATGTTGGGCTGCATCTCAAGTTCACAGGTCCCACTATTAAGCCACAATACCGGCAAGAGTGGGCCCCCCCCCCCTCCCAACAACTTTTACTTCTGAAAAGCCCTCATTAGCATGGCATACCTTAGCTAAGCACCACACTACCTACAACAAAGCACAATCACTGCCTGCAGGACACTCTGCTGCCACTTCTCCTGGGTTACATGCTGCCCAACCCCCCTCCCCCCTGCACGACGCAGTGTCCACAGCGCACACCAAACTGTCCCTGCGCAGCCTTCAGCTGCCCTCATGCCACACCACCCTCATGTGAGTAAAAGAAATGAAAAAGGAGGGTGGAGCAAGACCCAGTGAGGGTAGTGGAATATTTATGGAGTACAAAAAGTTTTCAATGATTGAGTATTTTGAATGGTGGAGGTGCTGCCAACCAGATGACGCTCCACCATTGTGGGCGTAAGTGTAGCGAAAAGGATGTGAAAAGAACTGGTATGGAGGCGCAACACTCTAAGCTACTAGAAGATGTAGATCAAAGTCCAATGTGTGATGGTGAAAGCACTTCTTTTTTATTATTTTTTCAGAAATTAAAAACCAGCAATGGAATACGCGTTTCGGGGAAGAACCCCTTCGTCAGTTCGGCTGGATAGGACAACAGGATGCCTAGGGGTGACACGATTCCAAAGATGTATAGAAAGCATTTTTTTTCTCCCCTGTCCTCCTGCACACAGGACCTCCGACACATTCTATACATCTTTGGAATCGTGTCACCCCTAGGCATCCTGTTGTCCTATCCAGCCGAACTGACGAAGGGGTTCTTCCCCGAAACGCGTATTCCATTGCTGGTTTTTAATTTCTGAAAAAATAATAAAAAAGAAGTGCTTTCACCATCACACATTGGACTTTGATCTACATCTTCTAGTAGCTTAGAGTGTTGCGCCTCCATACCAGTTCTTTTCCCATCCTTTTCACACCACCCTCATGTCTATTTATAAGTGCGTCTGCCATGAGGAGGAACTGCAGGCACACACTGCAGAGGGTTGGCACGGCTAGGCAGCGACCCTCTTTAAAAGTGGTGGGGCGATAGCCCACAATGCTGTACAGAAGCAATGAGAAATATAATCCTGTGCCACCGCCATCAGGAGCTGCACACGTGGGCATAGCAATAGGGAACCTATGTGCCACACACTATTCATTCTGTCAGGGTGTCTGCATGCCCCAGTCAGACTGGTAATATGTACCTTAACAGTAACCGCGTTGGTGGTAATGTGGTGGTGACTGCGGACCTAGTAGCGCGGTTGTATTTTGTTGGTTTTTGGAATGTGGCCAGGATTAAGTTGGCCGTGGCGGGGGATGTTTTTGAGGTGCTACGTGTCCTCTCCACGTGTCCGTGGTTATATGCACCTTAACAGTAACCGCGTTGGTGGTAATGTGGTGGTGACTGCGGACCTAGTAGCGCGGTTTTATTTTGTTGGTTTTCGGAATGTGGCCAGGATTAAGTGGGCCGTGGCAGGGGGATGGTGGGGGGGCTCTCTTGTTGTGTCGGTAAAGGTGAAATTCTTGGACTGCCACCAGACGAACCAATGCAAAGGCATTTGCCAAGAATGTTTTCATTGTTGGAGGAGGAGGGGGATGTTTTTGAGGCACTACGTGTCCTCTCCACGTGTCCGTGGTTATATGCACCTTAACAGTAACCGCGTTGGTGGGAAATGGCCTCGCCGCCATCATGTCTTTGAGAAGCCTCTGTTTCCACACCCCAGAGACATACCATTAGCAGCGGTATAGGCAGAGCCCATAATTCGTAACATTTCAGCCGTAGCATTAGGACAGGCCCCACTAACATATCACTAGCAGCATTATAGGGGGAGCACAGTATTAGTTCCATTTCAGTAATAGTAGCACTCAAGACAGGCCCCAGTAACAATTCCGAAGCAGCAGTATAGTGGGAGCGCAGTCTTCATTCCATTTCAGTAATAGTAGCACTCAAGACAGGCCCCAGTAACAATTCCGAAGCAGCAGTATAGTGGGAGCGCAGTCTTCGTTCCATTTCAGTAATAGTAGCACTCAAGACAGGCCCCAGTAACAATTCCGAAGCAGCAGTATAGGAGGAGCATAGTCTAAGTTCCATTTAAGTAATAGTAGCAGCCTACACAGGCCCCAGGAACAATTCCGAAGCAGCAGTATAGTGGGAGCGCAGTCTTAGTTCCATTTCAGTAGCTGCAGTATAGCCAAGGCCCAAGTTACATTTATGTAGCTAAAGTGTAGGCCAACCCCACACACCTTTCTGTACCATGAGTGCAGGCGAAGAACATAGAAATTGCTATGATTACACTGTAGGTGAGGGCCCAAAAAAATTGGTGTACCAACAGTACTAATGTACCTCAGTAAAAATTGGCCATGCCCAACCAAGATGGCAGGTGAAACCCATTAATCGCTTTGGTTAATGTGGCTTAAGTGGTAACTAGGCCTGGAGGCAGCCCAGTTTAACGAAAAATTGTTTCAAGTTCCAACGCTTTTAAGAGCATTGAAACGTATAAAAAATTTTTAGAAAAATTATATGAGTGAGCCTTGTGGCCCTAAGAAAAATTGCCCGTTCAGCGTGATTACGTGAGGTTTCAGGAGGAGGAGCAGGAGGAGGAGGAGGAATATTATACACAGATTGATGAAGCAGAAATGTCCCCGTTTTGGATGGTGAGAGAGAACGATGCTTCCATCCGCGGGTGCAGCCTACGTATTGCTTAGGTATCGCTGCTGTCCGCTGGTGGAGAAGAGAAGTCTGGGGAAATCCAGGCTTTGTTCATCTTGATGAGTGTTAGCCTGTCGGCACTGTCGGTTGACAGGCGGGTACGCTTATCTGTGATGATTCCCCCAGCCGCACTAAACACCCTCTCCGACAAGACGCTAGCCGCAGGACAAGCAAGCACCTCCAGGGCATACAGCGCTAGTTCAGGCCACGTGTCCAGCTTCGACACCCAGTAGTTGTAGGTGGCAGAGGCGTCACGGAGGACGGTCGTGCGATCGGCTACGTACTCCCTCACCATCCTTTTACAGTGCTCCCGCCGACTCAGCCTTGACTGGGGAGCAGTGACACAGTCTTGGTGGGGAGCCATGAAGCTGTCCAGGCCCTTAAAGACTGTTGCACTGCCTGGGCTGTACATGCTGCTCGATCTCCGCACCTCCCCTGCTACCTGGCCCTCGGAACTGCGCCTTCTGCCACTAGCGCTGTCGGCTGGGAATTTTACCATCAGCTTGTCCGCCAGGGTCCTGTGGTATAGCAACACTCTCGAAACCCCTTTCCTCTTCGGGAATGAGAGTGGGAAGGTTCTCCTTATAGCGTGGGTCGAGCAGTGTGTACACCCAGTAATCCGTAGTGGCCAGAATGCGTGTAACGCGAGGGTCACGAGAAAGGCATCCTAACATGAAGTCAGCCATGCGTGCCAGGGTACCTGTACGCAACACATGGCTGTCCGCACTAGGAAGATCACTTTCAGGATCCTCCTCCTCCTCCTCCTCCTCAGGCCATACACGCTGAAATGATGACAGGCAAGCAGCATGGGTACCGTCAGCAGTGGGCCAAGCTGTCTCTTCCCCCTCCTCCTCATCCTCCTCATGCTCCTCCTCTTCCTCCTGAACGCGCTGAGATATAGACAGGAGGGTGCTCTGACTATCCAGCGACATACTGTCTTCCCCCGGCTCTGTTTCCGAGCGCAAAGCGGCTGCCTTTATGGTTTGCAGGGAACTTCTCAAGATGCATAGCAGAGGAATGGTGACGCTAATGATTGCAGCATCGCCGCTCACCACCTGGGTAGGCTGCTCAAAGTTTCGAAGGACCTGGCAGATGTCTGCCAACCAGGCCCACTCTTCTGAAAAGAATTGAGGAGGCTGACTCCCACTGCGCCGCCCATGTTGGAGTTGGTATTCCACTATAGCTCTACGCTGCTCATAGAGCCTGGCCAACATGTGGAGCGTAGAGTTCCACCGTGTGGGCACGTCGCACGGCAGTCGGTGCACTGGCAGATTAAACCGATGTTGCAGTGTCCGCAGGGTGGCAGCGTCCGTGTGGGACTTGCGGAAATGTGCGCAGAGCCGACGCACCTTTACGAGCAGGTCTGACAAGCATGGGTAGCTTTTCAGAAAGCGCTGAACCACTAAATTAAAGACGTGGGCCAGGCATGGCACATGCGTGAGGCTGCCGAGCTGCAGAGCCGCCACCAGGTTACGGCCGTTGTCACACACGACCATGCCCGGTTGGAGGCTCAGCGGCGCAAGCCAGCGGTCGGTCTGCTCTGTCAGACCCTGCAGCAGTTCGTGGGCCGTGTGCCTCTTATCTCCTAAGCTGAGTAGTTTCAGCACGGCCTGCTGACGCTTGCCCACCGCTGTGCTGCCACGCCGCGCGACACCGACTGCTGGCGTCCTGCTGCTGCTGACACATCTTGATTGCGAGACAGAGGTTGCGGAGGAGCAGGAGGAGGAGGGTGCTTTAGTGGAGGAAGCATACACCGCCGCAGATACCAGCACCGAGCTGGGGCCCGCAATTCTGGGGGTGGGTAGGACGTGAGCGGTCCCAGGCTCTGACTCTGTCCCAGCCTCCACTAAATTCACCCAATGTGCCGTCAGGGAGATGTAGTGGCCCTGGCCGCCTGTGCTTGTCCACGTGTCCGTTGTTAAGTGGACCTTGGCAGTAACCGCGTTGGTGAGGGCGCGTACAATGTTGCGGGAGACATGGTCGTGCAGGGCTGGGACGGCACATCGGGAAAAGTAGTGGCGACTGGGAACTGAGTAGCGCGGGGCCGCCGCCTCCATCATACTTTTGAAGGACTCCGTTTCCACAACCCTATACGGCAGCATCTCAAGGCTGATAAATTTGGCTATGTGGACGGTTAACGCTTGAGCGTGCGGGTACGTGGCGGCGTACTTGCGCTTGCGCTCAAACACTTGCGCTAGCGACGGTTGGACGGTGCGGTGCGAGACATTGGTGGATGGGGCCGAGGACAGCGGAGGTGAGGGTGTGGGTGCAGGCCAGGAGACGGTAGTGCCTGTGTCCTCAGAGCGGGGTTGGATCTCAGTGGCAGGTTGGGGCACAGGGGGAGAGGCCGCGGTGCAAACCGGAGGCGGTGAACGGCCTTCGTCCCACCTTGTGGGGTGCTTGGCCATCATATGTCTGCGCATGCTGGTGGTGGTGAGGCTGTTGGTGGTGGCTCCCCGGCTGATCTTGGCGCGACAAAGGTTGCACACCACTGTTCGTCGGTCGTCAGGCGTCTCTGTGAAAAACTACCAGACCTTAGAGCACCTCGGCCTCTGCAGGGTGGCATGGCGCGAGGGTGTGCTTTGGGAAACAGTTGGTGGATTATTTGGTCTGGCCCTGCCTCTACCCCTGGACACCGCACTGCCTCTTGCAACCTGCCCTGCTGCTGCCCGTGCCTCCCCCTCTGAAGACCTGTCCTGTGTAGGCGTTGCACACCAGGTGGGGTCAGTCACCTCATCGTCCTGCTGCTCTTCCTCCGAATCCTCTGTGCGCTCCTCCCTCGGACTTACTGCCCTTGCTACTACCTCACTGCAAGACAACTGTGTCTCATCGTCAACGTCCTCCTCACCCACTGAAAGGTCTTGAGACAGTTGCCGGAAGTCCCCAGCCTCATCCCCCGGCAACTTTCCAATGGTTGTGCATCAGTGATGATAAACTCCTCTGGTGGGAGAGGAACCACTGCTGCCCAATCTGAGCAGGGGCCCGAGAACAGTTCCTGGGAGTCTGCCCGCTCCTGAGCATGTGTCATTGTAGTGGAGTGAGGAGGCTGGGAGGAAGGAGGAGTAGCAGCCAGAGGATTTGGATTTGCAGCACTGGATGGCGCAGAACTGTGGGTGGATGATAGCTTGCTCGAAGCACTTTCTGCCATCCACGACAGGACCTGCTCACACTGCTCATTTTCTAATAAAGGTCTCCCGCGTGGACCCATTAATTGGGCGATGAATGTGGGGACGCCAGAAACGTGCCTCTCTCCTAATCGCGCAGCAGTCAGCTGCGATACACCTTGATCAGGAGCTCGCCCTGTGCCCACACCCTGACTTGGGCCTACGCGTCCTCGGCCACGTCCATGTCCTCTAGGCTTACCCCTACCCCTCAGCATGCTGTATTACCAGTGATTTCCCAGGCAGGAAATAAATTGGCGCAAGCCTGCAGGACAAATAGAATGTTTCCCTTTTTGGGAAACGGAGGGCCCACTGACTATATTCAATCAGATAAGATATGTGTTGCACAGAAATGCAGTTATATGAAGTGCAGCAGAGCAGTTACTTTTCACAGGCAGCAAATAAATTGGCGCAAGCCTGCAGGACAAATAGAATGTTTCCCTTTTTGGGAAACGGAGGGCCCACTGACTATATTCAATCAGATGAGGTATGTGTTGCACAGAAATGCAGTTATATGAAGTGCAGCAGAGCGGAGACTTTTCACAGGCAGCAAATAAATTGGCGCAAGCCTGCAGGACAAATAGAACGTTTCCCTTTTTGGGAAACGGAGGGCCCACTGACTATATTCAATCAGATAAGATATGTGTTGCACAGAAATGCAGTTATATGAAGTGCAGCACAGCAGTTACTTTTCACAGGCAGCAAATAAATTGGCGCAAGCCTGCAGGACAAATAGAATGTTTCCCTTTTTGAGAAACGGAGGGCCCACTGACTATATTCAATCAGATAAGATATGTGTTGCACAGAAATGCAGTTATATGAAGTGCAGCACAGCGGAGACTTTTCACAGGCAGCAAATAAATTGGCGCAAGCCTGCAGGACAAATAGAATGTTTCCCTTTTTGGGAAACGGAGGGCCCACTGACTATATTCAATCAGATAAGATATGTGTTGCACAGAAATGCAGTTATATGAAGTGCAGCACAGCGGAGACTTTTCACAGGCAGCACATAAATTGGCGCAAGCCTGCAGGACAAATAGAATGTTTCCCTTTTTGGGAAACGGAGGGCCCACTGACTATATTCAATCAGATAAGATATGTGTTGCACAGAAATGCAGTTATATGAAGTGCAGCACAGCGGTTACTTTTCCCAGGCAGGAAATAAATTGGCGCAAGACTGCAGGACAAATACAATTTTTCCCTTTTTGGGAAACGGAGGGCCCACTGACTATATTCAATCAATAATATATGTCTTCTGGCCCTGCCTACACAATTCTCTCCCTGTAGTATTACTGCAAGGCGCAATGCTCTGCAGACAGCCGATTTTGAAAAGAAAAAAATATGCAACACTGCTAACAGCAGCCTGCACAGTACTGCACACGGATAGATGTGGCCCTAAGAAGGACCGTTGGGGTTCTTGAAGCCTACACTCACTCCTAACACTCTCCCTACCTAAGCACCACTTCTGTCCCTGTAGTATTACTGCAAGGCGCAATGCTCTGCAGACTGCCGATTTTGAAAAAAAAAAAATTTGTGCAACACTGCTAACAGCACCCTCCACAGTACTGCACACGGATAGATGTGGCCCTGAGAAGGACCGTTGGGGTTCTTGAAGCCTACACTAACTCCTAACACTCTCCCTACAGCAGCTCCAACACGATACCACTTTCCCTCAGCTAACTCACAAGTAGAGATGAGCGAACATGTCCGTTACGGACACATCCGCACCCGGACACCGGCTTTGCCGAACACTGCAGTGTTCGCGCGTAAAGGTCCGGGTGCCGCCGGGGGGCGGGGAGATGCGCGGCGGCGCGGGCGGCAGTAGCGGGGAACAGGGGGGAGCCCTCTCTCTCTCCCTCTCCCCCCCACTCCCCGCCGCACCCCCCCGCGCTGCCACGGCGGCCCCCGAACTTTTTCGCCCGAACACTGAAGTGTTCGCAAAGTTCGGTGTTCGGGCGAAAAAGGGGCGGGGCCGAACGTGTTCGCTCATCTCTACTCACAAGGCATCTGAGGCGAGCCGCGGGAGGGGCCGACTTTTATACTCGGGTGACATCTGATCGCCCCAGCCACTCACAGCAGGGGGGTGGTATAGGGCTTGAACGTCACAGGGGGAAGTTGTAATGCCTTCCCTGTCTTTCAATTGGCCAGAAAAGCGCGCTAACGTCTCAGAGAGGAAACTGAAAGTAACCGGAACACCGCGTGGTGCTCGTTAAGAGTAACGAGCATCCCGAACACCCTAATATTCGCACGAATATCAAGCTCGGACGAGTACGTTCGCTCATCTCTAATTACTATGTGATAATGCAATATTATCTAGACACTCATTTCAGGCAAACTCAGTATTAGATCTGTAAATATTTTGAGCAGGAACACTGCATAGATTTGCATTCTAAAATGACTGAGCTTGATTTATATAAAATAAGGAAACTGTGTATGACGAAACATATTTCTGAATATTATAATCTAGACACTCAAACCATTAAAACCTCAACTTTCGTATATTAGTAACCAGGAAAGAACTCCAGCTCCCCCAGCTTCACCGATTTTCTCCTACTGAGTATACATACACAAGCCGCTGCTTGAATACCATACAGGAGGAAGAAGTTCCAGCGCCTCAGGAATGTGAAAGTAACTTTATTCCACAAGCAGAATCATATAGTAAAAATATGCATAGGATATATTGCAGATCTGCTATCTATCCTATATCCAGTTTTTACTTTGTGATTATGCACATGGAGAATAGCTATTTTCACAACTTTCACATAGTATTATAAACTATTTAAACATCTTGCAATTTGAAAAACTCCATCAAATTCCTGTGCATACATTTTGTCTGCAGATTTGCTCATATTTATAATATATGGCTAAACATTTGGCAGATATATCATCTTGATGGCTTTTGAATTTGATTGCATGCTTAACCTCAGTAAATGAGAAGTGCATCTGTTTGCAAGTTTCGATCAATATGTAATGTGGTTACTGTTATGTTTCGTCTAATGAATTATCTAGCATGTTTACCAAAATATTTTGCTAGCTCATCTAGGAAGTCTTCCAATTCTATTAATTCATGGGTAAAGCTGTGTCTCAAACATAGAAAACAGCAACATTTTAAAATTGTCTGGACTGCTGAACTATCAGTGATGCTGCACTGTATCGTGCTTTATGTACTCCTATATGGTTAGTACATATGTGTTGCATCTGTAATTTAGTTAGTTAGTTGCCCAGTGGTTTCCAACCTTTTAACTGAACTCAATACCAAAATAGCAACTGATCAACCTCGTAGCTTGGAGGCCTTATATTATTGTATTCTAATACCACTGCATGGTAATATTTTGTGGCTGTATATGGGCAGTATTATGTGGGTACTGTGTATTTATTTGGGGTTCTTATTAATTTTCATGATTTTTTTGTATGACAGATTTAGGATTATATATAAAGCTTGGAACATGTTATTGAATGTAAGGCTCCATGCAAACTGAGTCTGTACAGTGGCATACAAATCCCTGTAGCTCCATACCAAGTATTTGTCAAGTATTTACTAAAACAGACCAAGTAATTTGCAACAGTTTGTTTTGCTGTGAACTGTGCCAAAAATTGCTGTGTTTCGTTGTGGTGTAGTCAAATTTATACAGAAATTATACCTTTTATGTTACACTCACCGCAGTAGAAAATATCATTGAAAAATGGTTGTGTTCACTATGGAGTAGATGTGGCCTCCATGTTTAAGACGAATTTATTAAACTGCAAGCCAGAAAATAGCGCATTTTAGGTACAAATCTGACTGTTCATAAGTTCTCTAGTAGACAGAACTCCTATACAGTATATTTCTATAGAGAGCGTGATAGACTGTGATGAGCTTATTTGGCACAAGCCACTTCAACAATCTTTTTTAAGACTGGCATTTAGGGTTCAGTCACACGGGCGCATCGGCGCCTGTGTTACTGCAGGAGGAAGTTGGCCGTACCTCAAGACGGACGTCTCTCTGCAGCGCAGGGAGAAAGAACATGTGACCGGCTTCATTGCTGGTCATGTGTTCTTTCTTCAGCTCTGCGGTGAGTCGTCCGTCTTGAAGTACAGCCGTCTTCTTCCTGCAGGAAGGACTCAGTCACACGGGGGCATCGGCGCCTGTGTACGGGTGCCGATGTGCCCGTGTGACTGAGCCCTTAGAACAGCTTTTTTGCAAAAGTGACCATGTTCAAGGACCATGACTGAAATTTGAAACGTCATCATTCAAAAGTATGACAATTTGTGGACTTACTGTGATTCTAATGAACCACGTGAAATATAGCTGATAGCTATTTTGGATATATTAACTCATTTTTGGTCACTTTTGATGATTTTCCTTAAAAATAAAGTACTTTTAAAATGGTGGACTGTAATAGTGCAAAATAAAGAAGGAATGCATATTCAATTAATCAATACTGATGCATTCACTTTAAAATCAGTTTGTGAAATTTCGGCTCATAGGTTTCATGCACATGGCAGAGCCTGTATGACTTTGCAAGTTGTCCCTATAGCTCTGTTCTATGGAGCCGTAGGTACTCCATATGCCACCATATGTTGCCTCCTTACAGCAATGCTTCTAGGGGAGAATAAGTTCATAATCATAACCAATTTTATTCTCTTGAATTCCAAGTGAATCTGACAGACAACATTTACATATCATGTAGACTGTAAGGTGTTTGGCAGTATAGCCCTAATGACTCCTAGCTGTACTAGGCAATGTGCATAAGCCCTTATGCTGCTTCCTATGAACGGAGCTTAATTGCTCTTTCAGGTTTCTTTTCCAGTGCTATCTATACTGTATTTTTATATCCAGCACGATTGATGAATGCCCTTCCTTCACTCAATGATGCAGTTTTGTTCCTTACAACTAAACATCCTCTAAAACTTCACAGTATTAAGATGACATTGCTTTTCTCTGAATACCTAATTACCTTAATTCTGGATAATCAAGTATAGCTCCTGCTTTCATTAGCTGAGTAGCTTCAAGGTTTGTTAAATACTAATTCATAAATTGTGTTATTAAATAAATGAACTAACAATTAAATTCTAACACATAAACTGTTTATATTTGTCTTTCACTAAATGTAATTAAAAATTCTTATGTAGGATTAGATTAGGATGGCTTTGCAAATTTCAATCACCGACCATGCAGTACTATAATGTGGATCTATACACTGTGAAGAAATATACAGAAGAGGAGTGTAAAATATCCTTGAGCACCTTTTGGAAGGTAATCCCACATGCAGTTGCAAGAGAATATAAATGAACCCTTTCAAATTGCCTGGATTGATTAGTAATAAAATGTGGTCTGATTGTTATCTAAGTCACAATCATGGAAAAACACAATCTAATTAAACGAATTTCACACAAGCAGTTGTACTGTTCATTTTTTATTGAGCACATTGAATACATTTCCACAGTGCAGGGAGAAAAAGTTAGTGAACCACTGTGTTAATAACTTCTCCAAGAACTAATTGGCAAATGCTGTCTCAATTAAGGTAGTGACATTGAAAGTGTGAATTTAACATATGTTTTGCCCTTTAAATAAGGACAAAGTCTGGTTACTGAAAAAGTTTGATTAGTGTAAACGATTCATTGATGCAAACAACTTTCAAAAAACCTCAGAAGATATGATGTAGAGAAAAGAGTACAGAAGTATTGCTAAAGATCTGGATTGGCATCAATCCATGGTTAGACAAATTATGGATAACTGCAGAAAATTCCAAACTGTGGCTAATCTCCCAAGGAGTGGACATCCTGTTACGATCACTCTAAGAGCATAGCAGCTGATCTTGAAAGTGGTGATATAGAACCCAAGTGTAATAGCTAAAAAACTACAGAAAACTCTACAAAATATAAAAGCCTCTGTTCACCTTTCAACAAAAACACAGAAGAATGTTGCACACCATGAAGGAAGCCACTGCTGTCCCAGAAAAAAAAACATCGCAACAGATCTCAAGCTTGACGTTCCACAATGTTCTTCAGCCAGATGAGACAAAAGTGGAAGATTTTAACAGAAATAAACACCACTAGAGGAAAAAGAACACCGCACAACAACACCCAAACCTCATCCTAACTGTGAAGCATGGTGAAGGGAATATCATTATTTGGGGTTGCTTTGCTTCCTCACAGTCTACACATTGTGAACAGTGAAGGAACAATTAATTCTAAGTAGAGATGAGCGAACACCAAAATGTTCGGGTGTTCGTTATTCGAAACGAACTTCCCGCGATGTTCGAGGGTTCGTTTCGAATAACGAACCCCATTGAAGTCAATGGGCGACCAAAGCATTTTTGTATTTCGCCGATGGTCGCTAAGGTTTTCATGTGTGAAAATCTGGGCAATTCAAGAAAGTGATGGGAATGACACAGAAACGGATAGGGCAGGCGAGGGGCTACATGTTGGGCTGCATCTCAAGTTCACAGGTCCCACTATTAAGCCACAATACCGGCAAGACTGGGCCCCCCCCCTCCCAACAACTTTTACTTCTGAAAAGCCCTCATTAGCATGGCATACCTTTGCTAAGCACCACACTAGCTACAACAAAGCACAATCACTGCCTGGATGACACTCCGCTGCCACTTCTCCTGGGTTACATGCTGACCAACCGCCCCCCCTCCCCCCCACAGCGCACACCAAAGTGTCCCTGCGCAGCCTTCAGCTGCCCTCATGCCACACCACCCTCATGTCTATTTAGAAGTGCGTCTGCCATGAGGAGGAACCGCAGGCACACACTGCAGAGGGTTGGCACGGCTAGGCAGCGACCCTCTTTAAAAGGGGCGGGGCGATAGCCCACAATGCTGTACAGAAGCAATGAGAAATACAATCCTGTGCCACCGCCATCAGGAGCTGCACACGTGGGCATAGCAATGGGGAACCTATGTGCCACACACTATTCATTCTGTCAAGGTGTCTGCATGCCCCAGTCAGACTGGTAATATATACCTTAATAGTAACCGCGTTGGTGGTAATGTGGTGGTGACTGCGGACCTAGTAGCGCGGTTTTATTTTGTTGGTTTTCGGAATGTGGCCAGGATTAAGTGGGCCGTGGCGGGGGGATGGTGGGGGGGCTCTCTTGTAGTGTCGGTAAAGGTGAAATTCTTGGACTGCCACCAGACGAACCAATGCAAAGGCATTTGCCAAGAATGTTTTCCCTGTTGGAGGAGGAGGGGGATGTTTTTGAGGCACTACGTGTCCTCTCCACGTGTCCGTGGTTATATGCACCTTAACAGTAACCGCGTTGGTGGGAAATGGCCTCGCCGCCATCATGTCTTTGGGAAGCCTCTGTTTCCACACCCCAGAGACATACCATTAGCAGCGGTATAGGCAGAGCCCAGAATTCGTAACATTTCAGCCGTAGCATTAGGACAGGCCCCACTAACATATCAGTAGCAGCATTATAGGAGGAGCGCAGTCTTCGTTCCATGTCAGCAATAGTAGCACTCAAGACAGGCCCCAGTAACAATTCCGAAGCAGCAGTATAGCGGGAGCGCAGTCTTCGTTCCATGTCAGCAATAGTAGCACTCAAGACAGGCCCCAGTAACAATTCCGAAGCAGCAGTATAGCGGGAGCGCAGTCTTCGTTCCATGTCAGCAATAGTAGCACTCAAGACAGGCCCCAGTAACAATTCCGAAGCAGCAGTATAGCGGGAGCGCAGTCTTCGTTCCATGTCAGCAATAGTAGCACTCAAGACAGGCCCCAGTAACAATTCTGAAGCAGCAGTATAGTGGGAGCGCAGTCTTAGTTCCATTTCAGTAGCCTTAGTATAGCCAAGGCCCAAGTTACATTTATGTAGATAAAGTGTAGGCCAACCCCACACACCTTTCTGTACCATGAGTGCAGGCGAAGAACATACAAATTGCTATGATTACACTGTAGGTGAGGGCCCCAAAAAATTGGTGTACCAACAGTACTAATGTACCTCAGTAAAAATTGGCCATGCCCAACCAAGATGGCAGGTGAATCACTTTGGTTAATGTGGCTTAAGTGGTAACTAGGCCTGGAGGCAGCCCAGTGTAACGAAAAATTGGTTCAAGTTAAAGTTCCAACGCTTTTAAGCGCATTGAAACTTATAAAAATTGTTCAGAAAAATTATTTGATTGAGCCTTGTGGCCCTAAGAAAAATTGCCCATTCAGCGTGATTACGTGAGGTTTCAGGAGGAGGAGCAGGAGGAGGAGGAGGAATATTAGACACAGATTGATGAAGCAGAAATGTCCCCGTTTTGGATGGTGAGAGAGAACGTAGCTTCCATCCGCGGGTGCAGCCTACGTATTGCTTAGGTATCGCTGCTGTCCGCTGGTGGAGAACAGAAGTCTGGGGAAATCCAGCCTTTGTTCATCTTGATGAGTGTTAGCCTGTCGGCACTGTCGGTTGACAAGCGGCTACGCTTATCTGTGATGATTCCCCCAGCCGCACTAAACACCCTCTCCGACAAGACGCTAGCCGCAGGACAAGCAAGCACCTCCAGGGCATACAGCGCTAGTTCAGGCCACGTGTCCAGCTTCGACACCCAGTAGTTGTAGGGGGCAGAGGCGTCACCGAGGATGGTCGTGCGATCGGCTACGTACTCCCTCACCATCCTTTTACAGTGCTCCCGCCGACTCAGCCTTGACTGGGGAGCGGTGACACAGTCTTGGTGGGGAGCCATAAAGCTGGCCAGGCCCTTAAAGACTGTTGCACTGCCTGGGATGTACATGCTGCTCGATCTCCACACCTCCCCTGCTACCTTGCCCTCGGTACTGCGCCTTCTGCCACTAGCGCTGTCGGCTGGGAATTTTACCATCAGCTTGTCCGCAAGGGTCCTGTGGTATAGCAACACTCTCGAACCCCTTTCCTCTTCGGGAATGAGAGTGGGCAGGTTCTCCTTATAGCGTGGGTCGAGCAGTGTGTACACCCAGTAATCCGTCGTGGCCAGAATGCGTGCAACGCGAGGGTCACGAGAAAGGCATCCTAACATGAAGTCAGCCATGTGTGCCAGGGTACCTGTACGCAACACATGGCTGTCTTCACTACGAAGATCACTGCCAGGATCCTCCTCCTCCTCCTCCTCCTCCTCAGGCCATACACGCTGAAAGGATGACAGGCAATCAGCCGGTGTACCGTCAGCAGCGGGCCAAGCTGTCTCTTCCCCCTCCTCCTCATCCTCCTCATGCTCCTCCTCCTCCTCCTGTACGCGCTGAGAAATAGACAGGAGGGTGCCCTGACTATCCAGCGGCATACTGTCTTCCACCGCCCCCGTTTCCGAGCGCAAAGCAGCTGCCTTTATGGTTTGCAGGGAATTTCTCAAGATGCATAGCAGAGGAATGGTGACACTAATGATTGTAGCATCGCCGCTCACCACCTGGGTAGACTCCTCAAAATTACCAAGGACATGGCAGATGTCTGCCAACCAGGCCCACTCTTCTGAAAGGAATTGAGGAGGCTGACTCCCACTGCGCCGCCCATGTTGGAGTTGGTATTCGACTATAGCTCTACGCTGTTCATAGAGCCTGGCCAACATGTGGAGCGTAGAGTTCTACCGTGTGGGCACGTCGCACAGCAGTCGGTGCACTGGCAGCTTAAAGTGATGTTGCAGGGTGCGCAGGGTGGCAGCTTCCGTGTGGGACTTGCGGAAATGTGCGCAGAGCCGGCGCGCCTATACGAGCAGGTCTGACAAGCGTGGGTAGCTTTTCAGAAAGCGCTGAACCACCAAATTAAAGACGTGGGCCAGGCATGGCACGTGCGTGAGGCTGCCGAGCTGCAGAGCCGCCACCAGGTTACGGCCGTTGTCACACACGACCATGCCCGGTTGGAGGCTCAGCGGCGCAAGCCAGCGGTCGGTCTGCTGTGTCAGACCCTGCAGCAGTTCGTGGGCCGTGTGCCTCTTATCGCCTAAGCTGAGTAGTTTCAGCACGGCCTGCTGACGCTTGCCCACCGCTGTGCTGCCACACCGCGCGACACCGACTGCTGGCGACATGCTGCTGCTAACACATCTTGATTGCGAGACAGAGGAGGAGGAGGAGGAGGGTGCTTTAGTGGAGGAAGCATACACCTCCGCAGATACCACCACCGAGCTGGGGCCCGCAATTCTGGGGGTGGGAAGGACGTGAGCGGTCCCAGGCTCTGACTCTGTCCCAGCCTCCACTAAATTCACCCAATGTGCCGTCAGGGAGATGTAGTGGCCCTGCCCGCCTGTGCTTGTCCACGTGTCCGTTGTTAAGTGGACCGTGGCAGTAACCGCGTTGGTGAGGGCGCGTACAATGTTGCGGGAGACGTGG
The DNA here is from genome assembly GCF_035609145.1 of Eleutherodactylus coqui. NCBI lineage: Eukaryota > Metazoa > Chordata > Amphibia > Anura > Eleutherodactylidae > Eleutherodactylus > Eleutherodactylus coqui. Next base: position 227,456,238 of record NC_089838.1, on the reverse strand, counting down.
TCGTGCAGGGCTGGGACGGCACATCGGGAAAAGTAGTGGCGACTGGGAACTGAGTAGCGCGGGGCCGCCGCCTCCATGATACTTTTGAAGGACTCCGTTTCCACAACCCTATACGGCAGCATCTCAAGGCTGATGAATTTTGCTATGCGGACGGTTAACGTTTGAGCGTGCGGGTGCGTGGCAGCGTACTTGCGCTTGCGCTCCAACAGTTGCGCAAGCGACGGCTGGACGGTGCGCTGAACTACACTGCTGGATGGGGCCGAGGACAGCGGAGATGAGGGTGTGGGTGCAGGCCATGAGGCGGTAGTGCCTGTGTCCTGAGAGGGGGGTTGCATCTCAGTGGCAGGTTGGGGCACAGGGGGAGAGGCAGGGGTGCAAACCGGAGGCGCTGAACGGCTTAGAGCACCTCGGCCTCTGCAGGGTGGCATGGCGCGAGGGGGCGCTTTGGGAAACAGTTGGTGGATTATTCGGTCTGGCCCTGCCTCTACCCCTGGCCACCGCACTGCCTCTTGCAACCTGCCCTGCTGATGCCCTTGACTCCCCCTCTGAACACCTGTCCTCCTGAGTAAGCGTTGCACACCAGGTGGGGTCAGTCACCTCATCGTCCTGCTGCTCTTCCTCCGAATCCTCTGTGCGCTGCTCCCTTGGACTTACTGCCCTTACTACTACCTCACTGCAAGACAACTGTGTCTGATCGTCATCGTCCTCCTCACCCACAGAAAGTTGTTGAGACAGTTGGCGGAAGTCCCCAGCCTCTTCCCCCGGACCCCGGGAACTTTCGAATGGTTGGGCATCAGTGACGATAAACTCCTCTGGTGGGAGAGGAACCGCTGCTGCCCAATCTAAGCAGGGGCCCGAGAACAGTTCCTGGGAGTGTTCCCGCTCCTGAGCAGGTGTCATTGTAGTGGAGTGAGGAGGCTGGGAGGAAGGAGGAGCAGCAGACAGAGGATTCGGATTTGCAGCAGTGGACGGCGCAGAACTGCGGGTTGACGATAGGTTGCTCGAAGCACTTTCTGCCATCCAGGACAGGACCTGCTCACACTGCTCATTTTCTAATAACCGTCTCCCGCGTGGACCCATTAATTGGGCGATGAATGTGGGGACGCCAGAAACGTGCCTCTCTCCTAATCGCGCAGCAGTCGGCTGCGACACACCTGGATCAGGAGCTCGGCCTGTGCCCACACCCTGACTTGGCCCTCCGCGTCCTCGGCCGCGTCCACGTCCTCTAGGCCTACCCCTACCCCTCAGCATGCTGTATTACCAGTGATTTGATTTCACAGGCAGGAAATAAATTGGCGCAAGACTGCAGGCCAAATATAATTTTTTCCCTTTTTTGAAAACGAAAGGCCCCACTGCCTCTAGTGAATGAATAATCTAAGTTTAATAACTGTGCTGTGGCCCTGCTAATGTGTCACAGAACGTGAGGGTAGCAGAGTTATTATAACTCTGGCAGAGCTGGTATTTTTTTCCCAATTAAGGAAAGCAAATGGCGAAGCCAGCAGTAAAACGTAGCTGGGTGCGTCTGATTTTTAAACGTTGCACACGCAGCCGACACGTACACACAGCCCTTAGGACGGACAGAGGCAGGACAAATAGATTTTTTTTCTGTTTTTTTCCACCAAAAGGCAGCACTGCGTATATTCAATGAACATGAGAAGTTTAATAACTGTGCTGTGGCCCTGCTAATGTGTCACAGAACGTGAGGGTAGCAGAGTTATTATAACTCTGGCAGAGCTGGTATTTTTTTCCCAATTAAGGAAAGCAAATGGCGAAGCCAGCAGTAAACCGTAGCTGGGTGCGTCTGATTTTTAAACGTTGCACACGCAGCCGACACGTACACACAGCCCTTAGGACGGACAGAGGCAGGACAAATAGATTTTTTTTCTGTTTTTTTCCACCAAAAGGCAGCACTGCGTATATTCAATGAACATGAGAAGTTTAATAACTGTGCTGTGGCCCTGCTAATGTGTCACAGAACGTGAGGGTAGCAGAGTTATTATAACTCTGGCAGAGCTGGTATTTTTTTCCCAATTAAGGAAAGCAAATGGCGAAGCCAGCAGTAAACCGTAGCTGGGTGCGTCTGATTTTTAAACGTTGCACACGCAGCCGACACATGTCCACAGCCCTTAGGACGGACAGAGACAGGTCAAATATAATTTTTTTCACTTGTTTTACAAGCAAAAGGCCGCACTGCGTATATTCAATGAATAATAACTGTGTTGTGGCCCTGCCTACACAATTCTTTCCCTGCAGTATCAATGGAGGGTGCAATGCTCTGCAGAGGCGATTTTGAGAAGAAAAAAAATATGCAGCACAGCTAACAGCAGCCAGCACAGTACTGCACACGGTTAAATATGGCCCTAGAAAGGACCGTTGAGGTTCTTGAAGGCTACACTCACTCCTAACACTCTCCCTGCCTATGCAACACTTCTGTCCCTAATGCCGGGTGCAACGCTCTGCAGAGCCGATTTTGAGAAAAAAAAAATTGCCACTGCTAACAGCAGCCAACACACAGCTATCAGTGGCCCTAATAAGGACCTTTGGGGGTCTTGAAGCCTACACTAACTACCAATTCTTTCCCTACAGCAGCTCCGGTACAAACAGCACTGTCCCTCATCTAACTCACAAGGCATCTGAGGCGAGCCGCGGGAGGGGCCGACTTTTATATTAGGCGGACACCTGATCTCCCCAGCCACTCACTGCAGGGGGGTGGTATAGGGCTTGAACGTCACAGGGGGAAGTTGTAATGCCTTCCCTGTCTTTCAATTGGCCAGAAAAGCGCGCTAACGTCTCAGGGAAGGAAGTGAAAGTAACCCGAACACCGCATGGTGTTCGTTACGAATAACGAACATCCCGAACACCCTAATATCCGCACGGATATCAAGTTCGGACGAACACGTTCGCTCATCTCTAATTCTAAGGTATCAAAACATTACAAAAAATCTTACAAAATAAGTGGCTAAAGGCTGGAATCCGATATGCAATTTTGCTGGTAGTTTTTGATGCAGTTTTTTTAACCAAAGCCAGAAGTAGACTCAAAAAGAAGGAAAAATATAAAGGAAAGACTAAACTACTCCTCTCTTTTGTATTCACTCCTGTGCTTGACTCAAACAAAAGTATCATAAAAACGGAATATGTCCTTCTAGTCTACCTACAACTATCCACTCATACCAAAAGGCCGATATACTCTCTTGAAAAACCGCAACCTCACTCTGTATAAAACCGATCCTCAAATATGTACCAATCGATCTTTAAGATTGCGCCCTCTCCTATAGGTAATGGATGGTCATGGGGTTAATACTTCAGTCAGATCAGGGTAATTTCTCAAGATATTCTAAAAATGACCAATAATATTTCGTCCTTTCATTGCCCTCCCATCAAATGTGCCAATCAGTCTTACTGTGTGATTGTCATCCTCTGGTCTAGCATGGAGTACCAGTAATTCATCTCTATACTTAATCCGCGCAAACCAATGAGCTGATTCGATAATATCCCTAGATAGTTTCTATCAAAAAACTTGCCTCTCATCTCTGATGCCCCAACCTCAAAATCCTTATACTTATACCATGTCACGGTCCATAAGGATAGCTGCCAGTTTCTCGTTGACCATAATCAATGATAATTTTGCTTTACCGAAATCAATGCGAACTGATGTTTTCCTCCAGGAGTGAGCGATTGCTACACGCGCAGCTAGAAAGCAATAAGATATCCATTTATGAGTGTATCTTGGGATGTTAGGCATATATTTGCCCAATAAAGCTTCCAGGATGATTTCTGTAATGATATATTAGTAATGGAAAATATATATAGTGTATGCCTGAATCCAGAACCTACAGAGCCTAGGGCAGTTCCCCCAGATGTGTAGAAAGGTGTCCTCCCCTCCACATACCCTAAAAAGAGAGGCCTGACGTCCCCGGGAACATACTGGAGGTTCTTTTAGGAATCATATACCAACATATTTGAAGTTTGTAACCCGCTTCTGTAATTGATATGTTCATAGAAAGTTTTGCAGTTGACATGGCGATTTTATGCCAGTTCGACATTGGCAGTTCCTCACCTAGTTCCCCTTTCCATTTCTGCATGTAGGGGAGTTTATCCTTAGGTGTTGTGAAAATGGAGTACAATTTGGTAATTATTCCAGGGCCCCTGCTATTTATATTACAAAGGCTTTCGAAGATAGTTAACTCAGACAAACTTCATCTATGTTTGGAAAGAGCCAATACATAATGCTTAATTTGCTGGAGATGAAAAACCTCTGCATTTGCAATGGAGAGGACAGCACGAAAGAAGTGAAACCGTCCAAAGCCTAATCTATCTGCAAAATCAATCATTCTGGTGAGATCTCTGGCTATCCACCATTCAAAGTCACATTTGTACATACCAGGAGGGAAGGCAGGATTACCAAATATACTGGACATGGGAAGGTGTTTAGATATCAGGCTATATCTCTTTGAGAGTCCATCCTAGAGTGCCAAGGAGGCAGACAAAGTAGGGTTCATGATTGCTTTTTTGTATTCTGCTTTATGCCAAAATATACCTTCCAGTGATTGGGGGGTAGGTGGCAAGTTTTTGACATCTCCTTATCCATAAAATGTATTCATTAGAGATGAGCGAGCACCAAAATGCTCGGGTGCTCGTTACTCGGGACGAACTTTTCGCGATGCTTGAGGGTTCGTTTCGAGTAACGAACCCCATTGAAGTCAATGGGCGACCCGAGCATTTTTGTATATCGCCGATGCTCGCTAAGGTTTTCATTTGTGAAAATCTGGGCAATTCAAGAAAGTGATTGAAATGACACAGAAACGGATAGGGCAGGCGAGGGGCTACATGTTGGGCTGCATCTCAAGTTCCCAGGTCCCACTATTAAGCCACAATAGCGGCAAGAGTGCCCCCCCCCCAACAACTTTTACTTCTGAAAAGCCCTCATTAGCAATTCATACCTTAGCTAAGCACCACACTACCTCCAACAAAGCACAATCACTGCCAGCATGACGCTCCGCTGCCACTTCTCCTGGGTTACATGCTGCCCAACCCCCCCCCATGACCCAGTGTCCACAGTGCACACCAAAGTGTCCCTGCCCAGCCTTCAGCTGCCCTCATGCCACACGCCACCCTCATGTCTATTTATAAGTGCGTCTGCCATGAGGAGGAACCGCAGGCACACACTGCAGAGGGTTGGCACGGCTAGGCAGCGACCCTCTTTAAAAGGGGCGGGGCAATAGCCCACAATGCTGTACAGAAGCAATGAGAAATCCAATCCTGTGCCACCTCCATCAGGAGCTGCACACATGGGCATAGCAATGGGGAACCTATGTGCCACACACTATTCATTCTGTCAAGGTGTCTGCATGCCCCAGTCAGACCGCGGTTTTTTATAAATAGTCACAGGCAGGTACAACTCTGCAATGGGAATTCCGTGTGCACCCACAGCATGGGTGGCTCCCTGGAACCCACCGGCTGTACATAAATGTATCCCATTGCAGTGCCTTGGACAGCAGAGCTAACGTCAGATTAAATGCAGGTGGGCTTCGGCCCACACTGCATGCCCCAACCTGACGGGGGTTTTTAATTCATAGACACAGGCAGGTACAACTCCCTATTGTGAAGTCCCTGTGGACCCACAGCATGGGTGGGTGCCAGGAAGCCACCGGCGGTACATAAATATATCCCATTGCATTGCCCATCACAGCTGAGGTAATGTCATGTTTAATGCAGGTGGGCTTCGGCCCACACTGCATGCCCCAGTCAGACTGGGGTTCTTTAGAAGTGGACAGATGCAGTTACAACTCCCTGTGGACCCACAGCATGGGTGGGTGCCAGGAAGCCACCGGCGGTACATAAATATATCCCATTGCATTGCCCATCACAGCTGAGGTAATGTCATGTTTAATGCAGGTGGGCTTCGGCCCACACTGCATGCCCCAGTCAGACTGGGGTTCTTTAGAAGTGGACAGATGCAGTTACAACTCCCTGTGGACCCACAGCATGGGTGGGTGCCAGGAAGCCACCGGCGGTACATAAATATATCCCATTGCATTGGCCATCACAGCTGAGGTAATTTCATGTTTAATGCAGGTGGGCTTCGGCCCACACTGCATGCCCCAGTCAGACTGGGGTTCTTTAGAAGTGGACACATGCAGTTACAACTCCCTGTGGACCCACAGCATGGGTGGCTCCCTGGAACCCACCGGCGGTACATAAATATATCCCATTGCATTGCCCATCACAGCTGAGGTAATGTCATGTTTAATGTAGGTGGGCTTCGGCCCACACTGCATGCCCCAGTCAGACTGGGGTTCTTTAGAAGTGGACACATGCAGTTACAACTCCCTGTGGATCCACAGCATGGGTGGCTCCCAGGAACCCACCGGCGGTACATAAATATATCCCATTGCAGTGCCCAACACAGCTGATGTAACGTCAGCTGTAATGCAGGTGGGCTAAAAATTAATTTGATTACACTGTAGGCGAGGGCCCCCAAAAATTGGTGTACCAACAGTACTAATGTACCTCAGAAAAATTGCCCATGCCCAACCAAGAGGGCAGGTGAAACCCATTAATCGCTTTGGTTAATGTAGCTTAATTGGTAACTAGGCCTGGAGGCAGCCCAGTTAAAATAAAAATTGGTTGAGGTGAAAGTTTCAACGCTTTAATGAGCATTGAAACGTATAAAAATTGTTTAGAAAAATTATATGACTGAGCCTTGTGGGCCTAAGAAAAATTGCCCGTTCGGCGTGATTATGTGAGGTTTCAGGAGGAGGAGCAGGAGGAGGAGGAGGAGGAATATTATACACAGATTGATGAAGCAAAAAGGTCCCCGTTTTTGATGGTGATAGAGAACGATGCTTCCATCCGCGGGTACAGCCTACGTATTGCTTAGGTATCGTTGCTGTCTGCTGGTGCAGAAGAGAAGTCTGGGGAAATCCAGGCTTTGTTCATCTTGATGAGTGTTAGCCTGTCGGCACTGTCGGTTGACAGGTGGGTACGCTTATCCATGATGATTCCCCCAGCCACACTAAACACACTCTCTGACAAGACGCTAGCCGCAGGACAAGCAAGCACCTCCAGGGCATACAGCGCGAGTTCAGGCCACGTGTCCAGCTTCGACACCCAGTAGTTGTAGGGGGCAGAGGCGTCACCGAGGACGGTTGTGCGATCGGCTACGTACTCCCTCACCATCCTTTTACAGTGCTCCCGCTAACTCAGCCTTGACTGGGGACCGGTGACACAGTCTTGCTGGGGAGCCAGAAAGCTGGGAAAGGCCTTGGAGAATGGTCCCCTGCCTGCGCTGTACATGCTGCCTGATCTCTGCGCCTCCCCTGCTACCTGGCCCTCGGAAATGCGCCTTCGGCCACTAGCGCTGTCGGATGGGAAGTTTACCATCAGTTTGTCCACCAGCGCCCTGTGGTATAGCATCATTCTCGAACCCCTTTTCTCTTCGGGAATGAGAGTGGAAAGGTTCTCCTTATACCGTGGGTCGAGCAGTGTGTACACCCAGTAATCCGTAGTGGCCAGAATGCGTGTAACGTGAGGGTCACGAGAAAGGCATCCTAACATGAAGTCAGCCATGTGTGCCAGGGTACCTGTACGCAACACATGGCTGTCCTCACTAGGAAGATCACTTTCAGGATCCTCCTCCTCCTCTGGCCATACACGCTGAAAGGATGACAGGCAAGCAGCATGTGTACCCTCAGCAGTGAGCCAAGCTGTCTCTTCCCCCTCCTCCTCATGCTCCTCCCCCTCCTCTTCCTCCTCCTCTGGCCATACACGCTGAAAGGATGACAGGCAAGCAGCATGTGTACCCTCAGCAGTGGGCCAAGCTGTCTCTTCCCCCTCCTCCTCATGCTCCTCCCCCTGCTCCTCCTCCTCAACGCGCTGAGATATAGACATGAGGGTGCTCTGTCTATCCAGCGACATACTGTCTTCCCCCGCCTCCGTTTCCGAGTGCAAAGCGTCTGCCTTTATGCTTTGCAGGGAACTTCTCAAGAGGGATAGCAGAGGAATGGTGACGCTAATGATTGCAGCATCCCCACTCAGCATCTGGGTAGACTCCTCAAAGTTTCCAAGGACCTGGCAGATGGCTGCCAACCAGGCCCACTCTTCTGGTAATAATTGAGGAGGCTGACTCCCACTACGCCGCCCATGTTGGAGTTGGTATTCCGCAATAGCTCTACGCTGCTCATAGAGCCTGGCCAACATGTGGAGCGTAGAGTTCCACTGTGTGGGCACGTCGCACAGCAATCCGATGTTGCAGGGTCCGCAGGGTGGCAGCTTCCGTCTTGGAGTTGCGGAAATGTGCGCTGACCCGGCGCACCTTTCCGAGCAGGTATGACAAGTGTGGGTAGCTTTTCAGAAAGCGCTGAACCACCAAATTAAAGACATGGGCCAGGCATGCCACGTGCGTGAGGCTGCCGAGCTGCAGAGCCGCCACCAGGTTACGGCCGTTGTCACACACAACCATGCCCGGTTGGAGGCTCAGCGGTGCAAGCCAGCGGTCGGTCTGCTCTGTCAGACCCTGCAGCAGTTCGTGGTCCGTCTGACTCTTTTCTCCTAAGCTGAGTAGTTTCAGCACGGCCTGCTGACGCTTGCCCACCGCTGTGCTGCCACGCCGCGCGACACCGACTGCTGGCGATGTGCTGCTGGTGACACATCTTGATTGCGAGACAGAGGTTGCGTAGGAGGAGCAGGAGGGTGGTTTAGTGGAGGAAGCATACACCGCCGCAGATACCACCACCGAGCTGGGGCACGCAATTCGGGGGGTGGGTAGGACGTGAGCGGTCCCAGGCTCTGACTCTGTGCCAGCCTCCACTAAATTCACCCAATGTGCCGTCAGGGAGATATAGTGGCCCTGCCCGCCTGTGCTTGTCCACGTGTCTGTTGTTAAGTGGACCTTGGCAGTAACCGCGTTGGTGAGGGCGCGTACAATGTTGCGAGAGACGTGGTCGTGCAGGGCTGGGACGGCACATCGGGAAAAGTAGTAGCGACTGGGAACCGAGTAGAGCGGGGCCGCCGCCGCCATCATGCTTTTGAAAGCCTCCGTTTCCACAAGCCTATACGGCAGCATCTCCAGGCTGATCAATTTGGCAATGTGCACGTTTAACGCTTGAGCGTGCGGGTGCGTGGCGGCGTACTTGCGCTCGCGCTCAAACAGTGGCGCTAGCGACGTCTGGACGCTGCGCTGAGAGACATTGCTGGATGGGGCCAAGGACAGCGGAGGTGAGGGTGTGGGTGCAGGCCAGGAGACGGTACTGCCTGTGTCCTCAGAGGGGGGTTGGATCTCAGTAGCAGGTTGGGGCACAGGGGGAGAGGCAGTGGTGCAAACCGGAGGCGGTGAACGGCCTTCGTCCCACCTTGTGGGGTGCCTGGCCATCATATGCCTGCGCATGCTGGTGGTGGTGCCTCCCCAGCTGATCTTGGCGCGACAAAGGTTGCACACCACTGTTCGTCGGTCGTCAGGCATTTCTGTGAAAAACTGCCACACCGTAGAGCACCTGACCTCTGCAGGGTGGCATGGCGCGAGGGGGCGCTTTGGGAAACAGTTAGTGGATTATTCGGTCTGGCCCTGCCTCTACCCCTGGCCACTGCTCTGGCTCGGCCTGTGCCGACACCGTGACTTGGGCCTCCGCGTCCTCGCCCGCGTCTACGTCCTCTAGGCCTACCCCTACCCCTCAGCATGGTGTATTACCAGTAGTGCAGAAGGCCCTGGAGTATGTCAAAGAACTGCAGAGTGTTGCACTGTGAACTGCAATACAGCGGTGATTTCACAGCCCAGACAGAGCCAGGAAATAATTTTGCGCAAGCCTGCTGTAACACTTATCTGGCTGCGTATGAATTTGGAGAACTACTACACCCAGCAGAGACCCAGAACACTGAGGACACTCACAGGCAGCCCAAATAGATTTTTTTCCCCAAATTTTTTTGCAAAGGCCCACTGCCTATATTCAATCAATATGTCTTCTGTCCCTGGAGTATGTCAAAGAACTGCAGAGTGTTGCACTGTGGACTGCAATACAGCGGTGATTTAACAGCCCAGACAGAGCCAGGAAATAATTTTGCGCAAGCCTGCTGTAACACTTATCTGGCTGCGTATGAATTTGGAGAACTACTACACCCAGCAGAGACCCAGAACACTGAGGACACTCACAGGAAGCCCAAATAGATTTTTTTCCCCAAATTTTTTTGCAAAGGCCCACTGCCTATATTCAATCAATAATCAATATGTCTTCTGCCCCTGCCTAAGCGCTTCTGGCCCTGGAGTATGTCAAAGAACTGCAGAGTGTTGCACTGGGAACTGCAATACAGCGGTGATTTCACAGCCCAGACAGAGCCAGGAAATAATTTTGCGCAAGCCTGCTGTAACACTTATCTGGCTGCGTATGAATTTGGAGAACTACTACACCCAGCAGAGACCCAGAATACTGAGGACACTCACAGGCAGCCCAAATAGATTTTTTTCCCCAAATTTTTTTGCAAAGGCCCACTGCCTATATTCAATCAATATGTCTTCTGTCCCTGGAGTATGTCAAAGAACTGCAGAGTGTTGCACTGTGGACTGCAATACAGCGGTGATTTAACAGCCCAGACAGAGCCAGGAAATAATTTTGCGCAAGCCTGCTGTAACACTTATCTGGCTGCGTATGAATTTGGAGAACTACTACACCCAGCAGAGACCCAGAACACTGAGGACACTCACAGGCAGCCCAAATAGATTTTTTCCCCAAATGTATTTGCAAAGGCCCACTGCCTATATTCAATCAATATGTCTTCTGTCCCTGGAGTATGTCAAAGAACTGCAGAGTGTTGCACTGTGGACTGCAATACAGCGGTGATTTAACAGCCCAGACAGAGCCAGGAAATAATTTTGCGCAAGCCTGCTGTAACACTTATCTGGCTGCGTATGAATTTGGAGAACTACTACACCCAGCAGAGACCCAGAACACTGAGGACACTCACAGGCAGCCCAAATAGATTTTTTTCCCCAAATTTTTTTGCAAAGGCCCACTGCCTATATTCAATCAATATGTCTTCTGTCCTGGAGTATGTCAAAGAACTGCAGAGTGTTGCACTGTGGACTGCAATACAGCGGTGATTTAACAGCCCAGACAGAGCCAGGAAATAATTTTGCGCAAGCCTGCTGTAACACTTAGCTGGCTGCGTATGAATTTGGAGAACTACTACACCCAGCAGAGACCCAGAACACTGAGGACACTCACAGGCAGCCCAAATAGATTTTTTTCCCCAAATTTTTTTGCAAAGGCCCACTGCCTATATTCAATCAATATGTCTTCTGTCCCTGGAGTATGTCAAAGAACTGCAGAGTGTTGCACTGTGGACTGCAATACAGCGGTGATTTAACAGCCCAGACAGAGCCAGGAAATAATTTTGCGCAAGCCTGCTGTAACACTTATCTGGCTGCGTATGAATTTGGAGAACTACTACACCCAGCAGAGACCCAGAACACTGAGGACACTCACAGGCAGCCCAAATAGATTTTTTTCCCCAAATTTTTTTGCAAAGGCCCACTGCCTATATTCAATCAATATGTCTTCTGTCCTGGAGTATGTCAAAGAACTGCAGAGTGTTGCACTGTGGACTGCAATACAGCGGTGATTTAACAGCCCAGACAGAGCCAGGAAATAATTTTGCGCAAGCCTGCTGTAACACTTAGCTGGCTGCGTATGAATTTGGAGAACTACTACACCCAGCAGAGACCCAGAACACTGAGGACACTCACAGGCAGCCCAAATAGATTTTTTTCCCCAAATTTTTTTGCAAAGGCCCACTGCCTATATTCAATCAATATGTCTTCTGTCCCTGGAGTATGTCAAAGAACTGCAGAGTGTTGCACTGTGGACTGCAATACAGCGGTGATTTAACAGCCCAGACAGAGCCAGGAAATAATTTTGCGCAAGCCTGCTGTAACACTTATCTGGCTGCGTATGAATTTGGAGAACTACTACAACCAGCAGAGACCCAGAACACTGAGGACACTCACAGGCAGCCCAAATAGATTTTTTTCCCCAAATTTTTTTTGCAAAGGCCCACTGCCTATATTCAATCAATAATCAATATGTCTTCTGTCCCTGCCTAAGCGCTTCTGGCCCTGGAGTATGTCAAAGAACTGCAGAGTGTTGCACTGTGAACTGCAATACAGCGGTGATTTCACAGCCCAGACAGAGCCAGGAAATAATTTTGCGCAAGCCTGCTGTAACACTTAGCTGGCTGCGTATGAATTTGGAGAACTACTACACCCAGCAGAGACCCAGAACACTGAGCACACTCACAGGCAGCCCAAATAGATTTTTTTCCCCAAATGTATTTGCAAAGGCCCACTGCCTATATTCAATCAATATGTCTTCTGTCCCTGCCTAAGCGCTTCTGGCCCTGGAGTATTACTGCAGGGCGCAATGCTCTGCACGGCCGATATACCAAAAAAAAAATATGTGCAACACTGCATAAAGCAGCCTCCACAGTACTGCACATGGTTAGATGTGGCCCTAAGAAGGACCGTTGGGGTTCTTGAAGCCTAAAATACTCCTAACACTCTCCCTATAGCAGCTCCACCAAGATAGCACTTTCCCTCATCTATGTCAGAACACATCTGTGGCGAGCCGCGGGAGGGGCCGATTTTTATACTCGGGTGACACCTGATCTCGCCAGCCACTCACTGCAGGGGGGTGATATAGGGCTTGAACGTCGCAGGGGAAGTTGTAATGCCTTCTCTGTCTTTCTATTGGCCAGAAAAGCGCGCTAACGTCTCAGAGATGAAAGTGAAAGTAACTCGAACATCGCGTGGTACTCGTTACGAGTAACGAGCATCTCTAACACGCTAATACTCGAACGAGTATCAAGCTCGGACGAGTACGTTCGCTCATCTCTAGTATTCATTCATTTGAAAGTTTATGTGTCTCTCTCTCCTTGTTTGTTGAGACATTGGTGTCTGGTTGGTGAATTGCTATACCATGGGTAATCCTTTGTTTACTCAGTTCTAATTTTTAAAAAGAATATTATTAAAAGTTATATTTTAGAATTCTTTCAGTGACCAGGCTCAGGGGTAAAGGGAGTTCTTCTACTACCTCTCAGTGAGTTTGTCCTTTTAGTCTAACAACATGGGATAATAGTTTAAAAGTAGTTATTTCAGATATATTTCTTGTTCCTGGTCTTATTTAAGCTTACATAGTATAATGAGAAGATACCCAAAGATTGACAGAGACCAAATGTTATGGTTGATTTTCCTACAATTATAAATTCAGTAACTAAATGGTAAATGGTCACAGTGTATAGAAATATCTCATAATTAAAGTATGCCTATTACTTTGTTTTTAAACAGACCTTCTGTACTTGTACAAACAAAGATGGCCTCACTGTATCTATAACTGCCTGATGCACACTGTGTATTAGTATTACTGACCTAACCTCAGGAAAGGTCATCAGTAGATGATTGGCAGGGGTCAGCACCTTGGGATTCCTGCTGATCAGCTGATTCCCGGATATGGACAGCACTAGAAGCAGATATTGATCAGCGGGGGTCTGCCATTCGGCATCCCCAATTAAAAACCTTATTCCTGGCAGTGCTGTTGCTATCGACAGCACTGGAAGCAGAGAGCTCTGTCCTTATTGCAGCAACCTGGTTTAGTACTGCAGGCACAACTCCTACTGAATTCAATAAGAGCTGTGCCTGCAGTACCCAACCTAGCTGCTGCAATAAGGACAGTGCTATCTGCCTCCAGTACTGTCTGTAGCAACAGCAGTGCTGGGAATCAGCTTTTTGATGGGGATCCCAAATGGCAGGCCCCCGGCGATCAATTAAAAAAAAATCCAAAAGTCCCAGAGAACCCCTTTAAGACTATGTACTGTGTATATATAGCTCAAATTGAACACAGTAATAAAATTATGTGCAATCAGATCCCCCTAGTGGTTGCATGTTTGCAGCTATTCTATTGTCATCGACATGCTGCTGTAGTGAAGACCTTGCATCTTACTTGCAGAGACAGATTTTCCATACATTTACTTGAAGTATTAGTTAAGTAGTTAATGTGCTGAGACATCATTAGTACTATATTTACATGAGTACAAAACAACTTTATATGGACAATGAATAAACCTGTGTGAAACTGGCCTTACAGTCGTGACAATTACTGCAGTTAAACACACGGCTTTTGTTGTTTTCTTTTGATTCTAAGCAGTTTTTTTTGTAGTGACAGAGAAAAGCCACAATTGCTAGACACTGTATAATTGTGGTTCTTGTAAATGTTCACCGCAGTACTTGACATTCTTTAGAAAATATTGTCTGCAGAAGGTTTTGTAAATGTGCCCTAGTATCTTATGTAGTTAAATTACTTGTATCTTCACTTTATTCTACTCCACTTTTTTAGTAGAAGTTTTATGAAAAAATTTACAAATAAAACCCGTATATCAAATGCTGCATTATTGGATTAGCTTCACACGAGAATATTTTGACACATCCATAAACATGGATCTGTAATACAGACAAGTCAGAGATCATATGTATCTGTATGTCATTAGCATTTTAGTAGTATTTGATCTGTATTTGCTATCATTGGTTTTATTTTCTGCTGGACAAATACTGATCCCTATTTGCCCAATAGAAAATATTACCAATGAATACAAATACATGGGCACAGGTACAAATAAATTACCGATAACAAACTGATGGATCCATATCTTAATCACCTTCCATAGACTATAATATGCATATTATTCACCAAAAATGGACAAATGTAGTGCATGCTGCATTTTTAAAACACTGCTGCGTAAAATACATCCATATAAGTTATGTATATATATATATATATATATATATATATATATATACAAAACACGGACCAAATATGGACTAAAAGTGCGCTCATCTGAAAGCATCCTTAATTTAAAGGGGTCATCTGGTGATTTACCTTTCTCACAGGAATGCACAGAGACAGACCTACCACTTCCAGTTGCATTCTGACAAGAGGTCACATGGAAGAGTGTCTCAATTGGGGTACCACAAGGCTCTCTCCTGGGCCCAGTGTTGTTTGATATTTGTATAAATGATCTAGATGAGGGAATTGAGGGGAAACAGATCAAATTTGCAGATGACAGACAGCTAAGAGGGATAGCTAACACTAGAGAAGAGAGAAAAAGGATTCAAAAAGATCTAGAGAAGCTTGAACAGTAAGCGGCGACTAATCTAACTAGCTGCAATTACATCACCTCTGAGTATACGGGGTGATTGTCTCTATACAACGACATAAAGGGCCAGCCTCCAGACCTACATTAGTGACATTAATTCCCGGGTGTAGTCCTATCCCCTGGGTTACACCCTACTAATTTGGATCTGCCTTACGGAAGAAGAAAGACCAGATACAAAATACTCACCTTTGCACCTCCCCATATACGATACCTTTCATTGGGGATTTTTGGAATATAATTAAGGGGTATATCTTTGGGCGGCTCAGTACGTGAAACACACCATCTCTCTGACTCCCTGATATTTTCTACAATCTAACGGTCCCCACTGAAAAGTAGGACCGTACATAAGATTGTAATAAAAAGGATTTTTTCCTTCCCGAACTGAAAACTATACTTGATCACAAGTTGGAGGTCATTATCTTGCATCTTGCCTATAGACCTCATAAGTGATTCAGTGTCCAGTATCCGTGACACTATATGGTTCCTGTACACGGGTTTTCTATGTGGAACTGAGGAATTATTACACTAGATTTCCAAGGGTTCCTATTTTTTGTTATATATGTCTTGTTCTGTCCTTTTTTGTTTTAAAAAAATTTCCTAATAAGGTTAGTTGGTTTTAATTTCATTCTTCCTCGGTGACTGCTCTAGTATCAATTTGAAGAATTACTGCCTCGGTGAATACATGTTTTTTGTGGTGTATTGTGTATTTTACGTGCATAAAAAATATGCACATAATACGCAGAACACATATCTCTATGTGAGTGAGTCCTTAATCATGTTTTCTGGAATTTAGGACCGGGAGACTTCAAAAACACAAACAGAAAAACACATTTATTCTAATGTACATTAACTGAATGTATCGACTCCATAATAAATTATCTGTCTTGATAAGAGCTATGCTTGTATCATCTTTTTTTTCCCAAAATGAGTCCTATGTAACTAGTATGCAAGTCATTATGCTATTGAAAAATCTGAGAAATTCATGCACCTGGTGCAGTTGTTTCAGGCCAAATTGAGTCTTATCTTTCTTGCTAATGTCATTGTTCTAGTGGGGCTGAGAGTTATGCTCTTTTGTGAATAGCCACAAACCTAAAGACACATTTCCATTATGTTGTTGAAGAACGCTGAGCAGCTCCCGATCTCCCTGATATATTACCCATACCAACATCTCTCGCTTGAGGCTTTTTAAAGTACTGGCTCATAAGCAAATAATAAATAATTTAACCAACCCAGCAACAAATGATAGCAGGTGTTATTTTTCCTTTCAGTGGCGTAGGATGAAGCATGGCATATTTCATGACACAGCTAGTGCAAATTATAAACTATGTGTAGCAATTTGACTTTTTTGCTTCTTCAATCAGCTGCTCAGAAGACATATTTTTTCTCATAATTAAAACTGATGAAGGAGAATGGCCAAATATGAATAATTTAACATTTGAAATACTCTTGAGAAAGGATATAAAATTAAAATATTTAAAAAACAAAATAAGCATAGAAATCTCAAGAGAGGAAGGAAAATGTGTGTGAAGCCACACCTGCAAATAACTGGTGAATATAATTTTTTCCCCAAAAATAGAAAATACATTTTCAAAAATGGGCTTAGATCTCATGCATACAACCATATCAGTGATCTCTAAAAGTTTCAAATAGTACAGAGCTTTAATATAGTGCTCATACAAGTCCTGAAACCGCCGAAACAGGATAAAGTGAAGGCCCTTGGCACAATGTGTATCTGGCTTCAGTTGCCAGACCCCGAACACCGCTGCAAGCAAGCTTCTGGCAGACATGGTGCAAAGATGAAAGGCGAAGATGTCCTCTGTTGCTTTCTGTCCTGCTCATTTGGCCAGGAAGGTGAATTAGGGATCGTGGAAGGGAAAAGTACCACACATGGGAGATATCAGATGCATCCATGCTGTGAAGTGGTCACCAAAGGGCACTATTTCTGAGGAGATCGCTAACAGGCACTATTTCTTTGAAGGGGATACAAAAGACATGGTTTAACCTAAAAGAGGTTTGGCCTATTATAAAAAAAAGTTGCACACCGTAGTGATTGTCCTTCTTTTTTTCTTTGTTGAAGGATGTAGAGAGACACTTCCCAATAAGTTGAGTCTCTTGCCAAAAGTTTAGGTGGCACAGTGTGCCTCATGGACTGAGTTATAATGTGCTTTTTCTTTTATAGGTTTCAGGATGCCCAATTTACCCTTCCTTTTCTGTATGTTTCACATTCTATTATATATATCATATCTTATATATGATATGTTTTGCTTTTTATTGCATTGTGTTTTTATATACTTACCTGGATACTGTATTGCTATGGTTTTCCCTTTCCACATTGATCATGAATGCTTCTCTGAGATGTGTGTGCCAGACCTGTGATCATATGACCAGGTCTGCAGCTCTTCCAGGCAGTGTGCTGCTGATGATGAGCAGAGTTGCTAGAAGCTGGAACACTAGGAGAGCAGGTGTAAAAAAAAATCAAACACCTAGAAGGAGTTGTCGGAATCGAATGAAACTTTATATGTGTGATTGCAACATTTATATAAGTAAGTGATTACAATTTCAGAGGAAAGGGCAATTTACTGTGAAAAACTGAAGACTTGAAGGGAGATTCTAGTATCCAGTTGGGCTGCCTCTAGCTTGCATGTAAAGATGTGAAACTGGCCGGCATGGAGACATACAGGTGCCGTATGGTATCTTGTGGCATATCGGATCATATTTGCAGACTCTAGATTGTGCAAACTCATAGGCTGTCAAAGTTGGCATCCCAAATGGTCCCATACAGGTTCCATTGGCCATAAATCTGTTGGGCTGGCCACGGTTATGTTATAAAGACATTCCTGTGACACTGTCGCTGTGTATGGGCAAAAATTCTGGACAATGCCTCTTGGAAGCCCTGCCATGAGAGGCAACATCTGTGGTTGCAGGATGTCATAAACATATCGCTGAGCTGTCATTGTCTCTATTGTCGTACTACTACTAGTGGTGACCAACTGTCATATTCAATGGCCTCCAGAGCATCACAGTGGGGGCACTGTGCAACTCTATAGCAAAGAAAGGATTGAGACACTCACCCTTAGGTCTCCAGACAGGAACACTGCCATTGTCAGTGCCCAAACTAAACCTGGATTCGTCGTTGAAGACAACCCAGTTCCACTCCGTAGCAGTTTAGTTTCATCATTCATGACACCACTGCACACACAGGCAATGTTGGGTGTATTTTCACAGGGAGTATACGTAATGTGTGCTATAAGATCAAATATTCTTCAGCCACGTGCCTGGAAATTGTTCTGACAGACACAGAAGTTTGTAACGATGGTGCCACCTGTTTCTAGATGACAGACAATTAAACAATTGGAGCTGCTTGTGCTTGTTAGGTGATCAAACAATCCTCTATATGGGTGGTCTGTCGAGGGAGTCCTGATCTCTGTCACCTTGTGTGCCCTCATGCATCCACTGGTCCCAACACCTCCTAACACTCTGGTCAAAATGGCCCAGGTTTCGGACATTTTGTTGATACAATCATCCGGCTTCTCGCATTCAATAATTTGTCCCCTCTCAAAAGTTGTTAACTGGGTGAAATCTCTTTGATTGTGCCATAGAGGTGTCTAGCGGTCAACCAGCTCTACACAAGCTGAAAAAGAGGCCTACTAAACACAAGTAGCCTTTGAGAGCCTAAGATGTAACTGCATGCCAAGTGTTTCAGCAAAACGACAACTCCTCCTTGGTGCTTAATTACTTTTGACAATGAGTGTATGTGTGTGTATGTATATTTTATATATAATAGTAATAATAAAAATGATAATAATAATCTTTATTTGTATAGAGCTAACTTATTCCACAGCACTTTCAAGCACAGAAGAACACAAACAATACAACAATTACATGTGGTATACATTCAGTTTGAAACAAATGGGGTGGGGGTGATACAGAATGTACAGCATGGGGGAACACAGGCAGTATAGGAATTACATATGGGAATCAGTTGTTAGGAAGCAAACAGGGTGGAGCTGGTAAGGAGGTGCAAGGGTAGAGGTCGTATGCAATAAGCAGGGTGGAAGGTGTGGGGAGCAGCAGGGGGACTAGGTCAGGAGATTTGGTATGCCTCCCTGAAAAGGTGCATTTTTAAGGCGCGTCTGAAATTTTGCGCATTGGAAATTGTCCAGATGCCTTGGGGTAGAGCATTCCAGAGGATGGGTGCTGCTCTGGTGAAGTCGTGTAGGTGAGCATGTGAGGTTCTGAGTGTGTTAGTGGATTGGAGTGTGCAGACTGGGTGGTGTACAAACAGGAGGGAAGTGATGTACGGTGATGCAGCGCCATGGAGAGCTTTGTGGGCGAGGGTGAGGAGTTTAAATTTAGTTCTGCAGTGAATGGGCAGCCAATGTAGTGACTGGCATAGTGCAGAGGCGTCGGAGAACATTATATTGCAGCACCGCATAGTGCATTACAGAGGTAATTTACTCAATGGGTGGTTGTTTTTTCTAATCTAAATATCAATCTACTGCTGACAAATCAAGGCTGCAAATATTATTTATGGTCCTTTGTAGTTGTTTCTAATTAGTAATTAGGCGAGATATGAGTAGAAACAGGAGAAAAATCAGATTAAAGAAGG
The DNA here is from genome assembly GCF_035609145.1 of Eleutherodactylus coqui. NCBI lineage: Eukaryota > Metazoa > Chordata > Amphibia > Anura > Eleutherodactylidae > Eleutherodactylus > Eleutherodactylus coqui. The sequence goes on along the minus strand of NC_089838.1, from coordinate 227,436,437 downwards.
CATTTACGTAGACATAAGTAGGGACCTGCATGGAGTACTCCCCTTCTATGGTATTATGAATGCTTTAGTCTCACCTTATTCTTGGTAAAGTATCCCTTGGTTAAACATTATATTGTGAGTTTCAGTTACAGCAGTAAAGTGGCAGGATGTGACTGCATGTTCTATAAGTGATAATAGTTCCAGCACAATTTCTGTATTTCTTCAGTGAGGGTCCTATAAAGGTATTGTGACTAATATATTTTCTTAAACTGTGTTATAATTAGTTTTCCCACTAGAAATAACATTTTGCAATGTTGGTTGTAGCTGTATCTTCCCTGCTGTGATTCATAACATTAGCAGAAACTGAGGGTCAGAGACATAATGCTTTGTTTCTCCTATATGGCATGAATGCCATCTTGGAATTCTACTATTACACCAGTGAATTCTTATACAACCTCCTCTAACCACTCATTATGTACAAAGTCATGAAGTTAAACATTATTTTGTGTGGTCAGCATCTGGTTAGCAGAGCAGATATTCTCATTGATATTCTCATTGTGAATTATGCAAAATGGACATTAAACAATATGTCTGTACAATTGCATTTAGGGTCCCAACTGCATTGTGATGAATGTTATTAAAGACTGTAGTGTCATAAAAATATTCTTATTTTTCCATTTCCTAAATTTTTTAGATTAACGCGTATCTTCAATTATAAACAACCTTGCAGAATATCACATGCTTTGTAATATAGCTTACTCCACTTCTGACTTCTTTCCTGCTCCATTCTGCCCATCCAGAATCCATATACAGGAGTAGAGAAGGATTTTCAGCTTCAATGTGAGAGCAGGTTGCAGCTGCTGGCTATAGCCGTCTATGAAGAGGGGATGGAGGAGTAGGAGGAGGGAACCGCTATAAAGAGAGAGAAAGACACAAGAAGAAACGCTGCTGGCCAGTAAGTATTTTACTGCTTCAAGCCAGAGCTGTATTTACTATAAAACTGTTCATTACTGCTGTATGATGTCCTCCATGCTGCTGCTGCTGCTTCTGTGTATGGGAGATTTCCTTTTCTGTGTGCTATGTATAGAAGACATCATAGCAGCTATAGTCTCCTGGTCTCTCCTTTTCCAATTCCCCTCCCCAAACACTTCTATAGGCAGTTGCTGTAACCTGATTCCTCAGTGAAACAAAAAATTATTTTTCTTTGCACTCTGGTACTGTCTGATTGGTGCTGGAAGAAGCAGTATGTAAAGACATACTATAATAGCTAAGAGAATGATAATGCCCACTTATCAATTCATTCGTGGAGGCCTAAATGCCCATTTACACTGGAAGATAATCGCTCAAAAATCACTCAAACAACAGTTTGAGTGACAGTTTTGAGCAATCATCTTTGCATAACTCTAAGTAGCTAATTAGCTACGTAAGAATTAATGCAGGCAGAGCGGGATACCGCCACGATAGTTCCGAGAACAAAGCAGCTGTTTTGTATATGCAAACAGCTGCATTGATCTGGGAGCTTTCAGCTGGTGTCCCGCTGAGAACTGCCAGTGGAATACCAGCTGAAAGAATACTATCAGTGCCGCCCACTGAGAAAATCAGCGTTCGGGGCTGATAAGAGTCATCAATGATTTATAGATGAACGAATAGTGCATAAAAAGTGCATGATAGCCGCGCACTTAGATACAACAGTTAAGATGGCTTTTGAGCAATTTTTTAGCGGTAATCCTTGTGTCTAAATGGGCCTTTAGTATGAACTTTCTTTTGTAGTATTGCTTTAAAATATAGCTACTTACCATAAGTCTTTCTCATTGCATCTATTTTCGTTAGTGTTTTTCATCCCCATCTTACAAAAGCTATAACTTTTCTATTTTTCCAGCAACGTAGCCAAATGAGGGCTTATTTTAGCAGGATATGTTATTTAATAGTACCTTTTCATGTACTAAACTAAAATATTTTCAAAAACTTTTACAAATTTTTAACTGGTAGAACAGAAAAAAAATGAAATTCTGACATTGTTTCTGGGAGTTAGTTTTTATGGCAGACTCTGAGTTGTAAAAATGACATGTTAACCGTATTGTTCAAATCTGTATGCTTACAGCAATACTGCATTTATATAGTGTTTATTAAGTTTTAGTACTTAAAAAAAATGTAAAAAAAACATTTCTCCAGAATTGAGTCTGCTGCATACACACTTTCACATTGTGACGTATATGCATGTGAGATTTCCGCAAGGGGTTAAAACAACCATAAATGAAAAATAAAAAACAAGAGCAAAAATAAAGTAATAAAATATTTAGAGATGTAAAATATTAACCACAAGAACACAATATACAGAATACAAATAAGTCTGATAACAATATAAATATAGCTTCTATATTTCATATAGCAGTTTGATCTTTGCATGGAGGAACTTCATCTTTTAATGTAACCTCTGTTGCCATAGATAACCTAGTTAACCAGAAGAGCATTTTTATCTAAATTTTGGTCTTGAATTCCGATTATTTTCATGTTACTTTACAGTGTCTTGTAATAGATGTTTCCATAATTTATAAGGCAACACTATGCTCCACAGAATACAGCAATAGCTTAAGAAAATATAATGAAAATTAAATACAAGCTCTCTGAAAGCCAGAAGCTTTACTCTAACAAACAAAAAGTACACTTTTTATGCCTTTTTATTACATATAATTATATGGTTGCACTCTGTTACCATTTAAATGGATTTAATGTTTTCCGCAGTCTAGACAGAGCTGTACAGAAGATAAAAAAAATGTAGAATATACTAGAGCTACCACAGAGTACAGTGAAATAAATGTGTGGCTTCTGAAAAGCTATTTACAGTAAAATTACTTTTTGACATAGAATGGCCTTATTCCCCTTGAGGCCCAGCAGAATTTTTATTGATTTTGCAATGGTGTATAGTGTATGGCGTATACTAGTTATATTAAATGAGATGACCTTTCCTATGTAAGGGGCCAGTTTGTCATTCAAAAAAAGGGAAGATGCATTTTTTTAAAAAACTACACTTTTTTAAGTTGAGAATTTCTGTGTATCCCACTTTCCCAGCTTCAACGTACAATGGGCTAGAACAGCGTTTCCTAAACTTCAGTCCTAATGACCCCCCCAACAGGCCATGTTTTTAGGATTTCCATACTACTGCACAAGAATGAAATTATTGTCAGTGCTTCAGACATAGCCACAGCTGTTCTGACTATTGAATATCCTCAACTCATGACTTGTTGGGGGGTGGTGAGGACCAGAGTTTGGGAAACACTGGACTAGAAGATATCCCAAAAGGTTTTCAGGCTTCTTTTTGTAAGATGAAAAAGTGCAAACAAAATAACATTTATCTAAAATGCAATATGTAAAGCACAATAAATAATTCATTATTTTAATAAAACATAATTTTAGTCATTTATTAATCTACAAATAATGGCTGAATATGAGTAAACCTCTATTACTTGAGGCCAGTTGTAAGAGTAACCTGCAATAGAGTTTTACACATGATTTTATTTCAGGGTTTTTTATGGTTGACTCGTAAAAAAAAGTCAAAAACAGAAGTCAACAGTTGGGCGAGGCTGGGCGAGGCTCTAGCAGAATGTATTTACTGTGCAAGCCTAAGATAGGATAATTACTAGAGATGAGCGAACGCGTTCGTCCGAGCTTGATATTCGTGCGAATATTAGGGTGTTCGGGATGTTCGTTATTCGTAACGAACACCATGCGGTGTTCTGGTTACTTTCACTTCCTTCCCTGAGACGTTAGCGCGCTTTTCTGGCCAATTGAAAGACAGGGAAGGCATTACAACTTCCCCCTGCAATGTTTAAGCCCTATACCACCCCCCTGCTGTGAGTGGCTGGCGAGATCAGGTGTTCGCCTAATATAAAAGTCGGCCCCTCCCGCGGCTCGCCTCAGATGCGGTGTGAGTTAGATGAGGGACAGTGCTGTTTATACCGGAGCTGCTGTAGGGAAAGAATTGGTAGTTAGTGTAGGCTTCAAGACCCCCCAAAGGTCCTTATTAGGGCCACTGATAGCTGTGTGTTGGCTGCTGTTAGCAGTGGGATTTTTTTTTTTCTCAAAATCGCCTCTGCAGACCGTTGCACCTGGCATTAGGGACAGAAGTGCTGCATAGGCAGGGAGAGTGTTAGGAGTGAGTGTAGCCTTCAAGAACCTCAACGGTCCTTTCTAGGGCCATATTTATCCGTGTGCAGTACTGTCCAGGCTGCTGTTAGCTGTGCTGCATTTTTTTTGGGCTTCTCAAAATCGCCTCTGCAGAGCATTCCACCCTCCATTGATACTGCAGGGAAAGAATTGTATAGGCAGGGCCACAACACAGTTATTATTCATAGAATATACGCAGTGCTGCCTGTTGGTGGGAAAAAACTGAAAACAAATCTATTTGTCCAGCCTCTGTCCGTCCTAACGCCTGTGGACACGTGTGAGCTGCGTGAAAAACATTGCTAAATCATACGCACCCAGCTACGCTTTACTGCTGGCTTCGCCATTTGCTTTCCTTAATTGGGAAAAAAAATACCTGCTCTGCCAGAGTTATTATAACTCTGCTACCCTCACGTTCTGTGACACATAAGCAGGGACACAGCACAGTTATTAAACTTCTCATGTTCATTGAATATACGCAGTGCTGCCTGTTGGTGGGAAAAAACTGAAAACAAATCTATTTGTCCAGCCTCTGTCCGTCCTTACGCCTGTGGAGACGTGTGAGCTGCGTGAAAAACATTGCTAAATCATACGCACCCAGCTACGCTTTACTGCTGGCTTCGCCATTTGCTTTCCTTAATTGGGAAAAAAATACCTGCTCTGCCAGAGTTATAATAACTCTGCTACCCTCACGTTCTGTGACACATAAGCAGGGACACAGCACAGTTATTAAACTTCTCATGTTCATTGAATATACGCAGTGCTGCCTGTTGGTGGGAAAAAACTGAAAACAAATCTATTTGTCCAGCCTCTGTCCGTCCTTACGCCTGTGGAGACGTGTGAGCTGCGTGAAAAACATTGCTAAATCATACGCACCCAGCTACGCTTTACTGCTGGCTTCGCCATTTGCTTTCCTTAATTGGGAAAAAAAATACCTGCTCTGCCAGAGTTATAATAACTCTGCTACCCTCACGTTCTGTGACACATAAGCAGGGACACAGCACAGTTATTAAACTTCTCATGTTCATTGAATATACGCAGTGCTGCCTGTTGGTGGGAAAAAACTGAAAACAAATCTATTTGTCCAGCCTCTGTCCGTCCTTACGCCTGTGGAGACGTGTGAGCTGCGTGAAAAACATTGCTAAATCATACGCACCCAGCTACGCTTTACTGCTGGCTTCGCCATTTGCTTTCCTTAATTGGGAAAAAAATACCTGCTCTGCCAGAGTTATAATAACTCTGCTACCCTCACGTTCTGTGACACATAAGCAGGGACACAGCACAGTTATTAAACTTCTCATGTTCATTGAATATACGCAGTGCTGCCTGTTGGTGGGAAAAAACTGAAAACAAATCTATTTGTCCAGCCTCTGTCCGTCCTTACGCCTGTGGAGACGTGTGAGCTGCGTGAAAAACATTGCTAAATCATACGCACCCAGCTACGCTTTACTGCTGGCTTCGCCATTTGCTTTCCTTAATTGGGAAAAAAAATACCTGCTCTGCCAGAGTTATAATAACTCTGCTACCCTCACGTTCTGTGACACATAAGCAGGGACACAGCACAGTTATTAAACTTCTCATGTTCATTGAATATACGCAGTGCTGCCTGTTGGTGGGAAAAAACTGAAAACAAATCTATTTGTCCAGCCTCTGTCCGTCCTTACGCCTGTGGAGACGTGTGAGCTGCGTGAAAAACATTGCTAAATCATACGCACCCAGCTACGCTTTACTGCTGGCTTCGCCATTTGCTTTCCTTAATTGGGAAAAAAATACCTGCTCTGCCAGAGTTATAATAACTCTGCTACCCTCACGTTCTGTGACACATAAGCAGGGACACAGCACAGTTATTAAACTTCTCATGTTCATTGAATATACGCAGTGCTGCCTGTTGGTGGGAAAAAACTGAAAACAAATCTATTTGTCCAGCCTCTGTCCGTCCTTACGGGCGGTGGAGACGTGTGAGCTGCGTGAAGAACAGTGCTAAATTATACGCACCCAGCTACGCTTTACTGCTGGCTTCGCCATTTGCTTTCCTTAATTGGGAAAAAAATACCTGCTCTCCAAGAGTTATAATAACTCTGCTACCCTCACGTTCTGTGACACATAAGCAGGGACACAGCACAGTTATTAAACTTAGATAATTCATTCACTAGAGGCAGTGGGGCCTTTCGTTTTCCAAAAAGGGCAAAAATTATATTTGGCCTGCAGTCTTGCGCCAATTTATTTCCTGCCTGTGAAATCAAATCACTGGTAATACAGCATGCTGAGGGGTAGGGGTAGGCCTAGAGGACGTGGACGCGGCCGAGGACGCGGAGGGCCAAGTCAGGGTGTGGGCACAGGCCAAGCTCCTGATCCAGGTGTGTCGCAGCCGACTACTGCGCGATTAGGAGAGAGGCACGTTTCTGGCGTCCCCACATTCATCGCCCAATTAATGGGTCCACGCGGGAGACGGTTATTAGAAAATGAGCAGTGTGAGCAGGTCCTGTCCTGGATGGCAGAAAGTGCTTCGAGCAACCTATCGTCTACCCGCAGTTCTGCGCCGTCCACTGCTGCCAATCCGAATCCTCTGTCTGCTGCTCCTCCTTCCTCCCAGCCTCCTCACTCCACTACAATAACACCTGCTCAGGAGCGGGAGCACTCCCAGGAACTGTTCTCGGGCCCCTGCTTAGATTGGGCAGCAGCGGTTCCTCTCCCACCAGAGGAGTTTATCGTCACTGATGCCCAACCATTCGAAAGTTCCCGGGGTCCGGGGGAAGAGGCTGGGGACTTCCGCCAACTGTCTCAACAACTTTCTGTGGGTCAGGAGGACGATGACGATCAGACACAGTTGTCTTGCAGTGAGGTAGTAGTAAGGGCAGTAAGTCCCAGGGAGCAGCGCACAGAGGATTCGGAGGAAGAGCAGCAGGACGATGAGGTGACTGACCCCACCTGGTGTGCAACGCTTACTCAGGAGGACAGGTCTTCAGAGGGGGAGTCAAGGGCATCAGCAGGGCAGGTTGCAAGAGGCAGTGCGGTGTCCAGGGCCAGGGGTAGAGGCAGGGCCAGACCGAATAATCCACCAAGTGTTTCCCAAAGCGCCCCCTCGCGCCATGCCACCCTGCGGAGGCCGAGGTGCTCTAAGGTCTGGCAGTTTTTCACAGAGACGCCTGACGACCGACGAACAGTGGTGTGCAACCTTTGTCGCGCAAAGCTCAGCCGGGGAGCCAACACCAACAGCCTCACCACCACCACCATGCGCAGACATATGATGGCCAAGCACCCCGCAAGGTGGGACAAAGGCCGTTCACCGCCTCCGGTTTGCACCCCTGCCTCTCCCCCTGTGCCCCAACCTGCCACTGAGATGCAACCCCCCACTCAGGACACAGGCACTACCGCCTCATGGCCTGCACCCACACCCTCATCTCCGCTGTCCTCGGCCCCATCCAGCAGTGTAGTTCAGCGCACCGTTCAGCCGTCGCTTGCGCAAGTGTTCGAGCGCAAGCGCAAGTACGCCGCCACGCACCCGCACGCTCAAACGTTAACCGTCCGCATCGCAAAATTCATCAGCCTTGAGATGCTGCCGTATAGGGTTGTGGAAACGGAGTCCTTCAAAAGTATCATGGAGGCGGCGGCCCCGCGCTACTCAGTTCCCAGTCGCCACTACTTTTCCCGATGTGCCGTCCCAGCCCTGCACGACCACGTCTCCCGCAACATTGTGCGCGCCCTCACCAACGCGGTTACTGCCACGGTCCACTTAACTACGGACACGTGGACAAGCACAGGCGGGCAGGGCCACTACATCTCCCTGACGGCACATTGGGTGAATTTAGTGGAGGCTGGGACAGAGTCAGAGCCTGGGACCGCTCACGTCCTACCCACCCCCAGAATTGCGGGCCCCAGCTCGGTGCTGGTATCTGCGGAGGTGTATGCTTCCTCCACTAAAGCACCCTCCTCCTCCTCCTCTGTCTCACAATCAAGATGTGTTAGCAGCAGCATGTCGCCAGCAGTCGGTGTCGCGCGGTGTGGCAGCACAGCGGTGGGCAAGCGTCAGCAGGCCGTGCTGAAACTACTCAGCTTAGGCGATAAGAGGCACACGGCCCACGAACTGCTGCAGGGTCTGACACAGCAGACCGACCGCTGGCTTGCGCCGCTGAGCCTCCAACCGGGCATGGTCGTGTGTGACAACGGGCGTAACCTGGTGGCGGCTCTGCAGCTCGGCAGCCTCACGCACGTGCCATGCCTGGCCCACGTCTTTAATTTGGTGGTTCAGCGCTTTCTGAAAAGCTACCCACGCTTGTCAGACCTGCTCGTAAAGGCGCGCCGGCTCTGCGCACATTTCCGCAAGTCCCACACGGACGCTGCCACCCTGCGCACCCTGCAACATCACTTTAAGCTGCCAGTGCACCGACTGCTGTGCGACGTGCCCACACGGTGGAACTCTACGCTCCACATGTTGGCCAGGCTCAATGAACAGCGTAGAGCTATAGTCGAATACCAACTCCAACATGGGCGGCGCAGTGGGAGTCAGCCTCCTCAATTCCTTTCAGAAGAGTGGGCCTGGTTGGCAGACATCTGCCATGTCCTTGGTAATTTTGAGGAGTCTACCCAGGTGGTGAGCGGCGATGCTACAATCATTAGCGTCACCATTCCTCTGCTATGCATCTTGAGAAATTCCCTGCAAACCATAAAGGCAGCTGCTTTGCGCTCGGAAACGGGGGCGGGGGAAGACAGTATGCCGCTGGATAGTCAGGGCACCCTCCTGTCTATTTCTCAGCGCGTACAGGAGGAGGAGGAGGAGCATGAGGAGGATGAGGAGGAGGGGGAAGAGACAGCTTGGGCCGCTGCTGACGGTACACCGGCTGATTGCCTGTCATCCTTTCAGCGTGTATGGCCTGAGGAGGAGGAGGAGGAGGAGGAGGATCCTGAAAGTGATCTTCCTAGTGAAGACAGCCATGTGTTGCGTACAGGTACCCTGGCACACATGGCTGACTTCATGTTAGGATGCCTTTCTCGTGACCCTCGCGTTGCACGCATTCTGGCCACTACGGATTACTGGGTGTACACACTGCTCGATCCACGGTATAAGGAGAACCTGCCCACTCTGATTCCCGAAGAGGAAAGGGGTTCGAGAGGGTTGCTATACCACAGGACCCTTGCGGACAAGCTGATGGTAAAATTCCCAGCCGACAGCGCTAGTGGCAGAAGGCGCAGTTCCGAGGGCCATGTTGCAGGGGATGTGCGTAGATCAAGCAGCATGTACATCCCAGGCAGTGCAACAGTCTTTAAGGGCCTGGCCAGCTTTATGGCTCCCCACCAAGACTGTGTCACCGCTCCCCAGTCACGGCTGAGTCGGCGGGAGCACTGCAAAAGGATGGTGAGGGAGTACGTAGCGGATCGCACGACCATCCTTGGTGACGCCTCTGCCCCCTACAACTACTGGGTGTCGAAGCTGGACACGTGGCCTGAACTAGCCCTGTATGCCCTTGAGGTGCTTGCTTGTCCTGCGGCTAGCGTCTTGTCGGAAAGGGTGTTTAGTGCGGCTGGGGGAATCATCACAGATAAGCGTAGCCGCTTGTCAACCGACAGTGCCGACAGGCTAACACTCATCAAGATGAACAAAGGCTGGATTTCCCCAGACTTCTGTTCTCCACCAGCGGACAGCAGCGATACCTAAGCAATACGTAGGCTGCACCCGCGGATGGAAGCTACGTTCTCTCTCACCATCCAAAACGGGGACATTTCTGCTTCATCAATCTGTGTCTAATATTCCTCCTCCTCCTCCTCCTGCTCCTCCTCCTGAAACCTCACGTAATCACGCTGAACGGGCAATTTTTCTTAGGGCCACAAGGCTCACTCAAATAATTTTTCAGAACAATTTTTATAAGTTTCAATTAGCTTAAAAGCGTTGGAACTTTAACTTGAACCAATTTTTCGTTACACTGGGCTGCCTCCAGGCCTAGTTACCACTTAAGCCACATTAACCAAAGCGATTCACCTGCCATCTTGGTTGGGCATGGCCAATTTTTACTGAGGTACATTAGTACTGTTGGTACACCAATTTTTTGGGGCCCTCACCTACAGTGTAATCATAGTAATTTCTATGTTCTTCGCCTGCACTCATGGTACAGAAAGGTGTGTGGGGTTGGCCTACACTTTAGCTACATAAATGTCACTTGTGCCTTGGCTATACTAAGGCTACTGAAATGGAACTAAGACTGCGCTCCCGCTATACTGCTGCTTCAGAATTGTTACTGGGGCCTGTCTTGAGTGCTACTATTGCTTACATGGAACGAAGACTGCGCTCCCGCTATACTGCTGCTTCAGAATTGTTACTGGGGCCTGTCTTGAGTGCTACTATTGCTTACATGGAACGAAGACTGCGCTCCCGCTATACTGCTGCTTCAGAATTGTTACTGGGGCCTGTCTTGAGTGCTACTATTGCTTACATGGAACGAAGACTGCGCTCCCGCTATACTGCTGCTTCAGAATTGTTACTGGGGCCTGTCTTGAGTGCTACTATTGCTTACATGGAACGAAGACTGCGCTCCCGCTATACTGCTGCTTCAGAATTGTTACTGGGGCCTGTCTTGAGTGCTACTATTGCTTACATGGAACGAAGACTGCGCTCCCGCTATACTGCTGCTTCAGAATTGTTACTGGGGCCTGTCTTGAGTGCTACTATTGCTTACATGGAACGAAGACTGCGCTCCCGCTATACTGCTGCTTCAGAATTGTTACTGGGGCCTGTCTTGAGTGCTACTATTGCTTACATGGAACGAAGACTGCGCTCCCGCTATACTGCTGCTTCAGAATTGTTACTGGGGCCTGTCTTGAGTGCTACTATTGCTTACATGGAACGAAGACTGCGCTCCCGCTATACTGCTGCTTCAGAATTGTTACTGGGGCCTGTCTTGAGTGCTACTATTGCTTACATGGAACGGACACGTGGAGAGGACACGTAGTGCCTCAAAAACATCCCCCTCCTCCTCCAACAGGGAAAACATTGTTGGCAAATGCCTTTGCATTGGTTCGTCTGGTGGCAGTCCAAGAATTTCACCTTTACCGACACTACAAGAGCGCTTCCCCACCATCCCCCCGCCACGGCCCACTTAATCCTGGCCACATTCCGAAAACCAACAAAATACAACCGTGGTACTAGGTCCGCAGTCACCACCACATTACCACCAACGCGGTTACTGTTAAGGTGCATATAACCACGGACACGTGGAGAGGACACGTAGTGCCTCAAAAACATCCCCCTCCTCCTCCAACAGGGAAAACATTGTTGGCAAATGCCTTTGCATTGGTTCGTCTGGTGGCAGTCCAAGAATTTCACCTTTACCGACACTACAAGAGAGCCCCCCCACCATCCCCCCGCCACGGCCCACTTAATCCTGGCCACATTCCGAAAACCAACAAAATACAACCGTGGTACTAGGTCCGCAGTCACCACCACATTACCACCAACGCGGTTACTGTTAAGGTGCATATAACCAGTCTGACTGGGGCATGCAGACACCTTGACAGAATGAATAGTGTGTGGCACATAGGTTCCCCATTGCTATGCCCACGTGTGCAGCTCCTGATGGCGGTGGCACAGGATTGTATTTCTCATTGCTTCTGTACAGCATTGTGGGCTATCGCCCCGCCCCTATTAAAGAGGGTCGCTACCTAGCCGTGCCAACCCTGTGCAGTGTGTGCCTGCGGTCCCTCGTCGTGGCAGACGCACTTCTAAATAGACATGAGGGTGGTGTGGCATTAGGGCAGCTGAAGGCTGCGCAGGGACAGTTTGGTGTGCGCTGTGGGGGGGAGGGGGTGCGGTTGGGCAGCATGTAACTCAGGAGAAGTGGCAGTGGAGTGTCATGCAGGCAGTGATTGTGCTTTGTTGGAGGTAGTGTGGTGCTTAGCAAAGGTATGCCATGCTAATGAGCGCTTTTCAGAAGTAAAAGTTGTTGGGAGGGGGGGGGGCCCACTCTTGCCGCTATTGTGGCTTAATAGTGGGACCTGTGAACTTAGGATGCAGCCCAACATGTAGCCCCTCGCCTGCCCTATCCGTCACTGTGTCATTCCCATCACTTTCCTGAATTGCCCAGATTTTCACACATGAAAACCTTAGCGAGCATCGGCGAAATACAAAAATGTTCTGGTCGCCCATTGACTTCAATGGGGTTCGTTGTTCGAAACGAACCCTCGAGCATCACGGGAAGTTCGTTACGAATAACGAACACCCGAACATTTTGGTGTTCGCTCATCTCTAATAATTACCAACATTTAGAAATTATATATGTTCACAGCAAGCCTGAGATCATGTAAATGCTAGTTTTATCATTTAGCAATTTTATATGTTCATATGTAAATTTGAGATAATGTAACTGCCAAGTTAATTATAATTTTTAGAATAATTTGATGATTGCTGAGTTGGGAAAACCCAACCCCTCTGTTATACAATGATTGGATGACAGATGGGCAGTATCTGTTCATGATTAGCTTGTACTGCATTGTGTTTTTTTATATGTACTCTTTACTCAATAAAGAGCTTCAGAGGAGGAAGCAAATCTTGAAATGCCACTTGTCTGTTTCACACTGTATTCTTTGCCATACCTGATTGATAAGGCTATGACACCCTTTGAGGATCACCTAAATTAAGTGATTATTCCAACATTTTGGTGGAGGATGCATGCAGGTGAAATGTTCTAATGACTGTCAAGGTTCCTGGACAGCATACACCAGACAAACACCAAACAGCGGTAACATTTTTATTACACGTGTCTGTTCAGTGTGCTGTCTTGGGGATAGTACACTGCTCTGTTTCTATCCCACTTGCCAACATTATCAATGACTGTATTTTGTGTGAATGAATAGATGATGTCTGGACTGTGTGACTGTGTGTGTAGTGTTCATTTGTTACACAAGCGGAAATAAAAGATTCTTAAAGTTATACATAATGGTCCAATATTTCCCCATGGTGATGTAATTACAGAATTTTGGGATACATTCACAATAATAAATGTACACATTATACCTCCCCTGGTTGTATTACAGTGTGATCTAACATATGTCATTATTAAGGATGAGCGAGTATACTCGCTAAGGCACTACTCGTTCGAGTAATGTGCCTTAGACGAGTATTTCCCTGCTCGTCCCTGAAGATTCGGGGGCCGCTGCGGGGCGGGGAGCTGCAGGGGAGAGCGGGGAGGAACGGAGGGGAGATCTCTCTCTCCCTCTCTCCCGCCCGCTCTCCCCTGCTCCCCGCTGCGACTCAGCTGTCAGCCATGGCGGTCCCTGAATCTTTAGGGACGAGCAGGGAGATACTAGTCTAAGGCACATTACTCGAACGAGTAGTGCCTTAGCGAGTATACTCGCTCATCCCTAATCATTATACATAGATGGTATTCACCATCTATGTTTGCACATAGAGTGAACCACTAAAGTGTGAATGAGGGTTATTGTAAGTGAACTGAAGACTCATGAATGCAACAGTATGGGAGACAAACTATTGTCAGATAGACCTACATTGTGTTTGTTTTAGCCTCATGTTCATTTGTTTTGTGATTGTGTGTTAAAACAGTGAGAGACCAGTGAAAAGGCTACCCAACGGTTAGGCTGGTCTCACAACACCAGATTTGCGTGGACAATCCGCGGTGTTCTTCACACATTACCAAACTAGAGCATTCACATATCTGCGAGCGGAAATAAAATCGCAGCATGTTCTATTTTTGTGTGGACTCTGCATGGACGGCTTTCATTGAAGTCAATGGAAGTTGTCCGACCTGTGACCCATCTGCAATTAACATTGTGGATTTTGTTAGATTATCAAGTATACCAATGATGCAGAGGCAGTATCCTTGCTGTACCAAGTTTTAGCTCTTTCCAAACAAGGTAACCATCATTAAGGTCCAGGCTCACACCAAGGAAAGGACTCTGGAAGCTCTGAGAAATCAAAGGGCAGATCCAGCACCCAATGCGGCAGCCCTACTACTACTAGAAATATCAGACATGCACCTGGTCAAAACTGGATCAGGTGTGGATATTTCTTTGTTGTCCATTTTGCAGGACCAAGCCCTCAGGAGGAGTGGCCCTGGAAGGTAGCAGAATCAGATGAGAAGGGAGTCTGGAGAAAAGGTAAACACCTGTGCCTCCACTAAATGCTCAACTCTATATTGCCACATTTGAGTCATGGACCAACATATCAGTCAAAGGAGGTAATGTGTGGTGTAGTGTCTTCTGTTTGGATTGCCCCAAGATTCAACAATGCTGTGACCAGGTTTGTGCAGGGATGCATGATTTGCACCCGACACTACCCAGGAAAAGTTGCCAAAGTACCTCCTTGTTGTACTTCAAAGGCCAGACTACCCATTTCAATGATTGCAGATTGATTACATACAGCTACCTAAGATTGATGTTTGGGAGTTTGTATTGGTTTGCAGGACGTGTAGCGTGTAAAAAAATGCCAAAGCCAAGATTACGGCAAAGAAATCGTTGAACAAAGTAATTTGCACATATGTTGTATCAGAAGTCGTAGAAAGTAATAGGGGTACATATTTTATTAGCCCTCTACTCATTAAAGGGGTTGTCCCGCGCCGAAACGGGTTTGGTTTTTTTTCAACCCCCCCCCCCCCCCGTTCGGCGCGAGACAACCCCGATGCAGGGGTTAAAAAAGAACACCGGAGAGTGCTTACCTGAATCCCTGCGCTCCGGTGACTTCTTACCTGCTGAAGATGGCCGCCGGGATCCTCTCCCTCGGTGGACCGCAGGGCTTCTGTGCGGTCCATTGCCGATTCCAGCCTCCTGATTGGCTGGAATCGGCACGTGACGGGGCGGAGCTACACAGAGCTACACGGAGCCCCATTCAGAAAAGAAGAAGACCCGGACTGCGCAAGCGCGGCTAATTTGGCCATTAGACGGCGAAAATTAGTCGGCTCCATGGAAACGAGGACGCTAGCAACGGAGCAGGTAAGTGAAAAACTTCTTATAACTTCTGTATGGCTCATAATTAATGCACAATGTACATTACAAAGTGCATTAATATGGCCATACAGAAGTGTATAGACCCACTTGCTGCCGCGGGACAACCCCTTTTAAGAAGCATACCTAATAGAAACACCAAGCTGTCCTCATATGAAGTTTTGTTTCGTAGGGCCCCTCTAACAGGCCTATATTTTCCCCAACATCTCCAGGTCCAGCATAAGGAGATTACCTCCTGAGTGCTCTACACCATAAATTGACTGTCACTCGTAAACGTGTATTTTCATTGCTTCCAGACTCAAAAGAGGGGTTATATATTTTGCTTCCAGGTGACTGGGTTGTCCTCAAGAGCCATGTGAGAAAAAACTTGGAGCCTAAATTTGACAGACTATATCAGATAACAACCACTACTTCAATCAAACTAGAAGGAAAAGACACCTGGATACACGCTAGTCACTGCAAAAAAATGTTGGCCCCAGAATCTGAAAAATGCTTGGAAAATTGCTTCCAGTTTATAAAACATCATGAAGTTATGGTTATGGCTTTGACCAGAGTGAAAAGCTTAAAAACTGTTGGATATGTACACATAGCCCCATAACCTCTTAAACTATGCCATATGAAGCCATCCCTCTCAATGCATCAGGACTTAGACAAATAGTCAATAGCCTTATTAAAGGGGTTGTCCCGCGCCGAAACGGGTTTTTTTTTTTTTCAACCCCCCCCCGTTCGGCGCGAGACAACCCCGATGCAGGGACGTACAGAAAGCTTACCGGAGCGCTTACCTTAATCCCCGCGCTCCGGTGACTTCTATACTTACCTGTGAAGATGGCCGCCGGAATCCTCTTCCTCCGTGGACCGCAGCTCTTCTGTGCGGTCCATTGCCGATTCCAGCCTCCTGATTGGCTGGAATCGGCACGTGACAGGGCGGAGCTACACGGAGCCGGCATCCTGCACGAAAGGCTCCATAGAAGAAAGCAGAAGACCCGGACTGCGCAAGCGCGGCTAATTTGGCCATCGGAGGGCGAAAATTAGTCGGCACCATGGAGACGAGGACGCCAGCAACGGAGCAGGTAAGTATAAAACTTTTGATAACTTCTGTATGGCTCATAATTAATGCACAATGTATATTACAAAGTGCATTAATATGGCCATACAGAAGTGTATAGACCCACTTGCTGCCGCGGGACAACCCCTTTAAATTCACACAGGTGGGTGGGCAAAGAGCACACACTCCAAGTTGGTGCTTAGTTACAAGACCCTTGGCTGATTCTCAACCTTAGGGCTCCTGTCCACGGGCGATTGTGCATTGCATTACTTGCGGCGATAATCCGGCTGCGAGTAACACAGTGTAGGGATGGGACATCGAAAACAGATATATCGAAATATCGATATATCGCTAATGCTTTAGCGATACTTTTAATTGATATTGTTATGTTCGATATATCAGTGACATCGATGGTTTAAGGCGATATAATATCGATTTTTTTAAAGAAGAAGCGTGACTTGTGGTCCGGTGTCCATATTTTCTTTCTTTAAATTCTGCCCTTCCCTTTGTGTTGGTACAGGATGTAGTTTTGCTCTAGGCACTAATGAACTTATAAAGTTCTAGAAACTTTTGGAAAGTGTGAGGTGACTTTGTCACCAATAAGGTTTGCTCCAGGCAAAACGATTCTCAGAAAAAGTGCGGTCTTAAGCCCCTTTTCCACATGCATTTGTTCACCGCGTTAGATGCAGGCCATGAACACTTGCGTCTTACGCGATGGCTGTGGGCAATGCTTACTAAATGAAAGCATTTCCACATGCAGATGGAGGGCTGCGCTGAACACATGAAGATCGTGTCCAGAAAAGGGGATGTGACATGTGTGTTTAGCGTCTAACACATTCGCGTTACTTCGGTTCCTGCAGAAATAATATTTTCAAAAGCTGGTGAAATTCTGTCTGCTTGAAGGAGTATTTTGAAGGGAGAGCATGCGACCAAATTAATATTTCTTGCCTCATTAGATAATGATTATTGGGGCCAAAATAAAAAACTTCTTTTCATATACCTGATTTTAATTATATGTCTCATCTGTAATTTTTTATTTTCATTTGTAATGTTAATATATTTTCATGATGTTATTATTAATAGTTATAAGTTAATAATAAATTCATCAGTTTAAAGTTTTAAAAGAAAACTTTAATTTTTTTTGTATTGCTTTTTTAACCCTAGACCTGTTTTATTTTTATACAGCATTTAAAAAGTCGATATATCAAAATATTGATAGTTTTAATTTCCACTAATATTTTACAATAATCGATAGTTTGTTCAGCGATAGTCGAAACTATCGACTATCAATATTTTTGTGTCAATATCCCAACCTAAACGCAGTGCACGCTTTCCATCGCATTGCTATGGAAAGCACAGCCCCCTGTCCATGAGTGGGGAATCATAGCGCTTCTCCGCTCGCGGGACTCAAATCGCGGTATGCCGCGATTCTCTGCGGTGAGCCTATCTGTCAGATAGGCTCACCGCAGAGAACTGACTGTTCTCTCCCCTCCTCCCGGTCGACGGAATATTGCTGGCGATATTCTGCCTCGCCCATGGACAGGGGGCCTAATAATGCCCAGTGGGGGAGGAGGAAGCAGTCATACCTTTCAGACAAAATTTCATTTTTTAGTACCCTGTTCATTGTTTCATTGTTTATGCAAATGTGGAACAAATTAGTGCAGGCAACTGATTTAGATAATCAAATATTCACTGTTAGGACTGGTAAATCATAGATAAGCAGTACAGTCTCAGGTAATTGTAGTCAGTAACCAACATACAATAGCAAATGATTACCTTACAACTGCCCAGGGTGGAACGTGTCAAATAATTGGATCCACCCGTTGCCACTATATAGACCCCAAATGTAATATGCAGGTCAAAGCAAGTGTACAGGTAGTTGAGGAAATAAGAAACAAATGGTCAAAAGAACATGAACAGAAAAGAGACTCCTGGTACATTCTCCATATTCACATGTACCATCTACCTAACCATTGTTGCAGACTAGGAATTACCTAATGGAGGTGGACTCTCACAGTAGAATAATGTACCTTGCCACACTACAAGAATTGTTCAGCAATTGCTTGAGGAACATGACAAAGAATTCAAGGTGTTGACTTGACCTCCAAATCACCAGATCGAGGAAACTCCAGGCCTGTGAGCCTGTCTTCTATATCAGGAAAGATCTTTGAACAAATTATTAAACAGCATGTGTGCAAGTACTTGGATAAAAATGGAGTAATTAACCAGAGCCAGCATGGGTTTGTGACAAACAAGTCATGTCAGACGAATCTAATTTCCTTTTATGACAGAATCACTAACTGGATTGATCAGGGAAATGCGGTGGATATAGTATATCCTGACTTTAGTAAAGCATTTGATAAAGTATATCATACCATACGTATTTAAAAAATGACCAAATATGGGATTGACAAGGCAACTGTTAGGTAGATCCAAAACTGTCTGAGTGATCGTACTCAAAGAGAGGTCATAAATGGCTGCACATCCAAGTGGAAGAATGTATCAAGTGGAGTAACACAAGGCTCTGTCCTAGGCCCAGTGTTGTTCAACATTTTTATAAATGTTATGGAGGATGGAATTGATGGGAAACTGATCAAATTTCCAACGACACAAAGCTAACACTTAGGGATAGCTAACACTAGGGAAGAGAGAGAGTATTCAAAAACTCTAGAAAAACTTGAACAGTAGGTGGAGACTAACAAAATGGCATTTAACAAGGCAAGAAAAATCAAAAAAGCACATACAAAATATGGGGAATTGGGCTAAGCAGCAGCACATGTGAAAAAGATTTGGGTATACTAATAGATCATAGTCTGAACATGAGTCAACAATGTGATGCAGCAGCCAAAAAGGCAAACACAATTCTGGTATGTATTAAGAGAAGCATAGAGTCTGGCTCCAGTGAGGTAATTATCGCCCTCTACTCTTCCTTAGTCAGACCTCATCTGGAATTCTGTGTCCAGTTCTGGGCACCCCAATTTAAAAAAAAAGACATAGACAAACTGGAGCAAGTTCAGAGAAGAGTTACCAAGATGGTGAGCATTCTGTAAATCATATTTTACGAAGAACGGTTAAAGTATCTTGGAATGTTTAACTTGCAAAACAAAGCTTGCCCGACAGTCATCCAGTGTAAATGGGGCTTTATCGCTGTGTCTAGTTTTGCAAAGTGTTTAGTAGTACAATGTTGCTTTCAACTCTTATTAATTCCTGCTTTATAATGATAATGAGATGGCTGTGCTGACCTTGTCCCAGCCTACACAGCTAAACTGAAAATTAAATTGCAGAAAAATGTTACTTTAAATGATCTTTCGTTCTAGGTTCATAGTACAGAAGGTAATAATAATAATAAACTTTATTTGTATAGCGCCAACATATTCCGCAGCGCTTACATAGACAGGGGGGATAGAGAAAGACAAAAGTACAAACATTACAGAACCACGGTTACATAGTAATCAATTGATGGAAACAATAGGGGTGAGGGTCCTGCTCCAACGAGCTTACATACTATGAATAGTGGGGAGATACAGAAGGTAAAGGGCTGGAGATGTTCACGGTATGGCGAGGTGGAGAGTGAGCGATGTTATAAACATAGACAATGGTCAGACATTTAGCCGTGTGACGGCAGAAACAGTATGACTGCAGGAGCGGTTTATGATGGCTAGCAGGGATTGCAGTCAGTAGGTCAGGAAGCATGTTATCAGGTGGAGTACAGAGGGGTTTGTTTAGGGAATGCGGTATGCCTCCCTGAAGAGGTGCGTTTTTAGAGCACGCCTGAAGTTCTGGATTGCTCGGGTAGCCTTTGGTAGTGCGTTCCAGAGGACAGGTGCTGCTCTGGAGAAGTCTTGGAGGCGGGAATGAGAAGTTCGAATTAAAGGGGCGCTCAGTCTGGTTTCGTTAGCAGAGCGGAGAGCCCGGGCTGGTTGATGGATTGAGATGAGGGAGGCGATATAGGGGGGCGCTGCACTGTGGAGGGCTTTGTGGATGAAGGTAGCGAGTTTAAATTGAATTCTGTATTTAACGGGCAGCCAGTGCAGTGACTGGCACAGGGCAGAGGCGTCCGAGTAGCACCTGGACAGGAAGATGAGCCTGGCTGCCGCATTCAGGTTGGATTGTAGAGGGTAGAGTCTGGTGCAGGGGAGGCCGATCAGCAACGAGTTGCAATAATCGAGCCGGGAGTGGATGAGGGCAACAGTAAGCGTTTTTAACGTGTCTACAGTGAGAAAAGAGCGGATTCTTGCGATGTTCTTGAGGTGCAGCCGACAGGTTCGGGCAAGAGATTGGATGTAGGGGGTAAAAGAGAGATAAGAATCAAATATGACCCCAAGGCAGCGGGCATGTTGTCTAGGAGTTATGGTGGCGCCACACACTGAGATGGAGATGTCAGGATGAGGGCGGTTAGTGGAGGGTGGAAATACCAGTAAGTCAGTTTTAGAGAGGTTTAGTTTTAGGTAGAGAGAGGACATAGTGTTAGAGACAGCAGACAGACAGTTAGTGATATTTTGGAGTAAAGGTGCAGAGATGTCACGGGAAGAGGTGTATAGCTGGGTGTCATCAGGGGAGGTAGAGCCAGCAAAGGAGACACTGAAAGAGCGGTCAGATAGGTAGGAGGAGAACCAGAAGAGGGCAGTGTCCTTTAGGCCAATGGAGTGTAGCATACTGAGGAGGAGTTTGTGGTCAACAGTGTCAAATGCTGCGGAGAGGTCGAGGAGGATCAGTAGGGAGTAATCACCCCTTGATTTGGCTGTCAGTAGGTCATTGGATACCCTTGTAAGGGCAGTTTCTGTCGAGTGTTGAGGTCAAAAGCCAGACTGTAGGGGATCTAGGAGAGAGTGCTCTGATAGGTAGCTTACAACATGGGAGTAAACCAGCCATTCTAGTAGTTTGGAGATGAAGGGGAGGTTTGAGATGGGTCGGTAGTTGGCAGCATCAGTCGCGTCCAGAGTCGGCTTCTTTAGCAGTGGGGATATGATGGCGTGCTTGAAAGAAGAGGGAAAGATGCCAGAGGTTAGAGAGAGGTTGAATATAGTGGTGAGATGGGAGATGACCACTGGGGAGAAGGAACGGAGGAGGTGTGAGGGGAGGGGGTCGCTAGCACAGGTGGTGGGGCGAGCAGAGAAGAGTAATTTGGAGACTTCTTCCTCTGTCGCTGGTCTGAGTACAGACAATGAGCAGGAGCTAGATGCAGTGCTGACAAGACTAGGGTCAGGGCTAGTCTGGGATTGGGAAGTTATTTCCTGACGGATGTCATCAATTTTCTTTTTGAAGTAAGCAGCCAGCTCTTTGGCACTGAGATCTGTCACCGGGGGCTGCGGTTTAGGGCTGAGAAGGGAGTGAAAAGTATCAAAGAGCCGTTTAGGGTTGTGGGATAGTGAGGACACTAGAGAGGTGAAGTAGACTTGTTTGGCGTGGTGGAGGGCAAGGTTGTAGGTTCTGAGCATGAATTTGTAGTGGAGGAAGTCTGCGGACGTTTGCGATTTCCTCCACAGCCGTTCAGCACTTCTTGAGCACCGCCGGATGAAGCGCGTTTGAGGCGTGAGCCAGGGTTGCCGTGGTCTACATCGGATGGCTCGGGTCCTGGGGGGCGCCGCTTCATCCAGGGCATGTTTGAGAGTGGTGTTGTAGTGAGCGGCAGCCAGGTTGGGGCAGGTGAGGAGAGAGATGGGGGACAGAGAGGACTGTAGGGATTCAGCAAAGTTCTGGGTGTGAATGGCCTTTAGGTTCCTGCAGGTACTATAGGTAGGTGGGTCTGGAGAGATGTTATGGAGCGTGACAGAGAAAGAGAGGAGGTTATGATCCGAGAGCGGGAGAGGGGAGTTAGTGAAGTTGGAAGCAGAGCAGAGACGGAGGAAGACCAGATCCAGAGTGTTGCCATCCTTGTGAGTGGGAGAGGCTGTGAGTTGAGAGAGACCAAGGGAGGAGGTGAGCGAAAGAAGCTGAGAGGCAGATGGGGAGTTGGGGTCATTAGTGGGGATGTTAAAATCACCTAAGATGAGGGTTGGAATTTCACAGGATAGGAAGTGGGGGAGCCAGGCGGCAAAGTGGTCCAAAAACAGGCGAGCAGCACCTGGGGGGCGATAGATAACTGCTACTCGCATGGACAGCGGGCGGAAAAGCCGTAGTGTATGTACCTCAAATGATGGAAAAGTGAGTGAGGGTACAGGGGGGATGACCTGGTAGGTACATTTCGGGGAGAGAAGAGCACCTACTCCTCCGCCACGCCTGTCATCTGGTCTCGAGGTATGGGAGAACTGCAGGCCATTGTAAGACAGTGCAGCAGGGGAGGCCGTGTCAGACTGTTGTATCCACGTTTCTGTGAGAGCGAGCAGATTTTAGGGATTTAGCAGTAAAAAAGTCGTGGATGATGGGGAGTTTGTTACATGCTGACTGGCAGTTCCAGAAGGCACATTTAAAGGAGTCAGGGGAGGCTATGCATGGGCTAGCAGTTGGGCTTGGGGATTTTATTAGTGAGTCAGGTAAGGAGTGATAGCTGGGAGCAGTGGAGGGTGGGCCAGGATTGGGAGAGATATCCCCAGCAGCTAGTAGCAGCAGGATAGCGAGGGTTAGCAGATAGTTAGGAGATTTATGAGGATGACTGTTATTTTTATTAGTGACATGAGGGGGTTTGAGGCTAAGCAAGAAGGTAAAGAGTGCATGCGAGCTGTGCATAGGTGAGGACAGGAGAGAGGGGCTAATATGAATAGTGCCCCCCGGAGGTTGGCACTTGAAAGAAGTTCTGAAACTGAGAGCAAGAATGAGAACAGAGGTGACAGCATTAGCGATAGCTTTTAAGTGTAAAGCATTAAGGCAGAGTTTGTGGCCTACCTGTCTCCTACCCTGTCGAACTGCCATGATCAAACTGTATCATACTTTCTCCAGCTCATACTTTAATACAGCTCATATTCGAGTGGCAGCCACCCGCGTGGCATGCATGCTTACATTGCATGCATACAGAAGGTAAGGATAGTGAATAGACATTTAATTGATATAATCTCAGGAAGTAAATGTACAGGGCTATTAATGTTGAAATGTATTTTTTTTATCAAATGTATGTTAACAAGGCAGAGGCAAAACAAATTAGTATACATTCTAATCAAAACCATCAGTGTTCCTAGGTCCTCTTTACTGCAAATGTCTGTTGATTTCATAAGTGAATGTAGAAGCACATACATTCATCAGCGGTACACTGATCCAAAATCCTGTTAGAAATGCTGTAAATGAAAGTTTTTGTGTACACATGACTGTCCATAATATGTGTCCTATTTTACTCATAAGATCCAACAGTCTTATCCAAGTTTATTATTAGAATCTATTCTATCAAATCCATTGTTCGCATCCTTAAAGAGACTCTGTTACCAACTTTTTGTAGCCCTCACTGAGAGTGGCATAAGTCAGTGCCAGGCACAATGATCACAGTGATATGTCTGCTGTGTAGATCTGTGCAGGGGTTTTGGGTAAACTTGCATTTAACTAGTATCTGCCACAGACAGAGGACTAGTTCTGCATATTCATGAGCCACACCCACCCCACCCTCCAGCCAATGATAGGCTACCGTTTCTCTATTCACAGTAGTAGGCAAACAGCTGTAAATCTTTGGCTGGAGGCAGGGTTGTACCTAAAGGCTCAGGTGTCCGCGTGCAAAAGTTCAGCTCGGGCTTCCACCCCCCTACCTGTACCCATACCTAAACCATGATGCGTAAAGCTGCAAAATAAAGCTTGGTATAAGCTTTCCAAACATGACTCATTTCCTGGACTACGTGAATAGTAGCCCCATAGGCTGTGTTTAGGTTATAGTTGCATTTTTGAACCACAATGAAAAAACGCATAAAAAAAAATCTGCATATGGTATTCAAAAACTGAGCAAAAAACAGCAAACACTATTAAAAACAGCACGTGGATCACATTGCGTTGTGGGAAAAAAATCACTCCTGCGTATCACCCCATTCAAAAAAATGGGGTTCGTATTTAAGCGAGATTTGTGCGCCTCACAATGTACAAATCTCGTGCGATTTTCGTCGCTCTGTGAAAACGGCCTTAGTCTAAAATGAAACCAGTGAAACCTACTACTTGTCCCACAATAAACAAGACACGTTGGGAGTTGCATTTTTATCATTCAACTTAGTTGGAAAAATGCAAATGTTATGATTCGATGAATTCGATGATGCAAATATATAAAAAAAGAGGGTTTTTATTGTACAAAAGTAATAAAATTAAATTAAGAAATAATATTTATTTGGTAGTCCCATAATCATTTTGACACAATGAATAAAGTTAAAATATTATTTATAGTATATGGTTCATGCTGTAAAAAAAACTAAATTAAAAAAAGCCATAATTGCTGCTTTTTGGTCATTTGCATGCCCAGAAACACAATTAAAAGTGATCAAAAAATTAAATGCAGCATAAAATGGTACCAATGGAAACTACAACTTCTCCCACAGCCATCCACAGTGGTGAATGGCCATATAATTTTGCCAGTAATCATGTGGCGATTGGCTGCTGTGTTGGGTATGGCAACAAGGTCACAAATGGGTAGCTGGATAGTGTGGTCTTAGCCTAACGCCAGTGACACAATGCCATATTTTGTCCCCCGATTTGTGTCTATAATATGGAAGTTCGTTCCGACCTGACCGCAGGTCTCCTGACCCAAACTCAGAGCATCATAGTAATGTCTCATGCTCAGAGTTTGGATCAGAAGACCAGAGCTCAAACCAAGCCATACATTCATAGTATAGACATGAAATGAAGGCCAAAATACGGCAGTGTGACACTGGCCGTATCGTCTCTCAAGATTTTAGTAAAACTACCCAATATGTCCTGTATGTATGGAACAGACAGGGCTTACTGGAAGTTGTAGTTCTATCAAAATCTCAGCAGCTGGAAGACCTTCATTTTGATAGAACTACAGCTCCCAGGATGCCCTTACAGTTGCAGACTGATGGCATGCTGGGAGTTCTAGTAGGTTGAACTCCCCCAACAGCCTTTTTGTCACCCATCAGCATTCTGTAGTGTAATCGCAAGGTACCAATGGGTTCCCATGGCACCAGGAAGCCTGACAAAGGCCTCCATGTTTGCCATGTAAGTCAGCCTAGAAAACAGCATCAAAGAAGTTCAATAAAGTTTAATTTAAAGGGAAAAAACAGTCAAAAAATAAAATACAGATTTTTGTCCCACAAAACATGGTTTTAGGGCTTATTCCTATGCTTGTATATCAGCCGGGTTTTTACGCCCGGCCGATATACGCTGCCCCTCTGATTCATTGGCTTACAATGCATTAGTGCACAGTGGCGTATTCTCATGGCATAAAAGCACCCAACCAGGCACTTACATGCTGCCGCCGACAGCTGCATAGATTCCTGCCGGGAAAGGGAGGGAGTTTAGCCCCCTTCATCTCCGCCCCTTGCCGCTGTTTGCAATGGGAGGGGGCAGGATGGGGGTGAAGCTAAGCTTTGACCCCTCCCGTGCTGGCTGTGGACAAGGGGCGGGTTGTGGGTGGGAGCTTAAACTTGCCCCGTCCCATTGCAAGCGGCTGGAGGGGAGGAGAGGAGAGGAGATAAGGTGGCGCGAGGGAGGGAAGGGGGAATGTCTCCCCAGGCCCCATTGCATTGCGGCTTTGGCATATATGCGTTGGGCCATTTGCCATTCAGGTGTTTTTACTGCGCTGGCAGGCGCACGAAAAACGCCTACGGCGTGTAAATAGGCCCTTAAATGGATAAAATACAAAAAAAATGTAAACACAACACATCATAGGTATTACCATGTTTATAATGAACCGAAAAATGAAAATATTTTGTTATCGATAGTGAATGATGAACATCATATGCTAAAATAATTTAAAAAGGTAATGCCAGAATTCTTATTTTTCTTTCATTCGCCTAAAATATATAATAAAAAACGGTCCAAAAGTCACATGTATCTCAAACTGGTACCAATAAAAATGACTCTTCCAGCAAAAAACAAGACCTCACATAGTCTGTTACCGAAAAAATAAAAATGTCATGGATCTTAGAATGTGACTATGCAGATTCAATTGTTTTTCCTAAAAAACATGTTTTTATTGGGCACAAGTAGTAAAATTTTGAAAAAATAGACATACATTTAATAATGCAGTAATTGTGATCGAGATAAGAAATGTATTTTGTTATTTTTACCGAATGGTGAATCCTGTAAAAACAAAACCCCAAAACAATGGTGGTACTTTGGCCATTTTTCCTATCTGCCCCTCCAAAAAGTGCTATAAAAATTACACAGCACATTATATGCACCCCAAAGTGACACCATTAAAATAAACAACTTGTCCTAAAAAACAAAACAAGCCCTCATAGGGCTATGTTTGGTTATGGCTTTTGCAATGCGACAATGAAAATCATTTGGTTCTGAAGGCACAAAATAGGCTGGTCACTAACGGGTTAATATGTAATAATAATTTTTTGGAATAAACAGCAAAGTAGTTTCTGCCCGAATGAATACAGTATATGTAGGTTTCATGGCTGTAGCCTTCAGTAAATACTACAGCTGACACAGATGCACATGAGGAAAATGGGAAGAAATAAACTTTAGTAGCAATGAGACTAACGAAATCCCAAATGAAATTATTTCAGCATTAGGTATGGTGTTATAAAATGCTCTAACAACATTTTTACAAGCTAATTAGAGGATGATCTTTCAGAGATAAAAGTCATTGTGACATTGCTTAGATTTTCCTAATTTAGCCACCACCACCATCTTACAAATTAGCTATGCTGTAGAATACCAAAAATAAATAGAAGCAGTCAGCATTCTAGTTCTTACTAAGCTATCCTGCTTCTCTTGGCATAGAAGCTCACTGCAAGAGTCACCAAATGTATCACTTAATGTAAGCCACTGTGATAAAATAGGTGCATTTTTACTGCTTCCTGAGGCAGAGAGTACCACAGCTTCATTGCTCTTACATCGGAGAAGCCCTTTTATGTTGCTGTAGGATGTGTCCTCCCTCTGAATGTAGAAGTAGGAGTTACAATCCTGGGTATAAATATCATGGAACAGATCTCTATATTGACCCCTGATATATTTATATACCTGCTGCAAGCAGAGCTTCATCTCTAACCTAGGGCTAACTCACACGGGCATATGTCATCCGTGTATTAAGCGCATATATTTCAAGCTGTGATTGGCTGAGGCAGTCAATGAATGGCTGTGATTGGGCATCGAGCCAGTGCCGAGAACCAATCACAGCAATCTATTACTGGAAGTTGGGTTCTCAAACCTCGCTTACAGCAGTAGATCATCTGTCAGTGCAAGGGAAGCCCGGAGCAGCGCCAGAGATCAGCGGCCGGGACCTGGCAGCACCTGCTAGGTGAGTATTGTTTTTTTTCTTCAGTAGCCAAAACGCTGGCATAAAGAATGCCAGCACTGCTGAAACCAGGCTAAAACAGCAGTAAATGCAGCGTTGAAGAACAAACGTTTCTGCAAACGTGTGTGTGAAGGAGGCCTAACTGTAGCCCAGGTATGGAACTTGCTTTCTCTGTGAACACGTTAGCAAATCTGCAGTTCTGTTTAATGGCTGTATGACAAATAGAGGCTGACTGAGAAAGTGATGCAGACGTATTCTCTCCTTGGGATAATAGTAACTGCTTATCAAGTCTATATGTGTCACTTGCTGTCCTGTGCACTCCTGAAATGTCAGCTGGCTTATTTCCAACAGATGTAGGTAAAATAGTATCAGTTAACAGGAGCTTCACTTTTAACAATGGGAAATCACTCAACTGTACCTTTTCTGGCAAATGCAACCTAATAATGTCTTCGCTTGTTATACTCAAAAGTTTCTCTAGCACCGGCTGCATACAGTATAATAAAACTCAGAGCTTCAACTGTACATTTTTTTAAATATCGAAATTTTAATATATTCACATATTGGTTAGCTTTTGTAACACTTAGGCTGGGTTAACGTCTGCTTTGGAACCTCTGTTTGCAGGTTTCGTTGCAGATCCAACACAAAATACAGGAAGAGATAGTGCTGCATGCACTAAGCAGCTGAGCGGAAACAGAACAGATACCATTATAGTCAATGTAGTTAGTTCAGTGCTGTTCGGTTCCATCATAAGACTGTTTGGCCCTTTCCTGTTCCCCGAATGGAGCAGGAGAATGGAACTCCCACCGCAGATGTGAAAGCAGCCTTTGGGCTCTTTAACACGAGCGTATATTGGCCGCCGTTTTCATGGGCAGCCGATATACGCAATGATGTGAGGTGTAAAAACTTGTGAATGGGCACACAAATCTAATGTTTGTGCGCCCGTTAAGACGGCATGGGACCCGGCGCATATACGCCGAGGCCACAATGCCATTGTCCCTTTCCTCCCCCTCGCCGACTCACCTCCTCTCTCCTCCCCTCTGGCTGATTGCAATAGGAGGGAGTGGGGGCGGAGCAAAGCACTGCCCTGTCCCACCTCCTCCCATTGCTGGCTACAGACAAGGGATGGGAGGGGGAAGGAGCTTAGCTCCGCCTCCATCCCACCCCCTTCCATTGCAATCAGCCTGAAGGGAGGAGATAAGAGGGAGGGAGTTTAGCAGTTATGCTACTAAACTCCCTCCCACCTCCCTTCTCTGGCCGCTGTCATTGACTCCCATAGGAGCCCATGCAGTGGCCGACGTATTCCGGCCCAAAAGATAGTTCCAGGACTATCTTTTCGGCCCAACGTAAAAACGCCCAACGCTATATTGGGCGTCCGGGTGCTTTTACGTCGCAGGAATACGGCCATGAGATCTAATGCATTGGAATTCAATGCATCAGATTGTAGTGTACATCGGCCGATCGTGAAAACGATGGTCGATATACGCTCATGTGAAAGAGCCCTTACTGTGATGATAACATAATGTTGCATAATAATAAGATAATAATTCTATTATTATTTAACTGTGGAAAATTATTTGTCTCGTTTTGATCCCTTTTATGTAATATTAGCTGCATTGACTGCTTCCCAATCTATAACGCCTTCCGATCCGTTCCATGTACTGTTTAATGAAAAAAAGGTTTGGTACCATATTAGCCAGTAGAGCAAAATGTAATTGTTCTCAGTAAGAGAAACCAAATAATATTGTAGAGATGATATCTTTTAATGACTGACAAAAATACATGATGTAATAGCGAGCTTTCGGATCCTCTCAGAATCCTTATGCCTAAGGAAGGATTCTGGTTACTAATTTTTGCCAAATCAACCCCAAATGTACATGCCCTTGCATCTTCACTAAACAATTTTAGTGCCTGGATAATTATCATTGGTGTACAGAGGATGGTTCTAAAGATAGGGAGGTACATGTAAAACTAAAAATTATAGCTATATCATATGTTAGACAGTAGATACATATTGATATTTCTATGCATATAAAACATTATTTATGATCAAATGAAAAAAAAAACTACCTGGGAATAGAATGAGAATAAATAAAAAAAGAGTAGAATAAGAAATAGTTAAATTTTGCTGTAGACAAAAACACTTAGTGATGCTGTCCTAAACATAACACCATAATAAAGAAAGGAAAGCTAAGTAATACATATAGTAATAGTTTGAGAATTATTAGTATATGTATATAATAATGAATGATCCTTTATTGTAATATCACCCACATGAAAGATGAATTGCTCTGTTGTGGGCTTTGGAAATAATAAAAACAACCTCTCTCTAATTTGTCATACACAGCTCTTCTTCCGTAAGTAGAGATCCTGAATGAATAAAAGTAATTATCGGTCAAGAAGAAATTGTAGTATAGTATTGAAGTAATTAGTTCAGCAGCACACCCTGCAGGGATCTCTATCTGCTATATTGATAAGATCTTGATCATCTACACTTCATTCAAGTTGAAGCTGTTTCCCTTTCACAGATACTGTAAGAGCTTTGACCTGCGGTATTAGACTGAGCTCACACACTTTATTTGCAGTAGGTCATGTTTTATGGCATTTTTAAAAAGAAAAAGGTTTGGTAACATGTTAGCCAGTGGAGCAAAGTGTGATTGTTCTCAGTAAGAGAAACCAAGTCATCTTGTAGATATGATACCTTTTAATGGCTAACAAAAATACATGATGTTGTAGCGAGCTTTCAAACCTATTTAGGGTTCTTCCTCAGGCTTAGGGCTCGTTCACACTGGTGTATGCTTACAACGCTGTGAGATTCCAGCAGCATTTTACACACTGCAGCCAATATGCTCTGATGGCAGAGACTGCATAAGGCTGCGATTGGCGCTGCACATGCCCAGGAATCTGACGTCATGGACATGTGCAATGTGATTTTTTTTTTAAATTCCCCATTCTGTTTAGAGCAGGGATGCATATCAAAACGCTGCCCATTTAAGGGCTGCGTATGATACGTGGAGAAATAGAGCATGCTGAGATTTATTTCTCCTGCATAATGGTACGCAGTGCTTATACGCAGGTGTTAATGGAAAAATAAAAGTCCAGTGACTTTCATTTCTTCCATTCATTGTGTGTTACACACAGGATATATGCATGTGTAAGACACGATGAGAATAAGCCCGTGTGAATAAGCCCTTAGTGGAGTAGATCCGAAGAAGCATACATATATATATATATATATATACATACATATAAAAAGGCACAGACATGGTGTGATTATTTTGTACTTCAAACTACACCAGAACAGGATGAGTAGAGGAATAAATACTTAAAGGAGATGTCCCGAGGCAGCAAGTGGGGTTATACACTTCTGTATGGCCATAATAATGCACTTTGTAATATACATTGTGCATTAATTATGAGCCATACAGAAGTTATAAAAAGTTTTATACTTACCTGCTCCGTTGCTAGCGTCCTCGTCTCCATGGTGCCGACTAATTTTCGCCCTCCGATGGCCAAATTAGCCGCGCTTGC
Organism: Eleutherodactylus coqui; assembly: GCF_035609145.1. Taxonomy (NCBI): domain Eukaryota; kingdom Metazoa; phylum Chordata; class Amphibia; order Anura; family Eleutherodactylidae; genus Eleutherodactylus; species Eleutherodactylus coqui. The sequence continues at coordinate 227,405,451 of NC_089838.1, read as the reverse complement.
GCAGTCCGGGTCTTCTGTAGTCTTCTATGGAGCCGCTCGTGCCAGAGAGCGGCTCCGTGTAGCTCCGCCCCGTCACGTGCCGATTCCAGCCAATCAGGAGGCTGGAATCGGCAGTGGACCGCACAGAAGAGCTGCGGTCCACGAAGACAGAGGATCCCGGCGGCCATCTTCAGCAGGTGAGTATGAAGACGCCGGACCGCCGGGATTCAGGTAAGCGCTGTGCGGGTGGGTTTTTTAACCCCTGCATCGGGGTTGTCTCGCGCCGAACTGGGGGGGGGGGGTTTAAAAAAAAAAAAAAACCCGTTTCGGCGCGGGACATCTCCTTTAATTGGTCCACTGATAAGGATGTGAACATTTTTTTTTCATAATTATATTTTTATTAACAGTTTTTTCATACATAAAGAAAAACAGGAGTGAAAGAAATATAAGGGAGTAGGAGAAAAAATAAAAATTAAGGGGGAAAATTATATATAACAAACAAACCAACGGAGGTACAATTCCATTTTCCAGATATATCACTATTTTGTACGGGTTGTTTACTAGTCAGGCGTTTCTGTGTGGGGAGCTATGACAGGGGTTATGTGAATGTGAGAAATAGCTGTGTGTGCATCTAGCTGGGGATGTTTGAGAAAGGGGTGACTTCTGTACTCAGGCTCTTATCTGCCTGAGGGTCTTTTGTCATGTATAATTCTGCCACCACGGATTCCAATCACAGAGGGTTAGCTGACGTGTAGTCCAACCAAGCCGCCCAGAACGATAGTTGGGGGGATTTGGTAACAAATCTGCGTGAGTAGGTCTCCTCTAAGTGGAAGGTTCACTGAGTTTCTCACCTCCAAAATAGAGGGGGCCTCTTTTGATCTCCAACCTCTGGTGATTGTCAGCCATGGCGCTAGAATAATGTGCGAGGTAAGGGCCGAATGGAAACGAGACAATTTGTTAGTATTCAAGAAACAAAGCGCCAATGCCTGGTCCAGGGAAACAAAATGGTGTGTAACCAAATAAATAAAGTCAAATACAGGGTGGAGCGCGGTAATTTGCTAATTTGGGAGTGAAATAAAAAAATAATGAACTTGTAAAAACGTTATTTTATATTTTATTTACATTGAACAGTAGTGGAATTTGAAGACGTTCTCTCCACCGGATTCTTCATAGTGAACTGAATTTTCACCCGTATAAAATGTGCGTGGTCCAACAATTGTCAGCACGGGATTATGTTACACGACGAACATCTTGTGAAGACATGCTTGCAACCATACCTCGTGACGCAATTGTGTTCTTTTCTGATGAGGCACATTTTCACCTCAGTGGGTGTGTAAACAAACAAAACATGCGGTGCTGGAGCGATACAAACCCCAGAGAAGTTCACCAGAGACCTCTGCATTCGGACCGCGTCACTGTGTGGTGCGCCTTATCACGAGTAGGCATCATTGGCCCTTACTTTTTTCCGGCAACTGTGAATTCCGAACGTTACTTAACTATTCTGCAGGATTTTTTCCAGCTAGCACTCGAGGCAATGCAATTAGAGGATACATGGTTTCAACAAGATGGTGCCACTGCACACACAGCGAGAGTTACCATGAATTTTTTGAGGCAAACGTTTCCTGAACGGCTTATCTCTCTGAGGGGTGATCTTAACTGGCCGGCACGCTCACCAGACTTAGCCCCATGCTATTTTTTCCTTTGGGGTTACCTGAAGTCTAAGGTGTATTGCAACCGTCCCAACACCCTGGAAGACCTAAGGAACAATATTGACGCTGAGATTGCCAGAATACCAGTCGACATGCTTGAAAGAGTGCATGAGAACTTCAGAAAACGTATGCAGCAGTGTGTGGATAGCGAAGGTCAACATTTGCCAGATACAATATTTAAAAGCAAATAATTTGTAAATTCCACTACTGTTCAATGTAAATAAAATATAAAATAAAGTTTTTACAAATTCATTATTTTTTTATTTCACTCCCAAATTAGCAAATTACCGCGCTCCACCCTGTACAATGTTCCAGAAAGACCATACGACTGGGCACGCCCACCACATGTGGAAGTAGGTGCCTTTCGCGCCACATTCTCTCCAGCAAGTCTCCGGCGCTTCTTTATTCATCCTGGATATTCTTGCTGGGGTCAGGTACCAGCAGAGATAAATCTTTTGGGAAGCTTCCCAGTGGGAGATACCGTGTGATATTTTTTTCGTCCAAGCAAGTGCACGGTTCCAGTCTTTCAGACTAAATTGTTGTTTGAAATCAGTTTCCCAAAGTGTCATATAGACTGACTTGGATTGTGCGATCTGTGAGAATGAGTTCTCGTAGAAGGTTGATACGTCTCTGGGAGTGCCCGCAGGGAGTGAGAAAAAAATGAAAGCCGCCTTGGGAAATATTGGATTATGGATGTCTAAGGATTGTAGTGCGTATCTTAATCTCAGATATGAGAAACCCATTTTGCTAGGGAGATTGAATACTTTACTTAGTGTGGGGAAGTCCATTATGGCTCTTTCATCGCAGATATCTTCTATTTTTCTGACCCCAAATGTCTCCCATTTTCCGTATTCGAAATCTGGGAGAATGGAAGAGAGAAATCTCAGTGGGAGGGCAGTGGCCGAGACCTTATCTAAGGCTGATGAGGTTAGTTGATTCCAAATCTGGGCTGATACCTGGAGACTTGGTAACGTATGTGTCGGCAAAGACGGTGGTCTGACTCCCAGCAGGGAGATCAGGGGGGCACCCAGACTAGCAGTTTCTATAGCCGCCCATTTTTTGTGAGATGATGTAGCCCACCACTGTTTGATTTGGTCTAATATAACTGCCGCAAAGTATCTTTTGATGTCCGGAGCTCTCATGCCGCCTAATTCGTATGGTTTCGCCAAGGTGGAGAATTTGACTCTAGCGTGTGATTCTCCCCAGATAAATCGGTTAATAAGAGCTTGGAGTTTGGACAGAAAATGTATAGTGATTGGAATTGTTACTGTTCTGAATACATACAAGGTTCGAGGGAGGATCATCATTTTAACAGCTGCATTTCTGCACGCCCAGGATATGAAGGGTTTATGAAAGTTGTTTAGAATACGTGGAATCCGATTGAGAAGTGGCAGGTAATTTTTGGAGAAGGTAAGAGAGCTTGGTTACGTTATATTAATGCCTAGATATGGGATAGATTGTTCACACCAGGTAAAGGGGAAGGAGTTTGATATGGCTTGTGTTGTTTTAGTGTCTGGGCCAAGGTTTAGCATTTGGGATTTTGAATTGTTAATCTTATAGTATGAAACCTCGCCAAATTGAGTTAGGGTGGTTTGGGCGTGCGCCAAGGAGATGGAAGGGTTAGTAATTGCTAGTATAACGTTGTCCTTGTATAGCCCTATCTTGTGTTCCTGTGTCACTACTTTAATCCCCTGGATGTCCTGGTTACTCCTGATTCGTTTCCCCAGAGGTTCCATCATCAGGGCAAATATTAAAGGTGAGAGGGGGAGGGCTGTGAACATTTTATGGTCTCTAAATTGGTGTTGGGAGGTCACCAGTCCTGTGTTATCTATGCTTCATATTCTCCAATGATGCATGAAGCCTCTTGATTTGTTCATGCCTCTCTTGAGAGTGTCAAAGATGGTTATAAACTTGTACTCCCAAATTCTGGGATGGCATTGAGATTCAATATAGTAACTTTCATACGTTGTGTCCGTGACTAGAAAAATGCTCAGCCAAAGGTACTTCGGTCTTTTTCTCTTTATTTGTGTGGTGGTGAGATCTCATCCTCGCTTTCAGTTTTTGACCTGTTTTTCTAACATACAGACCCCCAACAGGACATTTACTGCACAGGATCAGGTACACAACATTGGATGTGGAACATGTGGATGTCCCCGGGATCTTGTAGTCCTGTTGTATGTTGGGGATTTGTATCCTGTCCGTGGTTGGTACATGTGAACAGGTCCTGCAGCTCCTTACATTGCAGGGATAAGTTCCTTTTTATGTTAGAGGGTAATGCACTCCTGATTATAAAGTTCCTCAAATTTGGAAGTTGCTTTTAACATAGGAAGGGAGGGTCCAGGAATATAATTTTCAGATGATCATCCTTGTGTAGGGTATGCAGCAAGTGAATGAGAATTGTTCTGCTGTTTTTTGCATGCAGAAAACTGAACGACGTGCTGTTCAGTGTAAAGAGCAGTCATTCACTTTTAAATGACTGTCTGCTTACTGTGAATGGAGGCGGGTGGGGAAAGAACGCTCCCCAGCCTGCTTCACCTCCATTTTGGCAGAGCTGGGACAAGTGACGGGCATTATTTTCCTGACAGTTTGTCTTGAGTAAAAAGACCTTATCTTGCAAGACATGATCAAGATTTGTCAATATAGCATAAAGAGATCCTTGCAGGATGTGCTGCAGAACTACGTACTTGCCTAATATAATTTATTCCGGACCCATAATTATTTTTATTCACTTTTGTATTCTTTACGTTACCTCTTTTTTTGACCAATATTTTGCACCAAATGTTTGATGGAATATTGGTGCTCCCTTTCTCTAAGTCACGAGTCTCACGACCCTTTTGTAGACACTTCTGAAAACCGACTAGTGAGGCACAAAAAGTATCTAAAATACATAACAAATTTTGTACAAGGTCAGAATTCTACCATATTATTTTATTATATCTACCCCACAGTGTTTAGTGCCCCAAAGGCACTTTTTCCCCCAAAACATAAAATTATCTAGCTGTAGCATTTTTAAGGGTGTATTCCACCCAAAGACCTAAAGTTTAGGAAACATTTTTTATGACTTGTAAACTGTACTGGATGAAGCAGTGCCCCCATTTTCTGACCCTCCCAATGAAGACCACAGCAACCCAGGCTCACACCTCAAATGCTTTTCTTGCTCTAGATGCTCTAGTTATGCCAGACACAGGTAGAGAAAATCACAAATGTCTGCAAATTTTAATCAAATAAAAATTCATGCTTAGAAAATACAATTTTGCCCTTCACATGCCAATCAAGCCTACTTCACCTTTCTCATCTCCTCAATGTCCAATAACTCAAAAAGACTTGGACACTTTTCACTCCCTCCTCAGCCCTAATATACAGCCCCCTATGACAGATCTCTAATCTTCGCTTCATCTCCAAACTCCTGGAACATCTGTTCTACTCTCACCTAATAAGCTATCTGTCAGATAACTCTATTCTTGACCCCTTACAGTCTGGTTTTCATTCTCTACATAAAATGCTCTTACTAACCTGTCAAACGATCTTTTAACAGCTAAATCAAATGGCAGCCTCTCTCTACTGATCCTACTGGATTTTTCTGCAGCATTTGATACTATAGATCTCAAATTCTCCTCAATATACTTTGCTTTAATGCCTTAAGGATACTACGCTTTCATGGTCTTCCTCTTACCTCTCTGACTGCTTGTTCAGTGTATCATTTCTCCGCTCTGCTTCTCCTCTTCCTCTTGTTATTGGGGTACCTCACAGTTCAGTCCTCCCCTTTTTTTCTTCTACATGGCTCTCATTAGGCAAACTAATAGTAGATTTAGGTTTCAGTACACTGACATTACCCAATTATATACGTCTTCCCATGACATCAAACCTTCGCTACTACAAATGACAGTGGTTGTCTGTGCACTGTTTCTAACACTATGTTGTCTCTCTATTTAAAACCGAACGTCTTGTGTTTCTGCCATCTTCCAAACTAAACCTGATATCACCATCTCTTTTTTTACAGCGTTAATCATACAGCATAAATTAGATGATACATTTTTTCTGTGGGTTGTTACAATTACAAGGACACCAAAATAGTATTGTTTTAGGTTTCTCCACTTTTGCACAATAAAAACCCCGTTTTTGGATTTTTTTTTCATCTGTGTATTCAAAGTCCCATAACTTTTTTATTTTTTCATTGACGTAGCTCTGTGAGGGATTGTTTTTTGAGTGACAAGCTGTAGTTTTTAATGGCACCATTGTGGGGTACTTCCAGCTTTTTTGGGAGGCAAAATGAACAAAACTTTTTTAGGGGTATTGTTTGTTTGTTTTTTTCTTTGTTTTTGCTGTGCAGGATATATAGTGTGTTCAATTTATTTTACAGGTCATTATGGATATTGTGATACCAAATATGTGGTCTTTTTTCATTTTTTAGTTTTTTGCATACAAAGAAGGAAAAGTGCACAAAAAGGTTTTTTTTGTCCAAGGGAGCTTGAACCAGAAAAGCTATAAACACTATGATATGATTTTTATTCTTTTTGTTTTGGGTGTCACAATTAAGTGTGTGGAAATGTGCACATATGATTTAGGGCTTTTTCACACGGGCTCTGCGATTTTCGATCAGCTGCTTCACGGCCACAACACGGGTAAAAATCGCATGTTCAAGAGGCAACCGTGACCAAGTCATGGCTAAATCTCCTTTTTATGCCCCTGTTCAGACGGCCCTGGTGCGGCAAGTATATGCTGCACCCGGAATACCATCAGGTGGGGGGGGGAGAGTTTAGCTCCGCTAAACTGCCTCCCCCTCTCTTCCCCCTTCCCAGCTGTCAGCAAGGGAAGAGGGTGGGATAGGGTGGGAGCTTGTGTGTTCAACTGCTATCCCCTGCTAGCTATTGACAAGTGGAGGGGGCGGGGTGGGAGCTAGTGTGCTAATCTTACGTCCCATCCCGCCCTATTCCCTTGCTGGCAGCCAGCCAGGGAAGGAGAGGGCAACGAAGGGGGAAGGGAGTTTAGCAGAGCCTTTTTTGGCAGCTCCCATAGGCTCCTATAGGAGTCTATGGGACTAGCTGCTGTATTCCGGATGGAAGATAGTTCCAGAACTATGTTTTCTGGTACATGTAAAGATGGCCAACCGGAATGCGCACCGTATGCGTTACCTTTTTGGGCAGGCTGTTTTTACGCATCAGAAAATTGGCCATCTGAATTGGTGCATTAGAATCCAATGCCGATATACGCTCATGTGAATAATCCATTAAATGTATAATAATGGTCCGTAATTGATTTTAAGGGATAGTACCATGTGAGTTTGTTAGCTGGGATCAAGAAAGAAGTGTTTTTCTGAGTGTAGACATGGTGTTACATGGTACCTAAAATTTGTAATTTTATATTTTTTTGGAATAAAAGAAGTGTTTTTAAGGAGTCATCTTTTCCCCTTTGTTGTTGCTATTTAAGCTGTTTGACTCATGGTCAGCCTGAGCACTTGCAAACCTTCAAGCTAAACCAGGGTAAATACCACTTACTAACTAGATTAAGATAATATTTAATGTACTGCAGTAGAGAACCTAAATAGGGTTCTATTGGAAGAAGCTGCATCACATTTATATGCCTATATGAAATGTGGCCTGTACATTGGGAGAAAGTATATTTCTGCTGCTGTCACTGTATGTAACAGCAAATCAGACTATGCTTTGGTGTGAGGAATATTGCAGCTCTCTTTTTGTAGCCGCATCCATCATCCAAAGTCGCCAGTCCAGCCACTACAAATTATTTACAGACCTTACGCAGCTAGCATCAAGGCTTGGGTAATTCAATTACGTTGTGCCAAACAGGGACATCTCACAAAAATACAAATAATACTCTATGGCCTTCCAGGGATTGTGGCTTATTCAGTTGGTAGTGTTTTTTTCTTTATAAAAAAAAGAGCTCAACAGGGAAACAGAAAATACACACAATGTGTGTCAGCGGGCTCAGATGTCACTCAAAGTCACTAGTCCGACCACTACTAATTATTTGCAGGCTTTATGCAGCTAGCAGTGGTTTTCTGCAAACTACAAAATTACTAAAAATTACACTAAAAAGTAAACAAAAAAACCTATAGAGGACATATGAAGAAAGCAAGGGGTAGTCGATAAAGTAGTAGAGGATGAGCTAAGTTGGCACTTCAAGCAACTCCTTCTGAAGCAACTGTTCCACGTTGTGCAGGAGGAGAGGAAAGCTTGCTGCCTTTCCTTAGAAGTGGTTTTTACCCATTTGTTACATCCAAAGCACAAAGAACCGGTCATACAGTGGATGACACAGCATGCCTCAAGTACCACCACCTCCCAGTCACAGGCACACCATTGTCAGTATGTACCAGTCAGCCATGAGCATCCTCCCCCTTACTTTGCCCAATGCCAAATCTCCTGTACCCTCCAAAGCAGTTCACATGGATCAGTCTGAGAAGTTATTGATCATTCAGTGTCATGGATGTGAACGGGGAAGTCCAAACAACAAAAGACCAAGACATTGAATGCTCTGATGCCCAATCATTTTTTTCCCTCCAAACAGGAAGATGAGGATGGCTCTGTGCAATATTTATTCAGGGGAATTTGGAAATGGAGGTGCCAGCTCCTAGTGCTCACTGTAACCTAAAGTCCACTCAGGAGGAGAAGTATGATGAAGATGAGATGAAAGATGATGACGTGTTTGACCCAACACGAAGAGTCAGGGAGGTTCATGATAGCAGCTCCCAGGGAAAAGACGAAGAGTTGGACATTACAGAGCAGTACCATGCTAAGACAAGGAGTAATGTGTCGCAGACAAACATAAGGGCTATACCTTCTCAATCAGCTACTTCTAGTCACTGCAGCACAAAGATTAGCTCAATATTCAGGTCTGCTCATAGGACTTGTGATGCCTGGACATTCTTTGAAACTGCATGTGATGACAGAAGAGTGGTCAATTGTAAGATCTGCGGTAAGCATTTAAAACGCCTTTTTAACACACCTCTTCATTGTGATGGGTGATGAGGTGCGTTAAAAAGTGCTAAAGTGAGCAAAAATAGAGCAGGCTGCACTTAAAAATCACGGTGTTAGAAACACCGCATTCAAGCGCAGGTCAGCGAAGCCCCATTGAAATCAATGCAGGAGTTATACCATGATTAGCACAGCGTTTTAAACCCCACACTAATCACCATAAAAGTTGGGCTGTGTGAGGGTGGCCTAACAGAGGTGTAGCACAGTCTTTTCAGCCCATTGCAGGATAGCACCAACAGTCACAGGCAACACTTATCCATGATGGTCTAAGAGTAGGATAGCTCCTGGATATACTCAGACATGGCATTGGCTCCTTTGACTTTTGGGTGTCCAAGCTGGATGAGGGCCGAAACTTGCACAATATGCTTTAGAGGTGATTGCCTGCCCTGCTGTCAATGAATTCTGCAAGCCCATGACTAAGCATAGATTTATATCACAGACTACTCTGTGACCTCAGGGTGTTGTTGCTGGTGGTGCTGCTCTATTTCTCCTGCTTCCGCCATGTTTCCTACAAAATGAAAAATATGTCAATATGGAGCTGCAGCTCTTATGTTTCTATGAAGAGCACATTCTGCTCTCAAGGGGCTGTTGCTGCTTGTGGTGGAACTTCTGCTACTCTCCTTTACTGGTGGTGGTGGAACTGCTGCTACTCTCCTTTACTGGTGGTGGTGGAACTGCTGCTACTCTCCTTTCCCTGCTTCTGCCATGTTTCTTCATCCTTTTCCCAAAACAAAAGTTTTCTAAAGCACAATTTCCTGCACAATTTCCGCCATGGCACGCTGCAATAGGATTGCATTAGATAATGCAATCCTATGCAGACAGCTGTGATTTGACCGCGTGAAAACGTAAGCGGTAAACAAATTGCGGCATGTCCTATTTCTGTGTGAGCCTCACAGAGGCCCGCACAGGAATGTCACTGGTGATGCGCCGACTCTGCACTGCACCAGCCAGCACATGGCAGAGCGGAGTGAGACGCCGGGAGCAAGTGAGCCACGGTGGTCACTGCAGGGGCACGGCTCGCATCCCGCTGTGAGAATTCTCACAGCAGGATCCGACTCAGACGTGTGCAGGCGGCCATAGAGCAGGCCTATCCTTAGGTGTTGTCTTCATTCTTAGAAGCAAACATATGCTGTCTATTGTATACTCTACAACACATACCATACTAATTTTTGTCCTAATTACTGAAGATCTGCTATACAGCTGTTGTATTCCTGTTTACCATGACCTATCTGAGTCACTTGAGTTGAACAAATAGTTTATTTATTATTAAGTCACTATATGGATTCTACATTTGGCCGCAGGGTAAATGTATTTAATCAGCTAAATACGGAGCACTCAGCATGAAATGATTAGTTTGCCAAATAGATTTTGATAAGTTGCCATTATATGTGTGAAGTTGACAGTCAATAGTCATTATTAAGCTTTTCCTGCTTCGGCATGTGAAGTCATATAAATTCTGTGCTAACAAAATTATTAAGATTCTTTAGAGCATGAAATTAATATTAACTGGAATATACTTGGCCTCCATTATTCTTCTAGAAATTCACTGGAATTTATGCCAGTACCAAGGAGTTACACATTAGTGGTTTGTGAGCTGTCCCATCAAATGAATAAAGTACTCAGCGAGATAAATTTTTGTTGTTAGGACCAATCCTGCCATCAGACAAGGCAATTTAGGTGGGATGAATATTTCACATTATCAGAAGTGCTCAGTATCACACCGATTTGTAGATATATTAAAACTTTACTTTTACACAGTAAGGCCCCCCTCACACAAACGTTGCGGTAACCGCAATTTAAATCATGGCGCTTTGCCGTGTTTCACTTTAGATTTCGTCCGCAGTGATGCTGTGGCCGACACCGGCTTTCAGCAATCCTCATAATTGATGAGGAGCACTAAACCCTCAAAAATAGAACAGACACCACTAGAAAATTCATGGCGCTGCGTTCGAGCATCTGTCTGAGCAGTGCCATTGAAAGCACTGTACTAATCGCAGTAAAAAACGTCTGTGTAAGGCAGGCCAGGGCCTTTTTCACAAGGGCATTGCAATTTGTGGCCGTCAGTATTGCGCCCAAAAATCGCATGAATAAGAGAAAGCGGCGACCAAGTCGCAGTTTAATCTCACGTTTTCTCGCCCATTCACGCGGCCAGGTGCGGTGTATAAATGCCACGGCCCGGAATTTTGTCGGCCAGGCAGAGAGAGTTTAGCAATGCTATACTCTCTCATTCCCCCTCCCTTTGCCGGCTGATCACGCCAAAAGAAGCTTCTATAGAAGCCTATGGGAGCTGCCGGCAAAGGGAGAGGGGGGGGGAGCTGGGAGGGAGTTTAGCAGCGCGAGACGCTGCTAAAGTCCCTCCCCTCCCCTTGCTGACAGCTCCCATAGGCTTCTACGGGAGCTGCCAGGTAATTGCGGCCAAAAGACAGGGCAAGACCTATCTTTTCCAGTCGGAATCCACAGCGTATATGCTGTCTTTTCCTGCCGACCGATTTTACCCCATCTGAACAAATGCATTGGAATTCAATGCTTTAGATGGTCCCAATTTTCGGCCGATGTTTCATCACAGCAAAATAGCCGTTTGTGTGAATAAAGCCAATGGGTGGCAAAGTATTTGCACAGTCAAAGAGTTAAATTAGGTAGATTTGTGCGCGTGTCTGCGCATAGTACTATACTTTTTGCGTATGCAGGGATGGTTCACACACATGCGCGAATCACCTTTGTAGTTTAAAAGGTTTTTTTAGCCTAATGAGGTCCAGATGTGTTCTTTTTTTCACTGTATTGCGCATTTGTGTGCATATTTAGTTTTTATCTGCACACCTCCCATAGACTTTAGTGGGGCCTTCTGTGCGAAAATATAAAAGAAAATAGAGCAGGTCCTATTTTTTTTGAGTACGCACGAAATGCACACGTAGAACATGCTCATGAGAACGAACCAATTGACATGAAATACATGCGCAAATTCGATCGTCTGAAGAAGCCCTATCAAAGTAATCATGGCAAATGCATCTCCATATGTCAATAATAAATAGGTGCAGACTTGACTAGCAAGGAATGGAAGTTAACACAGGCTTACAATAGGGGGAATGTATGTGAATTCAGTGAAGGAAATGGAAATGGTAAATGTCCAGTCAGATTACAGAAAATTCCTTTAAACTGCTTTTCCTCTCTGTGTGGTATGCAATATCTTTTTCATTTAGCTGCACCAGTCCTATACCACTGAAACGTCAATTTGCTCTTGGGGATTGGAATGAGAAAATGAAATGCACTGAGTGAAAAGAGCTCTACGCAATTATCCGTCTGTCAATTAGAAACGGGCATTTTTTTCTTTTTTATCGTCAGGCTGTGTCTGCTAACATGACAATTTGTTGCTGGCAGGGAAATAGAACATACAACGCAATGAAATTCAGCTTGATAAAGCCCAAAGACCCAAATTAAATGCTCTGTAGTTGATGCCGCAATACAATTCACAGTGCACTTTTAGAATTTACAGAGCATTTAATCTCAGCAAAGTAATAAATACAGTCTATGAGATGTAGCAAATATGAGGGATTTAAAAAGTTTTGCCTTTATATTTCTTTATATTCTTGTACATAATTACATACACTTTGGAAAATTTACTACTATGATGATGCCTACAAACCCTTCTTGTTAAATGTGCCAAAATATAACACATTTATGGCACATCATGATCCATTGAGTGTTAAACCTATAAATGGATCAAATGCACTTAAAAAAATGATGCTCTCCATGTCGCTTGACAAGGGGGTGTGACTTAGTAGTTGAGAGTGCTGCTTAGCGGAAAATTGGCATAACTTATATGCGGCAAGAGGATTGATACTGTTGCTGTATGGAATCCAACCCATATGTAATGAACCCATGTGGACTGAATTATATTAATTATTTTACTATTGATATGCTATTGGTTAACAACACTTACTTGCAGGTACTGTAAAGTGTTAAATTCTGGTTATGCATATTATTCGTCTTTGGTCACGGGTGCTTTGCAGTTGTTGTTGTGATGTAGTGGCAGAAAGTGCAGTAGTGCCATGGAAGCCTTAGACTAATTGGAGTACAAGAGCCATAATCATCCTTTTCAAAGAAACAGAGTTGAGTCCAGCAACTATAGAGGTAAACCATAGACTCTAGAATCCTGTGGGTGATCATCTACTGCCCTGAGTTCTTGAACCATGTTGATTGTGGCCTTTTGTGGAATTGTGGCCTGAGGAATAGTCATTTCAATAAGTATTCCTGGATAAGTGGGGCAGTTCTGGGCCGCTACCTGAAACTCTGCATTGTGGACTAGTCGGGCCCCAGAGGAGCTGCTGAGTGGACCAGAGTTCTTAGTAGTAACCTGTTGCCCTGTGTTTGTAGTCTATGTAAGTGAGTGTCATGAGATGTAACAAAGAATGTAACCATTAAGCTGAGTCCCCCATTAAGAGACTGTTTAGTGTTACGTGCAACCACTAAGCTAAGTGCCCTCACTGCAAGACTGTAACCCCTAAGCTTCGTACCACTATTGTACAAGAAAGCTCTGTGCCTTTTATAGATTTTAAAAATCAAAAGATAGGACAGCACATATTTGAATTCCTACAAATAGGGTACAATTTATTGAAGCTCCAGTGGTATAACACAATAAGAAGCAATATTTCAGGCCAGAGGTCTCTTTTTAAGCACGGTGTAGTATGAGATAACACCTTTGTTGCCATGGGAACCTTATATAAACTCTGCAACCATTGTGACTGTAACTGAAAAGCTTTCCATTTTGTGTGTATAAAGTACTCTTGAGTTAACTGCTGGAGTACACTTCCCTTACTATGTCACTTTTGAGTGGGGTCCCGATATATAGGTCAAGGGCCACTTGCAATAACTGACCTTCTTACAAACCGATGCCAAAATTGCACCAAAATTTTGCCATTAACTTAGTCAATCAATAGATGGTATAAAGTTAGACAAAAAGATTTAAAGATAAGCCGAATTCATCATCCAGCATTAGCTACTATAATAAATTTGTGAAGAACTATAGAAAGAAAAGACTGGTGGATTGGCACAACTCTCCAAGAAAGATGGTGGGATGGTAGGATGTATTATCCAACTTCTCTTTTATTAAGTATATTAAAAAAACAGCATAAGATACGCATTTCGGGGAGAACTCTTCTTCAGTCAGGCTGGGTGGGAAATCACTTCTGGGAATAAGGAATATGGGACCAAAAAGTGCTGGTGGTATCAGTGATGGAGCTGGAGACATTCTACCATCCCCCCATCTTTTCTGGAGAGTTCCGACTGTCCACCAGTTTTTCTTTCTATAGCTCTTCACAAATCTTCCATGCCCACCTTTGGTGGGTTCCCCTGGTTGGAAGCACCTCCACAGCTCATTCATTCTTTACAGTCCTTCCTAAGGCATTTTTGGTCTCTAGACATTCATCTGGGACCAAAGCCTCTAACACCAGTTTGCTCCATCCCTCTTCTTTTCTACTATAAAACATTTGGCACTTTTTTAGACTGCCTGGTCTAAGTTTACACTGTATAACTATTAGGATAAGTAAATCTGCCCTATTGTATGACCATGTGAAAAATAATTAAAGTCTCTTCGCCAATAATGTGCACCTATGCATTGCATGAATAGTGAAAAGTATTTTACATTATGTATTTAGTTTGTAAGAATATGCACATAAAAAAGCTGTGGAATTTCGTATAACTAAAACTCATGTGGCAAACAAATCAACTCCATCTATGGTTAGGCCTAAATGGGAAATAATAATCAACTTGCTAAGGGAAACATTACGTTTCCTCTGGTTACAAAGTGATGAAGGTTCATGCAGTCCTGGGAAATTAAAAGATGATTATTTCAGATGGTGAATGGGTTTTTGTAGAACTAAGATCAGAGGATTGCATATCAAGATATAGCCGTTAGCTGGCTGGATTATGGAGCAACCTGGATTTTTTCTTGACTAATGTCTTACACATCAGCACACTGTGTTTATTATTTCTCTGCAAAATCTCTTTATCTTACTGAATTTTCAACCCATAAACATGAACCCTAACTCCAACCCTAACTTTCCAGTCCTGATAGCCCTATATCTATGGCAAGAAAAACAAAACTACTATGCTTCTGAATGCCTGTATAAAATATAGCATATGTACAAAACATTAGAAATAGAGATGAGCGAGCGTACTCGTCCGAGCTTGATACTCGTTCGACTATTAGGGCACTCGAGATGCTCGTTACTCGAGGCGAGCACCACGCGGTGTTCAAGTCACTTTCATTTTCTTCCCAGAAAATTTTTGACGTTTTCTGGCCAAAGGTAACACAGGGAAGGCATTACAACTTCCTCCTGTGAAGTTCCAGCCCTATCCCACCCCCCTGCAGTGAGTGGCTGGGGAGATCAGGTGCCACCCGAGTATCTAAACTGGGGCCGGCCGCGGCTCGCCACTGATGCACGCTGAGAGACATTAGGGAAAGTGCTGTCTTGCTGTAGCTGCTATAGGGAGAGTGTTAGGCTGTTATATTCGTCTTCAAGAACCCCAACGGTCCTTCTTAGGGCCACATTTGACCGTGTGCAGTACTGTTGAGGCTGGTTTTAGCAGTGTTGCACATTTTTTTTTTTTTGTATATCGGGCGTGCAGACCATAGCGTCCTCAGTCTGCAGTCATTTTACTGAGTATAGGGGCAGTACTGGTGAGGCAGGGACAGTGGTACAGGGAAAGAGGTATACTGGCTATATAGGCAGTGGGCTTTTTCAAAAAAATTGGAAAAAAAAATCTTTGGGCTGCCTGTGACCGTCTTCAGTTTACTGCGTGTCTGCTGGGGGTAGTAGTCGCTCACTTATTACCCAGCTAGGTGTTACTGCAGCCTTGCGCATAATTTTTTCTGGCTGCACTGTGCTTTCAATAACCACAGTCATCCTCCAACAGGGAAATCCATATACAGGCTATGTAGGCAGTGTGCTTTTTCCCAAAAATTGGAAAAAAATACAATATTTGGGCTGCCTGTGACCGTCTTCAGTTTACTGCGTGTCTGCTGGGGGTACTAGTAGTCGCTCATTATTACCCAGCTAAGCGTTACAGCAGACTTGTGCATAATTGTTTCCTGGCTCTGCTGTGTCCGTTACATGATCGCCGTCATCCTGCCAGCGGGAAACAGTATACATATATACGCTGCATACGGTATCTGTCTGGTTTCTCACCTCACCATTTAAAAAAATTGAAGCAAAATACTTAAGGCCTACCACTGGTCTTTGGCCACTTGACTGGTTCTGTCCTGTGAATTCCAGTAGCTCAGTCATACGCACCTAGGTCTCACTACAGGCTTGCGCATAATTGTTTCCTGGCTCTGCTGTGTCCGTTACATGATCGCCGTCATCCCGCCAGAGGGAAACAGTTTACATATACACGCTGCATACGGTATCTGTCTGATTTTTCACCTCACCATTTTAAACAATTGAAGCAAAATACTTAAGGCCTACCACTCGCCTTTGGCCACTTGACTGGTTCTGCGCTGTGAATTCCAGTAGCTCAGTCATACGCACCTAGGTCTCACTACAGGCTTGCGCATAATTGTTTCCTGGCTCTGCTGTGTGCTCCGTAAGCGAAGTCAGCCTCCAACCACAGGCCAATAAGCGGCACATTTAATTACAGCGTTCTGTTTCTGCTCTACTCGTAAAACACCATGCTGAGGGGTAGGGGTAGGCCTAGAGGACGTGCTCCCCCTATACTGCTGCTAGTGATATGTTACTGGGGCCTGTCTAGACTGCAACTACTACTGAAATGGAACTAATACTGTGCTCCCCCTATACTGCTGCTAGTGATATGTTACTGGGGCCTGTCCAGACTGCTACTACTACTGAAATGGAACTAATACTGTGCTCCCCCTATACTGCTGCTAGTGATATGTTACTGGGGCCTGTCTTGACTGCTACTATTACTGAAATGGAACAAATACTGTGCTCCCCCTATACTGCTGCTAGTTATATGTTACTGGGGCCTGTCCAGACTGCTACTACTACTCAAATGGAACTAATACTGTGCTCTCCCTATACTGCTGCTAGTGATATGTTACTGGGGCCTGTCCCTAATGCTACCGCTGAAATGTTACTAATTCTGGGCTCTGCCTATACCGCTGCTAATGCTATGTCACTGGGGTGTGGAAACGGAGGCTTCCCAAAGACATGATGGCGGCGAGGCCATTTCCCACCAACGCGTTTACTGTTAAGGTGCATATAACCACGAACACGTGGAGAGGACACGTAGTGCCTCAAAAACATCCCCCTCCTCCTCCAACAATGAAAACATTCTTGGCAAATACCTTTGCATTGGTCCGTCTGGTGGCTGTCCAAGAATTTCACCTTTAACGACACAACAAGAGAGCCCCCCCCCCACCATCCCCCAGCCACGGCCCACTTAATCCTGGCCACATTCCAAAAACCAACTAAATAAAACCGCGCTACTAGGTCCGCAGTCGCGACCACATTCCCACCAACGCGGTTACTGTTAAGGTACATATTACCAGTCTGACTGGGGCATGCACTGTGGGCCGAAGCCCATCTGTATTGTATCTGACGTTAGCTCTGCTGAGCAGGGCACTGCAATGGGATATATTTATGTACCGCCGGTGGGTTCCAGGGAGCCACCCATGCTGTGGGTCCACAGGGACTTCACATTACGGATTTGTACCTGCCAGTGTCTATGTATTAAAAACCCTGGTCAGACTGGGGCATGCAGTGTGGGCCGAAGCCCACCTGCATTTAATCTGACGTTACCTCAGCTGTGCTGGGCAATGCAATGGGATTTATTTATGTAACGCCGGTGGCTTCCTGGGACCCACCCATGCTGTCGGTCCACACGGAGTTGTACCTGCCTGTGTCTACTTATAAAGAACCCCAGTCTGACTGGGGCATGCAGTGTGGGCCGAAGCCCACCTGTATTTAATCTGACGTTAGCTCTACTATCCGGGGCACTGCATTGGGACAAACTATAGGAGCAATACAGCGCTAATGAGACGTGCACAGCTACGCTAGCATTGGAGTCTGCTGTAGGCACGCAATTGCTGAGGGTTTGTGCAGCGGCCTATGTCCTGGGTGCAGTGAAAGTCCGCTTCCAGCCTAGGATTGCTGAATCTGTGGGCCGAGGCCTATGCCGTTGGCGCGGTGCAAGTCTGCCATGTTTGGCCGCTCAGATCAATTTTTTGTTCATGTCTTGGGTTTCCTAGGACCCACCTATGCTGTTGGTGCAAACTTAGTTCCCATTGCGGTGTTTGACCTGTCTGGCACAAAGGCACTGACTGACTTGGGTAGGGGGCAGAGCGCAGACGGCTTTCCCCTTGCAGTCTGGATTGAGCTATGCGACACCTTGACAGAATGAATACTGTGTGGCACATGGATTCCCCATTGCTATGCTCACGTTTGCAGCTCCTGACGGAGGTGGCACAGGATTGGAGTTCTCATTGCTTCTGTACAGCATTGTGGGCTATCGCCCTGCCCCTTTTAAAGAGGGTCGCTACCTGGCCCTGCCAACCCTCTGCAGTGTGTGCCTCCGGTTCCTCCTCATGGCAGACGCACTTATAAATAGACATGAGGGTGGTGTGGCTATGAGGCCAGCGTGTGGCATGAGGGCAGCTGAAGGCTGCGCAGGGACACTTTGGTGTGCGCTGTGGACACTGGGTCGTGCGGGGGGGGGGGGGGGGTTGGGCAGCATGTAACCCAAGAGAAGTGGCAGCGGAGTGTCATGCAGGCAGTGATTGTGCTTTGTTGGAGGTAGTGTGGTGCTTAGCTAAGGTATGCCTTGCTAATGAGGGCTTTTCAGAAGTAAAAATTGTTGGAGGGGGGGGGGGGCACTCTTGCCGCTATTGTGGCTTAATAGTGGGACCTGGGAACTTGAGATGCAGCCCAACATGTAGCCCCTCGCCTGCCCTATCCATTTCTGTGTCGTTCCCATCACTTTCTTGAATTTCCCAAATTTTCACAAATGAAAACCTTAGCGAGCATCGGCGATATACAAAAATGCTCGGGTCGCCAATTGACTTCAATGGGGTTCATTACTCGATACGAACCCTCGAGCATCGCGGGAAGTTCGACTCGAGTAACGAGCACCCGAGCATTTTGGTGCTCGCTCATCTCTAATTAGAAACATTAAACTGCTAAATATAATGTTGTACAGTATTCAGAGGCGTCCTAGAAGGTAACTACCTTATTCTAAATTGTGTTTTCTTTTTGATTCTACTTTTTTGCCCCAAGCTACTAAAACTGCCTCAGGTCTTGCAATTCATTTGCAATTCATATCCACATCCAATACTTACCCTTCCTATTCTAGCGTTGACGTTAAATATCACGACGTTTTAATTTGCATAGTCATCAATCAATAACAATATATTTTGCTAGTGATTTTTTTTCTAATTATTACTGCGCTATTACTCTTTGATAGCATTGATTTAGGCGTTTGATAATAGTTATTTGGAACAGTGAACAGACAGCAAAGTGCCAAGATGCCAGCCATAAGTCTGAGTCTAATGCGTTTAGGCCCATCTTTCCCAAGTCCAGTCCCCCCGGACCCACAACGGGTCATGTTTTTAGGATGTCTTATACTAGAAACACTTATGGCAATGTCTGAGGCGCTGACACTAATTAGATCACCTGTGCAATACTGAGGAAATCCTGAAAACATGACCCGTGGGGATAAATGAGGAGCAGATTTGGGGAAACACTGGTTTAGATGAAATGGTTATTTAAATGAGAGCAAGTGAGCAATATCGTTCCGTCTAAATGCGAGCCATTCGTCATTCAGTTTCTGAAGGCATAAAAATCATCATTTGCTCGCTCGCTTATCGTTCAGTTTAAACGGCACTCATTCAGTCCTTGTATTCACTTATACAGGGACTGAACGATTCTTGTTTGAAGTGTCAATGATGCATTTGCCTGTCTAATAAGGCTGCACGACTGCGAAGGAGTTAGCAGTGATGTCACTCACTCGTTCAGACAAGAATGGGCTCATCTAAAAGGACTCTTAGTTCCACAAGTCTAAACTCTAATTAACATGTGACTGAGCATAGCATTTCTCCTCAGTGGAATTTTTCTATAGTCGCATGGAACTGAAGTGACTATCTAGGTCACGACCAAACTTTCCATTCATTTGTTACATATAATTCCTTAGTAGCACCACCGAAAGATTTTGTACTGTTTTTCCCGGCTTTTATTTACTGCATCGATCATTTGTCAAAATCCTGGAGAAATCATTGCTGTGGAGCTGTGCATGAGTATTCCTATGGTACATTATTAGTTTTATTCACGATGACCAAGGGCAGCTTACACTGTAAGCAGAAAGCTGTCTGTTGCCTCATTCTGGCTCATTATCATTTACAGAGGGAAAACCAGGAGTTTATTACAGGTTGCAAGTAGATTATAAAATGCTGACACTGCAGCCTAATAAATATCAAGAGGAATAAATTATGTATAAAACTGCTATTAACCAGTGCAGTCGTAAGGATGAGACTGACATGGGCCCAAAAGATTAATAAGTATGTAGCAGAGCTTAAGGACAGGACTGTAATAATTCGGCTTATTCAAGCCTATCAAAATCAAGCTAAAATGACACTGACAGCCTGTTCAATAGCCACTGCTCTAAAATGTGAATGTGTTAGAATGAGAAGAGGCCCCATTAACACTAATAAATGAAATATAGTATATCCAGGAACCTAGCAGAAGCATATTTTCAAATAAAGGTTTCAAAGGTTGGTTCTATTTATTACAGTGCAAATCAGACTTTCTTCCTATCTGCAAGTATTAAATAGCTAGAAAGATAAATTCCCCAATATATCAGCATAGGTTTTCAAAAGGTGAATCCCTCCTTTACAATCAAAATACAGGGTTTGGTTTGTAAGAATTTTCTTTTGCTAAAGATTAAAATACATGGAACAAAAAAACCTGAAAAAAATGTTATCACCTATGGAGAAGGCTACACGTTTGTGGTTTATTGCTGCATATACAGTCTCCAGACATACACCAATAATAATAGTTCTTCCACACTTTACAAATCAGATTTACAAGCAAACTCAGACATTACAGACCATAAATCTAAATAACAATTTAAAGAAGAGGTGCCAGAGCCCTGGTAAAAGGTGCTTGTTTTATACAATGGTCTATCTAAAATTAAGGTAGCACACAAAAAGTGTCAGTCACTGGCCAGTATCTATGTATAAACAGATAAAAAAGTGCATTTTGGAGCACAGAATATGGGAGTTACTATTGAAAGTCAGGTTCTGAAGAATAATGTAGACTGGTGGGTAGAAGAGAAGGTGTCAGACATGGGATTTGATAAACCCCCCTTAGGCCTTAGTCAGACGGGCGTTTTTTCGCACGATTTGCGCATCGCATGTCGCATGCGCATGCGCAAATCGCGTGACCGGAGGCGAAAAATCACGGGAAAAATCTGCACCTAGCCGCGTTAATCGTCGCAGTAAAACACCCGTCTGACCGGAGAAAAATCGCCGTGCGCATCAAAATGCGCATGAAACTTAGACTGGCCGGCGAAAAAAATGATTTTGGTGCGCACATAAAACGCCGAACGCAGATAGGCGCGATCTGCGAATCGTCGTGTCCTATAATTTATCGCATTTCCGCATAAAAAGCGGACATGTGACCGATACCATAGCAAACCATTGGTTCTATATATGCGCGAATTGCATGCGCAAATCGTGCGAAAAAACGCCCGTCTGACTAAGGCCTAAAGATGTATGTTTTTTGAGGACGTGCTTAACCCCTTCTCGATGTGGATGCTATATGGAGGGTGCACATCGAGTGTCTGTGTATGGAGCAGGCTGGGGAGCCTGCCTGCAAAAGTTTTTATCTGTAACATCACACTGAGACATGAACTCTCAGAAGAGTCTTACCGGTACGTGGACTGCAGAACTGTGAACTGGACTCAGAAACAGTGGACATAACTGAGTAGCAGACATAAAACAATGACTGACAAATGCTCAAAAACTCACCAAGCATACCCGCACACATAGCCAGATGGAATTGCTATAATAAGTATGACAAATTTGTTAGCAGATTGGCCAAGTCACTTACGCCGTGAGCTCACTTCAAGGGTCCTCATCTCACGGTCCCTACTCTATCAAGATAACTAACCCAGGATACCTGCCTGCAAGCAGGGCCATCGCCCTGTTAGGGACGGTCCTGCACTGGAACCTCAGGGCCTAACTAGCCCTGGATAGTAAATGATCCACAGCAAGACAGTTCACACCACATGCACAGAGAGCCACACAGACATGCAGGAGCATGACACTGTTCAAATTGAAGATACTGAACACTGCACAGACACCTCATGTCCAGTCACAGAAGATATAGAAGACTGCACAAACATGAAGGAACACAACACAGTTCCCACTGAACACAGCGAAGCCTGCACTAACAAGCAGGAACACAAGACTACTCAAACTTAAGTAGGGAAACCAGCAGACACTGCCAAAGGAGCTAGTGTGTGTATA
This sequence comes from Eleutherodactylus coqui, assembly GCF_035609145.1. Lineage (NCBI taxonomy): Eukaryota > Metazoa > Chordata > Amphibia > Anura > Eleutherodactylidae > Eleutherodactylus > Eleutherodactylus coqui. Next base: position 227,383,297 of record NC_089838.1, on the reverse strand, counting down.
TATATATATATATATATATATATATATATATATATATATATATATATATATAAGCAACAGACTTGTGGGATTGGCTGACTGTAGCAACCACACCCAGCCAGCTCAATCAGCGCCATCTGTGGAGCTGTGCTGCTAGAAACACTGTGGTGCAACAGATCCCAGCCAGCACAACCCTAACACAATCAGTGTGGACACAAATTGTGGCTGTTAAGCCTTTAAATGCTGCTGTCAATTCTTACAGTGACAGTTAGACATAGCTATCGGCATTCAAAACTTCTGAACAGATACTCTACAATGTGATCAGTGGTGCCATTCTGAAGGCCACCAGGGCTGCCATGAATGAATGCCTATTAGAATGCAGTGTAATACAATACTATGGTATTGCATTATACTGTAAGCGCGATCAAACAGTTGCAAGTTAAAGTCCTCTATGGAAACTATAAAGAAATGTTAAATAAGTAAAACAGTTTAATTAATTGTTAGAAAAAATAAAAGTTAGTAAACATTTTACCCAGTCGTGTAATCAAAAGATAGAAAAAATGTAAAACATTTAACATTTGGAATTATTGCATCCACAAAAGTTCAGATTATTAAAATATCACATTATTAATCTTTTATGGTGAGCGCTGCCCTAAAAAACGCTACACAATGCCAAAATTAAGCTTTTTTGGTCACCCTGTATCCAAGAAAAAATTGAATAAAAAGTGATCTAAAAGTTGTATAAACCCCAAACAGGTATTAAGAAAAACTATAGGTCAATGAAACAACAAAAATGTTATGGGGCTCAAAAGATGGCAAAAGACAACAGCATTTTTTTTTAAAAAGGTATTTCAATTTTTTAAAGTTATACTACGTTAATGGAAACTATACATTTGGTATAGCTATAATCATACTGACCCACAGAATACAGATAACATGTCAATTTTTGTTGCATCATAAATGTCATGAAATAAAAAAACCCGAATTAGCATTATTTTTCGTTTCTACCCCTTAAAATTTTCTCCAGCACATTATATGGTACGTTTAATGGTACCATTGTAAAACACAACTTTCCCTGCTAAAAATAAACCCTAATATAGCTATGTAACTGGAAAATAAATGCAATGATTTTTTGAAAGTGGGGAGGAAAGCAAAAAATAAGAAAACAAATAAAGGCTGCAGCAGGAAGCGGAGTTAAACTGTTGATGTTGGGACTTAATCTTATACTCTTTGATAATATATTCCAGAGAACTGGTGCAGCTCAACAAGTTTTGATAACCAGAATGAGAGGTTCAGATTATGGGGACTGTTAGCCTTAGATTGTTGGCAAAACGGAAAGCACAGGTAGGATGGAAGACAGAAATGACGGAAGAGATATAGGATGGTACAGCAATGTGGAGAGCACAATGAATGGGAGTAATAACTTTAAATTGTATTCTATAGTGGATGGGCAACCAGTACAGTGACTGGCAGGGTGGAGGCATTAGTGTTGAATACAAGGATAAGCTTGGCTGCTGCATTCAGGGTAGATTGGAGACGAGAGAGTAAAACAGATTAGTAATGAGTTACAGCAATCAAAACAAAAATAAATTAGAGGAACCATAAGAATTATTGCTATTTTCACAGTAAGAAAAGAACAGATTCTGGAGATGTTTTTGAGATGAAGGTGGTCTGAGCACGCAAATAACTGAATGTAAGGCGTGAAGGAGTGTTCTACGTCAACTACAGCCGCAAGACAGCGGGAGTGCTGCCTAGCAGTTATGGTAGCACCACATATTGTTTCCATTTTATGTAGAGAGAGGACATAACGGGGTGTTTTGTAATAGTGAATGGGTGTTGTGTCAAGAATACATAGATGCATCCTCTCACCATGCAGGTAGCTGACTACTAAATGGAGGAGCAAATAACACCTGTGCAGGACACCGATAATCAGCCACCCCCCTCATTATCAGGAGGCAGTGTGCGTGGTTGTCTTATCGGAGTCCTGCACAGGTGTTATTTGCTCCTCCATTTGGTAGTCAGCTACCTGCATGGTGAGAGGAGGATGCATCTATATGCACTCCTCAGTCAGTAAGTAACGGCCGTTTTCTGTGATTGTTTTTAATTTTTTATTTCCCCTTCTGTGATGCATTTGTGTCAGGAATAGGTTTATAATTGGGTGTCATTAGCATAGAGCTGATACTTAAAGCCAAGTCTATTGATAATCTGTCTAAATGGGGCTGCATAGCTAGAAAAGAAAAGAGAAACTTGACAAAACCCTGAAGAACCCCAATATCAAGGGGAACAGGAGACGAAGTAAAGATGGCAAAACAATAAGATGTCAGAAAAGTAGGATGAAAACCAGGAGAGAGCTGTATCCTTAATGTCTGAGTTCATAATTGATCATCTTAGTCTTTAGGAAATGTCTGTAGATTGTAAGGTTTGGAAAGCAGGTTGTCAGAGATCCAGAAGAGAGCAAAAAGATAGCTGATTAGAGAATAGTAGAAGAACATATCCATAGACATGAATGGCCATGCATGTGGCCTGGACACAACAGAATCTCACAAATCCATTTGCTCTGTCTGCAATAGGAAATTAATTGACTATGCTCTGTACCATCAGTTAATCAAAATGTTAAGGATTAAGAAGAAATCAACCTTTGTAACCTCTGTTTCTTTTAGAAACCTACAGGAAATGCTGTAGACTTTTGATCCTTTTAGCCAGCCCAATTCTCAACTCAATCTAACAAGTGCCAATTAAAATGCATGTTAATTGGCACTCATGGCATTTTCCTTCACACAGGCCAAGAATCAGTTTATGGAAATGAACAATCAGAATTACCATAATTTATTCCTATAGGGTAGATGTACATCTCCTTGTTTACACAGGGAGACGTACAGCTGATCAACAAGCTTGCTGAAACTGAACAGTCAGCTGATGGCTGATTGTTGGTACTTTTACTCGGCCCAATTGTCGGGGGAACAACCATTCAGAGGAACTTTTGGGCCGATAATCAGCCTGCGCAAAAAGACTACAACAGTTTGGTTAGTTTATCTTCTCTTTTCTTTTAGTATACAGTGTTCTTTTAAGCATTTGTAAATTAATATTAGTGCTTCTTATTGTGACCCAATTTGTAGCAAGAGTCAGTGAGTATGCATGTTCTTCTATGAATGTGGCTAAGTTGTCAGTACTGTTGCCTCTCAGTGCTGGCGTCTTAGGTTCAAATCGCATCAAGGATACCATCTGCATGGACTTTGAAAAACTCCATCCAGATGATACCCTTGGACAGATTTGAACCTACAACTCCAGTAATACAAAGCAGTAGTGCTAACAACTGAGTTACCACACATATCTGCTCTGCACCAGAGGAAGGGAACAACAAGATTAAACGCAAAGATAACATAAAAACTCCATCCAGATCTTGACCTTGGTCAGATTTGAACCAAAAACTTCAGTACTGCAAGACAGAAATGCTAACAACTGAGCCACCATGCCAGGCCTTCCTTTTCTGGAGGATGAGACAGAGAAACACAAAGAAAACATACAAAGTCCATGCAGATGCTGTCCTTAGATTTAAACCTAGGATCCCAACTCTGCAAAGCAATAGTGCTAATGACTAAGATGCTATACTTCCATTTTTCTCCTCCAGTAGAGTGAAGTAGAATACTAAAGAGAGCAGATGTAATCTTTAATGGAATTTGAACCTAGAGTCCCAGCACTAAAAATCAACAGCGCTATCAACCGAGCCACATTCATATAAGAAAAATGCATACCTACACCTACCCACAGGGCAATTTAGTTAAAGGGGTTGTCCCGCAAAACAAAGTGGGGGTAAGCACTTCTGTATGGCCATATTAATGCACTTTGTAATATACATTGTGCATTAATTATGAGCCATACAGAAGTTATTCACTTACCTGTTCCGTTGCTAGCGTCCCCGTCTCCATGGTGCCGTCTAATCTTCAGCGTCTAATCGCCCGATTAGACGCGCTTGCGCAGTCCGGTCTTCTCCTTTGCTGAATGGGGCCGCTCGTGCCGGAGAGCGGCTCCTCGTAGCTCCGCCCCGTCACGTGTGCCGATTCCAGCCAATCAGGAGGCTGGAATCGGCAATGGACCGCACAGAAGCCCTGCGGTCCACCGAGGGTGAAGATCCCGGCGGCCATCTTCACAAGGTAAGTATGAAGACGCCGGACTGCGGGGATTCGGGTAAGTACTATCTGTTTTTTTTTTTTTATCCCTGCATCGGGTTTGTCTCGAGCCGAACGAGGGGGCTATTGAAAAAAAAAAAAAACCCGTTTCGGCGCGGGACAACCCCTTTAAGTTGATTTTTACTCCCATTAAATTCAATGGTAGTCGGAATCAGCTGTCTCAATTCACAATTATTTTTAGAAAATCCGGGCAGGCACTCCTCATCGAAATATTTCAATAATCATTCATCATTTAATAATTAGCTATTATTCTTTCTGTTTTTACAGTCTCGTCATTTGGAGGGTGTGGAAACTGCCACTATACTGTTTCGTTTGCAAGGACTTGAACATAGAAGAGTAGAATTAGCTAAGGTATTATGATCACTATAGGTCATTGGGCACAAATATAGTGCTGTGTTTCAGGGAAGCTCAACTCATTCTCCTGAGAGATTTTATATAAGATGTTCATAGCTCTAGACATCGTGTTAAAAGTGACCTTGTACAGCTTACTACAGACTTGATTGCAGAGTGATTTTTGCTGAGAGTTATTTAGGAATGGACACTGAACTGCCACAGCTGTTGTTATATCATCTAAGGACTTCTATGCTAGTTATGATATTTTATGCCACTCCTTATAGTGTTCTGCACCAAAGCTGCATTAACAGTTATGACTGAACATGAACATCTGCTAACAAATATGCACAATTGTGTTTGGATTGTTTTTAATTGTGTGTCATTATGCAGCTGACATGATCATTACAGTTGTATGCCGGCCATATATAAATCTTACTATTGATGTTGTTTACAGATTATAATTATATAACAAAGTATAAAATACACAAGCACATAACAACAAATAGCACAACATTTGTTGGCCACATAGAACAGCAAATGAGTATAATCATCATTTCATGGCCAAAGGGTAACTAAACACTACACTTGGAATAGGTTTCCTTTTATGTCTATGTAGCAGTGCTAGGCCCCCTCTATACAACAAAATACTATGATAAGTTCACCAAAAACCCACATAAGGTCAGTTGTGAGCTTTGTTGTCCCACAGACATAGAGAACATAGGTACTTTGTGTAACCGCCCTGCTGTCCTAGAAGGAGATACACCATTTTCAAATCTACACAGATGATCCATCGGTGATAGCGATGCGCTATCTTCTGTAGGACTGTTGCCTGATCTTCACACATACTAACTGAGTGACTAATAGGAATTAATAACCTGAATCTGTTTCTAATATGTAGAAGTACATGTTTTTGACTGCATTTGGAGCTATTTAAGAACAACCGCCATTCAGTTGGTGTGTATTCGCTCACATTCAGTTTCATGAGTAACCCTTGCACATTGTTGCAGAGAGGAAAATCATTTTCTTTTGTGAAGAATGGCAGAAACTCTTCTTCTTTGTTGCGGTATGCTGTGATTTTAGTTCCTGGTAACAGTAAACTTTTTTATGCCAACCGGAAAGCTAACAACTAAGATGCTTTCTTTGGAAGATTTAGGTCTCTCATGAGATCGTTCAATTCTTGATTGATTGAAACCTGATGCAACTGATGAAAGTCCTTTGAAATCACTGTCTTATTGCTGAGCATAGCTTTCTTTCTCACCAGCCGGTTCATCTGTTTCTTCAGAGAGCTTTGGAAGGCTGCTACATGTTGGGACAGGTATATCTTCTGAATGTAGTACAGAGCGTTTACGCGGGTTTTTCCCATTGATGCCCTTTATATTCACCAATTGTCATCACTATGGTTGCTCTGTTCGCACCATACCATTGGTATACCAAATTTCATGCACTTCCTTTTCCCATCCCACCATTGCTGCAGGTGCTCTGTACATGTTTTGCACACAATATGTGCTGCCCAAGGCTTGTCTTGGTCGCACAGTTTCACTGCAAAGTAAGCTAAATAAGTTCTTTTCAGAAAGACTGCTATAGCTCGTATCTGCTAAGGGAATGTGTATTCCCTGCAAATGAAACAAAAAACTTTAGGATGATGGACATATTTTCTTCTTGATGAAGCCATATCTAAGTTTGTAATGGAAACAAAACACATATGAACATCAGCAAAATCAAGGATATAGCATACACCAACAGTAAACACATTCTACAGCAAAAATAAAGTGATACTGATGAATAATATCAGCGATATTTTTGAAACTAGAGCTCCTACAAAGAAAAGAATAACATTTCTGGAATCAGCGGCACAAAAATACCCAGGTCGAAAATTCCAGGCACCAAGAAAAAAATATTTTTTTATTCCCCGGTGTTATTTTTTCTTTCTCCCATGGAGTGTGAAGTATTGAGGCTGTTGCTGTCTGTGGAATGATCAGACACTCATACTGTCATGTTCAGATGTGCTGAAACTCACATGATACTGGTGCTTCTGTGATCTTTTATTTTTCAAAATACATTTCTGTTTATGTACTTTATTTTTCCATTGGTAAACCATTCCCATAGTATAATGCTCACAATCTCTACAAAACCTGGATTTTTTTTATATTTGATTCTCAAGCCCCTGGCTATCATAGATTTTTCAATATACATACTCAAAGTATTAAAGTCCCACCAGGACTCTCAATGAAAACAGTGGGGCAGTGATGCAAAACCTCACGGCCAGATAGAACATGCCACGATTTGTTTCCGCATTGCATTGAGGTGCAGCAGCACAGGAAAACATTGCTAATGTGTATGAACCCATTTAACCGAATGGGGTTCATATTTGTGCGTCACGCCACTGTGAAGGTAGCCTAAGTGACAGCCAAAAACAGCGTCTGTCACCACTCTGCTACTCTCAGTAAAGACAGAATAAAGGACATGACAGGTTCTCTTTTTTGGAGCCCGTATGGACCAGGTTCCAGCATTCACATTCATGATCAGCATAACATATTTGAAAATACTGTTATATCATGACAGCATGTGTAAATAAGGTGTGATTACAGCACACAGATAAAAATGGCAGCACGTAGTATAGATTTTTTCTGCATACACAGTCCCAGTTACTGCACTGGAAAAACTACAGTCCATTAGGCATTAAAAACACTCAATTCAGACATATTTCTAACAAGGGGGTCTGGTATACAGTTACAGGCAGTTCATCTCAACCACCTTCTTAAAAACAGCATGGAATATGCTTGAAATTAATAACCTTTTCTTAACAAGTACTTTAAGTATTGTTAACACACAATATTTTCTTTTTACATTTTTAAAGGGCTATTGTTACATTTGGAATCCTGTTTCAATGTATTTGAAATCACAAAGCAATGCACTCACCTATAAGATGTTTATTTTCAAATTTCTCCGTTTTCCAGATATTGCAGATATTGATTCCTTTGCCCTCTGTTTACTGATCAATGCTAGGGAAATAGTAGTGAAGCAAAAGAATCAGTATGCTGCAGATTTGCCTTTGCCCAAATCCACACCAAATCCGCCAATTTACCCTAATTGTAATGTACTATATACATAATTTTACTCCAAAGAGTTAAATAAACCTATCAAAAAAATATACAGTATATATTTAAAAAAATCAAATTTGAAAAATGATATTAAGGGGCTGGCTCACACAAAATATGGCTTGTGTAAACCTCGCCTGAAAAACTGGTATTAAGTGATTGCTAACTTGCAGTCCCTGATGAACTACTTTTCTATGTCATACATTATTGATAATAGTTATGAAACATTGTTACTGTTCATAATCCAGTAAAAGCTGATTTGTATATCTTCAGCATTGTGTGAAGATGTAGATTTCATCTATTTCTCAGTTGCTTATATATAATGTAAAATGTGGCAAAAATACAGTTGGAGAGCAAACCGCATTTATTCTTTATGCAAAGCATTATTAAAACAGGATAAAATGGAGTTAAAAATCTAATTGTATATTCTAGTTTTATTGGATGAGAAAGTTGGTTTGTAAAAAATCGTAAATGCCAAATATGTGTGCAGCTAAAACGTTAAGCGATAATGTCAGTATGATATTCAGGGTTGAACATACTTTGACATACTTGTAATTCACACTTCTTTAGCACATTTCATTGCAGTCAATGTAACTATGTATCGAGGATGGCCACATGTGACTCACATTGTACCAAGGATTCACTGCAGAGAAATGTCCTGATGTTATAAACAAACTACATCTGTAATCTTGTCTGCAAATTCTGATCTCTGACCGTAGAGCTTGACACCAGAAAATATAGCTACATTTACATGGCTTACCACCATTTGCAAGTGGATTACCACACAGAGAATGCTGTATCAGTGATACATTCATTGAGTGGGAGTCAGCGCCACATTCACTTGAACTGGATACACAGTTTCATAATGCTGCAACACAAATTTGGACGCTCCAACCGTGTTGACTTGGCTCTTCGACAACACTGTTTTGGTTACTTTGCCTTTGCAGGAAGAAGTTACAGTCTAACACAGGTAGAGGCCCAATGGTAATTATTAAGCTTCACAAATATGCACAGTCACATATGGCCCTTTTACATGAGACGATTATCGTTCAGTAACTGCATGCAGAAAATGAACAACGCTCATTGTAAACAGCAATTGTTAACTTCTGAACGACTGTCTGCTTACAGTGAATGGAGGTGGGAGTGGGTGGGAGAGAGCTCTTTCTCCAGCCCGCTTTGCCTCCATGCCGACAACGTTTTGAGCGATGCCAGCAATACTTGCTCCTGTGTAACAGCACAGGAGTGAGCATCACTAGGACAAGCATCGGGCATAGTTTGGCCAGCAGCTGACCCAGTGTAAATGGACCTTTAGTAGTGTTTCCGGCCACTTTAGTTGCACACAGTCTCTTAGTATTAAATTAATCCATTTGTTTTAGTTACTATCAAGCCTCTTGTGACTCTTGATCACTTAATACATTACATAGTGTTTAACGCTCACAATCCTTGTAGTAGAGGCTCTCACACTTTCAGCAACACAACTTCTATGGTCTGCCTGTCCAGGTATTCACTCTTCTGGACAGGAGGCTCCAGGGACATAATGCATAGCTAACATGATTTGGCTACTCCCAACCTTTTTGCACAGGAAACAAGGGTTGTCGTAAGACATTATGCCCGACCATACCAGTCTTGCACTGTTCACTCACATCTATTTGCACTCCTCACCAGCTCCTACACTATAATAACTTGCATGCCACACTCCACCTTTTATACCTCATTTGACAATACCCTGAGTGGCACAACATGTCCTCTCATTCATCCTCCTGACTGATGATGTCTTAGGAAAAGAGGATTGGGGACATTGATTTTTTTTTTAATGCCTGATTCTTTTGTCTCCTTGGAGATAAGCCACCACCCGAGCTGACGGGGCACAGTTTTCTCCAAGTCCCCATTTGAGTCCCCAAGCAAAGCATTAATGTGTATGTAGGATTCTTTAGAAATTACTGTCAACTATCTTTGGTGTCCTTCTTGCACAGATGTCCTCCAGTACCTTTGATCATGCAATGGTCACTCTTGTCCACTGTAATAAAAAGGACAAAACAGGCAGGATGAGGAGTTTTTTGATCTCTGATAGAGTGAGAGTTCAGCTCTCTCCAACAGCTTCAGGACCGCACAGGACACCCACATGGGGCTTATGCTATAGCAATGTTAAATAAGACCACCATCAAAAGGTATGTTGACAGACATTAAGGGGTTAATGTAACAAAATCTGAAAAAGGTGAAGGGCTGTGAATTCTTTTTGAATGAAGTGTAAAAGTGAACATTTTCATGAATATCTATCAGAACAAGACAGATATACAGGTGTAGAATTCCTTAACATGACCGTCACGGCACTTGCATAGCATGGAAGTCAATAAACTACAATGAGCTATGCAAATAGCTCTGGTGTGCTGAACGTTTCTTTGGTGCTGAATACATCTGTATGTATTGAGCACATAGTCATCATGACACATTTCACCCTTTCGAAAACTCCCTGTATGTGCACACTTTATAAAGGATGAGTACGATAGTTGGCCATGTAAAAAAAATTAAAACGAAAAACTGTACCCAAATTTTATATAGATCTCACATGCCCGGGCCAAAAATATAGAAGTGAAGAGGAAGTGCATGGTTCCTGAACGATCTCTCTCTCACTAAGGGCTTTTACCCACTAGCGTTTGTTTAACGTTGCGATATCGCTGCGTTTATTTTTACTATAAATGCCAATGGGACTTTCTCATTTAAAAAAATGCATCGCACAAAAATCGCAGAAGCGCAAACTTGCAATTTTTGTACGATGCGATTTTAACATTAGAAAGTCCCATTGGCATTTGCAGTAAAAAAAAACGCAGCGATATAGCAGCGTTAAAAAAACGCTAGTGGGTAAAAGCCCTAAAGGAGATACGTACCGTAGATGGCAAGATCAGGTGGGTGGCCTGTTACACAGTTTTACAGTACAACTCAGGAATCTCAAGCTAAACCTCTGGGCATGCTATCCTTTGCATTGCTTGTGCCGTTTTTATAAATGTACTTTTGTGTACGCAGCCTCTTTTTCAAACTTTACTAAAAGGATCTATGTGTAAAGTAAACTGGTCAATAAGGATTCATTCACATCACCATTTTTGATTTCCATTTTGCATATTTTCAGGTACAGGAACTTCAGTTCAATTCCCTTCCATTTGATTTCTGTTTTTTGAATGGAAATAATAGCGCAGACTGCTTGCGCTATTGTTTCTGTAAACAAATAGAAATCAAACCAAAAGGACACTTCCGCATTTTTTTACATTAGAGTTAAAGGGGTTGTCCAGCCATAAACATTAGGTCTCATTACTTCTGTTTGCCCATTTCCATGCACTTTGTAATATACATTGTGCATGGAAAATGAAGCAAACAGAAGTTTTGGACTTACCTGAAGGGATGCCCCCCCCTGTGTTGCTCCACCGTCGTCCCTAGTTACCACAAGAATCTTCCCTTCTTGTCTCGCCGCAGCAGCTCTTGTCGGCGCGGGAACGAGCCCCTTCTCATCCGCGCATGCGCAGTTCTTCTCTCTGCAGCCGGGACCGATATACGATCTTCTTGTGTGCAGGGGGGGGGGGGGGGGGGGATGGAAGAGCCTCAGAGCAGGAACTGAGCCCTATCTTGTTCTGTATATTTCAGTGCTGTAGATAGTTAACAGGAATTATACATTTCTTACTATATATTTTAAAGCAAATGTATAAAAATTCACAAAGCCTCATGCCGTCCAACCAGGTCAATTACCAGCTGCTATGAGTCTCTCTTCAAATGGTTTGTAGGATGTCAAAGCAATTTCACTGTGCCATGAAAAAGATTACAATCTCTTTCTTTATTGTGTTGTCACTCTTCCTCTGTACCACATTCACCTGTCACCTCTTCACAGAATTCCGAATAACTTCCTATCGTCTTAAATAAGATTCAGAAGTGCAGCAAAGGATACAGCGACTGAAAGGCTATGCATAAACATGTCACTCGGGAATGGTATACAATAGCACTTCTAGAAAACTATTCCTAAACATTTACTGGCATAGCATGCCTGGAGAAGTGGGTCGAATGTATACCATAAAATAGAGATAGGGGTGAAGTAGTCTCTTACATGGCTTCTCTCCATTATTGAATGGCGGTATGTATTAGGGTGCTTTCACATGCTTCATTTTGATACAATTGTTTATGCAGTGTTTGAAACTAAAACTAAAAGTTTGCTTATCTACAGCAAACATTGGCTTCAAAAACTGCATTAAAACAGCATGTGAATAAGTACTGTAAGACATGTAAAAGCAGAGACTATATACAGTTGTGCTCAAGTCCATACATGGCCACCTCATGTCTACGCAATATATGGGAGACATCGAGATTTCTTTTGCTGTGTCCAAGGCGTTCCCTACTGTGGTCATGTCTAGAGATGAGCGAACGTACTCGTCTGAGCTTGATACTCGTTCGAGTATTAGCGTGTTCGAGATGCTCGTTACTCGAGACGAGTACCACACGATGTTCGAGTTACTTTCACTTTCATCTCTGAGACGTTAGCGCGCTTTTCTGGCCAATAGAAAGACAGGGAAGGCATTACAACTTCCCCCTGCGACGTTCAAGCCCTATACCACCCCCCTACAGTGAGTGGCTGGCGAGATCAGGTGTCACCCGAGTATATAAATCGGCCCCTCCCGCGGCTCGCCACAGATGCATTCTGACAGAGATCAGGGACAGTGCTGCTGGTGCCGGAGCTGCTATAGGGAGAGCGTTAGGAGTTATTTTAGGCTTCAAGAACCCCAACGGTCCTTCTTAGGGCCACATCTAACCGTGTGCAGTAGTGTGGAGGCTGCTTTTTGCAGTGTTGCACATTTTTTTTTTTGTATATCGGCCGTGCAGAGCATTGCGTCCTGCAGTAATTTTACATTATCCAGGGCCAGTAGTGGTGAGGCAGGGACAGAAGACATATTTAGTGTATATGGGCAGTGGGCCTTTCCAAAAACATTTGGGAAAAAAATCTATTTGGGCTGCCTGTGACCGTCCTCTGTGTACTGGGTCTCTGCTGGGGGTAGTTGTCCTAATTCATACGCAGCCAGCTACGTGTTACAGCAGGCTTGCGCAAAATTCTTTCCTGCCTCAGTGTTGCCTCTTACATCACCGCTGTATTCCTGTCCACAAGTGTACTGGGTCTCTGCTGGGGGTAGTTGTCCTAATTCATACGCAGCCAGCTAAGTGTTACAGCAGGCTTGCGCAAAATTCTTTCCTGCCTCTGTGTTGCCTCTTACATCACCGCTGTATTCCTGTCCACAAGTGTACTGGGTCTCTGCTGGGGGTAGTTGTCCTAATTCATACGCAGCCAGCTAAGTGTTACAGCAGGCTTGCGCAAAATTCTTTCCTGCCTCTGTGTTGCCTCTTACATCACCGCTGTATTCCTGTCCACAAGTGTACTGGGTCTCTGCTCGGGGTAGTTGTCCTAATTCATACGCAGCCAGCTAAGTGTTACAGCAGGCTTGCGCAAAATTCTTTCCTGCCTCAGCTGTGCGTTCCGTAAGCGAAGTCAGCCTCCAACCACAGGCCAATAAGCGGCACATTTAATTACAGCGTTCTGTTTCTGCACTACTGGTAATACACCATGCTGAGGGGTAGGGGTAGGCCTAGAGGACGTGGACGCGGCCGAGGACGCGGAGGCCCAAGTCAGGGTGTGGGCACAGGCCGAGCTCCTGATCCAGGTGTATCGCAGCCGACTGCTGCGGGATTAGGAAAGAGGCACGTTTCTGGCGTCCCCACATTCATCTCACAATTAATCGGTCCACGCGGTAGACCTTTATTAGAAAATGAGCAGTGTGAGCAGGTCCTGTCTTGGATGGCAGAAAATGCATCCAGCAATCTATCGACCACCCAGAGTTCTGCGCCGTCCACTGCTGCAACTCTGAACCCTCTGGCTGCTGCTCCTCCTTCCTCCCAGCCTCCTTACTCCATTACAATGACACACTCTGAGGAGCAGGCAGACTCCCAGGAACTGTTCTCGGGCCCCTGCCCAGAATGGCCAGCAATGGTTCCTCTCCCACTGGAGGAGTTTGTCGTGACCGATGTCCAACCTTTGGAAAGTTCCCAGGGTCCGGGGGATGAGGCTGGGGACTTCCGGCAACTGTCTCAAGAGCTTTCAGTGGGTGAGGAGGACGATGACGATGAGACACAGTTGTCTATCACTCAGGTAGTAGTAATTGGAGTAAGTCCGAGGGAGGAGCGCACAGAGGATTCGGAGGAAGAGCAGCAGGACGATGAGGTGACTGACCCCACCTGGTTTGCTACGCCTACTGAGGACAGGTCTTCAGAGGGGGAGGCAAGTGCAGCAGCAGGGCAGGTTGGAAGAGGCAGTGCGGTGGCCAGGGGTAGAGGCAGGGCCAGACCGAATAATCCACCAACTGTTTCCCAAAGCGCCCCACCGCGCCATGCCACCCTGCAGAGGCCGAGGTGCTCAAAGGTCTGGCAGTTTTTCACTGAGAGTGCAGACGACCGACGAACAGTGGTGTGCAACCTTTGTCTTGCCAAGATCAGCCGGGGAGCCACCACCACCAGCCTCACCACCACCAGCATGTGCAGACATATGATGGCCAAGCACCCCACAAGGTGGGACGAAGGCCGTTCACCGCCTCCGGTTTGCACCGCTGCCTCTCCCCCTGTGCCCCAACCTGCCACTGAGATCCAACCCCCCTCTCAGGACACAGGCACTACCGTCTCCTGGCCTGCACCCACACCCTCACCTCCGCTGTGCTCGGCCCCATCCACCAATGTCTCTCAGCGCACCGTCCAGCCGTCGCTAGCGCAAGTGTTGGAGTGCAAGCGCAAGTACGCCGCCACGCACCCGCACGCTCAAGCGTTAAACGTGCACATAGCCAAATTTATCAGCCTGGAGATGCTGCCGTATAGGGTTGTGGAAACGGAGGCTTTCAAAGGTATGATTGCGGCGGCGGCCCCGTGCTACTCAGTTCCCAGTCGCCACTACTTTTCCCGATGTGCCGTCCCAGCCCTGCATGACCACGTCTCCCGCAACATTGTACGCGCCCTCACCAACGCGGTTACTGCCAAGGTCCACTTAACAACGGACTCGTGGACAAGCACAGGCGGGCAGGGCCACTATATCTCCCTAACGGCACATTGGGTGAATTTAGTGGAGGCTGGGACAGAGTCAGAGCCTGGGACTGCTCACGTCCTACCCACCCCCAGAATTGCGGGCCCCAGCTCGGTGGTGGTATCTGCGGCGGTGTATGCTTCCTCCACTAAACCACCCTCCTCCTCCTACGCAACCTCTGTCTCGCAATCAAGATGTGTCAGCAGCAGCACGTCGCCAGCAGTCGGTGTCGCGTGGCGTGGCAGCACAGCGGTGGGAAAGCGTCAGCAGGCCGTGCTGAAACTACTCAGCTTAGGAGATAAGAGGCACACGGCCCACGAACTGCTGCA
This sequence comes from Eleutherodactylus coqui, assembly GCF_035609145.1. Classification (NCBI taxonomy): domain Eukaryota; kingdom Metazoa; phylum Chordata; class Amphibia; order Anura; family Eleutherodactylidae; genus Eleutherodactylus; species Eleutherodactylus coqui. The sequence goes on along the minus strand of NC_089838.1, from coordinate 227,368,281 downwards.
GGGTCTGACAGAGCAGACCGACCGCTGTCTTGCACCGCTGAGCCTCCAACCGGGCATGGTCGTGTGTGACAACGGCCGTAACCTGGTGGCGGCTCTGCAGCTCGGCAGCCTCACGCACGTGCCATGCCTGGCCCACGTCTTTAATTTGGTGGTTCAGCGCTTTCTGAAAAGCTACCCATGCTTGTCAGACCTGCTCTGAAAGGTGCGCCGGCTCTGCGCACATTTCCGCAAGTCCCACACGGACGCTGCCACCCTGCGCAGCCTGCAACATCGGTTTCATCTGCCAGTGCACCGACTGCTGTGCAACGTGCCCACACGGTGGAACTCTACGCTCCACATGTTGGCCAGGCTCTATGAGCAGCGTAGAGCTATAATGGAATACCAACTCCAACATGGGCAGCGCAGTGGGAGTCAGCCTCCTCAATTCTTTACAGAAGAGTGGGCCTGGTTGGCAGACATCTGCCAGGTCCTTGGAAACTTTGAGGAGTCTACCCAGATGCTGAGCGGCGATGCTGCAATCATTAGCGTCACCATTCCTCTGCTATGCCTCTTGAGAAGTTCCCTGCAAAGCATAAAGGCAGACGCTTTGCGCTCGGAAACAGAGGTGGGGGAAAACAGTATGTCGCTGGATAGTCAGAGCACCCTCCTGTCTATATCTCAGCGCGTTGAGGAGGAGGAGCATAAGGAGGATGAGGAGGAGGGGGAAGAGACAGCTTGGCCCACTGCTGAGGGTACCCATGCTGCTTGCCTGTCATCCTTTCAGCGTGTATGGCCTGAGGAGGAGGAGGATCCTGAAAGTGATCTTCCTAGTGAGGACAGCCATGTGTTGCGTACAGGTACCCCGGTACACATGGCTGACTTCATGTTAGGATGCCTTTCTTGTGACCCGCGCGTTACACGCATTCTGGCCACTACGGATTTCTGGGTGTACACACTGCTCGACCCACGGTATAAGGAGAACCTTTCCACTCTCATACCCGAAGAGGAAAGGGGTTCGAGAGTGATGCTATACCACAGGACCCTGGCGGACAAACTGATGGTAAAATTCCCATCCGACAGCGCTAGTGGCTGAAGGCGCAGTTCCGAGGGCCAGGTAGCAGGGGAGGTGCAGAGATCAGGCAGCATGTACAGCACAGGCAGGGGAACACTCTCTAAGGCCTTTGACAGCTTTCTGGCTCCCCAGCAAGACTGTGTCACCGCTCCCCAGTCAAGGCTGAGTCGGCGGGAGCACTGTAAAAGGATGGTGAGGGAGTACGTAGCCGATCGCACGACCGTCCTCCGTGACGCCTCTGCCCCCTACAACTACTGGGTGTCGAAGCTGGACTCGTTGCCTGAACTCGCGCTGTATGCCCTGGAGGTGCTTGCTTGTCCTGCGGCTAGCGTCTTGTCAGAGAGGGTGTTTAGTGTGGCTGGGGCAATCATCACGGATAAGAGTACCCGCCTGTCAACCAACAGTGCCGACAGGCTTACACTCATCAAGATGAACAAAGCCTGGATTTCCCCAGACTTCTCTTCTCCACCAGCGGACAGCAGCGATACCTAAACAATACGTAGGCTGCACCCGCGGATGGAAGCATTGTTCTCTATCACCATCAAAAACGTGGACCTTTTAGCTTCATCAATCTGTGTATAATATTCATCCTCCTCCTCCTGCTCCTCCTCCTGAAACCTGACGTAATCACGCCGAACAGGCAATTTTTCTTAGGCCCGCAAGGCTCAGTCATATAATTTTTGTAAACAATTTTTATACGTTTCAATGCTCATTAAAGCGTTGAAACTTTCACCTGAACCAATTTTTATTTTAACTGGGCTGCCTCCAGGCCTAGTTACAAATTAAGCCACATTAACCAAAGCCATTAATGGGTTTCACCTGCCCTCTTGGTTGGGCATCGGCAATTTTTCTGAGGTACATTAGTACTGTTGGTACACCAATTTTTGGGGGCCCTCGCCTACAGTGTAATCCAATTAATTTTTTGCCCACCTGCATTAAAGCTGACGTTACATCAGCTGTGTTGGGCACTGCAATGGGATATATTTATGTACCGCCGGTGGGTTTCAGGGAGCCACCCATGCTGTGGGTCCACACGGAGTTGTAACTGCATGTGTCTACTTCTAAAGAACCCCAGTCTGACTGGGGCATGCAGTGTGGGCCGAAGCCCACCTGCATTAAACATGACATTACCTCAGCTGTGCTGGGCAATGCAATGGGATATATTTATGTACCGCCGGTGGCTTCCTGTCACCCACCTATGCTGTCGGTCCACACGGAGTTGTAACTGCATGTGTCTACCTCTAAAGAACCCCAGTCTGACTGGGGCATGCAGTGTGGGCCGAAGCCCACCTGCATTTAATCGGACATTACCTCAGCTGTGATGGGCACTGCAATGGGATACATTTATGTACAGCCGGTGGGTTCCAGGGAGCCACCCATGCTGTGGGTGCACACGGAATTCCCATTGCGGAGTTGTACCTGCCTGTGACTATTTATAAAAAACCGCGGTCTGACTGGGGCATGCAGACACCTTGACAGAATGAATAGTGTGTGGCACATAGGTTCCCCATTGCTATGCCCACGTGTGCAGCTCCTGATGGCGGTGGCACAGGATTGGATTTCTCATTGCTTCTGTACAGCATTGTGGGCTATCGCCCCACCCCTTTTAACCCCTTAATGACATGGCCTATTTTGAGCTTAAGGACCAAGCCTTATTTTTCAAATCTGACATCTGTCACTTTCTGTGCTAATAACTTTTGAATGCTTTTACTTATCAAGGTGATTCTGAGATTGTTTTTTCGTGACATATTGTACTTTATGTTAGTGTAAAAATTTCATCAATAAATTTTGTCCTTATTTGGAAAAAAAATCCAAATTTACTGAAAATTTGGAAAAATTCACAATTTTCAAACTTTGAATTGTTTTCTTTGTAAGATAGAAAGTCAAACACCACAACATAGTTATTAATTAACATTTCCCATAGGCCTACTTTACACAGCAATCATTTTTTAAGTGTTATTTTACTTTTTGCAGACTCCACAAAGTATATAAATTTAGCAGTAATTTTTCACATTTACTAGCAAATTTCAAAATCTAAATTTTTTAAGGACCAATGCAGTTCAGACTTAGTTTTGCCGAGCCTGTATATCAGAATCCCCCATGAATTGCCCCATTTTAAAATCAGCACCCTTCAAAGTATTCAAAATGGCATTTAGAAAGTTTATTAACCCTTTAGATGTTTTACAGGAATTAAAGGAAAGTGCATCAAAAATTAGAACAGTTCCTTTTTTCTACTGATTTTCAATATAAAACCTTTTTTTTAATATAAAACAGTAGGAGTTAGCAAAGAAACAAAACTTGGAATGTATGACCCAGATTCCGCAGTTTTTAGAAATGCCCCATATGTGGACGTAGCCTGTTGTATTGGCACATGGTAGGTCTCAGAAGGAAAGGAGCGCTTCTTGTCTTTTTGAATGCAGATTTGGCAGGAATAATTTTCAGACCCCATGTAGTGTTTGCAGTGCCCCTGAGGTAGCAGTACATTTGAAACCCCCAATAACTGACCCCATTTTGGAAACTACACCCCTCAGGGAATTTATTAAGGGGTGTAGTGAGCGGTTTGAACCCACAGATGTTTGAGGAATTTTTTTTAACACTTTGAGTTCAATACGAAAAAATCCAATTTTTCACATAATGTTTAGCTTTAGGCCCAGATTTTCATTTTTCACCAGTGGCAGAAGGAAAAACGTACCCCATGATGCGTTACCCAGTTGCTCTCGAACACGGAAATGCCCCATATGTGGACGTAGCCTGTTGTATGGGCACATGGCAGGACTCAGAAGGATAGGAGCGCTTCTTGGCTTTTTGAATGCAGGCTTTGCTAGAATAATTTTCAGACCCCATGTAGTGTTTACAGTGCCCCTGAGGTACCAGTGCATTTGAAACCCCCAACAACTGACCCCATTTTGGAAACTACACCCCTCAGGGAATTTTTTAAGGGGTGTAGTGAGCGGTTTGAACCCACAGGTATTTGAGGAATTTTTTTAACAGTTTGAGTTCAATACAAAAAAATCACATTTTTCACATAATGTTCAGCTTTAGGCCCAGATTTATATTTTTTACCAGTGGCAGAAGGAAAAAACGTACCCCATGATGCGTTACCCAGTTGCTCTCGAACACGGAAATGCCCCATATGTGGACGTAGCCTGTTGTATGGGCACATGGCAGGACTCAGAAGGATAGGAGCGCTTCTAGGCTTTTTGAATGCAGATTTTGCTGGAATAATTTTCAGAGCCCATGTAGTGTTTGCAGTGCCCCTGAGGTACCAGTGCATTTGAAACCCCCTACAACTGACCCCATTTTGGAAACTACACCCCTCAGGGAATTTTTTAAGGGGTGTAGTGAGCGGTTTGAACCCACAGGTATTTGAGGAATTTTTTTAACAGTTTGAGTTCAATACAAAAAAAATCACATTTTTCACATAATGTTCAGCTTTAGGCCCAGATTTATATTTTTTACTAGTGGCAGAAGGAAAAAACGTACCCCATGATGCGTTACCCAGTTGCTCTCGAACACGGAAATGCCCCATATGTGGACGTAGCCTGTTGTATGGGCACATGGCAGGACTCAGAAGGATAGGAGCGCTTCTTGGCTTTTTGAATGCAGATTTTGCTGGAATAATTTTCAGAGCCCATGTAGTGTTTGCAGTGCCCCTGAGGTACCAGTGCATTTGAAACCCCCAACAACTGACCCCATTTTGGAAACTAGACCCCTCAGGGAATTTTTTAAGGGGTGTAGTGAGCGGTTTGAACCCACAGGTATTTGAGGAATTTTTTTAACAGTTTGAGTTCAATACAAAAAAATCACATTTTTCACATAATGTTCAGCTTTAGGCCCAGATTTATATTTTTTACCAGTGGCAGAAGGAAAAAACGTACCCCATGATGCGTTACCCAGTTGCTCTCGAACACGGAAATGCCCCATATGTGGACGTAGCCTGTTGTATGGGCACATGGCAGGACTCAGAAGGATAGGAGCGCTTCTTGGCTTTTTGAATGCAGATTTTGCTGGAATAATTTTTAGACCCCATGTAGTGTTTGCAGTGCCCCTGAGGTACCAGTGCATTTGAGACCCCCAACAACTGACCCCATTTTGGAAACTACACCCCTCAGGGAATTTTTTAAGGGGTGTAGTGAGCGGTTTGAACCCACAGGTATTTGAGGAATTTTTTTTAACAATTTGAGTTGAGAATGAAAAATTCAGATTTTTCACATAATGTTCAGCTTTAGGCCCAGATTTTCATTTTTCACCAGGGGCAGAAGGAGAAAACATAGTCCATAATGCATTACCCAATTACTCTCGAGCACGGAAATGCCCCATATGTGGATGTAAACTGTTATTTGGGCACATGGCAGGGCTCAGAAAGAAAGGAGCGCTTTTTTTGAATGCAGATTTTGCTGGAATAATTTTCAGACCCCATGTAGTGTTTGCAGTGCCCCTGAGGTACCAGTGCATTTGAGACCCCCAACAACTGACCCCATTTTGGAAACTACACCCCTCAGGGAATTTTTTAAGGGGTGTAGTGAGCGGTTTGAACCCACAGGTATTTGAGGAATTTTTTTTAACAATTTGAGTTGAGAACGAAAAATTCAGATTTTTCACATAATGTTCAGCTTTAGGCCCAGATTTTTATTTTTCACCAGGGGCAGAAGGAGAAAACATAGTCCATAATGCATTACCCAATTACTCTCGAGCACGGAAATGCCCCATATGTGGATGTAAACTGTTGTTTGGGCACATAGCAGGGCTCAGAAAGAAAGGAGCGCTTTTTTTGAATGCAGATTTTGCTGGAATAATTTTCAGACACTGTGTAGTGTTTGCAGTGCCCCTGAGGTACCAGTGCATTTGAAACCCCCAACAACTGACCCCATTTTGGAAACTACACCCCTCAGGGAATTTTTTAAGGGGTGTAGTGAGCGGTTTGAACCCACAGGTATTTGAGGAATTTTTTTTAACAATTTGAGTTGAGAACGAAAAATTCACATTTTTCCAATAATGCTCAGTTTAGGCCCAGATTTTTATTTTTTACCAGGGGCAGAAGGAGAAAACGTAATCCATGATGTTACCCAACAGGGAAATGCCCCATATGTGAATCTAAACTGTTTTTAGGGCGCAGGGCTCAGAAGGGAAGGACTTAGCATGTGGCTTTATGTACAAGCTGTGCGAAGTACATCAGGGTAAAACGTCAGGGCAATAAAAAAATTAAAATTTCAGGGACGTGTGGTAGATCTTAAAACACTCATTTATACAGAGGCCGGGTTGTGTGGGGCACGTTTCACACTGGTATCTGGTGTCTTTTCTTATCCCCTGTTTGTAGCACACTCTGCACCTCTTTTGGGGCCTTCCCTTCGTCGCAGTGGAGGGAATTTCACTGAGAAAATGCTGCCCTGGTACAATTCTTGTGGCCTCGCTTCCAGAAGTACTGGGCCTCTCCCCCACCTCCTGGTCCCCAAATATTAGGTCCTTGATAACTTCCTCTTGAAATTCAAGGAATGTCCCCCTGTGGCCTGCACCTCGGAACAGCACGTAGGCATTATACAGTGCCATCTTACGAGGTGCACAGCCAGTTTTTTGTACCACACCCGTGTTTTCCGCATGGCTCTATAGGGCTCCAGTACCTGGTCTGATAGATCGACCCCTCCCATGTACTTATTATAGTCGAGGACGCAGTCTGGTTTGGGGGTCTCTGCACTGGTACCTCGTACTGGGCAGGGGGTACTGCTGTGGCCGTGTATTGTCGTCAACATAAGGACATCCCTCTTGTCCTTATATTTAACGCACAATACATTGTCGCTGCATTGGGCCCGGCTCTCACCCCTTCTGAGCAGTTGCCCAAGCAGCGTCTTAGGGAGGCTTTTTTGATTTTTCCGAACAGTGCCACATGCCACTGTTCCTCTGGAAGCGAGGCACTGAAACAGGGGGACACTGGTATAAAAGTTATCCAGGTACAGATGGTAACCCTGGTCTAATAGTGGGTGCACCAGTTCCCACACTATTTTCCCTGTTACTCCCAGCACGGGGGGGCATTCTGGGGGCTCAATTTTAGTGTCCTTCCCCTCGTAAATACGGAACTTGTGGGTGTACCCTGATGTACTTTCGCACAGCTTGTACAACTTCACACCATACCGTGCCCGCTTACTGGGCAGGTACTGGCGGAATTTTAGCCTCCCCTTGAAGTGTACCAGGGACTCGTCTACTGCAATGTTTATCTGTGGGGCATACGCCTGGGCAAACTTGGCGTTAAAATGGTCTATTACGGGCCTGATCTTATACAACCGATCGTAATTGGGGTGATCGCTGGGGGGGCACAGCTGGTTGTCATTGTAGTGCAGAAATTTTAAAATACACTCAAAGCGTGTCCTCGACATCGCCATGCGGAACATTGGGGTGTGGTACAAAATATCGGTAGACCAGTACGCCCTGATTGTTGGCTTCTTTATTAGCCCCATGGTTAGTATAAGCCCCCAAAATTTTTGTATCTCTGGTGCATCCACAGGGGTCCACTTATCGGGTCTGGCATAGCTGGAGGTGGGATTTTGTTGAATAAAATTCTGGGCGTACAAATTAGTCTGGGTAACAATGTGGGCAATGAACTCTTCTGAAAAAAAAAACTTGAAGAAGTCCTTCCCTCTGAGCCCTTCCGGATCAAATTGAATCCCTGGGTTCCCAATAAAATCAGGGATCTGGGGTCTATAATCTTCCGGGGTACTCCAGTGAGCATCTGATGCATTGGGGTCAGTGGCGGTCCTTGGACGCCTTCTCGGGGGTGCAGGGAGCTCAGACTCGCTGAATGAGGATGAGGATGAGGAGTCGGAGAATGCCAAAAAAGTGGGGTCGTCATCACCACTACCTGAGTCCGAGTCTGATGCAATGATTGCATACAGTTCCACTGAAGTGTACCTCCTGCGGGCCATATTTATATAAAATGTGGCACACGGGGAAAAAGTTTTATTAGATGGGACACTGCGGGATGGGGTGACCACGGGACGGGGGTCGGAAAGAACGCGGAAACTTATGTGGTGTATTCACGTAAGTGTTTTTTTTTTCCTTTTTTTTTTTTTTTTTTACACAGACGAATACACTGACACAACACGGACTAACGACACACTACACACTAGACGGACTAACGACACGCTACACTAACTAATGACGGGTGACGGGACAGGTAACGAAATGGGAACAACAGGAACTTTTTTTTTTTTTTTTTTTACACAGACGAATACACTGACACAACACGGACTAACGACACACTACACACTAGACGGACTAACTAAACGCTACACTAACTAATAACGGGTGACGGGACAGGTAACGAAATGGGAACAACAGGAACTTTTTTTGTTTTTTTTGGTTTTTTTTACACAGACGAATACACTGACACAACACGGACTAACGACACACTACACACTAGACGGACTAACTAAACACTACACTAACTAATAACGGGTGACGGGACAGGTAACGAAATGGGAACAACAGGAACTTTTTTTTTTTTTTTTTTTTTTTTTTTTTTTTTTTTTTTTTTTTTTTACACAGACGAATACACTGACAGTACACGGACTAACGACACGCTACACACTAGACGGACTAACTAAACGCTACACTAACTAATAACGGGTGACGGGACAGGTAACAAAATGGGAACAACAGGAACTTTTTTTTTTTTTTTTTACACCAAGGGATACACTGACTACACGCTGCGCTACACTACACTGCTGATCGCACGCTACAGCTCACTCACTACACTTCTGATCACACACTACAGATCCCTCACTCACTACACTACACTGCACTTCTGATCACTCACTCCACTCTGCTACACTACACTGCCTGATCAATCACTCACTACACTCACTACACTACACTGCCTGATCAATCACTCACTACACTCACTACACTACACCACACTGATCACTAACACTCACTCCACTACACCACACTGATGACTAACTCCTCTCCACTACACTGATCACTAACTCCACTCTGCTACACTACACTCCACTACACTCCACTACACTACACTACACTACACTACACTCACTCCCTGCCTAATCTACACTCTAATCGCACTTATATTCAGAAAAAAACACAGTAAGTGCTCTCTGTACAAGCACCGGAAACACACTGCGGTGCTTGCACATGGAGCCCCTACTGTAAACAGCGCGAAGTCCGCTGCTGCGCTGTGATTGGTCAGGGAGTTTTTCCCTGACCAATCACAGCGATCGTGGGGGAGGGACCGCTCTGATTGGTCCCCAGCCCGGATGCCTCACTTGTCTGCCGACGATATCAGCCAGGATCGCTGCTGTGTCGCCGCGATTGTCACCGCGGCGACACTTTAATGGCATGACGTACCAGGTACGTCATGTTGCGGGAAGTATCCCGCTACCATGACGTACCAGGTACGTCCAGGAGCGGGAAGGGGTTAAAGAGGGTCGCTGCCTAGCCGTGCCAACCCTCTGCAGTGTGTGCCTGCGGTTCCTCCTCATGGCAGACGCACTTATAAATAGACATGAGGGTGGTGTGGCATGAGTGCAGCTGAAGGCTGCGCAGGGACACTTTGGTGTGCGCTGTGGACACTGGGTCGTGCGGGGGGGGGGGGGGGGGTTGGGCAGCATGTAACCCAGGAGAAGTGGCAGCGGAGTGTCATGCAGGCAGTGATTGTGCTTTGTTGGAGGTAGTGTGGTGCTTAGCTAAGGTATGCATTGCTAATGAGGGCTTTTCAGAAGTAAAAGTTGTTGGGAGGGGGGGGGGGGCCCACTCTTGCCGCTATTGTGGCTTAATAGTGGGACCTGGGAACTTGAGATGCAGCCCAACATGTAGCCCCTCGCCTGCCCTATCCGTTTCTGTGTCGTTCCAATCACTTTCTTGAATTGCCCAGATTTTCACACATGGAAACCTTAGCGAGCATCGGCGATATACAAAAATGCTCGGGTCGCCCATTGACTTCAATGGGGTTCGTTACTCAAAACGAACCCTCGAGCATCGCGATAATTTCGTCCCGAGTAACGAGCACCCGAGCATTTTGGTGCTCGCTCATCTCTAGTCATGTCACATATCAGATTCTCACATTATATGACGTGGAGAATCCCATTATCAGTGTAAAGAAATGCACATTTCTGCAGAACTAAATTTAAAAGAAAAGCCACAAGAGCAGTAGCTCATTAGTTAGTCTTGTTGCCTTGCAGCGCTGGGGTCTTGGGTTCAAATCTGACCATGGGCAATGTCAGAATGGAGTTTGCATATTCTCACCATGTTTAATGGATTTTGTCCACTTACTCTGGTTTTCTCCCATACTCTGTATACATACTAATAGGTGAATTGATTTTAAAGACTGGTGCGAGTGACGGCGATCTGTGTACAGCATTGTGAACTATGTATGCGCTTTATAAATGAGCAAAATAAATACATTTCTTTGCGCTCATTAATAAATATCATCTAAAGTATATGACCACCTTGTATTAGTTTAACATTTGTCCTTTAGGCACAAACAACCATGTAACAAAATGTAACTATAAATTGATGTCACCACCAAAAACCAAACCCGCCAAAAATAATTGACATATGAGTGTCGGCTTGTATGACCCAGAATTTGCTATATAGCTGTATCTTATTCATGTTAGTCAGGCAGAACAAGATTTGAAAAGGTATAACATGCAGTTGTGCTACCAATAGGGATGTCACCTAAATTTCTCCATTCACTTGTTTCATGTTCCCTATTACTTTATAAGGCCTTTGTCAGACGGGCGTTTTTTCGCGCGATTTGCGGATCACATGACGGATGCGCATCCGCAAATCGCGTGACGGGTGCCCGAAAACCGCCCGAAAATCTGCTCCTAGCCGCGTTTCATTAGAAACGGGCCGGAGCTGTCCAGCGCATTGCATTCAATGGAGCTGGCAATACAGCTGGCTCCATTGAAAGCAATGCGCTGTGGGAGAGTGTGGGATGAATTGTCGGGAAGGGCTTAAATATATAAGCCCTTCCCTGCAATTCATCCAGAAAAGTGTTAAAATAAAAAAAATATACATACTCACCTGCTCCCGGCAGCCGGAGTTCCCTGCGGCCGGCCTGCAGTGGGTGTGAACGGGGTGTGAGTCAGACCTGCCCCCTGATTGGCTCAGCGCTGAGCCAATCAGAGGCAGGTCTGACTCACACCCATTCATGAATTCATGAATTCAAGTCATTCTGTTACAGCTGTGGCAGAGAAGAATGATTTGTCTTCTATATGTTCTCAATGGGGTCAGCGCTGCTGCCGCCGGCCCCATTGAGCGCATATAGAGAAGAGAACAGGAATCGCAGATCGCAGATAGGTGCGATCTGCGATTTCTGTTCTATAATTTATCGGACGAGCGCATAAAAAGCGCTCATGTGTCCGATACCATTGCAAAGCAATGGTTTTAAAAAATCGCCGAACGCATGCGCATGCGCAAATCGTGTGAAAAAACGCCCGTCTGACTAAGGCCTCATCGGACGAGTGCATAAAAAGCGCTCATGTGTCCGATACCATTGCAAAGCAATGGTTTTAAAAAAAATCGCTGGACGCATGCGCAAATCGCGCGAAAAAACGCCCGTTTGACTAAGGCCTAAGAGAGTACAAAAGTAATTCAAGCAGTTCTTGCATTACATTCCAGAATCCACTATAGACTGTATATTAGTTCCCTTAACTTACCATTTTAATTTGCTTTGGGATCACAAATGTAGGTTGGCTATATTGTAACCTGAGACTATGGAAACTAGCAATTTGGTTCTAAAGCCCTAAGGCTGCATTCACACGGGGTGTAATTGACACAGAATTTCCGTGCAGACTTTCTGCACAGAAATTCAGCCTGCAATGTTTTATCCCGGGATCGGCCAGCAAAGTGGAACAGATTTGCAAAAATCTCGTCCACACGCTGTGGCCGATCTGTTGCGGCCAAGCTGCGCTGAAATTGACATGCCGCGCGGAATTCAAAGACGCAGCATGTCATTTCTTTCCCCATTTCCGCGGCGGCCTCTCTCCTCTCTATGGAGAGAGATGGCCATAGCGAAATGCAGACGGCAAAGCTGCTCCAAAACCCGCAGCGAAAGGCTGCAGGTTTTGAAGCTGCATTTCTCCCGTGGAAATCTCATGGTATTTACGTGCGGTCATTCTGCGAGATTTCCACAGATTTTAGTCCCATGTATACCCAGCCTAAAATGTTGACTCAAGGTAGGACAAATTAAAGTTAAAGAAAAATTAGCAGATATAGAAGATAGAGAGCCTTACATTAATAATTAGAAAAAGCATTTGGTAGCTTTAAATTTCTCTCTATAATGAGGACAGCTGATTCTTCAGGGTCTGTACAGGACACACAGTGCACCAGAAAAATAATGTGGAGCTCTTCAGCTGGTGTGCAGAAGAGCCGCTCATAGTGGCACTGGCATAGTGCAGTACAGAACATGTAAACTTGTAGATATGATACCTTTTAATGGCTAACAAAAAGACAGTGAGTTTTCTCACTGCTTAGGGTTGCTCTTCAGGCTTAAAGGAATAGATCTGAAAATATATATATATACACACACACACACATATGAAAAGGCACAGACATGGTGTGATTTTTTGCACTTAACGCAATACTAGAACAAGATGAGTAGAGGAGTAAATACCTAATCAGTCCACAGATAAAGAATGTGAAGAATTTTTGGTCTCTAAATTGATGTTACTGGGTCACCAGGCCTGTGTGTTATCTGTGCTATAGATTTCTCATATTCTCCACTGATGCATGAATCCACTTCCCATTTTAATTCCGGTCTTGAGAGTGTCAAAAGTGGTTATAAACTTGTACTCCCAAATTCTTCTATGACGTTAATATTTCAAGTTGCCTTTTAATATAGTAACAGTCATATGTTATATGTTGTGTCTGTGACTAGAAAATTGCTGCGCTACACGTAACTTGGTCTTTCCTTCTTTAATTGTGTGGCGATGAGACCTCATCTTCGCTTTTAGTTTTTGTCCTGTTTCTCCAACATAAAGACCCACAAAAGGACATTTACTGCACAGGATCAGGTACAGAACATTGGACATGGAACATGTGAATGTCCTAGGGATCTTATAGTCCTGTAGTGTGTTGGGGAGTTGATGACCCCTTAACACCAATTTGGAGACCATAAAACTTTCACATCTCTTATCAGTGAACTAATTAAGTATTTACTTACCCTTTTCTGGTATTGTTTTAAGTGCAAATTAATCACACCATGACTGTGCTTTTTCATATATATGTGTATATATATGTCTGAAGAACCCTAACTTTGAAAGCTTGCTATTACATCATGTCTTTTTGTAAGCCATTAAAGGCTATCATATCTACAAGATTACTTGGTTTCTCTTACTGAGAACAATCACATTTTGCTCTACTGGCTAACACCGTACCAAACTTTTTTCTTGGAACATGTAGTACCGCAGTGTACTGTAGAGAGGCACTTGAGAGATAGAGAGAGAAATAGTCTTGTTGATTACAGTTTTTATATATAACTACATTCTATGAGGGGTTCAAATTATGAGCTGCTTTTATCCAACACATGCATGGACTACCACGGACTGCAGGTATTCAGTTTTCAGCTGTGTTTGCTTTGAAAAATAACTTTTGTAAAAATAAGACCATGGTAAAGCTGAATTACATTATAGTACATTGAACCCTTTTTCACACACTACACCATGTACATCTGAACAGCAATGCAGTTGTCATCTGTTTAACCATTTAGCCAATCAGACTGTAACCGGAGGGTAAGACTTTGAAAGTCATATTTACTTACTTCCAGTAAAAACAGTCCTCAGTGTTTTATGTGTCCTTTAAAGCCTTAATGTCCTGTGACTTCATCCATTATTTAAAATCCCAAGATGAGTTATGCTCTTTTCCTCTACCCAGATGGCCCAAGAGCATCTGCTGCTGACATATTATTTGTAACCTCAAATATTTGAAAACTGCTGTATTTGTTCCTGGAATGAAGCTGAGACAACCTGGCTGCTCAATACATGGTAGTTTCAAATCATACTATATAAGGAGGACCAGTAAGTACAGAACATAAACAGCAGACGTCTTAAGTTTAAAACGTTAAAGGTGAATTCAATGTTTTCACTGCATTAACCACATTTTTACATTTAATAGTCATTACATTTGTTACACAAATCACAGTGGTATGAAGTATCTATATTTTTTATAGGTTGAGGCCGTCACAGATATAGAGTTAAAAAGAATAAATTTTATTAGTAATTAATTTAAAAAGTCAAAGCCTACCAACAAAAAAACAGTCACATAGAACATATAGTGACAGGACAAACAGTTAACATAAAAAGGGAGGATCTTATAGGGGGTAAGGGAGGGGGGAGTATATCTACAGTTCCCGTGTAGCCCTCCAGAGGTCCTCAGGAGTCACTTATATAAGATGGTTCCCTCAGGAAAATTCTGGCTATTTTGCACATGCATCGTCGCCGTGTATAATACACGATGCACAGTTACTTTACTCTATCTTAGAGTTACACTATCTAATGCGAATACGGCATTCAGTTGCGAGGCAATAGGATCCAGTTGAATAGCTTTCTGGACCTTATAGGTTTCAAGCATACGTAGGATTCACTCTACAGATAGAATCCAAGCGCAATTTATAAATGAGGCAATTTTGAGGAATCTAGGAATCTCTTTATTGAAAAGTGACAGGCACATTTTAGCCATCGTTTTGGTGATCATTTCTGATAGAAAACTCTCTCCTACTTCTCTAGGGGCGTATTGTTGCCCAGCTCCTGACGAACTATCGGCTATCCCGATAGGGAAACGCGTAGAGCAAAAACAAATGAGAGTCAAAAATAATATGAATACAGTGTAAACAATGCACGAAATGATACAGTGTAAACAATACACCAAACGACACTGATTTGAATACCATACTAAAAATCATACGAGTCCTTATAAATAAAAGGGCTGTCTGGTTCGTACTAAAAAACAATCGCCATCTCAAGGGGATGCGAATCATAACAGCTCAAGTACTAAATACTTACCTTGATAGTGAACCATCTTATATAAGTGACTCCTGAGGACCTCTGGAGGGCTACACGGGAACTGTAGATATACTCCCCCCTCCCTTACCCCCTATAAGATCCTCCCTTTTTATGTTAACTGTTTGTCCTGTCACTATATGTTCTATGTGACTGTTTTTTTGTTGGTAGGCTTTGACTTTTTAAATTAATTACTAATAAAATTTATTCTTTTTAACTCTATATCTGTGACGGTCATTACATTTGTTATGTCCCATCAGACAGACTATAATATGATGAATGTAAATTCAGAACCAGAGTGGGATGCCAGCACTAGTCCAGGATAAAGAGTTATGTCTTGGGTTTATTGGGGCAGAAGAAACCAGGTACGATGAGGAAATAAGCCTTTGATCCAACTTGTTTGCTAAAAGTCAGAATTGTAGCTAGATCTTTAGCTAAATTAGCTTTCTACCCGGACCTTGTATCTAAACACCCCAGCCAAGGC
Organism: Eleutherodactylus coqui; assembly: GCF_035609145.1. Taxonomy (NCBI): domain Eukaryota; kingdom Metazoa; phylum Chordata; class Amphibia; order Anura; family Eleutherodactylidae; genus Eleutherodactylus; species Eleutherodactylus coqui. The sequence continues at coordinate 227,352,740 of NC_089838.1, read as the reverse complement.
ACAGTGACTTTTTGGCACCCCATCTTGGAACCTTGCACCCTGCACATATGCCCCAATAGACCCCATCTAGCTACACCCTTACATATAGGAATTCATTTTCTACATTGCTAAAGGAACCTAGTAGCACAGAGAGGTGTTCAAAATTTGCTTCCAGTGTCAAGTCATTCAAATAGGAAATAATGGAAAATACTGTATTGTCCACTTGAGGGGATATTTTTGTTAGTACTGATGAGAAATAATATATAGGTAACTGTTAAAACACAGAAGAGTTGTGCTAAGGCATATCTCATGGATCCAAATGATTAAGTATTATGTATATGAGAGCAGCTCCGGAAAGCAAAACGCATTACACAGGTGGCTAATGAGAAAGTTCATAATTCTTTATTTTGCACCTGGTTTATATAGACATAAGTTAACAGGATATAGGATGCTTCTGCCATGCGCAGCAATCATCTCTGCAATGGTATAAAAAATATATACTTATGTGGTTATAACCGCTATCATGTACATATACTAAGAAGACAGAAATAAAATTCTTATTTCTTACCAACTGGTCTTGGGACTTCCCGTTACAGCTCGTAATGAGTTCTCTTTTGCTGCAAGAAGGGTTCAGCCACTTCTACATTTCTGCGAGAGTCCAAGACAGTTCATCTATCTTGTTTCAGATTTTTTTCCAGCATTAGCTACTCTAAGCTACAGGCTATAGACTACTAACATACATAAGATAGTATCTTGGGCTGAAGGGAGAGAATGTCAATCTAGTTCAGCCTGCCCCCCCCCCCTCCCTTGTTTATTCATAGGAAGGCAAAAAAACCTCAATGAAGCAGGCATATGAACTTTAACATACATTTCAGAACAATGATATAATCTACTATAATAAAAAATGAATTATTATTCCTTGTACTGATTACATTATAAATGATATGAGATAGATAGATAGAAATATAAAGCAATTATTTGTTTTGAATATTGATTGATTTATCAGTAATACAAGAAAAATTAGACTGGCATATTGTTGAGAACATAAAAAAGGAATTTTTTTTAGAATTGTCCATCAATCTCTGTTATTGGCTGCAGCACTAGTGACAGGGCAGCTTAAAAATGTGACATCAGAGAGGAGACCCAGAGCTGTAGTGTGGGGCACCGTGGGAGTGGGAAGAGGTGAATATATGATTATTTGTTATTTTACTGCGTGGGGAACATACTTTTACTGAAAAAATACTTAATTTGGCCCACCTGTGATTTGCTTCAGAAGGTCAGATATACTCCAGAGGACTGGAAGGTTCAGCAATAGAGATGAGTGAACGTACTCGGATAAGCACTACTCGTCCGAGTAATGTGCCTTATCCGAGTATCGCTGTACTCGTCTTGAAAGATTCGGGACGCGCTGCGGAGCGGGGAGCTGCAGGGGAGAGCCGGGAGGAACGGAGGGGAGATCTTTCTCTCCTTCTCTCCCGCCCGCTCTCCCCTGCTCCCCGCCGCAACTCACCTGTCAGCAGCGGCGCTCCCCGAATCTTTCAAGACGAGTACAGCGATACTCGGATAAGGCACATTACTCGGACGAGTAGTGCTTATCCGAGTACGTTCGCTCATCTCTATTCAGCAAGTGTTATCACAACATAATATTGTAAATTCTTGCTGTTCCAAATTAAGGGTTAAAATTCGAGCAGCTCAGAGAATTATTGACACGCCTCAAAAATGATTCTGTTTATTTGTCAAACAGCCAGAGAATATATCGTCCTTAAAACAAATACATATAAATAACTTGTTACGCCTTTTAGCTTGTGCAGTGAAGTCGGTCTTTTGTTCACTTGGTCACACGCTGTGTGAGATCATTAATTGATAAGTACTCCTAAGCTTAGTCAAGGTCAAAATGTATAGAAGATTAAATAAAGTAAAACATAATAAAAAGTTATATTTACTAATATATTTCTAAGACAAAGTCCATATTTAGCAAGCTGTCTGGCTACACATTTATGTGAGTAATAGGTCAATCACAGATCCTTTTTCCTCTTTAGGCGTTGCAATCTCCTTTACAAAAATATCTGAATATATGTAAAGTAAGTCAGACAAAATGGAAAGATAACAAGATTGTTTTCAACATACACTGCGGTTTCTCTCACACAATTGTAGCAGGTTCTTTTACATTGCAAGGGAATTGATGCCTGACTCAGTCAGTGGTCGGAAGATGGTATATGAGTGATTTCAATAAGGTTGGCGCCAAAATTATTTGGAGAAGGAGAGTTATGTAGCGGGAGATTTATTATGAAGCACCTGCTGAGGCAATTCATTTGTAAGTCAGAAGACAAGAGCAGATTTTTTAGATAGAGGTAGAATACCGAAAGAAGAGGAGCCTGAAAATCGCCTCAAAATGAAGGTGAGGGCAAAACCAAGTGATAGATGAAGTATGCCATGGCCAGCAAAATAGGAGGAGGCTATATTAATGGTGTTTTCTGAGATCATTTAAAATCTCACAGGGAATAGGTAAGTGGATAAGAAAGAAAAAAACTGTACTTACCTTTTAACTGTCTCACTGGTTCTTGAAGTTTCTGCAACAGTCATTGGATGGTCATCCTTCATATGACTGCTGCAGCAATCACTGGCTTCAGGATTCACATGCCATTCATACATATGTAGCTGCCCAGGTGAGTGACTGGCTGCAGTGGTCACGCACACAATGAACAGCGCATGACTGCTACAGAAGCTTTCAGGACCAGAGTGGTGGACCTGGTGCAGGGGGAGCAAGTAATTTTTTTCTTTCTTTTATGCACTTATCTGTGCTTATTTGTGCAATTTTAAATAATCATGGAAAACGTCTTTAAATTTTAAAGTAGGAGGACTTTAAGGGGTATGCCAACCAGAATAGGTGATAATTACTAGATCGACAAGAGTCCATTAGGTGATAAATGATTCTCATAGAATACCACTTTCAACCAACAGCTCTAGCAGCAGCCACATCACACCACAGGAGAAGTTTAATGTAGGTACTAGTCTAAAGGCTGAGAATATACAGTATATCCATAGACAGATGTATCATTCTGTAAGGTTGGTGTTTCAGGGGTGTGATAATTTGCAATGATTTGTTAATTGAGCATGTTATTACTTAAATGTTTAGTACTACTTTATGAATACCAGTATGAGGAGAACTGGAGAGACTATGGATATGGTGGACACTCCTCCCACCTGTTCCTGAGCTCTCTGGTTGGTATCCAGCCAGAAGCCAGAGTGAGTTTAGCAATTAGCTAGTAAGGACACAGACCAGAATTCTGCTTCCACACACTGGCCCCTACAGGACACCAGAGCCACCTGCTCTATGGGCAACCATGCTTTTCTTCTGGTATTAACTTCCAAGCGGCGCCTGCACATAGCATCTCTACTCCTCCTCCAGCTTTGGATAAATTGTCTTTCATAATCTCTGTGGATGACGTGGCTGTGTCTATACCAGCGAATACATATAAGTGACTGTGAAGTTAGCAGTGGACTCATAATTAGCTGTAGTACCTGCAGTTGATTTGTTAACTGCCCTTAAGTACGTGGCTGGACAGGCCTTGATTTGGGAACTAAGAAGGACTTTATTTAGTAATGCATCTGGATATGGCCCAGTAGCTACATCTGGATTCATATACAGCGTGGATGCAGATGTGCTTCCTAGTGTAATGCATCGCCTGTTGTGGATTTCTTGTTATTTAAATGGCCAGACTGGCCCTTGCATTCATATTGTTATTAAAGGTTTTTTTAAGCATCTGAAATCAGTCGAGAGCATTTATGTTTTTTCCCCCAGAGCTTACGCCTACCTATCCCATCTTGGGCACACTGCTATAAGACCTGCCATAGGTCAACAGTGAATTTGAATGGGCGGGAACCTGGCCACAAGGTTTTGATCTCGTACTTCCCTCCCACTGTGGATAAAGGAACCATGACACCAAGGAGAGTGGTATTGGCCTGTCAAACAGAGGCTGCACTAACAGCTCCCACCATCGTTTTACCATAGTTCTTCCTCCCCCAGCCCCCCAGGAGGCAAGGGGCATAACCCAACCACCAACTAAGCATGATTCCACAAATCCACCTAGAATATTTTAGAACCATATTAGTTTTATGGGGTTTTTAGCATTGGTACTTATTATCTAGTGTGATGCTGAACAAGAATCATTTTCCTGAACTGCAGCTACAGTTAGTTTCTGAGAATAGGCTTATATGACTCTAGAGATAATTATGAAAAATAATAACCAAAATGAGTGAACATTTCTATTATAGTTTATGAAATACATTCTTCATATAAAAATCTAATTTTACTTATGGTACAAATACTGACAAAAACATCCTATAAAACAGAAAAAAGGGAAATGATGATGATATTTGCATTAGAGAATAACAAGCTGTCATTGTGCTGTAGTGCTGACATTTAAAGAGCTTGTCATCCAGTGTAAAAATTGTTCACAATGCTTTAGAAAGAGAAAGTTTAAGTAATAATATGATATATCTAGAAAAATATGTTATTAGCTCAGGCTGTTTCATGGACAAATCACACAAAAATGAAGATTGCGCAGAAATGTACTTGATATTACTTGTACAAGTCTTTAAATTTATTTTCTTAAGTTCTAAAGGAAACATGTCATCAAATACCTGAGTTTAAATTATGTATTTTTTTCATATAGAATACTGTACACCATGTCTATACTAAGGAGAGAACTATTTTTCTACAGAGTTTTGCACAGCTCTAATGCATACAACACAAGCTCCTGCCAGTGATAACCCCAGTGATATCCGCTTTACTTCTTGCCAAGATAAAAGTCTTCCTCTGTCTGATAATGGCACTAACTACATGTGTGATGTGATTCCAGCAGTTGCTTTGTCTGCATGCCGTGCCAGGCTGTTGTGCCATAGACTTAGCAAAGGGAAACAAACCTGAGGTCCTTCTTTCAAGTCAAGCCCTTCATCATAAATTACGTGCATTGTGCCTATAGTGTATTATGTTCTAAAAACAAAATGGAGCTTGGTGAAACAAAAATATAGAAATGTATTAAAATGTAACTTTTAATAATAAAAAAATTAAATCCAAACATCACTATTTCATAGTAGATTGAAATGATAATTCAAATTCCCTTCTTCACTCTGTTAAGAGAATAAGCAGGAAGAGGATCTCTTATTACTATATTGTAGCTTTTTTAAAGTCAAATACAGTATCTTTTGTGTAATATCCTTACACTGAAGACAGATGATGAAAAAGAATCCCAAAACATAATCCCATCTTCACCCACCCTTCATATAATTTTAATTATATCTTTTAATTTAGTAATTGTATTGAAGGTGTTTTACCACAAAAGCAAGTTATTCACTATCCACAGTTGGGACTCTCACCAATCCCGAGAATGGAGCTCTGGAACATCTCTGCAGAAACAGAGTGGTGGTTGCACATGCGCACTGCCACCTCATTAATTATTTTTTTTATTAATTTTGTATTAGTTTTCTGAAACAATATCTTCCTAGAATAGTTCAAATTAAGTAGAAAATGGCAAAAAGACAACAGGGGTAAAAACAGTCTCTGTTGCTCCTTGGGAGAAAGACAAACAAGATCAAAGAGATATCATATAGTTTACTGCCTTATACAGGGAAGCATTGAAGCCATGAGATGCACCACAAGTGAAAAATGCAGGATCTGTTGCTCCGAAAAAGAAAAATTTTCGCAAGTAGATAATGTTTGGAGACAGTTTTTATTAATGATTTGAGGGACGGAGATGCAGGAGAATTCCAATTTCACACAATGAGCAAGATAGCAGTTAAGACTATGTGGCTCGCCAATTTTCTAGAGTCTGGTAACACCTATTTTAATTCTAGTAAGAAAAGAGTCACAGCTGGGTTGGATTTGGTAGGATCCAATCACTTGGGAGTGACAAATGGAAGATGCCCATCCACCAAGAAGTTATAATTGAGTTGCTTAAAGTTGCTGCTCCATTAATTTGAATGGGGCCACCAGAGATAGCTGAGTTCAAGCTCTATGCTATTACGGGCAATCTCTTTTAAATTAAAGATGTGGCAGGACACATGAGGGCGCGGTGCTCTATTAATTAAGGGATGCACCAGAACTCCATTCTCAAGAATGTGGGGGTACCAGCAGTCTTACCCCTACCAGTCAACAAGTTATCCTCTAACCTGTGTTTATGTTAAAATCCCCTTTTAAGTTTTCTAATCATTAGATGATGCAAATGACTTAAGCTAATATGTTGCAAGGACCTTTCTGGCCTAATAATATTTTGGCAATTGCTAACTAACCTCTCAATGCTCTCTACTACAAGATCTTCTGAATCTTTGTTTTTTATAGTGCATAATAGACTGTATAGCAAAGCAAAAATACAATGACTTAGAGAACAAATGAGTTGGCAGATAAGCGCCCCAATCAAAGGATATTTAAATCAATTGATAGTAAAAAAAAATTCAAGTCTTTCTAGTTGTGATTTCCCAGTTTTTATCACCCAGTGGACCTTCTTATAGTACATTTAGTTTTTATCATTCAGAATAAACCAACCGGTGCCCTTCCTGTTTTCCTGAAAAAACATCTTCAGCTATGATTATTTTGATTACTATGAAGTCCTTCTTAATTGTGTGGTTCCTCCGAGGGACCCTAACTTTAAGTTTACTTTGTATTGTTTAATTTTAATTTATATTTTATATTACTTTAAAGATACTGCCAATATTTGAAATATGGAATGGTACAATTCCCAGGACAAGATGCACGTATGCATCTTTAATTCAAGCATATTATTTATTTTACTTTTTTCTCAGACTGTCTTTAAGATTCTCCCTTAGGCGTATGCACCCTGTTGTGCAAAGTGTATGTAGCCCTAGCTACAAAAGAACGCGAGTAATGCCCGCCTTAGAAACATCACATGACTAGAGTCATGTGACGAATCTATATGTGACCGGTGTGCCGCGTGCTTCCAATGTCCGTGTCCACCGCACGGCCCCATCACCATGGCTGCGCACCAGAATTGCATGTGGTGGTGTAAGTGTGAATTTTGGCATTATATATATTTTTTTCTTACAGCCTTCACAATCCATGATAAATGCATGTTAAACAATGCAATATTTTGAACTTTTACAGATGCAGCAATACTTATTATCTTTATTTTTTTATTGTTTTGAATTTTTATAGAATAAAGGGGCTGTTTTTGAACTTTTAGAATTTTTGTAGTTAAACTTATTTTTCCTTTTTTTTCAAGGGGATTTGTACTTGTGATCATCTGATTGCCTATACAATATACTGCAATAGTTCAGTATTGCAGTAAATAGTACTTTTACTGGAAATCTATTTTTTATGAAATCCATGGCAAACCTGGGAGCCTCCACAAGGCCGCAGGCTGCCCTGACAACCCATTGGCACCCTGCAATTGTGTCATGGGGCAGCCGATGGGGTTCTGGAAGGGGCCCCTCTCAGGGTAGGTCCTTAGATGCTATGGTCAGCATTGACCATAGGATTTCAGCTGTTAAATATCCTGTCAGCTTAAAGGCTGTGTCCTTCTTCTAGCTGTTTTGTTGCAAAAAGCAGACAGCTCTTCATACTTAGCGGTGGCCTTGGTTGATTGTGAGTCACATTCACTTTAATAGGACTCAGCCTGCAGTACCAACCCATGCCTTTGCGCTATCTATAGAACGGTCTACTTTTAATGTTTAAAAAAAACAAAACTGGCTACTTCTTGCAGCAAAATAGCTAGAAGTTGGACAACCAATTTAAGAAACTGCTGATAGATGCCGGGTATGGAATGACTTTGGCTCCTCACCTTGTCTCCATTATGGGATTAACGCTTACTTATAGGATGATGAATGCTTGCTCATTTGTCGGCTAAGTGATGGTATGCTTCCATGCTACAATGATAGTGAAATTAAAATTGTAGGAGCGGTTCTTCAGCTAATCATTGGCCTGTGTAAGAGGGCCATAAAGATGTAAAAGACATAACATCCTATTATGTGAACATAATTAATATTATTCACTAATGGTTACTTTTTGATAATTATGTTGACTTGAATTTTCAGCAGAGATTAGGTTCCTGTAAATTAATTCTATCCAAATGTGTAATTTATTAAATAGTTTTCATAATTATACAAATCTAATTTGTTGTGAAACACATTGAAATCTGTTATGTGAAAGTATATTTAATCAATTATGCTAAGTGGTCTTAATGTGTTTATTAAAAGGCATCATGCAATAAGAGGACCCTTTCTTAAATATGTCTAGTCTAGTTTTCACAAGAGAGTATGGTACTTGGAAACCTTGACATTTAAGACAATGGAGAATTAAAATGCCAATATTAGTTGAAATTACTCATTGTGAGCGTCCTAATTATTTTCTGCCATTTTCTATATAAGCAGATGTTTACAGAGTAACCTGCCTTGAACTTTGACATGCAATGGCTGCTGTTTAATTAATTGTTGAAAAGCAATTTTGTAGCTCCTTGGTATTTCTAAAATTCTTATTCAAATTCAATGAAAAAGGCATTATTGGAATGATGATTTCTAAGGCTTTTACATAACATCTTTCAAGAATGTATCTTTTTAAGGTATGCTAGTATACTTCTCTGTCTGAGCTATAAGGATATGTTCACATAACGGAATCCAATGGAAATGTCACATTACTTAATGTGAATCTGCCTGGAATTGCGTCAGGTATTCTATATGTGGATTTTGCCCATTCACAGGGCTAAATTTGAGTGCGACTCAATAGCAGAAATTCTTGACTTAATTTCGTATTTCTACTGCAGTTTTTACAGATGGAATGCATGCAGAAAAATCTCCAGTGGATTCTGCCATATAGGTGGATTCCACTGTGTGAGTATACCTTAACAATTAGGTTACAATTTACCAAATGTCTTCCTCTTGTGGCGATTTATATTAATCATTGCTTTGGGAAATTAAATCACAAATCCTACCAAAAACTGAAAATTCTGATTTAACCAGAGTTTCAATCAAGACATATCCCCCGGGGTCCAAAGATGCACAAAGAGTAGAGATGAGCGAGCACCAAAATGCTCGGGTGCTCGTTACTCGAGACAAACTTTTCGCGATGCTCGAGGGTTCGTTTCGAATAACGAACCCCATTGAAGTCAATGGGCGACCCGAGCATTTTTGTATATCGCCGATGCTCGCTAAGGTTTCCATTTGTGAAAATCTGGGCAATTCAAGAAAGTGATGGGAACGACACAGCAACGGATAGGGCAGGCGAGGGGCTACATGTTGGTCTGCATCTCAAGTTCACAGGTCCCACTATTAAGCCACAATAGCGGCAAGAGTGGGCCCCCCCCTCCCAACAACTTTTACTTCTGAAAAGCCCTCATTAGCAATGCATACCTTAGCTAAGCACCACACTACCTCCAACAAAGCACAATCACTGCCTGCATGACACTCCGCTGCCACTTCTCCTGGGTTACATGCTGCCCAACCCCCCCCCCCCCCCCCGCACGACGCAGTGTCCACAGCGCACACCAAATTGTCCCTGCGCAGCCTTCAGCTGCACTCATGCCACACCACCCTCATGTCTATTTATAAGTGCGTCTGCCAGAGGAACCGCAGGCGCACACTGCAGAGGGTTGGCACGGCTAGGTAGCGACCCTCTTTAAAAGGGGCAGGGTGATAGCCCACAATGCTGTACAGAAGCAATGAGAAATATAATCCTGTGCCACCGCCATCAGGAGCTGCACACGTGGGCATAGCAATGGGGAACCTATGTGCCACACACTATTCATTCTGTCAAGGTGTCTGCATGCCCCAGTCAGACCGCAGTTTTTTATAAATAGTCACAGGCAGGTACAACTCCGCAATGGGAATTCCGTGTGCACCCACAGCATGGGTGGCTCCCTGGAACCCACCGGCTGTACATAAATGTATCCCATTGCAGTGCCCATCACAGCTGAGGTAACGTCCGATTAAATGCAGGTGGGCTTCGGCCCACACTGCATGCCCCAGTCAGACTGGGGTTCTTTAGAAGTGTACACATGGAGTTACAACTCCGTGTGGACCGACAGCATGGGTGGGTGCCAGGAAGCCACCGGCGGTACATAAATATATCCCATTGCATTGCCCATCACAGCTGAGGTAATGTCATGTTTAATGCAGGTGGGCTTCGGCCCACACTGCATGCCCCAGTCAGACTGGGGTTCTTTAGAAGTAGACACATGCAGTTACAACTCCCTGTGGACCCACAGCATGGGTGGGTGCCAGGAAGCCACCGGCGGTACATAAATATATCCCATTGCATTGCCGTTCACAGCTGATGTAATGTCAGCTTTAATGCAGGTGGGCAAAAAATTAATTGGATTACACTGTAGGCGAGGGCCCCAAAAAATTGGTGTACCAACAGTACTAATGTACCTCAGAAAAATTGCCCATGCCCAACCAAGAGGGCAGGTGAAACCCATTAATCGCTTTGGTTAATGTGGCTTAATTGGTAACTAGGCCTGGAGGCAGCCCAGTTAAAATAAAAATTGGTTCAGGTGAAAGTTTCAACGCTTTAATGAGCATTGAAACGTATAAAAATTGTTTACAAAAATTATATGACTGAGCCTTGTGGGCCTAAGAAAAATTGCCCGTTCGGCGTGATTACGTCAGGTTTCAGGAGGAGGAGCAGGAGGAGGAGGATGAATATTATACACAGATTGATGAAGCTAAAAGGTCCATGTTTTTGATGGTGATAGAGAACAATGCTTCCATCCGCGGGTGCAGCCTACGTATTGTTTAGGTATCGCTGCTGTCCGCTGGTGGAGAAGAGAAGTCTGGGGAAATCCAGGCTTTGTTCATCTTGATGAGTGTAAGCCTGTCGGCACTGTCGGTTGACAGGCGGGTACGCTTATCTGTGATGATTCCCCCAGCCGCACTAAACACCCTCTCTGACAAGACGCTAGCCGCAGGACAAGCAAGCACCTCCAGGGCATACAGCGCGAGTTCAGGCCACGTGTCCAGCTTTGACACCCAGTAGTTGTAGGGAGCAGAGGCGTCACGGAGGACGGTCGTGCGATCGGCTACGTACTCCCTCACCATCCTTTTACAGTGCTCCCGCCGACTCAGCCTTGACTGGGGAGCGGTGACACAGTCTTGCTGGGGAGCCAGAAAGCTGTCAAAGGCCTTAGAGAGTGTTCCCCTGCCTGTGCTGTACATGCTGCCTGATCTCTGCGCCTCCCCTGCTACCTGGCCCTCGGAACTGCGCCTTCTGCCACTAGCGCTGTCGGATGGGAATTTTACCATCAGTTTGTCCGCCTGGGTCCGGTGGTATAGCATCACTCTCGAACCCCTTTCCTCTTCGTGTATGAGAGTGGAAAGGTTCTCCTTATACTGTGGGTCGAGCAGTGTGTACACCCAGTAATCCGTAGTGACCAGAATGCGTGTAACGCGAGGGTCACGAGAAAGGCATCCTAACATGAAGTCAGCCATGTGTGCCAGGGTACCTGTACGCAACACATGGCTGTCCTCACTAGGAAGATCACTTTCAGGATCCTCCTCCTCCTCCTCAGGCCATACACGCTGAAAGGATGACAGGCAAGCAGCATGGGTAGCCTCAGCAGTGGGCCAAGCTGTCTCTTCCCCCTCCTCCTCATCCTCCTCATGCTCCTCCTCCTCCTCCTCAACGCGCTGAGATATAGACAGGAGGGTGCTCTGACTATCCAGCGACATACTGTCTTCCCCCGCCTCTGTTTCCGAGCGCAAAGCATCTGCCTTTATGCTTTGCAGGGAACTTCTCAAGAGGCATAGCAGAGGAATGGTGACGCTAATGATTGCAGCATCGCCGCTCACCATCTGGGTAGACTCCTCAAAGTTTCCAAGGACCTGGCAGATGTCTGCCAACCAGGCCCACTCTTCTGTAAAGAATTGAGGAGGCTGACTCCCACTGTGCCGCCCATGTTTGAGTTGGTATTCCACTATAGCTCTACACTGCTCATAGAGCCTGGCCAACATGTGGAGCGTAGAGTTCCACCGTGTGGGCACGTCGCACAGCAGTCGGTGCACTGGCAGATGAAACTGATGTTGCAGGGTGCGCAGGGTGGCAGTGTCCGTGTGGGACTTGCGGAAATGTGCGCAGAGCCGGCGCACCTTTCCGAGCAGGTCTGACAAGCGTGGGTAGCTTTTCAGAAAGCGCTGAACCACCAAATTAAAGACGTGGGCCAGGCATGGCACGTGCGTGAGGCTGCCGAGCTGCAGAGCCGCCACCAGGTTACGGCCGTTGTCACACACGACCATGCCCGGTTGGAGGCTCAGCGGCGCAAGCCAGCGGTCGGTCTGCTCTGTCAGACCCTGCAGCAGTTCGTGGGCCGTGTGCCTTTTATCTCCTAAGCTGAGTAGTTTCAGCACGGCCTGCTGACGCTTGCCCACCGCTGTGCTGCTGTGCCGCGCGACACCGACTGCTGGCGACGTGCTGCTGCTGACACAACTTGATTGCGAGACAGAGGTTGTGAGGAGGAGGAGGAGGAGGGTGGTTTAGTGGAGGAAGCATACACCGCCGCAGATACCACCACCGAGCTGGGGCCCGCAATTCTGGGGGTGGGTAGGACGTGAGCGGTCCCAGGCTCTGACTCTGTCCCAGCCTCCACTAAATTCACCCAATGTGCCGTCAGGGAGATACAGTGGCCCTGCCCGCCTGTGCTTGTCCACGTGTCCGTTGTTAAGTGGACCTTGGCAGTAACCGCGTTGGTGAGGGCGCGTACAATGTTGCGGGAAAAGTAGTGGCGACTGGGAACTGAGTAGCGCGGGGCCGCCATCATACTTTTGAAAGCCTCCGTTTCCACAACCCTATACGGCAGCATCTCCAGGCTGATAAATTTGGCTATGTGCACGTTTAACGCTTGAGCGTGCAGGTGCGTGGCGGCGTACTTGCGCTTGCGCTCCAACACTTGCGCTAGCGACGGCTGGATGGTGCGCTGAGAGACATTGGTGGATGGGGCCCAGGACAACGGAGGTGAGGGTGTGGGTGCAGGCCAGGAGACGGTAGTGCCTGTGCCCTGAGAGGGGGGTTGGATCTCAGTGGCAGGTTGGGGCACAGGGGGAAAGGCAGCGGTGCAAACCGGAGGCGGTGAACGGCCTTCGTCCCACCTTGCGGGGTGCTTGGCCATCATATGTCTGCGCATGCAGGTGGTGGTGAGGCTGGTGGTGGTGGCTCCCCGGCTGATCTTGGCGCGACAACGGTTGCACACCACTGTTCTTCGGTCGTCTGCACTCTCAGTGAAAAACTGCCAGACCTTTGAGCACCTCGGCCTCTGCAGGGTGGCATGGCGCGAGGGGGCGCTTTGGGAAACAGTTGGTGGATTATTCGGTCTGGCCCTGCCTCTACCCCTGGACACCGCACTGCCTCTTGCAACCTGCCCTGCTGCTGCCCTTGCCTCCCCCTCTGAAGACCTGTCCTCAGTAGGCGTAGCAAACCAGGTGGGGTCAGTCACCTCATCGTCCAGCTGCTCATCCTCCGAATCCTCTGTGCGCTCCTCCCTCGGACTTACTGCCCTTACTACTACCTCACTGATAGACAACTGTGTCTCATCATCATCGTCCTCCTCACCCACTGAAAGGTCTTGAGACAGTTGCCGGAAGTCCCCAGCCTCATCCCCCGGACCCCGGGAACTTTCCAAAGGTTGGGCATCGGTCACGACAAACTCCTCCAGTGGGAGAGGATTCGGAACCCTCGCTGCCCAATCTGGGCAGGGGCCCGCGAACAGTTCCTGGGAGTCTGCCTGCTCCTCAGAATGTGTCATTGTAATAGAGTGAGGAGGCTGGGAGGAAGGAGGAGCAGCAGCCAGAGGATTCAGAGTTGCAGCAGTGGACGGCGCAGAACTCTGGGTGTTCGATAGATTGCTGGATGCACTTTCTGCCATCCACGACAGGACCTGCTCACACTGCTCATTTTCTAATAAAGGTCTACCGCGTGGACCCATTAATTGTGAGATGAATGTAAGGACGCCAGAAACGTGCCTCTCTCCTAATCCCGCAGCAGTCGGCTGCGATACACCTGGATCAGGAGCTCGGCCTGTGCCCACACCCTGACTTGGGCCTCCGCGTCCTCGCCCGCGTCCACGTCCCCTAGGCCTACCCCTACCCCTCAGCATGGTGTATTACTAGTAGTGCAGAAACAGAACGCTGTAATTAAATGTGCCGCTTATTGGCCTGTGGTTGGAGGCTGACTTCGCTTACGGAATGCCAGGAAATAATTTTGCGCAAGCCTGCTGTAACACTTAGCTGGCTGCGTATGAATAAGGAGGACAACTACACGCAGCACAGACCCAGTACACTGAGGACAGTCACAGGCAGCCCAAATAGATTTTTTTTCCCAAATGTTTTTGGAAAGGCCCACTGCCTATATTCAATAAATATATGTCTTCTGTCCCTGCCTCACCGCTACTGGCCCTGGAGTATGTAAAATAACTGCAGACTGTTGCACTGTGGACAGGAATACAGCGGTGATGTAACAGCCAACACAGAGCCAGGAAATAATTTTGCGCAAGCCTGCTGTAACACTTAGCTGGCTGCGTATGAATTAGGAGGACAACTACACCCAGCACAGACCCAGTACACTGAGGACAGTCACAGGCAGCCCAAATAGATTTTTTTTCCCAAATGTTTTTGGAAAGGCCCACTGCCTATATTCAATAAATATATGTCTTCTGTCCCTGCCTCACCACCACTACTGGCCCTGGAGTATGTATAATTACTGCAGAGCGCAATGCTCTGCACGGCCGATATACAAAAAAAAAAATGTGCAACACTGCAAAAAGCAGGCTCCACACTACTGCACATGGTTAGATGTGGCCCTAAGAAGGACCGTTGGGGTTCTTGAAGCCTAAAATACTCCTAACACTCTCCCTATAGCAGCTCCGGCACCAACAGCACTTTCCCTCCTCTATGTCAGAATAAATCTGTGGCGAGCCGCGGGAGGGGCCGATTTTTATACTCGGGTGACACCTGATCTCGCCAGCCACTCACTGCAGGGGGGTGGTATAGGGCTTTAACGTCGCAGGGGGAAGTTGTAATGCCTTCCCTGTCTTTCTATTGGCCAGAAAAACGCGCTAACGTCTCAGAGATGAAAGTGAAAGTAACTCGAACATCGCATGGTACTCGTCACGAGTAACGAGCATCTCGAACACGCTGATACTCGAACGAGTATCAAGCTCGGACGAGTACGTTCGCTCATCTCTGCTAGTTATATTTCCCAAATGAAATGAATTGTTTTATGCATTGCCTATTCAGTAAGAAAAAAGTCAAGACAGTAAATAATGTTCTTACACATTAATGCTTATTTGCATAAAAGGAACATCATTTATATTCGATGACGAGTAGTGCACATTTGGGTAATGATAAATGAAGGAAGTCATTAACCACCTGAATTTTTCTACAAGCAGAACCTCAATTACACAGGCACACAGCACAGATCTGCCGCTAAGGAAGTAATTGGAAAATAATGTAACCTAACTTACCTTGAGCATGTAAGATCCATGTATTAATATAACGTATGCTATTGCATTATGTTAGGGTAGTTGGTTTCAAAATGAACTGTTCAAATAAAGGTCTTGCTATGCTTCATTATAAAGATTGCTTTGGATTACTGGTTCCTCATTCTAGGATAGAAACATTAGATTTATGGACCTACATATACACTACGTGACATTTATTTAAATTCTAGTTCCACTTGTAAAAACACATTGCAACCTACTGCTGTGCACCTTCAACTTACATTCCTACTCCTGCATGTTCTAATGGCCTCCTCCTCAGCTACCAATTATTTGCTCAATGTTATATATAGATTTAGATGATGCAATAGTTTGTTCACTTATAGTTATTCAATCCCCCTGTGATACAGGACAAGTAGTAAGAAGAGGTACCTGATCACTGTATAATCTGGGACAGACTCCAACGGCAGAAGGTTCTATGCTGCAATTAAGTGATATGCGTAAAACAGTGTCTAAGAAGAGATAGACTTGTGCAACATCCTGAGAGAGACATCAGGTCATGCAACACCCATGTTGGGATGCCACAAGGAAATGACTCACTATCCAAGCATACGGCTGGAGTTGGGAGGGTGTAGTGTGTGGACCTGTCACGGTGGCAGTTACCAACTCCTGTTCCCGGAGGGAGTTACCACAGGAAAGGATAGGGCCAGTAGTCCTCAGGATGAGGGGGGTAGTAGTTGTCAGTTCATGACGCCACAGTTCCATACACCGGCATTCAGACGCGGTGGATTAATACAAAAATACACAGGAACAATACGGCCCGATAGTCCACGTTATCTATATGTCACCGGTCCTGGACACAAAATATACTCCGGAGGAGGCAAAAAGACAAGATCCTCTCCACATACTCTCTGGTAATACAAAAGATTTAGTTTAAATGCACTCCGCATATTCTCCGCATGGGTGTGAAAATCAGGTATGTCTGTGGGGTGGTCCATTGGCGGATGGCCACACAGGAAAATTTAACTGTTGTTATGTAAAGGAGTACCTTGTTGAATAGCAATTAGGATTTGGTGTGCTCTCTCTCTCTCTCTCTCTCTCTTTCTCTCGGGATGGTGTTCACTCCTCTCCATCCATACTCCATATGCTATGGGATGTCGTTCCTCCTCATCCATCTTCGCCAGCACGGGAGCTGAAGGTGCTCCCATGCGGATCTGTTTTAGCTCCCAGCAGCAGGTAAGATGCAACCCTGCTCCAACACAGAAAGAAGAAGACCCTTTCCCACTCTGACACTCACTTTTATAACCTCACTTGTACCACATGACACTGTAAGATAAATACATTCAGCATGCAGCAGAGCTGACAGGCAATGATTTTAAGGGAAATAACTCTGCAGATGCTGCAGCTGTGCAACACACATGCAGAAAATAGACATAACAGATTTGCATAGTGCATCCACATAAGACATATATGACAATTATGGAGGGGTCCAGAATGTTGTTGTTACCATACAGCGCGGCACGGGGGGTCCCGCGGTCGGCGCGCGTCGCTCCAGCGTCGGCTCTGGCGGCCTGGAGCCCTGTGTCGAGGGCATCCCAGCAGCTTGGGGCGGCCGGTGGGCGGCGGCGTGGGCGTGTCCGCCCGTAGGGTGCCGCCCGCACTCCTCCGTTCTTCTTATACTGCAGGGGGTGGAGTGGCCTCCTCCCACTCTCCGCCCCTGGGCGGAGCCATGTAGTTAAAAGACTGGCAGTGAGTTGAGCTCACTGCCAGTTATTGGTTCTGCATGCACCTAGCCAGTCTGTCTGCGGTTATCCTCAGCCAGTCCCTAGTTGCCGGTCAGCTCCTTCTGGTTCCCTACTGTTCTGTTGTTCTTGTTAGTTCGTTTAGCCTCTAGTCTAGTCTGGCCCAGTCAGCACTAGTTGCTATCCAGCATCCTTCCAGTTTTCCTGTGAGCTCCATCTCCAGCCTTGTAAGTTTTGTTGGTCTGATCCATCTGCCTCCCCTGTCGGCACTCTGTTCCCCCCATTAGGTAGCTTTCTTCTTGTCAGCCGCCAGGTCCCTAGCCAGGGCAGGGACCGCCGTCCAGTTGTCCGCCTGGGGTTAGCCAGGGCCGAGGCAAGTAGGCAGGGACAGTGGGGTGCGGGAA
This sequence comes from Eleutherodactylus coqui, assembly GCF_035609145.1. Taxonomy (NCBI): domain Eukaryota; kingdom Metazoa; phylum Chordata; class Amphibia; order Anura; family Eleutherodactylidae; genus Eleutherodactylus; species Eleutherodactylus coqui. The sequence goes on along the minus strand of NC_089838.1, from coordinate 227,335,184 downwards.
GATCAGGGCACCCCATCTGGCGCTCGGGGGGCAGAGTGCCGTAACATAATAACTGGCCCTTAAAATACTGTTTTTCTTTTCATGGCGGCGATCAGCGCCCTTGCAAACCAGCTGCAAGACCTGGTGCCGGTGATCCGGGATTTGTCAGCTCGCATGGTGGCCCAGGAGCAGTGGGCGTTGTCGCAGGGGCAGAACGCCTTTACCAGTCCCGAACCCAAGTGCCCTCTTCCCGAGGTGTTCTCTGGGGAGAGGAACAAGTTTTTCGTTTTTCAACAGGCGTGTCGCCTGTTTTTTCGGATGCGTCCCCGTTCTTCTGGCTCGGAGGCCCAGAGGGTCGGGCTTATAATGTCCCTGCTGCGGGGCTCTGCCCAGACTTGGGCCTTTTCCATTCCCAAGGGTTCCCCCTCCCTGCAGTCGGTGGACTCCTTTTTTCAGGAACTCGGGGGTATCTTCGATGAACCGGACCGAGTGGGGTTGGCAGTTTCACGGTTGCTGGCGCTGCATCAGGGGTCGCTTTGTGTGGAGGATTATTGCTCCAATTTCAGACGCCATGCGGGTGACACTGCATGGAACGATAGTGCCCTGAAGGACGTTTTTCTGCAAGGTCTCTCGGACGCGGTCAAAGAGCTGTTGATCTCCCATCCCGTTCCCGGGTCCTTAAAGGAGGCCATGGAGCTAGCAGTGAAGGCAGATAGGAGGCTCAGGGCTGGGAAGCAGGACAGGCAGACCAGCAGAGTCAGGGAGGTCGTTTGTCCTGTTCCCTCCTCTTCCGTACCAGTCTCTGTTCCCGAACCTATGGAACTGGACCCGCTGGACCCCAAGGAGCGACGCCGAGTTCGGTTATTGCATCATCTCTGCCTCTACTGCGGGAAAGCTGGACATCGGGTGATAACCTGCCCCCTGAGGCCTCAGCGCCCACGGTCTGAATCGGCAGAAAGACTCCCAGTCCTAGGCAATTGCAGGGAGGGTCGCCTAGGACCACAGGTACGTCCTAGACTTCTGATACCCTGCCAGGTTAGATTCCGGAATTTCTCCCGCCTAGGGCAGGTGTTTATTGATTCCGGAGCAGCCGCTAACCTGGTAAGCATGCGTCTCGTTGAGCCCCTGAGGGCTGAATTTGTGGCGCTGAAGACGCCAATTCGTTTTGCTAGCATTGATGCTACTCCTCTTGCTTCGGGCTTGGTACGATGGAGGACCCCAGTGTTACAACTCACTGTGGGGGGGTCGCCATTCGGAAGGTCTATCATTCCTGGTGATGGAGAAAATGTCGGTAGACATGGTACTAGGGATGCCGTGGCTGGTGTTGCACAACCCCCAATTCGATTGGGCCACTGGGGAGCTAACCCAGTGGGGGCCGTTCTGCCATAGCCATCGCGCTTCCCGTCCTCCCTGCTCAGTCGATACTGCACTCAGTCCCCAAGGTCTCACTTACCTTCACACCCCGTCCGCCTGCCCTGCTGCTGATGTCGCCACCGATGCCCTGCAGGGGGGACGGAAGAAAGGGGTGGGGCCTCGTATGCAGTTGCGTTGTGAGGAGAGTCTGTCAGTATTTGAGCCGTACAGGGTGGGACAGAAGGGGTACTGGTCCTCTGGAAATCGCAAAAGGAGGGGTCGCAGGGGGTTCCATAAGTCTTTCTCGAAACCAGTTGTCCCTTCGGTGAGTTGAGCTCACTGCCAGTTATTGGTTCTGCATGCACCTAGCCAGTCTGTCTGCGGTTATCCTCAGCCAGTCCCTAGTTGCCGGTCAGCTCCTTCTGGTTCCCTACTGTTCTGTTGTTCTTGTTAGTTCGTTTAGCCTCTAGTCTAGTCTGGCCCAGTCAGCACTAGTTGCTATCAAGCATCCTTCCAGTTTTCCTGTGAGCTCCATCTCCAGCCTTGTAAGTTTTGTTGGTCTGATCCATCTGCCTCCCCTGTCGGCACTCTGTTCCCCCCATTAGGTAGCTTTTTTCTTGTCAGCCGCCAGGTCCCTAGCCAGGGCAGGGACCGCCGTCCAGGTGTCCACCTGGGGTTAGCCAGGGCCGAGGCAAGTAGGCAGGGACAGTGGGGTGCGGGAAGATCAGGGCACCCCATCTGGCGCTCGGGGGGCAGAGTGCCATAACAGTTGTTCTGGGACATTACACTTGGACAAGGTAGTATAGAAGAGTTCAATAGCTTCAGTCTACTTTAAAAATGCATTATTTAAAACATTCTTATTTGACGTGGTATCTACTGAATTTCTTCACTCTATTCCTTGCCATTTTGGGGTACTATAGACTTTTTTAAGCATCTGTGAAACAAAACTGTGAGTAAGTTTACAGCTATAGCATTTTGCCTTCCTCCATTTGTAGTGACCTAGAGGGACTTCCAGGGTAGGCATAGGGTTAATAGGCCATATGAGGCATGCTTTGGGGGGAAAAAAAACTGTTTTGCCCTGAATAACAGGTTAAAAGTGTTCTGCCTAGCAACAGTGCACCTTCTGATTGTCTGCTTACAGCTAATTATCTGACTAATCTTTCCATCTGAAAGGATTTATGTGATTGGAGGAGACTGGTCATGTGACCCAGGAGACAGAGTCCCGGAGATTGGTGGAGTAGGAGGAGTCTAGTGCAACCTGGGAAAGTGAGCCAGTGTGGGGGAGGAGGAGTGAGTCAGCGGAAGGAGAGAGTGGGAATTTGGTGGAGGAGAGAGCGGGAAGTCAGGGAGGAAGAGAGACAGAAAGGAGCCAGCAAGGACTAGAGAGGTGCAGGAGCTGAGAGGTGTGACCCAGTGGAGCGCTGAGTGGGAGCAGAGTCTTTTTCAACTCTGCCAGAAGGAACCTGAGCCAGGGCAGACCCCGTGTAAGCTGGAAGGAAATCCGCAATCAGAACTGTGAGTTTAACTTGTCCTTGCAAAGTCAGGAGTCAGTGTGTCCACAGGATAGCTGTCTCTGTTCCACCTATTCCTCCTCAAAAAATTTCCTAGTACAGCAACCACTTAACTTAGCCTGACTGCCTTACCCCATTTTTCAGGAGAGGGTTAAGTAATAAATGTATGTCTTTCCATATGCTCAAGAAGTTGCTGGAGAATTTACAGTTTGCTTCAAGAAAAGTGCAAATATTGTACTCAGTTTGCAGGTTTAAGTAAACTGTGTGCCTTTTACTGATACATTTATGGACTTGTTTCTACATTTCACCACCAAAATGCACCCATTCAAAGACACTGGCGTCACAAAGAATTTACACTACCTACTAATTGCTATCCCAAGAACACCTTTGCAATCCCACCTGCCGCATGAGCTACCATTTTAGGCAGAGTAGCCAGTACTGTGACTAGGCCAGAGTTGGCGCACGCCCTCAAGCTACTCCTGCCAACTCCTGCTCGCTGCACATTCTGCTGGGAAGTGATGTTTTTACCTGCCCTTCTACCTCTGTATTGGTAAGTATGGCCTTTTTCTGTGATTTACGTATGGATATGATTCCTTTCCAGTTAATTGTTTGTAATGTTAGGGTAGGGACTCACAAGGAGCCTTGATGCAGGTTGCGAGCTTATGTATTTAGGGCAAGAAATCAAATAATATCTTATATTTATTTGCAGAAGCAGAAGGAACCTGAGCCAGGGCAGAGCCCGTGTAAGCTGGAAGGAAATCCGCAATCAGAACTGTGAGTTTAACTTGTCCTTGCAAAGTCAGGAGTCAGTGTGTCCACAGGATAGCTGTCTCTGTTCCACCTATTCCTCCTCAAAAAATTTCCTAGTACAGCAACCACTTAACTTAGCCTGACTGCCTTACCCCATTTTTCAGGAGAGGGTTAAGTAATAAATGTATGTCTTTCCATATGCTCAAGAAGTTGCTGGAGAATTTACAGTTTGCTTCAAGAAAAGTGCAAATATTGTACTCAGTTTGCAGGTTTAAGTAAACTGTGTGCCTTTTACTGATACATTTATGGACTTGTTTCTACATTTCACCACCAAAATGCACCCATTCAAAGACACTGGCGTCACAAAGAATTTACACTACCTACTAATTGCTATCCCAAGAACACCTTTGCAATCCCACCTGCCGCATGAGCTACCATTTTAGGCAGAGTAGCCAGTACTGTGACTAGGCCAGAGTTGGCGCACGCCCTCAAGCTACTCCTGCCAACTCCTGCTCGCTGCACATTCTGCTGGGAAGTGATGTTTTTACCTGCCCTTCTACCTCTGTATTGGTAAGTATGGCCTTTTTCTGTGATTTACGTATGGATATGATTCCTTTCCAGTTAATTGTTTGTAATGTTAGGGTAGGGACTCACAAGGAGCCTTGATGCAGGTTGCGAGCTTATGTATTTAGGGCAAGAAATCAAATAATATCTTATATTTATTTGCAGAAGCAGTCAAGCCCTGACATGTTGGGAGTTTGGGTGTCAGCCCTTTGTGTGGTACACTTACAATGCGTGGGATAGCCCACCTCAACTTATAGTAGGGGCATTACTAATAGGTTGTAAACCTGCATGGTGCACTACACTATGCACCCTATACAAGCCTTATCTATATGCAAGAAGCCCCAATGTATGGTACATGTGAAAGTGGCTACTCATCAGTATTTTGCACCTGTGCTAGGGTTCCCATATAGCTTGGCTGCCTTGTTTCATATCATGAATTTACCTACTCGATACCAAACATGATAAGCGACAAATGATCAGCTTTGCAGATATGTGACTCTGCTGGTTCTGGGGATCACCGTGGCTGGAGTGAATGCACCAGGTCTATGGTATACTCTTGATTCCGAAAATATGTGTTGTTAATCTTCGATTTATAGCCCGCATGCACACATGCAGATTTTGGTGTAGAATTTTCTGCATCTTTAGGTGCATTTTGCGGAAATAATCTGCATGTGTGAAAGCCCCCTAACAAAGAGCAGTGCCCACAAAATACTATGCCAGGAATCTGAAATGTTGTTCTGCATCCAGCATTTGTCAGGCATAGCACTGAGGAATCAGAAGCTATGAAAAAGCATTGTTGCCACTGTGGGTTTTTAAAAAAAACAAACAATTTTCTGTGTTGTATGTTTCAGAATATGCAAATTACACCAATAAAATGGTAATGATTAATCAATCATCTAAATTAAAATTATAGCTTGCAAATGCCTAAATGATCAGTAGAGATGAGCGAGCACCAAAATGTTTGGGTGCTCGTTACTCGAGACGAACTTTTCGCAATGCTCGAGGGTTCGATTCGAGTAACGAACCCCATTGAAGTCAATGGGCGACCCGAGCATTTTTGTATATCGCCGATGCTCGCTAAGGTTTTCATTTGTGAAAATCTGGGAAATTCAAGAAAGTGATGGGAACGACACAGAAACGGATAGGTCAGGCAAGGGGGTACATGTTGGGCTGCATCTCGAGTTCCCAGGTGCCACTATAAAGCCACAATAGCGGCAAGAGTGCTCCCCCCCCCCCCCAACAATTTTTACTTCTGAAAAACCCTCATTAGCAAGGCATACCTTAGCTAAGCACCACACTACCTCCAACAAAGCACAATCACTGCCTGCATGACACTTCGCTGCCACTTCTCCTGGGTTACATGCTGCCCAACCCCCCCGCACGACCCAGTGTCTACAGCGCACACCAAAGTGTCCCTGCGCAGCCTACAGCTGCACTCATGCCACACGCTGGCCTCATAGCCACACCACCCTCATGTCTATTTATAAGTGTGTCTGCCATGAGGAGGAACCGCAGGCACACACTGCAGAGTGTTGGCACGGCCAGGCAGCGACCCTCTTTAAAAGGGGCGGGGCGATAGCCTACAATGCTGTACAGAAGCAATGAGAAATCCAATCCTGTGCCACCTCCATCAGGGGCTGCACACGTGGGCATAGCAATGGGGAACCCATGTGCCACACACTATTCATTCTGTCAAGGTGTCTGCATGCCCCAGTCAGACCGGGGTTTTTTATAAATAGTCACAGGCAGGTACAACTCCGCAATGGGAATTCCATGTGCACCCACAGCATGGGTGGCTCCCTGGAACCCACCGGCGGTACATAAATATATCCCATTGGATTGCCCATCACAGCTGAGGTAATGTCAGTTTTAATGCAGGTGGGCTTCGGCCCACACTGCATGCCCCAGTCTGACTGGGGTTTTTAATACATAGACACTGGCAGGTACAACTCCCTAATCTGAAGTCCCTGTGGACCCACGGCATGGGTGGCTCCCAGGAACCCACCGGCGGTACATAAATATATCCCATTGCATTGCCCATCACAGCTGAGGTAATCTCAGGTTTAATGCAGGTGGGCTTCAGCCCGACCTGCATGCCCCAGTCAGACTGGGGTTCTTTAGAAGTGGACACATGCAGTTACAACTCCGTGTGGACCGACAGCATGGGTGGGTTCCAGGAAGCCACCGGCGGTACATATATATATATCCCATTGCATTGCCCATCACAGCTGAGGTAACGTCCGATTAAATGCAGGTGGTCTTCGGCCCACACTGCATGCCCCAGTCTGACCGGGGTTTTTAATACATAGACACTGGCAGGTACAACTCCCTAATGTGATGTCCCTGTGGACCCACGGCATGGGTGGCTCCCTGGAACCCACCGGTGGTACATAAATAAATCCCATTGCAGTGCCCAGCACAGCTGAGGTGACGTCATGTTTAATGCAGGTGGGCTTCGGCCCACACTGCATGCCCTAGTCAGACTGGGGTTTTTTGTAAGTAGACACAGGCAGGTACAACTCCCTATATTGAAGTCCGTGTGGACCGACAGCATGGGTGGGTCCCAGGAAGCCACCGGCGGTACATAAATATATCCCATTGCAGTGCCCTGGACAGCAAAGCTAACGTCAGATTAAATGCAGGTGGGCTTCAGCGGTACATTAATGTATCCCATTGCAGTGCCCTGCTCAGCAGAGCTAACGTCACATACAATACAGGTGTGCTTCGGCCCATAGTGCATGCCCCAGTCAGAGTGGAAATATGTACCTTAACAGTAACCGTGTTGGTGGGAATGTGGTGGCGACTGTGGACCTAGTAGCGCGGTTTTATTTAGTTGGTTTTCGGAATGTGGCCAGGATTAAGTAGGCCGTGGCGGGGGGATGGTGGGGGGGCTCTCTTGTTCTGTCGGTAAAGGCGAAATTCTTGGACTGCCACCAGACGGACCTATGCAAAGGTATTTGCCAAGAATGTTTTCATTGTTGGAGGAGGAGGGGGATGTTTTTGAGGTCCTCTCCACTTGTCCGTGGTTATATGCACCTTAACAGTAACCGCGTTGGTGGGAAATGGCCTCGCCACCATCATGTCTTTGGGAAGCCTCCGTTTCCACACCACAGTGACATAGCATTAGCAGCGGTATAGGTAGAGCCCAGAATTAGTAACATTTCAGCGGTAGCATTAGGGACTGGCCCCAGTAACATATCACTAGCAGCATTATAGGGGGAGAACAGTATTAGTTCCATTTCAGTAGTAGTAGCAGTCCAGACAGGCCCCAGTAACAATTCCGAAGCAGCAGTATAGGGAGAGCACAGTATTAGTTCCATTTCAGTAATAGTAGCACTCAAGACAGGCCCCAGTAACAATTCCGAAGCAGCAGTATAGGGGAGCACAGTATTAGTTCCATTTCAGTAGTAGTAGCAGTCAAGACAGGCCACAGTAACATATCACTAGCAGCAGTATAGGGGGAGCACAGTATTAGTTCCATTTCAGTAGTAGTAGCACTCAAGACAGGCCCCAATAACAATTCCTAAGCAGCAGTATAGGGGGAGCACAGTATTAGTTCTATTTCAGTAGTAGTAGCAGTCAAGACAGGCCACAGTAACATATCACTAGCAGCAGTATAGGGGGAGCACAGTATTAGTTCCATTTCAGTAGTAGTAGCAGTCCAGACAGGCCCCAGTAACAATTCCGAAGCAGCAGTATAGGGAGAGCACAGTATTAGTTCCATTTCAGTAATAGTAGCACTCAAGACAGGCCCTGGTAACAATTCCAAAGCAGCAGTATAGGGGGAGCGCAGTCTTAGTTCCATTTCAGTAGTAGTAGCAGTCTGGACAGGCTCCAGTAACATATCACTAGCAGCAGTATAGGGGGAGCACAGTATTAGTTCTATTTCAGTAGTAGTAGCAGTCAAGACAGACCACAGTAACATATCACTAGCAGCAGTATAGGGGGAGCACAGTATTAGTTCCATTTCAGTAGTAGTAGCACTCAAGACAGGCCCCAATAACAATTCCTAAGCAGCAGTATAGGGGGAGCACAGTCTTAGTTCTATTTCAGTAATAGTAGCAGTCAAGACAGGCCCCAGTAACAATTCTGAAGCAGCAGTATAGGGGAGCACAGTATTAGTTCCATTTCAGTAGTAGTAGCAGTCAAGACAGGCCACAGTAACATTCCCGTTGCAGCAGTTTAGGGAGATAACAGTCTCTTGCACATTTCAGTAGTTGCAGTATAGACAAGGTCCCAGTTACATTTATGTAGCAAAAGTGTAGGCCAACCCCACACACCTTGCTGTACCATGAGTGCAGGTGAAGCCCATAAAAATTACTAGGATTACACTGTAGGCGAGGGCCCCAAAAAATTGGTGTACCAACAGTACTAATGTACCTTAGAAAAATTGCCCATGCCCAACCAAGAGGGCAGGTGAAACCCATTAATCGCTTTGGTTATTGTGGCTTAATTGGTAACTAGGCCTGGAGGCAGCCCAGTTAAAATAAAAATTGGTTCAGGTGCAAGTTTCAACGCTTTAATGAGAATTGAAACGTATAAACATTGTTTACTAAAGAAATGACTGAGCCTTGTGGGCCTAAGAAAAATTGCCCGTTCGGCGTGATTACGTGAGGTTTCAGGAGGAGGAGGATGAATATAATACAGATTGATGAAGCTAAAAGGTCCCCGTTTTTGATGGTGATAGAGAACGATGCTTCCATCCGCGGGTGCAGCCTACATATTGTTTAGGTACCGCTGCTGTCTGCTGGTGGAGAAGAGAAGTCTGGGGAAATCCAGGCTTTGTTCATCTTTGAGTGTAAGCCTGTCGGCACTGTTGGTTGACAGGCAGGTACGCTTATTCGTAATGATTCCCCCAGCCGCACTAAACACCCTCTCTGACAAGACGCTAGCCGCAGGACAAGCAAGCACCTTCAGGGCATACAGCGCGAGTTCAGGCCACGTGTCCAGCTTCGACACCCAGTAGTTGTAGGGGGCAGAGGCGTCACGGAGGACGGTCGTGCGATCGGCTACGTACTCCCTCACCATCCTTTTACAGTGCTCCCGCCGACTCAGCCTTGACTGGGGAGCAGGGACACAGTCTTGCTGGGGAGCCATAAAGCTGTCAAAGGCCTTGGAGAGTGTTCCCCTGCCTGCGCTGTACATGCTGCCTGATCTCCGTGCCTCCCCTGCTACCTGGCCCTCGGAACTGCGCCTTCTGCCACTAGCGCTGTCGGATGAGAATTTTACCATCAGTTTGTCCGCCAGGGTCCGGTGGTATAGCATCACTCTCGAACCCCTTTCCTCTTCTGGTATGAGAGTGGAAAGGTTCTCCTTATACCGTGGGTCGAGCAGTGCGTACACCCAGTAATCCGTAGTGACCAGAATGCGTGTAACGCGAGGGTCACGAGAAAGGCATCCTAACATGAAGTCCGCCATGTGTGCCAGGGTACCTGTACGCAACACATGGCTGTCCTCACTAGGAAGATCACTTTCAGGATCCTCCTCCTCCTCAGGCCATATACGCTGAAAGGATGACAGGCAAGCAGCATGGGTACCCTCAGCAGTGGGCCAAGCTGTCTCTTCCCCCTCCTCCTCATGCTCCTCCTCCCCCTCCTCATGCTCCTCCTCCTCCTCAACGCGCTGAGATATAGACATGAGGGTGCTCTGACTATCCAGCGACATACTGTCTTCCCCCGCCTCCGTTTACGAGCGCAAAGCGTCTGTCTTTATGCTTTGCAGGGAACTTCTCAAAAGGCATAGCAGAGGAATGGTGATGCTAATGATTGCAGCATTGCCGCTCACCATCTGGGTAGACTCCTCAAAGTTTCCAAGGACCTGGCAGATGTCTGCCAACCAGGCCCACTCTTCTGTAAAGAATTGAGGAGGCTGACTCCCACTACACCGCCCATGTTGGAGTTGGTATTCTACTATAGCTCTACGCTGCTCATAGAGCCTGGCCAACATGTGGAGCGTAGAGTTCCACCAAGTGGGCACGTCGCACAGCAGTCGGTGCACTGGCAGATTAAACCGATGTTGCAGGGTGCGCAGGGTGGCAGCGTCCGTCTTGGACTTGCGGAAATGTGCGCTGAGCCGGCGCACCTTTCCGAGCAGGTCTGACAAGCATGGGTAGCTTTTCAGAAACCGCTGAACCACCAAATTAAAGAAGTGGGCCAGGCATGGCACGTGCGTGAGGCTGCCGAGCTGCAGAGCCGCCACCAGGTTACGACCGGTGTCACACACGACCATGCCCGGTTGGAGGCTCAGCACAGCGGCGCAAGCCAGCGGTCGGTCTGCTCTGTCAGACCCTGCAGCAGTTCGTGGGCCGTGTGCCTCTTCTCTCCTAAGCTGAGTAGTTTCAGCACGGCCTGCTGGCGCTTGCCCACCACTGTGCTGCCACCCCGCGCGAAACCGACTGGTGGCGACGTGCTGCTGCTGACACATCTTGATTGCGAGACAGAGATTGCGTAGGAGGAGGAGGGTGGTTTAGTGGAGGAAGCATACACCGCCGCAGATACCAGCACCGAGCTGGGGCCCGCAATTCTGGGGGTGGGTAGGACGTGAGCGGTCCCAGGCTCTGACTCGGTCCCAGCCTCCACTAAATTCACCCAATGTGCCGTCAGGGAGATATAGTGGCCCTGCCCGCCTGTGCTTGTCCACGTGTCCAGTGTTAAGTGGACCTTGGCAGTAACCGCGTTGGTGAGGGCGCGTACAATGTTGCGGGAGATGTGGTCGTGCAGGGCTGGGACGGCACATTGGGAAAAGTAGTGGCGACTGGGAACTGAGTAGCGCGGCGCCGCCGCCGCCATCATGTTTTTGAAAGCCTCCGTTTCCACAAGCCTATACGGCAGCATCTCCAGGCTGATCAATTTGGCTATGTGCACATTTAACGCTTGAGCGTGCGGGTGCGTGGTGGCGTACTTGCGCTTGCGCTCAAACAGTTGTGCTAGCGACGGCTGGACGCTGCGCTGAGAGACATTGCTGGATAGGGCCGAGGACAGCGGAGGTGAGGGTGTGGGTGCAGGCCGGGAGATGGTCGTGCCTGTGTCCTGAGAGGGGGGTTGGATCTCAGTGGCAGGTTGGGGCACAGGGGGAGAGGCAGTGGTGCAAACCGGAGGCGGTGAACGGCCTTCGTCCCACCTTGTGGGGTGCTTGGCCATCATATGCTGGTGGTGGTGAGGCTGGTGGTGGTGGCTCCACGGCTGAACTTGGCGCGACAAACCTTGCACACCACAGTTCGTCGGTCGTCTGCACTCTCAGTGAAAAACTGCCACACCTTTGAGCACCTCGGCCTCTGCAGGGTGGCATGGCGCGAGGGGGCACTTTGGGAAACAGTTGGTGGATTATTCGGTCTGGCCCTGCCTCTACCCCTGGCCACCGCACTGCCTCTTCCAACCTTCCCTGCTGCTGCACTTGCCTCCCCCTCTGAAGACCTGTCCTCAGTAGGCTTAGCAAACCAGGTGGGGTCAGTCACCTCATCGTCCAGATGCTCTTCCTCCGAATCTTCTGTGCGCTCCTCCCTCAGACTTACTGCCCTTACTACTACCTCACTGATAGACAACTGTGTCTTATTGTCGTAGTCCTCCTCACCCACTGAAAGCTCTTGAGACAGTTGCCGGAAGTCCCCAGCCTCATCCCCCGGACCCCGGGAACTTTCCAAAGGTTGGGCATCAGTCACGACAAACTCCTCCGGTGGGATAGGAACCATTGCTGCCCATTCTGGGCAGGGGCCCGAGAACAGTTTCTGGGAGTCTGCCTGCTCCTCAGAATGTGTCATTGTAATGGATTGACGAGGCTGGGAGGAAGGAGGAGCAGCAGCCAGAGGATTCAGAGTTGCAGCAGTGGACGGTGTAGAAGTCTGTGTAGTCGATAGATTGCTGGATGCACTTTCTGTCATCCACGACAGGACCTGCTCACACTGCTCATTTTCTAATAAAGGTCTACCGCATGGACCCATTAATTGTGAGATGAATCTGGGGACCCCTGAAAATTGCCTCTCTCCCAATCCCGCAGCAGTCGGCTGCGATACACCTGGATCAGGAGCTCGGCCTGTGCCCACACCCTGACTTGGGCCTCCGCGTCCTCGTCCACGTCCTCTAGGCCTACCCCTACCCCTCAGCATGGTGTATTACGAGTAGAGCAGAAACAGAATGCTGTAATTAAATGTGCCGCTTATTGGCCTGTGGTTGGAGGCTGACTTCGCTTACGGAACGCACAGCAGAGCCAGGAAAGAATTTTGCGCACGCCTGCACTGAGACGTAGATGCGTATGACTGAGCTAGTGGAATTCACAGCGCAGAAGCAGTCAAGTGGCCAAAGGCCACTAGTAGGCCTTTAGTATTTTGCTTCTATTTTTTTAAATGCTGAGCTGATACAGCAGACAGATACTGTAGGTAGCGTATATTATGTATACTGTTTCCCTCTGGCGGGATGACGGCGGTGATGTAACGGAGACAGCAGAGCCAGGAAACAATTTTGCGCAAGCCTGCTGTAACGCTTAGCTGCGTATTAATTAGGACTACTACCCCCAGCAGACACGCAGTATACTGAAGACGGTCACAGGCAGCACAAATACAGTATTTTTCTCAAATTTTTTTGAAAAAGCCCACTGCCTATATAGCCTGTATATCTCTTTCCCTGTACCACTGTCCCTGCCTCACCAGTACTGGCCCTATACTCTGTACAATGACTGCAGACTGAGGACGCAATGCTCTGCACGCCCGATATACAAAAAAAAAAGTGCAACACTGCTCACAGCAGCCTCAACAGTACTGCACACGGTCAGATGTGGCCCTAAGAAGGACCGTTGGGGTTCTTGAAGCCTAATATAACTCCTAACGCTCTCCCTATAGCAGCAGCAGCATCAGCAGCACTTTCCCTGATCTCTGTCAGAATGCATCTGTGGCGAGCCGCGGGCGGGGCAGATTTTAATACTCGGGTGTCACCTGATCTCCCCAGCCACTCACTGCAGGGGGGTGGTATAGGGCTGGAACATCACAGGAGGAAGTTGTAATGCCTTCCATGTCTTTCTATTGGCCAGAAAAGTGCGCAAATTTCTCAGAGGTGAAAGTGAAAGTAACTCGAACATCGCGTGGTGCTCGTCTCTAGTAACGAGCATCTCGAACACCCTAATACTCGAACGAGTATCAAGCTCGGACGAGTACGCTCGCTCATCTCTAATGATCAGTTCATTCGATACGACCTTTAAATATGATGATGCATGAGGAATTTGACACATGAATGTTCATATTAAAGCACTTAGTAAAAGTTGCTGTTTTGGTTAAAGCATATGAATTATGGTACATATCAAGAGATTGCATTACTTAACACTGATCCCTGATGCACCTGCAGAGCATTGCAAGAATCTGCCCTTTTCTCACCGTGGACACGCTAAAAACACTATTGTTTCCTTCATCCACTGCCGGCTTGATTATTGCAACTTGCTGCTGATCGCCCCATTCCCACTTACCCCATATCCCGTGCGCCAGACTCTGCCCCCCCAATCCATCGTGAATGCGGCTACCAGGCTCATCTTCCTGTCCAGCTGCTACTCGGACGCCTCTACCCTGTGCCGATCACTGCACTGGCTGCCTGTCAAATATAGAATTCAATTCACACTCACTGCCTTAATCCATAAAGCTCTTCATATCACTGCTCCGCCCTACATTGCCTCCCTCGTTGGAGCAGACCCCTTAGAAGACTTGAACTTGTTATCATTTGATTGGTTATATAATATACTACAATACTTCAGTATTGCTATATATTTTATTTTCATAGGCATTGTATTAAGGCCTGATGTCCACGGGGAAAAGAATTAAAATCCGCAGTGGATCACCCGCATGCGGATCCGCGTCCCATAGGGATGCATTGACCACCCGTGGGTAGATAAATACCCGCGGATGGTCAATAAAAGTGAATTAAAAAATTTCTGGAGTATGAAAAAAAAATGGACATGCTCCATTTAGGTGCGGGTCTCCTGCAGGGACCGCTTCTGCAGGCTTCTATGGAAGCCGTCCGGATCCGCAGGAGACCCTCGCCTGAATTAAACTCACCTGCACCGGGCGATGCAGATCTTCCTTCCTTCGCGGCCGGAAACTTCTTTCTTCGGCCCGGCGGATGTGCCCGGCGCATGCGCGCAGCAAACTGCCAGCATGCTGAGCACATCCGCTGGGCAGAAGAAAGAAGATCCGGCTGCGAAGAAGGGAAGACACGCACGCCCCGCAGCAGGTGAGTTTATTCTGATTTTTAGGCCTTATGTCCGCAGGGCAGGAGGGACCCGCTGCGGATTCTCCATGGACAATCCGTAGCGGGCCTGATTTTCCCTGTGGACATGGGGCCTAAACTTTGACACATGTAGGATTTTTCAGGAAAATAACTATGACAGCCATTGATACCACAAATAATAGAAAAAAGGTAAGATAATATGACACCATAGAAGAATCACAGAAAAAAAGATAAAGTAAGTTATCCACCTACAGTTCAAGGTGTGGTGAAATTTTGTTTAATCTTCAACTAAAAATATCTCCGGGGAACCTCTATATCAGGCGTAAAGGGTGATTACTTAAAAAAATGTACTTTTCGTGAAGCTACTACTATAAATAATCTAACTTGGGCAGCTGGGGAGCCTCTGAACAGTTCAGCAGGCAAATAGAATACCTTGGAAAGCTGCCTTCATTATGCAGAGCCTTGACAATCTTCAGGAATCACAAATGATAGATGTGATATATTAACTGAAAAGCAGTTTGATTCAAATTTAATAGGTTGCTGGCATCTTATTCGGAAAGTAACAGTATCAACCCTTGCAATTAATAAAACGCAACTCGGATTTCTTAGTCATGGATTTTTACCTTGCCTTGCACTATAGACCTGTAATTAATGGTGCGCCTACCCTAAAAGTTTGGGAGTAAAATATTGCCTAACAAAATGAAGCAGTTGATGAGATCGTAGTGACTGGTCGTTATTAAAGAGCAGCGACAACAAAATATAGAAAATTTTTGCTATTTAAATATTAACACTGCTTGGTGTAGGATTTTCTTGCTCACAGGATAAATTTAAATAATTTCTAGGCAATGATCCAAGATTAGCATTTTATTGTAATGATATTTCAAATATGCAGAACACAACATCTTTTGGTGACAGGAGAACACAGACTTGCAGACAGTATGATTGTCTTATTACTAATTTGAATTTTCTTTGTATTTCTTATTGACAGTTACATTTTCTATTATTATATCAGTAACATATTACGCATTTCAGAAGACTTTTCTACTTTATAATTGTACATTTTAGACAAATGCCACAAGGCACCTTAGTAAAGGCCACATCCAAACTATAGAATAATGAAGGCAATACAATTACACCATAAATACTGAGTATACAGTGTTTCATGTGATGAAAAAAAAATCATATACTGTATGTATATTGTATAGCTCAATGTTAATCATTAAACATTGGCTATCCAATATTCTTTTTAGGGCTCAAGTCCAAATGCATACAGTACAATGCACTTCTAACCACATACGGTAAATAAATATTTCATACACTGTATAATATTTTTCTATGAGAATATACAAGAAAATAGGGGCTTCGTGTTTGGCACCATCGGTGTGGCGATAGGTGGATTTCCACAAGGCATTAGGGGCACCTTGGCCAGGCCATTTTTTGATCACCCACGTCTTCACTCCCATCTTTCTAAGCCACTGTATAAATGTCTAGCATTCTTCCCATGGCCTGACTTTTCTTTATATAGCTCAATGGTGCAAACAGGGAATAAAGGATATAAGAATTCATTTGCAATTTCAGATCTAATCAGTGATGTGTGATAATACCTTAAATTCCTAACAAAATCTGCAACAAAATCCGAGTGTGGATTTTAGTGAAGACTTTTATGCAGCTTTCACTCCTTGTATTGCAATGACTGAAATCCACATTAAAAACCCATCATTTTTCATAGACAAATAACGCATGCTATGTCTGCAAAAGGGGCAAGGCCAAAATTCGGCCAAATTGTGGCACATTGGGCCAAAATTTGGGGCAATTTTTTGGCACAAGCAAAGCTAACAGGTGGTATGAACTTTAACTAGATAAATGTAAAATTTGACAGATTTACCATCCAGCATGAGTCGCTGTGATGAATCTGGCACATTTTCAGACTGTGAGTCTTAGGCCTCATGTCCACGGGGAAATTTGGGCCCGTGAGGATTCTCCATGCAGAATCCCGCAGCAGGTCCCTCCTTTCCCGCAGACATGAGGCCAGAAAATAACATTTTACTTACCTGTCCGGACACTGTGGATCTGCCTTCCGTCGCGGACAGATCTTCTTTCTTTGGCCCAGTGGATGTGCTCGTCACACCAGCAGCGTGCCGTGCGCATGCACCATGCACTCTGTTTTTTTTTTTCTGAACTCCTGCTCTCCCGCTCTCCCGCGCCAGAGAGCAGAACTTCAGCTGTGGGTGTGCCGCGGATCCGGCTTCATAGGCTTCAACAGAAGCCTGCGGGAGACCCGAACCAAAATGGAGCATGCTGCTGGTGTTTTCCCGCACATGCAATCCGCGCCTCAAGGGAAAATGACATCCGCAGGTATTTAATTATGTCCAATGCGTCCCTATGGGGCGCAGATCACGCTTGCGGGTGATCTGCTGCAGATCTGTCCCCGTGGACATGAGACCTTAGTTTGCACTGTCTAACTTTCAGGAAGTATTAATAAATGCGCCCCTATGTCACTAGTTGATTATTTTGAACTCAACATCCAAAAAGCATTATTTTTTTATATTAGAAGTGGCAAATCTCACATAATAGTGTTTTATAAAGGTATTCTGTCTTGCATCCCAGCTTACAACAATATTTCTGAGGTTATACTTTTTAGCAATGTATTTTATTTGCCTTGTCAGATTATACTGCCAGACTCTGTCCTGTAATAACACTTTACTTTAATAATCACCATAATTATCAATTCTCTTACTGGTGATGTATTTTTTTTTTTTTTTTTTCAAATCCAGATTTTTATTGAATTTTAAACAGACATGTGTACAATGACATAGTGCCAGATATATGGGTCAAGTAACGGAAAATCCTGACTGGAACAATTCCATAAAGGGGGTGATGACCCTATCGCATGAAACGAATCTAACTTAGTATGGCACCATCCAACTAGGGGGGGGAGACAAACATCGACAGACAGGAGGGAAAAGGAGAGGGGGGGCAGGGGGTAAGGGAGGAGGGGGAAGTACCCTAAGACAATATCTATTGTAGGGGGAGAGGGGAGCGGGGCCCCGGCGCAGGGGGAGCCCCAAAAGCCAAGACCACTCCCTGACTCCCGGACACCGCAAACGCATCACAATCGCGCTCCTCCGAATCATAAGGAATCTCAAGGACTTATCGAGTTACGTATGACACTCCACGGGCCCCAGATCTCCGTAAATTTTTCATGAGAGCCCATGGACCAACCTGAGAGTTCCTCTAGGTTGTAAGTCTGATCCATTCTATCCTTCCATTGGCTCAGGAGAGGAGGGTTTTTTTGCAGCCATAGAAGAGGGATAAGTGCTTTGGCAGCATCAATCGCGTGAGCTAGCAATTTTTGCTTTAAAGGGTTAAAGCTTCTCGAGGGCTTCCACAGGAATAGTATCAGGTGAGAGTATGAAATTCGGGGCTATTTTTTGGAGGGACTCTGTTATCTTTAGCCAAAAAGTGTTCAGGACCGGGCAGCTCCACCAGATGTGCAAAAAAGTACCTGTGGCCCCCTCGCATCTCCAGCATTTGCTGCAGGTCGAGAGTTTATGATCAGCGAGCCACTGAGGGGTTCTATACCATCTGGCAAGAAGCTTATAGTGAGCTTCCTGAGTGGCGATGCACGGAGAGAGCCCATATGCGAGTTTTAGAATTAGGTGTGTCTCCTGAGATGTTAGTGTGATATGTAGCTCTTTTTCCCATGAGTATAGAAAAGCTGGCTTTGTGTCTGATAGAGGAGGAAAGCAGAGTTTGCGAATGAATGCAATTTTCCTGCCATATGGCCTATTATCTTTCACAGCTCTCTCAAAGGCTGTGGGAGGTCTGGTGGAGACAAATATCTTGGTAAATTCTCCAATCACTCCCTCCACCTGTGCTTGTTGGAGGAAAGTCAGTGGCCGGCCGGGCAGCAGGGACCCCACCACCTCCTTAGGGCTTTGATGGCTCAAAGTCTGAAGCTCGCTGAGAGGTTTGTTTCTAAATGTCATCCAGAGTTTATTTGTGCATGGGTCCGGCGGAAGTCCCAGGAGGGCCGGGAGAGAGCTTAGAGGGGTGATCGGAGAAGGCGTAGGCGCCAGTGTCTCCCTCCGCAAGTCCCACACCTCACAAGGTCCCCTTAACAGGGGATTGAACTTTCTGCTTCTATATGTAGCTCTCCTGGTGAACCACAGATCCTCTGCTGCTGAGGTTCCATACAATTCTGTTGTCATCTGATATAGGAGGGGGTCTCCCCCGGGTAGGGCTAGTCTCTGCCAGTTGCTAATGTGGGCGGCTATGTAAAAATCGTGAATGTTTGGCATTCCTATTCCTCCCTCCTCTCTTCTTCTCATCAGCAGGCTATACGCCAACCTGGGGCTTTTTTGCCTCCATATAAACTTTATAAACAGCGAGCGCAGAGTGTTAAAGAAGCTGGAGGGAAGTTGTATCGGGAGAGATCTAATATGGTATAATATTATAGGGAATATGTAGGTTTTTATTAAATTTTTTCTCCCGAACCAGGAAATGTACGGAACATCATAGTTTTGTAGCAAAGTTTTGATTTTAGCTAGCAGTTGAGGGAAGTTTGCTGCGTAAAGATCTCCAACACTCCTAGTCAGTTTTACCCCCAGAAAATCGGTTGCCACGCTGGACCAGGAAAACGGGGATCCCGACATCAATTTCTCACTCCTAGCTCCCGGGATGGATACGTTTAGCACGGTAGATTTGTTAAAGTTAATTTTAAAGTTTGAAAGTGTTCCAAAATGTTCCAAACATGCGATCAGTTTAGGTAAGCCTCTCTCGGGGTTTGTGATTAGGAAGATAACGTCGTCTGCGAAGGCTGTCGCAGAGAGTGCGCAGTCTCCCACTTTCAATCCCCGAATCTCCTGATCCATCCTGACGCTCTGAAGTAGAGGTTCCAGGGCCAGTATAAACAGAGTAGGGGATAATGGGCACCCTTGGCGTGTGCCATTTTTTTTATCTCAAAGGGGGGGGGATAGGATATTGTTTATTTTTAACCTAGCATAAGGCTCTGCATATAGGGAGAATATGGCTTCGACAAAGGAGGGAGGAAAGTTAAAGTGCAACAGAACAGACCTCATATATACCCAATCGACTCTGTCGAAAGCCTTTTCGGCATCGGTGCTTACCAGAGCGAGTGGGATTCCTTTAATGTTCGCATAATGCATTGCATGGAGGATACGCATGCAATTGTCCCTCCCCTCCCTCCCCTGAACGAAGCCTGCCTGTTCCCTATCGACCAAGTGTGGGATGTAGTTCTCCATTCGTTTGGCAAGTAGTTTTGCCCATAGCTTCACATCCAGATTTATTAAAGAGATGGGCCTATAACTGCCACACATCTCAGGGTCCTTGCCCTCTTTGTGTATTAACGTAATATGGGCCTCTTGAGCCTGCTGTGGAAGAGAGCCGCCTTTCAGAAGGTTATTAAACAGTTCCGTTAGGCGCGGGACAAGGGGGGAGCGAAGAGATTTATAATATATAAGAGAAAGGCCATCTGGGCCGGGGCTTTTTCCGGGGGGGGGGGGGGGGGGGAAGAGTCAAGAACTCCGTTCACCTCCTCCGTCACCGGAGCCAAAAGTGCATTGGCTGATTCCGTCTCTAGACAAGGGAGGTGGAGCTTTTTTAAGAATTCTACTATCTGGTCATTAACATTTATAGTGTCGCCTTGTTCCTTCGGAGGTCGCAAATTGTATAGTTGGTAGTAAAATTGCTTGAATTCCGCCGCAATGTCGGAGGAGGAGGTGACCCTCGTCCCCGTGCGGGTTTTTATTGCATTAATCTTGTTTTTGGTACGGGCTTTTTTAATCAATGCTGACATATTTACTGCCCCTGTTACCTTGGACGAACACTATATGTTTAAGGTGAAGACATCTTTTGTTAAATCTTGACTTCAAGCATAAATTCAGTTCCTTTCTAAGGGTGGTCAATTTCTTTAGGTTCTCTTTGCAAAGCGTGAGTTTGGTGGAGTATTCTAATTTTGCGATTTGCCTCAGTAAATCGTCTATTTCTCTGTATTGGCTCTTTTTCTTCCTGGCGCCCAGAGCTATTAGTAGGCCCCTAATGAACGCCTTGTGCGTTTCCCACACTAGGGCCGCCGACTGGTCCCCTCCCGCATTAAGCCTAAAACATTTGTCTAGTTGTTTGGAAAGCGAGGCCTTGTCTTCCTCGGAGTCTAATAGAGCGGGGTTCAGCCGCCATCTCCACTCCCTAGGGGTATTGAAGAGTGTTTTTAAATCTACATGCAATGGGGCATGGTCAGAGATGGTGGCAGCAGCTATAGTTGAATCCACCAGGAAAGGTAGAAGCTCCGAGGCTATGAATACGTAGTCTAGCCTCTGAAATGAGGCGTGAACCTGGGAGAAATAGGTGTAGTCCTTAACGGTGGGGAAACACTGGCGCCAGGCGTCCACCAATCCCATCTCAGAGAGAGATCAGTGCAGTCGCCTCAGTTTAACTTGCAAAATTTGAGAGCGTCCCACGGACGAATCCAGTAGGGGATTCATTGTGAGATTCAGGTCGCCACCTAGTATGGCAGGGCCCACCGCAAACTCTCTGAGGGTCTCCAGTTGCCCGACCAGCCACGAGACCTGACCTGTATTTGGTGTGTATAAGTTGGCCAGGGTAATTTTAAAATTGTTAATGTGTCCTCTCAGGAAGATGACCCTGCCCTTATCTGTATGTTGTGCTTCGCATATAAAGGGAATAGAGCTATGGAAAAAAATGGACACCCCCTTGGAGGCTGATGTTGGATGTGTGTTGTGGAAGCCCTGTGAGAACTGTCTGCCCGGTAGGGCTAAGCACTTACCCCTCTTGTAGTGCGTTTCTTGGAGGAAGGCGATTTTTGTGCCGTATTTTCGGAGAAGCTGGGCTACATTGTGGCGCTTGAAGGGAGAGTTTATCCCTCTCACATTGAAAGAGGAGACGCGAAGGCAATCGTCTACAGCTGGCCGTAGAGACGGAGGCATAACGTACTACAGAAATAACCTGAAGGAGAGAAGGCTAAGACGTCAATAATTCTGTATATACTATACAAAATATTAAGACTGCGGCGGGTAGATAAGGGTAGAAAATAGACACTCAGGGTGGGGAGAGGACACACTAGGAAAGGGTAACACAACCACTAAAAAGATGAACAAGTTGTCAAAAAGACCAATTAGTCCTAGGACAGTCAGTGGGGGTGGTGTGCAAGGCGGTATACCCCTCTAAGAGTATGAAACAATACCAGGCAGAGATACCGAGTTGCACGAAACCTGCCATGACAGACACTCTAGAGGATCTAGAAAGAAACTAAAATACAACACAGAAGAAGTATGACTTTAGTGAGTCGGGGTAGAAGAGCAGGTGAAGCCCTCCACACGTTGCGATGAGGGTAGATAATAAACAGTGAGTCCAACAGTACCAACGAGGAGCTCCCCGTGAGCTCAGGAGGTCCCCGCCGTGGAGACCTCAAGACATAGTCCGCGTCCGGTCACTGTCTTCTGGCACTCCTGAACGTAGAAAGTCAAACTGGAGCAGACAAACCTTCCACTCCCCTCTGGGGGTTCCGAGGGTGAACAACCAACCGGAGGATCTGTAGACAGACTTTCAGTCTCCTGCTGGTGTGGTGTCGCGATTTTTCTTTTTCTTGCTCCTGGGTGACTTTGCAGGCCCAGCCGTATTCCATGATGCCGGGGAAGGGAGCTTAGGCAGATTGGGCAGCTCTGGGAGCAGCAACCAGCTCAGAAGGTCTACTGGCTCCATCTCCAGGAACTGCCAGCACGCAGGCAAGTCCCCGGGGTCTCTGATGTTGATCCTGCGACCTTTATGTGAGATGCCCAGGCCAAACGGAAACAGCCAGGCATATTTAATGCCTTTTTCCTTAAGCGCCTCCAGGAGCGGCCGAAGCAGGCGGCGTTTGGCTAAAGTAGTGGGAGCAAGGTCCTGAAAGATCTGCAGGGGGGCCTCTGAATATTTTAAGTCCCTATAGCTTCTGGTGGCCCTTAAAATAGCGAACGCGTCTTGAAATGACAGCAATTTACAAATTACGTCCCTTGGTGGCTCAGTGTTCGCTGGGAGGGGTCTGAGGGCCCTGTGGATCCGTTCAATCGTGATGGGGGCAGCTCTCTCTGAACCGAGCAAGGATGTGAAAATTTCTTTGGCCACCTTGGGAAGGCAGTCCGTGGCCCACGATTCTGACAGCCCTTTGATGCGTATATTGCATCTCCTGTTTCTATTTTCTAAGTCCTCCTGCATCAAAAGGGCTCTGTTCAGATGGTTATGATGCTCCTGCAGTATCTGCGCCATTTCAGTGGCTTGAATAGTTATGGAGGACGTAGATGTTTCTAATTCTTCCACCCGCCATCCCAAGTGCCTTATATCCTCCTTTATTTCGCCTAGCTCGGTCATGATGGGGTGCAGAGCTTTCATTATGAGGTCTTTCATAAAACCTTTTGAAACTGCCTCTCCATCTTCACTGTCAGAGATGGTCCCCTCCTCCCCCTCCTTACTTTGAGCTGCAGCAGAGGTCTGTGCCGGCGCCATCTTAGCTGGGAACAGCGGTGAGCGGGAACTCTTCTCTTTCAGAAAACGCTGCATGTCAGCTTATCCCCTGCTCGCCCGCGGGGTCCCCGTGTGGTCCGAGCCCTTCTCCTTCCCGACTCTCTTCATATCGGCGCTTCTGTTAGCCGCTGTGAGCCTCTAAGGGTGCCTTGCCGTTGGAGCTCTGCACTCACACGGCCATGTATTTGCCTGCTATGATGTGTCTGGATCATAAGTCTGGACCAATTGATTAAATACTTGTCTCCTGCAAACTGTACATCAGATAATAATGTGAGAGGAAGAGATATAACAAGCATACAGTTCTTTTAAATCAATAATTACCCAGCAGGCTTCATCTACAAACTTCTACTGAAAGTTTGGATTAGAAGTAAAAGGTCAGTACTGCAATATGTCAGGGACACATTTGTGAGAGCACTAAATCTAAGATACCAAATGCAAAATATCAAAGTACACTCTCATTGTCCAGTTCAACTGCATACATTTTGCCCACCTCAATTAACCTGAGAGGAAAGCCACTGGAAGTAGCAACTTCATGTGAATGAGCATTGTGTAATACAACATCCCTGCAGAGGGAATGCGTGGCTACCCATAGCTTCCCAGGGCAATATCAGATGATTGATTGCAGTTAACTGCCTTAATCATGTGACGATCATAAGGGTCATGTTTTGACAAGGGTTTTGCCTAGAGATGAGCGAGCACGCTGATGCTCGAGAGAGCATTGGTCTTCTCGAGTAACTGATTACTTGACCGAGCAAATGCGGGGGGGGGGGGGGGCGGCTGGGATGAGCAGCGGGGAGAGAGAGATCGCTCTCACTCTCCCCCCCCCCCCCCCCGCTGCTCCCCCGCATTTGCTCAGACGACTAATCAGTTACTCGAGAAGACCGATGCTCTCTCGAGCATCAGCCTTAAACGAGCGTGCTCGCTAATCTCTAGAGCTGTGATATCTGTAATAATAACTTTAAATAAATTCAGACATTCAGCAAATATTTCTGAAAACATGGTATAATAGGAAGAAATAGGGAAGAAATAGACTCATAATTCAAATCAATGTTCCAGTTCTTAATGTAGTCAGAACATTTGTTAAAGAAGTGTTATTAATGAAAAGCGTACCACTGTATTAACAGAAGTGCAGAAATAGAAAAAGAAGCAGCATCCAACGATGTTAAACTGAAGACATGAAATGTATAGCAGACACAGCTTGTATGTCTCAAAGTATGGTATCTTTTATTCCCACACATATGCATATTGGTGTGTGGGAATAAAAGATACCATACTTTGAGACATACAAGCTGTGTCTGCTATACATTTGATGTCTTCAGTTTAACATCGTTGGATGCTGCTTCTTTTTCTATTTCTGCACTTCTGGATTTATTGGGGACGTCAGTCCAGTCCTCACAGGAAGCTTGCATCAGTGCATTTTCAGTTAAACAGAACCCCTCCTGAGCAGGATCTGTCGGTGAGTGCTGCTGCCTAAAAACATTTGTTTGCAATTACCACTGTATTAACGATTTTTTACATAGAAAACCATTCATATTATAGGAAGTATTTTGCAATTGCATTGTGTCATATGTATAAAGTAGAGGTAGACACTACACATCATGTACAATTAACATCTGAAAAACATTTTGAAGTATGAATGGTAAGTGTTCCAACTGATGGAGTAAATTTACATTGTTAATTTATTTTTTTTTTATATATAAATTCTTTATTTATAGTTTGAACTTGGGTACAGAAGGGAAAAAAGGGAGGGAGGGGGTGTGCAAAAAAGCAGCACAGTAAAATTTGTTATCGTATACAAGTGAACATAGTGGTTGTGCTAAACATACCTAGAGAGGATGAGAATAGGAAGGTGAGGGATGAACAAGGTAAAGTTTCTGGTAGCTTGCTTTATGATCCAGGTTAGTGGTCGTGTTGAAAAATAAGGTAAGATCTTTATGTTAAAAGGAAGAATTAGCTGGCTGACATATTCCTAAATGGAATTTTATTTATTCCCGTGAGAGATCCATTGTTACATTGTTAATTTTTAACTACCATAGATGTAATCATTTTCCCTACATCTGTGGATACACACAGTGACATAGCTGGTTGACACCTTTGTATGTAAGCAAACATATACTTAAAGGAACACTTCACCATTAAATTGTACACTGAATAGCCACCATATTAGAGATATCTGCCCTTTCAGGATTGGAAATTTGACCCTGGAGTGCAGCATAAAATCAAGTGAGCAAGTTTTCTATGGATCAGTTTCAGTGTGAATCAAGCCATCTGAGCCACTTTCAATGAGGCATGGGCATTGGTGTTAGAGTAGCCAGGTCCAGTATTTCAAAAACTGACAACTTTGTGGGGTTTTCTCATGCAACGGTGTTGAGAGTACACTTAAAATGGTGTGAAAATGGAAAAACATCCAGTGAAATATGACCCTAGTGATGTAAACAGCTCATTGACCAAAGAGGTCGGAAGAGGATGTCAATGATTGTACTGATGGGCAGACGGTGCACAAGAAAATTCTAGCCATATACAATGCTGGTGCATCAACTTTGTACAGATGCATGACTTGCCATTTTGTAACATGGAAGGGCTATAACAGCAGACAACCAGTTTGAGTTTCATTGTTATCTAAGCCCTTGTTCACACAAGCGTGGTCTTAGTGCAGTATAGGTGTGTGAAAAGATCAAGACTATACTGCACTAAAAATAGCATGAACTGGCGATTCCAGCTATTAAGTATTACGATAAAGAACTGCGTGTTACGTGTTATCCAGCTCCCATAGGAGTCTATGGAAACTCCTGCGCAGCACGCACCAAAGATAGGACAGGTCCTGTCTTTTCTTGCAGCACGGACCTTAGATGCGAGCATTGCACATGCATGTCCTATCTTTGTTAGGTGCGAGTTTTTTGCGCATCTAAAATGCCTTCATCTGAACCTTTCCATAGGAAACCATTGGTTCCATTAGACACAATCTTTTCACACGCCTATTCTGTGCTAAAATCATGTGAATGAGGCCTAAAAGATACAGAAGCACAAGACTCTAGTGGTTAAAAAAAGTCCAAAAATTAGATAATTGGAAGAAAAAAAAAATCGCCTGGTTAGATGAATTCAGATTTCAGTGCACCATGCTGATGGGAGGGTCAGAATTTTTGTGCAAGCAGCATAAATTTATGATCCCTTCCTGTCAGCTGTTCATAGCATGTCAGTTCCTACATCTAATTTGCAGCACATTCAAAAAGCTATCTTGTTCACATAAGCAAATATTCCTGTAGAATGATTTCAACACCTAGTGGAATCTATGTTCTGCTAAACTGCTGCAATTCTGGGTTTCTTTAATAAAGTGGTCATTCAGTGTAAATGCTCTGCGCTTTTTTGGGTGCTATCAGCACGACACACTTTTTTTGCAGGCCTGTAATTGAGTCAACCATATATTAATTACCTGTTACTATACAGAAATCAATTATCAGGTGCACACAGTTAAGCTCCTCCCAGGATTTGGAACATTTGAAGGAGTTGTCAAACCCACCTAAAAAGTTGTTTCAAAGTTTTGATTGACAGGATTGCAGCCACTCATCCATATAAAGAATATTTACATTTGTAGAGGAATGCTGCTCTGACTCTGTTCATGTGACCACTGTTGTCCAGTGATGCTTACAAAAAACATGATCTTCCATCCATCAGTCACACTACCTACTCTTTGTGTAGCCCCACCTTCGTAGACAGAACAAGCTAGAAAGCCATTTCTTCAAGCACAGGTTCAGTGTATTCCTCACTTACATGAGCTTGTTGTGTCTAAAAGGGTGGGTCTACCTGAAGAGTATCCCATGTGATTGGCAGGTGGAGCACCATGCTATAGCAAGTAGTGCTGGATGTTACTCGTCCCCTGACGGGGGTTAAAACAATGTTGCTCCCCATATTTAAACTTTCTTCTTATGGTTGCAATCCTGCTACTGGATACTTTGAGACACTTTTTTGGGTGAGTGGGCAACCCCCTAAAACTAGCAGTTGAAAACAATGAACTAAAATGTTCTCATTCTTACCATTTATGTAAAACCTTTTTTCCTACAGGGAAACCAATCACTACTGGTCTGGCTACTCTAATTTCCCTGCTAACCAGCTGATATTTTTAAGGTAAACTGTGTGCAATGATTAATTTCTGCAGAGAACATGTAGCATTACATGGTGCATATTTGAATGTATGACCATGTCATATTTGGCTCTGTCAAGTCCGCCAGAATTGGGTGCTTCTTTTTCCATAGGCCTAATAGGAAAAAACTTCTTTCACTTGTGTTTTCAACTAATTGATATTTCTCTGGATTACATGAAGTGGATAAAAATTACTGAACGAACACACCAGTCATATGCACACAAAGTGTTAGATACTGACTTTCTTCTTAACATAGTGATTATGATAGATTTCATATGCATATTTCAGCAAGGTACATTAGCTGCATTTCTATGGTAAAACGTTTCAGCCTTTCACAGACCTCTTGGTATTAAACAGATGCTTTATTAGTTTAGGGAGTGACAGAGTGATAAGTGTCAGGACTTGGATAGCTGTATCCATATGTCATGCAGTGTATCAAGGGACCATTTTTCATCACTGTGATAACTGCTTCAACATCTTTCTTTGTGCCAAGCAAGAAAACTGAAGATGAGTTTCATGCTCAGATCAAAGTTCTCAAACTACTGTAATTTGTTTTCTTAATATCTAGCAAAGGAGATGAAACACTGTTTCTTGCCCTCGCTTTTCATGAAAATAATGCATTTATACCATTTAAGGCTTTAAAGAGTAACTGTACTTTAAAAAACTTTTGACATGCCAGAGCAACATGTCAGAAGTATTGATTAGTGGGGGTCCAGGTGTTGAGATCCCCGCTGATCACTGAAATAAAGGGACTGCAGCACTCATCTGATCGCTGTTTCCCTTTGGTTGTTGTTGCCATCTGTTGGCTCCTCTCAGCTGCTGAAGATGCATGTAGCAGTGCAGTTACTCTTTAATATTTATAATACTTGGAGGTGAAGGTAGCAGCTTCCTGGACTCTACAGAGATGTTTTATGGTGCCAAGAGCCAAAAAATTTGTATATTTGCTAATGACAATTAAGCAGAAATGGTTTTATACAACTTTTACAGGATTGCAGCCATAAAAGTAAATAATAGCCTAACCCATATATAGGGCACTTCTTGTATCCAAAATACCCTCTAAGGGTAAACAATACATTTTTTGAGGACCCTCCTAGTCAGCATTCTGACTGTCACCGAGCTCATTTAATTCCTTCCTGGATGCCAGTCATCTTACGACAGACCACCTGTCTCTATCCAACTGGTCCACAGTTCACCTGCTTTCTGCAAGACACAAGCAAACTTCTTTGCTGTGATCTCTTCTTCTGGAGTGGGGTAGCAAAGGCTGTAGGCAAAGATCTTTTCGACCCTGTTTTAGGTTGCTCTTCAGTACCCTCTACCTTCACACCCTTATGTATCACATTCAGATATTAGCACCCACTGCAATAGTTTGCAAAGAGGCATTACAAGGGACACCAACAATATCTGAAACGGTAACTGATACTAGAATTTTCAACAAAAAAAAAACCTGGTGCTCCAGTTGTTTGGTGTGTTGTAAGAAGAGAGACGAAATACAACTTACTTTTTAGGGGTGTCAATGCCGGTGACACCCCTAAAATCCAGGTTGGCGTGTAGGATTATAGATGGAATACGTGTTCATGAAGTTCCAGAGCAAAGATGTTTATTTTGCAGACATGCCATCATCTATCTATCTCTCTATCTCATATCTCTCTATCTCATATCTCTCTATCTCATATCTCTCTATCTCATATCTCTCTATCTCATATCTCTCTATCTCATATCTCTCTATCTCATATCTCTCTATCTCATATCTCTCTATCTCATATCTCATATCTCATATCTCATATCTCATATCTCATATCTCATATCTCATATCTCATATCTGAGATAGAGATGAGATTAGAGATGAGATAGAGATGAGATATATCTCTATCTCATCTCTATCTCATCTCTATCTCATCTCTATCTCATCTCTATCTCATCTCTATCTCATCTCTATCTCAGATATGAGATATGAGATATGAGATAGATATGAGATAGATATGAGATAGATATGAGATATGAGATATGAGATATGAGATATGAGATATGAGATATGAGATATGAGATATGAGATAGATATGAGATATGAGATAGATATGAGATATGAGATAGATATGAGATATGAGATATGAGATAGATATGAGATATGAGATATGAGATAGATATGAGATATGAGATAGATATGAGATATGAGATAGATATGAGATATATCATATCTATCTCATAGCTTCTAGCTCTCTAGCTCTCTGAAAGCAATGGTCTGCCGGCGATCGCGGGATGAATTGTCGGGAAGGGCTTAAATATATAAGCCCTTCCCTGCAATTCATCCAGAAATGTGTAAAAAAAAAAAATAAAATATATATATATATATATACTCACCTGGTCCCGGCAGACGAAGTTCAGCGCGGCCGGCGGCAGTCCTCCTGAACTGCTCTGAACAGCTGTGAGTAGTATTCAGCAGCCGGGGATTTAAAATCCCCGCCTGCTGAATGAGCTGCCTCTAATTGGTCACAGCCTGACCAATCAGAGGCAGATCTCACTCACACACCCATTCATGAATTCATGAATGGGTGAGTGACTGCTGCCTCTCATTGGCTCAGCGCAGGGACAAATCTGATTGGTCCCGCTGAGCCAATGAGAGGCAGCAGTCACTCACCCATTCATAAATTCATAAATGGGTGTGTGAGTGAGATCTGCCTCTGACTGGTCAGGCTGTGACCAATCAGAGGCAGCTCATTCAGCAGGTGGGGATTTTAAATCCCCGGCTGCTGAATACTACTCCCAGCTGTTCAGAGCAGTTCAGGAGGACTGCCGCCGGCCGCGCTGAACTCCGTCTGCCAGGACCAGGTGAGTATATATATTTTTTTTATTTTTACACATTTCTGGATGAATTGCAGGGAAGGGCTTATATATTTAAGCCCTTTCCGACAATTCATCCCACGATCGCCGGCAGCCCATTGCTTTCAATCGAGTCGGCTGTATTGCCGGCTCCATTGAATTCAATGGGCTAACATCGTTCTGCCGGGACAAGGTGAGTATATATATTTTTTATTTTTTTTTACACATTTCTGGATGAATTGCAGGGAAGGGCTTATATATTTAAGCCCTTTCCGACAATTCATCCCACGATCGCCGGCAGCCCATTGCTTTCAATGGAGCCGGCTGTATTGCCGGCTCCATTGAATTCAATGGGCTAACATCGTTCTTCTCTGCCACAGCTGTTACAGCTGTGGCAGAGGAGAACGATCTTTATGCTGACAGTGCGGGGGGGGGGGGGTCTCACTCTTGCCACTATTGTGGCTTAATAGTGGGACCTGGGAACTTGAGATGCAGCCCAACATGTAGCCCCTCGCCTGCCCTATCCGTTTCTGTGTCGTTCCCATCACTTTCTTGAATTTCCCAGGTCTTCACAAATGAAAACCTTAGCGAGCATCGGCGATATACAAAAATGCTCGAGTCGCCCATTGACTTCAATGGGGTTCGTTACTCGAGACGAACTCTCGAGCATCACTGAAATTTCGACTCGAGTAACGAGCACTCGAGCATTTTCGCTCATCTCTACTTAGCACACAAGTATTTTCTACTTTGATAGCTGATTAAATGCTATAAGCAGTTTTCTTACTATCAGAAGCAATAGCTTTAGAAAGAGGTCTTGATAATTGTTAGAGTATTTTTTTACTATGATATAATCATGCGTACAGACATTGTAAGAGGCTGGTAAAATTAATAGTACATTCAAGTACACAATCAAGTGTAAACATATGATCAATTTGCTAGAATATTATATTGGGTTATTAAAATAATAATAGATATTTGTTACATTCTCTACACATCTGAGGTGGAATACAGATTAGAAATCTAAGAACAAATCATGAATACTATCAATATAAAGTGCATATTGTCTGTAATCGAGTTACATCCACACCTGAGTCAGCAAACATTTCTTACTTTGTACAGAATGTTCAAGTGAAATAAATAAAAATGCTGCAATCTCATCCTAATGGGACAAATTGCTAAAGTCTTTGTTCCCACAATATAATTTTTCAAGGCTCAAGGGTTCAGAATATTTGTACGGATGTGAACGCATCAGCAGTTCAACACTTGTTATATAAGAGTTCAGGGAATGGTAATAAAATTGTAAACCAAGTTCCTATCTTTTACTCTGATGATAACACAAGATACAGCAAGCAGAGCTGACTAAAGTATAACTTTTTAGTGCAAAGAACTGATGGCTAGAAGGGACATTCCAATCTCAAGAAGTGATGGCATGTTGTTAGGACATCTTCACTGTTTTTCCTTACACATCTGCCCTCCCAGCCATCTGTCTGTACAGGGAACTGCAGCCGGCCTTATTTATTTGAAGCAGTGATTCGCTACAACCAAGAATTGGCTGCAGCAGTAATATGTCCCTGTATTGGCACTCATCACTGCAACCGGAAATACACTCACAATTGAATCTCTTTGTCTGTTTTTGAAGCAAAGGGATGGAATGAAAACAGAAATAAACTTTTCATTTTTTTTCTTCCACTGAATTCAATGGGTTTTCATTAGAGATGAGCGAACACCAAAATGTTCGGGTGCTCGTTATTCGGAACGAACTTCCCGCGATGCTCGAGGGTTCGTTTCGAACAACGAACCCCATTGAAGTCAATGGGCGACCAGAGCATTTTTGTATTTCGCCGATGCTCGCTCAGGTTTTCATGTGTGAAAATCTGGGCAATTCAACAAAGTGATGGGAACGACACAGCAACGGATAGGGCAGGCGAGGGGCTACATGTTGGGCTGCATCTCAAGTTCACAGGTCCCACTATTAAGCCAGAATACCGGCAAGAGTGGGCCCCCCCCCCCCCTCCCAACAACTTTTACTTCTGAAAAGCCCTCATTAGCATAGCATACCTTTGCTAAGCACCACACTACCTCCAACAAAGCACAATCACTGCCTGCATGACACTCCACTGACACTTCTCCTGGGTTACATGCTGCCCAACCGCCCCCCCTCCCCCCCACAGCGCACACCAAAGTGTCCCTGGGCAGCCTTCAGCTGCCCTCATGCCACACCACGCTCATGTCTATTTAGAATTGCGTCTGCCATGACGAGGGACCGCAGGCACACACTGCAGAGGTTGGCACGGCTAGGCAGCGACCCTCTTTAAAAGGGGCGGGGCGATAGCCCACAATGCTGTACAGAAGCAATGAGAAATAGAATCCTGTGCCACCGCCATCAGGAGCTGCACACGTGGGCATAGCAATGGGGAACCTATGTGCCACACACTATTCATTCTGTCAAGGTGTCTGCATGCCCCAGTCAGACCGGGCTTTTTAATTCATAGACACAGGCAGGTACAACTCCCTATTGTGAAGTCCCTGTCGACCCACAGCATGGGTGGCTCCCTGGAACCCACCGGCGGTACACAGAAATATCCCATTGCATTGCCCAACACAGCTGAGGTAGTAATGTCGTGCTTAATGCAGGTGGGCTTCGGCCCACACTGCATGCCCCAGTCTGACTGGGGTTCTTTATAAGTGTACAGATGTAGTAAAAACTCCGTGTGCACCTACAGCATGGGTGGGTGCCAGGAAGCCACCGGCGGTACATAGAAATATCCCATTGCATTGCCCAACACAGCTGAGGTAGTAATGTTGTGCTTAACCCTTTCCAATCCAATTTGTATATGGTTTTCCTAGGGGGCTTACTCTTTTTCTGCCGTTATACAACGGCGCTATATGCTGGCTAAAGCCAGTACTGCATGAGCTGACACGTAGGATAGGCTCCGACAGCAGAGAGGCTGGCAATATACAGTAAGAGAACCCCGACGGACGTCTACCAACAACGGAGCTGTACAGCCTTAAACCCTAATGTCTTCACAGGTCACACAGTGGACTGGAAAGGGTTAATGCAGGTGGGTTTCGGCCCACACTGCATGCCCCAGTCAGACTGGGTTTCTTTATAAGTGGAAACAGATGCATTTATAATTCCCTGTGGACCCACAGCATGGGTGGGTGCCAGGAAGCCACCGGCGGTACATAGAAATATCCCATTACATTGCCCAACACAGCTGAGGTAGTAATGTCGTGCTTAATGCAGGTGGGCTTCGGCCCACACTGCATGCCCCAGTCAGACTGGGGTTCTTTAGAAGTGGACACATGTAGGTTAAACTCCCTGTGGACCCACTGCCTGGGTGGGTGCCAGGAAGCCACCGGCGGTACATAGAAATATCCCATTGCATTGCCCAACACAGCTGAGGTAGTAATGTCGTGCGTAATACAGGTGGGCTTCGGCCCACACTGCATGCCCCAGTCAGACTGGGGTTCTTTACAAGTGGACACATGCAGTTACAACTCCCTGTGGACCCACAGCATGGGTGGCTCCCTGGAACCCACCGGCGGTACATAAAAATATCCCATTGCATTGCCCAACACAGCTGAGGTAACGTCAGCTGTAATGCAGGTGGGCTAAAAATTAATTTGATTACACTGTAGGCGAGGGCCCACAAAAATTGCTGTATCAACAGTACTAATGTACATCCCAAAAATTGGCAATGGCCAGCCAAGAGGGCAGGTGAAACCCATTAATCGCTTTGGTTAATGTGGCTTAAGTGGTAACTAGGCCTGGAGGCAGCCCAGTGTAACGAAAAATTGGTTCTAGTTAAAGTTCCAATGCTTTTAAGCGCATTGAAACTTATAAAAATTGTTCAGAAAAATTATTTGAGTGAGCCTTGTGGCCCTAAGAAAAATTGCCCGTTCAGCGTGATTACGTGAGGTTTCAGGAGGAGGAGCAGGAGGAGGAGGAGGAGGAATATTAGACACAGATTGATGAAGCAGAAATGTCCCCGTTTTGGATGGTGAGAGAGAACGTAGCTTCCATCCGCGGGTGCAGCCTACGTATTGCTTACGTATCGCTGCTGTCCGCTGGTGGAGAACAGAAGTCTGGGGAAATCCAGCCTTTGTTCATCTTGATGAGTGTTAGCCTGTCGGCACTGTCGGTTGACAAGCGGCTACGCTTATCTGTGATGATTCCCCCAGCCGCACTAAACACCCTCTCCGACAAGACGCTAGCCGCAGGACAAGCAAGCACCTCCAGGGCATACAGCGCTAGTTCAGGCCACGTGTCCAGCTTCGACACCCAGTAGTTGTAGGGGGCAGAGGCGTCACCAAGGATGGTCGTGCGATCCGCTACGTACTCCCTCACCATCCTTTTACAGTGCTCCCGCCGACTCAGCCGTGACTGGGGAGCGGTGACACAGTCTTGGTGGGGAGCCATAAAGCTGGCCAGGCCCTTAAAGACTGTTGCACTGCCTGGGATGTACATGCTGCTCGATCTACGCACATCCCCTGCTACCTTGCCCTCGGTACTGCGCCTTCTGCCACTAGCGCTGTCGGCTGGGAATTTTACCATCAGCTTGTCCGCAAGGGTCCTGTGGTATAGCAACACTCTCGAACCCCTTTCCTCTTCGGGAATCAGAGTGGGCAGGTTCTCCTTATACCGTGGATCGAGCAGTGTGTACACCCAGTAATCCGTCGTGGCCAGAATGCGTGCAACGCGAGGGTCACGAGAAAGGCATCCTAACATGAAGTCAGCCATGTGTGCCAGGGTACCTGTACGCAACACATGGCTGTCTTCACTAGGAAGATCACTTTCAGGATCCTCCTCCTCCTCCTCCTCCTCCTCCTCCTCAGGCCATACACGCTGAAAGGATGACAGGCAATCAGCCGGTGTACCGTCAGCAGCGGCCCAAGCTGTCTCTTCCCCCTCCTCCTCATCCTCCTCATGCTCCTCCTCCTGTACGCGCTGAGAAATAGACAGGAGGGTGCCCTGACTATCCAGCGGCATACTGTCTTCCCCCGCCCCCGTTTCCGAGCGCAAAGCAGCTGCCTTTATGGTTTACAGGGAATTTCTCAAGATGCATAGCAGAGGAATGGTGACGCTAATGATTGTAGCATCGCCGCTCACCACCTGGGTAGACTCCTCAAAATTACCAAGGACATGGCAGATGTCTGCCAACCAGGCCCACTCTTCTGAAAGGAATTGAGGAGGCTGACTCCCACTGCGCCGCCCATGTTGGAGTTGGTATTCGACTATAGCTCTACGCTGTTCATAGAGCCTGGCCAACATGTGGAGCGTAGAGTTCCACCGTGTGGGCACGTCGCACAGCAGTCGGTGCACTGGCAGCTTAAAGTGATGTTGCAGGGTGCGCAGGGTGGCAGCGTCCGTGTGGGACTTGCGAAAATGTGCACAGAGCCGGCGCGCCTTTACGAGCAGGTCTGACAAGCGTGGGTAGCTTTTCAGAAAGCGCTGAACCACCAAATTAAAGACGTGGGCCAGGCATGGCACGTGCGTGAGGCTGCCGAGCTGCAGAGCCGCCACCAGGTTACGGCCGTTGTCACTCACGACCATGCCCGGTTGGAGGCTCAGCGGCGCAAGCCAGCGGTCGGTCTGCTGTGTCCGACCCTGCAGCAGTTCGTGGGCCGTGTGCCTCTTATCGCCTAAGCTGAGTAGTTTCAGCACGGCCTGCTGACGCTTGCCCACCGCTGTGCTGCCACACCGCGCGACACCGACTGCTGGCGACATGCTGCTGCTAACACATCTTGATTGCGAGACAGAGGAGGAGGAGGAGGAGGGTGCTTTAGTGGAGGAAGCATACACCTCCGCAGATACCACCACCGAGCTGGGGCCCGCAATTCTGGGGGTGGGTAGGACGTGAGCGGTCCCAGGCTCTGACTCTGTCCCAGCCTCCACTAAATTCACCCAATGTGCCGTCAGGGAGATGTAGTGGCCCTGCCCGCCTGTGCTTGTCCACGTGTCCGTAGTTAAGTGGACCGTGGCAGTAACCGCGTTGGTGAGGGCGCGTACAATGTTGCGGGAGACGTGGTCGTGCAGGGCTGGGACGGCACATCGGGAAAAGTAGTGGCGACTGGGAACTGAGTAGCGCGGGGCCGCCGCCTCCATGATACTTTTGAAGGACTCCGTTTCCACAACCCTATACGGCAGCATCTCAAGGCTGATGAATTTTGCTATGCGGACGGTTAACGTTTGAGCGTGCGGGTGCGTGGCGGCGTACCTGCGCTTGCGCTCCAACAGTTGCGCAAGCGACGGCTGGACGGTGCGCTGAACTACACTGCTGGATGGGGCCGAGGACAGCGGAGGTGAGGGTGTGGGTGCAGGCCAGGAGACGGTAGTGCCTGTGTCCTGAGAGGGGGGTTGCATCTCAGTGGCAGGTTGGGGCACAGGGGGAGAGGCAGGGGTGCAAACCAGAGGCGCTGAACGGCCTTCGTCCCACCTTGCGGGGTGCTTGGCCATCATATGTCTGCGCATGGTGGTGGTGGTGAGGCTGTTGGTGTTGGCTCCCCGGCTGAGCTTTGCGCGACAAAGGTTGCACACCACTGTTCGTCGGTCGTCAGGCGTCTCTGTGAAAAACTGCCAGACCTTAGAGCACCTCGGCCTCTGCAGGGTGGCATGGCGTGAGGGGGCGCTTTGGGAAACACTTGGTGGATTATTCGGTCTGGCCCTGCCTCTACCCCTGGCCACCGCACTGCCTCTTGCAACCTGCCCTGCTGATGCCCTTGACTCCCCCTCTGAAGACCTGTCCTCCTGAGTAAGCGTTGCACACCAGGTGGGGTCAGTCACCTCATCGTCCTGCTGCTCTTCCTCCGAATCCTCTGTGCGCTGCTCCCTCGGACTTACTGCCCTTACTACTACCTCACTGCAAGACAACTGTGTCTGATCGTCATCGTCCTCCTCACCCACAGAAAGTTGTTGAGACAGTTGGCGGAAGTCCCCAGCCTCTTCCCCCGGACCCCGGGAACTTTCGAATGGTTGGGCATCAGTGACGATAAACTCCTCTGGTGGGAGAGGAACCGCTGCTGCCCAATCTAAGCAGGGGCCCGAGAACAGTTCCTGGGAGTGTTCCCGCTCCTGAGCAGGTGTTATTGTAGTGGAGTGAGGAGGCTGGGAGGAAGGAGGAGCAGCAGACAGAGGATTCGGATTGGCAGCAGTGGACGACGCAGAACTGCGGGTAGACGATAGGTTGCTCGAAGCACTTTCTGCCATCCAGGACAGGACCTGCTCACACTGCTCATTTTCTAATAACCGTCTCCCGCGTGGACCCATTAATTGGGCGATGAATGTGGGGACACCAGAAACGTGCCTCTCTCCTAATCGCGCAGCAGTCGGCTGCGACACACCTGGATCAGGAGCTTGGCCTGTGCCCACACCCTGACTTGGCCCTCCGCGTCCTCGGCCGCGTCCACGTCCTCTAGGCCTACCCCTACCCCTCAGCATGCTGTATTACCAGTGATTTGATTTCACAGGCAGGAAATAAATTGGCGCAAGACTGCAGGCCAAATATAATTTTTTCCCTTTTTTGAAAACGAAAGGCCCCACTGCCTCTAGTGAATGAATAATCTAAGTTTAATAACTGTGCTGTTTTCCTGCTAATGTGTCACAGAACGTGAGGGTAGCAGAGTTATTAACTGTGGCAGAACAGGTATTTTTTTTCCCAATTAAGGAAAGCAAATGGCGAAGCCAGGAGTAAAACGTAGCTGGGTGCGTATGATTTTTACAGGTTGCAGACGCAGCCGACACGTGTCCACCGGCGTTAGGACGGACAGAGGCAGGACAAATAGAATTATTTTCCGTTTTTTTGCACCAAAAGGCAGCACTGCGTATATTCTATGAACATGAGAAGTTTAATAACTGTGCTGTTTTCCTGCTAATGTGTCACAGAACATGAGGGTAGCAGAGTTATTAACTGTGGCAGAGAAGGTATTTTTTTTCCCAATTAAGGAAAGCAAATGGCGAAGCCAGGAGTAAAACGTAGCTGGGTGCGTATGATTTTTACAGGTTGCAGACGCAGCCGACACGTGTCCACCGGCGTTAGGACGGACAGAGGCAGGACAAATAGAATTATTTTCCGTTTTTTTGCACCAAAAGGCAGCACTGCGTATATTCTATGAACATGAGAAGTTTAATAACTGTGCTGTTTTCCTGCTAATGTGTCACAGAACGTGAGGGTAGCAGAGTTATTAACTGTGGCAGAGCAGGTATTTTTTTTCCCAATTAAGGAAAGCAAATGGCGAAGCCAGGAGTAAAACGTAGCTGGGTGCGTATGATTTTTACAGGTTGCACACGCAGCCGACACGTGTCCACCGGCGTTAGGACGGACAGAGGCAGGACAAATAGAATTATTTTCACTTGTTTTACAAGCAAAAGGCAGCACTGCGTATATTCTATGAATAATAACTGTGTTGTGGCCCTGCCTATACAATTCTTTCCCTGCAGTATCAATGGAGGGTGGAATGCTCTGCAGAGGCGATTTTGAGAAGCAAAAAAAAATGCAGCACAGCTAACAGCAGCCTGGACAGTACTGCACACGGATAAATATGGCCCTAGAAAGGACCGTTGAGGTTCTTGAAGGCTACACTCACTCCTAACACTCTCCCTGCCTATGCAGCACTTCTGTCCCTAATGCCAGGTGCAACGCTCTGCAGAGCCGATTTTGAGAAAAAAAAAAATGGCACTGCTAACAGCAGCCAACACACAGCTATCAGTGGCCCTAATAAGGACCTTTGCGGGGTCTTGAAGCCTACACTAACTACCAATTCTTTCCCTACAGCAGCTCCGGTACAAACAGCACTGTCCCTCAGCTAACTCACCAGGCATCTGAGCCGAACCGCGGGAGGGGCCGACTTTTATGTTCGGGTGACACCTGATCTTCCCAGCCACTCACAGCAGGGGGGTGGTATAGGGCTTGAATGTCACAGGGGGAAGTTGTAATGCCTTCCCTGTCTTTCAATTGGCCAAAAAAAGCACGCTAACGTCTCAGGGAAGGAAGTGAAAGTAACCAGAACACCGCATGGTGTTCGTTACGAATAACGAACATCCCGAACACCCTAATATTCGCACGAATATCAAGCTCGGAAGAACACGTTCGCTCATCTCTAGTTTTCATAAAAACAGAAAGCTTTCAGTTTGTTTCCAATTACTGTTTCAGTTTTTTTTTTACTGATATATTATTGAGTCTGCAGTGCTTTTGATTTGTTCAGATAAAAAAAGAAACCAAATGAAATGGAATGGAAGCAAACTAAAAGATTTCCGTTTTTTGAAAAACCCATTGAAATCAATGGGAGCAAAAAGGAAACTGTTTATTTTCATTTTCATTCTGTTCCTCTGCTCCAAAAACAGATCAGAGAGATGCAATTATGAGTAAAAGTTATAACGCAGGTGTGAACTCACATTGTATTGAAGGCAAAAAAGTCACTGCAAATAGCAGTAGAAAAAAAAACCTCCACGTTCCAGACTTAATTAAAGCAGTTTTATTTCTCCAACAACTAACTTACAACACAAAAAGGACAAAAAAGCCAAGGTGTAAGTGAGGAGATGCAACTCTTCACCACCAGTCTGGCTATCAGGGAATATACAACGCATTTCTGCGCACAAGGCGCCTTTCTCAAGTATAATATTGTGAACAATTAGCACTGAATATATAGTACAAAACCTTTTTAGTTACCTGAAAGTGGTTTGTAGAATGATAAGGGCGCCGGGAGCGTGTCATTGGTAGCCCTCCTAGCTGTGTATAGTAGTAGTAGGGGCCAACATGGCTGCCATTTGGAAAGCAGAGTGCGCTCCAGGATTTGCGCTTGCGCTGGTCTGTAGGACGTGGCCCACAACAGGTGGAATGCAGCGTTCATTCCAAATTCTGCAGCTGCGCGGACTAAATGGGGGTAGAGTGACGGCTGTAATAATAGGAATGTTGGGCATGCCTTGAGGTGGCCTTAAAGCGGAAAACATCTTTTTTAGGGTCCTGTCATCCAGACCATCAATCCCCAAACTTACCTTTGACTCCTTCTCAACCCTCCACTCTCCCCAACCCTCTTCCCTCACTACCATACTCCTCAACATCTACTCTTTGACCACCCAAACGCTCAATGACTCTTCAGAAAAAGGAATAGAGTCAGCCACCAGGTGTTCGGTCAAAGATCATTCATATTTTAGTACCAGTCCAGCCCCAACTATTAATGAGAAAAAGAACATTAAAAAAGAGGCAAGATGGGGGGGGACGGGTGCAGCTCCAAAAAAAAAAGGCACCTTCGCAATAAAGAACTAACTTTTACAGAGGCAAAAGAATATGGCATCTTTAAAATCTCTCAGCACTTATTGCTGAGAAAAGAAGCAGAACTACTAGCCAAAGGCCTGTCGTTTTACCCCTCAAATAAATCCAATTTGTTTGAACTTTTTGTTGACCTGAATACATTTGTGAAAAAGTTAACCCTCCAGAGACATTTCTCTTTACAACAGCTCTTTTAAACAGAGTTTTTCTTACACTACCAAAAATACCAACACCAACGTTCAAACCAGTTTCCATCTAGATGACCCGGTCCTTACTGATTTAAACCAAAAAAGTAACTACTACCCAATAGAAAGTAAGCATAACTATGTTACCCCATTCTATCAAAAAGTTCTCCAAGATCTGCTCATTTCAACACAGCCGTCAGGCTGTGTGCATCTAAGCCTAGACGGCTGGCTATATCTACACTGTAACAAACCATCCTGATGATACAGTGATGAATAAATACACTGTTGAAACGCGTCGATGGGGTTATTAGATTGGGGTTAGGGTTAACGTTGGTAGTCTTACTATTGATGGCAATTTCAAATTGGGCCATCTGACTCCAATGTATCCCTGACTTATTTAGGGTGACAGAAATCTGGAAACAGAGAGGGCACACAGTAATCCTGTAATTTATTAAGGGATTTTCTGTGTATGCACCTGTCAGTTCACCCTAGTGCTTTAAGAGCACGTGAAAGAAGAAAAAAGAGCAGTTACGGCTTGTATAATTGCCGTTAAATGAAAGGAAAAATAGTCGGCACTGTAAAACACATATATATGTGCTGACTGTTCTTCCATTTTTATTATCACAAATATATTGGTTCTGTTTATTGAACATAGTATTTTCCTGTGCCCTGATTTATAAATCATAATCGGGTATAGGTAATAATCAATACCAAGTTCATTAGCAATGGTTGAGGCTTTAATAAGGGGACTCTTTACCATTTAAATTGAAACTTAATATATCACTAATTCCCCATTGCATCATTAGTGGGGGAATAAAAGTGATACCTGTTAATGGTAATTGATCCCCACAGAGTTTCATTAATATACTCTGAAGGAATATATTCCTTTAAGATCATTCACCATTGCCAGTTACTTCAGGATTTCTATGCCCTATACACCACTTCATTAAACTTGAGCAATATTATGTGGTGGCTAGGTCAAAAACTATGGTAGATATCCTCTAAGTAGAGATAACATAGAACCTATTGTGAGCATTAATTTAATAGAGGTTTTATCAAAAAGTTGCTAAACTAGGCCTTCACGTATTTTAGTTTTGATATTAATAAAGGTTATATTTTAGTTTTGTGGTTCCCTCGGTGATAGGGTTTCTGAATTCTAAGGGAATTCCAACTGTCTCGGTGATTAGTTAAGCATAACTATGTTACCCCATTCTATCAAAAAGTTCTCCAAGATCTAACTTAATTATGCAATAATGAAAAGGTGACTCACGATTCTAACTTAACACATGATCAGCAGATTATTTTAAGAAATCTTTCAAAGAATGAGACATTGGTCATTAGAAAGCCCGATAAAAGGGGTGGAATAGTACTCATAGATAGAAGCCACTATATTGAAGAAGCCCTAAGAATTTTGGGGGGACATCTGTTATTATGTCAAACTTGACGAAGATCCTACTACAGTAGTCACTTCTAAACTCTATGATCTTGTTGATCACGCATTGGCTACTAATTGTCAAAAAAAGAAAGGGCGTATATAATAATACCCAACCCAGAAGTCCCATACTTTTACTATCTCCCAAAAATAGACAAAAATATATTAAATCCACCTAAGAGGCCTATAGTCTCAGGGGTGGGCTCAATAACGAGCCACTTGTCGGAGTACGTAGATAGAGTTTTACAAAAATATGTAGTCTGCCTGCCCCCTTAACTGAGGGACACTAGACATGTACTCCCTTTACTAGAAGGAATACAATGGAGGGACACCTTCTTATGGTGTACCCTAGATGTTATGTCACTTTACTGAAATATCCCACATAAATAATGATTTTTTTAATGCCGTCCCAACAAACGACTTTTATTCTAGAGGCAATTGATTTTATCCTAAATAATGCACGCTCCTGGTGCCCTAATCATTCTACAAACCAGTTATAGGTAACTAAAAAGGTTTTGTACTATATATTCAGTGCCAATTGTTTACAACATTATATTTTAGAAAGGCGCCTTATGTGCAGAATCGCATTGTATAGTTCCTGACAGCCAGACTGGTGGTGAAGAGTTGCATCTCTACTTACACCTTGGCTTTTTTTGTCCTTTTTGTCTTGTACACAGACTGAGGAATACAGACAGAACTCAGAACAGAGAGACAGATCACATACTCGTGGACAGGCAGAAGCAAGACAGACAGCTAAACACCCAAAACAGTCACCAGCACACCCTCTTGAATAAACAGATGGAATTGCTATAATAAGTACAAGGAATTAGTTTGTGGATTGGCTAAGTCACTTAAGCCGTGAGCCCACTTCAAGGGTACTCGTTGTCTCACGGTCCCTACTCTAAAGAAGCAACTCAACTAACCCCAGAATACCTGGGCAATCGGCCTGATAATGATGGCCCCGCACTGGAACCTAAGGACCTAACTAGCCCTAGATGGTAAATGATCCAAGCAGCACAAGTATACATGCACAGATATACAGATACAGAATAAGAACTGGTGACAATGCAAGCACAGACAGATCAGAAGGCATTAAAAGACCCAGCAGAGAGACACACGGGCAAATATACAGATACAGAATCAGAACTGGTGACATGCCAGCATAGACAAAAGGCCTTAAAAAAGCAGAAACACAAGACTGCAAGAGGAATGCCAGCAAACACTGACAAAGGAGCTGGTATATATAAGCAACAGACCTGAGAGATTGGCTCACTGGAGCAAACCACACCCAGACAGCATAATGGGAAAACATGTAGAACCACAGATCCCAGCAGCAAGCTCTAACAAAAACATATATAATACAATATGTGTACATGTATACATTTTTATGGACATAAGTCATATCTTGATAAGCAGACCTAATGGAAAAAAAACTGTCATTTTCAGAATCTATGACCCCAAAATACCCCCCAAAAGTTCTAACATCTCAGTCACCAAAAACTGTGTTCCCCAGTATACAAACATAATGGGGCTGA
The DNA here is from genome assembly GCF_035609145.1 of Eleutherodactylus coqui. NCBI lineage: Eukaryota > Metazoa > Chordata > Amphibia > Anura > Eleutherodactylidae > Eleutherodactylus > Eleutherodactylus coqui. The sequence continues at coordinate 227,291,912 of NC_089838.1, read as the reverse complement.
TCGTAATTATAAAAAGTCTTTTATTGCAGTATAATTTCAAACTTGGAAAAAGATTTCTTATTTAATATTTAAATAATTTACTTTTTAAATATCATAAATGATGATTTGAGAAATCACAGTGGCAATATTCTATGCTATGTAAACAATGTTCTTCTAAAACCCAGTCCAGTGTAAACTTAAATAGAGCAATTCCTTCTAGCTTTAATCTCAATATAAACACCAATAAATCAGCATCATGCACTTATCTAATACGATAGAGAATTTCAATTTCCTTTTATCTGTGATGGTTAGAAACACAGTTAAAAGTAAAGCATTTTTCAAGATCTGACATGGGTGAGACATTTAGAAGGTAATGTTACCTAAATGTTATTTTAAACCAGCCTTTTTTCTTTTTCTACAATCACTGTTACATTTTGTCCTCCCATAGTTCAGGAGAAACCTCAATGTTGTACATGTGTACATTACTGCCAATTTTGAGTATGTCCTCCATTATCTTCTATCCTTATGGTTCTTTTAGATGACCCAATTTTTGTTTGAACAAGCGAATGAGCGAGTGACATCACCACAAACTTATTCGCACTCATGCAGCCAGTTTAGACAGGCAAATGCATTGTTGGCTCGTTCAAATAAAAATCGTTCAGACCCTGTATAAGTGAATATAGAGACTGAACAGTTGTTATTCAAATTGAATGATAAGCTAACGAGCCAACGATGATTTTTATGCCTGCAGAAACTGAACAACGAATGAGAAGTGAACAATTCTCATTTGTCTTTCAGTCATTGGCTTGCATTTAGGGTTCAGGGTGTTTGTGTTACCCCCTTAGGCACAGTCAAATCTATCAAACAAATCAAGGCAAGCCATGTTGCTAACACTGAAACAAAAATAGTTATTTAGCAACATGGAATAACAGAAATTGCCCATTTATCTTATCTATTATTCCCCCATGGTAATTATATGTGCATGGATAATAAGTTGTGATGTAAGTGATGAAATACCGGACACTAATTGTTGCATGATAGCCTGATGTATAGTTACCCATTCCCACGATTAATGCCTAGCTATTCCCCAACTACAGTCCATAACATGCTCACTGTACTGACCACAGACAGGATACAAATCTCCAACACACAGCAGGACTATAAGATCCCTGGGACATTCACATGTTCCACGTCCAATGTTGTGTACCTGATCATGTGCAGTAAATGTCCTGTTGGAGAAACAGGACAAAAACTTAGAGCAAGGATGAGATCTCATCACCACACAATTAAAGAGAGGAATACAGAATTACCCGTGGCTGAGCATTTTCCTAGTCATGGACACAACATAGAACATATGAAAGTTATTATATTAAAAAACAATTTAAAAATCCCAATGTCACAGAAATATTTGGGAGTACAAATTTATTACAACCTTTGACACTCTCAAGTCCGGAATGAACCTCGGAGAGGGCTTCTTGCATCAGCTGAAAATATGAGAAATCTGGAGCAGAGATAACACGCTGGCCTAGTGACATTTAGACACCTAACACCAATTTAGAGACCATAAAAATTTCACATTCTGTTCTGGTATTGTTTTAGCTGCAAATTATTCACACTATGTCTGTGCCTTTTTACATATTGACTTTTTATATGTATGTATATATAGATGCATCTTCTGATCTATTCCATTTAAGCCAGGGGAAGAACCCTGTGTAGGTTTAAAAGGTTGCTATAATATCATGTATTTTTATTAGCCATTAAAAGGTATCATATCTACAAGATTACAGGGTTCGTCCTCAGGCATAATTGAACAGATCTAAAGACTCATTTATATAAAAACATATACTCATGATCACATGGGAGGACACAAACATGGTGTGCTTAATTTGCACTTGAAACAAATTCCAGAACAGGATAAGAGGGCAAAGAGATGTTGTGATTAATAGCACTTAGATAAATACCAGAAAGGGATGAGCATAACAGTAAATACTTAATTAGTCCAGTGACAAGGAATGTGACTGTTTTATGGTCTGTAAATTGATGTTAGGGGGTCACCACCAGGCCAAGGTGTTACCTCTGCTCTGTGTTTCTCATATCTCATAATCTCCACTGATGTAAAAAAAAACCTCTGAGATTCATTCAGTTTCTGATAGTATCAAAGGTGGTTATAAACGTATTCTCTAACTAAAAACAATCACAACAGCAATAAAAAAAACCAGCATTTTTGATAAAATATTGTGTGATGCCAGGATAGATTCAAACATGCTGTAAAAATACGCCTTTTAAATAAATCGTTGCAAAATGCACATCATGCATTTACAGCTGAATTGCTGTGGATTATGCCCTTTGCATTAAACAGTAGAACAGTAGAATCTGCAAAATCTGCATTAAAATTCACTTGCAAGACATGCTAATTTTGAGGCATGTTTGTTTCTGCCATATTTTACAACATATATGAATCTACCCTCATGGCACAATCAATTAAGCGCTACAAAGAGATGTTTTTTGTTCCCCATACTTTCCGACAGACATATATATATATATATATATATTCTACCTTGAAGCAATTTTTCTAGAGGAGAATAGCTCCATTCATATGGCATCCCATTGTTTTCCGCAAACTTGACAGAAACAACCTCCGTATGAAATTAGAGAGATGTGCGGGTACTACAATATATGCACCTGTAAAGAAGCCTTATTACTGCTCTGTACACAATAGAGTTGAAAAATTGGCCATTTGTATGAGAGCTCATCAGTTTTTTTTTTACATACTTTTATGTGCTTGGTTTAGGAAGGAATAATAAAATGAATTAGTACCCGTTTAAATTCAGTACACCTAGTACAGGAGATGTATCTGACTCACCTTACCAAAGTCTTACTTTATAACTTTTCAAAAAAAGGTCATTATTGTGTAACGAGTGGTTTTTGCCTGAAGCTAAAGAATCATGTACAAAGGATAAAGAGCGATTTTACTCCTTTTCAAGTGCTTCCACACAGAATAGCACCTTTCCCCCTTAGAATACCACCCATATGACTTACTATCATAGCTCACACATCTACCTAGGAAAAAGCATCAAGTAAATTGTGTATGTTTAATTAAATCAAAACAATTGGTAGTTAAAGGTAAAGTCCCCTGGTGCAAGCACAGAGTCATGACTAACCCCTAGAGTGACGTCACATTGTGACATATTCTTGGCAGACTGTTTTTGCGGAGTGGTTTGCCATTGTCTTCCCCAGTCATCATTAACCCCCCCCCCCCCCCCAGCAAGCTGGGTACTCATTTTACCGACCTCGGAAGGACAAGTCAATCTTGAGCCAGCTACCTGAACCAAGTGTGAATTGAACCCGCAAACCTTCAGGTTGTGAGCAAGCGCTTAGAATTGCATTTCCGCTGCCTTAATACTATGTGTCACATGGGGCTCTAAACAACTAGAGTTTACCTAAATTTACCATGTGCCTGTATTTGTAGATTAATTACCATTCCTCTCATAGAAATTAGAATATAGTTAAAAGAAACATGTCATTTTAGGTAAAAAACAATTTGCACATTTGCCAGTTGTCATAATGGTTATCACGTAACCACAAATTTCTTAAAAAGTCAGTGACCATTTTAGGGTATGTTTACAGGCTCATTTGTGCGTAGAAAATATGCAACATATTGGAGCATAAGCAAATTGGATGAGATTTGAAGAAATGTAATATACCGCGTAAATTAGCCTGTGATGCAGATTTTAAATATGCAGCATGACAATTTAGACTGCAGATTTTCATGGTGGATTTCCTCTTTTCAAATAAGCATAGCACATGGATCTTCACGGCAGAAAATATGCCCTGTTTGGATGTATCTTAGGGTGGTTTTACAGATAGTGCTTTTAGAAAAAAGGCAGTTTTTTTTAGTTATACATTACATTGAAATCGTGCTCGTTTTTCAATTGACTCACTGTAATATCCACTGTCATCTATATACATTTTATTCATTACAAAACATGTTTGCAATATTTCCACTATTCCACTATCACATCTAAATTCATGAAATCAGACTGAACAAAACTTGTTCATTCCTCTCTTCACTCTATCAGATGAAGGTCAAACACTGTCCATATAGCACTTCTGCAGGTAAGCCAGGCACACTGACCAATACCCAACATACAGATTAAAGAGTAATGAAGAAATAGAACAGTACTCTGAAAGAAGGATGGCATTATATTTACTTCACAATTAATTATCATATTCATGTCCATTTTTACATTGCAGGTGTACCTTTTACTTTGCGTGGTTAGTGAAACCTTTCATCTGGCTGCTCTAGTGGTATCCAAGGAGGAAATTGTGGATTACAGGGCGGTGCAAAAGTCACCATACACATTCTTCTTTATATAAGCTGCGCAATGTACGTTGCGAGTAGAAAGGAAATGTTCCTGTGAAGGATTCTATGTTGCTATGTATACCATTTTGTATCTGTTTATTGAAATATAGATAGTTATTTACATGCCTATGTATGTGACTTTTGCTCCATAATCGCCTAGTATCTGGTCCCTTACCATAAACCCTTCCATGTTGCCATCCAATAAAACCTTATGATGTTGGTGAACATGTAGCCACGTGATCTGCCCTATGCAAACCATGCAACCACACTGCACCCTACAACACTGTTGCCCCAGCTGAACTTCAGAACAGCAGCCTCAACTTAGCCTAAAATGTCATAGCAGTGTAAAAGATATGCTTATAATATAATATTAATGTGATGAGTAAAGCCCCATTTACACACGAAGATAATCGTTCAAAATTTGTTCAAAGATAAGGAGAATGACAGTTTTGAATGATCATTCTGCATAAAGTACTAATGGGCACTAATGCTCATCAGTACTTTATCAGCCTCATTTGTGTGCAAATGAGCCTCCCACAGCTGATGCAAAACTCAGCAGATAGTCTGAACTCTGTAATTAGCTCTATTGTTCAACCAGGGGCTGCTTAGAGAATACAATGTAATTTCTTGCTCCCATGTAGATAAGAGCCTGTGGACTGTTTTCAGCATGGGCTGCACAGAGAATACAATGTTATCTCCTGCTCCCAGCATGTGGTCTGTAGGATAGTTTTTATGCTGAACTAAAAATCATTGTTCAAACGAAAAGTGCTTGATGGTAGCATTTACACACAATGATTATCGCTCAAAACACATCGTTTTAATGAATTTTGAGCGATAATCGTTGTGTGGAAATGGCCTTTAATTGTACTTTTACATTGAGCAGTTTACTTCCATAGTTGAGATTGGGCTTGTTTACCTTGCGTTTATACAAGCCAATTCAAACACTATCTGTCTCACATGATGAGATGTGCAGCCGACAACCATGATGTTTTTCTGCTGCATAAAAGATGTGATCAGCTGATGAACTAGAGTTGGCTTGTTCGTCAGCTGATCAGGTGCAGTTTTACAAAAAAACACAGGAAAAATGACACAAACCAAAAGGCTTTATATGTAGACATTTCGGCAATATACTCTAAACTTTAAATGGTCACTAATAGAGATGAGCGAGCACCAAAATGCTCGGGTGCTCGTTACTCGGAACGAACTTTTCGCGATGCTCGAGGGTTCGTTTTGAATAACGAACCCCATTGAAGTCAATGGGCGACCCGAGCATTTTTGTATTTCGCCGATGCTCGCTAAGGTTTTCATGTGTGAAAATCTGGGCAATTCAAGAAAGTGATGGGAACGACACAGCAACGGATAGGGCAGGCGAGGGGCTACGTGTTGGGCTGCATCTCAAGTTCACAGGTCCCACTATTAAGCCACAATAGCGGCAAGAGAGGGCCCCCCCCCTCCCAAAAACTTTTACTTCTGAAAAGCCCTCATTAGCATGGCATACCTTTGCTAAGCACAACACTAGCTACAACAAAGCACAATCACTGCCTGGATGACACTCCGCTGCCACTTCTCCTGGGTTACATGCTGCCCAACCGCCCCCCCCTCCCCCCCCCACAGCGCACACCAAAGTGTCCCTGCGCAGCCTTCAGCTGCCCTAATGCCACACCACCCTCATGTCTATTTAGAAGTGCGTCTGCCATGAGGAGGAACCGCAGGCACACACTGCAGAGGGGTTGGCACGGCTAGGCAGCGACCCTCTTTAAAAGGGGCGGGGCGATAGCCCACAATGCTGTACAGAAGCAATGAGAAATAGAATCCTGTGCCACCGCCATCAGGAGCTGCACACGTGGGCATAGCAATGGGGAACCTATGTGCCACACACTATTCATTCTGTCAAGGTGTCTGCATGCCCCAGTCAGACTGGTAATATGTACCTTAACAGTAACCGCGTTGGTGGTAATGTGGTGGTGACTGCGGACCTAGTAGCGCGGTTTTATTTTGTTGGTTTTCGGAATGTGGCCAGGATTAAGTGGGCCGTAGCGGGGGGATGGTGGGGGGGCTCTCTTGTAGTGTCGGTAAAGGTGAAATTCTTGGACTGACACCAGACGAACCAATGCAAAGGCATTTGCCAAGAATGTTTTCCCTGTTGGAGGAGGAGGGGGATGTTTTTGAGGCACTACGTGTCCTCTCCACGTGTCTGTGGTTATATGCACCTTAACAGTAACCGCGTTGGTGGTAATGTGGTGGTGACTGCGGACCTAGTAGCGCGGTTTTATTTTGTTGGTTTTCGGAATGTGGCCAGGATTAAGTGGGCCGTGGCGGGGGGATGGTGGGGGGGCTCTCTTGTAGTGTCGGTAAAGGTGAAATTCTTGGACTGGCACCAGACGAACCAATGCAAAGGCATTTGCCAAGAATGTTTTCCCTGTTGGAGGAGGAGGGGGATGTTTTTGAGGCACTACGTGTCCTCTCCACGTGTCCGTGGTTATATGCAGCTTAACAGTAACCGCGTTGGTGGGAAATGGCCTCGCCGCCATCATGTCTTTGGGAAGCCTCTGTTTCCACACCCCAGAGACATACCATTAGCAGCGGTATAGGCAGAGCCCAGAATTCGTAACATTTCAGCCGTAGCATTAGGACAGGCCCCACTAACATATCACTAGCAGCATTATAGCGGGAGCGCAGTCTTCGTTCCATGTCAGCAATAGTAGCACTCAAGACAGGCCCCAGTAACAATTCCGAAGCAGCAGTATAGCGGGAGCGCAGTCTTCGTTCCATGTCAGTAATAGTAGCACTCAAGACAGGCCCCAGTAACAATTCCGAAGCAGCAGTATAGTGGGAGCGCAGTCTTAGTTCCATTTCAGTAGCTGCAGTATAGCCAAGGCCCAAGTTACATTAATGTAGCTAAAGTGTAGGCCAACCCCACACACACTTCTGTACCATGAGTGCAGGCGAAGAACATACAAATTGCTATGATTACACTGTAGGTGAGAGCCCCAAAAAATTGGTGTACCAACAGTACTAATGTACCTCAGTAAAAATTGGCCATGCCCAACCAAGATGGCAGGTGAAACCCATTAATCGCTTTGGTTAATGTGGCTTAAGTGGTAACTAGGCCTGGAGGCAGCCCAGTTTAACGAAAAATTGGTTCAAGTTAAAGTTTCAACGCTTTTAAGAGCATTGAAACATATAAAAATTGTTTCGAAAAATTAGATGAGTGAGCCTTGTGGCCCTAAGAAAAATTGCCCGTTCAGCGTGATTACGTGAGGTTTCAGGAGGAGGAGCAGGAGGAGGAGGAGGAATATTAGACACAGATTGATGAAGCAGAAATGTCCCCGTTTTGGATGGTGAGAGAGAACGTAGCTTCCATCCGCGGGTGCAGCCTACGTATTGCTTATGTATCGCTGCTGTCCGCTGGTGGAGAAGAGAAGTCTGGGGAAATCCAGGCTTTGTTCATCTTGATGAGTGTTAGCCTGTCGGCACTGTCGGTTGACAGGCGGGTACGCTTATCTGTGATGATTCCCCCAGCCGCACTAAACACCCTCTCCGACAAGACGCTAGCCGCAGGACAAGCAAGCACCTCCAGGGCATACAGCGCTAGTTCAGGCCACGTGTCCAGCTTCGACACCCAGTAGTTGTAGGTGGCAGAGGCGTCACGGAGGACGGTCGTGTGATCGGCTACGTACTCCCTCACCATCCTTTTACAGTGCTCCCGCCGACTCAGCCTTGACTGGGGAGCGGTGACACAGTCTTGGTGGGGAGCCATAAAGCTGTCCAGGCCCTTAAAGACTGTTGCACTGTCTGGGCTGTACATGCTGCTCGATCTCCGCACCTCCCCTGCTACCTGGCCCTCGGAACTGCGCCTTCGGCCACTAGCGCTGTCGGATGGGAATTTTACCATCAGCTTGTCCGCCAGGGTCCTGTGGTATAGCAACACTCTCGAACCCCTTTCCTCTTCGGGAATGAGACTGGGAAGGTTCTCCTTATAGCGTGGGTCGAGCAGTGTGTACACCCAGTAATCCGTAGTGGCCAGAATGCGTGTAATGCGAGGGTCACGAGAAAGGCATCCTAACATGAAGTCAGCCATGTGTGCCAGGGTACCTGTACGCAACACATGGCTGTCCGCACTAGGAAGATCACTTTCAGGATCCTCCTCCTCCTCCTCCTCCGGCCATACACGCTGAAATGATGACAGGCAAGCAGCATGGGTACCCTCAGCAGTGGGCCAAGCTGTCTCTTTCCCCTCCTCCTCATCCTCCTCATGCTCCTCCTCCTCCTCCTGAACGCGCTGAGATATAGACAGGAGGGTGCTCTGACTATCCAGCGACATACTGTCTTCCCCCGGCTCTGTTTCCGAGCGCAAAGCGGCTGCCTTTATGGTTTGCAGGGAACTTCTCAAGATGCATAGCAGAGGAATGGTGATGCTAATGATTGCAGCATCGCCGCTCACCACCTGGGTAGACTGCTCAAAGTTTCGAAGGACCTGGCAGATGTCTGCCAACCAGGCCCACTCTTCTGAAAAGAATTGAGGAGGCTGACTCCCACTGCGCCGCCCATGTTGGAGTTGGTATTCCACTATAGCTCTACGCTGCTCATAGAGCCTAGCCAACATGTGGAGCGTAGAGTTCCACCGTGTGGGCACGTCGCACAGCAGTCGGTGCACTGGCAGATTAAACCGATGTTGCAGGGTGCGCAGGGTGGCAGCGTCCGTGTGGGACTTGCGGAAATGTGCGCAGAGCCGAGGCACCTTTACGAGCAGGTCTGACAAGCGTGGGTAGCTTTTCAGAAAGCGCTGAACCACCAAATTAAAGACGTGGGCCACGCATGGCACGTGCGTGAGGCTGCCGAGCTGCAGAGCCGCCACCAGGTTACGGCCGTTGTCACACACGACCATGCCCGGTTGGAGGCTCAGCGGCGCAAGCCAGCGGTCGGTCTGCTCTGTCAGACCCTGCAGCAGTTCGTGGGCTGTGTGCCTCCTATCTCCTAAATTGAGTAGTTTCAGCACGGCCTGCTGACGCTTGCCCACCGCTGTGCTGCCACGACGCGCGACACCGACTGCTGGCGACGTCCTGCTGCTGCTGACACATCTAGATTGCGAGACAGAGGTTGAGGAGGAGGAGGAGGAGGGTGCTTTAGTGGACGAAGCATACACCGCCGAACATACCACCACCGAGCTGGGGCCCGCAATTCTGGGGGTGGGTAGGACGTGAGCGGTCCCAGGCTCTGACTCTGTCCCAGCCTCCACTAAATTCACCCAATGTGCCGTCAGGGAGATGTAGTGGCCCTGCCTGCCTGTGCTTGTCCACGTGTCCGTAGTTAAGTGGACCTTGCCACTAAACGCATTGGTGAGGGCGCGTACAATGTTGCGGGAGACGTGGTCGTGCAGGGCTGGGACGGCACATTGGGAAAAGTAGTGGCGACTGGGAACTGAGTAGCGCGGGACCGCCGCCGCCATCATAGCTTTGAAAGCCTCCGTTTCCACAACCCTATACGGCAGCATCTCAAGGCTGATAAATTTGGCTATGTGGACGGTTAACGATTGAGCGTGCGGGTGCGTGGCGGCGTACTTGCGCTTGCGCTCCAACACTTGCGCTAGCGACGGCTGGACTGTGCGGTGCGAGACATTGGTGGATGGGGCCGAGGACAGCGGAGGTGAGGGTGTGGGTGCAGGCCAGGAGACGGTAGTGCCTGTGTCCTGAGAGGGGAGTTGGATCTCAGTGGCAGGTTGGGGCACAGGGGGAGAGGCAGCGGTGCAAACCGGAGGCGGTGAACGGCCGTCGTCCCACCTTGTGGGGTGCTTGGCCATCATATGTCTGCGCATGCTGGTGGTGGTGAGGCTGTTGGTGGTGGCTCCCCGGCTGATCTTGGCGCGACAAAGTTTGCACACCACTGTTCGTCGGTCGTCAGGCGTCTCTGTGAAAAACTGCCAGACCTTAGAGCACCTTGGCCTCTGCAGGGTGGCATGGCGCGAGGGTGCGCTTTGGGAAACAGTTGGTGGATTATTCGGTCTGGCCCTGCCTCTACCCCTGGCCACCGCACTGCCTCTTGCAACCTGCCCTGCTGCTGCCTCCCCCTCTGAAGACCTGTCCTGAGTAGGCGTTGCACACCAGGTGGGGTCAGTCACCTCCTCGTCCTGCTGCTCTTCCTCCGAATCCTCTGTGCGCTCCTCCCTCGGACTTACTGCCCTTACTACTACCTCACTGCAAGACAACTGTGCCTCATCGTCATCGTCCTCCTCACCCACAGAAAGTTCTTGAGACAGTTGGCGGAAGTCCCCAGCCTCATCCCCCGGACCCCGGGAACTTTCCAATGGTTGTGCATCAGTGACGATAAACTCCTCTGGTGGGAGAGGAACCACTGCTGCCCAATCTGAGCAGGGGTCCGAGAACAGTTCCTGGGAGTGTTCCCGCTCCTGAGCATGTGTCATTGTAGTGGAGTGAGGAGGCTGGGAGGAAGGAGGAGCAGCAGACAGAGGATTCGGATTTGCAGCAGTGGACGGCGCAGAACTCTGGGTGGATGATAGCTTGCTGGAAGCACTTTCTGCCATCCAGGACAGGACCTGCTCACACTGCTCATTTTCTAATAAAGGTCTCCCGCGTGGACCCATTAATTGTGCGATGAATGTGGGGACGCCAGAAACGTGCCTCTCTCCTAATCGCGCAGCAGTCGGCTGCGACACACCTGGATCAGGAGCTCGGCCTGTGCCCACACCCTCACTTGGGCCTACGCGTCCTCGGCCGCGTCCACGTCCTCTAGCCCTACCCCTACCCCTACCCCTCAGCATGCTGTATTACCAGTGATTTCACAGCCAGGAAATAAATTGGCGCAAGCCTGCAGGCCAAATAGAATTTTTTCCCTGCTTTTTACAAGGAACACCCACACTGCGTGTATTCAATGAATACTAAGTTTAATAACTGTGTTGTGGCCCTGCCAATTTGTCCCAGAACTGCAGTGATGCAAAGTAATTCGCTACCTACAGCAGATCAGGGATTTCCCATGCAGGAAAAAAATTGCCGCACGCCTGCGGTAAAACGTAGCTGACTGCGTCTGATTTTTTCTGAACGTTCAGCGCACAGCACACACGTACACAGAGCCCTGAGTACTGTCAGAGGCAGGCCAAATAGAATTTTTTCCCTGCTTTTTACAAGGAACACCCACACTGCGTGTATTCAATGAATACTAAGTTTAATAACTGTGTTGTGGCCCTGCCAATTTGTCCCAGAACTGCAGTGATGCAAAGTAATTCGCTACCTACAGCAGATCAGGGATTTCCCATGCAGGAAAAAAATTGCCGCACGCCTGCGGTAAAACGTAGCTGACTGCGTCTGATTTTTTCTGAACGTTCCGCGCACAGCACACACGTACACAGAGCCCTGAGTACTGTAAGAGGCAGGCCAAATAGAATTTTTTCCCTGCTTTTTACAAGGAACACCCACACTGCGTGTATTCAATGAATACTAAGTTTAATAACTGTGTTGTGGCCCTGCCAATTTGTCCCAGAACTGCAGTGATGCAAAGTAATTCGCTACCTACAGCAGATCAGGGATTTCCCATGCAGGAAAAAAATTGCCGCACGCCTGCGGTAAAACGTAGCTGACTGCGTCTGATTTTTTCTGAACGTTCAGCGCACAGCACACACGTACACAGAGCCCTGAGTACTGTAAGAGGCAGGCCAAATAGAATTTTTTCCCTGCTTTTTACAAGGAACACCCACACTGCCTGTATTCAATGAATAATGTATGTCTTCTGGCCCTGCCTACACAATTCTATCCCTGTAGTATTAATGCCGGGTGCAATGCTCTGCACAGCCGGTTTTGAGAAAAAAAAATAAATATGCAACACTGCTAACAGCAGCCTGGACAATACTGCACACGGATAGATGTGGCTCTAGAAAGGACCGTTGGGGTTCTTGAAGCCTACACTAACTCCTAACACTCTCCCTGCCTAACCCCCACTTCTGTCCCTATTGCAGGGCGCAATGCTCTGCAGATCCAATTTTGGAAAGAAAAAAAAATACTGTGGTAACACAGTACTGCACACTAGTAGATGTGGCCCTAAGAAGGGGCGGTGGGGTTCTTGAAGCCTACACTAACTCCTAACGCTCTCCCTACAGCAGCTCCAGCACGATAGTACTTTCCCTCAGCTAAGTCACAAGGCATGTGTGGCGAGCCGCGGGAGGGGCCGATTTTTATACTCGGGTGACATCAGATCTCCCCAGCCACTCACAGCAGGGGGGTGGTATAGGGCTTGAACGTCACAGGGGGAAGTTGTAATGCCTTCCCTGTCTTTCAATTGGCCAGAAAAGCGCGCTAACATCTCAGAGAGGAAACTGAAAGTAACCGGAACACCGCGTGGTACTCGTTACGAGTAACGAGCATCCCGAACACCCTAATATTCGCACGAATATCAAGCTCGGACGAGTACGTTCGCTCATCTCTAGTCACTAACTTTTCAAATAACTGGTGCCTAGCCAATGTTATAACTACTTCAATAGGTTTATATCAAATCAATACAATATCCTGTGTAAAATTCCTATAATGACCACCAAATGCATACTCAGAACAAAAATAGAAGCCAAAAAGTCATCTTTATTAAAGATATAAATACTGAAATATTAAAAACATATAAAAGGAAGGAACAATATCTATATGATAATTATGGACACTGTTCATTCCTTTTTTATATGTTTTTAATATCTTAGTATTTATAATCTCAGTAAAGATGAATTTCTGGCTTCTATTTTTGTTCTGTGTACTTTGTTGGCCAGTGTTCTAAATAGCAAAACATGAAATTAGTAAAGTTTGTCATTTTAGACCATCAGTGATTTGGCGGACAAAAGTGATCCTAGGTATGTTTACATGAGAGAGATTTGTTGCAGAATCCCATTCACCTGGATGCAACAGATTTTCAGTTGTTGAAATTTAAATAGGTTTTCATAAAGAAAACTATTAATTACCTCTCCTCAGGATAGGTCATGAGTAATAGATTGGCAGGGCCAGGGATGCATTACAGGAGTCTAGAACCCTACGCCAATAGCAGAGTGGCCTGGTTTGGTATTGCAACTTTCTCCCATTCACTTCAATGACAGAGAGCTGCAATACCAAACTAGGCAACTGCGGAATGAACAGTGTTCTGAGCACCTCGCTGTCTGCAACATATTGTCAACAAAATATCTGGAATCCCAAGCAGTGGACCCCTATGCTCTCCTGTTGATGATCTATCCTAAGGATAGGTCATCAATAGTTTTTATCCCGAAAACCTTTTTAAGCAACAATCTGTCATCTGGATCGACAATGGAGGGTAGAAATAGGCTGAATTAGATGGACATTTGTCTTTTTTCAGCCTAGCATACTATGTTACTATGTGTTAATATACCCTTGTAGAGCATTCAAACAACCTTGCTTATAGATTTCATTATTAAATATTGGACCCAATAATCTAAGTGATGAGCCATTTTCATTTTTTGCAGGTTGCTTAGGATTTTGTGTCATATTTCCAGTATAAGCAATTTCTAAGCTGTGCCAGTGGCATAGAGCACTCTATAAAACCTAGGTTCGCTGCTGGTCTGAGATCACAGACTTCATGTATGAAAGCTTCTCACTTGTATCTATAATATCTAAAAATATCTTAACCCCTTAACGACCAGCCCATAGTGTTTTTACGTCCTGCCCAAGTGGGCTTTATTCTCTGAGGACGTAAAAACATGTGTCCTGCAGAGAATAAAGCCCCGTGGGCACTCGACGTGACAGCTCCATGCTGTCGGTGCCCAAAGGTAGCCGACAACATGGAGCTGTCATCCCGGGCTGCGGGGACCCCCCCCCCCCCCGGCATTGCGATCGGCGCTATCCAACGGAATAAAGTGAAAAAAAGTTTTTAAAAAGTTAAAGATTCAGCTGCCCTGATGGATCGGATCCATCAGGGCAGCTGAAATTACTCACCTGCCTTCTCTGGGGCCTTCGGTGGTGATGGAGTCTTCCCGGACACGCCGCCGCTCCTCTGCGCATGCGTGCCAGACAATGACGTCATGCGCATGCGCAAAAACCCGGGAGCCCCCGGCAAATTCAAAATCTCCTGGCTGCCATGTGTAGCCAGGAGCAGAGAGATTTCACCAGGAACATGATCACTGTTATCCAATGGATGACAGTGATCATGTAAAGTTAAAAAAAAGTGTAAAAAAGTTTTTAAAAAAAGTTACAAAAAGTTTTAAAATGTTTTCAAAAAGTTTAAAAATCTTAAACTGAGGGAGGATGAAAGTACATACATAAGGCCCCCAGATTTATCTGCGGACCTTACCGCAGCTTCTGCGCACACGCCCGTCGCCAAAATGGCGGACGCATGCGCAAAAGCTGTGGATTGCCAGGATAATTAAAATTCTCCCTGCTCCTGGCTACAAAACTGAGCCAAGAGCCCGGAGATTTCACAGGGGGCCGCGGTGAGCAGTTCCTGGTCACGTGTTCACCGTTATACAATGGATAATGGCGATCACGTAGAAGTTTTTTAAAAAATTGAAGTTTCATCTCCCCTCACCGATGCGATCGGTGAGAGGAGATGAAACTTTTTACCAGAGGCCTCCGTATTTGCACCCCGACGCGATCTTCCTCCGTGAACTTACCCGGATTCTGCACATGCGACCGCTGGCAAAATGCCGGACACATGCGCAGGAGTCGGGGAGCCCAGGAAACTTAAAATCTCCTTGCTCTCAGTGACCAACGGTCGCCGAGAGCCTGGAGCAGTGACAGGTGGCCTCGTTGAGCGCTCCCCGGTCACGTAATAAAAAAGTAGCGATCTAACATAGGTCGGTCTCACATGACCGGATAGGAATTACGGATTCCACATGCTTCTGATCCGCGGTAATACGCAGATCAATCGCATTGGATTACACAATTCCGCTCACATTAGTGGGTTGGAATTGCGTAATCCACTCGCAGAAAAGAGAACGCAGCAGGTTCTATTTTTGTCCGGATATCCGCAACATAGAGCCCATTGTGCTCCATGGTCGTGGATATACCCGCTGCCCATACGCAACTACGTTGTGTATGGGCTGTGGGTACCCGCGTCATCGCTAAGCAATGGTGCGGGAAATACAAACAAAAAAAATTGTACTGTGAATGACCGCCCGTGTGAGTAGGCAGTTATGCGCAGTACATTACGCGGCCGTATGCAGGGTCACAGCCGGGCTCACAGCTGGGATCCGCTGCGGACCTCCGCAAGCAGATTCCGCCTACGGCTGCGTGAGCCCGGCGTTATTCAGACTGCTACCTGTAATACGTATTTTACAAGAAGCCCCGGGAACGCTTGCCTTCCTGCAGTTCCAGAAGCAGCTTGTTGAGCGCCTTCTGTGTGAGACCACCGCACCTCAGCAAGCTTACGAAGAATCACAGAACGCTACTTTTTTACACCCCATACCCGCCACTGAGGTCAAGAAATGACCCCCAAAAAGCATGAGAGGAGGGGGGATACCGGTTTTATTGCCCCATGTGCCCATTCCAATCAGCCTCCGTAATTACCCCTGTCTTTGGAAATACCACACAGTTCACATTATTACTTTTATCTAAGATTTGGGGAAAGCCAAAAAGGGTGCGGATTGTGTGTGGGGAGGATATTTTTAGGGAGTCAATTTTTATTCTGTACAAATGAGCAATGGGGCCTGGAATTTATTCAGTTGTGCCCTGCAATCCAACGGGTGTTCCCTCCATTATAGGCCTTGCCATGGGACCTGTAAGTAGATAAGGGCCACAATGGGAATATTTCTGAAAACAGCACAAACAGGGGTATCCATTTTGGGGTGCAAGTCTTTATTCACATGTGTGCTGTACAGAAAAAGCTGTTTTTAAAGTGACAGAATTGCCAAAAAAATGAAAGTCAAAATTTTTTCCTTTTGCTTTGCTTGAATTCATTCAAAAACTGTGGCATAAAAATAGGTAGTACACCCCTAGATAAATTCGTTAAGGGTCTAGTTTTCAAAATGGGGTCATTTGTGGGGGATTTCTATTATTTGGGGCGCTCAAGAACTTTACAAGTGTGCTATGGGGCCTAAAAGGTCTTCAAGCAAAATCTATGTTCTGAAAACCACTGATTACTGCTTTCATTTTGGGACCTGTTGTGCATGCGGACATAATATTAGGGCAACAATGGGTATGTTTCTGAAAACAGTACAAACAGGGGTATCCATTTTGGGGTGCACGTCTTCCTACATATGTGGGCTGTACAAAAAATGCTTTTTTAAAATGACAGAATTGCCAAAAAAACAAAAATCACAATTTTTTCCTTTTGCTTTGCTTGAATTCATTCAAAAACCGTGGGGTCAAAATGGGAAGTACACCCCTAGATAAATTCATTAAGGGGTGTAGTTTTCAAAATGGGGTCATTCTCTATTGTTTTTGGGCGCTCAAGAACTCTGCATGTGTGCTATGGGGCTTAAAAGGACTTCAAGCAAAATCTATGTTCTGAAAGCTACCGATTACTCCTTTCATTTTGGGCCCCGTTGTGCATCCAGACAGAAGATTAGGGCCACAATGGGTATGTTTCTGAGCACAGGACAAAAATGGGTATCCATTTTGGGGTGCAAGTCTTCATTTATATGTGTGCTGTACAAAAAAAAGCTGTTTTAAAATGACAGAATTGCCAAAAAAACGAAAATCACACTTTTTTCCTTTTGCTTTGCTTCAATTTATTCAAAAACTGTGGGGTCAAAATGGACAGTAAACCCCTAGATAAATTTGTTAAGGGGTCTAGTTTTTAAAATAGGGTCATTGGTGGGGGTTTTCTATGGTTTTGGGCGCTCAAGAACTCTACATGTGTGCTATGGGGCCTAAAACGCCTTCAAGCAAAATTTCTGTTCTGAAAGACACTGACTACTCTTTTCATTTTGGGCCCCGTTGTGGACTCAGATATAGGATTAGGGCCACATTGGGTATATTTTTGAACACAGGACAAACAGGGGGATCCATTTTGGGGTGTAAATCCTCATTTTCATGTAAACTATAGAAAAAAAATATGTCTTTAAAATGACATATTTGCAAAAATATGACATTTTACTTTTTCTCCTCTAAATTGAATCAATTCCTGAAAAAGACTGTGGGGTCAAAATACTCATGACACCCCTCAGTGAATACATTAGGGATGTAGTTTTTAAAATAGGGTCATTTGTGGGGGTATCTATTATTCTGACACCTATGAGCCTTTGCTATTTTTACTTGGTGCAGGAAAATAATGTGTTTTTCAAAATGCTGAAAAGTAATGTTAAATTTGTACGTCTCCTAAATGGTTAAAAAAACATAAGTTTTTCAAATGTGGAGTCAAAATAAAGTAAATAGATGGAAATATATATCTTAGCAAAAGTTTGTACAGTATGTTTGCACATATTTGATATATTACAATTGAAAATGTGAAAAAACAATAATTTTTTCAAAATGTTCCCAATATTGACACTTTTAATAAATATACACAAATTATATCGGGCTATTTTCACCACCTAAATTAAGTACAACATGTGGCGAAAAAACAGTGTCAAAATCACTTGGATATGCAAAACCTTTGCGGAGCTATTCTATGTTAAAGTACACGTCAGATTTCCAAAATTTGGCCTTGTCATTAAGGCGCAAACAGGCTTGGTCACTAAGGGGTTAAGTTTGGATTTCCATTTAAGTAAACTTCAGTCATTTTTAAATCAGTTTCCGTCAATCCAAGATGAATAATGTATACATTAAAGGGGTTGTCCCGCGCCGAAACGGGTTTTTTTTTTTTTTACCCCCCCCCCCCCCCCCGTTCGGCGCGAGACAACCCTGATGCAGGGACCTAAAGAAAAATCCGCACAGCGCTTACCTGAATCCCCGCGCTCCGGTGACTTCTTACTTACCGGCTGAAGATGGCCGCCGGGATCTTCTCTCTCGGTGGACCGCAGGGCTTCTGTGCGGTCCATTGCCGATTCCAGCCTCCTGATTGGCTGGAATCGGCACGTGACGGGGCGGAGCTACACGGAGCTACACGGAGCCCCATTGAGAAAAGAAGAAGACCGGACTGCGCAAGCGCGGCTAATTTGGCCATTAGACGCCGAAAATTAGTCGGCTCCATGGAAACGAGGACGCTAGCAACGGAGCAGGTAAGTGAAAAACTTCTTATAACTTCTGTATGGCTCACAGTTAATGCACAATGTACATTACAAAGTGCATTAATATGGCCATACAGAAGTGTAAAGACCCACTTGCTGCCGCGGGACAACCCTTTTAACTTCACCCATTTCAACCCAAAGGCGCATTTGAGTATAATACACTATCTATTCATCACACAATTTTGCCCCTCTTCTATGCTATCGAAGGAACCCTGAAAACCAATCAACAGTTTACATGTATCAATCATAACAAAAATACAATTAGTGCGACCTTTATTGTAGTCTTGGCCATTGACTAGTGAGTTCCTTGAGAGCAGATACCTTTCTGACAGCTACTAAACTTATGAAAGCCCACTTAAAAGGGAACCTGTCACCACTAGAGATGAGCGAGTATACTCGCTAAAGCACATTACTTGAGCGAGTAGTGCCTTAGCCGAGTATCTCCCCGCTCGTCTCTAAAGATTCGGGGGCTGGCGCGGGTGATAGGTGAGTTGCGGCGGGGAGTGGGGGGGAGAGAGATCTACCCTCCGTTCCTCCCCGCTCCCCCCCGCCGCTACCTGCCCCCCGCCGGCCCCCGAATCTTTAGAGACGAGCGGGGAGATACTCGGCTAAGGCACTACTCGCTCGAGTAATCTGCCTTAGCGAGTATACTCGCTCATCTCTAGTCATCACCAATTTCATCCCCAAAAATAACTTGGCAGAGCATAAAAAAAATCAATCAATTCTAATTTGCTCCCTTTTCTTAATAAGACTATATACTTCCGTAATTATGTTCTATGTTCTTTGTCGTATGCAAATAGCTGAGAAGAGTCAAGCTGATTCATGAGCTCCATGCACTTTTTCACTTCATAGACAAGATTTCCTGCATGACAAAGTTTGCAAAGAGTTGTCTATCAAAAGCAAAGGGGCGTGTTTAGCTTAGTAACTTATGAAGCAGTGTGACTCTTCTCTGCCAGATAACTCATTACTGCTGAATTGCACACAGCTCAGAATAACATTGCAAATCAACTGCGAAGGTACATGGGTTCATTTAGAAAAGCGAATTTTTTTTTATTTCCTGTGGTTAGTGAAGTAAGTTTTAGGGGTGGGATGGCAGTAACAGACTCCCTTTAATCCCTTAATTTTTTCGTCGACGTAGTTGAGCAAGGGCTCATTTTTTGTGGGATGTCCTGTAGTTTCCGATAGTACCAATTCGGAATACATACGACTCTTTGATCGCTTTTTATTGCGTTTTTTCTGGGAGACAGGGTTACCAAAAAAGTGCACTTCTGGGGTTCTTTATTTTTTTTTCGAATGACGTTCACCATGCGGGAATGTGCTACTTTGATAGATCGGACTTTTACGGACACGGCGATACCAAATACATATTTTTATTTTATGATTTAGATTTTTTAATAATAGATATGACAAAAGGGGGACGATTTAAACTTTTCTAACTTTTTTTTTTACAATTAATAAAACTTTGATTTTTTTTAACTTTACTTTAAAGTCCCCCTGGGGGAGTACAACCAGAAATGCTTTGATCGCTCCTGCAGTATAGCATTACGTCATACTGCCATTTGACAGGCAGTCTATCAAGCCACCCTACAGGGATGTCTTGATAGGCAGTCTGCTCAGGCAGCCCTGGGGCCTTTCAGAAGGCCCCCGGCTGCCATGACACCTGCACGGCTCCCCCGATCTCACCTCGGGAAGGCCGTACGGGACCCCCGAACATAGTTCGGGGGATTTAAATGCTACTGTCAGAATTGACAGCGGCATTTAAAGTGTTAATAGCCGCGATCGACCGATAGCGCTATTGCCCGCGGGTGTCAGCTGTTCACTACAGCTGATGCCCGTGCTGTATGCAGAGACCTCTCTGCATACATACCCCGACGCTCCAGGACGTACCCTTACGTCCTGGAGCAGGAAGGGGTTAAAGTAATGTTTACCTTTTATCCTTTTTTTTTCTCATATAGTCTTACGGCAAGTCAGGCTATTCAGTGATGCAAGTGAGAGGAGAAAAAGATGTAATAAATTTAATTTATTTTCATTTAAACATAAACTAGCTAGACCAGCTGTAATAATGGATAAAATAATACAGCAGAAATGTTTGCCCTATTGAAATGTACCAATACCAAATTAAATTGTCAGTATAAAAGCCAATGATTACGTCTTTCAAGATTAAGTACACGCTGATATTTATTGTCAAGGGACTGAACTGAATATAATTGCATACAAAAAGGTGCATTTATAATCACCATTTTTATGTTCAGATACAGTTATTTTCATGTAACCCTTATTTTAAAATAATGAGCTTCCAAATATTTTAAGTCCATATTATTAGTTAGAAATGTAAAAATTGCAGAAGTCATGAAAGTTCAACCATTGCACTTTTTAATTAAAATTATATTCCTGACAAAATTAATTAAAAATTAATTGAAAAAATACATTAAAAAATCCAGTATCATAAAATCTATTTTCTGCAGATTTTCTTCCATAGAAAAACTGGGACAAATCAGCAGTAAATCTGCACTAATTGGTGCCAATTTTGGTTTTACCTCCTCATTTGAAAACATAGAGTCAACATTGAAAATATGCAGGATAAATTAAATAGCCTATTCTGGGACTTTTAAAAGTATTTTTCTATTGACGACATTGAAGTCATCAAAAGGTGAGTGGTGGAGACCTGCTACTTGGATCCCCACCAATCAGCCGATTCCCGGGGGTATGTTTACTGTGGTCATTACAGGAAGCAAGATGCGCTGATGATAGTGCAGTGGACTGGGTTGATATTTATTGCAGCGCCTCAGTTAAAATAATAAAGTATGAATTATGATATCCATTGCATCCTGAAGTTCTATAGGTTCTGATTGTCTATTGGAGAGTGCAGTTACTGGGCTTTTGTATCCACTTGTGTTTTTAAAATCAATGTAATTTTTGTAACAGCACTCAACAGTGGCCTTCTCTGTGAATGCTTGCCAATAAGAAGAGAAATTGTGTGGTGCAGAGAAATTATGTTGAAGACTAAGGTTCACAGTGGTAAACATCCCACCAGTTATACCGTTATTTACTCCACAGTAAATACTATGGAATGTTTAGGCTGTCCGCATAGCTAATCTGTATGGGCATCTCAACCCCAATCAAAACCTGAATATCTGGTTTAATTGCTGTTAAAAGGGATTATCCAATTTATAAAAGATTAAGGCCTCATGTCCACGGGGAAAATCAGGCCCGCTACGGATTCTCCATGGAGAATCCGTAGTGGGTCCCTCCTGCCCCGCGGACATGAGGCATAAAAATAAGAATAAACTTACCTCTCGCCCGCTCCGGATCTTCCCTTCGCCGCGGCTTCATCTTCTCTCCGTCGCGGCCGGATCTTCTTTCTTCGGCACGGCGGATGCGCAGGGCACGTTGGTGACGTGCCCCGCGCATGCGCCGGCCCGAAGAAAAAAGATCCGGCCGCGACGGAGAAAAGATGGAGCCGCGGCGAAGGGAAGAACCGGATCGGGTGAGTAAATTCCGAATTTTGTCTCCCGCGGATCCGGACGGCTTCCATAGGCTTCAATAGAAGCCCGCGGGAGACGCGCACGAAAATGGAGCATGGTCCAGATTTTTTCATGCTCCATTTTTTGAAAAATCACTTTAATTGACCATCCGCGGGTATTTATCTACCCGGAGGTGGTCAATGCATCCCTATGGGATGCGGATCCGCGTGCAGGAGAAGAGTTAAAATCCGCTGCAGATTTTAATTCTTCTTCTGCCCGTGGACATGAGGCCTAAGACAAAATGTTATAAAACAAGAGATGAGCTAGCATCAAAATGCTCGGGTGCTCGTTACTCGAGACGAAATTTTTGCGATGCTCGAGGGTTCGTTTCGAGTAACAAACCCCATTGAAGTCAATGGGCAACTCGGGCATTTTTGTATATCGCCGATGCTCGCTAAGGTTTCCATTTGTGAAAATCTGGGCATATCAAGAAAGTGATGGGAACGACACAGCAACGGATAGGGCAGGCGAGGGGCTACATGTTGGGCTGCATCTCAAGTTCCCAGGTCCCACTATTAAGCCACAATAGCGGCAAGAGTGCCCCCCCCCCCCTCCCAACAATTTTTACTTCTGAAAAACCCTCATTAGCAATGCATACCTTAACTAAGCACCACACTACCTCCAACAAAGCACAATCACTGCCTGCATGACACTCCGCTGCCACTTCTCCTGGGTTACATGCTGCCCAACCCCCCCGCACGACCCAGTGTCCACAGCGCACACCAAAGTGTCCCTGCGCAGCCTTCAGCTGCCCTCATGCCACACCACCCTCATGTCTATTTATAAGCGCATCTGCCATGAGGAGGAACCGCAGGCACACACTGCAGAGGGTTGGCACGGACAGGCAGCGACCCTCTTTAAAAGGGGCGGGGCGATAGCCCATAATGCTGTACAGAACAATGAGAAATCCAATCCTGTGCCACCTCCATCAGGAGCTGCACACGTGGGCATAGCAATGGGGAACCCATGTGCCACACACTATTCATTCTGTCAAGGTGTCTGCATGCCCCAGTCAGACCGGGGTTTTTTATAAATAGTCACAGGCAGGTACAACTCCGCAATGGGAATTCCATGTGCACCCACAGCATGGGTGGCTCCCTGGAACCCACCGGCGGTACATAAATATATCCCATTGCAGTGCCCAGCACAGCTGAGGTAACGTCAGCTTTAATGCAGGTGGGCTAAAAATTACTAGGATTACAATGTAGGCGAGGGCCCAAAAAAATTGGTGTACCAACAGTACAAATGTACTTCAGAAAAATTGCCCATGCCCAACCAAGAGGGCAGGTGAAACCCATTAATCGCTTTGGTTAATGTGGCTTAATTTGTAACTAGGCCTGTAGGCGGCCCAGTTAAAATAAAAACTGGTTCAGGTGCAAGTTTCAACGCTTTATTGAATTGAGAATTGAAACGTATAAACATTGTTTACAAAAGTTATATGACTGAGTCTTGTGGGCCTCAGAAAAATTGCCCATTCGGCGTGATTACGTGAGGTTTCAGGAGGAGGAGCAGGAGGAGGAGGATGAATAGAATACACAGATTGATGAAGCTAAAAGGTCCCCGTTTTTTATGGTGATAGAGAATGATGCTTCCATCCGCTGGTGCAGCCTACGTATTGTTTAGGTACCGCTGCTATCCGCTGGTGAAGAAGAGAAGTCTGGGGAAATCCAGGCTTTGTTCATCTTTATGATTGTAAGCCTGTTGGCACTGTCGGTTGACAGGCGGGTACGCTTATCCGTGATGATTCCCCCAGCCGCACTAAACACACTCTCTGACAAGATGCTAGCCGCAGGACAAGCAAGCACCTCCAGGGCATACAGTGCGAGTTCAGGCCACTTGTCCAGCTTCAACACCCAGTAGTTGTAGGGGGCAGAGGCGTCACGGAGGACGGTCATGCGATCGGCTACGTACTCCCTCACCATCCTTTTACAGTGCTCCCGCCGACTCAGCCTTGACTGGGGAGCGGTGACACAGTCTTGCTGGGGAGCCATAAAGCTGTCAAAGGCCTTGGACAGTGTTCCCCTGCCTGTGCTGTACATGCTGCCTGATCTCCGTGCCTCCCCTGCTACCTGGCCCTCGGAACTGCGTCTTCTGCCACTAGCGCTGTCGGATGGGAATTTTACCATCAGTTTGTCCGCCAGGGTCCTGTGGTATAGCATCACTCTCGAACCCCTTTCCTCTTCGGGTAAGAGAGTGGAAAGGTTCTCCTTATGTCAGGGTAAAATTTCTAAGTACAGCACCAATCAGGCCCACCCCACTTGCACCGCTGCCGGCGGTAAGAAGAGACACCACACAGAGGTCTGGTACAGTTTCTCACACGGGGACATGACTGCGCTTTTCTTTATTATAGATTACATGAGATCTTATACCCTTTTGTCTCATCACCAGGAATGGGTGATGGGCTTATTGGCTAAAATTCACAGCATAACCATATATGGGAAGTCCGGATTTCCGGCCTGAGACAGTGAAAGTTCAGATGCATAGTTGAACGGTCTTTATCTTGATATGGCGCCTCTGGCTTATGTACAGAAAATCACGTATTTAATTAACTCCAGTGCAAAGAATCACCCACTCAATTCTAAGAAAGCGGCCAAGCATGCATTCTCCATATCTCTTTTCTCCTCCACTTTAACCTTCATCCTTCATCCAGTATCTTTGGACATTCTTCCTCTGTTTGCCTTCCAAAGCATCTTGGCATATCTGATGTAAGGCGACATATAAGTTTTTCTCATTTTAACTTTGAATAGAACTTGCATACAGGTATTAAAGCATAAAGAACATATGGCAATATATACATATACCCTCACAAACCCCCCTAAAAACTTATATGGAGATCAGACCTTGCACTCTTCCTCGGTCGCCTCTCCCTTGCGTCAGGGTTCCTCCACTGCCCGTAAGTCCCTACTCCTAGGAGGGGGGATCCCTACCTCACCTCAGAAGGAGGCCATGGATTCCCTGGGCTTATTTCCGGGCATCCATACCCTCTATCTGTACAAGTTAACACCCCACAAGGTGTGCCCTCGCTCGAACCTAAGGTCTTCTGCACTATCCCTAGGCAAATGGGAATTCCACTGACAATCCATCTTAGGAGATCGGGGCGGCGCAGTACTAGTACATTTCTCCATTCTTCAGGTAACGTATCTGGTTGGCATTATCGGAACTGGCTCTTCATCTTTGTCAAACAAGGGAAACGTTGGTGTCACATTATCCAGTCCCTTACTCATACTCTTTTTGATCAAAGGGATAATACACATACAGGAAATTACATACCCCACCTCTTTCTGCTAAAATCATATCCAGGGCCACTCTATTTTGGAACGCCATGGATGTAGTGGGCCCTAACTGGTCCGCTGACCGTTGCAAAGCATCCCTGGTGTAGTTTACAAACCTCTACTGATTGTAATAGATATAATTCATCCAATCTACATTATTATTAACAGTGACAATAGCAAATAAGGACTCAAAACCTGCTTTAACCTGATCTCTAGAATTAAATTCATCTGGCACCCCCCTTGGCACTCCTATTGCATCTATGTGTACATGTGGATCAAAGTTACCCTCAGTGTAGTCTTCATATTGCACATTTGATTGTATTAATTTGTTCTGATCCCTGATACAGGTGCTAGTGTACAGTAGTCAAAGGTGTGTGTTAGAGGAATTGTACCACATTATAGCATGTAAAGGATATGCAGGATCATTAGTTTTTTCAGTGCGAAGTGTGGATCCAAGTGGGCTTTCCTTCAAGCTTGACTGCAGTTGGGGTGGTGAACAACATCTGGTAGGGACATTCAAACCGGGTCTCTCTCTCAAACTTTTTACATAGACCCTGTCACCTGGTTTCAGATTGTGACACTCATCTGTAGGACCTGGGAGAAAAGCAGAGACTACAGAATGCATTATTGACAATTCCTTGGAGAGGCCTATGACAAAATTAACAAAAAAAATCATTTCCCAAACTCTGCTACTGTGGCATGTATCCTCCTAAGAAAAAGAAAAACTAATAGAAGACACTCAATTCAAGATTTGCCCATTTCCTCTATTGTCTTTTGTATCTACTTTCCCCCCTACTCCACGGATGGTAGGGTGTGTGAAAAGCCTGAAATATACCCAAAGCCGACATGATGTGTTGCATTATTTCACCTGTGAAGTGTGTACCTTTGTTTGACTCAATCACCTCCGGTGCCCCATATCTGCGGATTACCTCATTCATGAGCTTCTGTGCGATTACCTGCTTATTTACTTTGGTAACAGAGTAGGTCTCCAACCTGAAAAACATCAACAACAACAAGCACATATTCATGCTTCCCAACAAGTGGGAGCTGAGTGTAGCCAATTTGCAATCCCTGAAATGGGTAGAGTGGTCTAGGCAAGTGTTATGTGGCAAATTTACTTCTGCCCTGTTGCTTACGGCAAAGATCATGCAAAATTGGACAAATGATGCAGCAGCTACAGAAAACCCAGGAGCCACCCGTCGTCGTTCAAGCGTTGACATCATTGCTGCTTTGAGAGGTGCGTCTTTCCGTGCGTCAGCTGGGCCATCATGGGGCACAGGGACCGTGGTGGGCAAGTGCTGTTCACTGTTCACCATACACCGTCCCTTTTTAGTCCATTTTTCCTTTTCTTCCTTGCTGGCTTGTAACTGTAAAGTCTTTAGCAAATCAAAGTTCAAGTTTTTATCAAAGTCCAAGTTTATGGTTAAAGTCCAAATTTTTATCAAAGTCCAAAGTTATTGTTAAATTCTTCTTTTCTTCTTTTCTTCCACAGCTTGAGGGCCGCTGCCTTTGCTGTGTGGCCTGTGATGGCATTGCCTCTTGCTTCTCCGGTGTAGGAATTGGTGTGAGCTTTCCACTTTGTCAGGTAGAAGTAGGGCCTCCATGAGACTGCACCGCTGCATCATTCTTAATTGGCTGTCCTGCTGAGGTAAAAAACTGTCTGGCCTTCCATGTTGGGCCGTAATCATGAGCTATGCCAAATGCATACCGGGAGTCAGTGTAAAAGGTTGCCATCTTACCTTTCGCCACTCTACACGCCTCAGCGAGGGCTTTTTTAGTTCTGCTTCTTGTACTGCGACATGCGGAGGCATTCTGCTTTTAGGACATCTTGTTGTGTAACCACTACATATCCAGTGTGGAGTCGTCAATCACCCTGGGACCATCTATAAAAAACAGCTCAAAATATACATTGTTAACAAGGGCTTTCAGTAACTTTTTAAAACTTAAATTTTCTTGTTGCATCACTGCTAGACAATCAGGCTGGTATTTTATTTCAAAAAGATCAGAATCTTGTTGCAAAAAAATTTTAAAAATGGCTTGCAAAAAATTTAAAAATGGCTGATTTGCAATACCTAGATCACGTATGCCTTCTCCTCCCCCCCTTTGAACCAGGGTACTCAATTGGAAGAATAGTAGCCGGGTTTAAGTTAGTACAACATTGTAAAAAGATTTGATGGATGCAGATAAGGCCTGTAAAATGTCAGCACCAATAACAGAGACATGAGTTATATCGGGGCAGAATAATCTACAAACATCTATTAATATTTGAAATATGATATGCTTTAAGCAAATTCATTATTAGTCTGATCCTGTCTGCAATGTCTTATCAAATTTGAGAGAGAAAAAAAAACAAAACAAAAACTTTTACTAGCTGCTCAAGATTCTCACCCCCTCCCTTGTCGAGAAGAGGGATGACACCCTCCAGGGTCAGTACTTCATTTTCTCTGCTTTGTTATTACTTGACCTTGAAAACGAGACAGACTGCAGCTTCATGTCAACAAGCCTTCTCACACTAAAAGCAAGCTCAGTTAACTATTTGCACATACAGTATATGCATATATACACACATATACATCTATTATCTATCTTGTATTATACACCTTTTCTTCTTTCTCTCTGCCAACAAATCACATGCTTTGTAACTTTCCTCTCGACTTTGCTTGTTCCTTCAGCACTTTCTCCCTACCTAACTGCCAATGTAACCTTTAATAGACACTCTCCCGACACCCTCTTGATCACTTACTGTACTTTCCAACATTTCACTTACGGATACTTTCTTAAACAAATAATGTGTACATACTTAACTTTCTCTGACTGTCTCTCTCTCTCCTCCTCCTCCAGCACTTTCTAGCAAACCTTGGTCTTTCAAGGCGCCTCTTGGTCCTAAATCTACCGTGCGGGTCCTTGTTACACATTTTCATAAAAGTTTTCTTACATTTTACAGATTGTGACCCTTGTCTCTCCGCCATCAATTGATCCGCACGGCGGCAGCCCATAAGGGCTCTGTCTTCTTTAATAAGGTCTTACGCATATTAGAACAACAATGATAATAATAACACGCTCCATAGAATGCATTCCTCTTAATTTTCAAATTGTCAGCCCCTTATATACCGGCAAAACAACCGAGGGTCCCTTCTCCTATGGAACCAGCCTCACAGAATGCATCTCTCTGAAATCAAATCGTTAGCCCCATATATAAGGCAAAACAACCGAGAGTCCCTTCTCCTATGAAGCCTGTCTCACAAAATGCATCCCTCTCAGCATGCATCCCTTTTAATTTTCAAATTGTTAGTCCCTTATATACTGGAAAAATAACCGAGGGTCCGTTCTCTTGTGAGACTAAATGAAAAGAAAGAGAAAAAAAATTCTGCAGATATAACAAACAACCTTCACTATTGCCAAAACGCTACGGACTTCAAAGTACAAATAGACTACAGACTAGTTCCTGGGTGAGCAATTGGTGCGCATATCACGGTCAGTGGTCCATGACGGCAAACCCGAAGCCCACACGAGTTACCGTGTAGAACTCTTAACCCAACCCGTCCGGTCACAAACCACAGATAGTCAGTCCCGCTGCAAGACTCTCAGCGTAGAACACAACATAAATATATGCTGGTCTTACCTGGAGTTCTGTGAGTTGATCAGGCTCGGTTTGCAGCAGAACGGCTTCTCCGTGGCGTGGATCCGGGTGGAATGCGTTGTACGGCTCCGGTTTTGTCGCCCCACGTTGGGCGCCAAATTGTCAGGGTAAAATTTCTATAGACATATACCCTCACACTTATACCGTGGGTCGAGCAGTGTGTACACCCAGTAATCCGTAGTGGCTAGAATGCGTGTAATGCAAGGGTTACGAGAAAGGCATCCTAACATGAAGTCAGCCATGTGTGCCAGGATACCTGTACGCAACACATGGCTGTCCTCACTAGGAAGATCACTTTCAGAATCCTCCTCCTCCTCCTCAGGCCATACACGCTGAAAGGATGACAGGCAAGCAGCATGGGTACCCTCAGCAGTGGGCCAAGCTGTCTCTTCCCCCTCCTCCTCATGCTCCTCCACCTCCTCCTCCTCCTCCTCAACGCGCTGAGATATAGACAGGAGGGTGCTCTGACTATCCAGCGACATACTGTCTTCCCCCGCCTCCGTTTCCGAGCGCAAAGCGCCTGCCTTTATGCTTTGCAGGGAACTTCTCAAGAGGCATAGCAGAGGAATGGTGATGCTAATGATTGCAGCATCGCCGCTCACCATCTGGGTAGACTCCTCAAAGTTTCCAAAGACCTGGCAGATGTCTGCCAACCAGGCCCACTCTTCTGTAAAGAATTGAGGAGGCTGACTCCCACTACGCCGCCCATGTTGGAGTTGGTATTCCACTATAGCTCTACGCTGCTCATAGAGCCTGGCCAACATGTGGAGCGTAGAGTTCCACCATGTGGGCACGTCGCACAGCAGTCGGTGCACTGGTAGATTAAACCGATGTTGCAGGGTGCGCAGGGTGGCAGCGTCCGTGTTGGACTTGCGGAAATATCCGCTGAGCCGGCGCACCTTTCCGAGCAGGTCTGACAAGCGTGGGTAGCTTTTCCGAAAGCGCTGAACCACCAAATTAAAGACGTGGGCCAGGCATGGCACGTGCGTGAGGCTGCCGAGCTGCAGAGCCGCCACCAGGTTACGGCCGTTGTAACACACGACCATGCCAGGTTGGAGGCTCAGCGGCGAAAGCCAGCGGTCGGTCTGCTCTGTCAGACCCTGCAGCAGTTCGTGGGCCATGTGCCTCTTCTCTCCTAAGCTGAGTAGTTTCAGCACAGCCTGCTGATGCTTGGCCACCGCTGTGCTGCCATGCCGCTCAACACCGACTGCTGGCGACGTGCTGCTGCTGACACATCTTGATTGCGAGACAGATGTTGCGTAGGAGGAGGAGGAGGGTGGTTTAGTGGAGGAAGCATACACCGCCGCAGATACCAGCACCGAGCTGGGGCCCGCAATTCTGGGGGTGGGTAGGACGTGAGCGGTCCCAGGCTCTGACTCGGTCCCAGCCTCCACTAAATTCACCCAATGTGCCGTCAGGGAGATATAGTGGCCCTGCCCGCCTGTGCTTGTCCACGTGTCCGTTGTTAAGTGGACCTTGGCAGTAACCGCGTTGGTGAGGGCGCGTACAATGTTGCGGGAGACGTGGTCGTGCAGGGCTGGGATGACACATCGGGAAAAGTAGTGGCGACTGGGAACTGAGTAGCGCGGGGCCGCGGCCGCCATCATACCTTTGAAAGCCTCTGTTTCCACAACCCTATACGGCAGCATCTCCAGGCTGATCAATTTGGCTATGTGCACGTTTAACGCTTGAGCGTGCGGGTGCGTGGCGGCGTACTTGCGCTTGCGCTCAAACACTTGCGCTAGCGACGGCTGGACACTGCGCTGAGAGACATTGGTGGATGGGGCCGAGGACAGCGGAGGTGAGGGTGTGGGTGCAGGCCGGGAGACGGTCGTGTCTGTGTCCTGAGAGGGGGGTTGGATCTCAGTGGCAGGTTGGGGCACAGGGGGAGAGGCAGTGGTGCAAACCGGAGGCGGTGAACGGCCTTTGTCCCACCTTGTGGGGTGCTTGGCCATCATATGCCTGCGCATGCTGGTGGTGGTGAGGCTGGTGGTGGTGGCTCCCCGGCTGATCTTGGCGCGACAAAGGTTGCACACCACTGTTCGTCGGTCGTCTGCACTGTCAGTGAAAAACTGCCAGACCTTTGAGCACCTCAGCCTCTGCAGGGTGGCATGGCGCGAGGGGGCGCTTTGGGAAACAGTTGGTGGATTATTCGGTCTGGCCCTGCCTCTACCCCTGGCCACCGCACTGCCTCTTCCAACCTGCCCTGCTGCTGCACTTGCCTCCCCCTGTGAAGACCTGTCCTCAGTAGGCTTAGCAAACCAGGTGGGGTCAGTCACCTCATCGTCCTGCTGCTCTTCTTCCGAATCCTCTGTGCGCTCCTCCCTCGGACTTACTGCAATTACTACTACCTGAGTGATAGACAACTGTGTCTCATTGTCGTCGTCGTCGTCCTCCTCACCCACTGAAAGCTCTTGAGACAGTTGCCGGAAGTCCTCAGCGTCATCCCCCAGACCCCGGGAACTTTCCAAAGGTTGGGCATCGGTCACGACAAACTCCTCCGGTGGGATAGGAACCATTGCTGTCCATTCTGGGCAGGGGCCCGAGAACAGTTCCTGGGAGTCTGCCTGCTCCTCAGAATGTGTCATTGTAATGGAGTGAGGAGGCTGGGAGGAAGGAGGAGCAGCAGCCAGAGGATTCAGAGTTGCAGCAGTGGACGGCGCAGAACTCTGGGTGGTCGATAGATTGCTGGATGCACTTTCTGCCATCCACGACAGGACCTGCTCACACTGCTCATTTTCTAATAAAGGTCTACCGCGTGGACCCATTAATTGTGAGATTAATCTTGGGACGCCAGAAACGTGCCTCTCTCCTAATCCCGCAGTAGTCGGCTGCGATACACCTGGATCAGGAGCTCGGCCTGTGCCCACACCCTGACTTGGGCCTCCGCGTCCTCGCCCGCGTCCACGTCCTCTAGGCCTACCCCTACCCCTCAGCATGGTGTATTACCAGTAGTGCAGAAACAGAATGCTGTAATTAAATGTGCCGCTTATTGGCCTGTGGTTGGAGGCTGACTTCGCTTACGGAATGCACAGCAGAGCTAGGAAAGAATTTTGCGCCAGCCTGTAGTGAGACGTAGGTGCGTATGACTGAGCTAGTGGAATTCACAGCGCAGAAGCAGTCAAGTGTCCAAAGGCCACTAGTAGGCCTTAAGTATTTTGCTTCTATTTTTTTAAAGGCTGAGCTGAGACAGCAGACAGATACTGTAGGCAGCGTATATATGTATACTGTTTCCCTCTGGACGGGATGACGGCGGTGATGTAACGGGCAACGCAGAGCCAGGAAACACTTTTGCGCAAGCCTGCTGTAACACTTAGCTGCGTATTAATTAGGACTACTACCCCCAGCAGAGACGCAGTACACTGAGGACGGTCACAGGCAGCCCAAATATATTTTTTTTCCCCAAATTTGTTTGAAAAAGCCCACTACCTATATAGACAGTATATCTCTTTCACCTTTCCTACTGTCCCTGCCTCATCAGTACTGGCCCTATACTATGTACAATGACTGCAGACTGAGGACGCAATGCTCTGCACGGCCGATATACAAAAAAAAAATGTGCAACACTGCTAAAAGCAGCCTCAACAGTACTGCACACGTTCAGATGTGGCCCTAAGAAGGACCGTTGGGGTTTTTGAAGCCTAAAATCACTCCTAACACTCTCCCTATAGCAGCTCCAGCATCAGCAGCACTTTCCCTGATCTATGTCAGAATGCATCTGTGGCGAGCCGCGGGAGGGGCCGATTTGTATACTCGGGTGTCACCTGATCTCCCTAGCCACTCACTGCAGGGGGGTGGTATAGGGCTTGAATATCGCAGGGGGAAGTTGTAATGCCTTCCCTGTCTTTCTATTGGCCAGAAAAGCGCGCTAACGTCTCAGAGATGAAAGTGAAAGTAACTCGAACATCGCGTGGTGCTCGACTCTAGTAACGAGCATCTCGAACACGCTAATACTCGAATGAGTACCAAGCTTGGACGAGTACGTTCACTCATCTCAATATAAAACAAAAAGAGAAAATGTACTCACCTTCAGATGATTCAGCTCAGATGCTCTGGTGATTCTCCTAGTCTTTACAAGGGAACAGCATGTGACTACAGCAGCTATTGACCTTAGCAACGGAAGCCTTTATGTCAGTAGTACAACACATGACTACTGAGGTCACTGACTGGCTGCCGTGGTCACATGTTGTAAACAAAGACAAGGAGGAGCACCGGAGCGCCAGAGCTGGATCAACTGAGAGAAGAAGTGACTATGCTTTCTTTTTTTTCCTATAACATTTTCAGATGTATTTACATTCTTTTATAAATTGGATAATCACTCACTCACATGTTTTCTGGAAGATATAGACTTTTGTTTTCAAGGTCTTTCAGCTGAAAATCTGACCAAGCTGTCTATGTGTCTGCCTATGATATATAAGAACAGCTACTTAGTAGAGATGAGCGAACACCAAAATGTTCGGGTGTTCGTTATTCGGAACGAACTTCCCGCGATGCTCGAGGGTTCGTTTCGAACAACGAACCCCATTGAAGTCAATGGGCGACCAGAGCATTTTTGTATTTCGCCGATGCTCGCTAAGGTTTTCATGTGTGAAAATCTGGGCAATTCAAGAAAGTGATGGGAACGACACAGAAACGGATAGGGCAGGCGAGGGGCTACATGTTGGGCTGCATCTCAAGTTCACAGGTCCCACTATTAAGCCACAATACCGGCAAGAGTGGGCCCCCCCCCCCCCTCCCAACAACTTTTACTTCTGAAAAGCCCTCATTAGCATGGCATACCTTTGCTAAGCACCACACTAGCTACAACAAAGCACAATCACTGCCTGGATGACACTCCGCTGCCACTTCTCCTGGGTTACATGCTGACCAACCGCCCCCCCCTTCCCCCCACAGCGCACACCAAAGTGTCCCTGCGCAGCCTTCAGCTGCCCTCATGCCACGCCACACTCATGTCTATTTAGAAGTGCGTCTGCCATGAGGAGGAACCGCAGGCACACACTGCACAGGGTTGGCATGGCTAGGCAGCGACCCTCTTTAAAAGGGGCGGGGCGATAGCCCACAATGCTGTACAGAAGCAATGAGAAATAGAATCCTGTGCCACCACCATCAGGAGCTGCACACGTAGGCATAGCAATGGGGAACCTATGTGCCACACACTATTCATTCTGTCAAGGTGTCTGCATGCCCCAGTTAGACCGGGCTTTTTAATTCATAGACACAGGCAGGTACAACTCCCTATTGTGAAGTCCCTGTGGACCCACTGCCTGGGTGGGTGCCAGGAAGCCACCGGCGGTACATAGAAATATCCCATTGCATTGCCCAACACAGCTGAGGTAGTGATGTCGTGCGTAATACAGGTGGGCTTCGGCCCACACTGCATGCCCCAGTCAGACTGGGGTTCTTTAGAAGTGTAAAGATGTATTAAAAACTCCGTGTGCACCTACAGCATGGGTGGCTCCCTGGAACCCACCGGCGGTACACAAAAATATCCCATTGCATTGCCCAACACAGCTGAGGTAACGGGAGGTTTAATGCAGGTTTGCTAAAAATTAATTTGATTACACTGTAGGCGAGGGCCCACAAAAATTGCTGTATCAACAGTACTAATGTACATCCCAAAAATTGGCCATGGCCAGCCAAGAGGGCAGGTGAAACCCATTAATCGCTTTGGTTAATGTGGCTTAAGTGGTAACTAGGCCTGGAGGCAGCCCAGTTTAACGAAAAATTGGTTCAAGTTAAAGTTCCAACGCTTTTAAGCGCATTGAAACTTATAAAAATTGTTCAGAAAAATTATTTGAGTGAGCCTTGTGGCCCTAAGAAAAATTGCCCGTTCAGCGTGATTACGTGAGGTTTCAGGAGGAGGAGCAGGAGGAGGAGGAGGAATATTAGACACAGATTGATGAAGCAGAAATGTCCCCGTTTTGGATGGTGAGAGAGAACGTAGCTTCCATCCGCGGGTGCAGCCTACGTATTGCTTACGTATCGCTGCTGTCCGCTGGTGGAGAACAGAAGTCTGGGGAAATCCAGCCTTTGTTCATCTTGATGAGTGTTAGCCTGTCGGCACTGTCGGTTGACAAGCGGCTACGCTTATCTGTGATGATTCCCCCAGCCGCACTAAACACCCTCTCCGACAAGACGCTAGCCGCAGGACAAGCAAGCACCTCCAGGGCATACAGCGCTAGTTCAGGCCACGTGTCCAGCTTCGACACCCAGTAGTTGTAGGGGGCAGAGGCGTCACCAAGGATGGTCGTGCGATCGGCTACGTACTCCCTCACCATCCTTTTACAGTGCTCCCGCCGAATCAGCCGTGACTGGGGAGCTGTGACAGTCTTGGTGGGGAGCCATAAAGCTGGCCAGGCCCTTAAAGACTGTTGCACTGCCTGGGATGTACATGCTGCTCGATCTACGCACATCCCCTGCTACCTTGCCCTCGGTACTGCGCCTTCTGCCACTAGCGCTGTCGGCTGGGAATTTTACCATCAGCTTGTCCGCAAGGGTCCTGTGGTATAGCAACACTCTCGAACCCCTTTCCTCTTCGGGAATCAGAGTGGGCAGGTTCTCCTTATAGCGTGGGTCGAGCAGTGTGTACACCCAGTAATCCGTCATGGCCAGAATGCGTGCAACGCGAGGGTCACGAGAAAGGCATCCTAACATGAAGTCAGCCATGTGTGCCAGGGTACCTGTACGCAACACATGGCTGTCTTCACTAGGAAGATCACTTTCAGGATCCTCCTCCTCCTCCTCCTCCTCCTCAGGCCATACACGCTGAAAGGATGACAGGCAATCAGCCGGTGTACCGTCAGCAGCGGCCCAAGCTGTCTCTTCCCCCTCCTCCTCATCCTCCTCATGCTCCTCCTCCTCCTCCTGTACGCGCTGAGAAATAGACAGGAGGGTGCCCTGACTATCCAGCGGCATACTGTCTTCCCCCGCCCCCGTTTCCGAGCGCAAAGCAGCTGCCTTTATGGTTTGCAGGGAATTTCTCAAGATGCATAGCAGAGGAATGGTGACGCTAATGATTGTAGCATCGCCGCTCACCACCTGGGTAGACTCCTCAAAATTACCAAGGACATGGCAGATGTCTGCCAACCAGGCCCACTCTTCTGAAAGGAATTGAGGAGGCTGACTCCCACTGCGCCGCCCATGTTGGAGTTGGTATTCCACTATAGCTCTACGCTGTTCATAGAGCCTGGCCAACATGTGGAGCGTAGAGTTCCACCGTGTGGGCACGTCGCACAGCAGTCGGTGCACTGGCAGCTTAAAGTGATGTTGCAGGGTGCGCAGGGTGGCAGCGTCCGTATGGGACTTGCGAAAATGTGCGCAGAGCCGGCGCGCCTTTACGAGCAGGTCTGACAAGCGTGGGTAGCTTTTCAGAAAGCGCTGAACCACCAAATTAAAGACGTGGGCCAGGCATGGCACGTGCGTGAGGCTGCCGAGCTGCAGAGCCGCCACCAGGTTACGGCCGTTGTCACACACGACCATGCCCGGTTGGAGGCTCAGCGGCGCAAGCCAGCGGTCGGTCTGCTGTGTCAGACCCTGCAGCAGTTCGTGGGCCATGTGCCTCTTATCGCCTAAGCTGAGTAGTTTCAGCACGGCCTGCTGACGCTTGCCCACCGCTGTGCTGCCACACCGCGTGACACCGACTGCTGGCGACATGCTGCTGCTAACACATCTTGATTGCGAGACAGAGGAGGAGGAGGAGGAGGAGGGTGCTTTAGTGGAGGAAGCATACACCTCCGCAGATACCACCACCGAGCTGGGGCCCGCAAT
Organism: Eleutherodactylus coqui; assembly: GCF_035609145.1. Lineage (NCBI taxonomy): Eukaryota > Metazoa > Chordata > Amphibia > Anura > Eleutherodactylidae > Eleutherodactylus > Eleutherodactylus coqui. Next base: position 227,255,263 of record NC_089838.1, on the reverse strand, counting down.
TCTGGGGGTGGGTAGGACATGAGCGGTCCCAGGCTCTGACTCGGTCCCAGCCTCCACTAAATTCACCCAATGTGCCGTCAGGGGATGTAGTGGCCCTGCCCGCCTGTGCTTGTCCACGTGTCCGTAGTTAAGTGGACCGTGGCAGTAACCGCGTTGGTGAGGGCGCGTACAATGTTGCGGGAGACGTGGTCGTGCAGGGCTGGGACGGCACATCGGGAAAAGTAGTGGCGACTGGGAACTGAGTAGCGCGGGGCCTCCGCCTCCATGATACTTTTGAAGGACTCCGTTTTCACAACCCTATACGGCAGCATCTCAAGGCTGATGAATTTTGCTATGCGGACGGTTAACGTTTGAGCGTGCGGGTGCGTGGCGGCGTACTTGCGCTTGCGCTCCAACAGTTGCGTAAGCGACGGCTGGACGGTGCGCTGAACTACACTGCTGGATGGGGCCGAAGACAGCGGAGGTGAGGGTGTGGGTGCAGGCCAGGAGACGGTAGTGCCTGTGTCCTGAGAGGGGGGTTGCATCTCAGTGGCAGGTTGGGGCACAGGGGGAGAGGCAGGGGTGCAAACCGGAGGCGCTGAACGGCCTTCGTCCCACCTTGCGGGGTGCTTGGCCATCATATGTCTGCGCATGGTGGTGGTGGTGAGGCTGTTGGTGGTGGCTCCCCGGCTGAGCTTTGCGCGACAAAGGTTGCACACCACTGTTCGTTGGTCGTCAGGCGTCTCTGTGAAAAACTGCCAGACCTTAGAGCACCTCGGCCTCTGCAGGGTGGCATGGCGCGAGGGGGCGCTTTGGGAAACACTTGGTGGATTATTCGGTCTGGCCCTGCCTCTACCCCTGGCCACCGCACTGCCTCTTGCAACCTGCCCTGCTGATGCCCTTGACTCCCCCTCTGAAGACCTGTCCTCCTGAGTAAGCGTTGCACACCAGGTGGGGTCAGTCACCTCATCGTCCTGCTGCTCTTCCTCCGAATCCTCTGTGCGCTGCTCCCTCGGACTTACTGCCCTTACTACTACCTCAGTGCAAGATAACTGTCTGATCGTCATCGTCCTCCTCACCCACAGAAAGTTGTTGAGACAGTTGGCGGAAGTCCCCAGCCTCTTCCCCCGGACCCCGGGAACTTTCGAATGGTTGGGCATCAGTGACGATAAACTCCTCTGGTGGGAGAGGAACCGCTGCTGCCCAATCTAAGCAGGGGCCAGAGAACAGTTCCTGGGAGTGTTCCCGCTCCTGAGCAGGTGTCATTGTAGTGGAGTGAGGAGGCTGGGAGGAAGGAGGAGCAGCAGACAGAGGATTTGGATTTGCAGCAGTGGACGGCGCAGAACTGCGGGTTGACGATAGGTTGCTCGAAGCACTTTCTGCTATCCAGGACAGGACCTGCTCACACTGCTCATTTTCTAATAACCGTCTCCCGCGTGGACCCATTAATTGGGCGATGAATGTGGGGACACCAGAAACGTGCCTCTCTCCTAATCGCGCAGCAGTCGGCTGCGACACACCTGGATCAGGAGCTCGGCCTGTGCCCACACCCTGACTTGGCCCTCCGCGTCCTCGGCCGCGTCCACGTCCTCTAGGCCTACCCCTACCCCTCAGCATGCTGTATTACCAGTGATTTGATTTCACAGGCAGCTAATAAATTGGCGCAAGACTGCAGGCCAAATATAATTTTTTCCCTTTTTTGAAAACGAAAGGCCCTACTGCCTCTAGTGAATGTATAATCTAAGTTTAATAACTGTGCTGTGTCCCTGCTAATGTGTCACAGAACGTGAGGGTAGCAGAGTTATTAACTGTGGCAGAGAAGGTATTTTTTTTCCCAATTAAGGAAAGCAAATGGCAAAGCCAGGAGTAAAACGTAGCTGGGTGCGTCTGATTTTTAAAGGTTGCACACGCAGCCGACACGTGTCCACCGCCCTTAGGACGGACAGAGGCAGGACAAATAGAATTATTTTCACTTGTTTTACAAGCAAAAGGCAGCACTGCGTATATTCAATGAATAATAACTGTGTTGTGGCCCTGCCTATACAATTCTTTCCCTGCAGTATCAATGGAGGGTGCAATGCTCTGCAGAGGCGATTTTGAGAAGCAAAAAAAAATGCAGCACAGCTAACAGCAGGCTGGACAGTACTGCACACTGTTAAATGTGGCCCTAGAAAGGACCGTTGAGGTTCTTGAAGGCTACACTCACTCCTAACACTCTCCCTGCCTATGCAGCACTTCTGTCCCTAATGCCGGGTGCAACGGTCTGCAGAGCCGATTTTGAGGAAAAAAAAATTGCCACTGCTAACAGCAGCCAACACACAGCTATCAGTGGCCCTAATAAGGACCTTTGGGGGGTCTTGAAGCCTACACTAACTACCAATTCTTTCCCTACAGCAGCTCCGGTACAAACAGCACTGTCCCTCATCTAACTCACACGGCATCTGAGGCGAACCGCGGGAGGGGCCGACTTTTATGTTCGGGTGACACCTGATCTTCCCAGCCACTCACAGCAGGGGGGTGGTATAGGGCTTGAACGTCACAGGGGGAAGTTGTAATGCCTTCCCTGTCTTTCAATTGGCCAGAAAAGCGCGCTAACGTCTCAGGGAAGGAAGTGAAAGTAACCAGAACACCGCATGGTGTTCGTTACGAATAACGAACATCCCGAACACCCTAATATTCGCACGAATATCAAGCTCGGAAGAACACGTTCGCTCATCTCTACTACTTAGTAAAGCAGTGAAGAAATTCATCAATGAGTTTTTTTTTTTGCCTTCTATATCATGTATGAAGCATACATATACCCTTATATCAATTATCAATTGTTGTTGTTTTTTTTGCCAAAATGTTAAAAATGAAAAATCGCAGAGAATTAAATATAAGCTGCTATCCGAAACTGAAAACTGATGGTATGTTTTATCTAACTTTTCTAAACTGACAGGAATGCTTTCTTTAATTTCTTAAAAAGTGACCTTGGTACATCAACCATTCAAGGTCAAAATGAGCGCGTCAGGGTTTTACAGTACATATTGAGAAATATAATGATGCATATATTATGTAATGCTCTAGGGTATGCATCTGACAAACAAAAGGTGCCTGAAATAAAATGAAAATCTATTCCTCAACAAAACAAATCTGTAGACATCCTGCAATCGACATTGATATGTGGAGGATTAGCAGTCCCACTTGCAATGCCTTGTAATGGATGAATGTCTGTGAACCCATCAAGACGATCCTTCACCAGCACAACCCTGTTTAGAGAGATCTGTCATGTAGATGGAGAAACTCAAATTAGAATGTCAAGTCAATTTGTTTAATATGAAAATGGAACAAACGCATATTTTCTCTAGATTGAAATGTGAGATGCTTCTCTTATCATAACAAAGTGCTATGGTTTTCCACAGTCAGGAAATAAATGAAAGAAAACCTCTTCTGCTAATACAATTCAACATTAAATTCTACAAATCGATACAATATACATACTATATAACAGTTACATTTATATTTAAATGCAGATGTAGAGCTTAGCACTTAACACACATTAGGACACTCAGTTAAATATTGTATAATAACTATGTAAACAATCAGATATTGCTATTATATCTCAGTCCAGAATAAATGTGTGTAATGTATAATGAGAATGGAAAATATGCTACTAAAGTAACTACTTTATGTACTCAGTTGATACAAAACCTAAAGAGCAGCTGTACTTTCATCTAACTTTTGACATTTCATAGAGACATGACAAAAGTATTGATCAATTGAATTGGGGTCCCACTGCTGAGACACCCTCTAATTGCTAGCTGTGCCCCCTCGGCTATCTTTGCTGGTTTTCGGCTGCTTTCAGAAGACAACCCCATAGAGATCAATGGTGCTTTCTGTACACCTCTATGCGCTCCATCTTCAGCTCCTGGAAGCAGCCGAAACCCGCCGAGGGGGCACAGTACTCAGGGGAGTGGTGCAGCCCCTTTATTTTTGCAATCAGCTGGGGACTCAGCAGTGGGATCCTCACTGATAAATGCTTTTGACATGTCTCTATAACATGTCAAAAGTTAGCTGAAAGCATAGTTACTCTTTAAATAGTATATTTCTCTATAAGGATAATAAATGATTCTGTCAACAGTTGTGTTTGAACTTAATAGTAGCAGCAAATAGTTATTCTGCATTAGGAGCTGACAGGAAAGACATTCATCTCACAGGAAAAATTATTTTCAAAGGGTATTATAAAGGCCAGATTAAGTGTGTCTAGGTTATGAAGTAGCCAATTTATCACCCGCATCCCCCAAATTAACTCAGGGTCTTCCACTATTGATGAACGATTAGGGCAATAATGAATTACTGTTGGCATCAGGCTGATTAAGGGAATACCATTGTGAATCAGGACGGTCAATTCTGACTCCCATTAAAGTCAATGGAAGTAAATATTGGGTTTGCTAATTTGTCCTCCAAAAAGTTTCCAATGCAGCCAAAGCCCCCCAAGTCACTTGAGAATATAGCCACACATCTAGGGAACACTGTGTTCCTCCCACAAATTTGTCAAAGTAGTGTATAAGGGTCCATCGTAGCACAGGGATATCACTGAAAAGAAATACAGGCCAACATCGGGTCTCCTAAATGAAATATTGCACCAAGGAAGACAACAAGTGTGCTGCTTGTTTTGAAAGCAATGTCATAAATTTTACAAGAAGAAATTCTGAAGGTGAACACAACACTCAATCACGGACCTGCTCCAAGGAACAGCTGTAGAGCTGCCAAAAAAATCCCTACACAAGACAGCAGATTTGCTGCTTGTTTTAATAGCAATACCAAAGAGTTTGAATAGGACAAATTCCACCAGGTGAATAGAACAGCCAGGCACGGGCTTTCTCCAATAACAAGCTGTAGAGATACAGCTGTTTCTTATGCTTTAAAAAAATATATTTTAGGAGAAGGAGGAAGAGGAGGAAATATGGCAGAAGCAGGAGAAGGAGAGCAGCAGCATCAGCACCTTGAAGGCAGAGTGTGTTCCTCGTAGAAACATTAGAGCTGCAGCTCCGTATTTTCATATTCACATTTTTTTCATTTAAGGGAAAGGGGAAGGATGAAACATGATAAAAGCAGGAGAAAGAGAAAAGCAGCAGTAGTCCCAACACCAACAGCAGCAACAGTACTCTGAAAGCACAGTGTGGTCTTTTATATAAATCTATGCTCAGTCATATGTAAGTAAATTGTTCAGCATGCTAACTAATCAGTGGAATCTGCCATGGGGGTAGAGAAATCAGGTAAAATCCATGCCTGGTTCATATTTATAAACATCAGGTGATCCACATTGTCTGTGGACAGGCAGATGTGTCTATCAGTTATTATACCCCCAGCTGCGCTCAGCACCCTTTCCAATAGCACACTGGCAGTGGAGTAGGCAAGCAGCTCTAAAGCATGTTGCACAAGCTCTGGCAGCTCATCCAGTTTAGACACCAAGAAGTCAAAGGTGCCAACACCATGTCTGAGCATATTCAGGCAGGGGCTTACATACTGTTGGACCATCATGGATAAGTGCTGCCTGTGACTGTCAGTCCTACCTTGTGCTTTTGCAACTGTATGCAACAGGCTATAAAAACTATGCCCTACCTCTATAAGACTTCCCCTACTACCAGTGATGGTTCTGCTGCAGCAGATACCTGCTTGTCTGCCATGAGCCACACAGCTGCGAACAATTGCAGATGCATACCTGTATTCATGAGAAAATGCTGTTCTCAAGTTGCATAATGGTCTATCCTGATAGTGCTGCGAGAAACAAGGAGGGTGCTTACTCAGTAATGATCTGATGTTTTGATGTAGGCTATGCGACAGTCCTTCTGCAAACACTGCAGCATTAAAGCACTCATATGCCTCAAATTGTCTAAGGGTGATGGCCCACATTTCTCAGCGTCAAGCCTACAAGTGTCTTCCGGGTGGTCCCGCCATCTACATGGAATAGCTGGAGTTGGCTATTAGCACTAATGCAGCACAACATGACCTCTGACAGCCAAGGAATGTCTCCTCCAGTAATAAAGGGAAAGGGGGTACAGGGCAGGCTAGACAAAAGAAAATAAAAGTCAAATATACTATAGGATGTTTACAGGATGAAAATGGTGAATTGGTTAAAAATGCTGTTGAGAAGGCCAAAGTTTAAATTCCTATTTTGTATCTGTTTTCTCTCAGAAAGTAGATGTAACATCAACTAATCTTCCCTGTGCTATTGGGGGAATAAAAGAATGCAGGCTATCTATAAACAGAGATATGGTGAGGAAACACTTAGCTAACTTAAATGAATTCAAGTCCCCAGGTCCAGATGAATTACATCCTAGGATACTAAAAGAAGCAGCAGAGGTAATTGCTGAACCACTTGCCATAATTTTTAAAAATTCCTGGAGAACAGAGGAAGTCCCAGAACACTGGAAAAGGGCAAATGTTGTTCCTATCTCCAAAAAAGGGAAGAATGTGGATCCAGGAAACTACAGGCCTGTGAGCCGGACTTCTATACCGGTAAAGGTCTTTGAACAAATAATTACAAATTATGCCAGTACTTGGATGAAAATGGAGTAAATAACCAGAGGCAGCATGGGTTTGTAACAAACAAGTAATGCCAGACTAATCTAATTTCCGTCTGTGACAGAATCACCAACTGGGTTGATCAGGAAAATGCTTTAAATATAGTATATCTTGACTTAGGTAAAGCATTTGGCAAAGTATCTCATACCATACTTATTGAAGAAAGGACCAAATATGGGATTGGCAAGGCAACTGTTAGGTGGATTCACAACTGGCTGAGTGGTCATAAATGGCTGCACATCCAACTGGAAGAATGTGTCAAGTGAGGTACCACAATGTTCTGTCCTGGGCCCAGTGTTGTTCAACATTTTTATAAATGATCTGGAGGAGGGAATTGAGGGGAAACTGATCAAATTTGCTGACTACACAAAGCTAGGAGGGATAGCTAACACTAGGGAAGAGAGGGAGAGTATTCAAAAAGATCTAGAAAAGCTTGAACAGTGTGCGACAACTAACGGAATGGTATTTAACAAGGAGAAATCCAAAGTCCTACATCTGGGGGAAAAAATGAAAAAAGCACATACAGAATGGGGGGAATTGGGCTAAGCAGCAGCAGTGCATGTGAAAAAGACTTGAGTATACCAATAGATCATAGACTGAACATGAGTCAACAGTGTGATACAGCAGCAAAAAAGGCAAACACAATTCTGGGATGTATTAGGCCTCCTGCCCAGGGCTGAGTTGGATTCCGCCTGCGAAATCTCGCAGCGGAATCAGACCCAGTGGCCCCCAGAGACCCTATACTCACCTGTCCGGATCCACCACAAGTGTCTCAGCTGTCACGCATGCACATTGGTGCTGGGCTGTGACGCGATTTTCTGTGATACTTCCACAGGGCTCGCTGCGGAAGTATCACGGGACGGACGGCTTCAAATTGACTGCAATGGAAGCAGTCCGTGCAATTTTCCGCATAGCTTAGAAAATGCTGCGATTCTCCCCTGCAAGTGGAAAATCACAGCAGATTTTAACTTGTAGGGAGGGGAGAATCTTTTAACATAGCATGTTTATGGACGGACATTGCTGCGGAATTCGTGGCGGCCATCTGCCCACAAATTCTGCAGCGATAATCCATCCGTGGGCATTCGGCCTTAAGAGAAGTATAGAGCCTAGATCATGTGAGGTAATTATCCTCCTCCTATTCTTCCTTAGTCAGACCCCATCTTCAATAATTTGTCCCATTCTGCGCACCCCAATTTAAAAAAGATATCAGCAAACTGGAGCAAGTTCAGAGAAGAGCTACCAAGATGGTGAGCGGTCTGCAAATCATGTCTTATAAGGAACAGTTAAAGGATCTAGGAATGTTTAGCTTGCAAAAAATAATGCTGTCTACAAATATCTGAAGGGTTGTCACACTGCAGGGGGATCAGCCCTATTCTCATTTGCACAAGGAAAGACTAGAAGCAATGGGATGAAACTAAAAGGGTGGAGACACAGATTAAATATTAGAAAAACTTTCTGACAGTAAGGGTGATCAATAAGTGGAACAGGCCACCACAGGAGGTGGTGAAATCTCCTTCAATGGAAGTGTTCAAACAGAGGCTGGATAAATATCTGTCTGGGAGTATTAAGTGATCCTGCACTGAGCTGTAGGTCCCTTACAACTCTACCATTCTATGATTCTATGGATAGGCATAGTCATGGAGTGTGGCTCCGTGAAGTAAACAAAAATGTGAGATAAAGCATTTACACCATTGTTCAGTGTTACCTTCAGTTAGGTTTTGCAATGTTTAAGCAACAGTGCTACTTTGCGGGAATAGAAAGCAATGACTGTACCTCTGCAAGTGAAGAACTATTATGTAAATTTTAATCTTTTGATCTGAATTTGGTCTGTGACTGTCTTTCCTTTAAAGGATAACCCCTCGAGAAACCCAGGCTACATGTTAATGTTTTATTACAATTAAAAATCCAAGTAATTACGCGTCCTCTATCAGGCCTGGTTAGGAATGCCACTCTTGTAGTCTTCTGCAATTCAGCTAGGCATAGAGTTTATTGATTTCGGGATCCATCTAGCAATGCTGTGTTATAGCCCTTAAAACTGCTACAAAAACCTCATTCCCAATTCATATTCTCATTCAGTAGGCAGTACTGCTTCTACACGTTATCTTCTAAGAAAGCACACAGCAACTGAATACACTTGATGCAAAAACATTACAACTAAGCAATACCCTCTATCTGCAGTAGTGATTGAACACTTCAATTATTGGTGATGGATTTGTGTCCAGAAGATTAAAACATATTAGGAACATCAGTGATTACTGGGATGATAAATAAACAACAATATGCATTTGTACCCGCAATTGTCTGCTACAGAATCGGTTACGTTATTTATGTTTTATTAAATCTTGTTTTCTGATCTTGCAAACTCCTACTTCTTACAGCAATTATATACAAAAATATATTGTCATTGTTGGAAGCTGAGCATGAAGTGAAAGATGCCAAAATGTCATTAACTTTATAAGTTCTTGTACTGGGAGCTGAGTGTGTGTGAGTCATGTACATGGTACATTGCAACAGCCATAGAACAACTTCCATGGAGGACAGCAAAAATTTACTTGTCTGAGCCTAGCATGGGTCATGAGGACATAGACCTAGACACTGGCATTCCAAAAAAAAACCATAGAGAATCTGTGTCAGCAACTGTTCTCTCAAGCCCTACATTAAGCAATAGAGATGAGCGAACGTACTCGGTAAGGGCGATTTCGCAATCGAGCACCGCGATTTTCGAGTACTTCACTACTCGGGTGAAAAGTACTCGGGTGCGCCGGGGGTGAGCGGGGGGTTGCAGAGGGGAGTGGGGGGGGAGAGGGAGAGAGAGAGGGCTCCCCACTGCTACCCCCCGCTCCGCCGTGCCTCCCCTGCCCCCCGGCGCACCCGAGTACTTTTCACCCGAGTAGTGAAGTACTCGAAAATCGCGGTGCTCGATTGCGAAATCGCCCTTACCGAGTACGTTCGCTCATCTCTATTAAGCAATACACATCAGTTTTTGAAGAGTGCTCCTTTAAGCTGCTTAAAATTCTGTAGAGCAATAATGCCCCCATATTAATGACCAGCCACAGTGCCAATGTAAGAGTGACCGCTAAACTGCCAATATTCCAAAAGCAGCTACAGTCCTTCACCATCAGTGCAAATCACAGTGATGAGCAAAAATGAGTGATCTGACAATTAAAGAAGCGTTTCACCCAGACTTCCTAAGGCTTTCAGTACAGCGCTAAACGCTGTACAAAGCTCCCATTCATTTCAATGGGGCTGTTCACACAAGCGTCGAAACGCTGCACTTCGACAGTAATGTTCTATTTTTGGCCGTTTTCAGCCGTGTGTCACCCATTGAAATTAATGGGCAGGGGTTTCAACACTGCTGAAAACGGGGCACAACTTGGGACAACATTTTTGGCAGGGTTAACCACACACCGATTTCTGGGAAGGAGGGGGGCCTAAAATATAAGCCCTGCCCCGAAAATCAGCCATAGCTACACTAGATGGGAAAAAAAGCAATACTCACCTAGCGTGTGCCGCCCGGTCCTTGCTGCTGAGCTCTGGCGCGGCTCTAGGCTTCCTCTGCACTGACAGATCATCTATTGCTGGTAGCAAGGTTTGAGAACCGCACGTCCAGCAAGAGATTGCTGTGATTGGTTCTCGGCGCTGGATCGATGCACCAATCACAGCCATTCATTGACTGGCTCAGCCAATCGGAGCTCGTCAGCTTTGATTAGCCTAAGCCAGGGCCGAGAACCAATCACAGCAATCTCTTGCTGGAGGTAGAGTTCTCAAACCTCGCTGCCAGCAATATATAATTTGTCAGTGCACGAAAAGCCTGCAGCAGTGCCAGAGATCAGTGGCAGGGATCCGGCGGTGAGTATTGCTTTTTTTTTTCAGGCTCCTTGGCTGCTAATGCAGCCAAAATGCTGGCATAACGCATGCCAGCACTGCTGAAAAATGTTGCATTTCTTCAAACACCTGTCTGAGTGAGCCCTAACTCAGACAGAGAAGTTTCCTGTTTCTGTAATGGTGCGGGGATGCATGTCAGCAAGACGCATTGCTAGTCCCCACAGTGAATGCTATTAATGCTTCCATGTACTAAAATTTTGTCTGAACATCTTTTGTCCTCTGTTATAAAGCTTCAAATTCATGATGGAGAATTCATTTTTCAATTATATAAAGCATCCTGTCATACAGCGAAGTCAACTAAAACCTGGTTGGTTCAATATAGGATCCCCAAACTTTGCTGGTCTACAAGCAGCCTCGCCTTGTCACCAACTGAGTCTTTATGGGAAAATATGAAGCTGCCCACCAAAATCGTTGTACTGAGCCTCCATTGATATCAATGTGGCTTCTCAGGCAAGCGTTTTAGCGCACGTTTCAAACACCGTCTGTTCTATTTTAGTGCGTTTCAGCAATTTTTAATGCACCACATCAGCAATCGCAATGATGGGGTGCATTAAAAATGCTGTCACCTGTTGAAGTCTGGCCTTTTTTTTCAAACAAGATAACTAAACAATCTAATCTCACCAAAACGTAGAAGGTAGCAAAGTTTTCAATGGACCCCTGCTCTCCAGCATGAACACACCTCTGTTTGAAACTTAAGGCAACAACACACTTACCTCTTTAGTTTTATACCGTTCACTGTGCAGCATAAACAATATGTTAAAGGCGTTTTCCAGGGAGAATATTACTGATGTCCCATCTTCAGGATAGGTCATTAATAATTGATTGGCCGGGATCCACCACTCGGAACCCTGACCTATGAGCTGAACAGGCACATGCTGTCAGCGCAGCAAATACACAGAGGTCGGAGCAGAAGCGTCGGAAGTCTTTGTGCCAACCTCCGTGTAGTGGCCAGCACTTATAACTGCTGGCACGGCTCTCATCGAAATCAACGTGATTGACACTGACATTTCTAACCGCTTTACTGAGAAATGCTGCAATGCAGCAAACAGGTTGGTGGAATTTGCTTATTCAACTCTTTCTGCGAACCTGGTAAGAAATCCTCATGAAACATCTACAGTTATATAGGTCTTCTGTGACTGGACCTTTAATACGTTTGTTACGTCCACTGGGCGCACCTCGCTGCAGGACGGATGCAGGAGTGAAATCGCGTTCAAACAGGACGCGTTAGCTGGAACACCAAAGGGACAGTGAACTGCACACTGGACTCACGTATAGACATAACATAGGACTGACAAACGGCCAACACACTCACCAAGCATCCCTGCACGCATAAGCAGATGGAATTTCTATAAAGTTTGAGGTATTAGTTCATGAATTGGTCAAGTCACTTAAGCCAGGAGTCTAACTTCAAAGGTCTTCATTGTCTGGTGGTCCCTACTCTAATGACAAAACATGAACCAGAACCCTCCCTGCAAGCAGGGCGATCTCCCTAATGAGGGCGGCCCTGCACTGGAGCCTAACTGCTTAACTAGCCCAGAGATGACAAATGATCCAGAAGGACAGGACACAGTTCACACCAACACACTAGGGCTAGCATGCAAGACAGGACACACACAGAACAGGACTGTCTAATGTCTAGCCACCTGCACAGAAACTAGACAAGACACTGTTTACACATATAATACATACACAGGCATGCAGGAATACCAAACCCTAGAGGAAAGGGATATCAGCTTCCTCTTGCAGAGGGGCTGGTATTTATATATGCAGTAGACCAGTGGGGATTGGCTGGCAGGAGGAACTCCACACCCAGCCAGCACAATTAACCCTCATCTGTGAAGCTGTGCTAATAGAAACCTGTAGAACCACAGATTCCAGCAGCACAACCTAACAGTGCCTCCGTTTTAAAATAGGGGCCTCTGGACACCTAAAGTCATAAAAAAAATTAAATTATGCAATTCATCCAAACCATGCACGTGTACACGATTTATCTAAACAAGCCCTGACACTAAGGCAAAGATGACAAAATGGGACGGAGTAAATTAATGTACACCTCTAAGCAGGACCACTGTGCCTTATACCAAAAGGCCACCAAACAGTTGACTTCATAGCGAATGCACAAATCCAGAGGGGAAAATATGGCAACCCTCCCTACTGACATAGCGTGCACAGGACTTATCTTTATGGGCCTAGTGTGGATGCCAGATAGTCAGCAGGAGAAGGGATAAAACACAGGTACATATCACAGCGGTCTGATGCAAACAGTCTGGCTTGTCATTATGTTATGTCCGCTGGGTGCACCTCGCTGCAGGACGGGAGCAGGACTGATGCAGGAGTGAAATCACGTTCAAACAGGATGTGCTAGCTGGAACACCAAAGGGACAGTGAACTGCACACTGGACTCACGTACAGACATAACATAGGACTGACAAACAGCCAACACACTCACCAAGCATTCCCACACACAAACACATGGAATTGCTATAAAGTACGAGGTATTAGTTCATGAATTGGACGAGACACTTAAGCCGCGAGCCCAACTTCAAGGGTCCTCATTGTCTCACGGTCCCTACTCTAATGAGACAGCATCCACCAGAACTCTCCCTGCAAGCACGGTGATTGCCCTGATAAGGGCGGCCCTACACTGGAACCTAAGGGCCTAACTAGCCCAGAGATGACAAACGATGAAGCAGGACAGGACACAGTTCACACCAACACACTGGGGCTAACATGCAAGACAGAACACACACAGAACAGGACGGTCCGCACCTAATGTCTGGCCATCTGCACAGACACTGGACAAGACACTGTTCACACATATAATACATACACAGGCATAGAGGAAAACCAAACCCTAGAGGGAAGGGATATCAGCTTCCTCTTGCCCTGGAGGGGCTGGTATATATATATATATATATATATATATATATATATATATATATATATATATATATATATATATATATATACATATACAGCAGACCAGTGGAGATTGGCTGGCAGGAGGAACTCCACAGCCAGCACAATTAACCCTCACCTGTGAAGCTGTGCTAATGGAAACATATGGAACCACAGATTCTAGCAGCACAACCTAACAATGCTGTCTTACTCTGCTGAGATAGTCTAAAACAGAGACACATATTAATGAAATGGAAGAAAAAATTGTTTCCATGCAGGATACAATTAGTAAATACTAGTAATTATTAGGAAATTATAGTACCAGTGTTTCTGGTGGTGCAATGTGCCCCACAGCTCTGCTACGTTACTTTCGCATATGAGCTGCACATGATTTACGAACTTCAGCCGCTTGCTGAGGTGAAATTTTGGTTTGTTGCTGTGTCACCCTCTGTGGTGAAATGTTTGCACGAAAATGACAGTTTGTTTCAACGCTAGACAAGGGTTAACCCTTTCCAATCCAATGTCAGGCCTGCCCCGACATCATAATTTCCCTCCACAGCTCCGATGTCGGGGCAAGCCCGACACTGCAGTGCAGGAGTGCATCTGCACCTGATCATCAGACACATCGGGTGCAGATACACTCCTGCACTGGTCCTCATCGAGGACCCCCGAGGAGAAGGCAGAAAGGGTTTTTAACCCTTTCTGCCTTCTCCTTTACACATTACATAGCGCTCAATTAGCGCTATGTACGGAGATTCCGGCCGGCGATCAGGTGACCGCCGGTGTCACCTGACCCCCAGCGGTCACATGAATGCCGAGCCGGGAGCCTGCTTACCTGTCTGGCGTCTTCTGCATTCTCCCTTCAGTCTCCCGGCTCGGCGATCATGTGACCGCTGGGTGCCATCTGACCCCAGCGGTCACATGATAGCCGAGCCGGGAGACAGAAGGGAGAATGCAGAAGATGCCGAACAGGTAAGCAGGTCCCTCCAAGGTGCAGAGAGCACCTGCACCCTCCTGAACCCTGTCAGTTCAGGAGGGTGCAGGGCAATGTATTTTTTCTCATCCATTCTCACCAGCTCCAATTTATTTGGAGCTGGGGAGAATGAATGAGGAAAAATAGTTGGATTGGAAAGGGTTAACAATTAGATGAAGGCTGGATTGGTGTTAGCGGCATTAGCACTTGAGATGACATGATATCACGTTCAGGAGATGTGAAGATAGTGGGGAAGAACTATGCTTCAATGTTGTTGGTCAATACGCACTGCCAGATATGTATGTGTACATTTCTAAGGTGTCATTTATTGGAGTCTCCACAGAGGTGTGCAGCTGTCTCACAACAAACTACAAACTGCCAGATAGAGTACTGCTGTATCCATAGCAACTGAGGCCTTGGGAGTTTGTGGGAGATGTAGTCCATCCATAATCCCTCATTCAGCTCAGAGACCATGTGACTGATCACATGATGGTGACATCATCACAGGTCCTGTCAGCACACAAGCTATATATATGTGTAAATTTCTATCATTTATTGGAGTCTACACACAGGTGTGCAGCAGTCTCACAGCAAGGTACAAACTTTCAGACCGAGTACTGCTGTATCTATAGCAACTGAGGCTGCAGGGGTTTGTGGGGCATGTAGTCCACCCATAATCCCTCATTCAGTGCACATGGAGGATAAAGGACCTGTGATGACGTCACTGTCATGTGATCAGAGGGCGAAGCTAAGAGCCGGTAACTGACATCACAGGTGCTGTCAGACTCTGCATGTAACTCACACAGCACACATGGACTGATGGACCGGTGATCGTTAGCACTTTGACAATCAGTCTATCTAGAGTTTACAGCTGCCTTATGCTATTTTGTATCTGGCACGGCTGAGAGTTGTGATGCTGAGAGTTGTGATTTTTTCTTTGATAATCCTAGGGATGCTGCCTCCTTATTGATGGATTATTGGTAGAGTATTTGACCACCTGAAATGAGATTTTTTGTTGGATAGGTGGGAGGTTCCTCGGTACTGCTTATTAGGCAGGGCTCACACGACGTACAGACTGCGATATATACGCACACGGCATGCAGTCAGTACACAATTACATTGCATACTGGCTGTGTGCTGTCTATTGCCATGTACTATCTTGGCATGTAAGTGCGTGTAACACGCACCAAGATAGAATATGCTGCGATTATTTTTAGCACGTATTTGACACAATTTCTGTGAGCAGTAACATGGCCATCTCATTAGAGATTGGTACAATGCATTTTGTGTGCAAAACACACACATGAAATGTGCTATACTGACACGTTCCTGTGAGCCCAGCTGTAAGATCTTTTTACATGCAATGATTATCACTAAAATAACCACATGATCATTTGCTTTTCCTCCACAATTGTTTGCTCAGCTGGGCGTGTGTTTATGTGATGGCTAGCAGGATTCCATTGTCTTCTGGCAGAGTGCATAATGAGTAAACAGTGTATTCATTATGTATGCAAAGCAAGCAAAATCCATCCTGCAGCTACTCAAAAGTTGCTCAAAATTCCATTTAAATGGAACAAATTTTGAGTGATCAAACAACGGTTTTTATGCCAGCTAAAAACCAGCACTAAACGACAATTGAGCAAATGCACGTCTGCCTGCGTTTACATGAAACGATTATCACTCACTTTTGGACGTTCTAACGAATTTTGAGTAATAATTGTTGCGTGTAAAAGGGTCTTTAGTATTAGTGACCTTACTGTGATATATATATTTTTTATACCATTATCACTACAGCTAGGTGATTAAAACCGTGGGAGATTTGTGTATGTGTATCTGTGGCTGGGTGTGGCAGAGGGTTCTGGTTTTTTTTTTTGTCTCCAATTCTCTCTGTTTCTCAAATTAGCCAATGTTTTAAATTACTGTATATGTGTAAAACATAAATAATACATTTACCAAGAGGTTAATATAATTTTGTGGACAAAGCTAAAAGAAACAGTTTTTTCATCTATTCAACAATTTCAACCAGCTACTGTGTGTCTATTAGAAACACACTTAACAGGGATATTGAACACTGGCTTCACCATTCTGTATGGGCATATTCTTTTCATTCTGAGTACTCGAGTTATTCGTGTGGAGTAAGTGTACTGATTCATAAAAATATCTCTTTCAAGTGGGAGTCACCTTTTATAGATTCTATGGGAAGATTAATTTGTCTTAAATGTATTATTGCACAAAAGAAATATTTTTGGTGGCTATATATTCCCCCTCTGTATTTCAGCATATGTATTAGGAAGGTGATGTAATTTGTAACTATATTCACTGCTGTTCCTATGTTAATTTAGGTAATTTTAATAATTGTGTGGATCCCTGTTTGGACAGATTTAATAAAGGCCCTATAGTGGCTTTTGCTTCCCCTCCTATTTTCCATGTTTATAAATGGAATTAGGTTTATGTTATCTGTGGAGGTTGAGAAATCCAGAAGTTCGGTCATACTCTTGTTATTCCAGTTCTCATAATACACTTTCTGGAGTAGATCTGCCAATAGCTACTCCATCTATGCTTCCTTATGTTCATAGAGTGGAATATCTAACACAAACTGTCTGATCACTCTCCACTCCATTGGTTATTGATTATGAATGGTGGGGGATTTGGTTTGCATAGGATTTGCAGCTCAAATTCCTTTTTGCATGAACCTGCTTGACAGTAATGCTAGAACAGAGGTGGCTCTATTGGAATTTTTTCAGATTAATATTGGCTCTTCCTCAGTGTCTACAGTGTGGGATGCTATGAAGGCATTTATAGAATGAGGATATGGGCTCACCTCTCCTGCAGTGCCTCGGTAGTATTGGGAAACTTGAGAGGGAGCTCCGTCCTCACATGGCCGTCGGCAAGCGGCCGGACTCCAGAGAAGTTCAGTGTTCACAAGTGTGTTACCTGTGAACTGTATGCTATTTTAACAATAAAGAAAACTTCTTAGCGGTAAAAGCTGCCCTCTCTGTCTTTTTCCTGCTCTGAAGGCATTTATGCTTGGCCATTATATACAGAAGATTAGCCTACATAAGTATAAATCTCGGAATGCCATTAGGGCCCTTCAGCAACGATAGATGCAGAGCAAACGTATGTAGAATCTCCCACTAATTAGGTGGAATTTAATTGGAAAGAGACACAGTCTCAATTTGCGGATCATCTAAGAAGTGTTGCAAAAAAAGACATCTTTTTATTAAGTGGGGGATCTTTGAGGAAGAGGATCATTTTTGGTTTCTACAATTAAGGCACAGTAATTATCATCTTGTGTGGCAGCATTGAGAAGGGCAGATAATTTCTTGGTTATAGAGGATGAAATTTTGCAGACATTTTTTCTCTATTTTACAAAACCTGTATGCTTCTAAGTTTAGTGTGGGTTGTAAAGATTTTATGAATATTTCTCAACTTTGTCTGATGAACAGAGTGATATTAGAGGCTGTTTTGACACTGAATGAGTTAAGGAATGCAGTAGCAGTACTTTCTAATGAAAAGTCGCCTGGGATAGATGGTCTTGTAAAATGAATTTTTTAAGCTGGAGAGCTTTATGATGTTCCCCATAGTTATTTTTTTCCAGTTTCTTCAGCTACGACACACATTTGCTGCTCAGGCCCGGTCAGTACCTGTGCTTACGGTTCAACACCCTTTGGTGAATTTTCTTGGGTGTTCTGGAGCTACGAAGGGTATAATATCTTATTTATATAGACAGATGCTTTCTTACTATTTACAACAATTTCCAATAAAGGTAAAAGAAAAACAGGAAAAAGATTTCAGGAGGCTGGAATCGGCACACGTCATGGGGCGGAGCTACGTGATGACGCGTACAAGGGGGCGGAGCCAGAACGCCGCTGCTGCCGAGCCGAGCCGAAGGAAAAAGACCCATCTGCGCAAGCGCGTCTAATCGGGCGATTAGATGCTGAAATTAGACGGCACCATGGCGACGGGGACGCCAGCAACGGAGCAGGTAAGTGAATAACTTCTGTATGGCTCATATTTAATGCACGATGTATATTACAAAGTGCATTAATATGGCCATACAGAAGTGCATAACCCCACTTGCTATCGCGGGACAACCCCTTTAATGTCACCCGAATACCCCTTTAATGCCTGTTACACTGGTGCAGAGGTCAGAAATGCTATCTTTTCTACTTAGGAAGAGTACCTAGAAGGTGAGTGAGGAAACTCAAAAGGCCACTCATGCTCCTCTGGGTAATATGCAAATAAGGGAGATGGAATAATACCTCCAAAGTGCCACCTATTGGAAGGCAGCATTCTTTCAAGCCAAAGTCAGACTCTTTATACAAGCCTTGTAATAATGACTGGGAATGACTGGTGCACATGCACAATTTATTAGTAATGTTCTGACTAGGAGAAACAATTTCATGCACATGGTCTAGGACTATCCAGTTACCAGAGGATATTTGGTGTGAAGTTCGTAGATTTTTCAATTTGGTTTTCCTGGTGTATGTTCCTTGATGAACAGTCTGTCAAGTGTAGTAATGGACCTTCTCCCTATCAAATATGATGGACATGTTTGTTTTTTTTAACCTATGTACAGATGAAGTCATTCTAAAACGAATGTTCGGTGCACCAAACGTTTGTTATGTACTTTATGCTATTTGCGTAGCCCATTGTAGTCTATTAGACATGCTATGATAGCAGCGTGGCTTGCTGTGCCAATCATTTTACAGAAAGAATACTAGAGATGAGCGAGCACCCAAATGCTCGGGTCCGTGTTATTCGAGTCGAGCTTTTCGTAAAATTCGAGAGCTCTACTCGAGTAACAAACCCCCTTGACTACAATGGGAGACTCGAGCATTTTTGTATGTGGGACGCCGGGTGCTGAGCTTTTTTCCCTCTCTCTCTCCCTCTCTCTCTCCCCCTCTCTCTCCCCTCTCCCCTCTCCCCTCTCCCCTCTCCCCTCTCCCCTCTCCCCTCTCCCCCCTCCCCCCTCCCCCCTCCCTCTCCCCCCTCCCCCCTCCCTCTCCCCTCTCCCCTCTCCCCCCTCCCCTCTCCCCTCTCCCCCCTCCCTCTCCCCTCTCCCCTCTCCCCCCTCCCCCTCCCTCTCCCCTCTCCCCCCTCCCTCCCTCTAGACAAAAGATTTGCCATTGACGCGCGCTGCTTCGCTGCGGGGAAGGGCCAAAACAGGCATATCACAGTGGGGAGGAGCCAAAAACTGGGGCAGGGTCGAACACGACTTGATGCTCGTTCGAGTAATGAGCACCATTGACTATGCTAATACTCGAACGAGCATCAAGCTTGGCAGAGTATGTTCGCTCAACTCTAAAGAATATATCTGTAACTATGTAACTACTGCATATAGACTCCAAAAGTGTTATGCTAAGAAATGTATTATCTTAAACTGGCAACCCCCTCAGAAACCTTCTGTCTCACATTGGGGACAATTGTTCATTGTGGATTTAGCTAAGATTTGGAAAACTTAACTAAATGCCCAACTGCTAAAATATCTTGACCTCTGTAACCCATTGGATGCTATGGTGTGAATGTGCAGTGAATGAACACAAATTCCAAAATGCTTATTGTATGATCAAGAATAGACATCCTGTAAATACTGAGAAATACAGTCCAAATACGTTTAGGACTGGTTTGTACAATTGGATTTGTCTCAGTTTTGGTGCTGGATGT
The DNA here is from genome assembly GCF_035609145.1 of Eleutherodactylus coqui. Classification (NCBI taxonomy): domain Eukaryota; kingdom Metazoa; phylum Chordata; class Amphibia; order Anura; family Eleutherodactylidae; genus Eleutherodactylus; species Eleutherodactylus coqui. The sequence continues at coordinate 227,235,294 of NC_089838.1, read as the reverse complement.
ATGATGTCTATTTTTTTCACCTGGGAATGCAAAATAAAAACTTAGACCTCACCCCTCTTGGGAAAAGAAGCAGGGACATATATTTATGCAATACTTTGCTAGAGATAAAAAATGAATCATTTTACATGATTGTGAATAAATAACATGTTTTTAACATCACACTTTACCATGTCTGCAAAATAATAAGTTGGAGCATGAAACTGCACATGAAACATTTGTGCTTAGCATAGTCTTTCTGAAAACAAAACTGGAAAAGTAGTCCCAAATGACTTTATAATGTATTAGACTTAATAATTAATTTACAAGTTGAGGCCAAGTACTCATTCTATAGACTTGGGGATTCCACAATGTTTAATGGCTTAATGTTATTAAAATAAAAAATAAAGATATTAAAATGTATGCAACTACCATTTAAGCTAAAGTAGGAATGGTTTAGAGTTTTGTAAAACTCTAATTTACATATAATAATTTACATATACATACACCATATATAATATATATTGTATAATATTAAAGACAGAGAGAATATGAGCAGGTACCATAGGTTACAGAATGAGCATTTGTCATGGGCATGAGTTGCATCAGTTTCCAGCTAAATTCATGGTTTGGAGTGGTTGCTGACTAACAAAACATAGTTTTTCTACAGGTAATTTTTATTTAGACCACATACATTTTGTTATTCGGATAGTGCTTTCAGGTAATTTTTTATTATTACCCCCCACCTAGCTGGGTACTCATTTTACCGAACTCGGAAGGATGGAAGGCTGAGTCAGCCTTCAGGTGGCTACCTGAACCATGCAGGGATAGAACTCGCAACCTGCAGGTCATGAGCGAGAGCTTAGGACTGCATGTTTGCTGCCTTAACACTCTACGCCACATGAATGACTCCATGTCTGCAAAAGGTACAAGTTCAGTTCAAAAAAAGAGAAACATTGGCAGATATACAATATCAAAAGTTATTACCATAGCATAATGGGAAAAAAGATATTGTACATATATAGCAGAACATAGGTGGGCTACACTGTGGATGCAGAAGCTAGGCGTGGTTGCAGAAGTCAGGCCCAGTAGCCAAGTAAGAGACTGTTTTTGATAAACTGGACTTTTGGATTGAGAAAACTTGAAAAATAAGGACTGTAATAGTGGACTGTACCCAGTGATCAGGTAAAGAACATTTGTTCTCGGACCAAAAATAGGCACTTGTTATTGTTTGTTCCAGTTGCTTAGTGCATTAAAAATTCTTCTGCACTAAAGATGGAGTCGGGAGAGTTTCAGGCCACTATGGCCCCTTGGGCCTTCTTCAGAAGAAGTCCTTCCAGTCAACCAGTATGGCCAGAACCAGGCCACAAGGCACTGCTGGCGTCTGAACCCACCTATGTAGATTGGGAGAAGATGGTAACTTTGCAGGAGTTGGGTCTCGCACTTCCGAACGAGTTTCCTGTCTTCCAACCAGTTTGCCCCTCTCCTCTGGAGAGCAGGGAAGAACTCAAGGCAATTCCTCAGTCCCACTTCATAAATTAAGGGTAAATTTATCTCTGACCCACCTATTTTAAATGAAAATAGATATGAGTTTCAAGATCTTTCTCATTTCTTTTTCCTATTTACTGTAATTTGCCAACAAGAATATGGTTCATTGAAGAACTAGCAAAGGAAAGAAAGTAATTGATTTGATTAAGGTCAGGAAATAATTGACATTGTGTTCATCCACCTCACATTATCACCCTTTTAATTTGCTCACGTAGTAATTCATTATTGCAATCAACGATCCATTTTTATAGTGAGATTGCTCTAACATCCAAAATTTATATTGTCCTTTGGCAGTCCTGAACTTTCTTTTATCACTCTACTTGGGAAATTAAATAAGTCGAAAGAAGAAATACTTTAGCTGGTTGTAAGGGATAAAAATCTACTTTTACAAACCTCTCTCATTCTGAGAATTCAGTCTACAGTACTTTGGAATTTAAATGCTTCATGAGTATCTGTGCTGAAACGTGCCGTCATAAGCAACTGTGAATGAAATGCTTTCCAAATGTACTCTATAATATATGTTTAGTGTACACTTTTAGTGCTATACCTCTGGCATTTTAGAAACTGCTTCACAAGGTAATGAATTCATAAGCATGGTGGTATGAGACATCTCTGAGTGTACAACCTGAAGAAATGGCTTATAAGTAAAAATAATAGGAAGGGGAAATATATTCTATCCAGTAATGACATATGTGGTATAGTTATTCCTCTGATCATTCCTTGTTGGCTTGATTATTGGTTCTCTCAGTAAGACGTAAATCATGTAACAATGTAGAATGGCCTAATATAAAAGCTAAAATATATAGATTTCACATCCCAATTTTAGCTTAATCTTTGGAAACCTGTCAGGTTCCCTATGCTACCCAGGTTGCGGGAAGCAGGGTACAGTGACATACACACTGATTTCAGCAGTCTGACACTTATGACAAATGGTTTAGTGGTTATGCACGTCATACTTTTAAAACTTTGCAGATGGAGATGAATTCAATGAAGTTCATACATATTCATATATGCAGATTACCTGAGCTCTCCTCCTCCCTTCAGATCTTAATTGACAGGGCCCTCTGTGTAAGGCTGTATGCACACAGACATTAGTGAGTTGTGTCCAAGATTTTTGGGCACAACTCGCATCAGACAGCACACAACACCTCATCTGCAAATTACATGTCCTAATCTTATCCAAAAATCATACAAGAAAAGGACATGCAGTGATTTTTCAAACTATCAGTCTGGGTGATAAATCACTCGTGTAAATTAACAAATTTAAATTAATGGGTTTTGTTTATATGTACAGCCATCTGTCAGCGGACCGGGGTCCAGGATACTGGAAGTTCCTGCCACTGCCCGCAACCTCTGTCCCTACCTACTTGCCCCACTGGGCTAGGCCCCAGGGTAACAACTGGGCGACATTCCCTGCACTCACTAGGGAAGTGGGACACAGAGACAGACAACACAGACGCTGGAAACAAACAAACACTAAGGCAAGTCAGACTATCCAGGTCGGCAATAGGAGGGTACGCGGTACAAAGGGTCAGGCAAAAGACAATGTCGGGTCCAGAAAGCTGAGGGTCAAAACCGGAGTTCAATACGGGAGACAAAAGCAAGATACGTGTGTGCAGCTGGAAGACCAAACTAACACTGGCAGGAGGGAAGCTCCCAGAGAAGTTCAAATGCTGTCAGAACTCCCGCCCCAGCAGCTGATTGTGGCAGGGAGTCTGAAAGCAACAGAGCAGCAGGAACTTGCCCCCCAGCTCTGCAGAACAAGCGGAGATCCAAGCGTGCCTGGTTGCCATGGTGCTAGCACCCGCCGTGTCCCTAGCAACCCGGTGGTAAGGAGGAGTATGGTGGCTGGGGAAGGTAACAAGGGCTGGGGCTCACCTGCGTCGCACAGCCCCAGCCTGAGTGACACTACCAGTGGTGTGAGTATCGCGGACCCACAAGCTGCCAGTCCCGACACCGCAGGTCCCGACACCCTCTTTAGATCAACCCACAGATTTTCATTGGGATTCAAGTCTGGGCTCTGTCTGGGCCAATCCAAGTCTCTGATCTTCTGGCAAAGCCATTCTGTTGATATGGTGGTATGCTTTGAGTCGTTGTCATGCTTAAAGCTAAAATTCCTCTTCATCTTGAGCTTTTTAGCAGAATGTGGCAAAATGGACTGATATTTGAAACTGTCCATAATTACTTCCACCTTGACTAAAGCCCCTGTTACAGCAGCAGAAAAACAGCCCCAAAGTATAATGCTGCCTCCACCATGTTTCATTGTGAGTCTGGTGTTCTTTTGGTGATGTGCAGTGTTGGTTTTGCAAACATACCTTTTGGAATTATGCCCCAAAAAGTCGAACCTTGGTCTCATCAGACCATAACACATTCTCCCACACACTTTTGGCAGACTTGATGTAGGTTTTGGCAAAGTGTAGCCAGGTTTGGATGTTTTTCTTTGTTAGAAAAAGTTTCTATCTTGCCACTCTACCTCATAGCAAAGTCATACAAAGAACACGAGAGATTGTTGTCATATGAACTACACAACCAGAACTTGCCAGAATTTCCTGCAGCTTCTTTAACCCCTTAATGACACGGCCTATTTTGGCGTTGAGGACCAAGCGATTTTTTGGTATTTTTCCATCTCCATTTTTCAAAAGCCATAACTTTTTTATTTTTCCGTGGACGCGGCCGTATAAGGGCTTGTTTTTTGCGTGGCGATCTGTAGTTTTTATCGGTGCCACTTTTGGGTACATAGACAATATCGTAAAATTTATTTTTTTTTTTTAATGATAACAGGGAGAGAAAACGCATCAATTCTGCCATAGATTTTTTTTTTTTTTTTTACGGCGTTAATCATGCAGCATAAATGACACACTACATTTTTTCTGCGGGTCGGTACGGCTACAACAATACCAAAATTGTTATATTTTTTTTAGGTTTTTACACTTTTTTGCAATAAAACCCCCTTTTTTTGGAAATCATTTTTTTTTCTCTATAGCTGCATTCAAAGTCCTGTAACTTTTTTATTTTCTATGTACGGAGCTCTATGAGGGCTTATTTTTTGCGAGGCGAGCTGTAGATTTTATTGGTACCATTTTGGGAAATGTACGGCTTTTTTGATCACTTTTATTGCATTTTTTGTGAGGCAAAATGCTAAAAATTGGCATTTTGCCTCTGTTTTTTAGCGTTTTTTTTTACGCTTTTTGTCGTACAAAATAAAAAGCGTGTTCAACTTTTTGTACACGTCGTTACGGACGCGTCAATATCCAATATGTGGGGTTTTAGTTTTTTTTCCCTTTTTTTATGCTAATATTAGAAAAAGCATAAAAAGGGGGTTTTTTACATTTTTTTTTTTTACATTTTTCTTTTTTTTACACTTTTCTTTTCTTTTTTTTATACTATTTGAGTCCCTCTGAGGGACTTACATCACTGTGCCTATGATCGCTGTCATAAGGCATGGCAGAGCTACTGCTCTGCCATGCCTTATCGCTTGTACAGCGATTATAGGCACAGGCAATACAGGACGCCAGTGTCTGGCGTCCTGTTGCCATGGTGACAGGCCGGGCTCTCGCGATAACATCGCGAGTTCCGGCCGGAGACACACAGGGATCGCGATCCCTCTGTGAACTCTTTCCCTGCCGCGATCTACTTAGATCGCGGCAGGGAAGGGGTTAACAGCGGGGGGCGCATCTCCGATGTCCCCCCGCTGTTGGAGCGGGACGCCGGCTGTGACTGACAGCCGGCTCCCGCTGCGGGATAGCGCGGGATCTTATGTGATCCCGTGCTATCTCCAGGACGTACCAGGTACGTCATGTTGCGGGAAGTACCAGGCTGCCATGACGTACCAGGTACGTCCAGGAGCGGGAAGGAGTTAATGTTGCTGTAGGCCTCTTGGCAGCCTCCTGGACCATTTTTTTTGTCTTTTCATCAGTTTTAGAGGGACATCCCGTTCTTGGTAATGTCACTGTTGTGCCGAATTTAATCCACTACTTGATGACCGTCTTCACTGTGTTCCATGGAATATGTAATGCCTTGAAAATTCTTTGGTCCCCTTCTCCTGACTGATACCCTTCAACAATCAGATCCCTTTGATGTGCTATAAGCTCTTTACAGACCGTGGCTTTTGCTGAAAAATGCAACTAAGAAAATGTCAGGAAAATCCTACTAGAACAGTTGAACTTTATATGGGGTAAATCAGAATCACTTTACATAATGGCAGCGGAGTACTGACTAATATTTAACATGAGTTTAAATGTGGTTGGCTAATTTTAAACACATTCACATCCCCAAATATAAGAGTGTATTCGCACTTATGCTACCACATTATTAATTTTATTTTTATTTTTCAAATTGAAATGATTTCACTGTATTTGGGAACCAATGATTAAAGAATTCCCTGAGAATGACGGTTAATGATGACAACGGGGAACATGTGCTAAGCTGAATGCACCAGAATTCTGGCTCAATGTATACTAAAAATGGCACACACGCATTGCACCACAAACTATGTGTTTTAGACACTATTTATGCCTCAATCGACAAGGGGAATTAATTTGTGAGAAAAGGCATAGCTTAAAATGCAACCACATGTGTCAAAATTTGTGCCAAATCCTATAAAATATTGGCATAAACAAAACCATTGAATGAGGTGGTTAGACAAAATTAATCAAAAGATTTTACAGATGGGCAAAGGAACTCTTAGGTACGTTACTATTAGAGATGAGCGAGTATACTCGCTAAAGGCAATTGCTCGAGCGAGTATTGCCTTTAGCGAGTATCTCCCCCGCTTAGCAGGAGGGAGCGGGGGGGAGAGAGAGATCTCCCCTCCGTTCCGCCCCGCTCTCCCCCGCAGCTCCGTGCCCCGAACCTGCAGTCTCGAGCGGGGGAAATACTCGCTAAAGGCAATGCTCGCTCGAGCAATTGCCTTTAGCGAATATACTCGCTCATCTATAGTTACTATCATAGAGAAAGTTTCCAAGAAAAAACTTTTATTGGTTCTATTAAAATATGTAAACTAGGTCTATAGACAAACACACAACAGACAACATAAAAATACAAAAACAGAGCCAAGTCCCCACTTGTCCAATAATGGACCTTGAGGAGAATAACCGGAATCTTCACACTATCAACACACTTCTTGAATTTACAGTATAGCAAGGAGGGCAATTTCGTGGGGACCTGGCTCTGTTTTTGTATTTTTATGTTGTCTGTTGTGTGTTTGTCCATCGGTCTGGTTTATATATTTTAATAGAACAAATAAACGTTTATCAAAAGTGTCTAACGATGTGTCAACTTTATCGTGCAGCATGAACCATTGTGTTAAATTTGGTGCTTTTCAGACTGTCTGGTCTACATACTAGACAGGATTAGTAAGTTTGCCCCACTGTATGGTTAGAAATGTGACATTAAATCTTACTGACACCCAAAAATGAGAACTCAGGGATGACTGAAAAAACAAGTCAATTGCTAGAAGTGATTCTTGTTCTATAACAAAATTAAGCTGACTGGAAAAAATACTAAAGTTGCTTTTCATTACCTAAGCTAATGTTAGGCTTCTGCATAATATTAAATAGTATCATATTTTGCTGTCTGCAAGCCTTCAAGTACTTTACAATAGTAACATTTAAAGTACATCTTTCACCACCTGGAAAGACCTCGAATAACTGCTCTATAGCAAATATATATATTGGATGAACCATTGCCAGGACCATATTAACAATGGTGCCAATGGAGCACTGGCTTCAGGCCCCACATTCTCCCTGTGTTCAGGGGAACCCCCCGCTGCCTGCTCTTGAGCGGGTTGAATGAATTTCAAAGAGGTTCTCAACAATTCAGCAAATCTGGTGAGATGCAGTCAGCCCAATTTTCCATGGGTTTAAAAAACAACACCTGTATACTCAGCTGCTGCTCCAGACTGCTCTTCTCTTACTTTATTCGGGGGTCAGCACCGGCATGTGACACTTGTTATCACACAGCAAAAAACTGCAAAGCAAAAGTGGCAGCTTTGTCTAATAAAGGGGCAGAAAAAAAACATTATTTTTAATGGGAGCAGAAAGAGTGGCATTATTTATTATGGGATCAGAAGAGGGGCACTATTCATTTTGGGGGTAGAAAAAGAAGCATTATTGATTATGGGGGGCACAACTAGCAACATTATTACTTAGGCCTTAGTCACACGGGCGTTTTTTCACGCGATTTGCGCATCGCATGACGGATGCGCATGCGCAAATCGCGTGACCGGCGCCGAAAAATCGGCCCAAAAATCGCCCGAAAATCTGCTCCTAGCCGCGTTTCATTAGAAACGGGCCGGAGCTGTCCAGCGCATTGCATTCAATGGAGACGGCAATACAGCGGCTCCATTGAATGCAAGCGCTGCGGGCGAGTGTGGGATGAATTGTCGGGAAGGGGTTAAATATATAACCCCTTTCCTGCAATGCATCCTGAAAAGTGAAAAAATAAAAAAAATGTATGTACTTACCAGCTCCCGGCAGCTGGAGATCACGGCGGCCGGCCTGCAGTGGGTGTGAAGGGGGTGTGACTCAGGCTTGCCCCTGATTGGCTCAGCGCTGAGCCAATCAGAAGCAAGTCTCAGTCATACCCATTCATGAATTCATGAATGGGTGTGACTGAGATCAGCCTCTGATTGGCTCAGGCTGAGCCAATCAGGGGCAAGCCTGAGTCACACCCCCTGCACACCCACTGCAGGACCGCCGCGGGGATCTCAGGCTGCCGGGAGCAGGTGAGTACATCCTTTTTTTTTTATTTTTTCACTTTTCAGGATGCATTGCAGGAAAGGGGGTTATATATTTAACCCCTTCCCGACAATTAACCCCGCGCACGCTGGCAGCCCATTGCTTTCAATGGAGCGGCTGTATTGCCGCTCCATTGAATTCAATGGGCAAACATCGTTCTTCTCTGCCACAGCTGTTCCAGCTGTGGCAGAGAAGAATGATTTGTCTTCTATATGTTCTCATTGGGGTCGGCGCTGCTGCTGCCGGCCCCATTGAGCGCATATAGAGAAGAGAACAGGAATCGCAGATCGCAGATAGGTGCGATCTGCGATTTCTGTTCTCTAATTTATCGGACGAGCGCATAAAAAGCGCTCATGTGTCCGATACCATTGCAAAGCAATGGTTTTTAAAAATCGCCGGATGCATGCGCATGCGCAAATCGCGGCAATAAACGCCCGTGTGACTGAGCCCTTATGGGGCAGAAGCAGTGGCCTTATCTATTATGGGGTCAAAAAGAATGGCATTATTTGTTACAGGGACAGAAGAGGAGCATTATTATCTACAGGGCAGAAAAGGCAGCGTTTTTTAATTACGGAAGCAAAAAAGGCAGCATTATTTATGGTGGCACAATAAGCAGCATTATTAATTATGGGGACAGAAAAGGCGACATTATTAATAATGAGGGCAGAAAGTGGGTATTATTACTTATGGGGGCAGAAAAGTTGTTTTTTTAATTATGAGGGGCAAACACTGCAGCAATAGTACTTATAGGGCAGAAAAGAGGGCACGTTTGCTTTGTGGAGGGCACTAAAAGCACCAATTACCAGGTGAGGTGGAAATACTATCTGTGGCACTATGGATTGTGTAGAAAATGTAGGGAGTGTGATGAAAAAGCAAGGAGCCACTGTGTGTCAAATTCTGAAGTAACCAGTTGTGGCTGGGAATAGTCATTGTGATGGTCTGGGCGTCTATAGAGAAGGAAAGGTAAAGGGAGAGAGAACACAACAAGCAGAGATGACACCACCTGTGAACACTGGAGGTAACTGCACTGTAATCAATGTCACTATGTAGAGTTGGTAGAGATATACTATTTCTATGAAGGGCTCACTTGTAAGCACTGTTATTGTAAAGGCATACAAAGGGCGTGGGTTAGCGTAAAACGGGCATGGTCCTAAAATTTGAAGCAGTGCATGTGGCGTTCCACAGGATTACTGCACTAAAAGTGGTTACTATGGGAGGGGGCATCATAATTGAATGTTCTGTACCTTGGGCAGCCTTAATCTGGTCCTGGCCATTGCATGCACTAAATAGTACCAACATCCTGGTTCGCAGTGCTGATAAAAACATGTACTTTATGTAGACTTATATGACTCTTAGCCTAAATTTCAATTTCAGTCAGTAGACTTACTGCACTAAAGCAATGATAGTCTTTCAGTCATTTTGTAATGTGACCTTTTATTCATTTTGGAAGCAGCTGTTAAGAAATTAGTTTGACTTTTCATGTCTTAATAAGAATTGTGACTTCTATATCTTTCATAATGCAAACGATACATATGGATAGTGATCTAGTAATGCAGAAATAGAATTTGATTAGCATATAGCATTATTCTTAGATAAACAAAATGTTGTTTTTAAAAAGTATAGAAAATAGCAAAAAAAAAAACCCTATTGGTCTTGAATGTAAAGCTGATTTTTTTTCTTTTCTTATGTCTTTTAAATGAAGTTAGTAAAAATAAGGCACACAGATCATGAAGTTAATTGAAGCAATGCTAAAGTTTGAAAGTATTATGCACAACTAAATGGATTCCTATGTTCTGCAACTGTCATGCAACAGGTAAAATTGGAGCTGATGCACTGCAAAGTATCTGTGTGTAACCGCAGCTTTTGATATACAGTACAACTTGCAAAAGGTAAGCAACTTATAGTGAATGAGGTATTCAAGTATGTCAGTACAGCAAACTGAAGAGGCTCAGCAAAATGATTTTGAAGCTCTAGGCCACAGTCAGGAGCATGAAATTGTGAATAGCTACAATTAGAAATGTTGAGTTATTGGATTTAATTATGTCCAGATATTTTAACATACTATTATGCAATATAAAACAATATTACTGGGCTTTGTATGGAAATATGTTTTGTTTGTTTAGCATTGTTTGTACATTGTATGGCACCATTATTTTTGCTTTGTGTGGTTACAAAATTACAAATTGTGTAAAAAAAAGTTATATCTAAAGACCAAACATATGTGGAAAATTGGCATCATATCTATATGAACCTCTTGGATATTTCACTCCCAAACCATGGGAGTTGGGCTCTCTTTTGTTGCTCTAACAGCGATTGATCTTCTGGGAAGGCTTTCCACAAAATTGTGGAGTGTATCTGTGGGAATTTATGCCAATTTGGCCAAAAGAGCATTTGGTCAAGTACTGATATTAAATGAGATGATCTGTGACATAATTGGTGGTTGCAGCTCCTCCTATCTCCCCCATTTGGCGGTTGTGCCCTCCAATCCACTGCTACTGTCTGATGCAGCAGGCAACGCATGCTCCTCTAGGTTAGGACTCATGTCACAACTAGCCATAGGGTGCACTTGTACCCGAACCCACTTCTTAAAGGTCTGTGTGCGCACCCAGCTTTTCAATCCCTAGTCACTCTGGATAGGCATCTGGTTAAGTCTCACTTCTGGCTTGACCCATGCTTGTTCTATCCAGCTTTCCTGTTTTCTCCACTCCTGACCTTTGCCTTGTTTTTAAACCACATTATTTCTGTATGCTGCCTGCCCTGATGCTTGAATGTAGTAAAATAAAAAACAACCCGCGCTCCTTTATGCAAAAAAAACCTTCAGATGGTACTCCCAGCTTTGAATTGGTATTTTATTATATGTACTTGAGAAAGTCTCTTTATGAGACGAAACGCGTTGTACAATAAAAGAAGATCTCACTTTCAAAGCTGGGAGTACCATCTGAAGGATTTTTTTTGCATAAAGGAGCGCGGGTTGTTTTTTATTTTACTACATTCAGGCAATCTCTGATCTGGTTCCCGATAGGGAACAAGAACATCCGCATAGCTCTCCTGCTTTCTAGCTCAGCGGGATTCCAGTAACAGCTGTGGATTTATTTTAAGGCCTTACAGGATACTGTGTGTTAGTAGAGACCCTGGTCTAGGGCTCTACAGCACACCGGGTGAGTACAACACCATATAACAAGTTTCATACTGCTGTTGGGAGTGTTTACTCCTTGGAGCGCTATTCTCATCTTTTGTATTCTATGCCCTGATGCTTGGTCGGCTATATTGTTTTGCAAGAATTCAAAAATTCTTGCTGTCTTGACCTTTTTTCTGTGTTTCACAACTACGTCTCTGTCTGCTCCTTTAGTACATGATACAGTTACCGTGACCAGTTGGCATCAGCTGCTACAATACTGAGACTATGTCTGGGTTCCTGCAGCGAAGACCAGATCCTGATTGATTGTGCTAATGGGTAAATATTAGGAAGCCCAAAGTGCTGCCCTTGGAAGTAGCCTTAAGTCAAATCAGTCTGTAGCACAGTGGGTCCATATATGAATTTGTCATCACCACGTCCTCAGGCAGAGAGTTCCATAGTCTCACTGCTCTTACAGTAAAGAACTCCCTTCTATGTCTGTGTAGAAACCTTCTTTCCTCTAGAGATAGAGGGCATCCCCTTGTTACTATCACAGTCCTCGGTATAAACAGATTATGGGAGAGGTATACAGAGGTATTGCTCCCTGATATATTTATACATAGTTATTAGGTCGCCCATCAGCCGTATTTTTCCTAAACTAAATAGTCCCAATTTTGATAACCTCTCTGAGTATTGTAGGCCGCCCATTCCATTTAGTATTTTAGTTACCCGCCTTTATACCCGCTCAAGCTCTGGTATGTCCTTGTAGAGTGTCGGTGACCAAAACTGTTCCCAATATTTCATGTGTGGTCTTACCAGTGATTTGCAAAGAGGAAGAACAATGTTCTCGTCATGTGCCCTTAGGCCTTTTTGGATGCACTCCATGATCCTATTTGCTTTGGCAGCCGCTGCCTGACACTGGTTGCTCCAATTAAGCTTACAGTTAATTAAAATCCCCAAGTCCTTTTCCATGCCAGTGGTTTCCCATTTAGTCTGTAATAGTGACATGTATTTCCTCTACCCATGTGCGTAACTTACATTTATCAGTGTTATATACATTTGCCATTTTTCTGCCCAAGCTAACAACTTATCCAGATTCTCCTGCAATCTCCTTGCTTCCTCTCTTGTGTTAATATCTTTACATAGTTTTGTGTCCTTGACAAATATAGATATTTTACTGAATAATCCTTCTACCAGGTCATCAAAATATATATAAAAAAAGAGGGCCCAAAATGGACCCCTGTGGTACCCCACTAGTGACTTAATCATAGTATATACCATTTATAACCACCCTCTGCTTTCTATCACTAACCCAGTTACTTACCCACTTACACACATTCTTGCCCATGCCAAGCATTCGCATTTTATATACCAACCTTTTATGCTGCACAGTATCAAACGCTTTGGAAAAGTGTATCTAGAATTTTCCAAAGCATTTGATACTGTGTCGCATAAAAGGTTGGTATATAAAATGAGAATGCTTGGTATGGGCAAGAATGTGTGCAAGTGGGTAAGTAACTGGGTTAGTGATAGAAAGCAGAGGGTGGTTATAAATGGTAATAGACTCTCCATGGTTCAGTCTAGAACTTACCTCCTTGTAGAAGCTGATCAGATTGGTTTGACAAGAGCTGTCTCTCATAAAACCATGCTGATACAGAGTTATACAGCCATTTTTCTTGAGGTACTCCAGGATGGCATCTCCTAGAAACCCTTCAAACAGTTTACCCACAATAGAAGGTAGACTTACTGGCCTGTAGTTTCCAGGTTTGCTTTTTGACCCGTTTTTGAATATTGGCACCACATTGGCTACGCGCTAATCCCGTGGAACAGATCTCATCATTATAGAGTCTTTAAATATAAGAAACAACGGTCTCTGTATCACATTGTTTAATTCCCTTTAAACCCGGGGGTGTAGGCCATTGGGACCTGTCGATTTGTCTATTTTAATCTTTTTAAGATGGCTCTGCACTTCTTCCTGGGTTAGACTGGTGACATTTAGTGAAGAGTTTATATTATCACTCTGCATCTCATCTGACATTTCAGTTTCCTCTGTAATTTAATAGATTTGTTTTCTCCTCATCGCCCTCTACAATTTTTCCTACATTATTAAAGAGCTAACACTTTCAGTATTAATCTTTTTTCTATTAATATAGTTGAAGAACAGTTTAGGGTTATTTTTACTCTCTTTAGCAATACGTCTCTCTGTCTCCATCTTTGCTGCTTTCATCTGATTTTTACAATTTTTTTTTTCCTCATAGCTTTTAAGTGTTTCTTTGCTGCCTACTTGTTTTAGTAGTTTAAACGCTATCTTTTTACTGCTTATTGTCTCTTCACATCTTTATTAAGCCATATTGGTTTTCTCCCATTACTAAGTCTTTTATTCCTGTAAGGTATGAACCTCTCACAGTAAGTAATTAGGATGTTTTTAAACGTTTCCCATTTATTGTTTGGACTCTTAGTTTTGAGGATATTATCCCAGTCTTTTAGCAATATGTTCTCCCAACAGCTGCACCCTCCCCATTAAGATGCAGCCCATCCCTACAGTAGAGCCTGTAGATTACGGTATACTACCCTTGATACGCCAGCCCGGGTGCCCTAGATCTCACCCACAACCCCTGTCCCTGTCTACTTGCCTCCACTCCTGGCTAACCCTAGGCGGGCAACTGGGGGGGTGGTCCCTACTCTTACTAGGGACCAAAAAAGGGATGGTGGCGTACCTGGATGGAAAGGGTAGAATACCGACAGAAAAGGCAGATGAAAATAACCAACACGAACAATACTAAACAGAACTGAGGCAGATAGAAAAACCTGGTGGATAATAGCAGACAAGATGACAGAAGCAGGAGACCAACAGAGGCAGACTAGCTAGCACACTGAGGGAAACCAATAACTGGCACTGACTGCAAGTCTCTGCCCGACCTTTAAACAAAAGCCTCTGCCTAGGGGTGGAGAGAGGGAGACAGCCAACTCCCAACAGAAAAAGTGAGCTCGTGCACGGCAGCTGCACTCACAGGTGCACGCATGCATGGTGCCGTGCGCCACCAGCACCACGCCAGCCAGGCACCCGCGCCCCCGGCAGCCGTACAACAAGCAGGGGGGACATGCGCCGACCGCCCTGGGAGGACCAGTAACCGCCGAATGGTAACACTGTAGCCAACAGAAAAGTCAGCCCCATTTTCCAGGAACCCAAACCCCCCTTTCCTACACCAACTCTGGCACCACTTGTTTACCGCCTTAAACCCCCACTGCCTTGCTTGTATGGCACGTGGTACAGATAGTATTTCAGGAAATACTACTTTGGAGGTCTTTGCCCTAAGCTTATATCCTAGTTCCCTGAAATCGTTTTTAAGGACCTTCCACCTACCTCTAACTTTGTTATTGGTGCCAATGTTTACCATGACCGTGGATGATCACCAGTCCCTCACAGTAATCTGTCAACCCAATCCATGATGTTTCGAACTGGAGCGCCAGAAAGACAACAGACCATTCGACGATCCCAGTCTGTGTGGCAAATTACCCTGTTTGTCCCCCTAATAACTGAATCTTCCACTACCAGGACCTGTCTAGCCTGCCCTGCGCTCCTATTCCCCTTCTTACTGGAGCAGTCATCCCCCTGGTGGTTAGAGGGCATGTCGTGCTGCAGCAGTGCTAATCCTGTAATGGCATCCCCCTCATCTGCCAACTTTGCAAACTTGTTGTGCCAGTTCAGGAGTAGCCCCCTGTTTCATTTCCCTCTACCCCTCCTTCTAACTGTCACTTAGCTAGCTGCCTGCTCCCCCTGCTCTCCCAAACTATAATCCACCCCCACATCTACCCCAGCGAATGCCTGCTCAGTGAGTAGCAATATCTTTTCATATTGCCAATGGACCTCAGTGTTGCAATCTGCTCATTTAGATCCAGGATCTGGGCTTCTAAATGTGCAAAACACTCACATCTCATACAGCAGTATGCACCCTCAAATGGCTTTTCAATGACTGCATACATGGCACAAAATGTACACTGGACGGCATTGTCAATCATGGAACATATTTACTTTTCTAAAGTCCCTGACCCCAAAGTCCCTAAGCCCAAGTCACACTTACGACACAATACAATTATGTCAGGCACACACTTACTCACTCACTCACTCACTCAGCTCGCAGACTCACTTAAATTGGGGTTGATAAACTCTTACCTGTAGCACTTCTGCTCCTCCTCTGTTTGAAATGGAATGGACACAAGGAGCTCAACAGGTGCAATATATAAATTGAGTAACTCCACCCTTAATTACTCACCTGTGCACATAGGCGTAGCGTCAGGGGGTGCTGGGGTCGCCATGGCGACCCGGCCCCTGCGCTCAGGGGGCCCCGACGCCGCCCTCTGCATAACCAACATGCACATTTAGTGCATTAATCGCTGACCGTTCTGACTGCAGCAAAATTCTCATCATGCGGCAGCCGGAACGGCCAGTGTGAGAGGAAGGCTCGGCAGAGCAGAGAGAAGGAGGGAGGAACTCACATGGGCCGGCAGCATATTTGGAATTTCAGCCGCACTTAAGCAGCAGTGAGCGATTCCCGCGACCTGATTGGTTGCTGGGTACACACCCCCCTTTGTAGATATATTAAGCTGCTTAAGTGCGGCTGAAATACCTAATATGCGGACCGGCAGGGGAGAAGGAGGAAGTCACATCGGACGGCAGGGGAGGAGGGAAGAAGTCACATGACAGGGATCATGTGCTCCCCTGCTTCCTGCTGAACGGGAAGCTTCTGAATTGCTGGCTTGCTGCTGCTGTCACATGAAGGAGAAGTGGACCTGGCCCTGGGGTAAGTGCATATGTATGTGTCTGTCTGTCTCCCTCCTTTATCTATCTATCTATCTATAGTATGTATGTATGTATGTGTGTGTGTGTGTGTATATATATATATATATATATATATATATATATATATACTATCTATCTATAGTATGTGTGTGTGTGCGTGTGTGTGTGTGTATATATATATATATATATATATATACATATATACACTATCTATCTATCTATCCCATATCTATCTATATACTATCTATCCATCCCATATCTATCTATATACTATCTATCTATATTCTATCTATCCCATATCTATCTATATACTATCTATCTATTCATCCATCTATCTATATACTATCTATCTGCTATCTATATGCTATCTATCTCATATGAGATAGCTAGATAGTATATAGATAGATAGATAGTGTATAGATAGATGGATGAATAGATAGATGGTATATAGATGGCAGATAGATAGATAGTATATAGATAAATATGAGATAGATAGATAGTGTATAGATAGATATGAGATAGATAATGTATATATAGATAGTGTAAAGATATAGTATATAGATAGATAGTGTATAGATAGTAGATAGATAGTGTATAGATAGTATATAGATAGATAGTGTATATATAGTAGATAGATAGATAGTGTATAGATAGTAGATAGATAGATAGATAGTGTATAGATAGTAGATAGATATGAGATAGATAGATAGTATATAGATAGATGGATGATTAGATAGATAGTATATAGATAGCAGATAGTATATAGATAGATATGGGATACATAGATAGTATATAGATAGATATGTGATACATAGATAGTATATAGATAGATATGGGATACATAGATAGTATATAGATAGATATGGGATACATAGATAGTATATAGATAGCAGATAGCTAGTATATATATAGATATGGGATAGATAGCTAGTATATAGATAGATATTGGATAGATAGATAGATAGTGTATAGATAGATAGTGTATAGATAGATAGTGTATAGATAGATAGTATACAGATAGATATGGGATAGATAGATAGATAGTATATAGATAGATATGGGATAGATAGATAGTATATAGATAGATATGGGATAGATAGTATATAGATAGATATGGGATAGATAGATAGTATAGAGATAGATATGGGATAGATAGATAGTATATAGATAGATATGGGATAGATAGATAGTATATAGATAGATAGATAGACACGTGTTCAGAAAACACAGCTTGAAATCGTGGCATTTTTACCAGGATTTTGAGCAGCATTTTTGAACACAGGTTACAGCGTCTGACGGCGCTTTTTAATGCACCCCATCGTTGTGATGAGGTGTGTTAAAAACCACGACAACGCAAAAATAGAACAGACAGCTCTCTAAAATCACAGCGTTAGAAACACCATGTTCGAGCGCAGGTTTAAGTAAGCTCATTAAAATCTCTGGGAGTGTTTTACCGCGGTTAGTACGGTGGTCGGGACACCGCGCTAATAGCGGTACAAAGCGGTGTGTGAGAGTGGCCTGCGGGGCTACAAACAAATGTTCATGTGCAGGAAATGCGTCATGTTTGGAAAAATTACGCCAAGGGGGAGATCACGTATGCAGCACGATCTAGGTATGGGTACGGGGGAGTGTGGGGTGGAGGCCCAGGGGGGGCCCCGAGCTGAACTTTTGCACCCGGGCCCCTGAGCCCTTAGGTACGCCCCTGCCTGTGCAAATCAATGGAGACTGCAAATCACAAGCAGACTATATGTTTTTTAAATGTTACAATGCCTATCAATATAACCCACAAATATATCGCCTAAGCACAATGTATTTAACTTGTACAAAGAAAAGACAATGTAGCACAATGCATTGGCTAAACGATTACTGTGACTTGATATAAAACACAAATAGACAAAATCAATTGAATAGGGAGATATGCACTCAGCAATTCCACTAATCCCAAATCACACTTATGACACAGTACACTTATGATACAGTACATTTATATCAGGCATGTACACTCACTCAGCTCGCGGGCTGCCTTAGATAAACTCTTACCTGTAGTGCTTCTGTTTGGAATGGAATGGGATCTCTCTTTTGCCTTTATAAAGTTTTTTTTTTCCCCTAAAGCTATTCTTTTACAATCTCACCAGCACCAGAGAAACAGTTGCCTGCAAGTATACAGCTGAAACATGGCCAGGGCATTATACCCTAGTCAAAAATAGGAAATGCCGACTTCCGGTTTTGGCGCCATAAAGCAAGGCACCAGAGGAGACAAGCTTTGTCCTCACTGCTCCAGAAATTAACCACTCCATAGCTGCTGGCAGCACTGCACCCTCAACATACACTCCGCTATACCAGTGGGACCTGTCGGGTTGCGGTGTGATTTAACTAAGCGGTGCTACCTGCATCGGTCTCACTGCACCGCACAATGTACTGCCGAACGTGGTGGTTGGGGGAGAGAGATGGCACACTGAGGGCTACATCTGATGCTGCCACCGCTCCTCTAATCACGAATATCGAGGTAGGTGACTCCGGACCTGATTCTCCCCGCCTGCTTACCTACCTGAGGTGCTGGCGAAGGAGCTGTTGTCTGGAGGAGTGTACATACTCTTGTCCCTTGTGGTTGCAGTGGCCATTTTGAGGCACGCTTGGAGACCTTAAAACCACCAGGGTCTGGAATGAGCAGATACAGCATTGAGTTTAGACCTCACAGCACCTGAATTATCCACACTGGAGGAGGAGATAAACACTGACTTGTAAAAAAATTAACCCTTAATCACAATAACGCTGATCCACCTCTACTATACTAGACAGAAAGTATATAGAGGATAAGATGGAAGAATATATGAAGGAGCAGCATTGACTACATGATAAAAATCACTGTAGTCAACCGGGAGGCACAGTTTCCCCCCAACCAGTCCAACCTCATCGATCCAATATATTGATGTAGTGAAAAACTAACCTAACTACGTTACATCAGAAGCCAAAATTCTTTTCAACACAATATATATATATATATATATATATATATATATATTGTATGTATAAAAATGTATATATATATATATATATATATATATATATATATATATATATATATATACATCTAATACTACATTGCATGGAGGAATGGGTCAATCTACAGCAAAGCAAATGGACGTAAACCCAAAAACAATCCCAGATAAGGGTGCTACAAATAAGGAAGGGCCCTCTCTTGTTGTACTCTGTTGCTCCCCTGCAACATCAGAACATGACAACCTCTTAGAGAAAGAAGCATCTGTAGTGGATTACAAGAGGTTGCAAAACTTCTCCCGATAAGAAACTTTGGTAACTACAGTTGCGGGCTCCTTGCACCAGTTTCAGGTGGTGGTGGCATGACATGGCAGCCATCTAGAGAATATAGAACATGAGATTGAGACTATGTCATCAGAGTACAGCTCCACATTTAAATGCATAGATAATCTATTGTGTGACAACAAAAAACTATGAAATCACCTAGGGGACTTTGTGCATCATTGGTGTCCTGAAATCATACCTACAAAGGACTTACGCCAGCGAGTTCATCGTTCCCAACGTACTTGGGATTTCTCATACTTGCAAAGTTGAACATATGCACCAATTGGGGCCAGATGCCCAATCTGCAATGGATCGTACACCCTCGACTACAAAGATGCACCTTAGATCAGTTATTGTTATGTATCTGGACTATACTGACAAGTCCTTAATTTTATGAAACTTCAAAAGCCGCCAAAATCTAATAAAAATCAGGGGGCAGAAAATCTTAATTTTTGCAGATTTTTCCTTGGAGGTCCAGCGCAAAAGAAAGGCTTTCTCACCAATCTGTTCTGCATTATACAGGAAACACTTTTATATCCGCCGACCCTGAAAGTGTATCATACAGGAGGCACCAGCCTCATATTTCATGACCTGGAGAGGGCAGAGAGAGAGCTTCGATTGACGTCACCTCGAGCCTCACCAGACCAAGGGTTAGAAGCCCCCTTCTGCACAATGTGTGACGGTGGAAATTGGCAGGGAGACATCCCAAGTCCTTCCATGATGCCAAAGGAGCAGCGACGTAAGACTATAACTGCATCGCACTAAACACATGAAGTCTATGGGGTGTGTTGTGCATATGCTGGAGCAAATGGCAATGCTACCTAAGATGAGGACTGTTACAGGACACTAGACGAAACATTGCTATTGTAGTGGCCCAGAACATCTATTCTTGGCCCCTCCATAAAGGCCATGCATGCAATGTCTTGTGTAGATGCGCTGTGCAGAAACTGTCTTGTCATTTGTTATGTGTATTGCACAGCTGCAGTGGATGAAGAGTTAGGCCTCATGTCCACTGGGAAATTCGGGCCCGCGCGGATTCTCCATGCAGAATTCCGCAGTGGGTCCCTCCTTTCCCGCAGACATGAAGCCTGAAAATAGATTTTACTTACCTGTCCAAACGCTGCAGGTTCCCTTCCGTCGTGGCCGTATCTTCTTTTTCTCTACCCGGCGGATGTGCTCGGTACGCTGGCAGCATGCCACGCGCATGCGCCATGCACTCTTTTTTTTTTTTTTAACTCCTGCTCTCCCGCGCTCCCACAGCAGCAGACATTCAGCTGCGTGTGTGCCATGGATACGGACGGCTTCCATAGGCTTCAATGGAAGCCTGTGGGAGCCGTCCGTGCGGGAAAGCCGCAGAAAATGGAGCATGCTGCAGGTGATTTCCTGCACGTGCGATCCGCGTGGCAGGGAAAAATGACATTCACAGGTATTTACTTACCTGCGGGTGTCCAATGCATCCCTATGGGCGCGGATCACGCGTGTGGGACACCCACGCGGATTTGCTAAATAGAATTGTCCAGTGGACATGAGGCCTTAATGTCTGTGAATGTATTCATTTCATGTAATGTTGAATGTTTGGAGTCTATAAATATGAGTGATTAGGTTTGATAGCTCTTCTTCAGTGTTTGGTCATCAGGAGTGCTTCTGAGTGCCAGCCACATGGGGGTACTTTCAACCCTCATGTGGTGAAGAGAATAAAAGAGGAAGAAAGGTATTTTCAGGACATCAATGTGAAGAGCCAGTAGTGAGGAGAGAGTGTGAGAGAGAGAGTGAGTACAAAGGCAAGCCCAGGCCACCATGCAGAGGTAATGTGTCCAGAGATTATCTGTGGAGTGTCTGCCCCTTCCCTTTTTCCTGGAGCCATCCCGGACAGATAACTAGGACTGTTGGGTCGGTGTCATCCTGAGTATACCCCTTCCAGGAGTGGTTCCGAACAAGTCCTAGGGATTGTAGGACCAGCATCATCCTGAGTTATTAAAGTAAAGTTTTCCTAGGCCCTGACTGTTCCCAGGGACTGAGGTACTAAAAAGTTAACAGTGTGTAGTCTTTGCTTATACTGCCGACATCTTATACCGGTGGGACAAGAATGCTGGTGTCACCTGTGACAACTAGAGATGAGCGAACGTGTCCGTTACGGACACATCCGCACCCGGACACCGGCTTTAGCGAACACTGCAGTGTTCGCGCGTAAGTGTCCGGGTGCCGCCGGGGGGCGGGGAGATGCGCGGCGGCGCGGGCGGCAGTAGCGGGGAACAGGGGGGAGCCCTCTCTCTCTCCCTCTCCCCCCCACTCCCCGCCGCACCCCCCCGCGCTGCCACGGCGGCCCCCGAACTTTTTCGCCCGAACACCGAGGTGTTCGCAAAGTTCGGTGTTCGGGCGAAAAAGGGGCGGGGCCGAACGTGTTCGCTCATCTCTAGTGACAACCTAAAAATCTCAGTAAACGTTTATTGGCCATCCTTATCCTATAGGTGTCTGGAAGCGGCCTGGTGGCACTTGGACTGAGATCGCGTGTAGCCCTCCGGGAAGCAGACTGGTATATGCCACTGTGACCGTGACAGTTTTACTCTCCCAGCTCCTCTGTGTGGGCCTCATGTCCCGAGTAGACCCTCAGGGTCACCATACTATCATTATGAATATTCTTTTTTTACGTTTAGCTTAAATTTCTGGAGTGGAGACACTGATCTAAATCTAGGAATGGATTTTCCACTTCATTCAATTTCCTGTCGTGATTTATATAGGCGCAAAGAAATAATGTGATTCTTACACTGTCATAACTGTGTTGCGATACGTAGATTTACTCTTGACGTTGCTCATAAAATGGAAGTAAAGGAAGTCAATTCATGCATTTTGTTTTCAAGCTTATGAAAGGCATTCTTCCCTAAAAGAGACCACGTTATTTTCTTTTTGGTTTTTCTTTTTCTGTTTAAGTCTTAGGTATAAGTAGGTGGATTTATTGGTGGTCAACAGTATACATACTTTCCATATATAAGTTAATTTTATTATGCAAATTATCTCCTGGAATGTGAAGGGACTTAGGTCCCTGCAGAAACGTACGCTAATACTGCATCATTTAAAACGGTAAAGGCAGACATTGCTCTGCTCCAAGAAAGGCATTTGACTGAAGCCGATTATTATCGAATGTGAAGGCTATGGGTGGGGGAAGTTTATGGGTCACCTGCAGTTCACTCAAAGGCAGGGGTGTAAAAAAGGATTAGGATTAACGGTACAGTAACACTGGCATGACTCTAATGGCAGGATTCTATACATACGCATTAAATATAGTTTAGAAGAATTTAGTATTTACAATATCTACGGCCCTAATAGCAGCAATAAACAATTATTTGCAGATCTGTCAGATCAGCTATTACCAGAGACAGGGGCTCTTAAACTGGTAGGAGGTAGAGATGAGCGAGTATATTTGCTAAAGGCAATTGCTCGAGCGAGCATTGCCTTTAGCGAGTACCTGCCGGCTCGAGACTAAAGGTTCGGGTGCTGGCGGCGGGCAGGGAGCTGCGGGGGAGAGCGGGGAGGAACGGAGGGGAGATCCCTCTCTCCCCCCCCCGCTCCCCCCTGCTGACTGCCGCTACTCACCGCTCCCCCGTGCCGGCACCCGAACCTTTAGTCTCGAGCAGGCAGGTACTCGCTAAAGGCAATGCTCGCTCGAGCAATTACCTTTAGCGAGTATACTCGCTCATCTTTAGTAGGAGGCGATTTCAATTCAGTACTTAGTGTAATAGAGAACCACCGTAGTCAGGCCACAAGTGGAAACACCTCTAGATACCATGATACCACCTTCCAAAATATCATTAATGCACAACGACTTAGGGATATATGGTGAGAATTTAACCCAGAGGAATGAGAATTCACACACTTTTCCCAAGTACATGATTCCTGGTCCAGAATCAACTATATACTCATTTCACCTAACTTGCTCTCCAGAGTTACTAAAATCGACATCAGGGTTTTAGTGATTTCAGATCACACCCCAGTTGTGTTTCGATCATTGTTGCGGGGTTGGTGGTTGGAATATATGTCAGATAACGAGGTACACTCTGACAATCCTCCGCTGTTATGGATCACAGCTAAAGCTGTCCTTAGAGGCAGACTGATTCCATATATAATCTCACTAAAGGAGAATATCAAAGACAAAATAGATAATTTCAGTGTACTCTTACGTGAGGTATACACTTTATTTCAATCTAGGCCAAACTTTCAAAGCAAACCGAAATGAGTGGAGACTAAGGAATCGTACGAACTATGGCTACAAATACGAGAACAATTTTCACACTCGCGCAAAGAGGCCTGTTTATTCAAATTTTGGGAACAAGGCAAACTTATGGCCAATTTGGCAACTGGACCGTTTGGCACATCAAATATCTCACGTCTGATAGACCAATTTGGCAAAGTACACTCTCACCCAAAAAAATAAATTATATTTTCTTTGAATTTTGCTCACAATTATATATACAAAATCCAATACCGTCAGATACCCCAGTAGATATCCCCTCCTGCATGTTGCTGCCTTCTCTGTCCGAAGAACAATGCACTCTCTTAAATTCCCCCATATCACAGATAGAAATAAAAGAAACTATCTCAAATATAAAAAAACAACAAGGCCCTGGGACTGCAAGGATACACGGGCGCATTTTTTAAAATCCTTAAAGACCAGACAAATCCATTACTGGAGAACTTATTTAATAGATATATGCAGAAGAATCCCATATCATCCGAGATGAATATGACTCATATTAAATCACTCCCTAAACCTGGTGAAGATCCTGCTGACGCAAACACATATAGACCAATCTCCCTGATAAATACAAATTTAAAAGTGATGGTGAAAACAATGGCAAATTCCCTAGCCAATATAATGCCACAGATGAGTTCTCCTTTGCAATCTGGTTTTGTGAAGGGTAGATGACATTAAAATTAACCAATCAGCTCAGCCCTTTTTAGGAATAAGCACAGGCAAGGGCCCCAAAAGTTTCTATAAGTTGAATTATCCCACAACAATACACAAAATTACTAGCGAACTTAATAGATGGAGCAACCACCCACTATCATTTTGGGGGTGTTGCCATTTGATCAAAGTGATTAGTTTCTCAAAGCTTCTCTACTAGAGATGAGCGAGAACACTCGTCCGAGCTTGATGCTCGTTCGAGTATTAGGCTATACGAGATGCTCGCTACTCGAGTCGAGTACCACGCGGTGCTCAAGTAAATTTCATTTCCGCTCCCCGCATGTTTAGTGCCATTTTATAGCCATTAAACATGCAGGGAAGGCATTAACACTTCCTGCTGTGACGTGCCAACCCTGTGCACGTCTACAGCAGTGAGTGGCTGGCGGGATCAGGTGACCGCCGAGTACTTAAACTGGGGCCGCCCGTGGCTCGCCTCAGAAGCATGCTGGCAGTTAGGGAAAGAGCAGCTGCTGAGATAGGAAAAGTGTTAGAGTATTGATCCTGTCTTCAAGAACCCAACAGTCCTTCTTAGGGCTGCTCCTCATTGTGTGCATTTTTTTGGGGGGGGGGGCTGGCTAGGAGCAGTAGTGCACCAATTTTTTTTTTTTAAGCATCTAGGCCTGTGCAGAGCATCTCACATCTACCATTCCTTTGTGTGGTGAATTAGCCATAATTCTCATCGCTAAACAGTGGGCTAATTTTTTCTGGGGCAGTGCAGAGCATCTCTCATCTCCCATTTGCTGTGTGCAGTGAATTAGCCAGAGTTCTCATTGCTAAACAGTGGGCTAATTTTTTCTGGGGCTCTGCAGAGCATCTCGCATCTCCCATTCGCTGCGTGCGGGGAATTAGCCGGAGTTCTCATCGCTAAACAGTCAAATAATTTTTTCTGGGGCTGTGCAGAGCATCTCACATCTCCCATTCTCTGCGTGGGGTGAAGTAGCCACAGTTATCAGCACTATCCACTGTGAATTTTTTTCTGCCCCTGTGCAGAGCATCGCACATCTACCTTTCTTTGTGTGCGGGGAATTAGCCGTAATTCTCATCGCTAAACAGTGGGCTAATTTTTTCTGGGGCTGTGCAGAGGATCTCACATTCCCTGTGTGCGGTGAATTAGCTGTAATTCTCATCGCTAAACAGTGGGCTAATTTTTTCTGGGGCTGTGCAGAGCATCTCACATCTACCCTTCTCTGCGTGGAGTGAAGAAGCCGCAGTTATCAGCACTATCCACTGGGTTATTTTTTTCTGCCCCTGTGCAGAGCATCACACATCTACCATTCTCTGTGTGGGGTGAAGTAGCCGCAGTTATCAGCACTATCCACTGTGTTAATTTTTTTCTGCCCCTGTGCAGAGTATCTCACATCTACCATTCTCTGTGTGGGGTGAAGAAGCCACAGTTATCAGCACTATCCACCAGGTTAATTATTTGTGCCACAGTATGGAGTATCTCACATCTACCATTCTCTGTGTGGGGTGAAGTAGCCACAGTTATCAATACTATCCACTGGGTTAATTTTTTTCTGCCCCTGTGCAGAGCATCTTACATCTGCCATTCTATGTGTGCGGTGAAGTAGCCGTAGTTATCAGCACTATCCACTGGGTTAATTTTTTCTGCCCCTGTGCAGAGCATCTCACATCTACCATTCTCTGTGCACGGTGAAGTAGCCGCAGTTATCAGCACTATCCACCGGATTAATTTTTTCTGCCACTCCATACAGCCTCTCTTATCTACAAGTCTCTGTGAGCCATAAAATACCCATAGGTATCAGCACAAGACAGCGGTTTAATTTTTTATGTCACAGCATAGAGCCTCTGGTATCTGCAAGTCTCTGTGTGCAATGAATTAGCCCCAGTTATCAGTGCTATACAGTGGGGTAATTTATTTGGGCCCTGCTCTATCCATTATCCGACAGGATGAAGAGTAGGGGTAAGGGTCGAGGACGTGGACGCAGGCGTCAAAGTGAGGGTGTGGGCAGAGGCCGAGGTCCTGGGTGGGGTGAATCAGAGCCGGCTGATGGGGGATTAGG
Organism: Eleutherodactylus coqui; assembly: GCF_035609145.1. Taxonomy (NCBI): domain Eukaryota; kingdom Metazoa; phylum Chordata; class Amphibia; order Anura; family Eleutherodactylidae; genus Eleutherodactylus; species Eleutherodactylus coqui. The sequence continues at coordinate 227,208,812 of NC_089838.1, read as the reverse complement.
AGAGGGCAGCGTTTCTTCTCTCCCCAGCTTCATCACACATTTTGCGGGTCCGCGTGGTAGACCTTTACTACATGCACAACAGTGCGATCAGGTCCTTTCATGGATCGCAGATAACTCGTCCAGCAATTTATCCAACACCCTGTCTTCCATGCAGTCCACTCCTACCGGCCAAGGGACTGCACCTCCGAATCCTATGGCTGCTCCTCCTTCCTCCCAGCCTGGTCACTCCAGGAAAATGAGAAATTCTGAACAGGCATACTACCAGAAACTATTCTCGGGTCCCTGCCCTCGAAAAAACAGTTTATCAGCCACCTGAGGAGTTTGTCGTGACCGATGCCCAACATTTGTAAATTTCCCGGAGTCCGGGTGATAAGGCTGGGGATTTCCAGCAACTGTCTCAAGAGCTTTTTGCGGATGAGGATTATGAGACAAAGGTGTCTGTCAGTGAGGTTGTTGTAGAGGAAGTTAGTCTGAGGGGGGAACAGACAGAAGATTCAGAGGAAGAGCTGCTAGACTATGAGGTGACTGATCCCACCTGGCTTGCTAAGCCTACTGAAGACAGGGCTTCAGAGGGGGAGACAAGTGCAGCAGCAGGACAGGTTGGAAGAGGCAGTGGGGTGGCCAGGGGAAGAGGCAGGGCCAGAGCAAATAATCCCCCAACTGTTTCCCACAGCCCCCCCTCGCAGCAAGCCTCCGTGCAGAGGGCTAGATGTTCAAAGGTGTGGATGTTTTTTAGTGAGAGCGAGGACGACCGATGAACAGTGGTGTGCAAACTGTGCTGCACCAAGATCAGTCGGGGAGCCACCACTATCAGCCTCACCACCACCAGCATGCGCAGACATATGATGGCCAAGCACCCCACAAGGTGGGATGAAGGCCATTCACCGCATCTGAGTCACACCACTGCCTCTTCCCCTGTGCCAAAACTTGGCACACAGATCCAATCCCCCTCCCAGGACGCAGGCACGAGCATCTCCCGGCCTGCACCCACACCCTCACCTCCACAGTCCTCCACTGCCTCCAGCAATGTCTCCCAGTGCAGCATTCAGCTGTCACTAACACAAGCGTTGGAGCGAAAGCGGAAATATGCCACCACCCACCCACATGCACAATCTTTAAATGTGCACATTGCCAAATTACTCAGCCTGGAGATGCTGCCATACTGGCTAGTGGAAACAGAGGCTATCCCCTGTATGATGGTGGCGGCTGTCCCTCGGTACTTGGTCCCCAGTTGCCACTATTTTTCCCGCTGTGCCATCCCCGTCCTACACCAGCAGGTCTCCCGCAACATAAACCATGCCCTCACCAACGTGGTTACAGGGAAGGTACACTTAACGACGGACACGTGGACAAGTACTGGTGGGCAGGGACACTATATCTTCCTGACGGCACATTAGCACATTGGGTGAACTTGGTGGAGGCTTGGACCGAGTCAGAGCCTGGGACCACTCACGTGCTACCCACACCGAGGATAGAGGATACTACCTCGGTGATGGTTTCTCCGTCGTATTATGCCACGTCCTCCAAAACCCCCTCCTCCTCCTCCACCACCTCCACCTCTCAATTAAGAAGTGTGAGCACGTCGCCAGCAGTTGGTAGCGCGCAGCACGGCAGCACAGCAGTGGGGAAGCGTCAGCAAGTCGTGCTGAAACTAATCAGCTGTGCCTCCAACCGGGCATGGTCATGTGTGACAATGGCCATAACCTGGTGGCGGCTCTGCAGCTTGGAAGCCTCACACACGTGCCATGCCTGGCCCACATGTTCAATCTGGTGGTTCAGCGGTTTCTGAAAACATACCTAGACTTGTCTGACCTGCTTTGCAAGGTGCACCGCGTGTGCACACATTTCCATAAATCCACCACGGATGCTGCCACCCTCAGGACACTGCAACATCACTTCCAGCTACCAGAGCACCGACTGCTGTGCAACATTCCCACACGCTGGAATTCTATGCTGCATATGTTGGTCAGGCTTTACGAGCAGCGTAGAGCAATTGTAGAATACCAGCTGCAACATGGCCCGCAGAGTGGTAGTCAGCCTCCGCAGTTCTTCACAGAGGAGTGGGCATGGATGGCAGACATCTGTCAGGTCCTCGGAAACTTTGAGGAGTCTACACAAATGGTGAGCGGCGATGCGGCCATTATTAGCGCTACCATCCCGCTGCTTTGCCTGCTGAGAAGTTCGCTGCTAAGCTTAAAGGTCGATGCTTTGTGGTTAGAACAGGTGACGGGGGATGCCAGTATGTCGCTTGATAGCCAGACCACCCTCACGTCTGTATCTCAGCGCGTTTTGGGGGAGGAGGAGGAGGAGGAGGGGGAAGAGACTGCTGCCCACACTGCAGAGGGTACCCATGCTGCTTCCCTCTCATCTGTTCAGCATATATGGGCTGAAGAGGAGGAGGATCATGAAAGCCCTAGTGAGGACAGCGAAGTGTTGCATACTGGGACTCTGGCACACATGGCTGACTTCATGTTAGGCTGCCTTTCCCGTGACCCTTGCGTTAGACGCATTCTAACCAACACAGATTACTAGATGTACACCCTACTCGACCCACGGTATAAGGAGAACCTTTCCTCTCTCATTCCCGAAGAGGAAAGGAGTACGAGAGTGATGCAATACCACAGGGCCCTGGTGGAAAAACTGATGCTAAAGTTCCCATCTGACAGCACTATCGGTAGAAGACGTAGTTCCGAGGGCCAATTAGCAGGGGAGGCATGGGGATTAGGCAGCATGTCCAGCGCAGGCAGGGAAATACTCTCCAAGGCCTTTGCCAGTTTTATGACTCCCCAGCCAGACTGTGTCACCACTCCCCAGTCAAGGCTGAGTCGGAGGGAGCACTGTAAAAAGATGGTGAGGGAGTACATAGCTGATCGTACCACCGTCCTCCATGATCCCTCTGCTCCATACAACTATTGGGTGTCAAAGCTGGACGTGTGGTCCGAATTTGTGCTGTACACCCTGGACGTGCTGGCCTGCCCTGCCGCCAGCGTGTTATCAAAAAGGGGGTTTAGTGCTGCTGGGGGGATCATCACGGAAAAGCATACCCGCCTGTCACTGACAGCGCCGACATGCTTACACTCGTAAGATGAACAAATGCTGGATTTCCTCAGACTTCTCTTCTCCACAGGTCAAAATCAGCAAATCATAAAGATTCTTTTAGCTGCAACAGGAGAAATATGCATCCTTTATCACCCCAAAAAAGGGGAGAAGTAGCTTGGTCTATCCCTCTCTGATCTTACTCCTCTTCCTCCTCCTAAAACAGCATGCCATCACGTTGAACTGCCAAAGGCTCTGTTAAAACCTATTTTTTCGGAGGGCTGCCTCCAGGCTCTGTAACAAATTAAGCAACACAAGCTCTATCTTTAAAAAATGTTTATGGGTTTCACTTGCCCTCGGAGTAAACCAATTTTTCTGAGGTACACTTGTACTCTTGGTACACCAATTTTTCAGGCCTTCGTCTATACTCTTAGCAAACTAATTTTTCCGGGCTTTGCCTAAACTCTTGGTACACAAATGTCTCGGGGGTACACCTATTCTCTTGGTACAAAAATGTTTCAGGGGTTTTGTCTATACTCTTGGTACACCAATGTTTCAGGGGTTCGCCTATACTATTGGTACACCAATGTTTCAGGGGTTCGCCTATACTCTTGGTACACAAATGTCTCAGGGGTTCGCCTATACTCTTGGTACAGAAATGTTTCAGGGGTTCGCCTATACTCTTGGTATACAAATGTTTCAGGGCTTCGCCTATACTCTTGGTACACCAATGTTTCAGGGGTTCGCCTATACTTTTGGTAAGCAAATGTTTTCAGGTGTTCGCCTATACTCTTGGTACACCAAATTTTCAGGGGTTCGCCTATACACTTGGTACACCAATGTTTCTGGGGTTTGCCTATACTCTTGGTATACAAATGTTTCAGGGGTTCGCCTATACTATTGCTACAGAAAGGTTTGAGGGGTTGGCCAAATGCTTGCTACATAAAGGTTTGAGGGGTTCGCCTATACTCTTGCTACAGAAATGTTTCAGGGGTTCGCCTATACACTTGCTACAGAAAGGTTTGTGGGGTTCGCCTATATGCTTGCTACAGAAAGGTTTGAGGGGTTCGACTATACTCTTGCTACAGAAATGTTTCAGGGGTTCGCCTATACTCTAGGTACAGAAATGTTTCAGGGGTTCACCTATACTCTTGGTACAGAAATGTTTCAGGGGTTCGCCTATACACTTGCTGCAGAAAGGTTTGGGGGGTTCGCCTATACGCTTGCTACATAAAGGTTTGAGGGGTTCGCCTATACGCTTGCTGCATAATGGTTTGAGGGGGTTTGCCTATACGCTTGCAACATAAATCTTTTAGGGGTTCACCTATACTCTTGGTACAGAAATGTTTCAGGGGTTCGCCTATAAACTTGCTACAGAAAGGTTTGAGAGGTTCGCCTATATGCTTGCTACAGAAAGGTTTGAGGCGTTCACCTATACTCTTGCTACAGAAATGTTTTGCCTATGCTGTGGGTGCACAAAGCTTTCCCATTGCGGTGTTCAGCTGTCTGTCACAAATACACAGAATTAATTATGTGGGTGTAGAAGGGGTTCCCATTGCGGTGTTTAGCTATCTGACACATACACAGAATAAATTGTGTGGGTACACATGGGTTTTCCATAGCAATGTAACAGACGGCACATTGGGTGAACCAGGTGGAGGCTGGGACCGAGTCTGGCCCTGGGTCCGCTCACGTGGTTCCCACACAGAGGATTGCTGGTCCTACCTTGGTCACGGTTTCTCAGGCTTATTATGCCACCTCCTCCTCTTGCTTTGGGTCTGGGGATCAGCGCTGGTCGTATTTGGTCTCGTGTTACCACAGTTATCTGAGACACTGGTGTGGACCAATCAAAAGAAGTGTAACTGATTTAATGAGATGTTCACAACAGTACTAGCATCTGAGTCCGCTTTATGCCCACGTTTGTTGTGCCTAGTAGTGTGCACTAGGCTTTCGCAAGCATCTCGGCTGTATAACAGGTCAACTCATTGTTCACTGCCTGTTTTTGGGTGTCCGCTGACGTATAATGCCCTGAGTGATAAACAGCCAGATTGGTTTAGGTGTGATAAACGCACGCATCCCTGGGGTTCAGCGCTGGTCGGCATGTATTATCTCTTGTGTTACAACTTACCACAGTTATCCGAGATACTGGATTGGAGTGTTCACAGGAAGCGTAACTGATTTCATGATACTTTCACAGGGTCACTGTATACCTGTGGTGGCTACTTTTGCGACACCTCCTGCTTCAAACCAATCTTTGGTGTTAGTATGCGCTACTGCATTGTAGAGATGTGTAGAAGTACTGGCATCTGAGTCCCCTTTATGCCCACGTTTGCGGCTCATGACAATTTTGTGACTGAGGTGGCACGGGATTGGAATGATGATTGTACGTCAATTTATCATCAATTCTAAACAGCATTGTGGGCTATTGCCTCCAATTTCTAAGAGGGTTGCTGCCAGACCCTGCCAACCCTCTGCAGTGTGTGTCTCTGGTTCCTCCTCATCCAAGATGCACTTAAAAGTAGACAAGAGGGTGGTGTGGCTATGAAGCGAGCGTGTGGCATAAGGGCAGCTGAATGCTGCGCAGGGAAAAATTTGAGTACGCTGTGGACGCAGGCTCGTGCGGGGGATTGGACAGCAATGCCAGCATGTAACACAGGAGAAGAGGCAGTGGTGTCACCCGCAGGCAGGGATTGTCCTTTGTTGCACCTAGTGTGGTGCTTAGCTAAGATGTGCCAGCACGTGTGCCTTGCTGCTTATGGTCTGTCCCAAGTAAATTGTTAGGGGGGTGACCGCCAGGCTCTTGCCCCCAAGTTGTCTAATAGTGGGACCTGGGAGCCTCAGATGCACCCATGCATGCTGCCCCTGCCATTCCCTATTCGTTTCTGTGGTGTTTCTGTGACTTTCTGATGTTTTCAGGTGATTCACACAACCTCCCCTATGCGGAGCATGCGTCACCCTGAAAAATGCTTGAGTCTCCCCTTGACTTCAATGGGGTTTGTTACTCGAAAGGAGCTCTCGAGCATTACGAAAAGTTCGACTCGACTAATGAGCACCTGAACATTTTGGTACTCACTCATCTCTATTCTCTACCTCTTACAAACTATTCCACTCTTGCTACAACGACAGGACTTGGGAAAGCTATACATTCACTGCATTTATTTGGGTACACAGCGCTCACGTATCACTTTAAAAAAGCTTATGCTTCCAAAAAACAGGGGGGAAGCTCAATTTCCCTGATATCCCGGAGATACCTCAGGGGATAGTTGAAGAGTTAGCCTCCGTAAGCAAAGCCATAACAAATGAAAGATGTCGGGAAACCTACTACATGAAGCAATATACGGCTTCGATATTCCCCCACACTACAGAGGCCTGACAAGATTTTAAGATGCCCAGATGCTCCCAACCAAAATCTGGCTTTTTGCATGGAATCTGGCATTAGCCTAAAATAAGAAAATTTTAGGCAGAGACTCAAATGTTTGTGAGTGAGATTAGGGGGGCTATCTATACAGTTAACACTACAAGTCTGTGCATTTCACTCTCTCCCAGATCAGGCAAAAAATTGTAATATGATACACACTATTCTTTAAAAAAGCAAAACATGCCTTTTAATAAATTGGCTGCAAGCCAAACCCCTGGCAGTGTCAGATATACTGCAACAGTTAAAAAAATATATATTAAGAATAGAAAGATTGGAGATAGAGAGATGTGCACAATCCCAAGCACCAAAGTTCTTTAAAACATGGTGAGTCTTTGTAGAAAGGTTCCTATACCCAAACGAGATCATTGAATGTATGAGACCATTCAGCAACACAACCTGGTACTATATTCAAGCTGATGCGAATCGTTTAGGGAAATTAAAAATAACATAATCAATGATTTTTGACCGTATTGGAGAATCTCTATCCAGGGGATAACTAGGACTCTGAAATCCGAATCAATGCAGTCCTGAATTACCTAATCAAGAAACGAGGAAGACACACGATGGCACATTAGTAATTTCCCACCCCTATTTAGTTGAGTTCTTAGGTTTAGAAGTTCATAAGGTTATTTTTCTTTCTCTTTTCCTTATTTTTTTTCCCATTTCTTTTGAGATATATATATACATATATATACATATATATATATATATATATATATATATATATATATATATATATATATATATATACACACACACACACATAACCCTAGTGAATATGGTGTCTGTATAACGCGTTGCTCTTACCTTTCTATTTACTTTTCTCAATAATATGCATAGTGATCATACCGTACATATGACTATTCCTAACTTGTGGTGAGTACAATACGTGAACACTTACTGAGTTTTACTAATGTTTTAGCATTATACTTGAGTCACAAATTACATAAGTGAATGTATACAAACTGTAATATATTACATTGGTGTGATATTCTTTTGTTTTGATATTATGAAAATGTCAATAAAAAATAGTTTAAAAGAAATGGCAACTGCCAGCTCACCTGCTTTTTCTAGAAATCAAACACGAAGCACGGAAAGATCCTTCTTCAGACCTCCAAATTGTCTCAAAGCCAAAAACACTTCAGCTCCGGCGGTGATTCTATGAAATTCTTATTTATTATAATAACTCTTTTAAAAGCATGATAGAGTTCACATGTTCCAATGGACATAAAAAGAATTTCAACAAGTTCCAAATGCACTTAAGTGTTCATAGTCATGGCTGGCTAAGTCATCACAACAACATCTAGAAATACTAAAATCTCTCAATCAAGGCGCATTCGCTCCATCATTCACATTTGTATGATGAATATGAGAATGAGAGTACCGTGAACTGAACTCACATTATGTGTAATCTAAGCACCATATACTATACGCTTCTATTATAAACAACCACCATATTCTAAGATAATAATAATAATGGTTATGCTTCCGAGACAGAAATATTGTCATCATTTCTTGGAACATAAGGTAAATTCTCTTAGAACAGACTGACATAAAGGCTGTTTTGTCATTGGTGTAGTGACTGGCAGAGCGCTAATAAAAAACATTACCGTGGTTCTATTATTATTGCTGCACAGCAGAGCTTCTACATTGTCGAGTCACAAGTACCAAGTTTGGTTACATTTATTCTATCCATCTTGGAAGTATAATATGACCTGGCTTCTCAAAGGAACCTTAAAAGCAATCCTAGCAAATAAATACCATATATCAGTCTGAAGCATGCATTAGAATGCGAATGTAAGATGAGGTCTGCATGTTGAAGTGAAGACCGTTATCACACACTCAACATTGTGCATTATTTAAAGTTATGTTTAAAGCTGCATTAAAATGCATTGAATATGACACAATATCACATATTTCATTTTTAATATCATGTATGTTTTTTTTTCTGGATAGACTTTTATGTGTCAGTTCTCTCACTTTAGTACACATGTTAGCAAAATGCTAATAATCTGGTGCACAGACTTACTTCCATGGAATCTAATCATGTGATAATATCTAGCGGCATAAAATATAAAGTCTGTATGAGAGGAAGAAACAATAACACAACACTGACTATTTTTTTTAGCTAAGTCTCCAAGTATATTGGAATTAACTGAAATTTCACCAATATACAAAATAAACAAAGCAGCTAATGATTATGAAGCAGTTGTTACTGTGACCTTAAAGGGGTATTTCAGCAATGTGGCATGAAGCCGAAAAACATAACTAGGGCTGTTGTGAACAGGTTCAGATCGGTGTGTGATAAAAATGCCAGATCACTGGAATACCCCATTAACGGCCCAAATATTAGAACGTTGAAAACTGCAACTCCCTTAAGGATAAAGCTTCACGATGCATAACTGTGACAGCTGTGGCAGAAGTGCAGGATGCTATCCCATTGTTTTCAATGGGATCGGCCCTGCTGCCGGTCCCATTGAAAGCAGTGATTTTTGGCAAACCCCACAGTATGATTATCGGGGAAGTGCTTGAAATATAAGCCCTTCCCTGAAAATCATCAATAAGTGGTTAAAAAAGTTTTTTTAAAAAGTACTCACCTCTCCGCTGCTCACACGCGTCCTCCGGCTGGCTCCCTGACACTGCTAACCAGCACTTTCAGCAGGCGAGGATTTAAAAATCCCCACCTCCTGAAAGGGCTGTGCTGATTGGCTGAGCGCTCAGCCAATAACAGCTAGTGCTTAGCTATTGGCTGAGCGCTCAGCCAATTACAGATAGTGCTTAGCTATTCATTCCTGAATAGCTAAGATAGTGCTATTCATTCATGAATAGCTAAGCACTAAGCCATGCAATGTATCTAAGGTCCCATTGAAATCAATGGGCGATGCATTCCGAGGAATGTGAAAAAATAGAACATGCCACAATTTTTCTTCCTCACAGCATCGCTGGGAGGGAAAACATCGCTCATGAATTTGACTCCTTTTAAAAAATGGAGTTCATATTCGCGAAAGTTTTGTGCATTTCACAATGCACAAAACGTGCGCAAGGTTCTCGTCCGTGTAAAACTAGCCATAAGGTAGGCCATAGCTATAAATGTATGTATTGTATGCTATGATGCTTTCCTCTGAGGACCACTGAACTATTTAAAGGCATAAAGTTATTTCCCCCCTCTATTGCCTGGATCTGCCCAGGACTAGTGACTCACCACAAACCCTAGAAGATGCTAATAACAGATTATCAGGTAATTTCACATAATTGTGGTATATAACTATTTTGGTCACATGCAGGATTAACAGTCTTTATGTGTATTGGTTGCATGGAATTTGACTATATAAAATGGAATTTGTCACCAGGTTTATGCTGCCTGAACCACAGGTAGCACAAACCCAGGACCGGTATGCCTATTGCATTTCAGAAAAAAACATGTTTTGAAGTTTCACTCAGGAACTGAACTCCAAGTCACAGATCCAGGCTACACTGGCCTCTTCCCACCCAAATCCTGTAGACTGACAACTCTTCCCTTTCATGTATAGGGAGAGACCTGTCAGTCTACATGCAGGGCAGGTAGAGGCCAGCACGGCCCACCTCCATCACTCAGAGCTCAGTTCCCAAGTCAAACTATGTTTTTCTGAAAGGTCACAGAATTTCAGAATAAAGCACTCATTAGGAATGTGTGCGCCTGGTCCATGTATATGCTACCTCTGGAAGGTAATAGGTTTAATTTAGGGAATTTCTACTTGGTTTTGCAATATTTTTTTTTAAGATGTAGATTTCTATTTTAATTAATGCTAATTTTTTCAATTTGTCTACGGATTCCCAGATTTTTGACTACAGGTATTTTCACAATTTCTGCTTCAGTTCTGATTCCGTTGCCTGAAAATAGAACACATAAACCAATGCTCAGACACACAGATCTTGCCTTAATTCTGTTAGATATTTCTTTTATTTTAAGGAAAAAAGACATGAAAGGAGCTTTCCACTCAGCAGGATAAAAACTACATTTGCTAAGGACATGAATCAACATAGTGTGTCAACAGCATTTCTTATATAGGTCTAGGTCTTGCTGTGATTTCACGGGATTTCCGCAAATTGAGTTTTGCTGTGACAAATAGAATCTATGTCTTCATTCAAAACATAAGGCTGGATGACAAGTCCTGCCACCATACAATATTAATCAGTTTTCATAACTCTATTTTATCGGCATAAACTTTCATTGTAAAAAAATGTATTTCGGAACAAAGCATTATTTTAGACGGGGCTCCATTGCTGTTTATAATATCACTATATAACATGTCGAAAAGGCTGTTTGCAATTTTATTCTTTTTTTTCACCTGCAATTTAATATAGAGTACTGCATAACAAGGTTTATATGCTTCCCCATCTCTTCATCTGAAAGTAGCTCAAATATTGATTCTATGTATGCTTGATGTTGATCAGAAATGTCATGATCAATTTGAGAAGTACCTCACATGAATAAGGGCTCAGTCAGATGGGCCTTTTTATGTGCGTATGTTAACTGCGTTTTTTATCCGCATGTATTAAGAACCAATGCTTTTCAATGGCAGTGGTCATATGACCGATATTTACCTGCATGCAAAAATGCACAGCAGTAAATATAGGGCAGCGGATTTTAAAACGCAGGTAACTGCAGAATCCGTCTTTTTTGAATGTGAACCCCCTGGATTTGACAGTTTCACCTTGTGCTCAATAGGGACGGCGGCAGCAGCGCCGACCTCATTGAGAACATACAGTGAATATCACGATTCTCTGGCACAGCTGTTACAGCTCCATTGAAAGCAATGGGCTGCTGGCAAGCCCTGCAGGGATTTTCGGGGAAGGGCTTTAAATATAAGCCCTTCCCTGAAAATCATCCCTAAAATGTGTAAAAAATAAAAAAATATATATACTCACATCTCTGCAGCTCTCAGGGGCTCAGGAACATCAAGCCGGGTCTCCTCCTGCACTGCTCTGAGGTGCTTTCAGCAGGCGGGGTGAGACATGTTGAGAGCTGCCTCTGATTCGCTCACGTGAATTTTTTTAGGCATGTGTTTTTGCGCACATAAATTCGCACGTAAAAACACCTGTCTGACTGAGCCTTAAGTGAGGTGTATGAAGTTAGAAAAAGGGGTCTGTTTTTTGCTCAGGAACAGCACCACTCATGTGTATGGACTAAGTCTGGTATTGCAACTCAGTTCCATCCTAGTGAATTAGAATGCATCTCACAGATGTTGGAGCCTTGGGTGAGACATTTTGGGCAGTAACATCAAGTTTTAATCACCCTTCTTATTCTCATGCTTTTATATTCGGCAATGAGAATAAATAAAAGACATGTAAAGATGTATTATTCCTTATAAAAAGGATTAAATGTAGTTTAAGGGATATATGACAATGCTGGGGCCAGGTGAACTGATGTTTGTTTACTCTGAACATAAGACACACTGCATTGACAGTAAGCATATACCCTGATAATAAATTCGTACTGAGCTCCATCCCATGAAATGTACTTTCACAAAATGTTGCTGTTAAGTAAACATTTTCTCCAAATTGGTGAAGCAAGAACTGAATCCATTGCATCTTATGACTGCAGTATGAGTGATCTCCAAACTCAAATTCATCCATCTCATGAAAATAACCTACTGGAAATCTGACCTTTAAAAATAACTAACTTCACAGCAGCAGCACTTAGTTGTTAGTGGTTAGCCTGAAGCTGGCAAAAAAGAATTACATGTTTACATATGACTGTTGCTTCTCTTCTTCCTACAGGAAACTTAAACTGCATATGTATATAAAAATGAAAACTGTTCATCCTAAACCATTGGAAATCTGACACAATTTACAGACAAAAATAAAATAAATATTAAAAAATTTCAAAATTATGCATTAGAAAATGCATTTATTAATCTGGTATATACTACTATATATTAGCTACTGCATTAGAGCCATAGCAACTACTTCACAATTTCCCTGTGATGTATTGCTTACAGGCTGCAGCAGCATTGTACAGGATGTCACAGGCTGCTGCAGCCTGTAAACAATATGTCACAGAGAAGACCCGATAATGTGGTGATGGACACAGTGGCTAGACAGGAGAGGTGAGTATAAGCTTGTTTGTTATTTTTACACATGAGGAGTCTGTTGAGATAAAAGCTGAATAAGCCAGACAAGCCTTTTAATATGTTGTTTATGCTGCACAGTTAGGGCTCAGTCAGACGAGCATTTTTTTTTTGCGCACCTATGTGCGCAAAAAAAAAAGGCGCTCCATGCATTAGCAAAATGCGTGTGACCATGGCTCCATGCCCATTGCTTTCAATTGGACCTATTGAAAGCAATGGAATGCAGACAATCCCCACAGCAATTTTCAGTGAAAGAAATATATACTCACCTCTCTGTCGCTGTTGGGGCTCCAGCGCGTCTTGTCACTTGGCTCCTACTGTTCCGAAGCTCCTTCAGCAGGCGCGGATTTAAAAATTCAATGAATGGCTGAGCGCTGGCTCTGATTGGCTGAGCACTGTGACCAATCACAGGCAGTGCTCAGCTGTCATTTAATGAATGGCTGAGCGCTCAGCCAATCAGACACAGCTCTTTTTAAAATACCCACCTGCTGAAAGAGCTTCAGAACAGTGCCAAGGAGCCAAGCGACAAGACGCGATGAAGCTGCACAGCGATGGAGAGGTGAGTATATATATATTTTTTATTTTTTACACAAGCTAGGGATGATTTCTATTATGTCCCCTTCCGCCTCATGCCATTGACCCCACGGCCGCTCTCCCTTGTGCCCTTACTGGCTTCTACACTAGACTGTGCCGGAGCAGGGATGGTAGAAGAAGGCAGAGCACCAGGGGCAGTGACACTGCAATGCTCTCCCTTGTCCCCTTCCTGGCTCCTGCACTGTCAGTCTCCTCGGTGCAGTCACATATGGCAAGCATTATGCAACGCTGGCCTGGAGATTGACAGCGGGTGACTGACTTTACCAGAGCAGGGACGGGAGAGGCAGAGCGCTGGGGGCAGTGACAGTGTGGGAATTTAGCGGAGAGGGGGAATTACAGCACCGACGCCGGAAGGGAAGATCGCCGGGGAAGTATTACTGTGGACCTATGAGCCTGCAGCGGTTTCAGCTTGAGCAGTTGCTGCCTGGGGATATTGACCGCAGGGGGAATGCAATGGATGAGGAGGAGGAGGGTGGGGGGCAAGCTTACACCACCGAAGCTGGAAGGAAAGAAGGCCGCTGGTGGAATTATGATAGCGGAGCTATGAGCACAGACCAGTGGATTCTCCAACCCAGCCAATGAAGTTGTGGGCGTTGGTTGGGGGTGTGCAGCTGGTCTCCACCCATTCTTCTGGTGGAGATAAGATACAACAATACTGAGTGAACTTTCTGCCTAAGCTGAAAAGCAGCATGTTTTTATCAGGAAGGTATGCTTTTTATTTTGACATCTAGTAGTCAATATGAAAATAGCAAGATGTCAAAATTTTTATTAAAGCTTACCAGAAAATACCAGAAGCAGATCTGATGTGATCAATATAAAACACTTCTAACCAAAATAAATTGTTCAATTTGACAGTCCTTTTAAAAATAAAGGTGATCTAAATGCAGATACAATCTAGTAATGCAAAAACGTTTAAATATAGTGTTTCATCATTTGCGTCTTAGTTGGCTACAGCTACTGTGGAAATGTTGCCCCTCTGGAGAACTCCTACTGCTTATCCATTCTGACTGTGTGACTGATTCACTTCCAACTTTGTGGGACAAATTACTCACTGATCTGGTTTCCAGGATAACTCTTAAAATTAAATCCACCCCCTCTGCTTTGTACTCTGCAGATCTTTCATGTCAGGAACTCCTGGCTCATCTGAATGTATTGCATCCTGCGATTTACTGAGTCATCCTGGTGTGTTTTTGTGATACATAAGCGGGGATGGTTAGTGTAGGCAGGTAGTGTCATTCGCTATCTTTCAAACGTATGAATATTGTATAGCAAAAAAAAAAAGAGTTATAAGGGTCAACTGTGATGTAATCCATAACTTGTAAAGTCTGTTTTTGCCATGATGAATATTATGAACAATCCATATCTCACTAAATAACATTACATTCTGATGATGACATAGCCTGCCATAGAACAGTCTAGATTGAACTACCAGTAAGAAGTAAAGCGAAGATAATAACAGTGATTGTATGAAGTTTTTCTACGCATCTCTAAGTACAATCACACCATGGGATAATCCATTCCTAATTAATTCATTAGCACAAAAATGTCATAGGGACGTGGGTCCCCTAGCGCTGGATGTGGTCCTCTCTAGCGTGACACTTTGCAGGGATGATAGATGTAGCAGCATTCTTGGCAAAATAAAGCTTTAATCTTTACATTACTAATACACAGCAACTCAACTAGTGCCAGGCAGACACACGGCATGGAATCAGAGTATAAACTGGCATGGCAGCTTTGGCTGGGAACAAAGCGGGTGCCAATAGAACGGACCAGGGCATAGGAACCAAACACTGATCAACAAGCAAGGACTGAGGAAACCCACAGGGTATAAATCACAGAGGCTAAACTGAAAACAGCAAACAAGTGACAAGTGGTGGAGTCCAAAGCAGGAAAGATTTAACTGTTAGTTGGCTTATGAGATGCAGCAGAGCCATAGAACAGAAGATAAGAGCGGCCTGGATCAAACACCACATAGTAAGTAGAGTTCATAAAACTACCCCCCCCCCCCCCCCACACACACACACACACACACCCTTTTAGGGTCTCCCTCAATTCATCCTTGCAGAGAAGACTCTATAGATATGGCGGCTGACATGCAACTGCAGGCACCTCTGGTGGAGGGCTTGGTACAGAAGCAGGCACCTTTGATGGCAGGCTGGGCACAGAAGCAGACACCTTTAGTAGAAGACTTGGAACAGCATACACCTATGCTGGTTGCAGATTTGGCATAGGAACTGGCACCTCTGGCTGCGGACGCAGCACAGGAACTGTCATCTCTGGCTGCGGACGTGGCACAGGAGTTTGCACCTCTGGCTGCAGGCTTGGCACAGGAACTGGCACCTCTGGCTCCAAACTCGGCATAAGAACTGGCATTTCTGGCTGCGGACTCGGCACAGGAACTAGCACCTCTGATTGCAAACTCTGCATGCGACCTAGCACCTCTGCCTGCGAACACGGCATGGGAGCTAGCACCTTTGACTGTGGACTCAGCATGGAACCTAGCACCACTGGCTATGGACGTGGCACGGGAGCTGTCACTTTTGGTAGAAGACTTGGAACTACGACAGACACCTCTGCTAGCTGCAGATGTGTCACATGAACAAATGCTAAGGCTGGCTGCGGACCTGACACAGGAAAAGACACCACTGCTGGCTGCGCACCTGTCATAGGAATGGTCTGCAGCATTATTTTTCCGTCCAAAAAAACAGAAACCTTACGGAATGGAAACAAACAGAAGCCCTTCCAGCTCTTTGAAACCCTATTGAAATCAATGGGGAAAAAAAGAAAAGTTTTTCTCCATTTTAGATGTTTTTCCCCTCTAAAAATGGAGTAGAGAAACAGAAACCCTGAACTGAGACTAACGCAGGTGTGAAAGCAGCCTTATTGTCTCTTTTTGAAGTGTTATTGTAGCATCTCACTAAACATCATAGTAATGTCAAGTTCAAATGAAGGAAGTCAAGTTTGGTAAATTAACCCCTTCCCTCTCCATGACGTAAGGGTACATCATGGGAGCGGGGTAGTGCGAGATCATGAAAAATCTCGCGCTGTCCGGCAGCAGGAGCTGGCTGTCACTAATAGCCGGCCTCCCGCTGTTAACCCCTTCTCTGCCACAATCGAAATAGATCGCTCCCTCTGTGACTTCAGCCGACTCTCGCGATGTTATCCCAGAGAGCCTGGCTGGTTGCCATGGCAACAGGACACCAGATATCGGCGTCCTATATTGCCATTGCCTATGATCGCTGTAATAAGCGATAAAGCATTGCAGGAGAGAAGTCCTGCAATGCCTTATCGTAGCGATTATCGGTAGTATGGTGTAAGTCCCTCAGAGGGACACAGACGGTGTAAAAAAAATAACAAAATAATGTACAAAAATTAAAAATGTAAAAAATAAATGTAAAAAACACCCTTTTTTATGCTTTTTCTCATATTAGCATAAAAGAAACACATATTTGGCATTGTCATGCCTGTAAGGCCCGTACAATAAAATGAATATGCTTTTTATCCTGCACGGCAAAAAGCGTAAAAAAACGCAAAAAAACTGAGGCAAAATGCTAATTTTTAGCATTTTGCCTCCCAAAAAACACAATAAGAGCGCCCACCCACTGGCGATTTTTTTCCCTGCGAAATTCGCAGCATTTTTTCCTCTGCAGGGGTCTATGGGACTTGTAATGTTAAAATCACGATCGTGCAAAATCGCGATTTCGCGGTAAATTGCGATTTTGCGCGATCGCGATTTTAACATTACAAGTCCCATAGACCCCTGCAGAGAAAAAAATGCTGCGAATTTCGCAGGAAAAAAAATCGCCAGTGGGTGGGCGCCCTAAAAGTGATAAAAAAACATATGTACCCCAAAATGGTACCGATAAAAACTGTAGCTCGTCTCGCAAAAAAAAGGCCTCACAGAGCTCCGTCCATGGAAAAATAAAAAAGTTACAGGACTTTGAATGCAGCGATTTAGAAAAAAAAAGATTTCCCAAAAAAGGGTTTTTATTACAAAAAAGTAGAAAAATCTAAAAAAAAGTAAGAATTTTGGTATCGTTGTAACCGTAGCGGCCCGCAGAAAAAATGTATTGTCTCATTTATGCTGCATGATTAACGCCTTAGAAAAACAAAACAAAAAAAATCTATGGCAGAATTGATGCATTTTCTCTCCCTACGATCAAAAAAAAATTATAAAAGTTTTACAATGTAGTCTATGTACCCAAAAATGGCACGGATAACAACTACAGTTCGCCACGCAAAAAACAAGCCCTTATACGGCCGCATCGACGGAAAAATAAGAAAATTATGGCTTTTGAAAAAGGGAGATGAAAATCTAACAAAAATTGTTTGGTCCTCAACACCAAAATAGGCCATGTACTTAAGGGGGTTAAAGAGCTGTTAAAATCTGGAAACTGAAGAAGCCATTAAGATATATAATTAATATATAGAATATATAATAAGTTCAATAATCAAATACAAATATCTGTCTGCAAGTCCATATATTAGCAGATAATAATAGTAAAAGAAGATATAATATCTGAATAAAAGTTAGAAAACAAGTATCAGGAGACAGCTAATTAAATATATGATCAAAATGAGTGATGAACAAGTAGCTTTATTAATAGACTGCAATGTTTGCAAAGCTTTCATTTCCAGAGGGACCACCAGTGTTCAGACTGTCTTACTGAACGCTTCTGAAGCCGCGGAAAATAGATGTTCTTTGGCATAAAGATTCATTTTCTGTAATGTGACATTTCTCAAGACACTGATCTGACATCTTTCTAAAGGCTCATGTACACAGGCAAATTATAGTTCCATAGAAGTCTATGGGGCACTACTGTACTTATGTATCCCTCCGATTTTATAATAGGCATACAAAGGTTTTTTCTATTGCAGTCTTGCAGAATTTGATAGAAAAATACTTGTGACCTGCTTCATTGGGTTCTTTTTTAAGGTGGCATATGTATGTACAAATCAAGGCGTTACCTGTGCTGCTGGGATCTGTAGTTCTAAGCTTCCTAGCAGCACAGCCCTCACAGGGTTAATTGATTGAGCTGGCTGGGTGTGGTACTTCCTGCTAGCCAATCCCCTGGGTCTGTGCTCACATATAAACCCAGCTCCGGTCAGTTGCCGTGTGATCTGTGTCTTGCTGGTTCATGTCCGTTTGTACGTTTATTTTGTGTCAATTTGGTCTGCTGACTTTGTTTGCTATGTCTGCGCTAGGTTGGCCCCTAGGGCCCTCTGGTAGATGTGTCTTGCTAGTGTAGGGACTGCAAGATACGAGGGGCCTTGCCGGGGCTTGCAGTTTAAGTTCATTGGTCAATGTACAAACTAACACCTCGCATTTATGTTCAGCTTATCATCTGCTATTAGTGTTTGCATTGTGGCTGTTGTATGCTGTGTATTCTGGCTCTATGTGTCCTGTTGTTCTTTCCCTATCATGTGGTATTTGAATGCGTCCTGTTCTGATGCGTGGCTCCTAGGATCAGCTAGAGCCCAGATGCGAAGACCGCTGGGCTGCCCTTATTGGGGCAATGTCCCCGCTTAGGTAGGGCCATGACATTCCTCCTTGTAGAACAGGGTCAGTTTGCCAGAAACCCGTGTGCGTACCCAGTCCCCTTTGGTTGTGATCATGTGGGCCCCGTGCTTAGTTTTGCCCACACGATCGTAACACAAGGGTTACTAAGCAAAACTTAGAATTAGGGGCCTCCAATGAAAAAAAAAATGATATTAGAGGCAGCATATGTATAATGTAGTGGGTTGAGATATAGCGGCTCAGTTCTAGGATACCTCTAAAAAATGTAGTCTCCATATAATACCAGTTCTACACCGTGATAGAGATAAAAGTGCAGTTACCTAAGTGATCACAGGTGGTGTCTTCTGTGATTGATGACTTCCATTTTTCTTTTTGCTCTTTATCTAGTTGACCATGAAGATTTTCTCAAGTCATGACTTGCTTTTGTGCACTCTTACCAACCTGCCACTAGCCCCAATAAACCTCTCAGTAACCCCCAAAGTACTAGTGTCCCCTCTGTGGCCCCACAAAGCACTAGTGTCCACTCTCTGTTGCTCAATAAAGCACTGTAGTGTCCTTTTTGTGGAGGTAATGGAGTACCCTCTCCATGGGTCCACTAGATAGTGGAGTCCTTTCTGTGCCTTCCTCTTTTCTGAATGTCTAGAAGCACAACTCTCTCATTCTAGCTCCTCAGGATGCTGCTCTCTCAGTCAATGCAGGCTGCTCTTCTCCATCTCTTGGCAGTACTGCACTGAGAGCAGAAAGGAAGGGGAAGAGCAGTCTGCACTGACTGAGAGAGCAGTGTCCTGAACAGCTAGAATTAAAGTAAAACTTGTGTTGCTAGACATTCAGAAGCAAGGGAAGGTGAGTCAGTGATGGGACAGGGGGTGCAGCTATTTGGCCCCTGTCCCACGGGCTCCATAACAGTTGCATAGTCTGCCTAAATTGGCAGCACACCACTGGTACAGACCTAAAGAGGGACCCTTGTGCCACCATGTAGGCTACATGTACATTTCTCTGCATGATACTTTAAAGGCCATGGATACCATTGGAGGACAAATTGTTTCACTTAAATGCACGTATTTTGTTATGACAATCAGACACTTTTTAGGGATTTTACCCATGTCGTGGTTTAACTGCCCTAAATTTTTTCCTTCAGCTACCAAAATTATTTTTGCTGCGTTATTTTCCAATTACATGTAGGGCTATATTTTTAATATCTTTTTCACTGACTTTCTTGTCTGTTTTTTAGTTTTATTGAAGGTAAAAAGCTTAAAAAATGATTTTTTTAAACATTTTGAGTATTTTTTTCAATTAGTATATTTACGCTGAAATGAAGTATGGGGACGGGTTCCTCATTTTGTTTTAGACATTTTGATATATAATATGTATGGTTTTGGATTTCAGGGCGCAAACAGTGATGGTTTTGGTTGGCATCGGCTTTGGGTTATTTTCTTTTTTATGTATATATTTTTATTTTATTCTGTAATTTTTTTCACTTATTTATGCAATTATTATTTTTTACTATCTATGCTCCCCATAATGTCATATAAGACCTCTTGGGGACATTCACATGTTTTTTTTTAATTGACACTTTTCCACTATAGCTGAGGCATCCATAGCAGCCCAGTTACAGGAGAAAACATCCCACTGTAGTCACTGACAGAGCTGATCAGGGTCTGCTATGACTTTGCAGCTCTGCTGTAGCATGGGATCTGGCGGTCATGTGACTGCCAGCTCGTGTAGTGGAAGTTATACTTCCACTTTCACTTTTTAGTACATAGTGCTCATTAAGCGTTGTGTACTAGTGAAAGGAGAAGGCAGAAAGTGTTAAAAACCCTCCTGCCTTCTCCTTCGGGTTATCAGCTGTAACTAATAGCTGAAAACCCAACATTCTTCTAATTTATTACAAAAGCAGAGGCTTTAAGCCCCCGCCGTATTTTTACTATTGTCTGGGTTTAAAGCCCAGAACCAAGTGCCGTATATTTACTGTGCCTGGTGCATAATGGGTTAATAAGTGTTCGGTTCTTCTTCTTCAGCTTTTACATAGTATGTAGACACTGTGATATAAGCCTCAATAGGAGATTGGTCAATGTGGCCTTATCTTTCCTCTCCTGCACATTCTTATCTGCTAATTTTTGACCACAAAAATAGTTTCTCTTTGTTTTAGCCTCTAAAAAAGGAAGTTTTCAAGCTGCTGTTCACCTCTCTTTAATTAAAGGGGTTGTCTCGTGAAAGCAAGTGGGTCTATACACTTCTGTATGGCCATATTAATGCACTTTGTAATATACATCGTGCATTAAATATGAGCCATACAGAAGTTATTCACTTACCTGCTCCGTTGCTAGCGTCCCCGTTGCCATGGTTCCGTCTAACTTCGGTGTCTTCTTGCTTTTTTAGACGCGCTTGCGCAGATGCATCTTCTCCCTTCGGCTGGTCTTGGAAGCATCAGCGTTTTGGCTCCACCCCCTTGTACGCATCATCACGTAGCTCCGCCCCATGACGTGTGCCGGTTCCAGCCTCCTGATTGGCTGGAATCGGCACATGACGGGGGCGGAGCTACGTGATGATGCGTACAAGGGGGCGGAGCCAAAACGCCGATGCTTCCAAGACCAGCCGAAGGGAGAAGATGCATCTGCGCAAGCGCGTCTAAAAAAGCAAGAAGACACCGAAGTTAGACGGAACCATGGCAACGGGGACGCTAGCAACGGAGCAGGTAAGTGAATAACTTCTGTATGGCTCATATTTAATGCACGATGTATATTACAAAGTGCATTAATATGGCCATACAGAAGTGCATAGACCCACTTGCTGCCGCGGGACAACCCCTTTAATGATATTACAACACCTCTCAGACCAAAATAAAACTATTCTACCTATGAGCATAATGGGGAAAGTGCATCAAAATTGGTGCAAAGGTAAAGTGGAGTGTTTGCCCAAAGCAACTAGTCAGATTTTAACTGTTATTGTTTCACTAGTTTTAATATATCTCTCCCTCTATCTTCTTACCCTACTAGCATCTTATTCCATTCTGCCATCATATATAGACACTAAGGGGCATATTTAATAAGGCTGAAATACAATGACATAAAGCTGAGAGGAAAACATGCCCAATTTTCTTAAAATATAGGTCCCTGAATTTTTTCAATGTTCTTCATAGTCATCAGTTCTCAGTCTAAAAGCTACAATATATGTCTTTCATCATGTTTGTGAATGTGGTACACATTTCATATAAATTGCACCATGTCTGCAGGACTTGTGTCTAAAAACCTGGTCTTATTTAGAAAAAGGAAGTATTCTAGTAACCTCAGCAGCTGCAGCCTGTAGAGCTGTACAGTATTGATTACCTGTGTCTGCTAGGTTTCTTGACTCATATTCTACTGAATAAATACCGTATGTCTGCATACAGTGTAGTTTATTCAACTACATTCTGTTAGTTCTAGCTGCCATGACTATTAACCTTTTCCCTGTGCATACAGCAATCAGTAATGAAAGAGATAGATTGAAATCTTCTGTTTGTGAAGCAGTAGGTAAAAGGTGTTTTGTTTAAACAGTTGCTGTTTTATGGAAATCTACTACAATTTATGTTCAGTAGCCATGTCATCTATTAGAGTAAAGCCACATTTAGTAGTTTTGTATCATGGAATTTGCCACAAATCTATGGCTAATCCACAGCATGATCCTTAAGCAGAATCAGCATGTGTTACGTGTAGATATTTATGTATATTTGTTAGAGATTTCACATTTACATTATAAAGAATGAAATCCACTGTTAAAACCTTCCCTAGTAGCATTTAGAGAATCCTTTGGCCTGGAGGGCAAGCCATCGGATACCATATCTGGAACTCTTTCATAGGATTTCCAAGGCAAAGTTTTTACAGGCTAGGTCACCAGGTCTTTCCCCAACCCTCCCCATTTACCCGGGCTTGGGACCAGCGTATATGGATGACTCCTACATGGCTGGGTTAAAAACCTTTAATATTTCTACAACTGAATGGACATGGAGGGTATGTTGACCCATAGCAGATTTGGTGTTGATTTTTGACAACAAAAAATTAGCACCAGCATCAAGATCCCTGTCAAACTTTGTCTAGTTTGGTACAGATTTTAATGCAGATCTGCTGTGGGCAGACATCAAAATCTGTGTCAGAATGCATACCTTTTGACGCAGACTTTTCCTCACCAAATCCACTACTTGCAAACATACACTGAAAATTCACAGCATGCCCCAAATTCCTAGTGGATTTTTTCTGCTACATGTGGATATGGTTTGAAAACACCATCCATATGTATTTTACAGTGCAGAATCTACACTTAAAACTGCAACAAATCCACAATATCTGAACATACATGATGTTATATATTAGCTTTCCACAATCAACTGGCCATGTAAGTTATTATTAGTCTATGTTGTGGAGTAATACAGATTATAAGAATCATGCGAATATACTAGTCCAGTGTAGGAATGCATGAGAGAGGTAATATTGGATTATCACCCCTTTGAATCTGGATAACAATAGAAGTACAATTTGGTTTGCAAAACAGTGATTGGGTAATTTTGTTTTATACAAAATGTATAATTAAAAGGAAATCTATGACCAGGAACCCAGGACAGGTACTCAGATTGCCAACATGTATGTTTTATCATGAAACGCTGCAGTGTATCAGAATAAATATACTTTGAAGATGCAATGAGAACAGAGCTCTCCGAGTAATGGCGTTGGCCTCTCCCTGACTGCATCATGTAGAGTGACAGCTCTCTCCTAGTTTATGCATAAGGAGAGAGCTGTCACTCTAGATAATGACTTGGAGTGTTGTTCCAACTGTACATTCAAATTATGTTTTTCTGAAACTCTGCAGTATTTCAGAATAAAACAAACATGGGGGCAATGGGGATACCTGTCCCAAGCACGGGCAGCAAGAACCTGGTGACAGTGTCATGTTGTTCTCCTGGGGCCTGTAGTTCTATGGGTTTCCAGGAGCACACTTCCATAGGTGTGGGATGATTGAGCTGACTGGGTGTGTATTGCTTAAGTCAACCAATCACCACCAGTCTGCTGCACATAAATACCAGCCCCTCTTGCTAGAGGCAGCTGGTTATTTATCTTTCTCCTTATTCCCTCCCAGAACCCTGGTGTTTGGAGTCAAGTATATTGTGTTTGGTGTTGCTGCAAGCATGAGGTTCTAGGAGGGATTCCCTTGTCTGTTGATGTGAATTGTGTCCTGTTCTGCTTGTGCGCCCTTAACCATCTGGGGAGAGCCAGGAACCTAGGTTCCAGCGTGGAACCGCCCGTATTGAGACGATCATCCCGCTTGCAGGTAAGGCTCCCTGAGGTTTAAGTTGTCTTGTTAGAGTAGGGACTCACAAGACCATGGGACCCTTGTCATGGACGTGTGAGCTTAAGTATCTTGGCCAAAATACAAACCAATACCTTGTATGTACTTCAGATATTCCATCTGCTGATGTGTGTTGGTATTATAGGTGAGTGTTTTGGTGCTTGTCAGTCATTGCCTGACTCGCAAGTTGCGTTTGCAGTTCAGTTTGTTATGGTGTTCAGCATGTATGCTCATTTCCCTGTCCCGATTCTTTCCTTCCAGCCTTTTTTTGCATTCGTCCTGGGCATGGTGTGCATTGTATTTAGGTCGGATGTGACAGACGAGTTCCCTGTAAAAAAAAACAACACTGTGTTAAAGAGGTTGTATCATGAATAAGAATATGGACATTGCAGCAGCCGAGCGAGACGCGCCAAAGTGGGGGAGACCACAGGGATTGAAAGATGCATGTCATGGGTGGCTCTGCAATCTCTCCCGACAATGGTGGCAAAAGTGCCCTAATCGGTCGCTGCACAGTGGCACAAATAATAGATATATTCTTACAATGAATGGTGGTTTGTCACATGACGCCAGCACTTCATCCGGGACTTCAAGGGTCAATGGTGGAAATAATTTGGCATGAGTCCTGGTAGCTTTTGATTTAGTAAACTGGAAGTGCACAGTTTTACTTCAGCTTGAGTTTTGGTAATATAATATAACACAACAGTGGCAGTCTTGTGGAAGCTTTACAGAGCAAATGATTATGTAGTAGAACAACACGTTGTAGTACAGTTTAACATGGATGAAATACAGATTTCTCTTCAAAGCTCTCTCTATTTGTGTTTAGAGGCTACACAGTAGAAATTTCCACAGGCCTAGTTATCTGTTGGGCTTACTGGAAGTTGATTATGCAATGATTGGAGTTGATGTTAAGATGGGCCTACTTTACTACCCCTGGTTTTGACTTCACCAGGTTTTGTGTAACTCACTGTTTTAGAGGAATGGGTCCCAAATCTTGTTTTTCTCACTCTGGTAGACTAGGGAGCTGGAGAACCCTGGCTTCCCTGCTGAATAGCGTGCTATAGCAGCTCGCTCTGTAGACCTCCTCTTATATGACCTCCTCCAAAAATTGCCTCTGCAGACTCACTTACTGCTCCTCCCTCTCTTCCTGTCTTGTTCCCGCACTTTTTTCACTCCTCCCCTTCACCATACTGGCTCACTGAGTAGTTACCTGCTTTGAACTCTTACCATCCTCCTCTACCAATCAGTGAAGGCATGACACACAGCCAATAAGCAGCAAGCTGTTGCCAAGCTTTTAGCTTGTAAAGAAAGGGTGAAAGAGGGTTTCTCCAATGCACGGCACCTTCCATATCTCCTGGAAGCACATAGCAAAATGTGACCGGACTATTAATCTGTGGCTATTCTGGAGGACCCTTTGCGCCACTACAACATCATAGTAGAGGAACCCTTGCACATGACCCTCTTCTATTAGCCAGTGCAGAGGTCCACTCACTAGGAGCAGCACTCACTTTGATAGACCTGGCAAAGGTTTGTAAATCATGGTTGGCCATTTATTTTTATGGATGGCCACAGCTTTCCCTGATGATAACAGTCTTATTCCAGAACCTGCATCAATTTAAACAGATGTAGTTCTTTAAGATGTAGTTCTCTTTAAGGTCTTCAAAACTGTATACAGCAAAAATGATTTCCGTGATATGCTTGTTTTTTCTTACTGAAACCATGAGACCAATTTTCCAAGACACTTTGAGAATTAATAAAGAGAATCAATCTTCTAAAATCATTATAGCTTACCTTCCTAGACATGAGGGAATTTCACCTTTCAGCTCTCTAGATGCCCGTGCTTCATCTGCTGGTCAAACAGACGCTTTCTACTTCAATTTTCTTAATTGGTCCATGTGGACAGTGCATCAGTTTATTCCACTGTTCCAGCTTCTTTTATATTACTCTTTTTGTATGTTTTAAATAGAAGTCTCTCCAGAAGTTTTGCATGCACAGTAGACATTCAAACATTTTAATTAATCTAATAAATGGCTAATTATTCACTCAGAACTAATCTCCTACAAAGCTGATTGTATGACAGTCTGTCACTTTAAAAGAAGAATTTTATTTTAGTGAATTCTTATTTCTTATCTCTTAGAGGTACCTTGTATTTCAGAAAGAAACTCTTAAGCTGGTGTGACTAGCAGAGTGCATATTTCTTGGGCAAATTCCAAACAGATAGATAGATTTTTCCCATTATTACCCAATAAATAGCCATGAACCCTGTTATGCCCCTGTGACTTACTGGCAACAATTTAAGATACAAGGAGCACACACATTAGAAGATACATTTTTCTTAGGAGCAATGTGCCATGACTTGATGCGTCCACATACTGTAGTGTACTACATATTACTGTTACAGCACTTTCAAATTCTGCTGTTTTCCAGAATCCTAAATTACATTATATTTCAGAAAAGACGGTTAATAAAATATTGCTCTTCTTGCATCAACAAATCATACCACTACATGGTAGTTACCGTTTTAAGCTGTTCTTTTGCTTGAATTACAGGCGCAATTGACGTTTATCAATTGCAATGCAATAAAGAATGTAGCTAGAGGTGCTAAAAGGCATGTCCCTTGCCATTTCAAAACATTTTGCTCTTACAATGGCTACATCCACGTTAGAGAAAAGTGTAAACTTTTAACTTCCCGGTGTACAATGAAGAGCATAAGGATACTTTCAAATGTATATACTCCAATCAGCCATTCATCATTAAAATTGTGGAAGTCCCCCTGGTGCCCCTAAATCAGCTCTGACCAATCGAGACATGGACTCCATAAGAGCTCTAAAAGTGTTTGGTGGTATCTGCCATAAACATATTAGCAGCAGATTCCTTAAGTCCTATAAATTACAGAGTTGTGAGGTTGGGCCACCATGCATCAGACTTATTTTCCCAGTATTTTTCCAGCATATCCCGCAGATGCTTAATTGGTTTGAAATCTGGGGAATTTGGAGGTCAAGTCAACACCTTGTACACTATCATGGTCTTAAAACTATTCCTGAATAACTTTTGCATTGTCTAGGGTTGTTCATTCTACTAAAAGTATCACAGTCGCAGGGGAGTCAGTGGTATAAATAGTGTCTTCACAGACTGATCTCTTTATAACTAAAGCGTAACTTTTATTGTTAACTTTTTTTCTAAAATAATAATAAGGAAGGCCTCATGAGGAAACATGTAAATGCATAAAAAATATTCTAATTTGCACCGTGTTATATCTAGTCCAATATCCTCCAATTACAATTGAAATTGGAATCAGGGTATACCATATCATCTAGGGCAGGAAATGGAAGGCCCAGATGACTCCTCTGTCAACAAGAGCTATCTTATCAGAACAATAGCGCTGATGAGTTCATCTTGCTCCAGAGTACCACGGGGCATATTTCAGTCCAAAATTCAACTGAATAAGTACGTAGTCCTTGATTGTATTTGGTTTCCTATCATAGGACTTTATGACTCATCTGGATATATACCAGACTGAAAAAAGGTTTGTATCATTGTAGAGTAGAACTGTCAGTAGGTTCATGTACATAGATATGGCTCTAGATGTACTTGTATATAGGCTATTTCTTAGCTCAGAAGAGAGATATTCATAGGCTCAACACGTTTCTGTCACCGGAGAGACTCATCAGGAGCCTTTCTCCACTGTATCGAACCAAAGGGTTCTTATGTTTCTAACACTCGAAGAGCGTACCCAAATGAATAGGGTTAGAGATAAGCGAGCACCAAAATGCTCGGGTGCTCGTTACTCGGGATGAAATTTTCGCGATGCTCGAGGGTTCGTTTCGAATAACGAACCCCATTGAAGTCATTGGGCGACCCGAGCATTTTTGTATATCGCCGATGCTCGCTAAGGTTTCCATTTGTGAAAATCTGGGCAATTCAAGAAAGTGATGGGAACGACACAGCAACGGATAGGGCAGGCGAGGGGCTACATGTTGGGTTGCATCTCAAGTTCCCAGGTCCCACTATTAAGCCACAATAGCGGCAAGAGTGCCCCCCCTCCCAACAATTTTTACTTCTGAAAAGCCCTCATTAGCAATGCATACCTTAGCTAAGCACCACACTACCTACAACAAAGCACAATCACTGCCTGCATGACACTCCGCTGCCACTTCTGCACACACCAAAGTGTCCCTGCGCAGCCTTCAGCTGCCCTCATGCCACACCACCCTCATGTCTATTTATAAGTGCGTCTGCCATGAGGAGGAACCGCAGGCACACACTGCAGAGGGTTGGCACGGCTAGGCAGCGACCCTCTTTAAAAGGGGCGGGGCGATAGCCCCCAATGTTGTACAGAAGCAATGAGAAATATAATCCTGTGCCACCGCCATCAGGAGCTGCACACGTGGGCATAGCAATGGGGAACCTATGTGCCACACACTATTCATTCTGTCAAGGTGTCTGCATGCCCCAGTCAGACCGCGTTTTTTTATAAATAGTCACAGGCAGGTACAACTCCGCAATGGGAATTCCGTGTGCACCCACAGCATGGGTGGCTCCCTGGAACCCACCCGCTGTACATAAATGTATCCCATTGCAGTGCCCTGGACAGCAGAGCTAACGTCAGATTAAATGCAGGTGGGCTTCGGCC
The DNA here is from genome assembly GCF_035609145.1 of Eleutherodactylus coqui. Classification (NCBI taxonomy): domain Eukaryota; kingdom Metazoa; phylum Chordata; class Amphibia; order Anura; family Eleutherodactylidae; genus Eleutherodactylus; species Eleutherodactylus coqui. Next base: position 227,180,190 of record NC_089838.1, on the reverse strand, counting down.
CACACTGCATGCCCCAACCTGACCGGGGTTTTTAATTCATAGACACATGCAGGTACAACTTCTTATTGTGAAGTCCCTGTGGACTGACAGCATGGGTGGGTGCCAGGAAGTCACCGGCTGTACATAAATATATCCCATTGCATTGCCCATCACAGCTGAGGTAATGTCATGTTTAATGCAGGTGGGCTTCGGCCCACACTGCATACCCCAGTCAGACTGGGGTTCTTTAGAAGTGGACACATGCAGTTACAACTCCGTGTGGACCGACAGCATGGGTGGCTCCCTGGAACCCACCGGCTGTACATAAATGTATCCCATTGCAGTGCCCTGGACAGCAGAGCTAACGTCAGATTAAATGCAGGTGGGCTTCGGCCCACACTGCATGCCCCAACTTGACCGGGGTTTTTAATTCATAGACACAGGCAGGTACAACTCGCTATTGTGAAGTCCCTGTGGACCGACAGCATGGGTGGGTGCCAGGAAGCCACCGGCGGTACATAAATATATCCCATTGCAGTGCCCAGCACAGCTGATGTAACGTCAACTTTTATGCAGGTGGGCAAAAAATTAATTGGATTACACTGTAGGCGACGGCCCACAAATATTGGTGTATCAACAGTACTAATGTACCTCAGAAAAATTGCCCATGCCCAACCAAGAGGGCAGGTGAAACCCATTAATCGCTTTGGTTAAGGTGGCTTAATTTGTAACTAGGCCTGGAGGCAGCCCAGTTAAAATAAAAATTGGTTCAGGTGCAAGTTTCAACGCTTTAATGAGCATTGAAACGTATAAAAATTGTTTACAAAAATTATATGACTGAGCCTTGTGGGCCTAAGAAAAATTGCCCGTTTGGCGTGATTACGTCAGGTTTCAGGAGGAGGAGCAGGGGGAGGAGGATGAATATTATACACAGATTGTTGAAGCTAAAAGGTCCCCGTTTTTGATGGTGATAGAGAACAATGCTTCCATCCGCGGGTGCAGCCTACGTATTGTTTAGGTATCGCTGCTGTCCGCTGGTGGAGAAGAGAAGTCTGGGGAAATCCAGACTTTGTTCATCTTGATGAGTGTTAGCCTGTCGGCACTGTCGGTTGACAGGCGGGTACGCTTATCTGTGATGATTCCCCCAGCCGCACTAAACACCCTCTCTGACAAGACGCTAGCCGCAGGACAAGCAAGCACCTCCAGGGCATACAGTGCAAGTTCAGGCCACGTGTCCAGCTTCGACACCCAGTAGTTGTAGGTGGCAGAGGCGTCACGGAGGACGGTCGTGCGATCGGCTATGTACTCCCTCACCATCCTTTTACAGTGCTCCCGCCAACTCAGCCTTGACTGGGGAGCGGTGACACAGTCTTGCTGGGGAGCCAGAAAGCTGTCAAAGGCCTTAGAGAGTGTTCCCCTGCCTGTGCTGTACATGCTGACTGATCTCCGCGCCTCCCCTGCTACCTGGCCCTCGGAACTGCGCCTTCTGCCACTAGCGCTGTTGGATGGGAATTTTACCATCAGCTTGTCCGCCAGGGTCCTGTGGCGAACCCCTTTCCTCTTCGGGTATGAGAGTGGAAAGGTTCTCCTTATACCGTGGGTCGAGCAGTGTGTACACCCAGTAATCCGTAGTGGCCAGAATGCGTGTAACGCGAGGGTCACGAGAAAGGCATCCTAACATGAAGTCAGCCATGTGTGCCAGGGTACCTGTACGCAACACATGGCTGTCCTCACTAGGAAGATCACTTTCAGGATCCTACTCCTCCTCCTCCTCAGGCCATACACGCTGAAAGGATGACAGGCAAGCAGCATGGGTACCCTCAGCAGTGGGCCAAGCTGTATCTTTCCCCTCCTCCTCATCCTCCTCATGCTCCTCCTCCTCCTCCTCAACATGCTGAGATATAGACAGGAGGGTGCTCTGACTATCCAGCGACATACTGTCTTCCCCCGCCTCTGTTTCCGAGCGCAAAGCATCTGCCTTTATGCTTTGCAGGGAACTTCTCAAGAGGCATAGCAGAGGAATGGTGACGCTAATGATTGCAGCATCGCCGTTCACCATCTGGGTAGACTCCTCAAAGTTTCCAAGGACCTGGCAGATGTCTGCCAACCAGGCCCACTCTTCTGTAAAGAATTGAGGAGGCTGACTCCCACTGCGCTGCCCATGTTGGAGTTGGTATTCCACTATAGCTCTACGCTGCTCATAGAGCCTGGCCAACATGTGGAGCGTAGAGTTCCACCGTGTGGGCACGTCACACAGCAGTCGGTGCCCTGCAGATGAAACCGATGTTGCAGGGTGCGCAGGGTGGCAGCGTCCGTGTGGGACTTGCGGAAATGTGCGCAGAGCCGGCGCACCTTTCCGAGCAGGTCTGACAAGCGTGGGTAGCTTTTCAGAAAGCGCTGAACCACCAAATTAAAGACGTGGGCCAGGCATGGCACGTGCGTGAGGCTGCCGAGCTGCAGAGCTGCCACCAGGTTACGGCCGTTGTCACACACGACCATGCCCGGTTGGAGGCTCAGCGGCGCAAGCCAGCGGTCGGTCTGCTTTGTCAGACCCTGCAGCAGTTCGTGGGCCGTGTGCCTCTTCTCTCCTAAGCTGAGTAGTTTCAGCACGGCCTGCTGACGCTTGCCCACCGCTGTGTGGCCGTGCCGCACGACACCGACTGCTGGCGACGTGCTGCTGACACATCTTGATTGCGAGACAGAGGTTGCGTAGGAGGAGGAGGGTGGTTTAGTGGAGGAAGCATACACCGCCGCAGATACCACCACCGAGCTGGGGCCCGCAATTTTGGGGGTGGGTAGGACGTGAGCGGTCCCAGGCTCTGACTCTGTCCCAGCCTCCACTAAATTCACCCAATGTGCCGTCAGGGAGATATAGTGGCCCTGCCCGCCTGTGCTTGTCCACGTGTCCGTTGTTAAGTGGACCTTGGCAGTAACCGCGTTGGTGAGGGCGCGTACAATGTTGCGGGAAACGTGGTCGTGCAGGGCTGGGACGGCACATCGGGAAAAGTAGTGGCGACTGGGAACTGAGTAGCGCGGGGCCGCCACCGCCATCATACCTTTGAAAGCCTCCGTTTCCACAACCCTATACGGCAGCATCTCCAGGCTGATAAATTTGGCTATGTGCACATTTAACGCTTGAGCGTGCGGGTGCGTGGCGGCGTACTTGCGCTTGCGCTCCAACACTTGCGCTAGCGACGGCTGGATGGTGCGCTGAGAGACATTGGTGGATGGGGCCGAGGACAGCGGAGGTGAGGGTGTGGTTGCAGGCCAGGAGACGGTAGTGCCTGTGTCCTGAGAGGGGGGTTGGATCTCAGTGGCAGGTTGGGGCACAGGGGGAGAGGCAGCGGTGCAAACCGGAGGCGGTGAACGGCCTTCGTCCCACCTTGTGGGCTGCTTGGCCATCATATGTCTGCGCAGGCTGGTGGTGGTGGCTCCCCGGCTGATCTTGGCGCGACAAAGGTTGCAAACCACTGTTCGTCGGTCGTCTGCACTCTCAGTGAAAAACTGCCAGACCTTTGAGCACCTCGGCCTCTGCAGGGTGGCATGGCACGAGGGAGCGCTTTGGGAAACAGTTGGTGGATTATTCGGTTTGGCCCTGCCTCTATCCCTGGCCACCGCACTGCCTCTTAAAAACCTGCCCTGCTGCTGCACTTGCCTCCCCCTCTGAAGACCTGTCCTCAGTAGGCGTAGCAAACCAGGTGGGGTCAGTCACCTCATCGTCCTGCTGTTCTTCCTCCGAATCCTCTGTGCGCTCCTCCCTCGGACTTACTGCAATTACTACTACCTGAGTGATAGAGAACTGTGTCTCATCGTCGTCGTCCTCCTCACCCACTGATAGCTCTTGAGACAGTTGCCGGAAGTCCCCAGCCTCATCCCCCGGACCCCGGGAACTTTCCAAAGGTTGGGCATCGGTCACGACAAACTCCTCCAGTGGGAGAGGATTCGGAACCATTGCTGCCCATTCTGGGCAGGGGCCCGAGAACAGTTCCTGGGAGTCTGCCTGCTCCTCAGAATGTGTCATTGTAATGGAGTGAGGAGGCTGGGAGGAAGGAGGAGCAGCAGCCAGAGGATTCAGAGTTGCAGCAGTGGATGGCGCAGAACTCTGGGTGGTCGATAGATTGTTGGATGCACTTTCTGCCATCCACGACAGGACCTGCTCACACTGCTCATTTTCTAATAAAGGTCTACCGCATGGACCAATTAATTGTGAGATGAATGTGGGGACACCAGAAACGTGCCTCTCTCCTAATCCCGCAGCAGTCGGCTGCGATACACCTGGATCAGGAGTTCGGCCTGTGCCCACACCCTGACTTGGGCCTCCGCGTCCACGTCCTCTAGGCCTACCCCTACTCCTCAGCATGCTGTATTACCAGTAGTGCAGAAACAGAACGCTGTAATTAAATGTGCCGCTTATTGTCCTGTGGTTGGAGGCTGACTTTGCTTACGGAACGCACAGCAGAGCCAGGAAAGAATTTTGCGCAAGCCTGCTGTAACACTTAGCTGGCTGCGTATGAATTAGGACAACTACCCCCAGCAGAGACGCAGTACAGTCAGGATGGTCACAGGCAGCCCAAATAGATTTTTTTCCCCAAATTTCTTTGGAAAAGCCCACTGCCTATATAGACTGTATATGTCTTTCACTGTCCCTGCCTCACCACCACTAGTGGCCCTGGACTATGTAAAATTACTGCAGACTGTTTCACTCTGGACAGGATGACAGCGGTGATGTAAGAGGCAACGCAGAGCCAGGAAAGAATTTTGCGCAAGCCTGCTGTAACACTTAGCTGGCTGCGTATGAATTAGGACAACTACCCCCAGCAGAGACCCAGTACAGTCAGGACGGTCACAGGCAGCCCAAATAGATTTTCTTTCCCAAATTTTTTTGGAAAAGCCCACTGCCTATATAGACTGTATATGTCTTTCACTGTCCCTGCCTCACCACCACTACTGGCCCTGGACTATGTAAAATTACTGCAGGACGCAATGCTTTGGACGCAATGCTCTGCACGGCCGATATACAAAAAAAAAAAAAAAGTGCAACACTGCAAAAAGCAGCCTCAACAGTACTGCACACGGTTAGATGTGGCCCTAAGAAGGACCGTTGGGGTTCTTGAAGCCTACACTAACTCCTAACACTCTCCCTATAGCAGCTCCGGCACCAGCAGCACTGTCCCTCAGCTATCTCACAACGCATCTGAGGCGAGCCGCGGGAGGGGCCGATTTTTATACTCGGGTGACACCTGATATCCCCAGCCACTCACTGCAGGGGGGTGGTATAGGGCTTGAACGTCGCAGGGGGAAGTTGTAATGCCTTCCCTGTCTTTCTATTGGCCAGAAAAGCGCGCTAACGTCTCAGAGATGAAAGTGAAAGTAACTCGAACATCGCGTGGTGCTCGCCTCTAGTAACGAGCATCTCGAACACGCTAATACTCGAACGAGTATCAAGCTCGGACGAGTACGTTCGCTCATCTCTAAATAGGGTGCGATCCCAAATGCTGGATACGACATTAATCTCTGAAAGTCACAATGGAAGTCCAGATATGCACAAGCAATGATAGCGTGTTTATATTTCTAACACTCAAAGAGCATACCCAAATGAATAGAGTGTGCTCCCAAGTGCTGGATACGATATTGATCTCTGAAGATCACAATGGAAGTCCAGGTATGCACAAGCAATTATAGCGTGTGTCTACAAACAAGGACAAAGGAATGCTAGGTAATAAGTTCCTATATACTGGCTCCCCAGGTCAAACAGCTAGATAGGACTCACAGGAGTACACGCATCAGCTCCCTCAATCTCGTACTAAAGCTGTGTTCTGTCCCTATAGTGCCTGGGGTTTAGATAACAAACCCTGTTTAGATAAACTGCACGTGCCCTATTGCACTAATCTAGGCGCTGGGTACAGCACAAATAACTAGTATCCAGGCGTAGGTTTGTTAGTAAAGGAACCAAAACAAATAAAGTAGAAACCTGGCAGCAACTCCAGCCTACTAAAAGAAGCATCTGCCATTAAAAATAGCATTGCTACGAAAGGATGTACTTGGTACATGACAATGTTTAGATAGGTGGTACATATCAAAGTAAAATCCAGATAAATGCCCGTACCCAAGGTTTCTTAGGGTGGTGACGGCGGTGTTTCTGCTATTCCCCAAAATGGCAGTGGCCAGCAGTATATTTGGCGTGAGACTTTAAACGACCGCGACTCATGATCGAGTAGGGAATGATGGTAACTGTTGCTGTGATGCCAGTTCATAGCCAGGCCTGAGCCCGCTATGAACAAAGTTTTTGTAAGGGGATTTGGTTTTATTAGGGGTTGTAGTCCCTTTTCCTTGAGGAAGGTGTAGTATTCAATGCTATGCAGGTGGTCTTGGGTGAGGAGGAAGCTCCAGGAGTCAGGTTAACGGGTAAAACCATATAACTCACGTTTATTTTTAATTTTCATTGACTTCAGGCAGTTGACAGGTAACATATGACCTTCCTGGAAAAAAATATTTGCTTTCCTTAAATAAATAATCTTCTTCTCTATTCGCAACTCTTTATCTTTCTTCTGTAATCTTCTGTCTGTATCCTGCTATATGTATATATATTTGTTTTCTTATAGCTTTTTTTTCTTAATGCAATTCTTCTTTCTATATCCTTCTTCTTTATATGGCCTTTCTATATCTTTGTATTATAATCTTCTCTTGTATTACACTACACCTTTCCTTCTCACAGCACTATTTACTCCTCCATTTCCCTGCTGCTCTTACCTTGTGTTCGTTCTTTCTTCTCTCACACCTCACTAACTGATTTTTTTACTGACTGACTTTCAACTGTCATCCCATGCAGGGCTTTCCTTGTTTTCTACCAATCAAAGGCTTCCTCTCACAATCACCCCTCTGTCTGCCAGCCAATCCCTAAGCTGTGCCATAAAGCAGAATGGCCAATGAGGTGCTGGATGACAGACAGCCACTGGGGGAACGGAGTGGTTGTCATGCAGATTGTGATTAACCCTTTCTTCTCCAATCAACAAAATCCTATATTATAAATACATAAAAACAGACTTAGATGAAATATTATGTAGTACCCAGTCTGGGACACTACACATATAAATTGTAAAGATAAATGAATAGGGTATTTTCAGTTCCTTAATTGCAAATATAACAAGTTAAAATGGAATTTAGAGTATACGAAGAAACTAAAAAAAATTACAGGAATAGGGCGGTAAAAAGATAACAAGGTGACACATAAAGAAGAATGAGTAGGTTGGATAAAGGTGTACAGTATCTTAAGATAAAAGGCCATTTTATCTGTAAAGAATTAAGAGAGATCAATCAGGCAGACAAATAGACTCGGAATTGGCAAGGTCTAAAAGTTCAACTAGCACTAAAAGATGACCAGAAAATGGAATATATCAAATATCTCAAATCTACTAATACAGTGATATATGAGACGTATTAAACTATAAAGAAGGTGAAAAGTCAAGCTTTAATAAGTTCAAAGATAGAACTATCTTATTCATATGTTCTGTTTGTCTCTCCACTGCTAACATATTATATAGAGTATTGTCAGATAAATAAAATTCAATTTCAGATAGCATGCTTAGACTTTGTTCTAAAACAGAAAAGCAACAAAGTTTATTAGAATAAATCAGAACTACTGAACCACAATTCAAAATGAGTTGCACAGATGTCAGAACCAATCACAATTGTACATGACCATAAAAGGTTTAGGATTATTGCTTAATGTATTAAATTTTTTTAAAATTTCTTTTTGTTTCTTTTTTCTTTGCTTTATTCAAGACAATACATTTAGACCTACGCATAAAAGAAGTCTGATTATCAGAGACTACTTTGTAAGCCAAGACACATAGGTATAGTGGACATCCTGATCTGCATCCTATTATGCTTGCTTGTTGTTTATCCCTTTTGCTTCTTTCTGGACCAGATAACACTTTTCTTTGTTGGTGTTTTCTATCATTATAATGACGATTAATTTTCTTTCTAGGTGTTGTCTGTTGATCAAGCTCCATTTCTATGTGTGAGGGTGCGTTCACATGAGCATGTTTTTGTGCGTACATACGCACGCACAAAAACACTCTTCTATTTGCAACAATGCCTTCCCTATGGTGTGTGCACATGTCCGTCCTTTGCAGGGGCGTGCACGCCTTGCACGCATTGTTTTCAATGGAGCCGTGGCTACTGCCAGCGGCTCCATTGAAAACAATGGTCTGCTGACTCCCTGCATTCTTTCAGGGAAGGGCTTTACATATAAGCTCTTTCCTGAAAAAGAAAAATTTTAGCGTAAAAAAAAAATGCAGGCATTCTTTTCAATGGAGCCTCTGCTGCTGCCGGCGGCTCCATTAAAGACAACGGTCTGCTGGCACACCTGAATTGTTTTTTAGGGAAGAGCTTTACATATAAGCTCTTCCCTGAAAAAGAAAAATTTTAGTGTAAAAAAATTACTTACCTGTCCGCTGCTGCTGTGTCCCCCGTGGGGAAGAAGAACACATCTGCCGCATGCGTCAGATATTTCCTTCATCTCCACCAGTTAAAAGAATTCAGCTCTTTCAGTAGGGCGGGATTTTAAATCCCCGGCTGCTGATGGATTAGCACCACAGAGCAGGGGACAGCAGAAGAAGACGCGGCTGTGCCCCCGCAGCTGAAGAGAGGTGAGTGTCTATTTTATTTGTTTTTTAAACCACTTTTACTTGATTTTCAGGGAAGGGCTTATATTCAAAGCCCTTCCCTGAAATCAATTGCTGGCAGCAGAATCCTCTACCGCAGCTGTCACACATGTCAGCTAGAGAATTGAAGAATTCCTCTGCTGCATCTGCCACAGATGTGGCAGATGTAGCAACAGGAAATTCTTTTAACTAGCGGGGTTGAAGGAAACATTTGCCACATGAAAAGCCATTGATGGGGAAGGAAACATCTGCCCTTCCCTGAAAAGCCATTGACTGGGATGCTGGCAGCAGGATTCTCTACCGCAGCTGTCATGTATGACAGCTGCAGTTGAGACTTAAAGAATTCCTCTGTTGCATCTGCCACAGATGTGGCAGATCTAGCAGCAGGGAATTCTTTTAACTAGCGGGGGTGAAGGAAACACCTGCCACATGCGTTAGATGTGTTCTTCATGCCCGCAAGGGTCACGGCAGCGGTGGAGAGGTAACTTGGTTTTTTTTGCACTAAAATGTTTCTTTTTCAGGGAAGGGCTTATATGTAAAGCCCTTCCCTGAGAAAGAATGAAGGGGGTTGGCAGAGCATTGTTTTCAATGGAGCCGCTGGCAGCAGCCGGCGGCTCCATTGACAACAGGCACGCAGCTGTGTTCACGCGTGTTTTTGCTCGTACCTAGGTGTGAACATATGTACGTACCTAAGTATGCACAAAAACACGTTCGTGTGAATGCACCCTGAAACAGTGTTTCAGTGAAACCCCGAACTGGGAGAATATCCTGTATAGACTCACTTATAGAAGATATTTATATTAAAACAAGATTTTATTAAAATCAGGTGGAACATCCATTTGGTCACTTTAAAGATTTAAAAGGGTTTTCCACCTTAAGCAATACCATTTTGTTGAAAGATCCTATAAAATTAAGCTAATCACAGAGTCTTCTGTTACTGGCACCTCCAGTAATCATCTGTAATATAAAAAGTGGAATCTGGTAATAAGTGTTCAATTGTTCAAGGTAGCACAGGAAAAATGGATCATTACCCTGTGCTCATTGAAATAATCTGGCTGTCTACAGATGTGGTATTCACCACCGTGATTGCACCTGCTTTCTACAGTGATGACATACTAAAATAGTGCAGAAATTGCGATGTGTCTATACTATTTGTGTAGCTCATTAGTGATCAGGCTAATGAGGGCTACATCTATGTGTAAGGGTGAATGCACAGGTGCAGATTTGAATTTCGAAATCCAGAGCGTGCGACCGCCCTCGGATTCCACAGCAAATACCAGCAATAGCATAGTCATCCGACCCATGGCTATTATGGAATGGCCACGGGACCCACGTCATTGCCTAGGGACAGCATGGGAAAATCAGTACTGTGCATGTGCGCCGATGCAACAGCCGGACCATCTGCAGTACAGATTTCAGAAGAAAATGACGACAGCTACACGGGGTCACCGGCTACGATCAGGGCCATATTCCACTGCAGGATTCCGCTGCTGGAATCCGGAGCTGCCATTTGCATGTGGCCTAATGCAAGTGTGTTCCTCTGAAGTGCTTCCTCCTAAGAGCTACCCTTTGTGGACACTATGCACCCCAGTTAAATGATAGAGATCCTAATTGAGGGATTCCCCTCTAGTAACATAAAGTGCACTAGCAGTGTATTTATGACTTTTTTAATCAAAACATCTCCTTTTATGGTATCAAATAGATGTCACATGATGGTTAAAATGTAACATATTCTAACAGTTTTCGTGGATGTGGCTGGGTGTAATGGTTAAACAATATTAAACAATTTATTGACCGTAAAACAACTTGTTCTATACATATGACTAAAGTGAAGTGCAGAATCGTACACATTAAATACAATAGTAACGATGATAGGTACGTCAGCAGATAAATAGATACATTTTGTTTTATTTGATTTACCCTAACATAAATTACTTGGAAGATTTTATCATTTTCACATTGTTTTTGGATTGTTTTAGTTTTAGATATTTACAAATAGTCCTCAATATTTATAGAAACACTGTGTTCGTGTGTCCCAGGCTCAAAATTTAATTTCAGTAAATCAGACATATTCACTCATGGGTCCATTTCATAAGAAACAAGGTGATACAACAATATTGCTTCTGGTATATTATGGGGAACTGTATATTGAAAGTCACGGCAGTTTTCTGCTGTAAATAGTCACAAAGGCACTTTTATGCAATGCTTGTTTTTTTTTGTTTTTTTTTTCAAAAGTGGGTGGGTCTTAGCTAAGGGGACATGGCCACCCACATATGGAGAGATTTACTATAATTTATGTCAGGAACTAGCGTAAATCATATTAAAAGTCTATGCAAGATTGTAACTGTTGTAGATTTCACATTCTAGCACATGAACTGGCCAGGCATGTGCCAAACGTACTAAAAGGCATGCGTTTATTAATCAATTTGGCACACTTCCCAGCACCACATTCTGTATTTAGACGGCATATAAAATGCCAGTCTAAGTCAATTTACCTCATATGACTTTGATTTTAAGTAATTTTGTTGATGCTAATTGCTTCTCAGGTAATACTTTTCATTATTTCCTGAATTTATTATTGATGGTTTTTAGCCTTTTTCTTTTAAACATTTTATTTGACTGTATTATGTGTGTATTATTTCATTGTCTAATACTGTATTTAGTATTTACTAGAAATGAGCGAGCACCAAAATGCTCGGGTGCTCGTTACTCGAGTCGAACTTTCAGTGATGCTCGAGAGTTCGTTTCGAGTAACGAACCCCATTGAAGTCAATGGGCGACTCGAGCATTTTTGTATATCGCCGATGCTCGCTAAGGTTTTCATTTGCAGCAGTCACTCACCCATTCATGAATTCATGAATGGGTGTGAGTGAGAGCTGCCTCTGATTGGTCAGGCTGTGACCAATTAGAGGCAGCTCATTCAGCAGGCGGGGATTTTAAATCCCCGGCTGCTGAATACTACTTACAGCTGTTCAGAGCAGTTCAGGAGGACTGCCGCCGGCTGCGCTGAACTCCGTCTGCCGGGACCAGGTGAGTATATATTTTTTTTATTTTTACACATTTCTGGATGAATTGCAGGGAAGGGCTTATATATTTAAGCCCTTCCCGACAATTCATCCCGTGCTCGCCGGCAGCCCATTGCTTTCAATGGAGCCGGCTGTATTGCCGGCTCGATTGAATTCAATGGTCAGTGCTTGTTTAATTGAGAAGAGTACCACGTGGTGCTCATCTCAAGTAATGAGCATCTCGAGCACCCTAATACTCGAATAAGCATCAAGCTCGGAAGAGTATGCTCGCTCATCTCTAGTATTTACTGTACAAGTCCTGTTATTTTGCTGTCTAAATCTATCTTTTTCCATTTTAAGAATATGCCTCTCCTTGCCTTTATCAGAATGTAAAATTACTTATTTTGACAGTGTGTTGTGCTAGAATGCATGATGCTCCTTAAGGGCAAACACCTACAGCAGATATAATGATCACAACTTGATTTTACTAGCTTGACATTTTTAAAGATAAAGATGATGATTACAAAGATGGGAACCGCTGCAATGATTCAAGTACTATGGAGAGGTCTAAATCTGGCAAAGTGGATGCTGGCACTGGTCATAAGTACACTTGCTCCCCCAGGTTCTGTAATATGCAAAATCCCTGGTGAAGGTGCGGATCATGGACCTTGTGGAACTACCCAAAAGGGTTCATGCTAGAGAGGGAGATGAATATAGCACCATAGTTAGTGCAAGGCATTGCTTAGGTATCTACTAGGTATCTATCTACTAAGATTATTTAATGTGATATGTTTATTATATTCTTTATAATGCAGCAAGGAACCTGAAATTAGGAACCTTGCATGTTTGGAGTTATATGTGACATAATGATCAAGCCGCAGACAGCAACATTCTAGATGAGGCTTCTGCCCATTTATCAAAGTTATTCCAATGGTTAATACCAAAAAGTATGGGCTAAATGACCAAATCGAAGTAAGTCTTGAGAAGCGTATACATTTGCAAAGGCTTCTATGCAAGCCTTATATACTACAATGTGGTCAGGGATGTGTAAAGTTCCTGGAGGAGGTACATATGTTATGTATTCAGTGTGAGTAGCTATAGAGCTTCATACAACTGGGCGGAAGGACAATGGATGTTGAATTCCAGTGACTTCCTGTATTTGAAATGGTAGTTAGAGACCGGTATGAGGATGGATCAGAACTATTGCAACTGAATTGCTAGAGTTTAGCTAGATTGAGCATATTTGGTCAAGGCCTGAGTTAACAAGCGCCTTGCTGCTATCATGTTAAGGGGAACCTGTCACCTCTGTAAAGTACCACAAACTAACTTGTGGTGCTGTCAGACAAGGAGCCAGGTGCTGTATTTTTTTATACTCACACGTTGCTGGTTCTGGCGGTGCTCACCACTGAAGTCTACGCGCCGGACAAAAATCTGACTCGTTTCAGAGTCCCGTGCATGTGCTGTCCTATATAGGAAAGTGTGGGAACCATTCTGGAGGTCTTACAACTGCGTGGCCATGTTTTCATTCTTAATTCTCACTAATACTTTATATTTGTAAATAAAATTCCACTCTATTTTCATCTGTGAGATAAGATTATTTTTAAAGATTTCTTTATAAGAACCCCCTGCAGAACTGCTGTTAAATACAATTGTGGGTAGTTGTCTCAAAGAGATTTTACTGATCATGGAATATTGTACTCTTTGTGTTTAATTTTAAGACTATTGGAACTTACCAGGGGCTTTTGTGACCACATAAAAGGTCATAATCACATCCTGGGTTGACTAATGGTCTTAATAATGCTAATATTTTTAGTAATTTATAGTGGGAAGTTCTTAATTCCTTGAATATATATACCTCAGCAGCTGGAGAAAACATATATGTTCACAAATGGCAGATCTATTGCAGAAATATCATATGAAATATTCATATGAATGGGGCTTGCAGAAATCCATGTGCTTGCCACAAAACAACCACGTTTAGATAAAGGAAACTGATTTTCAGTCATATAAAGTTTTGCAACAAATTTTCTGTATGTGAATTTACCCAAAAAAGAGTCTTCATAGAAGAGGCGATATAAGTGAGAGATATACATATTCCATATGAATCAATCACAGGAAGCCCCTCCTTTGGGTATATCTCTGTCTATTATATATCTCATCTTCCACCCAATTTCTGCACGATTTTCTCACTAAAAAATGTCTATAGACCAAACACATTGAATGTGTCATGAATTGTTTTAACAAGGAAAGTATATTTTGCAGAACATCGTGTGAAAGTGGCTCAAGGGTTATAATTCCACAGTTGACACTTTACGATCAATTATTTCCATATTATAGTGATGGTGCATAAACTGATTCAATCTTTTAGACTATATGTACTTATTCATATGTTTACTTTAATGCAAAACACCAAAGAAAGGTAAAAATATTGATAATCCCTTGAGGAGTACAATATACAAACTGGATACATTTGTACAGCCCTTTGTACCGATTAATGAGTAAATCAAAAAAGATTACAATTTCCGCATTATCTAAGAATGTCTCCCTTCACTTTCTTTCCATGTTACAATTAGTTTCACTCCAATTCCCAACCACTTTTAGAATCTATAATTTAAAAATTTGCAAGCTCAAATTTGGCTTTATCAGCCAAAATACTCTGGTGCTTAACAAGATCTCAATAAAATATACTATATTTCTGGCCCTCTGTTGCATCACTGTTACAGTTGTACCTTAAAGTTATAATGATGAATCCCTATAGCAGCAACTACTGTATATATTCTGCTTTCTACCCATGTACTTGCATTGTGCTCACTCATTTACCTTAACATTTGCAGACACATAAAACTGAATACCATATTTTCAAAGTGATGCGATCATTGCTATGGCTTTACAATATCATAGGTCATATAATTTTATAATTCTTTTGATTAAAAATCCTTAGAGGAAAGAAGCAGTTACTGCTGTGAGTAGCTATAATGGGCAATGTTCCTGTATGCTATTTCCCATCATTTAGGTTTTGTGGTAGTTTTCTTTCCAAATTGCTATTACAATAAATTTACCTTTTTCCTGATAATAAATGCAAATATTGGTTCATTTTTATTTTTCAAGAGGTCAAGAAATACAGAATTCTACAGTCTGGTCTCCTTTGAACTCTGATCCTGGCGTGCGTTTAAAAGAGCAGGTTTACATGTACTGTGAAGACCTGGGGCAACATAGCTGCCATAATGAAATCTAGCTCAAAAGGAAGGGGGATGATAAAAGTAAGGCACACACTGAGCCTTAGGCCTCATGTGCACGGGCAAAAGAAGAATTAAAATCCGCAGCGGATTTTAACTCTTCTCCCGCGCGCGGATCCGCACCCCATAGGGATGCATTGACCACCCGCGGGTAGATAAATACCCGCGGATGGTCAATAAAAGGGATTAAAAAAAAAATGGAGCATGAAAAAAAATGGACCATGCTCCATTTTCGTGCGGGTTTCCCGCGGGGACGGCTCCCGCGGGCTTCTATTGAAGCCTATGGAAGCCGTCCGGATCCGCGGGAGACCTAAAATAGGAATTTAAAAGAATTTACCCATCCGGAGCGGACCGGGAAGGTCTTCTCTTCCTCACGGCCGGATCTTTCTTGCTTCGGCTTGGCGGATGTGCCCGGCGCATGCGCGCGGCCCGTCGGCGACGTGCCGCCGGCGTGACGAGTTCATCCGCCGGCCGAAAAAGAAGATCTGGCCGTGAGGAAGAGAAGACCTTCCCCGCCCGCTCCGGATGGGTAAATTCTTTTAAATTCCTATTTTCAGCGCCCATGTCCGCGGGGCAGGAGGGACCCGCTGCAGATTTTCCATGTAGAATCCGTAGCGGGCCTGATTTTCCCCATGGACATGAGGCCTTAAAACACTGACGCGGACCTGAGACTGAGTGTCAGAGCTTCTCTTATTTACAAATACAATGCAATACTCTTTAGGTTGACATTCTGATTTGCAATTACTGATTTTCTTTTGTTTTGACCTCAGTCTGAGTGGACTTACCATTATTACATGAACCTTCATAGGGGTTGACACAAGAATAACATGACTGTCATGGAAGTATGATATTATTGTATTACCACATCCAGTCCAAGCCAGGTTTGTTAATATTCATTGGATTTTTGGTCATGCCCCAAATGGGACTTTGATCCAATTATCCCCTCTTTTTGCCATCAATGATGTGCCATTAGCATGTGTATACTTTTCCTGCCCTTAGCCAAACCATGTGTGTCTGGATTACCCAAGGAGAAGAGAACTGTATTAGAACAATGGGGAGATAAGACCAAAGTATTGAACTGTACACTCTCCTTCAAGGTTCTTGCATCCAATCAGCCAGCCTCCCTCTGATGCCACCAGTTGAAGGTAAAAAGGATGCAGAACCCCCTTGTCAGAATCAGGAGATTGTATGAGGGGCAGGATCTGCCAATTCCCAGCTTGACTCCTAGCACTTAGATTTAAGCTGATCTAATTAAGAACTGATATCCAATGTTCTAGATTCCTTTGATTTTGTGTAACTGTAATCTATTTTTCTATTATCTTTTTACATACTTTTTATAAGTATTGCTACTTTCTGTAATAACATTTCAAGCTTTATTGAATCCAGTCCCTATTACTCTCTATAAAAAAAACATATACTGCAATAAGTTTGGTAATTTTGACAACTAGAGAGTAATGGGTGTCCGTACCCCTGTACATGACCAGAATTTAGGTGCTTGACCTTCCTTACATTAAAATGGTCAGTGGTGGCAGTGAATATTTTTTGGACGTATAGGACCATATTGGGGTGTGATTTATGCTCCACCTTGCAACAAGTATATGGTTGAGGGAATGGAAATAAGTCAATCCCTGCGGTTGCATCTGTGTCACGTGTCATGAGACTTGGTTTGTGACAATGACAAAGCTATGCTAATAACAGGACTCCTGGTTGGGTGAGTTCATACCTGGCAGATTTGTTGAATAAATTGTTTTATACATCTGAACTAGAGATGAGCGAACACCAAAATGTTCGGGTGTTCGTTATTCGGAACGAACTTCCCGCGATGCTCGAGGGTTCGTTTCGAACAATGAACCCCATTGAAGTCAATGGGTGACCAGAGCATTTTTGTATTTCGCCGATGCTCGCTAAGGTTTTCATGTGTGAAAATCTGGGCAATTCAACAAAGTGATGGGAACGACACAGCAACGGATAGGGCAGGCGAGGGGCTACATGTTGGGCTGCATCTCAAGTTCACAGGTCCCACTATTAAGCCACAATACCGGCAAGAGTGGCCCCCCCCCCCCCTCCCAACAACTTTTACTTCTGAAAAGCCCTCATTAGCATGGCATACCTTTGCTAAGCACCACACTAGCTACAACAAAGCACAATCACTGCCTGGATGACACTCCACTGCCACTTCTCCTGGGTTACATGCTGCCCAACCGCCCCCCCCCTCCCCCCCCACAGCGCACACCAAAGTGTCCCTGGGCAGCCTTCAGCTGCCCTCATGCCACACCACGCTCATGTCTATTTAGAATTGCGTCTGCCATGACGAGGGACCGCAGGCACACACTGCAGAGGTTGGCACGGCTAGGCAGCGACCCTCTTTAAAAGTGGCGGAGCGATAGCCCACAATGCTGTACAGAAGCAATGAGAAATAGAATCCTGTGCCACCGCCATCAGGAGCTGCACACGTGGGCATAGCAATGGGGAACCTATGTGCCACACACTATTCATTCTGTCAAGGTGTCTGCATGCCCCAGTCAGACCGGGCTTTTTAATTCATAGACACAGGCAGGTACAACTCCCTATTGTGAAGTCCCTGTCGACCCACAGCATGGGTGGCTCCCTGGAACCCACCGGCGGTACACAGAAATATCCCATTGCATTGCCCAACACAGCTGAGGTAGTAATGTCGTGCTTAATGCAGGTGGGCTTCGGCCCACACTGCATGCCCCAGTCTGACTGGGGTTCTTTATAAGTGTACAGATGTAGTAAAAACTCCGTGTGCACCTACAGCATGGGTGGGTGCCAGGAAGCCACCGGCGGTACATAGAAATATCCCATTGCATTGCCCAACACAGCTGAGGTAGTAATGTTGTGCTTAACCCTTTCCAATCCAATTTGTATATGGTTTTCCTAGGGGGCTTACTCTTTTTCTGCTGTTATACAACGGCGCTATATGCTGGCTAAAGCCAGTACTGCATGAGCTGACACGTAGGATAGGCTCCGACAGCAGAGAGGCTGGCAATATACAGTAAAAGAACCCCGACGGACGTCTACCAACAACGGAGCTGTACAGCCTTAAACCCTAATGTCTTCACAGGTCACACAGTGGACTGGAAAGGGTTAATGCAGGTGGGTTTTGGCCCACACTGCATGCCCCAGTCAGACTGGGGTTCTTTACAAGTGGACACATGTAGGTTAAACTCCCTGTGGACCCACTGCCTGGGTGGGTGCCAGGAAGCCACCGGCGGTACATAGAAATATCCCATTGCATTGCCCAACACAGCTGAGGTAGTAATGTCATGCGTAATACAGGTGGGCTTCGGCCCACACTGCATGGCCCAGTCAGACGGGTTCTTTAGAAGTGTACAGATGTATTAAAAACTCAGTGTGCACCTACAGCATGGGTGGCTCCCTGGAACCCACCGGCGGTACATAAAAATATCCCATTGCATTGCCCAACACAGCTGAGGTAGTAATGTCGTGCTTAATGCAGGTGGGTTTCGGCCCACACTGCATGCCCCAGTCAGACTGGGGTTCTTTACAAGTGGACACATGTAGGTTAAACTCCCTGTGGACCCACTGCCTGGGTGGGTGCCAGGAAGCCACCGGCGGTACATAGAAATATCCCATTGCATTGCCCAACACAGCTGAGGTAGTAATGTCGTGCTTAATGCAGGTGGGCTTCGGCCCACACTGCATGCCCCAGTCTGACTGGGGTTCTTTACAAGTGGACACATGTAGGTTAAACTCCCTGTGGACCCACTGCCTGGGTGGGTGCCAGGAAGCCACCGGCGGTACATAGAAATATCCCATTGCATTGCCCAACACAGCTGAGGTAGTAATGTCGTGCTTAATGCAGGTGGGCTTCGGCCCACACTGCATGCCCCAGTCTGACTGGGGTTCTTTACAAGTGGACACATGTAGGTTAAACTCCCTGTGGACCCACTGCCTGGGTGGGTGCCAGGAAGCCACCGGCGGTACATAGAAATATCCCATTGCATTGCCCAACACAGCTGAGGTAGTAATGTCGTGCGTAATACAGGTGGGCTGCGGCCCACACTGCATGGCCCAGTCAGACGGGTTCTTTAGAAGTGTACAGATGTATTAAAAACTCAGTGTGCACCTACAGCATGGGTGGCTCCCTGGAACCCACCGGCGGTACATAAAAATATCCCATTGCATTGCCCAACACAGCTGAGGTAACGTCAGCTGTAATGCAGGTAGGCTAAAAATTAATTTGATTACACTGTAGGCGAGGGCCCACAAAAATTGCTGTATCAACAGTACTAATGTACATCCCAAAAATTGGCCATGGCCAGCCAAGAGGGCAGGTGAAACCCATTAATCGCTTTGGTTAATGTGGCTTAAGTGGTAACTAGGCCTGGAGGCAGCCCAGTGTAACGAAAAATTGGTTCAAGTTAAAGTTCCAATGCTTTTAAGCGCATTGAAACTTATAAAAATTGTTCTGAAAAATTATTTGAGTGAGCCTTGTGGCCCTAAGAAAAATTGCCCGTTCAGCGTGATTACGTGAGGTTTCAGGAGGAGGAGCAGGAGGAGGAGGAGGAGGAATATTAGACACAGATTGATGAAGCAGAAATGTCCCCGTTTTGGATGGTGAGAGAGAACGTAGCTTCCATCCGCGGGTGCAGCCTACGTATTGCTTACATATCGCTGCTGTCCGCTGGTGGAGAACAGAAGTCTGGGGAAATCCAGCCTTTGTTCATCTTGATGAGTGTTAGCCTGTCGGCACTGTCGGTTGACAAGCGGCTACGCTTATCTGTGATGATTCCCCCAGCCGCACTAAACACCCTCTCCGACAAGACGCTAGCCGCAGGACAAGCAAGCACCTCCAGGGCATACAGCGCTAGTTCAGGCCACATGTCCAGCTTCGACACCCAGTAGTTGTAGGGGGCAGAGGCGTCACCAAGGATGGTCGTGCGATCCGCTACGTACTCCCTCACCATCCTTTTACAGTGCTCCCGCCGACTCAGCCGTGACTGGGGAGCGGTGACACAGTCTTGGTGGGGAGCCATAAAGCTGGCCAGGCCCTTAAAGACTGTTGCACTGCCTGGGATGTACATGCTGCTCGATCTACGCACATCCCCTGCTACCTTGCCCTCGGTACTGCGCCTTCTGCCACTAGCGCTGTCGGCTGGGAATTTTACCATCAGCTTGTCCGCAAGGGTACTGTGGTATAGCAACACTCTCGAACCCCTTTCCTCTTTGGGAATCAGAGTGGGCAGGTTCTCCTTATACCGTGGATCGAGCAGTAATCCGTCGTGGCCAGAATGCGTGCAACGCGAGGGTCACGAGAAAGGCATCCTAACATGAAGTCAGCCATGTGTGCCAGGGTACCTGTACGCAACACATGGCTGTCTTCACTAGGAAGATCACTATCAGGATCCTCCTCCTCCTCCTCCTCCTCAGGCCATACACGCTGAAAGGATGACAGGCAATCAGCCGGTGTACCGTCAGCAGCGGGCCAAGCTGTCTCTTCCCCCTCCTCCTCATCCTCCTCATGCTCCTCCTCCTCCTCCTGTACGCGCTGAGAAATAGACAGGAGGGTGCCCTGACTATCCAGCGGCATACTGTCTTCCCCCGCCCCCGTTTCCGAGCGCAAAGCAGCTGCCTTTATGGTTTGCAGGGAATTTCTCAAGATGCATAGCAGAGGAATGGTGACGCTAATGATTGTAGCATCGCCGCTCACCACCTGGGTAGACTCCTCAAAATTACCAAGGACATGGCAGATGTCTGCCAACCAGGCCCACTCTTCTGAAAGGAATTGAGGAGGCTGACTCCCACTGCGCCGCCCATGTTGGAGTTGGTATTCGACTATAGCTCTACGTTGTTCATAGAGCCTGGCCAACATGTGGAGCGTAGAGTTCCACCGTGTGGGCACGTCGCACAGCAGTCGGTGCACTGGCAGCTTAAAGTGATGTTGCAGGGTGCGCAGGGTGGCAGCGTCCGTGTGGGACTTGCGGAAATGTGCGCAGAGCCGGCGCGCCTTTACGAGCAGGTCTGACAAGCGTGGGTAGCTTTTCAGAAACCGCTGAACCACCAAATTAAAGACGTGGGCCAGGCATGGCACGTGCGTGAGGCTGCCGAGCTGCAGAGCCGCCACCAGGTTACGGCCGTTGTCACACACGACCATGCCCGGTTGGAGGCTCAGCGGCGCAAGCCAGCGGTCGGTCTGCTCTGTCAGACCCTGCAGCAGTTCGTGGGCCGTGTGCCTCTTATCGCCTAAGCTGAGTAGTTTCAGCACGGCCTGCTGACGCTTGCCCACCGCTGTGCTGCCACACCGCGCGACACCGACTGCTGGCGACATGCTGCTGCTAACACATCTTGATTGCGAGACAGAGGAGGAGGAGGAGGAGGGTGCTTTAGTGGAGGAAGCATACACCTCCGCAGATACCAGCACCGAGCTGGGGCCCGCAGTTCTGGGGGTGGGTAGGACGTGAGCGGTCCCAGGCTCTGACTCTGTCCCAGCCTCCACTAAATTCACCCAATGTGCCGTCAGGGAGATGTAGTGGCCCTGCCCGCCTGTGCTTGTCCACGTGTCCGTAGTTAAGTGGACCGTGGCAGTAACCGCGTTGGTGAGGGCGCGCACAATGTTGCGGGAGACGTGGTCGTGCAGGGCTGGGACGGCACATCGGGAAAAGTAGTGGCGACTGGGAACTGAGTAGCGCGGGGCCGCCGCCTCCATGATACTTTTGAAGGACTCAGTTTCCACAATCCTATACGGCAGCATCTCAAGGCTGATGAATTTTGCTATGCGGACGGTTAACGTTTGAGCGTGCGGGTGCGTGGCGGCGTACTTGCGCTTGCGCTCGAACACTTGCGCAAGCGACGGCTGAACGGTGCGCTGAACTACACTGCTGGATGGGGCCGAGGACAGCGGAGATGAGGGTGTGGGTGCAGGCCATGAGGCGGTAGTGCCTGTGTCCTGAGAGGGGGGTTGCATCTCAGTGGCAGGTTGGGGCACAGGGGGAGAGGCAGGGGTGCAAACCGGAGGCGGTGAACGGCCTTCGTCCCACCTTGTGGGGTGCTTGGCCATCATATGTCTGCGCATGGTGGTGGTGGTGAGGCTGTTGGTGTTGGCTCCCCGGCTGAGCTTTGCGCAACAAAGGTTGCACACCACTGTTCATCGGTCGTCAGGCGTCTCTGTGAAAAACTGCCAGACCTTAGAGCACCTCGGCCTCTGCAGGGTGGCATGGCGCGAGGGGGCGCTTTGGGAAACACTTGGTGGATTATTCGGTCTGGCCCTGCCTCTACCCCTGGCCACCGCACTGCCTCTTGCAACCTGCCCTGCTGATGCCCTTGACTCCCCCTCTGAAGACCTGTCCTCCTGAGTAAGCGTTGCACACCAGGTGGGGTCAGTCACCTCATCGTCCTGCTGCTCTTCCTCCGAATCCTCTGTGCGCTGCTCCCTCGGACTTACTGCCCTTACTACTACCTCACTGCAAGACAACTGTGTCTGATCGTCATCGTCCTCCTCACCCACAGAAAGTTGTTGAGACAGTTGGCAGAAGTCCCCAGCCTCTTCCCCCGGACCCCGGGAACTTTCGAATGGTTGGGCATCAGTGACGATAAACTCCTCTGGTGGGAGAGGAACCGCTGCTGCCCAATCTAAGCAGGGGCCCGAGAACAGTTCCTGGGAGTGTTCCCGCTCCTGAGCAGGTGTTATTGTAGTGGAGTGAGGAGGCTGGGAGGAAGGAGGAGCAGCAGACAGAGGATTCGGATTGGCAGCAGTGGACGGCGCAGAACTGCTGGTAGACGATAGGTTGCTCGAAGCACTTTCTGCCATCCAGGACAGGACCTGCTCACACTGCTCATTTTCTAATAACCGTCTCCCGCGTGGACCCATTAATTGGGCGATGAATGTGGGGACGCCAGAAACGTGCCTCTCTCCTAATCGCGCAGCAGTCGGCTGCGACACACCAGGATCAGGAGCTCGGGCTGTGCCCACACCCTGACTTGGCCCTCCGCGTCCTCGGCCGCGTCCACGTCCTCTAGGCCTACCCCTACCCCTCAGCATGCTGTATTACCAGTGATTTGATTTCACAGGCAGGAAATAAATTGGCGCAAGACTGCAGGCCAAATATAATTTTTGCCCTTTTTGGAAAACGAAAGGCCCCACTGCCTCTAGTGAATGAATTATCTAAGTTTAATAACTGTGCTGTGTCCCTGCTAATGTGTCACAGAACGTGAGGGTAGCAGAGTTATTAACTCTGGCAGAGCAGGTATTTTTTTCCCAATTAAGGAAAGCAAATGGCGAAGCCAGCAGTAAAGCGTAGCTGGGTGCGTCTGATTTAGCAATGTTGTTCACGCAGCTCACACGTGTCCACCGCCCTTAGGACGGACAGAGGCTGGACAAATAGATTTGTTTTCAGTTTTTTTCCACCAAAAGGCAGCACTGCGTATATTCAATGAACATGAGAAGTTTAATAACTGTGCTGTGTCCCTGCTTATGTGTCACAGAACGTGAGGGTAGCAGAGTTATTAACTCTGGCAGAGCAGGTATTTTTTTTCCCAATTAAGGAAAGCAAATGGCGAAGCCAGCAGTAAAGCGTAGCTGGGTGCGTCTGATTTAGCAATGTTGTTCACGCAGCTCACACGTGTCCACCGCCCTTAGGACGGACAGAGGCTGGACAAATAGATTTGTTTTCAGTTTTTTTCCACTAAAAGGCAGCACTGCGTATATTCAATGAACATGAGAAGTTTAATAACTGTGCTGTGTCCCTGCTTATGTGTCACAGAACGTGAGGGTAGCAGAGTTATTATAACTCTTGGAGAGCAGGTATTTTTTTCCCAATTAAGGAAAGCAAATGGCGAAGCCAGCAGTAAAGCGTAGCTGGGTGCGTCTGATTTAGCAATGTTGTTCACGCAGCTCACACGTCTCCACCGCCCTTAGGACGGACAGAGGCTGGACAAATAGATTTGTTTTCAGTTTTTTTCCACCAAAAGGCAGCACTGCGTATATTCAATGAACATGAGAAGTTTAATAACTGTGCTGTGTCCCTGCTTATGTGTCACAGAACGTGAGGGTAGCAGAGTTATTATAACTCTTGGAGAGCAGGTATTTTTTTCCCAATTAAGGAAAGCAAATGGCGAAGCCAGCAGTAAAGCGTAGCTGGGTGCGTCTGATTTAGCAATGTTGTTCACGCAGCTCACACGTCTCCACCGCCCTTAGGACGGACAGAGGCTGGACAAATAGATTTGTTTTCAGTTTTTTTCCACCAAAAGGCAGCACTGCGTATATTCAATGAACATGAGAAGTTTAATAACTGTGCTGTGTCCCTGCTTATGTGTCACAGAACGTGAGGGTAGCAGAGTTATTATAACTCTTGGAGAGCAGGTATTTTTTTCCCAATTAAGGAAAGCAAATGGCGAAGCCAGCAGTAAAGCGTAGCTGGGTGCATCTGATTTAGCAATGTTGTTCACGCAGCTCACACGTGTCCACCGCCCTTAGGACGGACAGAGGCTGGACAAATAGATTTGTTTTCAGTTTTTTTCCACCAAAAGGCAGCACTGCGTATATTCAATGAACATGAGAAGTTTAATAACTGTGCTGTGTCCCTGCTTATGTGTCACAGAACGTGAGGGTAGCAGAGTTATTATAACTCTTGGAGAGCAGGTATTTTTTTCCCAATTAAGGAAAGCAAATGGCGAAGCCAGCAGTAAAGCGTAGCTGGGTGCGTCTGATTTAGCAATGTTGTTCACGCAGCTCACACGTGTCCACCGCCCTTAGGACGGACAGAGGCTGGACAAATAGATTTGTTTTCAGTTTTTTTCCACCAAAAGGCAGCACTGCGTATATTCAATGAATAACAACTGTGTTGTCGCCCTGCCTATACAATTCTTTCCCTGCAGTATCAATGGAGGGTGCAATGGTCTGCAGAGGCGATTTTGAGAAGCAAAAAAAAATGCAGCACAGCTAACAGCAGCCTGGACAGTACTGCACACGGATAAATATGGCCCTAGAAAGGACCGTTGAGGTTCTTGAAGGCTACACTCACTCCTAACACTCTCCCTGCCTATGCAGCACTTCTGTCCCTAATGCCAGGTGCAACGGTCTGCAGAGGCGATTTTGAGAAAAAAAAATTTGCCACTGCTAACAGCAGCCAACACACAGCTATCAGTGGCCCTAATAAGGACCTTTGGGGGGTCTTGAAGCCTACACTAACTACCAATTCTTTCCCTACAGCAGCTCCGGTACAAACAGCACTGTCCCTCATCTAACTCACACCGCATCTGAGGCGAACCGCGGGAGGGGCCGACTTTTATGTTCGGGTGACACCTGATCTTCCCAGCCACTCACAGCAGGGGGGTGGTATAGGGCTTGAACGTCACAGGGGGAAGTTGTAATGCCTTCCCTGTCTTTCAATTGGCCAGAAAAGCGCGCTAACGTCTCAGGGAAGGAAGTGAAAATAACCAGAACACCGCATGGTGTTCGTTACGAATAACGAACATCCCGAACACCCTAATATTCGCACGAATATCAAGCTCGGAAGAACACGTTCGCTCATCTCTAATCTGAACAAATCCATATACATGTTGCAGAATCAATCCCTTTCAGATGCATGGAACTGATTTTCAGCCTCAGAAATTTATGCAACAAGCTTGTTCACATTTAAGTTTCTGTTGGGTATGCGCAAATTACATTTTCGAGTTCTGTCTCTCAAACCTAACTCTCATGGAAACCATTAAATAGTGAAAGCAATTTATCAAATTATACCAGGCCATTAATTAAATCTCAACATATTAGCCTGTGGGCTTATTCACATGAGTGTGTATTTTCACGCCCAACCCATGTACGCGACCATCTAAGGCATTGGTTTCCCATGCATTTGTTCACATGGGCAAACATACGGCATGTAAAAACATTGCACTGTAAAAAATGGGTCATATGCGACCAAAATACCCATCGGCAAAAATACAATTGGTAAAAAGATAGTTATGGTTCTATCCTTTGACCGATATATGGCAGCAGCTCCCATAGACTTCTATGGGAGCTGGAAAAAAGGGAGGGGGAGGCAGTTTAGCAGTGTCTAACGCTGCGAAAAGCTTACAGGTACCTCTATTTAGGCTTTTAAAGTCATTCCGAGGATTTATGCTGAGCAAGGGTTTTCCAAGGTGCAAATTATTTTTTTGGTAAAAATATTGCACCCAGTCATGTGAATGGACAACAAAACGCTAATTAAGCACAGGACTTGATCGCGGAAAATCATCCATTCATGTGAATTTACAGCATGGACAAGAGAACGCAAAAATGCATACGTTCGTGTGAAAGAGCCCTAAGAGCAACATCTATCAACTTGGATAATCTGCAAATCATCAATTGGCAAACAATTTGCCGATTGTTTTTTATTGACTAGTGCAGTGATGGATTTCAGACTGGTCTGAAATTTAATCAATGTCAAAATGTTCATTTTGTTAATGATAGTATAAATCATTTAGTCATTATTCTGAATGTTTCAGGTTTTCCGTACTACAACTTTAGGTTCTCTATAAATATTTAAACCTGAATTTCATAAAATCACTTCATCTCATTAGTCATTGGAGTGGATGGTGACACATTATTTATTGACTTTAATTACATTTGAACATATCAAAGAATGCTATTGACAGCTTGTTGCTTTTAATTAACCATAACAATGAAATTCTCTCATTCTAATTAAATGTATATTAGGACCATTTTATTTGAGATCTTTGCATCAAATGTGGTACAGAACTGACCTACAACAATTAATTAAAGCACATAGAAATCATTATAATATGTATGGCAAAATAAGTCACAAATATCTGTCATTCTCCGTTATATAAAGGGAAAAGTGGGTATACATGTATTACTCATTTCCTGTTACTGACAAGTCAATCATATTTTCAGGTACTTTACACAGAATATATCCACTCACATCAGTTCATATTTGCAGTTAGGCTCACTTCCAATTTCCCTATCTAATGTACAAACCAAGTGAACTTGGAGTTGAAATTGGCCTGATCAGTATGTTTTTGGTAGGAAACTGGAAGACATCCACACAAGGAAATTGGGAGAACTACACAAACCCTTATGCAGAATTTGACTTGGGTTCAAACTAAACCTGATGCTACAAAGTGTTGTCAACAGTGCTAGTAACAAAGCACAAGTGATTCCCATGTAATGGTTTATACCAGCAGTTCTCAATGTGAAACGTTTTTACTTCTCAAGTGGGCGGTGGAATGAAAAGGGATGGCAGGAGGGCGCCACATGAATCATTTACACATAATGGGAGTTGTGTGCAGCCTGCGCGCCTTTATCATATAATGTATGCCTTTTATAACTCCATGACTCCGCTACAAATCAATCACACTTCATAATGCAATGGTGCCTTGGGTTAAGAGTTTAATTCATTCCATGACGGAGCTCTTAACCCAAAATACTTGTAAGTCAAATCAATTTTTTTCTATTGAAATGAATGGAAAAGCTATTAATCTATTCTGAATCCTGAAGCTCTTCCACTGATTTCAATGGGAATGGCGTTGCCCCATTGAAAGCAATAGGATGCTGGCACCCCCCGCAGTGATTTTCGGGGAAGGGCTTTTGAATATAAGACCTACCCTGAAAATCACCCCTAACTGTAGTAAAAAAAATGAAAAAAGAAAAATATGCTCACCTATCTGCCGAGGCTCAGGCGCATCTAGCCGCTGCTTGTTCTCCATGCACTGCTCTGAAGCTTTTCAGCAGGCGGAGATTAAAAATGCAGAGAGAACAAGCGGTGGCTAGACACGCCTGAGCCCTGGCAGCAGCGGACAGGTGAGTATATATTTTTTACTACAGATAGGAATGATTTTTTAGGGAAGGGCTTATATTTAAAGCCCTTCCCCGAAAATGACTGCAGGGGTTGCTGGCAGGCCATTGTTTTCAAGGGGACCACCAGCAGCAGCAGCGACCCCATTGAGAGCAAGGCTTGTAACCCAAGTTTTTGTTCTTAAATCAGAGCAAAAATTTGGGAGAGAGTCTGCTCTCAAGTCAAAAAGCTTGTAAGCTGAGGCACTCTTAACCCAAGGTATCACTATACTCGATAACCTACAGCACAATCTAACCCGCTATATTCTATAATGCCTCTGATTGACTAATTAAAATGAATACTTGAAATATGGATTCATCCCTTCTCCTACAAATCACAGCTTCCCTTGTGCCTCATTTGTGAAAAGGTATTTTCGAATGAAGCTATGAAGCCTTCGAGACTGAGTGATCACCTTGCAAAAATACATTCAGACAAAGTGGGTAAGCCTTTTTCATTTTTCCAAGGTTTAAAGTTGAAGTTTGAGAACCGCAGCACTGTAGGCAAGCTATTTAGAAAATCTGCAGTACTATGATGGGACCTAATGCGTGTGCCATGGTGAAATTGATTTCTTTCAGTGATGACACAGCTTCAAGAAGAATTGATGATACAGCTGCTGATGTGGAAAAAACGCTTTTGGACATGTTAACCCCTTAATGACGCGACCCCCTTTTTCTTTTTCCATTTTAGTTTTTTCCTCCCCCCTTCAAAAAACTCCTTTATTTATCCATCGATGTCGCTATATGAGGGCTTGTTTTTGCGGGACGAGTTGTATTTTTCAATGGTGCTATTTAATGTACCATATAATGTACTGAAAAACTTTTAAAAAATTCTAAGTGGAGTAAAATGGAAAAAAAAAGCAACATTCCGTCATATTTCAGTGCGTGTTGTTTCTACGGCACAAAAACTGCAACAAAAATAACATGATAACTTTATTCTATGGGGTCATTTAATTTTTCTTTCAATTATTTTCTGTGGTCATTTTTTGCGCGCAATAACTTTTTTATTTTTCCATCGACGTAGTTGAGCAACAGCTCATTTTTTGCAGGATGTCCTGTAGTTTCTGTTAGTACCAATTCGGAAGACATACGACTTTTTGATCGCTTATTATTGCGTTTTTTCAGGGAGACAGGGTAACTAAAAAAGTGCATTTCTGGAGTTCCTTATTTTTTTTTTCAGACTACGTTCCCTGTGAGGGAAAAATAATGCACTACTTTGATAGATCGGACTTTTACGGACGCGGCGATACCAAATACATATTTTTATTTTATGATTTAGATTTTTGTAATAATAGATATGGCAAAAGAGCGGTGATTTAAACTTTTATAACTTTTTTTTTTTTACAATCAATAAAACTTTATTGATTTTTTTTTTACTTTACTTTGAAGTCCCCCTGGGGGACTACAACCAGCAATGCTTTGATCGCTCCTGCAGTATGATGTAATGCTATAGCATTATGTAATACTATTAGGCCTCGGTCACACGGCGTTTTTTGCCGCTATTTGCGGATCGCATGATGGATGCACATCCACAAATCACGTGACTGGGGCCGAAAAATCGCCTGAAAAATCTGTTCCTAGCCGCGTTTCCTTTGAAACGGGCCCGAGTTGTGGAGCGCTGTCCAGCGCATTGAATTCAATGGAGCCGGCAATACAGCCGGCTCCATTGAAAGCAATGGGCTGCCGGCGATCGCAGGATGAATTTTCGGGAAGGGCTTAAAAATATAAGCCCTTCCCTGAAAATCATCCAAAAATGTGTAAAAAAAAAATATATACTCACCTTCTCCCCACAGACGGAGTTCAGCCGCGGACGGCCGGCAGTTCTCCTGAACTGCTCTGAGTAGTATTCAGCAGGCGGGGATTTAAAATCCCCGCCTGCTGAATAGGCTGCCTCTGATTGGTCACAGCCCTCACCAATCAGAGGCAGCTCTCACTCACCCATTCATGAATTCATGAATGGGTGAGTGAGTGCTGCCTCTGATTGGCTCAGCGCAGGGACCAATCAGGGGCAGCGCTCAGCTATTGAATGACAGCTGAGAGCTGCCCCTGATTGCTCCCTGCGCTGAGCCAATCAGAGACAGCACTAACTCACCCATTCATGAATTCATGAATGGGTGAGTGAGAGCTGCCTCTGATTGGTGAGGGCTGTGACCAATCAGAGGCAGCCCATTCAGCAGGCGTGGATTTTAAATCCCCGCCTGCTGAGTACTACTCAGAGCAGCTCAGGAGAACTGCCGGCCGGCCGCGGCTGAACTCCGTCTGCGGGGACAAGGTGAGTATATATTTTTTTTTACTTTTTACACATTTTTGGATGATTTTCAGGGAAGGGCTTATATTTTTAAGCCCTTCCCGAAAATTCATCCTGCGATCGCCGGCAGCCCATTGCTTTCAATGGAGCCGGCTGTATTTCCAGCTCCATTGAATTCAATGGGCAAACATCATTCTTCTCTGCCACAGCTGTTACAGCTGTGGCAGAGGAGAATGATTTGTGTTGTATATGTTCTCAATGGGGTCGGTGCTGCTGCCGCCGGCCCCATTGAGCGCATATAGAGAAGACCAGGAATCGCAGATCGGCGCGATCTGCGATTTCTGTTCCATAATTAATCGAACAAGCGCATAAAAAGCGCTCATGTGTCCGATACCAGTGCAAAGCAATGGTTCTATATAATAGGTGATCGCATGCGCAATTCGCGCGAAAAAACGCCCGTGTGACCGAGGCCTTATTTAGCAGGCAGTCTATCAAGCCACCCCACTGGAATGGCTTAATAGGCAATCAGAAGGCCCCCAGCTGCCATGACACCTGCACGGCTCCCCCGATCTCACCGCGGGGGGGAGCCATACAGGACCCCTGAATAGTTTGGGGGATTTAAATGCCGCTGTCAGAATGAAATTGAGCAATAATCATCCAGTGTAAATGCAAAAAACATTATTTACCATTAGTTCACTATTTGTTATTGCTGACTTTCATTCAGCATAAAAACCATTGCTAAATCACGGGCTTGTCATTCAGTGTAAACGCTCCTTGCTCAGCATTGCACATAGAAGGTGAAGCACTAAGCAAGAAGCCCACGATCCAGCTGTGAACACGGCCAGTGTAAATGCTTTGTACGAGCGCTAACTACTTTAGTGGTGACATCAGCACTCATGCAGTCGTTTAGACAACTTTCATACCATGTTATAGATTTATAAGCTAAATGATCAAAAGTGACTAAGAATGTGTTAATTACATTCATTCATCAATGACCAGTCAATAATGGACCAATCAATATGTAAGATGGTGCTAATTTACAGGTAGCCAGAATCCTGCCTTAAAAGTTATCCTCCTTTTAAAAAAGGCAGTTCCTCTTGCTATCTTATAGCAAAATGTTTCCAGGTTTGTATTCTAATTAATTGGTACTTTCCTCCCTTAAACATATTTACTATTGTATGTAATGCTTCTTTTTGTATGTAACACTTATTCTAAGTAAACTTTTCTTAAACTCTACATTGTGAGACCAGATTACTTGAGGCCTTCCATATCAGTACATTAAGACACCATCGTATCATTGTAAATAAAACTGACTAGACATATGCCAAAAAACAGCCCAAGAGCTATGATGCAAAGGTCATTTGATGCCGTTAAAATTTGTGTTTGACTGGGTGTCATATCGTTTAGTGTCCTGGAGCTGGATCATTTGTACAGGCTGTAAGCCCAAAACATCTTGAAGCATATATTGGAAAAGATTGAGAAAGTAACCATGTATGGAAAATAATCAGGGGAAGTCATGGCATTTTCAGGTTATCTGAAAAAAGTGATCTTGGAGTGATCTTAGTTTAATAAATTATAATTAATATCACACTAGTATAGTGATCCCATTCCTTGTAAATATTCACATAATGCTGGACAATTGATAAAGAACCTATTAGATTTTGACATGTAAGAGGGTGGTGCAAAACCTCTGAGTTTTGGCGACTTGGGCTAGAACCCCAGCGGGAGCCCTCTAAGAACTTGTATGTCCCACCATCCCAGAGAGAGCTCCCAGTGTGGGATAAGGACAGTAACCCTTGTATAATAACGTCTTCTTCCTTGGTGTATAAGAGTTGGCAATGTTCTTAATTAAAGAGAATTCAATGAGTTCTCATTAGAAAAGTGTCTTGACATAACATTGAGTGATTTCATGCTATTGACAGATAATTGCTAGCAAAATCTTCTCATCATGGACTTCCATATCTACTAATTTGGCACCTGGCAATAGGGTCATCAGATCCGCTAACACTAGTGTGGTCCGCTAACACTGTGGTGATGGGGGGATCGGGGAGCTTTGGCCGCAGCTGTGAGACACCCAGACAAGTCTGGAAGGGGTATTCAATTAGGCCTGACTGGGACTACATGGCCCAATATGCGTGCCTAGGGTGCAGCCACCTATCCTGGGGGAGATTTGTCAGGTGGCTGCCCAACACAGCTAACTGTTCCCAATCCAACCAAAGCCTCTGATGGTAAAACCCCAAGGAACTTGGCCTGGACCATTGCAGCGGAGGTCGGCTGTCCAGGTCTACTGCGCCCCAGTATTTACTGTGCACTATGACTGTAGCTACCACAGTCCCAGGTTCTGAGACCTCTGGCAGTCTGAACAGCCAGAGAAGTTACCATTGATAGAGACCAGTGATGGAAAGGTAGACATTCTGACTTTTTGTGTTATATCCTGCTGTTTTTGTTTGAGTTACCAGAGTTCCTAACAGTATGGGACTTATTGACCTTGCCCAAGACTGGCCGGATAAAAGGGCGAGTATGTAAGAGGGTGGTGCATAGTCCTTGAGTTTTAATGTGATATTGGATATAAACTTTGTACTGTCCATTTCTGAAGTGTGTTGGAAGCCATATTTGGTTTAAACACTGTACACAAAGCACCAGAGGTCCCACTTGCCCTGGGAACCAGGAAATGGCATTAAAGGCAGATTGTTGCCAGCTTCCTGGCAGATTAGAAGTAATCCAGTCCAAGTTGGTGTGTGGTGAGTACTGTGAGAGCAAGCCCAAGGCCTAGTAGTCAGCAAGAGAGGCAGAGATGACCTTCTGACTCCAAGAAGTGTTTCACCCCAGTGGCCAGAGAGAACAGCCACACATCATCAAATAAAATTTAATTTCAAGTTGACAATGTAAGTGGACTCAGTTACTTCCAATGCTAGTGAGTGCCAGAAAGAGAGCCAGTACCCAAGAGCAGGAGACCAAATAGTGACAAAAAAGCCATTGGTGAGCTGGGTAGATGAAGAGGACTCCAGGTTCCCTGGGAGGCCAATCCTGATTCTGGGAGGAAAACTCTGTTGTAGCACCTCCGTCCACCTATGGACTTGTATGACTAAAGAGCTAAAGGTTTCCAATAGTAAGATTTCCATAACTGCAACACTAAGGACAAATAGTGTGCATAAAGATCAATGTACAAAAAGGTACACGGCTATATTAACAAAAAATACCTTAGTTCATAATCTTATACTCTAGGAGTAGAGTTATGATTTTCAAAATTCTTAAGGAAACCTTAAATTAACACTAGAGATGAACGAACGTACTCGGTAAGGGCGATTTCGCAATCGAGCACCGCGATTTTTGAGTACTTCACTACTCGGGTGAAAAGTACTTGGGGGCGCTGTGGGTGAGCAGGGGGTTGCAGAGGGGAGTGGGGGGGGAGCGGGAGAGAGAGGGCTCCCCCTGTTCCCCGCTGCTACCCCCCGCTCCACCACACAATGCCCCGCCCCCCGGCGACCCCGAGTACTTTTCACCCGAGTAGTGAAGTACTCAAAAATCGCGGTGCTCGATTGCGAAATCGGCCTTACCGAGTACGTTCGCTCATCTCTAATTAACACCTTTTTAGATGCCTAGCTTCATTTATTTTAATTGTTTAAAGTTACCTTCCCTTTTAAAGAGGTTTTCTAGCAAATGCAGCAAATAAGCCTAGTAAACAATAATGAATCATTTACTAAAGGTGCTCTAAGTTACCATTAAAGGGGTTCCATGTGATATCATTAATATCATTCAAATAAAGACGCTCAAAATATATTCTTACAGTATGCTCTAATATAGTTTGTTACAAATTACTCCTCAAGTCTTGCTATTTGGAGCTGCAGTTGACAAGTACTTTAGTTATGTTTATTGAGATATATCTATAAAGATCTACTATTATATTCTTCCTCTAAGGGCGCCTACCCACTGGCGTTGCCGATTTTCGTGCGTGAAAAACGCAGCGTTTTCCGCGCATTTTTCGCGGCGTTTTTCGTTAAAGGGGTTGTCCCGCGAAAGCAAGTGGGTCTATACACTTCTGTATGGCCATATTAATGCACTTTGTAATATACATTGTGCATTAATTATGAGCCATACAGAAGTTATCAGAAGTTATTCACTTACCTGTTCCGTTGCTAGCATCCTCGTCTCCATGGTGCCGTCTAATTTTCCGTGTCTAATCGCCGGATTAGACACGCTTGCGCAGTCCCGGTCTTCTTTTCTGAATGGGGCCGCTCATGCCGGAGAGCGGCTCCTGGTAGCTCCGCCCCGTCACGTGCCGATTCCAGCCAATCAGGAGGCTGGAATCGGCAATGGACCGCACAGAAGCCCTGCGGTCCACCGAGGGAGAAGATCCCGACGGCCATCTTCACCAGGTAAGTAAGAAGTCACCGGAGCGCGGGGATTCAGGTAAGCGCTGTGCGGTTTTTTTTTAAGTCCCTGCATCGGGTTTGTCTCGCGCCGAACGGGGGGGGCTGTTGAAAAAAAAAAAAAAACGTTTCGGCGCGGGACAACCCCTTTAATTTCCATTGACAATCATAGGTGCATTAAGAGAAAAATAAGGGGACATATGCAACTGACAGTTCCTATGTTAAAAATTGCAACGGACCAGAAAAAAAAACCCCAATGGACAAGAACACATTCTATACTAATTGCTCTTCAGAAAAAACGCAAAACGCAATTTAGCATCGCAGGAAAAAAAAACGCCAGTGGGTAGGCGCCCTTACCCTGTCTCTGGTATTTATCTAAGTGCCCTCCCATGTGATCATGTGTATATATTTTAATATAAATACATCTTAAGATTTGTTTCATTATGTCTGAGGAAGAATCCTGAGAGGTTTGAAAGCTCACTATAACATCATGCATTTTTGTTAGCCATTAAAAGGTATCATATCTACAAGATTTTTTGGTTTCTCTTACTGAGAACAATCACACTTTGCTGTAATGGCTAACACAGTGCTAAACTTTTTTTCATTTTAGTTAGTGAAGAAGTGACACTGAGTTTTGCTGGACGGAGGTGTGGGCCATGTCCGGGGAGGGGCACTGGAGAGACAGAATGTCTGCGCATGCCACTGTTTAAAGTCAGTGGTGCCTCAGTGATGCTGCCTGGCTCTGCAATATCCATGAAACAAAGGTACATATGTGCCTGTCTGTGTCTATGTGTGTTAAAGTTTGCTTATGTGGAAAGTTTAAAAAAACATTTTATTAAAGGGGTTGTCCCGCGAAAGCAAGTGGGGTTCAGCACTTCTGTATGGCCATATTAATGCACTTTGTAATGTACATTGTGCATTAATTATGAGCCATACAGAAGTTATTCACTTACCTGCTCCGTTGCTAGCGTCCCCGTCGCCATGGTGCCGTCTAATTTCAGCGTCTAATCGCCCGATTAGACGCGCTTGCGCAGTCCAGTCTTCTCCCTGGTGAATGGGGCCGCTCGTGCCGGAGAGCTGGTCCTCGTAGCTCCGCCCCGTCACGTGTGCCGATTCCAGCCAATCAGGAGGCTGGAATCGGCAATGGACCGCACAGAGCCCACGGTGCACCATGGGAGAAGACCCGCGGTGCATCGTGGGTGAAGATCCCGGCGGCCATCTTGGTAAGGTAAGTAAGAAGTCGCTGCAGCGCAGGGATTCGGGTAAGTACTAAACCTTTTTTTTTTTTTAACCCATCCCTTGGGTTTGTCTCGCGCCGAACGGGGGGCCTATTGAATAAAAAAAAAAAATGTTTCGGCGCGGGACAACCCCTTTAATTATGAAAAAAATAGAAGATAAAATTTAAAAAAACCTTTTCCATATTTATAATAAAAAAATCAAAATAAAAAAAACATAGTAGTATTGCTGCATCCGTAAAAGTCCGATTTATCAAAATAACACATTATTTATCCCACTTGGTGAACATCTTCAAGGAAAAAAGTACAAAGTCAGAAATGCAGATTTTTGATCACCATGGTCTCCAAGAAAAAATTTGATAGAAAGCGATTAAAAAGCCGTGTGTATTCTAAAATGGTACTAACAAAAACTACAGGACATCCAGCAAAAAATGAGCCCTCACACAACTATGTTGATGAAAAAATAAAAAAGCTATGGCTGTCAGAAGATGGCGACAGAAAATAATTTATTTTTTTTCCTAAATATATTTTTATAAAGTAGTATAGCAAAAAAAAAAACTATATAAATTTTGCATTGTATTAATCACACTGACCAATAGAATGAAATTATCATGTCATTTGTGATAGAAACAAGACCCCCACCAAAGATGGCGGAATTTAGTTTTTTTTTTCCCCACTTCAGTCCACTTAGAATTTTATTTTTAATTTTCAGTACATTAAATGGTACATTACACAGTACTACTGAAAAATACACCTCGTCCCACAAACAAACAAGACATCTATGTTGATGGATAAATAAAAGTGTTATTATTTTTTCAAAGTGGGGAAGAAAAACCGAAAATGAAAAAAATTTTGTAGAAGAAAATCCACAGTCGATATTGGCCTGCAGTGAATTTATAATGCGCTGTTCCGCAGATTCCCTGTGGATTTCCCAGACAGAACTGGCCAAGCCTTAAACAAGTGTTTGCAGTCTGTGTTAACCTTTTGCGGATGCAGCTATTTTTGGTAGCGTTTTTTCTCCACCTGACCTTCAAAAAATCATAAAGTTTTTATTTTTCCAAGCCTTAGGGCTTTTTTCAAGATGAGTTGTATTTTTCAGTGGTACCATTTAATGTTCCATATAATGTACTGAAAAACTTACTTAAGCTGCCATAACTTAAAAATTCTGAAGTGATTGTGCAATTTTTGTGGGAGAGTGGGAATTTACAGCGTACACACTGTGGTAAAAATGACATCATTTTATTCTGTGTGTCAGTACAGTTACAATGAGAGCAAATTTATATAATTTCTTTTTATTGTGCTACTTTTAAAAAGTTAAATCTTATAAAAATGTTTCTGTCACCATCTTCTGACCAACATTTATTGCAGACATCACCAAGGGGTTAAAGGAGATGTCCCGAGGCAGCAAGTGGGTCTATACACTTCTGTATGGCCATAATAATGCACTTTGTAATGTACATTGTGCATTAATTATGAGCCATACAGAAGTTATAAGAAGTTTTATACTTACCTGCTCCGTTGCTGGCGTCCTCGTCTCCATGGTGCCGACTAATTTTTGGCCTCCGATGGCCAAATTAGCCGCGCTTGCGCAGTCCGGGTCTTCAGCTTTCTTCTATGGAGCCGCTCGTGCCAGAGAGGGGCTCCGTGTAGCTCCGCCCCGTCACGTGCCGATTCCAGCCAATCAGGAGGCTGGAATCGGCAGTGGACCGCACAGAAGAGCTGCGGTCCACGAAGGTAGAAGATCCCGGCGGCCATCTTCAGCGGTAAGTATTGAAGTCACCGGACCGCCGGGATTCAGGTAAGCGCTGTGCGGGTGGTTTTTTTAACCCCTGCATCGGGGTTGTCTCGCGCCGAACGGGGGGGGGGGGTTAAAAAAAAAAAAACCCGTTTCGGCGCGGGACATCTCCTTTAATACAATGCATGCTTTTTTTGTATATATTCTTTATTTTTCATTATGGTAAGGGAAGCGGTGTGGTTATAACAAAGGTAAAGGTAGATTAATACTGCACAACTATTAGGACAGCATGCAATTTCCAAGCAACACACTTTTTACCCCCAACGCCTTATAAGTACTTATGCTTCAAGATCTATTTTGGTTCTGGTAGCATATCTATGCACTAAGCTCAGTTTTGGTACCAAGTCTAAGCAGGTAGCACAATTCTGGTACCTTATCTGTGTAGCATGCTCGGTTCTGGTATCATATCTATATAGCAAGCTCTGTAGTTTTTGTGTATATATAGTAAGCATGGTTTTTGTCTTGCATCAATGTAGCAAGTTCAGTTCTGGTACTGTATCTATGTAGTAAGCCTATTCCTATTACCTGTTCAGACTGAGGGAGGCCCACATTCATCATATAGCCCAGGGCATATACAATGTGCCAATAAGGACCGCTACCTCCCTCCATACACGTCCTGCAACAGCAGGACGTAGTTTTACGATAGGGCTGTCACTAAGGGGTTAAAATAGAATTCAACACATTTTTATCCCATTGATTTCTATATGTTTTTTCAAAAAACAGAATTCTTTTAGTTCTGTTCCGTTAGGTTTCTTTTTAAAAAAAAACATAACAGATAACGTTGAAGACTGCGCTATTTGTTTCTGTAAAAAAGAACAAAACAGAAGCCCAAAAGAACAGAAGTAAACTGAAATCTTTCTGTCTGCTTTCCGCTTGTTTGCGCCAGCACCAATAAACCTTTAGCTATGCCCCGAAGAGCAGTAGGAAGGGGGACCCAAGCTGAACTTCTTGCACCGGGCACATGGGCCTTTAGTAGAGATGAGCGAGCATACTCGTACGAACTTGATACTCGTTCGAGTATTAGGGTGTTCGAGATGCTCGTTACTCGTAACGAGTACCACGCGATGTTCGAGTTACTTTCATTTTCTTCCCTGAGAAATTTGCGCGCTTTTCTGGCCAATAGAAAGACAGGGAAGGCACTACAACTTCCCCCTGCGACGTTCAAGCCCTATACCACCCCCCTGCAGTGAGTGGCTGGCGAGATTAGGTGTCACCCGAGTATTAAAATCTGCCGACCCGCGGCTCGCCACAGATGCGTTCTCACTTAGCTGAGGGAAAGTGCTGTTGATGCCGGGGCTGCTATAGGGAGAGTGTTAGGAGTGATTTTAGGCTTCAAGAACCCCAACGGTCCTTCTTCTCTATATGCGCTCAATAGGGGCCGGCGGCAGCAGCGCCGACCCCATTGAGAACATATAGAAGACAAATCATTCTTCTCTGCCACAGCTGTAACAGCTGTGGCAGAGAAGAACGACGTTTGCCCATTGAATTCAATGGAGCCGGCAATACAGCCGACTCCATTGAAATCAATGGGCTGCCGACGATCGCGGGATAAATTGTCGGAAAGGGCTTAAATATATAAGCCCTTCCCTGCAATTCATCCAGAAAAGTGTTAAACTAAAAAATATATATATACTGACCTGCTACCGGCAGCCGGAGTTCCGCGCGGCCGTCCTGCTGTGGGTGTGAAGGGGGTGTGAGTCAGACCTGCCCCCTGATTGGTTCAGCGCTGAGCCAATCAGAGGCAGGTCTCACTCACACCCATTCAGTGGGTGTGAAGGGGGTGTGAGTCAGACCTGCCCCCTGATTGGCTCAGCGCTGAGCCAATCAGGGGGCAGGTCTGACTCACACCCCCTTCACACCCACTGCAGGACGGCCGCGCGGAACTCCGGCTGCCGGGAGCAGGTCAGTATATATTTTTTAGTTTAACACTTTTCTGGATGAATTGCAGGGAAGGGCTTATATATTTAAGCCCTTCCCGACAATTCATCCCACACTCGCCCGCAGCGCATTGCTTTCAATGGAGCGTGCTGTATTGCCGGCTCCATTGAATGCAATGCGCTGGACAGCCTTAGTCAGACGGGCGTTTTTCGCGCGATTTGCACATGCGTCCGGCGAATTTTTATCGGACACATGAGCGCTTTTTATGCGCTTGTCCGATAAATTATAGAACAGAAATCGCAGATCGCACCTATCTGCGATCTGCGATTCCTGTTCTCTTCTCTGTATGCGCTCAATGGGGCCGGCGGCAGCAGCGCCGACCCCATTGAGAACATATAGAAGAGAAATCATTCTTCTCGTCCACAGCTGTAACAGCTGTGGCAGAGAAGAACGATGTTAGCCCATTGAATTCAATGGAGTCGGCTGTATTGCTGGCTCCATTGAATTCAATGGGCTAACATCGTTCTTCTCTGCCACAGCTGTTACTGCTGCGCAGAGAAGGACGATCTTTATGCTGACAGTGCGGGGGGGGGGGGGCACTCTTGCCGCTATTGTGGCTTAATAGTGGGACCTGTGAACTTGAGATGCAGCCCAACATGTAGCCCCTCGCCTGCCCTATCCGTTGCTGTGTCGTTCCCATCACTTTCTTGAATTGCCCCGATTTTCACAAATTAAAACCTTAGCGAGCATCGGCGATATACAAAAATGCTCGGGTCGCCCACTGACTTCAATAGGGTTCGTTACTCGAAACGAACCCTAGAGCATCGCGAAAATTTCGTCCCGAGTAACGAGCACCCGAGCATTTTGGTGCTCGCTCATCTCTAGCCTTTAGCTATGCCCCTGAGCTATATGTACAGTATGTTGTCTAAAAAAATAATGCCATTTAATAAGCAATATTGCTAGTGCTTTGCTCATCTTCTAGCTTTTCCCACAAGTATTTCCAATACAGTCTATCATAACAATGAGAAATGTCATTCACAGCTGTAGGTATTTTCACAATGGGTTTTCTGAGGTTAAATCAAGTTCCAAGATTTCCAGACCATGTGGGGAGACTAACTCAATATACTGTGCAATTTGTAATATATTAGATGCAAAAGACTCATGCTGTATAGGAAATGCAAAACACAAGAAGTAAATGAAGTTTCAATAGAAGTCATGCAGTGGACTGCCATCTATTCATTTGCTACAGGCAGTGCACAGCTGTTATATTTTCCCATGTTTTTCTGCAGGGGCTTAATGTTCTATCACATCTATTTCATGATCAT
Organism: Eleutherodactylus coqui; assembly: GCF_035609145.1. NCBI lineage: Eukaryota > Metazoa > Chordata > Amphibia > Anura > Eleutherodactylidae > Eleutherodactylus > Eleutherodactylus coqui. Next base: position 227,139,642 of record NC_089838.1, on the reverse strand, counting down.
ATTGGTTATCTGCACTGACTAAAATCCTTGCACTGCATGATCTACTTCGTTATCTAGATTGTGTTCTAAATACAAAGAACATACCTGTGTATGATGATTTCATACTGTTTCCTTACTGTTATGTGGAATAATTGAAAAAAAAAGAAAAATACCAATAAAACCTGATTTACAAAAAAATAAATAAATACAAAGAACAGGATTTCCTTAATGTAATCACTATTACCTGTTATCGTTCTTGAGTCATAAAGCACAATTTAACACCATGTAGATGGACCTGCTAAGTTGGTAGATTAGTATAAGTAGATACAGTAATTACAATTGACTACTAATTGCATTTTTGAGTGGAAAGTATAGAATTATAAAAATACAGTCATGTACATCATTAATGGTGTTTTACACCCTTTTCTAGACATTGCTGTGCACCTAATAGAGCTCATATGTTATTTTAACACATTTAACATTGTCTTTCATTAAGTTTGTATACTGCACAATCTAGGTATATTAGGGAGTACCCAAAAGAAGCAGGATTCTTTTTCTGGTGGGTGGGTGTTACTTGTATAGGTTTCTGTTGCTAGATGAATGTCTGTGGAACCCCTCTGAGGTGTTATGCCAGCCGACTTATTGGGGAAGGTTGCATTTGGCTCCAGTGATTTTTATTTTCAAAGAGTTGTTCAGATTTTCACCTAATTTGTGATGGCTCATTCGTATGAACAATGTGCAGCTGTAAAATTTTGTTTCCTTTTCCACTGCTCAAAGCACTCTTACAAAAAAGTCAGAAGGGGTCACTATTACTATTTGGGACCAGATAGGAGGTCACTATTACTATTTGGTTAAACAGGGAAGTCCTATTTCTAAAAAAGGGCCTATTACTAAGTGGGTCCACATAGATGATTGTATTATTAAGTGGGGCCCCAGAGAGATCTGAGTACTATATGGACGGCATATCGGGTTTTATTACTAAGTGGGGCCCCATACGGAGTCCTATTACTAAGTGGGGCCACAGAGAGGCTAACTGTTAATAAGTGGGACCACAGCGGGCACATTATTACAATAGGGTGCACTGAAAAGTTGATTAGGGAATGTAGAAGTATGGAGAGAGTGTACAGAGGAGAGTGCTAGCTAAAAGAAGTCTGAATGGTGGTTTGGGTCCATAGAGAACAGAACTGAATACGGACAACTCCAAAAATTGTTAAAATTACCTGTTATCACTGGAAGTAACTGCATTGTAAATGCTATCACTGTGTAGAACTGTATTTGAGTATTTTATATGCTAACTTTATTATTTAGAGGTATACTAGAGCTGAGACGCAGTATCTAAGCCTGCCATATTATAATGGTCGACTTATATATATAATTTTTGACAAGCGTTCTAGTGCTGTATTCATATTATGAGCTTGGTCCTGGTGTTTTATTTATGTTATGATCATGATCAGGGGCTGTATACATGTATTGAGTATAGTTTTAGTATTATATCACTCTAATGAGCTTTGTTCTGGTGCTGTCTTCATGTACTGAAATTGGTTCTTGCATTGCATATGCTTAATGAGCTTTGCTCTACGGCTGTATTTATGTTATGAGTGTGGTTTTGGTGCTGTATTTATGGACTGAGCTTGGTTCTTGTGCTGTATTATGTACTGAGCTTAGTTCTGGTGCTGTATTCATGTATTAAGCTTGATTCTGGTGCTGCATTCATGCAATTAGCTTGCTTCTGCTGCTGTATTTATGTTATGATCTTGGTTCTGGTGCTGTATTTATGTCCTGAGGTTAGTTCTGGTGCCATATTTATAAACAGATTATGTGTGGAAGGTTATGGTGGGGCTGGAGTAGCCAATAGACATACAAATTTCCAAGTGTCCTTGGTTTGGCTGGGTGCAGGCATTTGCACTGTGTGTTTTCACCCTTACGCCTCATTCACACGAGCGTTGTTTTGCATGCGCGCATATGTGTGCAAAATATATGTGAAAGGGCTGTGTCTGATTGGCTGAGTGCTCAGCCATTCATTAAATGACAGCTGAGCGCTGCAAGTGATTGGTCACAGTGCTCAGCCAATCACAGGCAGCGCTCAGCCATTCATAAAATTTGCAGAAGAAAAATTTGCCGCAAATCCGCACCAAAAACTTGTGCCAAAATCCACATCCTTTGGTTTGGACTTCAGCATGGATTACGGTGCAGATCTACAACAGATTTCACCTTTTTATCATGCAGACCAAAATATGAATCAAAATCCATCTAAAATGGTGTGGATTTGCTATGGATTGTTCTGCAGTAAATCTGCTGCATGTGAGCATACCCTTACAGCTTATTCATGTGGATGTATTTTCTGTCCATATGTTGTTTGTGTATTTCACAGACAGCACACAGACCCATTATAGCCTATAATGGGTCTATGTGAAAAGTATCGCAACACCAAATCATGGACCAGAACACAACATGCAATGGTCCAGTGTCTGCGTGCTGTCCGATGTGAGCTTTTCTTGAGAATATCAGTAACAGTTTGTACGAGGAGTTGCTGATACGTCTTTGGCTCTACCCAGAAAGAAACGAGATAGGAAGATGAAACTTTACATTTATTCCATATACGCTCTACTGATGTCAACACACTTCTTACATCAGTATTCCAAGTTCTGTAAGCCTTGCAAAAAGAAGGATTTCGGTTGTGCCTCAAACCAGTCATCCGTAGCAGCCATGGCATCAGAAATGGTGTGAAATTTGGTACCCTTGAGGTGTTTCTTCAGGTTTGAAAACAGATGATAGTCGAAGGGAGCTAGATCTGATGAATAAGGTGGGTGGTCAACCAGCCGGAAGCCTAGCTCTACCAGTTTTGCCGTGGTCGCTTGTTCAGTGTGAGTGGAGGCGTTGTCTTGCAGGAACAAGATTCCTTTGGACAGCTTGCCGCGCCTTTTGGCCTTCAGAGCTGCCTTCAATTGGTCCAAAAGTTCAATGTTATACCTTGCATTGATGGTGGAACCATTTTGAAGGTAGTCCACTAGCAGCACGCCCTCTTTATCCCAGAACACAGACGCCATCACCTTAGTGGCTGATTTTTACACCCTGAACTTCTTTGGGTGAGGAGAACCACTGTGCCTCCACTCTTTTGACTGCTCCTTGGTTTCATGGTCATACAAATAAATCCAGGTCTCATCCATAGTGACCAGTCAATCCAGGAAATTCTTATCTGACGCTGACAAATGGACCGGGAAGTTTTCACTCGCATGCTTTTCTGATATGTTGTCAAACATTTGGGGACCCACTTTGCAGATAGCTTCTTCATGTTCAAATGTTCATGGATAATGACACAAACACGTTCAGCAGAAATCCCCATGATGTCTGCTATTCCTTTAGCTGAAATTGTCCTATTCTCCAGTATGAGGTTGTGCACAGCATCAACGATCTCCGAAACAACAACCTCTCTCGGTCGTCCAGGACGTTCCTCATCATTGGTACTGAAGTGGCCTGTTTTAAATTTGACAACCCAGTTCTTAACTGTAGAACATGAAGGGCATTGATCCCCCAATGTCTGCGACATATCACCATGAATATCCTTCGCGGACTTTCCTTGCAGAAACAAGAATTTAATCACTCCTCGGCTCTCATTTGCTGTGAATATCGCCTTAGACGCCGCCATTTTGTTTTCCCGTGTGCCTAGATCACTGTTGCCATAAGCTACAAACACAAAATATTGAAAACATATATTAGACACATAAGGCTTTCATGTGATGTAACATTTGTTACCACAGAAACAAAAAAAGAACAAAAAGCTGAAGACTTATCAGCAGCCCCTCGTATACCCACATGTGAATGGGCCTTAAGGGTGGGCCTCTTCTCATGGACCATGTTTTGTACTTGCCCAACAAAATAAAATTTGTCCTGACAGTGGGCATCTGTCTATCACACTTTCCTAGACCCATTCTCTGACACTCAGCTATACTGTAAGTCAAACGGTGTAGGAACAAAGTGTCTTGGCACACTATGTCTATTGCTTGTGGGGGAACTCCGGAGACATTGGCTGGTGAGGCAGTTACCATATAGAGGCACAAGATCAGCTATGTGGCATTTCTATGTGACAGCGCTCAGGTGGTATACATCGGATTCTATTTAAGGGCTCAGTCACACGGGCTTTTATTGCCGCGATTTGCGCATGCGCATGCGTCCGGCGATTTTTTAAAACCATTGCTTTGCAATGGTATCGGACACATGAGCGCTTTTTATGCGCTCGTCCGATAAATTAGAGAACAGAAATTGCAGATCGCACCTATCTGCGATCTGCGATTCCTGTTCTCTTCTCTATATGCGCTCAATGGGGCCGGCGGTAGCAGCGCCGACCCCATTGAGAACATATAGAAGACAAATCATTCTTCTCTGCCACAGCTGGAACAGCTGTGGCAGAGAAGAACGATGTTTGCCCATTGAGTTCAATGGAGCGGCAATACAGCCGCTCCATTGAAAGCAATGGGCTGCCGGCGTGCGCGGGGTTAATTGTCGGGAAGGGGTTAAATATATAACCGCTTCCCTGCAATGCATCCTGAAAAGTGAAAAAATAAAAAAAAAGGATGTACTCACCTGCTCCCGGCAGCCTGAGATCCCCGCGGCCATCCTGCAGTGGGTGTGAAGGGGGTGTGACTCAGGCTTGCCCCTGATTGGCTCAGCCTGAGCCAATCAGAGGCTGATCTCAGTCACACCCATTCATGAATGGGTGTGACTGAGACTTGCCTCTGATTGGCTCAGCGCTGAGCCAATCAGGGGCAAGCCTGAGTCACACCCCCTTCACACCCACTGCAGGACGGCCGCGGGGATCTCCGACTGCCAGGAGCAGGTAAGTACATACATTTTTGTTATTTTTTCACTTTTCAGGATGCATTGCAGGGAAGGGGTTATATATTTAACCCCTTCCCGACAATTCATCCCACACTCGCCCGCAGCGCTTGCATTCAATGGAGGCGGCTGTATTGCCGGCTCCATTGAATGCAATGCGCTGGACAGCTCCGGCCCGTTTCTAATGAAACGCGGCTAGGAGCAGATTTTCGGGCGATTTTTCGGCCGATTTTTCGGCGCCGGTCACGCGATTTGCGCATGCGCATCCGTCATGCGATGCGCAAATCGCGTGAAAAAACGCCCGTGTGACTAAGGCCTAATGCATACAACTCTGGATGTTCCCAGGCGTGCAGCACAGTGTTCCTGCAATCTGCCTAGCTTTACAAGGTGCTAATGCCAGTCTTGCAAAGAAGTTCAAAATTCTGTGAATATTATTTCCAAGATACAATAGTACAGGTAATATATATCTGATTAAATTATCAGTCCTCATTGAAAAGTCAATCTGTTCTGCAGTTTATCATGTCTCCAGTAATATCCTGCCAGTTTATTGTGACAATGGCAAGCTGAATTTAACAATTTGCCTCTCTGTATTGTCAAGTGATATACTGTTGCTAACGCATTCTCTAAATTAATCTGTGTGGTGACAAGGAATAAATTAAATCTGCACAGTAAAAAACTCAGTGTATTAAAAACTACTATTCATATATATTCAGATAACATTAAGTGCCAATTCCTTGTAAAAGGTGAGAATACAATATTGCCTTTACTCTAAATAATAAAAAATGAACATAGTAATGCATCATACTTTTCACTGTGTCGCTGGACACACAAAAAGATCCAGAAGTGTTGAACACAGCTGAGGGCTCTTTCACGCGGACGCTGCAATTTTCAGCCAGCCGCAGCATGTCTGAAAGTCGCATGAACGAGACGCAGCCGTGACCAACTAACGGTTGCATCTCCCGTGTATAAGTCCATTCAGACAGCCTGGGTGCGGTGAGCATATGCCAAGCCTGGGATACCATTGGGCGGGGGGAAAGAGTTTAGCTAGTGTGCTAATCTCCCACCCTGTCCCGCCCGCTCCCTTACCGACAGCTGGCAAGGGGTGGAAAGGGGGAGGGAGTTTAGTAGAGATGCCACTGAACTCCCTCCCACCTTCATTCTCTGGCAGCTCTCACAGCCTCCCATTGAAGTCTACGGGACTGGCCAGAGTATTTTGGCCACTAAAGATAGGTCCAGAACTATCTTTTTGTGCCAGCATAAATACAGGCGGACAGAATGCACACCGTATGTGCTATCTTTGCCGTCCGACTGTTTTTACGCACCGGAAATATGCCTATCTGAACTGATGCATTGGAAACCAATGCATCAGATGGGTCACGTATATTGGCTAGTCATGAAACCGGGCCGATGTACGCTCATGTGAATAAATCCTAAGGATGAAGTCAAATGTGCTTGATAGTGTTGGGAAGAACAAGACTCCACTGCTGGATAGGTATCATGGCAAGGCTCTAAAGTTTCCAAATAGTTGTTACTATTAGCAGGAATTATCTTGTATCATCATTTCCTGTCTTCGGTTTTGCTGTTAGAGCAATTTCTATGCCACTGTTCCACAGTAAATCCATTAAAGCCGGTCAGCTGACCACACTGCTTAGCTCAGCATTGTATGGGGAAGGGTTCCTCACTGGCCAGCCTCTCTTTAGCCCCTTCATGTCACACATGGCTAAATACGTCTTGACTGCAAAGACCCAGTCCAGTTAGGCCGTCTATAGCTTTCCACAGTGTATGCTGTGTATATAGCAGGCTCGGGAGTCAAATCTGCCCCATACATGGTGAGCATAAGCTATCTTTAACAGCTGACACCCACCTGTAACAGGTGCAATCGGGGCTGTTAACCCATTAAATGCTTCTGCCAGTACTGACAGCAGCATTTAAATATCCCAATTGCTTGGAATTTACAATGTCCCAAATGTTCCCACGTCCCATAAATAACATCTAGGGGATGCCAACCAGGTATCTGACTTTTCCGTTTCTTTCTAGTGACAGGGCTTTGAATACCCCACCTTCAGCAAAGCAAGCACTGTGATTGGATTGAGCGCCAGCCAATCTCAGCCAGATGAATGAATGAATGAATGACATCACTGAATGACTGTGATTGGCTCATTGAGTGCCGGCTGTGATTGGCTGGTGCTCGATCCAATCACAGCGCTCGCTTTGCTGGAGGTGGGGCATTCAAAGCCCCATTTATCAGAAAGACACTGATATGTCAGCGTGGAGGATACTGCAGCTTGCCACAGTGCTGGAAACCATACGAGGCATTGGGACATCGTGGACCAGGTGAGTATAAATTCACCCCCCCATCTCCCTGAAAATAAGACACTGTGCCTCTTTTTGGGCAAAAAATAATATAAGACAGTGTCTTATTTTTGGGGAAGCACGGTATTATTAATTTTACAAACTTCACACATTTCTCACAGGTATGTTAATTTTACCTAATGTGTACATCTGAGTCATGGGCTTTGGCTACTTGCTTCCGATTCATAGTCAGACCAAACATGGCTTGGATATGATAAATAATTATAATTTTTTGTTGCATTTTGGTGTTTCACTTCGTAACAGACAACAACAGCTATCTAGATCAGCAGGTGCTTCTCTAGATGTAGATCACATACAAAACATCGCACACCGTTAATAACCATCTTTTAAATCGCCAGAAGTGGAATTTATAGCTTTTCTTTCTCTGCCTCCATCTCAGCGAAGCACAAATGGATAAGATTGAATAACCTAGAAGTCCGGCTGGTCAAAGACATGACATTTTGTCAACTAGTCCACCATTTGGAGAGGGGTAGACTGATCAGAAAGTTAGATATGAAGTGACCCATCCTGTGTTTACCAAGAAGATATGTCACAAGGTGTCATATCATATGTGTTTGTCAGTACTTATTCCCTGTCCCAATTGAAATATATATATCAGCCAAGTGCACATTTGTACTGAGAGTTTCAGCAGCGTAGCTGTTATAATGCATTCTATCTGTCTGTGGACAGTATTGCGATTTTCAAAACTATTCTTTATAGTCTATACCTTGGGAGTATTGCATTTTTAAATTTTAATGCTTTTTATACCATCTTGTAAGAAGTGTTACAAATCTTTCTGAACTCTTATCTAGAACATAACAGAAATTTTGTAATAAACCATTTACTTTGTGAATGCGCAAAATGTAAGTGTACAGTCTATCCTGCTCTGGTCACTACTTGTTTTCAGTCTCTGAATGTAATAAAAGTATATTTCTATTCTCTGCAGCAAGTAAATATCTATGAACAAAGTATATCTTAAACAAGTTTAAACAAACCACAAGGTCAGCTTTCTAAAACGTAATCTAGCATGTTCATGTTTTGACTAGAAGGAAATAATATGATATGGGAAATGAAATTCGGTTACTTATTTTTTCACTCATTCAAAAAAAGTAGAACTTGAAGGCGATCACAAGTAAGAAATCAGAACTGTCCATTTCTAATAGATTTGGCACACTGTGAAACATACTTAATTCCAATGATATCCTAGAATGCAGACATATTCCAGCAAACAAAAAGCCCAGCTGTCAGTCTTTTGTACATCATGCTGGTAAGCTATAAGGTAATGAATAATGGATGTGGTTAAAAGTGATTTTATTCTGCAACTTATAAATATTATCTGAAATGTTCTTTTTACTTCTCTATCACTAACAGTACCCAGGGCAAAATTGTACCAAATATATACCTGTTTTTAAATACGAGTATATATATATATATATATATATATATATATATATATATATATATAAAATATTTTACATATATATATATATATGTATATGTAAAATATTGCATACATATATATACACTTTGTCATCATGCCCAGTGTATGAATTCATGAGGACAAGACCAGTTTTTATTTTGTGAATGAGGTAATGTATTCTAACATAATGTGACTGCAGTGTTAAATAAATAATAAAAACACAGCAGTCTGGTAATTTTTGGATGAGTAGCACATTTATACATGGAATGAGAGTACTTGTGACAAATGGCATACTTCAAAAATTTTTACAGTTTGAAAACTATAAATTATTCAACATTTGAATCTGCAGGAAATAATCCAAAATATAAAAATGCTATAAAATAAAAGTTGCACTTACTAAGGGCTTTAGGCTCCATGTAGTATATTCACGGTACTATTGTGTTATGTCTCCACCAGAATAATGGGTGGAGACCTTGAGTGACAGCTAAGGGCTAGGTAACGCCCCCAAAAGTCCTGATTGGCTGGCTGCTGAAAGGTCCTAGCAGCGTGGGGATTGAGTTATGGCTGGGATGGAGGGTTAGGATTAGCTTGAGTTTAAGGCTTACTTTATTAGCTGTAAATGATTGCATGTGACAGCGGGCCGCAGTAACACGGAAGCATTTAAAGCAAATAATGTAAGCCTTACACTGAAAGTAACCCTAACCCTCCATCCTAGCAAAAAATCATCTGCGAGCAGATTGACGGCCGTCTAACAGCATTTCTCAGCCCCCTCCCACCAGCCGCGGCATCCGCTGCCACTGTAAAGCTGTTACCGATGTCGTGGAGAGAGCGTCCCCTGCTTTAGCTGTTATGAGCACCGCAGGATAACCCCCCCCCCTTTCCCCCGTGCTAAGCTCTTACCAGGGGCACGGCTCTCCATGCAGACAGCAGCAGCGCAGGTCGATAAGGCCTGAGTGCTGAACCGAGGACTGAAGGCAGAACGGAGACCACCAGGACCTAGCACTGAGCACCTGAGAGGCCGAGAATGGCAGTGGCAGCGGAGAAGGCCGGAGGGGTGAGCCAAGGACACAAGCCCCAACAGAGACCGGAGTGATGAGTGCCAGGACCTAGAACTGCAACCAATGAGGAACAGGGGGTGTCACCTGGCTGTCAAACAGCCCTACCCTTGTCGACATCCACCACTTCTGGTGTCGACAAGGTACACCAGTACCTATATTCACTACTAAATTATGCTTTATAAATTTTAGCAGACAAGGTATTTATACATTTGCATTCCACGGATCTCTTTCTAATCATTGGCACCATATTTGCTTTGTCATCATTGAAGGTGCATTAACACATTGTGGATTTTTGTGTGGATGTGTCACAAATTCTGGATCATACTTTCCACTGCAGTCAAAATCCACAGTTTGGTTTGATGGGGATCTACAGCAGATTTCCCCCTTTCAATAGAAGGGGTTAAGTTTTCTGGAGATGTGTGTCAAAATCCACATCAAATTTGTCATGGAATTTGATACAGATTTCAGTGTGGATTTTCCACTGTGAAAAGTCTATGACACATTTGCTAAGTGTGAACACTCCCTAAACACTATGTAATAAATTGAATTGTTTTCAATTCATTGCAGTCTCCAACAACATTTTTACAGGAACTGAATAAAAATTTGATATGTTTTTATATTTTTTCTTAGATACTCACTAAGGAAGGTTAGACAGCTTTGGTACCCAGGTGCTCTGAAGCTGTCCTATTGGACTACTGTGTTTCCCCGATAATAAGACCTACCCCGATTTTTGTGAGGGGCTTGAAATATAAGCCATCCCCAAAAAATAAGCTGTAGGTAGACTACATGAAAAAAGAAAACAATACTCACCTAGAGTAGACGGCGTTCGGATCCATCATGCTGGACTGCAGCGATGCTGCAGGCTGCCGTGTTCTTTTGCATGCTGACAGAGTATTTATTCCTGTTAGCAAGGCTTGAATGCCCCACCTACAGCAAGCTAATGCTCTGATTGGTTAATTGAGTGCCACATTAGCCACTCAGAGCTGGTGCTCGATTAGCCAATCACAGCCATTCGTTGAATGACATCATTGAATGGCTGTGATTGGTTAATCAAGTGCTGGCTCTGATTGGCTAATGCGGTGCTCGATTAACCATTGAGAGCATTAACTTGTCGGAGGCGGGGTATTCAAGCCCCGCTACGAGGAAGATATGTTCTGTCGGCATTCAGGAGAACATGCAATCCTGCAGCAGCGACAGAGACCAGCGCAAGGGAGCCAAATTCTGGCTGCTAGGTGAGTGTTATAAGACCCACCCAAAAATAAGACACTGTGCCTCTTTTGGGGCAAAAATTTAAATAAGACAGTGTCTTATATTTGGGGAAACACAGTATACTTACTAAAATAACTGGTAAAACAATATTTATAGGTACCATAGGTAGGTAGTGATTCTGCTAGTAACCAAGACTATCTATGCTGCTCAATATCCCTATAATCAGGGCTACATTTGCAGTTTACAGTTCACACTGTGAACACACTCCCATTACAGACCCATTTAGACTTGCCAAATATACCTAATAATTGGTGGATGTTAACAAGGAAGAAAGTTAACAACAAAACTATTGTTTATCATTAATTGTGATGTAGTAAAAAAAATTGGTATCCACACCAATAGTAGTAGTGTTGCTCATCTTGATCACCGGGTGATAAAATCACCACGATTTTAGCTACATCGAATCGGGTTAAATCTGAACCGATTTTTGTTGAAAATCATGGGAAAATCAAATTTCCCATAATGCCTGCTGCAGAGGTCAGTGTTCAGCCAATCAGCAGCCAGGGTCCTTGATGATGTTACAAAATGTATCCTCCATCTTGCATATGAGCAGTAGTTTCATTGGACGCATGCATCACATGACCTATACATATATAACATAGGCACAGTGTTACCAGCGTACATTTTACAGTTGAGCAAAGGACAGGGATGCTGCATCACGTTTCTATGCCTATATAACATGCTCTGTTGTTAGGGCCAGGTATTCTACAGAGGATATATTGCTGCTGGCCATGTGTGACATATGAGAGATAGCCATCAAGGCCAGAGGTGCAATCTCTCCTATGTTACACATCTCATTATCTACAAAAGGGCTGAGAGTTAGGTTCTCAATGAAGAGATCCTAGACTATTAGAGAGAACTCCAATATTAGTTGCTATATAGACAGTGTGACTGATAGGCGGTTACCCAAATAAGCTCGTTTAGCTACATCTATGTAGGCTGGTTCGGAATCCTTCCTAAAGCCAGGGTCCGTGCTGCTACTGCTTCTATGACAACACCAATACTCCAGGAAATCCCTGTTAAGACAGCCGAAGCATCAACCATAATTAGCACAACAGGGACGCCAGTGCATTTGATCACTGCTGGTGTTGTTTCCTATGTGTCAGCCTGTTTGTTGCTCTAATATAAGACCCACTTTATAATGGTTTTATAGATTATTGAAAATCAATAAGGTTCCTGATGAAACTTCACCCCTAGATGTAGAAACGCTTCAAACTTTTTAGGGATATTAGATAGAAATCTTACCCCATTTATCAGGACTTTAATTTTTAATTTTATCTATTTGACTAGCTTGTTTCCTTTGAGAGGTAATTGGAAGTTGACATCATCAATTTGCAATTAGAATTTAGACTTCATCTCATAATCCTGCCTCAGGGCAGATTACGTAATCAGTATATACATGGCAATCTCTAAAAACCTGTGATAGCTCGGACTTCCACTAATATCTTCAGTGCCTCATATGGATGTGGTTTAACACACAAGCCAGCCAATAACTCTATGTACTGAATCCACTCACCAAGTAATAGGAGTGATCACATGTGTGTTTGTTATGTGTTGGTCTGGCTCTTTAGCCCTAGTTTTTATTAGAATTCAATAAAGTATCACTATTTTAATTGTCTATAACTGTGAAGGGTTAATTAGGTGTTCAGATAGACAGTAGCTGCCTCAGTGAAAAATATACATGAGAGGAGATGAAATTATGTACCTAAGGCCTCTGTATTTGTCCGCGGCGATACCCCGACTTCTGCGCATGTGCCTGTCACCAAATTGGCGAGCACATGCGCAGAAGCCACTTATTGCCGGGATAATTTAAAATCTCCCTGCTCCTGGCTTCAAAACGTAGCTGAGAGCCTGAAGATTTCATAAAGGGTCGCGGTACACGGTCCTTGGTCACATGATCACGTAAAAGTAAAAAAAAGTTAAAGTTTCACCTCCGATCACTGATCCATTCCATGAGGAGAGGTAAAATAACTTACCTAAGGCCTCCGGCAATGTCCCCTGATGGGTTCTTTATCCGCAGACCTTTCCCCTGCTTCGGCATATGCACCCGTCGCTAGAATGGCGGAAGCAAGCGCAGAGGCTGGGGAGGGCCTGGGAAATTTAAAATCTACTTGCTCCTGGCTACTAAAGGTGAGAGCCTGGAGCAGTGACCAAGGTTCCCAGTGAGCAGTCCCTGGTCACGTAATCATACAAACGTTTTAAAAAAAGTTTTAAAAAGTTCAAAAAAAGTGTAATGCTCCTTTTGGTTTGGGCCCCGTTGTGCATACGGACATAAGAATAGGGCCACAATGGGTAAGCTTCTGAACACAGGCTAAATAGGGGTATCCATTTTGGGTTGAAAGTCTTCATTTATGTGTGCTGTACAAAAAAAACAACTGCTTTTAAAATGACACAATTGCCAAAAAAATGAAAACTGTAATTTTTTCCTTCTGCTTTGCTTAGATTCGTTCAAAAACTATGGTGTCAAAATACACAGTACACCCCTAGATGAATTTGTTAAGTTGTCTAGTTTTCAAAATGGGGTCATTTGTGGGGGTTCTCCTTCGTTTTGTTTGCTCAAGGGCTCTACAAGTGTGCTATGGGGGCCTAAAACACCTTCAAGCAAAATGTCTGTTCTGAAAGCCACCGGCTGCTCCTTTTGTTTCGGGCCCCGTTGTGCATATAGACATAAGATTAGAGCAGCAATGAGTATGTTTCTGAACACAGGACAAATAAGAGGATCCATTTTGTGGTGTAAATCCTCATTTTCATGTGCACTATAGAAAATAATATGAATGTAAAATGACATATTTGCAAGAATATGAAATTTTATTTTTTCTCCTCTAAATTGCATTAAAGGGGTTGTCCCGCGAAACAAAGTTGGGGTATACACTTCTGTATGGCCATATTAATGCACTTTGTAATATACATCGTGCATTAAATATGAGCCATACAGAAGTTATTCACTTACCTGTTTCGTTGCTAGCGTCCCCGTCTCCATGGTGCCGTCTAATTTTCAGCGTCTAATCGCCCGATTAGACGCGCTTGCGCAGTCCAGTCTTCTCCGTGTTGAATGGGGCTGCTCGTGCTGGAGAGCGCTCCTCGTAGCTCCGCCCCGTCACGTGTGCCGATTCCAGCCAATCAGGAGGCTGGAATCGGCAATGGACCGCACAGAAGACCTGCGGTCCACCGAGGGTGAAGATCCCGGCGGCCATCTTCGCAAGGTAAGTAAGAAGTCACCAGAGCGCGGGGATTCGGGTAAGTACTATCCGGGTTTTTTTTCAACGCATGCATCGGGTTTGTCTCGCGCCGAACGGGGGGGCTATTGAAAAAAAAAAAAACGTTTCGGCGCGGGACAACCCCTTTAACTCCTGAAAAAAAATGTGGGGTCAAAATACTCATGACACCCCTCAGCAATATATTAAGGGGTTTAGTTTTTAAAATGGGTAATTTGTGGGGGTATCTATTGTTCTGACACTTATGAGCCTTTGCAAACTTGGCTTGATGCAGGAAAACAAAGTGTTGCTCAAAATGTTGATAAGTAATCTCAAATTTGTACGTCTCCGAAATGGTTTTAAAAAAACTAAAGTTTTTGAAATGTGTGTCCAGAATAAAGTAAACAGATGGAAATATATATCTTATCAAAAATGTGTATATTTGAAGTATTACAATTGAAAATGTGAAAAAAATGGCAATTTTTTCATAGTTTTCCCAATTTTGGCACTTTTAATAAATATACACAAATTCTATTGGTTTATTTTTACCACCTAAGTATAGTAACATAGTATGTAAGGCTGAATTAAGACAATATCCATGTAGTTCAGCCTGTTTAACCTCCTAGTTTATCCAGAGGAAGGCAAAAAAAACCCAGGTGGCAGAAGCTAATTAGCCCTTTTGGGTGAAAAATTCCTTCCCGACTCCCTAATGGGAATCAGACTAATTCCTGGATCAACCTCTAATAGTTCATACCTGTCTGTATACCCGGATAAACAACCCGCTGGCCACCTAATATTTATATCCTGTAATATCATTCCTTTCTAGAAAGACATCTAGTCCCCTCTTAAACTCCTCTATGGATTTTGCCATCACCACATCCTCAGGCAGAGAGTTCCACAGTCTCACTTCTCTTACAGTAAAGAACCCTTTTCTGTGTTGGAGATGAAACCTTCTTTGTTCTAGACGTAGCGGATGCTCTATTGTTACCGCCGTAGTCCTGGGTATAAACAGATCCTGGGAGAGATCCTTGTATTGTTCCCTCTTGTATTTATACATAGTTATTTGATCGCCTCTTAGCCGTCTTTTTTCCAGGGTAAATAATCCCAATTTGGATAGCCTCTCTGGGTATTCCAGTCCCGTCATTCCATGTATTAGTTTAGTTGCCCTTCTTTGAACCTCCTCAAGCACTGTAACATCTTTCCTGAGCACCGGTGACCAGAACTGTACGCAGTATTCCACGTGGGGCCTGACAAGTGCCTTATATAGTGGTAGAATAATGTTCTCATCCTTCGCCCCTATACTTCTTTCAATGCACCCCGAGACTTTATTAGTTTTTCCAGCAGCTGACTGGCATCGGTTACTCCAGTTTAATTTACAATCCTCTAGTAAGTATATCACAGAAAAGGAAATATACAAACAAACAATCACTGAAAACAGCCATATACTTACTGACACAAGAGGGCAAGCATGTGCACCAACCTCAGCATGCAGGCAGTATGGTGTACACTGTCAGACCATCCAGAAACATGTAGTGCACCATGCAGACAAGCAACCTATTAATGATGCCATAATAGTTCGACAGGCTGCTCTGCACCTTAAAAAGTGAACCACATTGGTACTGTCACCCTGGGCTCCCCCCGCTTTTAAAGGCGCACTGCATGTAAATAATACATAATAAATGCGAGGTATTAGTTGGATTTTGGCCAAAATACTTGAGCTCACAAGCCAATCATCAAGGCTCCTCGCGTTTTGTGCACTAAGATACATTTATGTATAAATCATCATAGCCTATATCAGTGTTTCTCTATGACTAGTACTATGCGAGAATGAGTATGCCATGTTGCCATGTCACATGTCTTCCCCAACAACACTGATCTGTTGCTGATCACCCCTGTAAGGCAGACTTCTTCATCCAGTACTTGTCTCTAGCACACAAAGGAATCACATATAATTTAGTATTTTTCTTCTAACAAGAGGAACATTTATGTGTTGAGAAGCATATTACAATAATGAACTGCATTAAGGAGGATAAGATGTTTTGTTGTGTGAAGGTCAGGCTAGTTTTCTAATTGTCCCCGAAGAAGCAAAGCAGTATCATTTGGATCATTTGGTTTTATCAGGAGACTAATTATAGGCTAAAACAAGGGATACAGTTCACAAACCTCACTTATTTTTTGATAGTCTTACAAATGTGTATTACCTTTAATTAGTTGAGAATAATGTACAAATGTTCCAGAAGGAAAATTATCTCTGAGTGCTTCTTATATAATAACAACCTGAGCAAAATGACAAATTTATATAATTACTATAAATGTAATAAATAAGGACAAATGGGCACTGGACTTTCAGACACCAGTATGAAAGCCCTTCTTCTATTAAATTCTTAAGAAAGAATCATTCTCATGAAAGCCAGAGATAAAGCTTAGTCATATGCCTCCTTTAGGAGGACCAAGTGCTAAAAAAGGGGGGATTTAGTTCATTATTAAGTCCTACAGTTTATGCATGGCAATAGCTTGATGACTGGGGCACAGTTCATACACAGTTCAATATGCTGGAACTGGTGTTTAATCAACATATTCCAATATGAAAAATGGCATGAGTGGCAGTGTCTTGTTCTAAATCCTGTTGATGTGGCCTTAGCTCCAGTTATTTATTATATATATATATATATATATATATATATATATATATATATATATATATATGTATGTATATATATATATATATGTATATATATATATGTATATATATATATATATATATATATATATATATATATATAGACAAAAGACCTCACAGACTCACTGACTCGCTCGCTGACTGACTCACTGACTCACTGACTGACTCGCCACTAATTCTCTAACTTTTCAGTGTCGTACAAATGTGAAATTTGCCACAACCATTTTTTAGGTCCTCCATAGGAAAAGCATGTAGTCTAATGGAAAGCAGGAAGTTGCTTTTTAGGGACATTTCACATGGGACAGGATTAGTCAACGAGGACATCTCACAATGTTATTCCAATGGGGCTTGAATTCAACAACTGTTAAAATCCACATGTGTTTACTTAAAATCCACAAGAAATGCTTTTTGTTGCGGAATTAAGGACAGTTTGTAAAATTGTTATTGTGGATTTCTAACGTATAGGGCATGTAATTCCACAATTAAAGTCTGTGTAAAAAAACGCCAGAAATTCAGCAAAACTTTCCGCAGAACGCATTCTGTAGTTAAAAACACAACAAAATCCACACTAATTGACAAAAGCTGCAATCTGCACTACGTCCTGTGGACAAGTCCCTGTGAAAGGTCCCTTTGGTGGTACTGAACTCCTCTATTTGCTGGGCCCTTCTACAGCTGCACAGGTTGCACATATCACAGGTATGCCTGTTTCATATCCTGAATTATTGTTTCTCATGGCTGGAAATATTCCTTTCTTTTCATAATAAATGGAATTCACCGGAGATTTAGATGTTTCTAATAAATTGTGTTGCATAGACAATGATGCTAAAGAAGACAACAACAAGGATGTTTCAACTGTGTCTATTATCTAACAAATGTATAGAAAATAAAGACACATGTCCTTTTGCAGCGTTTCAGCCATATCACCTTGAAAAAGAGGAACGAAATGAAATGCACAAGGGTAGACAATGTATCTCAAAGTAATTAATGTTGAATTTTTTTCTCCAGGCTGAATGTCTAGGAAAAGGTAACGTTTCAATGTCTTCATTCATCCATTTATAGCATGAAGAAGTCTAATTGCTTTTTACTCATTGTGAATCAAAGCTTGCATGTGGATACACTCTTTGTAGAAAAAAATAAAGCAGCTAGAAGAAGCTGTTGTTTTGCTGCAAAACTGGGCATGCAGTTATATCTCAGATATGCAAATAATTAGAGTTGTGGCGTGATTAGATGAACAAACCTGTCTTCTGAGGCCCTAAAAATGGTTCAACCCTTGACCTATAAAAAGGATCTCAGAGGCTACTTGTATATAGTGTTCCTCTTTTTTCGATTGTGTAAAGCCCATTGATGACTAGACATGCCACTATAATGCAGTCAAAGAGATTTTGCCCCAATTAAGAGAATTTGAGTGGGGCATATTATTGGAATGTGAAAAGCTGTATCAACAAATTGCAAACCACCTAGCCCATGCTGACCAAACTGTCAGTAAGTGTTGGGACCAATGGATACATGAGGGCACGCACACAAGACAACCAGACTCTATCTCCAGTAGAGAGGATTGTCTGATCGTCTGGCAAGCACAAACAGCTTCAACCGTTTCATTGTCCACCATAGACAGTTGATACCATTGTCACAGGCCCCTGTATCTGTTGGAACTATTGCCAGGCGCTTGGCTGAAGGACAGTAGGTCTCACAGCATCCATTACATGTACTGTTTTTGACACCCACCCATCTTTGCCTCCATTTGCGGTGGTGTTGTGACTGATGAAACTAGACTGCTACGGAGTCATTAATCCAGGTTTAGTTTGAGTACTGACGATGTCTGTATTCATGTCTGGAGACCTAGGCATCAGCATTTCAATCCTGCCTTTGCTGTTGAGCGGCACACTGCTCTAACTGCTGGTGTCATGATCTCGGAGACAATTGCACATGACAGCTGAGCATCCCTAGTAGTGGTATGAAAGACAATGACAGCCCAGCAATATTTTCTGGACATTCTTCAACTGAATGGCAGAGCTTCAGAGAACAAATTTCCAGCAGGATAATGCTTAGCTGCACACATCAAGGATGTCACAGGAATTCCTCCATAATATTTCCATGGCCTGCCTTACGTGCTTCGCACCACATTTGCTAACATAGGTTTCACTCCCCTGTCTCAGGACATGCAATTTTTGTGCAATGTGTTTTTAACATTAGAAAGTCCCATTGACATTCATGTTTAAAAAACGCAGCGATATCGCAGCGATAAAAAAACGCTAGTGGGTAGGCACCCTAAGTCTTGTAAGTTGCAAGGTGGGACCTTCATAGAACAGAAATCTGTTTATCCAGTACATCCCATAAATGGTTGATCAGATTGAGATGTAGAGAATTTAAGATCCAAGTCAAAACCCTGAGCTTTTTGTTATGTACCTGAAACCATTCCCGAACAATTCTTGCAGTGTGGCAGGATACATTATCCTTCTGAAAAAAAGACACTAGCAGTAGGGAATACCGTTGCCATAAAGGAGTGTACTTGGTTTTCAAGAAAATTTAGATAGGTGGTATTCTAGATGTCAAAGTAGCATGAATGCCAGGGCCCAAGGTTTACCGGCAGAACACTATGCAGAACATCACACTGCCTCCACCGGCTTACTTTCTTCCCACGGTGCAGCATCCAGGTGCCATCTCTTCCCCAGGTAAGGGACACATGCACCAAGCCGTTTACATGATGTAAAAGAAAACAGTCATCAGACCAGCTCACCTTCTTCCATTGTTCAGTTCTGATGCTCATGCCTCCATTGAAGGCAGACAGATCTCAGCATGAGTGCAGGAAAGTAGGAGAGGACACAGCTCTGCTGAAGATAGGGAGTCCAGAAATGGCTATAATGATGCTTTATTGGCAACGCATTTCAGTGCCAGAGTGGTACCTTCCTCAGGCCGGTTACAAAACAGAAGTGGTGTCATCTCATCACATGATTGCTCACAGTGACCAAATGACAAAACACAAACAATTAAAGCAAATAAGTTTATACAGTAAAATACAATTGGTGCAATAAAATAAAAAACAAACAAGTAAATAGATGAAGAATTTGTTAAAAAATTTTTAAAATATATATATTGATGACCTCTTCTTTCAATGGTAATGAACAAGAAGCAAATGACTTTATCCATTGGTTGAATTCCAATTCCTTTGAATTATCTGTCTCTTAGACCTTAGTTACACGGCCTATATTCTTGCATGAGATTTGTTTGTTGCAAGATGCACAAAGCATGCACAAAAATAGAAATCCTTATTTATAATGGTTGTATTTATATGGGTGATTTTTCTCTCGCGGAGGCGCTCCAAGACGATAAAGTCTCAGCATTTCCTTTCTTCATACAAGTCTTGCACAAGAATAGTACATACATATGTGTGGTCTCTCACATCATACAGAACACGGACAATTCTTGGAACTTAGCCCCGCCCCGCCTCTCCCCATTGCAAATAGTGCAGAGGGGCGGAGAGGAGGCAGAGAGGGGGCGGGAGCTCAGTTCCTGCTCCTGGCTCTTCCATCCTCCCCCCCCCCCCCGCAAACGGGGATAGCGTATATCGGCTCGGCGTGAAAACCGAGCCGATATACGTTCATCTGAATGCAGCCTAAGAGAGGCTTTATGGGCCCCTTAAGGCTCCTGGGCTGCGGGTGCAACCGCATCCTCTGCATCCACTACAGTTATGCCCCTGCTAGTGGGGTCATTTATGTGTGGTAAATTACACAGTGTGTGCTGTCACAGTATTACGCATCACTCCAACAATCTTAGGGTGCCTACCCACTAGCTTTTTTTTCCGCTGTGAATTCGCTGCAGGTTTTTTTCCAATTGTCAATGGAACTTTCTAATGTTAAAAATGCAATGCCCCAAAAACGCAAGTTGCTGTTTTAGCGTTTTTGGTGTATTGCGTTTTTAACATTAGAAACTCCCATTGACAATTGGAAAAAAAAAAGCAGCGAATTCGCAGCGGAAAAAAAACGCTAGTGGTTATGCACCCTTACGCTAGTTACCCAGGAGCTATTTAATATTACCACTTTTCTAAACTGTGGGTCCAATTGTGTTATATATTTACTACAATGTTCATCTAACCTTCAATATGTTGGACGCACTGTTGAGCCATTACGTTGCCATATAAACAAACATAGGTTCAAGATATCTACTTGTTACATTCAAACACACAAAATATTGCCAGCTTACCCATAAATAATCCAGTCCAATAAGCACCTGTATGGCCCCCTGTCCACAGCCGAGGCGGACGCCGTCACTGCGCTTTCCATAGCAACACTATGGAAAGCTTCAGACAGCGTGATTTGTCGGCAATTTATCACTGGCGAATCATAGTCCATGGAAAGGAGCCCTAAGTCTTGTGCGGACTTGGGGAGCGAGCAAAACAGACCTCTTATATTTAAATGAAATGTATTTGTCAGCATATAGAATTATATGATTATGTGACTAATATGGGGGTGGTTTATCATCTAACATCATGTGACTGATATGGGAGTGGCTTATTAATTAACATGTAGCTTTTTAATTGTTTTAGAGTGATCTTGTGAAAATGCCATGATTAAGAGTGCGTATATGCTAGAAACGCATAGAGCGCAATTTTTCCTTCTTCCAACACATCAACTTCGAGAACTGACTGTTCATTTGCTGCGCTACACAGAAAAAAAAGACAAACCTGTGAATCAAGCTGAGCCGTACAGGGAGAAGCCTGAGGGGAGCCGACCAGCGGACACTTCTTCCCGTGTCTGGCTCATTTAAACTATGTTTTCTCTGAAATGCTGCAGATCTTTCTAATGAGGGAGAGTGTTAGAATTTCGTAGGGCAGTATGAAGCTGCTGACAGGTTCCCTTTAATGTTATGGCTGATCTGTGTATAGCCTTGATATCTGCAATCATTTATTGTAAGGACGGTTTACAAAAGTTCGACAAATACAAATGTAGATAATGCTGTCATTTTAAGAGCAAGGGAAACAGACTCGAAAATTGCTGCAAAACTAAAGCTAAAGCAAAACTGCAATGTGCTAGCATTACTCATCTGCCTGTAGCAGTATAAAATGTAAAATCATAAGCTCTGCATGAATTCATCTTTAGAGGAGGATCAAGTCCTCACCTCTTCACTGATCCTTAACCCTTGTATGGGATTTGTTCCAGTTATGTAAAAATGCAAGCAAATAAAGCAGTTAAAAGAAGCTGATATGTGAACTTGGCAGTAGCTTACAATTCCCAGAGTAGTTCTCTAGTACAAAAAGGCTTTCCGCTTCAAGCCATTTTCACTAAGAAAAAGTAATGCAAATATGGCTACTAAATACATATGTCTGCAACACATTATTCTTTGGTTTACCTGCAGTTGAAATAAGAGCCTGAGCAGCTTGTCAGAGGATTCTGATAATGTCTCAGGGTTAAAAAAAATGTAAATGTTAACCAAGATAGTAATATCCTTGAAATCCTGACACATGTGAAGGGCAATTCATCATCATGATAACAATGTGGTTTTCAGGGCAGAGTTTTCCGTCCTCCATTGCTCTAGCCTCTCGCCGAGACGTTTGACTGAATTAAAGTGGTCATAATGAATAAATTGAAGTAGATGTCTTGTTCTCAATCATTTCACTGAGCCCAGGTTAAAGGAGATTGCAGCTTCAGCAAATAAAGTTTAGTCATTACAGAATAAAAAGTTATGCAATATTTGCAGCAAAAGTTCAGGGTAGGGCTGGCAGTCACAGGCAATACTTATCTATGATGGTCCAAGAGTATGTCCGCTCCCGCGTAAATGCACTCAGGCATAACATTGGTCCCATGGGTGTCTAAGATGGACAACTGGCCCGAGCTTGCACAACATGCTTTAGGAAGGCTGTGGAGGATGTCCGTATTCTTGATCGGGACACACTATTAACCCCTAAGACCAAACCAGTTATGACAAAGAGGATACCTTTTATTTCCACGTACGGTCGACATAGTGGGAAAGTTTCCTCCATTTTAAACAGACATTGGCCTCTATTCACTAGGGGCCTGACAGATGTTCCAGAATTCAAAGAGAGACCTATGATGGCCTGTAGGAGGCTGTCTAATATTAGAGACAAATTGGTTAAGTCATCTCTACCAATTAAAAATCATACACAACGTCTTTTGGCTGCATTTAAGACAGGGAATTTTCCCTGCTTGAATTGTGTCTGTTGCGGGAACCTAGTTAAAGGGGATAGCTTCCATCATCCTTATACAGGCAAGAAGTACAAAATTTGCAAACGATATACCTGTATCTCCTCGTACATTTTCTTCCTGGTAACTTGCCCCTGTGGGCTAGGTTACGTAGGTGAGACAAAACTAGAGGCAAGAACCCACATGATCAAACACAAGAGCACCATCCGTACTAAGTGTCTTGATCTTCCTATACCTAAACATTTTCCCGACATGAAGCATAGCATCAGCCTATTTAGATTTAGGTTTATAGATGATGTTCCGCCATTGACATGAGGAGGTGATGGGGAGTCCCTGCTAAAAAAGAAGGAACTTCGGTGGATACGCACTTTAAATACCATGCATCCGTTCGGTTTAAACATGGATTATAATTTCGCACCTTTTAGCTAACTCTCTTTTCGTTTGGTTGTAAAGTGATTGCCTTTCTATGATTGGTTTTCTTTTTACTAATGATTTCTGTTTGTTTGTTTTATTCTGTGTCATTCTCCTGTCTCCAGTCTGCACGCTCCATGCCACTTTCGCTGTTCAGGCGCATTTTGTATAATATCGATGAAAAAAATTTTATTGCAGGTTTTCTTTTTTTTTTTGCCTCCTGATTTGTTTGTCATGTTTTTATATATATATATATATATATATATATATATATAAAACAATACAATCTTTTGTTTTATCTACATCCTGCTATGTTGTTGAGCAATATATTTGTTGACTCGATGGTATTTTTTGATCGGTCACCTCCCTTCATAATCTTTCTTTGTGTTGTTATTGTCTAGCCCTGTCTCCTTTTTCTGTATCCCCTCTTTGTTGGTTTACTATTTGTTCTATATCCTAGTTGTTTTTTTAGTTACTTAACATGATTAGTTTGGGTTATATCCACATTTTCTGCAGGCGCCATCTTGAGGTTGGCTGCCGCCCAATACACATTTGGTTGGCTGGCCAGGGCCATCTTGTAGTTTGGGCTATATCCACATTCTCTGCAGGCGCCATCTAGTGGTTGGCCGCCGCCCAATACACATTTGGTTGGCTGGCCGGGGCCATCTTGCAGTTTGGGCTATATCCACACTCTCTGCAGGCGCCATCTTGTAGTTGGCCGCCACCTAACACACATTTGGTTGGCTGGCCGTGGCCATCTTGTGGTTGCCGCATATAATATGTACCTCTGGGGCTTTGGTTGACGTCGTGCTGATGTCACTACGCTATGCGCAGTCTCAGGAGTAGACGCCGGACCTCTAGGGGGTGGCATGGAGCGGTCATATGGACAAGGGATGGCACCATATGCTCTTATATCATGTGAGTTTTTAACAGGCATGTGTTGTCAGGTGTTGGGAATGCTGTCTAATCATTGTGGGGCGGTTACTTCCCGCCCACCTATGTCTGTTTTGTTATATGATGAGTGGTGTAATGGCATACTAGCAGGCTTGAAAAAGACTTCTTACAGTCGAAACGTTGTCTGTATTTTTAATATGAAGCAATAAAAGTTGTTTTTATTTTCAATCCACCGCTGGTGCTGCCACTCCATTTGATTTTCTGCACAACATGCTTTAGAGATGCTTGCTTCCTCGCTGCCAGTATATTATCAGAAAGGGTGTTAATAATTATCAAAAAGGGTGTGATAACTGACAGCAACATCTGCCTGTCTAAAGACAATTGGATCACCTGACGTTTATAAATATGTACCAGGCATGGATATCACCTGACTTCTGCACCCCCATGGCAGATTCCACTGATTAGTTAGCACACTGTCAATTTTTACTCACTAATGACTGAGCATAGATTTATACCAAAGACCACACTGTGCCCTCAGGGTGCTGTTACTGGTGGTGGTGCTGCTTTGGCTGCATTGAAGACTTCCTGGAGGGCAAATTAATTAACTCGATTTTTATTCCCATCGACTTTGATGTGAGTTAGAGTTGACCATCCCAATTTTCAATGATTTTGGGGAAATTGGCCTAATATCAACAGAAACCAATTATTACACTAATCTCTCATCACTAGTAAGAGGCACACAGGTAAAATATACAGTAGATATCATAGCTGTGCCTTGTAAAAAAAAAAGTCATGGAGCAGTACATACTTCACCTTACAAGGGCAGAATTTTTTTCAACTGTGGCTAATGCCCCATGGGCTAATTTGAAAATACCAGAATAACCATATTTCTCCTTGTCAAGTGAATAGTGTGTATACATATATTAGACGTTCAATGATTTTGTGAGTTCTATATATTTTTTTGCCAGTGAAGTGTTAAAATAAAGTCTGCTAAATTATAAACACAGTCCAATCATTATAAGTAGCTTCTCATTTATCTTGATTGGAATCCAATTAGGCCATAATTGTTGCTATGCAGCCACAGCTATCACCGTATTCACTACTCCACCTGCATATCACATACATCTAAGCTTCCTAATTGCACATTAAAATGTCTTTCAGTTCTCAGTATGGTATACAAAGTGTTACCTTCTGTCAGAACAGAGCAACATCATAGGTATAATGTGTAAAACGGAAATGTAAAAATTTTAAACCGTCAATGAGCATTTTCGTTGCCATCAATCTTCTGCCAATGTTCTAACAGGAGACTTAAAAACTAAATAGATTGTGATAGATTCCGTGCTGTAAAAAGATGTTTGTCTTCTTCTCCAATTGTTTCTGATTATTACACAGGTTGCCCATGTTGAACAATCGTTTTTTGTTAGAGGGGTTTAACACAAGACTTCCTGGTACTGGGACCCCACAGGGTGGTGAGAAAAGTCTGATTGATGGGGGTCTCACTGCTGAGACCCTCACTGATCCCAAGAACATGGGTCCTGTTTCCTCAGTTTTCTTCATTGTGGGCTCACTGCACCCCCCACAGCGAGGAATGGGGCTAAGGCAGTGCCTTTCCATTAATTTTTAATGGAACTGATAGAGATAGCTGAGAGCAAGCACTTTGCTCAGCCTAATTGAAATGAATGGAGCGGATATGTGATAAAAGTGTATCTTGGTATAACTCCTTTAAGTCAATGGGCTTCTGTATAATGCACAGATACTGTATATAGGGCCCAGGAAAAAAAAAGAAATACTGCTCTTTACTTTCAGTAAAGAAATTAAGCTCCTAAATGGGGGGACCCCAGCCACTAGTTCATAATTCCCTAATATGGTATCGGAACAAGGGTTTTCTATATCAAACAACAACTTTAAAGCAACCCTCCCGGCCCGGAGAAACAAAGATGGCCGAACGGCTTCTCTGACTACCTGATACACACTGTGCATAGTGTACATCAGTAATCTAAGACACTACTTGCTGCTCTGACTGGCAGTACGGCTCATGTGGGCAGCAATGGTCAATCAAAGCCGGTGTAGTGTCTTAGACTAATGATGCAAGCTAATGGACAGTATACATCAGGTAGTCAGAGAAGCTGGTGCAGCCATCTTTGCTTCACCAAGCCTGGAGGGTCGCTTTCTGAATCAGTAATGATTTAATGTGTCAAAGTACAGATGTAGCAATCACTAACATGACTGACACATCATAATTACCCAATTTAAGGCGTTGTAATATATTGTAGTCAAGTTATCATACCACGTTAAATGTTAACGTATGCAATAGGAAATGCCGTCTGAACAATAATTACACAACAGCAGACAGATTATGTAAAGTGTCCAAAATGTTTAAAAAAAATAAAATGTAAATAAAATGATGGATTTTAAAGCATGCAGATGAGCATTAAACAGGTTTGTTTATGTGAGTGAAAATATCCTATCATGCTGATATCTCTGTTAGATGTTTTCATGTTCATTGTGAGATAACTGGCATTATACTATTAGGATGGTCCCAGCAGATACATAATTTCCACTGCAAGCTAAGAGTCCATCTGTTTAGGGCTGGAATCCAGACCTTGAGACACATCCTGCTTATAACTGGACATAGTAGTTGAAAGGGTTTTTGCATTTTGTTATAATTTTACAAGCAGATCCGATTGCAATTATAGTCACAGAACTCCGATTAATTACTGCTGTTGAGCCTTACAAAAAACGAGTGCCAGTTATTTGCATAGTCAGTTATATGCTTCTATATCAATTTATAAACTATTTTCAAAGATCGCATTTGATCAAAAAATACATTTCTGATGCATCATTAGTTTTTTATTACTATCCCTAATTTTTTATTTCTTTTAAATTCCATTCATCGATCTCCAAAATATTTAATAGACTACAACTTTCTTGGGTTACCTTGTATCTGACAATTTTGCTGCATACATTAAAGAACAGCAAGCTTTTTTGGCAACAATAGCGTACAGTAATTTGAAGAGTAAAACAATGATATGGCCTCCTGAGGTTCAAATATGGTGTGAACTTTAGTTGCAATAGCATACGCTCACTGCCCTTATGCTTCACTCTGTGAAGGGGGAGGGGTTTTCTGACAACGATATGTGCTCTTTAGAAACATGCAGTAGGTGTTTCATAGTATGCTTCAAGTAAATTGAGAGTGACTGGTTTCCATCCCAGTTTTCAGCTGTATAGAAGTTACACTTGCACTGGAGACATCTAGTACTGACAGATACCTTTAGTCTTTCAAACCAGCCTCAATCCATTGACTCATGGATTCCGTAAATGCCATAAGCATGCTTCAGGCCCCCTTCACACAGCGAGTAATCACTGTAGTCATTCTGAGTTGGAAAACTTGCAGCAATTATGCTTTAAAAACACAGTGGCCAAATTCGCACAACTTGCACACGGATGTGTTTTCTGTCCAATTTCCGAACTAAAAAATCAGTCTGAAAATCAGACGAAAGTGGCACCCATTGGTTTAAATGAGTGTATACACACGGGTCTTTTTTTATACTCGGATGAATAGTTCAAGTAAGGAACTTTTCACATAGGACGGATTATTCCACAACAGTGTTGCGAACTATGCCCTCCTGAGGGATATTGAGCCTCCAATTTGCACTTCTAACATTTTGGTGCAGAATTTATAATAGCAGAATGCTGTGGGCAATTCTGCATCAAAATCCACAGTTAGCAGTGCAGATTTTGGTGTGAAATTTAGGGACAGCGTATTTTGCCATGCTGTTAAAAAAAAGAAAATGCTAGTGAAAAGCATCAAATAAAGTAACATTAAACGCAGTCTAAAGGAATAATCTTGTTGTTCATATAGTTTAGCTGAAACTAGAAGGGCTAAAGAAGTGGCATATGTAGCAGAGGACCCTTCCCAATATAATTACTCAGAATTACAAGTTTTGAATGTTTTCATTTATCAATATGATGCACAAGATTGTTCAGGCCACACTTCTCTTTTTAGTTCCAGCGTTGATGTTATTCGCAGTTTGAAATGCATTGCTTCCTCCCAGTGGTTACCAGAGCTGTGTTTATCCTCTTGTGTATGCTCTTGTGTATCCATCGCATGACAAGGGACAGATTCTTATCCAATGAAAGTTACTGATGAAGGTTAATATCCAAAAGCAGAGATAACGAATACTGTAATATATTGCTATTAGAGATGAGCGAACGTGCTCGTTTAGGACAATTACTCGATCGAGCATCGCTTTTTTCGAGTAACTGCCTACTCGGGCGAAAAGATTCGGAGGGGGGCTGGGGGCGGCGGGATGGAGAGGGGTGTAGCAGGCGGGAGCTCTCCTCCCCCCACTCCCAACCGCAACCCCCCGCTCACCCCCGGCGCCCCCCAAATTTTTTTGCCTGATTAGGCAGTTACTCGAAAAATGCGATGCTCGATTGAGTAATTGCTCTAAACGAGCACGTTCGCTCATCTCTAATTGCTATACAAAGTATACTATAAAAATTGAATAACTTTTCACTCTTGAATGAATAAACTTTAGTTTCTGAAACTGTAATATCCCTTTTAAGGCAAAAAATCATTTCGAAGCACGCCAGATCATAAAACAATTTCTTCTTATTTAAATTAAAATACAAAACTGCTTTTATTTTTGGCATTCTGTTCATATTTTTGATAACTCCATTTTTAGCATCTACTTAAATGCTTGCATATGACAAGTTAAGTTAGTGATGTACATTTCAATTACATTTTAATTGCCTCTAATACAAAACAACACCTGCAAGCTAATGTAATGCAAGATGTATGTCTATAAATACAGTATATCCACTGTCTGCACAAGTAAACAGGACACATAAGGTTTGTGTATCAAAGTTTTTTAGAGATAAATTATCTTGTTAACAAGGGAAAATGTTTATAAGGCTGCATTCCCACGAACGTTTATCGGCTCGGTTTTCACGCCGAGCCGATATACGTCGTCCTCATGTGCGGGGGGGGGGGAGGGGGAGGGATGGAAGAGCCAGGAGCAAGAACTGAGCTACCGCCCCCTCTCTGCCTCCTCTTCCCCTCTGCACTATTTGCAATGAAAGGAGTCGGGGCTGGGGCGGGGCTAAGTGGTGAGAATTAGCCCCGCCCCGTCCCGCCTTTCCCCATTGCAAATAGTGCAGAGGGGTGGAGAGGAGGCAGAGAGGGTGTGGGAGCTCAGTTCCTGCTCCTGGCTCTTCCATCCTCCCCCCCCTGCACATGAGGACAACGTATATCGGCTCGGCATGAAAACTGAGCCGATATATGTTTGTGGGAATGCACCCTAAGGGCGAGCACCCACTGGCGTTTGCGTTTTCCGCGATTTTTCCGCGCGTTTTTCGCGGCGTTTTCGCGGCTTTTCCATTAATTTCCATTGCCTTTCATGGGTGCATTAGGAGAAAAATAAGGACACATATGCAACTGACAGTTCCTATGTTAAAAACGCAAACGCAACGCAAAAAAAACGCCAGTTGACAGGAACACATGTTATCTCTATGCCTGTGCAGGAAAAACGCAAAACGCAAAACGCAGGTAAAAAAACGCCAGTGGGTGCTCGCCCTAAAGCACGAACTACTCAGATCAGGTGTCATCCTATCATTTATCCTCATCATTATGCTACCACACATCATGCAGCCATTTGACTTATGTCTTGTCCACTGTGTATGTCTTGCACTTTAAATAGGTTTTAATTTCTGCAGACAACTATTTCAGAGCAAAATACAAGTTGCAAGATCCCCATTTAGAGCTCAGGTGTACTTGCCGCCTAATTCCCATCAGCCGTGCTTTTAACACATAATCTCAGTATACGTTGGGGAATACCTAGATGGTATCATCTTTTTATCATTCCAATTTTTCACTTAGTAAAGAGAGGACAACGTTTTTATAACTTTAATGGGCGTGGCCTTCATGATCTTAAAGATTGTCCTTAACAGTTTCATAGGACAGCATAAGGGCATTGTCAGGATGTACAGGAAGATATAGTGTAGTCCAGCGGTGTAACTATCCCTGTAGCAGCCATGCTGGCTACAGGACCCATAACAAATATATATATATATATACACTACCGTTCAAAAGTTTGGGGTCACATTGAAATGTCCTTATTTTTGAAGGAAAAGCACTGTACTTTTCAATGAAGATAACTTTAAACTAGTCCTAACTTTAAACAAATGCACTCTATACATTGCTAATGTGGTAAATGACTATTCTAGCTGCAAATGCCTGGTTTTTTGTGCAAAATCTACAAAGGTGAATAGAGACCCATTTCCAGCAACTATCACTCCAGTGTTCTAATCGTACAATGTGTTTGCTCATTGGCTCAGAAGGCTAATTGATGATTAGAAAACCCTTGTGCAATCATGTTCACACATCTGAAAACAGTCTAGCTCGTTACAGAAGCTACAAAACTGACCTTCCTGTGAGCAGATTGAGTTTCTGGAGCATCACATTTGTGGGGTCAATTAAACGCTCAAAATGGCCAGAAAAAGAGAACTTTCATCTGAAACTCGACAGTCTATTCTTGTTCTTAGAAATGAAGGCTATTCCATGCGAGAAATTGCTAAGAAATTGAAGATTTCCTACAACGGTGTGTACTACTCCCTTCAGAGGACAGCACAAACAGGCTCTAACCAGAGTAGAAAAAGAAGTGGGAGGCCGCGTTGCACAACTAAGCAAGAAGATAAGCACATTAGAGTCTCTAGTTTGAGAAACAGACGCCTCACAGGTACCCAACTGGTATCTTCATTAAATAGCACCCGCAAAACACCAGTGTCAACATCTACAGTGAAGAGGCGGCTGCGGGATTTTGGGCTTCAGGGCAGAGTGGCAAAGAAAATGCCATATCTGAGACTGGCCAATAAAAGAAAAAGATTAAGATGGGCAAAAGAACACAGACATTGGACAGAGGAAGACTGGAAAAAAGTGTTGTGGACGGATGAATCCAAGTTTGAGGTGTTTGGATCACAAAGAAGAACGTTTGTGAGACGCAGAACAAATGAAAAGATGCTGGAAGAATGCCTGACGCCATCTGTTAAGCATGGTGGAGGTAATGTGATGGTCTGGGGTTGCTTTGGTGCTGGTAAGGTGGGAGATTTGTACAGGGTAAAAGGGATTCTGAATAAGGAAGGCTATCACTCCATTTTGCAACGCCATGCCATACCCAGTGGACAGCGCTTGATTGGAACCAATTTCATCCTACAACAGGACAATGACCCTAAACACACCTCCAAATTGTGCAAGAACTATTTACAGCAGAAGCAGGCAGCTGGTATTCTATCGGTAATGGAGTGGCCAGCGCAGTCACCAGATCTGAACCCCATTGAGCTGTTGTGGGAGCAGCTTGACCGTATGGTACGCCAGAAGTGCCCATCCAACCAATCCAACTTGTGGGAGATGCTTCTAGAAGCGTGGGGTGCAATTTCACAAGCTTACCTCAACAAATTAACAGCTAGAATGTTAAAGATGTGCAATGCTGTAATTGCTGCAAAAGGAGGATTCTTTGACGAAAGCAAAGTTTGATGTAAAAACAATGTTATTTCAAATACAAATCATTATTTCTAACCTTGTCAATGTCTTGACTCTATTTTCTATTCATTTCACAACGCATGGTGGTGAATAAGTGTGACTTTTCATGGAAAACACAAAATTGTTTGGGTGACCCCAAACTTTTGAACGGTAGTGTATATTCATGTATATATATGCATTGCAATTTATTGTGTGCTGATAGGTCATTCTCATTGGGAGTGTTCATGACATAATCAAAAAGGGAAGTGAATTTAGCAGACATGCTCGGTAGGGTCTTTCCGCATGACAAAGTTAACATAATCTGGTCTTCTTTTGACATGCAAAGAATGATCAGCTTTTGTTGAGTTGTTTCTAGTCCCATCTGCTATCTCTATTGTATTCTTGTCCTTTGAAGATTCTTTGCTGGTTTCATGTACTGATAAGAATCCATTTTTTCATTGCTCTTTTATTGTGTATGGGGGATGCTTGCTGACTAGAGATGAGCGAGTATACTCGCTAAAGGCAATTGCTCGAGCGAGTATTGCCTTTAGCGAGTACCTGTCCGCTCGAGGCGAAAGGTTCGGGTGCCGGCGGCGGGCAGGGAGCTGTGGGGGAGAGTGGGGAGGAACGGAGGGGAGATCTCTCTCTCCCTCTCTCCCCCCAGCTCCCTCCTGCTGACAGCCGCTACTTACCGCTCCCCCGCGCCGGCACCCGAACCTTTCATCTCGAGCGGGCAGGTACTCGATAAAGGCAATGCTCGCTCGAGCAATTGCCTTTACCGAGTATACTCGCTCATCTCTATTGCTGACATAAGCAGATTTAGACTGAAATCCAAACCTAATTATAGAAGAACTTTTCACCTCCCACAATATATACATTCACTTCTTTCACTCTTCAAACTGTAACTCTTATGGTCTTTTCCTTCCAAGTAGCTTGATCACATGCTAGAAAGCATATGACCACTGTGGCCAAACCCTGGTCCCAGCACGAGGCAAGAGATTGACTGCAGCCATCATGTGTCAGCACGTGACTGTGCTATCTGGAAATGAGGAAGAACTGGAGGTTGTCATGGTAGTCTGGGCCAGATGGCAAAGGAAAGGAAAATAAATGCCTCCAGTCAGAGGGGAAGTCACCTGTGATTACTGCATATAACAGTCCTATAATCACTTATACAGAACACCTGTGTAGAACTGGTGTCTACCACTATCTGGTCATTATATGAGAGTATTATTGTTTTTTGTTTAGTATGGTGGTCACTGGTGTAATGGTGGTGATATGGTGTGCCAGTATTATGTGGCCCTTTTATAGTGTTATTATTCGTTATGTTGATCTTGGTATAGTGACTTTTGTTTAGTGATAGTATCAGTCAATTACCTTTATTCATATATTGCATATAGCGTTTAATGACAGTAGGATTATTTTAGATTGTAGGTTTTTCTGAAGAGGTGGTTTTCAGGTTTCTTTTGTAGATTTATAAAGTGGGAGAAAGTCAGATTTTTGGGGAAGGGAGTTCCAAAGTATGGGGGATCACATGGGAAAAATTTTAGAGGTGATTGTATGAGGAGCAGACAGAGGGAGAGTAGTAAAAGAGTTCTGGTTAAGACCAGAGATTATTTATGGGGAGGTATCAGGATATTAGGTCTGAGATGTATGAGGAGAGGACAGAAAATGAACTGAATTCACTGGGCAATGGGTATCCAGTGAAGCGATTGGCAAGGTGTAGAGGTTGATTAATTGGGCAGCAGGGTTGAGGTTTAATTAAGAGCCATGCAAGAGTGTTAGACTGGAGGTCACATGGAAATGATGAGGACATGCACAAGCTTTATTTTTACTCAAAGTTGAGGATGGGGCAAATTTGAGAGGTGTTTTCAAATACAAAGCAGCAGGAGGTGGTAAAGGCTTGGATATATGGTTTAAAGGGCAGGGCAGAATCAAAGATTGCCCTGAAGCAGTAAACTTGTAAGACTGGGGAGAGTGTGCAGCCATTGGCTTTAATTGATAGGTTTGGTTGAGAGGGGAGTGGAATACAGGAAAGATAATTAACTTGGTTTTCTCCATGTTGAGTTTTGAAAGCGGAAGTAAAAGAAGAAGGGTATATAACTGATAGACACTCTGGGATTCTGAATGGCAGAGAGGTAACATCTGTGTCAGAGAGGTAGATTGCAGTGTCAGCAACATAAAAGTGTTAATGAAAGCTATAATGTATTCAAACAACCTGAGTTTAAAACAAAGAAAACGACCATCAAGTAATAGATGGATATTAGCAAGGTACAGTTTATATCCACTATGACTGGTATCAGTAGAAGGTCAGAATCAAGTTTAAATATGCCAGTCTTCTCTGACTGACTGGATGGCATTGCACTCTATGCTGGGACTTGGTGGCATTGCACTCTGTGCTGGGACCTGCAGGCAAGGTGGAGCCACAAAGTAAGTTATTTACAATATTAAAGTCTTATTGCCAGATGTAATACTGTGGTTGCAATTATGAATTATGGTAAAACATATCATGATCTAAATAGAGCTGAGCCAAATCAATATGCTGCACAGTTCTGTACACACCTGCATAGGTCTGCCATGCTTACAGTGTTTCCAGGTGCCTTTTTCATGTTATGTCAAATTCGCATTGAAAAACATTAAAACTGTACAGTACCTATCACCAATGATGTGATTTTAATTTGCCAACCATTCTGTCCTAAAGACATTATTCTCTTCTGGAAGGCTATAACATTTTAAAGCCTTTACCGGTGTCAAACTGAACAAAATCTTGGACTAGTAACCTCTGATACTCATTCGTACACCAGCTGGGAACAATGAAATAATCCAATTATTCTTTTCTTACGATAACAAAAAATATTTGAGAGAACCTCAGGGACTCCATTTAGAAAGGCCACAGACATAAATGGGGTCTCGGATTCTGGCTTCTTGGCTATTTTTGGGACCTTTCACACAGGACAAAATACTCCGCAATAGAGTTGCAGAATATGCCCTTATGCGGAATATTGAGCCGTAAAATCTGCACTACTAACATGCGGATTTTGGTGCCGAATTGAAAATCGCAAAATCCTGCAATTCCACATCAAGATCTGCAGTTAGCAGTGCAGATTTTGTGCCAAATTCAGGGACTGCATATTCCTTAATGCTATTATATAATATTC
This sequence comes from Eleutherodactylus coqui, assembly GCF_035609145.1. Classification (NCBI taxonomy): domain Eukaryota; kingdom Metazoa; phylum Chordata; class Amphibia; order Anura; family Eleutherodactylidae; genus Eleutherodactylus; species Eleutherodactylus coqui. The sequence continues at coordinate 227,104,720 of NC_089838.1, read as the reverse complement.
CGTCTGGTGTGAAAGGTTCCTTCAAGTTCTGTTCTAATAATTATGGTGAAACTGACTGCACGTTACCTCTAGTGATCATGATCAGATGATTATACAAAAGAGGCAGAAGCCTGACAGTCTGCACTACCTAAGGGACTTTTCACGTGTGCAAAATATTTCTGCAAGAAGCACCTAAAGATGAAGAAACGTCTGCACCAAAATCTGCATGCAGCAGCAGATAAAGCTGTGTCCTCAGGTGCATTTTTGCATGTGTTTTGCAAATATACTCCGCACATGTGAAAGGTCCCTAAGGCTCTTCCAGTGCTTTCCATCTTGTTTATTTGAAACACCTTTATAGGATTAGAAAGACATGACTGTTTTCTTCTAGACACATTGGTTTTGTCTGGTATTGCAGCTCATCATCATTAAGCCTTTCACACAATGCAAAGTACATAAATGTTGGATGTTCACAGGGTTAGTAAGGAGCTGGCTCAGGAGCCAAGCTTGCTGCATTTGAAGTGCATGTTGGCTGTCTTTGCAGTTAACACTATGATGCAGTGGCTGCAATCAGTTAGAACTCCGATTGCAACTGTTAAGCATTAAGATGCCACTGTCGTTTCTGAAAGCGATATTTAAAAGTCCCGACAGAAGTATGGAGCTCCTTCTGTCTCTGAACAACCCGCCAAAAAAAGATCATGAGTGTCATGGCAGTCTTCAGCATATGAAGTTCCCCAGCGCTGCCATGTATATCTGCCCATTATGATTTGCCTGTGACATGGCTTAAAGGGGTTGTCTCGCGGCAGCAAGTGGGGTTATACACTTCTGGATGGCCATATTAATGCACTTTGTAATGTACATCGTGCATTAAATATGAGCCATACAGAAGTTATTCACTTACCTGCTCCGTTGCTAGCGTCCACGTCTCCATGGCTCCGTCTAATTTCGCTGGCTTCTTGCTTTTTTAGACGCGCTTGCGCTGTGCGGTCTTCTGCCTGGTGAATGGGGCCGCTCGTGCCGGAGAGAGCTGGTCACCGCGTCGTCATCGTAGCTCCGCCCCATCACGTGTGCTGATTCCAGCCAATCAGGAGGCTGGAATCGGCAATGGAACGCACAGAGCCCATGGTGCACCATGGGAGAAGACCCGCGGTGCACCATGGGAGAAAACCGCAGTGCATCCCTGGGAAAGGACCGGCGGCCATCTTAGGCAGAAGATTTTTAAAACTTCACATTTCAGCACATCGGTGAGTAGCAAGCGGCTTAAAAACCGCTTTAAATTGCTATTTTATGCCAGGGGGGTGACAGGGGGAATGGGGTAAAGTAAAATTTTGATGTTTGCCATGAGACAACCCCTTTAATTAAATGTCTGTAGAAATAGAACATACAGTACTGAAGAATTGCAGTATACAGTATTATATAAGTGGTCAAACGATCGCTAGTTCAAGTCTCCTAGAAAAATTAAAGAAAAATTATTAAAGTTTAAGTATTACAAAAAATAATAAATCTTAAAAGTCTAAAAGGCTCCTTTCCCATTTTTAACATTAAAATACATATTCGGTACTACTGCATCTGTAAAAGGCCAATCTATTAAAATAACATTATTTATCACGCACAGCGAAAGCAGTAAAAAAAAAGAATACACAACGCCAGAATTTTTTTGATCCCCCTACCTTCGATTAAAAAATGATGTCGCTGTCTGAGGGCTTGTTTTTTGTGGTACAAGTTGTATTTTTCAATGTACTATATTAAATATTGAAAAACTTTCTAAGGCTGGATTCCCACATGGGCATATATGCTGCGTTTTCACACCTGGGCGCATATACGGTGCCCATGTGAAGCATTGGTTTCCAAGGCAGCTGTTCACATGGGCGAATATACGGCGGGTAAATACACCAGCAGCGCGAAAATTAGAACACATACGTGGCTGGCGCATATACGCTCAGCCAAAACATAGTTCTGGAACTATGTTTTGGCCAATATACGCCGGTGGGTCCTATAGACTCTTATGGGAGCAGGGAAAGGGAAGCGAGGGGAGGCATTTTTGCAGTGTCCAAAGCTGCGAAAAACTTACAGGTGCCTCTATATGGACACTGGAAGGCATCCCAAGGATTTTGGAAGAGCGAGGGTTTTCTGGGGTGTGGTGTATTTTTTCGCTAAAAAGAGTGCTTTTGGTCGTGTGAATAGACGAGAAAATGCTAGCTGTGATTGCGGAAAAACACCCATTCAGGCGCTTATATAGAGCAGGCGTGAAAATGTAAAAATGCCAATGTCGCTGGAGTGGTCTTATTTTAATGGCATACGCACTACTGCAAAAACAACATGATTAGAGATGAGCGAGCACCAAAATGCTCGGGTGCTCGTTACTCGGAACGAACTTTTCGCGATGCTCGAGGGTTCGTTTCGAATAACGAACCCCATTGAAGTCAATGGGCGACCCGAGCATTTTTGTATTTCGCCGATGCTCGCTAAGGTTTTCATGTGTGAAAATCTGGGCAATTCAACAAAGTGATGGGAACGACACAGCAACGGATAGGGCAGACGAGGGGCTACGTGTTGGGCTGCATCTCAAGTTCACAGGTCCCACTATTAAGCCACAATACCGGCAAGAGTGGGGCCCCCCCCCTCCCAAAAACTTTTACTTCTGAAAAGCCCTCATTAGCATGGCATACCTTTGCTAAGCACCACACTAGCTACAACAAAGCACAATCACTGCCTGGATGACACTCCGCTGCCACTTCTCCTGGGTTACATGCTGACCAACCGCCCCCCCTCCCCCACACAGCGCACACCAAAGTGTCCCTGCGCAGCCTTCAGCTGCCCTCATGCCACACCACCCTCATGTCTATTTAGAAGTGCGTCTGCCATGAGGAGGAACCGCAGGCACACACTGCAGAGGGGTTGGCACGGCTAGGCAGCGACCCTCTTTAAAAGGGGCGGGGCGATAGCCCACAATGCTGTACAGAAGCAATGAGAAATAGAATCCTGTGCCACCGCCATCAGGAGCTGCACACGTGGGCATAGCAATGGGGAACCTATGTGCCACACACTATTCATTCTGTCAAGGTGTCTGCATGCCCCAGTCAGACTGGTAATATGCACCTTAACAGTAACCGCGTTGGTGGTAATGTGGTGGTGACTGCGGACCTAGTAGCGCGGTTGTATTTTGTTGGTTTTCGGAATGTGGCCAGGATTAAGTGGGCCGTGGCGGGGGGATGGTGGGGGGGCTCTCTTGTAGTGTCGGTAAAGGTGAAATTCTTGGACTGCCACCAGACGAACCAATGCAAAGGCATTTGCCAAGAATGTTTTCCCTGTTGGAGGAGGAGGGGGATGTTTTTGAGGCACTACGTGTCCTCTCCACGTGTCCACGTGTCCGTGGTTATATGCAGCTTAACAGTCACCGCGTTGGTGGTAATGTGGTGGTGACTGCGGACCTAGTAGCGCGGTTGTATTTTGTTGGTTTTCGGAATGTGGCCAGGATTAAGTGGGCCGTGGCGGGGGGATGGTGGGGGGGCTCTCTTGTAGTGTCGGTAAAGGTGAAATTCTTGGACTGCCACCAGACGAACCAATGCAAAGGCATTTGCCAAGAATGTTTTCCCTGTTGGAGGAGGAGGGGGATGTTTTTGAGGCACTACGTGTCCTCTCCACGTGTCCACGTGTCCGTGGTTATATGCACCTTAACAGTAACCGCGTTGGTGGTAATGTGGTGGTGACTGCGGACCTAGTAGCGCGGTTGTATTTTGTTGGTTTTCGGAATGTGGCCAGGATTAAGTGGGCCGTGGCGGGGGGATGGTGGGGGGGCTCTCTTGTAGTGTCGGTAAAGGTGAAATTCTTGGACTGCCACCAGACGAACCAATGCAAAGGCATTTGCCAAGAATGTTTTCCCTGTTGGAGGAGGAGGGGGATGTTTTTGAGGCACTACGTGTCCTCTCCACGTGTCCGTGGTTATATGCACCTTAACAGTAACCGCGTTGGTGGGAAATGGCCTCGCCGCCATCATGTCTTTGGGAAGCCTCTGTTTCCACACCCCAGAGACATACCATTAGCAGCGGTATAGGCAGAGCCCATAATTCGTAACATTTCAGCCGTAGCATTAGGACAGGCCCCACTAACATATCACTAGCAGCATTATAGGAGGAGCGCAGTCTTCGTTCCATGTCAGCAATAGTAGCACTCAAGACAGGCCCCAGTAACAATTCCGAAGCAGCAGTATAGCGGGAGCGCAGTCTTCGTTCCATGTAAGCAATAGTAGCACTCAAGACAGGCCCCAGTAACAATTCCGAAGCAGCAGTATAGCGGGAGCGCAGTCTTCGTTCCATGTCAGCAATAGTAGCACTCAAGACAGGCCCCAGTAACAATTCCGAAGCAGCAGTATAGCGGGAGCGCAGTCTTCGTTCCATGTCAGCAATAGTAGCACTCAAGACAGGCCCCAGTAACAATTCCGAAGCAGCAGTATAGCGGGAGCGCAGTCTTCGTTCCATGTCAGCAATAGTAGCACTCAAGACAGGCCCCAGTAACAATTCCGAAGCAGCAGTATAGTGGGAGCGCATTCTTAGTTCCATTTCAGTAGCTGCAGTATAGCCAAGGCCCAAGTTACATTTATGTAGCTAAAGTGTAGGCCAACCCCACACACACTTCTCTACCATGAGTGCAGGCGAAGAACATACAAATTGCTATGATTACACTGTAGGTGGGGGCCCCAAAAAATTGGTGTACCAACAGTACTAATGTACCTCAGTAAAAATTGGCCATGCCCAACCAAGATGGCAGGTGAAACCCATTAATCGCTTTGGTTAATGTGGCTTAAGTGGTAACTAGGCCTGGAGGCAGCCCAGTTTAACGAAAAATTGGTTCAAGTTAAAGTTTCAACGCTTTTAAGAGCATTGAAACATATAAAAATTGTTTAGAAAAATTAGATGAGTGAGCCTTGTGGCCCTAAGAAAAATTGCCCGTTCAGCGTGATTACGTGAGGTTTCAGGAGGAGGAGCCGGAGGAGGAGGAGGAATATTAGACACAGATTGATGAAGCAGAAATGTCCCCGTTTTGGATGGTGAGAGAGAACGTAGCTTCCATCCGCGGGTGCAGCCTACGTATTGCTTACGTATCGCTGCTGTCCGCTGGTGGAGAAGAGAAGTCTGGGGAAATCCAGGCTTTGTTCATCTTGATGAGTGTAAGCCTGTCGGCACTGTCGGTTGACAGGCAGGTACGCTTATCTGTGATGATTCCCCCAGCCGCACTAAACACCCTCTCCGACAAGACGCTAGCCGCAGGACAAGCAAGCACCTCCAGGGCATACAGCACGAGTTCAGGCCACGTGTCCAGCTTCGACACCCAGTAGTTGTAGGGGGCAGAGGCGTCACCGAGGATGGTCATGCGATCGGCTACGTACTCCCTCACCATCCTTTTACAGTGCTCCCGCCGACTCAGCCTTGACTGGGGAGCGGTGACACAGTCTTGCTGGGGAGCCATAAAGCTGTCAAAGGCCTTAAAGAGTGTTCCCCTGCCTGTGCTGTACAGGCTGCCTGATCTCCGCGCCTCCCCTGCTACCTGGCCCTCGGAACTGCGCCTTCTGCCACTAGCGCTGTCGGATGGGAATTTTACCATCAGCTTGTCCGCCAGGGTCCTGTGGTATAGCATCACTCTCGAACCCCTTTCCTCTTCGGGTATGAGAGTGGAAAGGTTCTCCTTATACCGTGGGTCGAGCAGTGTGTACACCCAGTAATCCGTAGTGGCCAGAATGCGTTGAATACGAGGGTCACGAGAAAGGCATCCTAACATGAAGTCAGCCATGTGTGCCAGGGTACCTGTACGCAACACATGGCTGTCTTCACTAGGAAGATCACTTTCAGGATCCTCCTCCTCCTCCTCCTCAGGCCATACACGCTGAAATGATGACAGGTAAGCAGCATGGGTACCGTCAGCAGTGGGCCAAGCTGTCTCTTCCCCCTCCTCCTCATCCTCCTCATGCTCCTCCTCTTCCTCCTGAACGCGCTGAGATATAGACAGGAGGGTGCTCTGACTATCCAGTGACATACTGTCTTCCCCCGGCTCGGTTTCCGAGCGCAAAGCGGCTGCCTTCATGGTTTGCAGGGAAGTTCTCAAGATGCATAGCAGAGGAATGGTGACGCTAATGATTGCAGCATCGCCGCTCACCACCTGGGTAGACTGCTCAAAGTTTCGAAGGACTTGGCAGATGTCTGCCAACCAGGCCCACTCTTCTGAAAAGAATTGAGGAGGCTGACTCCCACTGCGCCGCCCATGTTGGAGTTGGTATTCCACTATAGCTCTACGCTGCTCATAGAGCCTAGCCAACATGTGGAGCGTAGAGTTCCACCGTGTGGGCACGTCGCACAGCAGTCGGTGCACTGGCAGATTAAAGCGATGTTGCAGGGTGCGCAGGGTGGCAGCGTCCATGTGGGACTTGCGGAAATGTGCGCAGAGCCGGCGCACATTTACGAGCAGGTCTGACAAGCGTGGGTAGCTTTTCAGAAAGCGCTGAACCACCAAATTAAAGACGTGGGCCCGGCATGGCACGTGCGTGAGGCTGCCGAGCTGCAGAGCCGCCACCAGGTTACGGCCGTTGTCACACACGACCATGCCCGGTTGGAGGCTCAGCGGCGCAAGCCAGCGGTCGGTCTGCTCTGTCAGACCCTGCAGCAGTTCGTGGGCCGTGTGCCTCTTATCTCCTAAGCTGAGTAGTTTCAGCACGGCCTGCTGACGCTTGCCCACCGCTGTGCTGCCACGCCGCGTGACACCGACTGCTGGCGACGTCCTGCTGCTGCTGACACATCTAGATTGCGAGACAGAGGTTGAGGAGGAGGAGGAGGAGGAGGAGGGTGCTTTAGTGGAAGAAGCATACACCGCCGAACATACCACCACCGAGCTGGGGCCCGCAATTCTGGGGGTGGGTAGGACGTGAGCGGTCCCAGGCTCTGACTCTGTCCCAGCCTCCACTAAATTCACCCAATGTGCCGTCAGGGAGATGTAGTGGCCCTGCCCGCCTGTGCTTGTCCACGTGTCCGTAGTTAAGTGGACTTTGCCACTAACCGCATTGGTGAGGGCGCGTACAATGTTGCGGGAGACGTGGTCGTGCAGGGCTGGGACGGCACATCGGGAAAAGTAGTGGCGACTGGGAACTGAGTAGCGCGGGGCCGCCGCCGCCATCATAGCTTTGAAGGACTCCGTTTCCACAACCCTATACGGCAGCATCTCAAGGCTGATAAATTTGGCTATGTGGACGGTTAACGATTGAGCGTGCGGGTGCGTGGCGGCGTACTTGCGCTTGCGCTCCACAGTTGCGCTAGCGACGGCTGGACGGTGCGGTGCGAGACATTGCTGGATTGGGCCGAGGACAGCGGAGGTGAGGGTGTGGGTGCAGGCCATGAGACGGTAGTGCCTGTGTCCTGAGAGGGGGGTTGGATCTCAGTGGCAGGTTGGGGCACAGGGGGAGAGGCAGCGGTGAAAACCGGAGGCGGTGAACGGCCTTCGTCCCACCTTGTGGGGTGCTTGGCCATCATATGTCTGCGCATGCTGGTGGTGGTCAGGCTGTTGGTGGTGGCTCCCCGGCTGATCTTGGCGCGACAAACCTTGCACACCACTGTTCGTCGGTCGTCAGGCGTCTCTGTGAAAAACTGCCAGACCTTAGAACACCTCGGCCTCTGCAGGGTGGCATGGCGCGAGGGGGCGCTTTGGGAAACACTTGGTGGATTATTCGGTCTGGCCCTGCCTCTACCTCTGGCCACCGCACTGCCTCTTGCAACCTGCCCTGCTGCTGCCCGTGCCTCCCCCTCTGAAGACCTGTCCTGTGTAGGCGTTGCACACCAGGTGGGGTCAGTCACCTCATCGTCCTGCTGCTCTTCCTCCGAATCCTCTGTGCGCTGCTCCCTCGGACTTACTGCCCTTACTACTACCTCACTGCAAGACAACTGTGTCTCATCGTCATCGTCCTCCTCACCCACTGAAAGGTCTTGAGACAGTTGCCGGAAGTCCCCAGCCTCATCCCCCGGACCCCGGGAACTTTCCAATGGTTGGGCATCAGTGACGATAAACTCCTCTGGTGGTAGAGGAACCACTGCTGCCCAATCTGAGCAGGGGCCCGAGAAAAGTTCCTGGGAGTGTTCCCGCTCCTGAGCATGTGTCATTGTAGTGGAGTGAGGAGGCTGGGAGGAAGGAGGAGCAGCAGACAGAGGATTCGGATTTGCAGCACTGGACGGCGCAGAACTCTGGGTGGATGATAGCTTGCTCGAAGCACTTTCTGCCATCCAGGACAGGACCTGCTCACACTGCTCATTTTCTAATAAAGGTCTCCCGCGTGGACCCATTAATTGGGCGATGAATGTGGGGACGCCAGAAACGTGCCTCTCTCCTAATCGCGCAGCAGTCGGCTGCGACACACCTGGATCAGGAGCTCGGCCTGTGCCCACACCCTCACTTGGCCCTCCGCGTCCTCGGCCGCGTCCACGTCCTCTAGGCCTACCCCTACCCCTCAGCATGCTGTATTACCAGTGATTTGATTTCCCAGGCAGGAAATAAATTGGCGCAAGCCTGCAGGCCAAATATAATTTTTTCGCTTTTTTGCAAAGGGAGGGCCCCACTGCGGATATTCAATGAACAATACGTTTAATAACTGTGGTGTGGCCCTGAAAAAGTGTCACACAACTTTAGTGTAGCAGAGTTATTAACTCTGGCAGAGCAGGTATTTGCCAGTCAGGAAAGACAATGGCGCAAGCCTGCAGTAAACCGTAGCTGGTTGCGTTTGATTTTTGTACGTTCTCCACGCAGCACACACGTACACGGAGACCTTAGGACTGACACAGGCAGGCCAAATATAATTTTTTCCCTGCTTTTTTGCAAAGGGAGGGCCCCACTGCGGATATTCAATGAACAATACGTTTAATTAATAACTGTGGTGTGGCCCTGAAAAAGTGTCACACAACTTTAGTGTAGCAGAGTTATTAACTCTGGCAGAGCAGGTATTTGCCAGTCAGGAAAGACAATGGCGCAAGCCTGCAGTAAACCGTAGCTGGTTGCGTTTGATTTTTGTACGTTCTCCACGCAGCACACACGTACACGGAGACCTTAGGACTAACACAGGCAGGCCAAATATAATTTTTTCCCTGCTTTTTTGCAAAGGGAGGGCCCCACTGCGGATATTCAATGAACAATAACTGTGTTGTGGCCCTGCCTACACAATTCTGTCCCTGTAGTATCAATGGAGGGTGCAATGCTCTGCACAGACGATTTTTAGAAGAAAAAAAAAAAATGCAACACTGCTAACAGCAGCCAGCACAGTAGAAAGGACCGTTGAGGTTCTTGAAGGCTACACTCACTCCTAACACTCTCCCTGCCTAAGCACCACTTCTGTCCCTAATGCTGGGTGCAATGCTCTGCACTGCCGATTTTGAGAAGAAAAAAAAAAAACCACTGCTAGCAGCAGCCTGCATACAGGTAGATGTGGCCCTAAGAAGGACCTTTGGGGTTCTTGAAGCCTACACTCACTACTAACACTCTCCCTACAGCAGCTCAGGCACCAGCAGCACTGTCCCTCAGCTAACTCACAAGGCATGTGTGGCGAGCCGCGGGAGGGGCCGACTTTTATACTCGGGTCACATCTGATCTTCCCAGCCACTCACAGCAGGGGGGTGGTATAGGGCTTGAACGTCACAGGGGGAAGTTGTAATGCCTTCCCTGTCTTTCAATTGGCCAGAAAAGCGCGCAAACGTCTCAGAGAGGAAACTGAAAGTAACCAGAACATCGCGTGGTACTCGTTACGAGTAACGAGCATCCCGAACACCCTAATATTCGCACGAATATCAAGCTCGGACGAGTACGTTCGCTCATCTCTAAACATGATAACTTTATTCTTTGGGTCAGTACGGAAACGTGTCGGCAAAGTGTTAGTGCTGTGGTTACTTTTATCACTTTTATGGATTTTCAATAAATGCTATTGTGTTTAAAAAATTGTTACAAGATTTCTGATAAGCTGGACCTTCTTCTACACATGCTCTATAGTCCGTGCCTTCTCTTGCTTGTAGGAAAGTGACTGGTGAGCTGGATGTTTGCTACTACTGTGTATATGATATAATATTTCCTTGAAAGGAACCCCTCAACATATGTTTTAATCAAGGGACTTTACTTGTACCATGGATCTGGCCCTGACAGTGATTACAGGGATTGTGAGATAATGTGAAATCATGGCCTGTCACATCAAGTCTGAGATTGCTACACACTCTCCAGATACTTTATCTGTAGCCATATCCATGCATTGGCTGCTGTGTATAAGCATTAACCCAGTACACATTCATTGGCAAGTCAATGCATGACGGGCAGATTTTTACAACAATGAGGATAGCATTATTTTAAATTAAAAACAATTCAATCACCGATTAGAAATACTGTTTACCACCAGCACATATTGACTTGTCAGAAGGGGGAAAATGTCACTCCAGCTTGTATTCCAGTCCTATTTAAGTAGATATGATTGAAAATCTCATCCATTGAAGAACATATACAAATGGAAGTTTCAATTCCACATGTTCATTTATAACCCAGGATGCTGCCAGTTGTATAAAGGAATGTACACAGCATTAATACAAGCAAATAGTATTTCCATGTCTGTGCACCTCCTTCCTATGCAATTTTATACTATTTTGCCTTGCTTGGGTTTCATCAAATAACTCTGATGGGATGTCTCCCCGGGTATATTGAAAAAGTATTTTAAAAAACCCACAGTAAAAATGAAATCAAAATGAGTTAACATGAAAGATGACCAAGGCAACTTCTGTACTTGAACAGAAGTATTACAGTGCACAGATGCACAACTATGTTGCTTCTGAATAATCTCCATTGATCACTGTCATTATCTTATTACATTTTCTCCTGTTATAAATGGACAATCCTGTTCTGAAATGAACAGCATGGTAATCGTCACTAGTGAATTGAGAATTTGATATAACTTCACTTACACTTGGCTGTTCAGTCAAGAATAATTTTACTGGCTATCTAGGCAGCATATGACGACATGTAATGTATCTGCCTATTCTACCCCAAAATGTATTTATGTTGAAGTATTAAACAGTGTTAATATCCCACTGGGACCCCTTGACCTATCTCTACCCTCAGTTCAATAGCAATTATGCCTTGCACTGAAGATCTCAGTGGTCTGGAACAGCAGCTTGGCAAAAGTGAAGACATGCCCAATGATCTCAAGCTGTCATATTAATCAAATTTTCTAAAAGTATAAGTGGAGAGTATCATGCTGGTACAATAGTTCAACATGGGAAATTAGAATTCAACACACCTGGAAGCTGCAGTTTTCAAACTGTACAAGAAAAGAGATTACAACTGGTCACTGGGCTGTGTGAACAGCAGACAGGGATAAAGCCAGTGACAATAAGAATGACCATTAGTTAACAGGTCATAAGTATTACTAACCACTGAACAAACATATCACTAATCAGAGAGTCATTGACTAGTATATTAATAGATCACAGACTGAACATGAGTCAACAGTGTGATGCAGTAGCTAAAAAAGCAAACACAATTCTGGGATGTATTAATGGAAGCATAGAGTCTAGATCATGTAAGGTAATTATCCCCCTCTACTCTTCCTTAGTCAGACCTCATCTGAAATACTGTGTCCACTTCTGGCCACCCCAATTTAAAAAAGACAAACTGGAGCAAGTCCAGAGAAGAGATACCAGGATGGTGAACAGTCTGCAAATTATGTCCTATGAGCAATGGTTAAAGGATCTGGGAATATTTAGCTTGCAATAAAGAAGGCTGAGAGGAGATTTAATATCTGTCTACAAATATCTGAAGGGCTGTCACAGTGCAGAGGGATCAGCACTATTCTCATTTGCACAAGCGAAGACTAGAAGCAATGGGATGAAACTGAAAAGGAGGAGACACAAATTAGATATTAGAAAAAACTTTCTGACAGTGGGGGTGATCAATGAGTGGAACAGGTTACCACGGGAGGTGGTGAGTTCTCCTTCAATGGAAGTCTTTAAGCAGAGGCTGTACGGACATCTGTCTGGAATGATTTAGTGAATCCTGCATTGAGCAGGGGGTTGGACCCAATGACCCTGGAGGTTCCTTCCATCTTTGAAATTCTATGTGTATTTGACCATACAACTAACCCCAGCAGCCATACCCACTGACAACTAAGGATAATGAGCTGAATATTTCCATCATATGCTGTGAGATTAGTCTCATATGGCTGTAAAATGGACAAATGTTAGGGAATATAATATAACATTACTTCATTTCAGTGAAAGCTTTAAGCGACCCCCTGACATGTGAAACCAATTTTAGAGTAAATGCTCAAACGTGTATAGTTGGTTTTTAAGGAGTTGTACAGATTTAAAAAGACAAGGCTTCTTTCTTCTAGAAACAGTACCACTTTTGTCCATGAGCTGTGTCTATTAGTGCAGCTCAACTCCAATGAAGTGAATGAGGCTGAGCTTTCATACCACACCGATCTGAAGACAAGAGTGGCGCTGTTTTTTTTGTAAGAAAGCAGACAGGTTTTTTTATTCCTATACAGCCCTTTTACCATATTTTATTAAATACGCTCTTATATTGAATACCTGTCACATCTGTGCAGCACACGAACACCTCGCTCAGTACGGACGCAGGGTGACATTCACAATTACTGCACTTGATAACACTATGCACTGTAGAATAGTGCGCACCACACCAGGAATACGTAAGCCAGTATGTAAGGCCCGTGCAACACAAGAGTACTACACTCAGCATGGTGTCAGATAATGTACACACTGCTGGAAATAGAAGCACACCACGCTATGCTGATCAGTAGCACCACTCCAGGGACAAAGAAGCCTGGCCCTAACCTAGCAGGGGGGTGAAGGGTCCCTGCCTGAAAGCAGAGTCATCGCCTCGATAAAGACGGCCCCACGGTCTACTTCTTGGGCCCTGATTGTCCCTATAGGAGCCCCTGGAGAGATGAACTGACACAGCAAAGCAATACAAAAATGAAAACAGAAATACAACTGAAAGGGAAACCTCAGCACTTATCTGGTAGTAGCAATACACCCAGCACAGAGGAACACCTCTCTCCAACTACTCCTCTATGGAACTGAATTAGCAGCGGTGAGCAAAGGGAGGGATAAGAATATAAAGCTCTCCACACCTGATGATTAACAGAGCAACTAGAGAACCATACCATCAACCTTCTCCCAGGAATGACTAATCATCAGCATGCATCCACAAGGTAAGGCGATAAGACTGCAGTTTCCCTTTACATTTCCTGCTGTGTGACTCATCATGGCAGGTGGCACATGCACCAGCCAATAGAATTACAGGATTTGGATTTAAACTGAAAAGGAAAACGTCACGTGGTGTCAATCAGATATTGCTCAGTCTGGAGAGAAGACCGCTTCCTATTTTTTGTCTTCAAAGTGATTTAGGATCTTTCTATTTCAACTGAGATCCAGATCAACATTAGTGCAACGGAAGATTCACCACCAACTGTCAGTCAAGAGAGGTAAAATACCAACATCTGATAAATGGAATTTTTATGTCATCCCTGATATTGACAATTCGTCAATCCATATCAGTTTTCAAATCCGCTGTATACTCTATTTGTTGTTGAAATGCCATGGGTTTTGACCATGGAATTAATTGATTACAATGCAGTGAGTGATTTCAGGGCAGTTTTTACTGAAGACTTTCTCCGCGATGTGTCATTGTATCCCTACACAAATATTTTGATTAGAACACTTTCAGACAACCATATTTTTGGCCTGTGTTTTCCAGCCCTTAATATGTATATAATATAAATACACGGGGCTACTCTCATGGCCGTTTTTAAGATATAACAGCAATAATTAGTATTACTTTCTGTTGGGCAAATGTAGGTCCATGTTTGCTCTGTAGAAAACAAAACCAATGAAAGAAAATCTGGAGGATAATACAGATGAAATAATGTGTTTCCACCAAAATAAATCTATGTATTGAGAGGCAGCATCAACGGCAAAAGTTGAATATAAAGGAACTTTATTCCATCAACTTCGTGGTGATACGACACCTAAATTCCAGATGCAATTGAGGTTGATGCTAGAGGAGGATAAATTAGCAGGGGTCATTGATCAAAAGCTGGCTGACTTCCTTTATGTGGAACATACACAAGCGACTCGGCAACCCTCCGGGTAGACCTATTATGTCTAGCCGGGGGTCGTTGTTCAATAATCCATCATGGTTCTTAGACCATATTTTGAGACAATATGCAACCAGTGCTGCCTTCTTCATTCGAGACATGGGTGATTTTCTGACCAGGCTGAGCACAGTGGAGGTATTGGACACCACGATCCTAGTGACGCTCGACGTGGTGTCCCTTTATACTAATATTTCAAACCCCCGTGATCTCGAAGCTGTGAGGGATTGTTTACTGGCTTCTCAGTGGTCCAATACATGCTTGCAATTTGCCCTGGCGCTGCTTGAATTTATTTTGGAAAATAACTTTTTTTCTGTTCAATAACATCTTTTACAGGCAGCGACAGGGTACAGCGATGGGGTCCAATGTGGCTCCTACTTATGCGGGCATGTATATAGACCACATAGAGAGAGAGTCAGTCACCTAGGTGACGGGTTACGAGAGAGCCGGTCTTTCCGGCACATGCGCAATAGATATTTTGGGCGTGACGTGCTCTGGAGCTCCCAGGGAGGGAAGCCCTGATGATGCTGTATCATTGCTGCTGCAGGGCAGGTGATTCCCATGGCCCAGTGTGATGACCATGCTTGCTGGATGCAGGCTGATGGCGTTCACCTGGCTGTTGGTAATTCATTTTTAGGGCGCCCACCCACTGGCGATTTTTTTTTCTTTGCGTTTTGCGTTTTTTCTCAAGAGCAATTAGAATTGAATGTACTCCTGTCCACTGGCGTTTTTTTTTGCGTTGCGTTGCGTTTTTTAACATAGGAACTGTCAGTTGCATATGTGTCCTTATTTTTCTCCTAATGCACCCATGAAAGTCAATGGAAATTAATGAAAAGCCGCGAAAACGCCGCGAAAACGCTGCGTTTTTCACGCACGAAAATCGCAAACGCCAGTGGGTGGGCGCCCTTAATTGTCACTTGTATTTAAGTTGTGAGAGTGGGTATGTCAGAAAGGCTTGATAAATATCCTATACGGATCGAAACATCACTGCTGCTACCTTGTTGTGAATTCCATGTTGCTGTATTTGCTAGTGGAACCTTGATATTCAACTTTTGACGTGGATGCTGACTCTCAATACATGGACTATCGGGTGAGTGGAGCAGGCCTGGATCTGGCCTGACGAGGCATGACATCACTGTGGCTCTAACCATTGTATAACGTGGGCTGTGTTATTGAGTGCTGTTGTGGATTGACATTTTGGAGTAGTTTCCCCAAAAATAAGGCACTGTCTTATATTAATTTTTACCTCAAAAGAAGCACAGTGTCTTATCTTCGGGGTGTCTTATAATTCTTACCTAGCAGCTGGCTTTCGGTTCCCTCGCGCTGGTCTCTGTCAGTGCTGCAGGCTTCCGTGTCCTCCTGCACTCTGACTGAGCAGTTCTTTCTGATAGCGGGGCTTGAATACCCCACCTGCAGCAAACTAATGCTCTGATTGAATGACATCATTGAATGGCTATGATTGGTTAATTGAGCCGGGCTTTCATTGGCTGACGCGGCACTTGATTAACCGATGAGAGCATTAGATTGCTGGAAGCGAGGTATTCAAGCTCCACTACCAGGAAGAACTGCTTTGTTGGCATGCAGGAGGACACGGAAGCCTGCAGCAGCAATGGAGACCAGCAAGAGGGACGCGAACGCCGGCTGCTAGGTGAGCATTGTTTTTTGGGTTTTTTTACATGCAGTCTAGCTAGGGCTTATTTTTAGGGGGGGGGTTATATTTCAAGCCCCCACCCTACCAGAAAATCAGGGTAGAGCTTATTATTGGGGAAACACGGTAGTGATGAAATACTGATGACATTTTGTTGCAATGTCATCTGTAACATGTCCATATTATGGTTCCATATTACAGACGTGTGACAAAATATGTAATGTTGAGACAACAGAAAATTTGTGTCACTTAACAGAAGAGATCAATAAGACACTAAAATCTAAAAGTCATTAAACAGTATGCCTTACATGGAGAGGGTGTTTGTAATGAGTAACTTCTCATTATGAAAAGTACAAGAAGTAATGGGGCTCATTTTCTAGATTAACAGTTTCAATGAAGCTGCTGTATATAACTGCTCTTAACAAGTAGTGCTATTTAACTGACTTCCATTGCTATATTCCCAATTCCTGCAGAGCTCTGTCATGCATGCTTGGAGACACTTTCTACATTTCACTGTCACTTTGACTCTGACATGGGCAGACTGTGTCTTACTGTAAGGGAAATATGTTTCAGAAATGAAAGTCATATGAAGTTAATCCAAATAAATGACAGGTATAGTTTACTAGGGCTCAGGCTATATGTCATTTACTCTTATCTATTTTGACTAGGAGCAGACAAGATATTAAGGTTTACGGAGAAAGGCTTGTTTACATTCTCAGATTTAGGTCTGTTTTAATGATAGTGACATTGACTTAGGAAATCCTGCATAAGAAATATTAGATGAATGCATTGTGATGAATTTTATTATATACTTATCTTCATTATAAAACACAAAGATATTTAAATAAAATGCAACTAGCCTTAGATACACATGTGTAATCAAAATGATAAGAATCCCCTTTCAGGCTCTGTTCAAAACATGACACCAAATATTGCATTGGATTCTCTGGGTAATAGCACTTCTCTGCACAGTACACTCATTTATTCAAGTTCTGAAATAAGTCCATATAATGACATTTTTGATAGGGCTATAGATAGAGCAAAGTTTACACCAACAGGAAGTACAGCTAATTTATTAGTGCAGGCACTAGTCCACATTTACTAAACTGGGTCTTTGTTATAGAAGTTTAAGTAAAGGCCCATTAAGGACGATTATCGCTAAAAATTCGCTAATCGGCGATCGTTCTAGCGATAATCGGTGCGTGTAAATGGGCGCAGGGCACCCGCATTTCGGGCACTTTTTGCTGATCGTTAAAATCAAGCTCACTTGATTTTAATGATCATTTTTATCAGTCATTCGCCACGGGGGAGTGCTGATAGCATTGTTTCCCAGTGGAGAACAAAGAATCTGAGCACAGATAATAGCCTCCAGCTATTAGCCTGAGTTCAGTGAAGGCTTCATTTACATACATAATTGGTATTTAAGTAGCTGAGTAGCTACTTGAATACCAATTTTTTTTTTTTGCAAAATAATCGCTCAAAGCTGTCACTTAAACTGTCGTTTGAGCGATCTTTGAGCGATTATCTGCTCGTGTAAATGGGCCTTAAGGGCTTCTTCACACGACTGTGTTTGTGTGGGTATTTGCACACACAAAACACAGAGAATAGAACCCATTGATTTCAATGGGTTTGCTCTCATGAGTATGTTTTGTGTGGAAAAAAGTTGGACCTGCTCTTTTTCTACATTTTAAGCAGTTAAGGTCCATAGAAATCTATGAGAGTACGCAAATACGCAAGGAGAAGCGTGAAACACTGCGCCAAACACAGGGAAAATAACACATCTGGACCTCATTAGGCTAATTAATAGAGATAAGCGAGCGTACACGTTAAGGCAAATTACTCGAGCGAGTATTGCCATTTTCGAGTACATGCCTGCTTGCCCGAAAAGATTCGGGGGCCGGCAGGGGGCAGGGGGCGGCATGGGAGAGCTCTCTCTCCCGCTCCCCCCTGCTCACTCCCGCATCTCACCGCTCACCCCGAATCTTTTCAGGCAAGCAGGCATGTACTCAAAAATGGCAATACTCGCTCAAGTAATTTGCCTTAACGGATACGCTCGCTCATCTCTACTAATTAACCTTCTATTCCAATGGAAAGGATGTGTCACATACGTGCGTGAACTAGCCCTGCGTGCGCAAAGAGTACAGTACTATGAACAGAAATGCGCGGAAATCTACCTCTTTAAACATTGTTTATCTACAAATATGCTGCGCTGCAAACGCTCATGTGAAGCCGCCCTAAGGAAGACAGTTTGAGTGACTTTCAACAAATTTATTAAAAGGTAAATGCCTCTTAATTACTATGGTGCATTTTCTTTCACCTGGTATGAGCTGGTATTTCCTCTTCTTCTACTTAATGGCATAAAGACCAAACCTTCATTTCTCGTTATTTGCCAAATTGACTCAGCAATGGGAAAAGTTGCAAGTTTGTCTGATAAAATATTGCATGGCTTCACCTGCAATATTTTTGTTCAGGCAAAAACGTGGCATATACTGCTTGACAAATCAGAGATTGGAGCTCCAGGAAGATAATTGCATATTCCCTATGCATTCTAGGAATAGTGAAGATTCACTGTGAGTGGCATGATTGCTTGGTTTAGCCCTGTCTAGCTGCTCAGAGGACATTGCCAGACCAGAGGTTGGAGCTCCAGGAAGATAATTGCATATTCCCTATGCATTCTGGGAAGAGTGAAGAGTCACTGTGAGTGGCATGATTTCTCAGTTTAGCTGGGTCTACCTGCTCAGAGGACATTGGCAGACCAGAGATTGGAGCTCCAGGAAGATCATTTCTATATTCCCAGTCCATTCTGGGAAGAGTAGCCATATGGTGAGCTGCAACGTATGCTATATGTTTACAGGCCTACCAGAAGAAAAGCCCAACTTCACCTGCGAGAAATGCAAGCTTGCAGGCGGATCAGGAGTCAGCAGCACCCATACTGCTCAAGAACCGGTACCAGGCTATCACGCAGGAGAACAATGAAGAAGTACAGTAAGAAATGACTTTGCCCACAAAGAACAATCTAGTCAGCACTCAGAATCCCCTTGGATGGAGAAAAAGAAGTGTTGTGAAGAAGAAAAGGAGAGTGCTGGTTGTGGGGGATTCCCTATTGAAAGCAAGACAGGCAGCTGTCTACATACTCACATAACCTCATGAGACAAATGAAAAAAATTTTGGGGAGAAACTCCTGTGCTCACAAGAAAGATATGATTAGAGACCAAGGTTTGAGGTGCCAAATAGGAGCAATAACAGACACTTACTTCGAAAGAGGGGCGTATCGGTCACACAGAAGCCTCCTCTTAATGATGGTGGCTAGGGTTCTTAGCTGATGAAAATATATAGAGCTCCAATCTCTGTTAGTGAATAATTCTTATTTATTTCTCCATATAATAAGCAATAAGGTTACAGTGGCAACGCGTATCTGTGCCTCATGGGCACCTTTATCAAGCCACTAATACAATAAAAACAAAATGCATATTTATAAGGGGTGAGGTTACCTGAATAGGCATAGTGTTGCTGAATGACCTGTCCTGTTGGAGTGTCTGGCGCACGCTTTGGCTTTGGTGGGCGGTCTTGTGGCGAC
The DNA here is from genome assembly GCF_035609145.1 of Eleutherodactylus coqui. Lineage (NCBI taxonomy): Eukaryota > Metazoa > Chordata > Amphibia > Anura > Eleutherodactylidae > Eleutherodactylus > Eleutherodactylus coqui. The sequence goes on along the minus strand of NC_089838.1, from coordinate 227,085,346 downwards.
GCTTGAGGATCACATGATCAAATATAATGGAGTGCACCTTATGCGTTCCAAAGGAATCTGTAACATTACAGATCCAGAGGGCATGTTACTACGTAGGTGGTGCGCTAAACAACTTTATTAAAAGGCATCATTTGGACATTCCTACTAGAGATGAGCGAACCTACTTGGCCACGCCCCTTTTTCGCCCGAGCGCCGCGATTTTTGAGAACTTCCGTACTCGGGCGAAAAGATTCGGGGGCGCCGTGGGTGAGTGGGGGGTTGCAGCGGGGAGTGGGGGGGAGAGGGAGAGAGAGAGGGCTCCCCCCGGTCCGGATACTGTTTGTTTTTTTGCGTTTTTTTGCGTTTTTTACGTGCCTTTCTTTATGTGCCTTTATGTATTGAACGTTTGTATTTGCTTTAATAAAGCTTGTTTGATATTGCATATCTAGTTATTGTTTTGTTTTTTTCCCTTGATATTCTTTTTATTTGTAGGGATTTATATGATCTATTAAAATATTTTGGTTTTGGTTATACATTATTGATCCTTAGGCCTCAGTCACACGGGCGCATCAGCACCCGTACACCGGCGCCGATGCGCCCGTGTGACTGACACCAGCAGACGGACGTACCTGCAGACGGCCATCTCTCTGCAGCGCCGGAGGAAAGAACATGTGACCGGCTTCATTGCCGGTCATGTGTTCTTTCCTCCGGCGCTGCAGAGAGATGGCCGTCTTTAGGTACGTCCGTCTCCTTCCTGTAGTCACACGGGCGCATCGGCGCCGGTGTACGGGTGCCGATGCGCCCATGTGACTGAGGCCTTATTGTGGGATTGGTGATCCATCCTTGTGATATTTTTGTGATTAGCAGTTTTGTCAGATACTATCTCCGCCATTTTTGATATGGGCTAAGAGTATACTAGAATATGTTTGGATACCTACCTTAATGCGGGACTTATTAGATTATGTTTAACATATGCGCAGTATTGCCTGTCGATATGGCTATCCCGTTTTGATAGGATATGCTTATATATCGTCGGCGCATTGTATGAAGCCCGTAGTGGTTGTTAGGGCATTACGTGGTAGCGTTAGACGCTGGGGGAGGATCCAGGTACGTCATATGGCAGGGTCACACGTCTATGACGCGCATGATGGCGCCGGTCCGTGCCTTTCCCTGATTTGCCGCGAGGAAGCTGCGCATGCATAATACAGCTCTAAGGCTATTTGCCCATAGTTGCCATGAGAGCATAATGCTCTGTGGACATGCGCAGTAGATCAGTTAGGACGCTGATGTTACAGGCGGGATGCATGGCTGATGGTACCTCTGGATGTACACATGTGAGTATTGTTGTTTTTAATTTTTGACTATATATATATGTATGCTCAGTATCTGGTGTGATAGCTTGACAAAGGCCATAGAAATCTTGGCCGAAACGTCGCTGTTGGAAAATGCCAGTCTTTTTTTCAATAAAAGTTGGGAGGTTGTTTTAACCCGACTCCTTGTGTTTCCTGGATGAAAGATCCCATCTACTTGCTGCCTCTCCTTGTGGATGATATTGCTTCGGATAAGTGGATCCCTGGTATCCGGTTCCGGATTGGGGCTTGCAAGGCGAGTACTCATATTGGAGTGTATTATCAATTGCGTGGTGCTGCTGTGATCTGTGTGATACATTAAAAAACACAATCAAAATACTCCACATATAGTTTCATCTTTTTACTACATGCTGTATGCAGGATGTAAAAATAACATGGAAATAAGGTCATCCATACAAATACTGACTACTCTGTTTGTTATCATTATTTTTTTGTGTTGTAAATACAGTAGATACTATGATCTCCAGGGGTGTATCTATAGGGAATGTAAAGATACGATTTGCACAGAAGCCTCAGTGCCACATAAGAATGCACCAGTATTATAAATGCACGTTAGGTAGGGGTCTTGTTACAGATTTTATATTTGAGCCAAGCATCTTTTACCCATTTCCAACATACATATAGCTACATATGTCCAAACTGCACATTGAGCATTGCTATATTAAAAAAGCTATATCAATTTGGCATTGATGTAATCATACTGATCCATATAAAAAAGACAACATGTCACTTTTACTGCACCATGATAGCCATAAAAATAAAACCTCTCAAGATGGTGCAATTGCATTTTTTCCCTGTTTCGTCCCACTTCGAAAGTCTTACGATGCATTATATGGTTCATTAAATGGTGCAATTGAAAAATACAACTCGTCCAGCAAAAAAACAAGCCCTCATGTAGATATGTCACCGGTAAAATAAAAAATGTTATGGTTTTTTGAAAGTGGAAATAACAGAATTGCAGAATGAGAATGCAGGCACATCAATGACCCTTGGTCATGAAAGGGTTAATCTACACCTCGGATGATCTCATAGTAAATTCTGCAGCTTCTTGTTTTACTTTGCTGCACAATTAAATGCTTCATCTTCGTAATATATAATTAAATCTATTTGTCTTGCTGTATGTTAATATGTATTGAAAGTTTATGAAAAGTAACTGTGTCGTATTTACGTTCTAATATTCTGCTGAGATTTCATCTGCCCTACTTATTGTCCCTGCGTTAGCAATATCTGAAGAATGTCAGATTTGTTGCTTCAATTTAAGATTGTTTCTTCAAATACACTTATGGCTTGTCATATCCCATCATTTCTCTATCAGCCACGTTAACCGACATTTCCTCCAGCCTCACTATTAGCATTTGTTGATATAGCTTTTTGTTGCTCCATAAATGTCTAAACTTCTCCTTGCCAATTAAAATCTATAGCCGAGTCCCCAGAGCCTTGTATAAGCATATGTATTTCTTCTTTATTGAAACGGCACTAGAAATGATCACTGGAATAAGTCTTTTTTCACTTTATTAAACAAGTTTTACTTTCAAGTCTCCAAAGGCTGTATGGCCACAATTAAGACTTCATTGCAGCTGCTGGTGTCCAAGTAAAATACTGAACTCACTTCATCTAGCTCAGGATGAAGGATTACTTCGACCTTGAGGGTAGTGTGTTGCGAATAACGAAGGCTGCAACTTGTGAGGATGAACATGCTTTCTAATGTCTACTCGAAGAATTTATTTGACTTGCCTTTCTTTGCTTCTCTTGTATTTTCCCCTCATTAGATTGAATCTACCGTGTTGTGAAACCCCAGGTATTAGTTAATCTGTGTGCGCCTCCAGCCGTTAAGCTTTTGCTTCTCAAGTTAAGTGTATTATCAGGTTAAATTCAAGTTAACGACTTAATATTTTCTAGCAACGTTACTCAGTCTACCATAATCCAGTTTGGTTTATAAAGCATCGTGGACTATATACTGTGAGCCTTCTAGATCTTCAATGCTCAGTCTCTTGTATATGATAATTATCAAAGTTGTCAATTATATACATTTTAATTCCTTGGTAAAAGTCTGTCAACGAGATACAGTGATATAGAAAGTATGCCGCCCAAAAATCTGTGGCTTCATAATATCTATTATCAACATATAAAAACAGTTTCTATTCATGAGTTTCTCAGTCTTCGGAATCTTTACTTCCCCTGATAACAAAAGGGAAGAGTTCTTAGTTAAGGCCCATTTATACCAGCAGATGTTCACTCAAAGATTGCTCAAAGGACAGTTTGAGTGACAGCTTTGAGAGATCGATTTGCATAAACTATTAAGTAGCTACTCAGCAACTTAAGTACCGATTAAGTGTGCAAATGAAGCCTTAGCTGAAAGCAGTTAGCTATTATCCTTGCTCAGATCCTTTGTGCTCCATGGGGAAACAATGCTATCAGCACTCCCCGTGGAGAACTTCTGATAAGAGTGAAGGACGATTTTTAGGTTGGACTGAATCTAACGATCAGCCAGCAGTGCCCGAAAAGCGCACGATGGGCGCACATTTACACGCACCGATTATTGCTAAAATGATAGCCAATGAGCGATTTTTTAGCAATTATCGGCTGGTGTAAATGGGCCTTTAGTAGGCTCCTATGAGTGCAATGATTGCTCCATCTGCCAGTTTATGACCCCTCAAATGACCTTTATCAATCCCTTGGACTATAAATCATTTGCATTAAAACATTACATTATTTGTCAGTCTAAGTGTGTTGTATATACACTAATTTACTTCTGTTTCAAGGTTAAGGGCTTCTACCCACTAGCGTTTTTTTTTAACGCTGCGATATCGCTGCGTTTTCTTCAATGGGACTTTCTAATGTTAAAGTCACATCGCACAAGTTTGTCCGATGCAATTTTAACATTAGAAAGTCCCATTGAAAAAAACGCAGCGATATTGTAGCGTTAAAAAAAAAAAACGCTAGTGGGTAGAAGCCCTTATATAGAAAGACCTCTCAGGAACTCCGTTTGGGGAACTTTGGGCTGTTGGTTTGCAGCTGGTGAGGCTGGATATTCAGGGAGGGAATGTGTCCTTACTAGAGATGAGCGAACACCAAAATGTTCGGGTGTTCGTTATTCGAAACGAACTTCCCGCGATGTTCGAGGGTTCGTTTCGAATAACGAACCCCATTGAAGTCAATGGGCGACCAGAGCATTTTTGTATTTCGCCGATGCTCGCTAAGGTTTTCATGTGTGAAAATCTGGGCAATTCAAGAAAGTGATGGGAATGACACAGAAACGGATAGGGCAGGCGAGGGGCTACATGTTGGGCTGCATGTCAAGTTCACATGTCCCACTATTAAGCCACAATACCGGCAAGAGGGCAAGAGTGGGCCCCCCCCTCCCAACAACTTTTACTTCTGAAAAGCCCTCATTAGCATGGCATACCTTTGCTAAGCACCACACTAGCTACAACAAAGCACAATCACTGCCTGGATGACACTCCGCTGCCACTTCTCCTGGGTTACATGCTGACCAACCGCCCCCCCTCCCCCCCACAGCGCACACAAAGTGTCCCTGCGCAGCCTTCAGCTGCCCTCATGCCACACCACCCTCATGTCTATTTAGAAGTGCGTCTGCCATGAGGAGGAACCGCAGGCACACACTGCAGAGGGTTGGCATGGCTAGGCAGCGACCCTCTTTAAAAGGGGCGGGGCGATAGCCCACAATGCTGTACAGAAGCAATGAGAAATATAATCCTGTGCCACCGCCATCAGGAGCTGCACACGTGGGCATAGCAATGGGGAACCTATGTGCCACACACTATTCATTCTGTCAAGGTGTCTGCATGCCCCAGTCAGACTGGTAATATGCAGCTTAACAGTAACCGCGTTGGTGGTAATGTGGTGGTGACTGCGGACCTAGTAGCACGGTTGTATTTTGTTGGTTTTCGGAATGCGGCCAGGATTAAGTGGGTCGTGGCGGGGGGATGGTGTGGGGGCTCTCTTGTTGTGTCGGTAAAGGTGAAATTCTTGGACTGCCACCAGACGAACCAATGCAAAGGCATTTGCCAAGAATGTTTTCCCTGTTGGAGGAGGAGGGGGATGTTTTTGAGGCACTACGTGTCCTCTCCACGTGTCCGTGGTTATATGCACCTTAACAGTAACCGCGTTGGTGGTAATGTGGTGGTGACTGCGGACCTAGTAGCACGGTTGTATTTTGTTGGCTTTCGGAATGCGGCCAGGATTAAGTGGGCCGTGGCGGGGGGATGGTGTGGGGGCTCTCTTGTGTCGGTAAAGGTGAAATTCTTGGACTGCCACCAGACGAACCAATGCAAAGGCATTTGCCAAGAATGTTTTCCCTGTTGGAGGAGGAGGGGGATGTTTTTGAGGCACTACGTGTCCTCTCCACGTGTCCGTGGTTATATGCACCTTAACAGTAACCGCGTTGGTGGGAAATGGCCTCGCCGCCATCATGTCTTTGGGAAGCCCACTAACATATCAGTAGCAGCATTATGGGAGGAGCGCAGTCTTCGTTCCATGTCAGCAATAGTAGCACTCAAGACAGGCCCCAGTAACAATTCCGAAGCAGCAGTATAGCGGGAGCGCAGTCTTCGTTCCATGTCAGCAATAGTAGCACTCAAGACAGGCCCCAGTAACAATTCCGAAGCAGCAGTATAGGAGGAGCGCAGTCTTCATTCCATGTCAGCAATAGTAGCACTCAAGACAGGCCCCAGTAACAATTCCGAAGCAGCAGTATAGCGGGAGCGCAGTCTTCGTTCCATGTCAGCAATAGTAGCACTCAAGACAGGCCCCAGTAACAATTCCGAAGCAGCAGTATAGCGGGAGCGCAGTCTTCGTTCCATGTCAGCAATAGTAGCACTCAAGAGAGGCCCCAGTAACAATTCCGAAGCAGCAGTATAGCGGGAGCGCAGTCTTAGTTCCATTTCAGTAGCCTTAGTATAGCCAAGGCCCAAGTTACATTTATGTAGCTAAAGTGTAGGCCAACCCCACACACCTTTCTGTACCATGAGTGCAGGCGAAGAACATACAAATTGCTATGATTACACTGTAGGTGAGGGCCCCAAAAAATTGGTGTACCAACAGTACTAATGTACCTCAGTAAAAATTGGCCATGCCCAACCAAGATGGCAGGTGAATCGCTTTGGTTAATGTGGCTTAAGTGGTAACTAGGCCTGGAGGCAGCCCAGTGTAACGAAAAATTGGTTCAAGTTAAAGTTCCAACGCTTTTAAGCGCATTGAAACATATAAAAATTGTTCAGAAAAATTATTTGAGTGAGCCTTGTGGCCCTAAGAAAAATTGCCCGTTCAGCGTGATTACGTGAGGTTGCAGGAGGAGGAGGAGGAATATTAGACACAGATTGATGAAGCAGAAATGTCCCCGTTTTGGATGGTGAGAGAGAACGTAGCTTCCATCCGCGGGTGCAGCCTACGTATTGCTTACGTATCGCTGCTGTCCGCTGGTGGAGAACAGAAGTCTGGGGAAATCCAGCCTTTGTTCATCTTGATGAGTGTTAGCCTGTCGGCACTGTCGGCTGACAAGCGGCTACGCTTATCTGTGATGATTCCCCCAGCCGCACTAAACACCCTCTCCGACAAGACGCTAGCCGCAGGACAAGCAAGCATCTCCAGGGCATACAGCGCTAGTTCAGGCCACGTGTCCAGCTTCGACACCCAGTAGTTGTAGGGGGCAGAGGCGTCACCGAGGATGGTCGTGCGATCGGCTACGTACTCCCTCACCATCCTTTTACAGTGCTCCCGCCGACTCAGCCTTGACTGGGGAGCGGTGACACAGTCATGGTGGGGAGCCATAAAGCTGGCCAGGCCCTTAAAGACTATTGCACTGCCTGGGATGTACATGCTGCTCGATCTCCGCACCTCCCCTGCTACCTTGCCCTCAGTACTGCGCCTTCTGCCACTAGCGCTGTCGGCTGGGAATTTTACCATCAGCTTGTCCGCAAGGGTCCTGTGGTATAGCAACACTCTCGAACCCCTTTCCTCTTCGGGAATGAGAGTGGGAAGGTTCTCCTTATAGCGTGGGTCGAGCAGTGTGTACACCCAGTAATCCGTCGTGGCCAGAATGCGTCCAACGCGAGGGTCACGAGAAAGGCATCCTAACATGAAGTCAGCCATGTGTGCCAGGGTACCTGTACGCAACACATGGCTGTCTTCACTACGAAGATCACTGCCAGGATCCTCCTCCTCCTCCTCAGGCCATACACGCTGAAAGGATGACAGGCAATCAGCCGGTGTACCGTCAGCAGCGGGCCAAGCTGTCTCTTCCCCCTCCTCCTCATCCTCCTCATGCTCCTCCTCCTCCTCCTGTACGCGCTGAGAAATAGACAGGAGGGTGCCCTGACTATCCAGCGGCATACTGTCTTCCCCCGCCCCCGTTTCCGAGCGCAAAGCAGCTGCCTTTATGGTTTGCAGGGAATTTCTCAAGATGCATAGCAGAGGAATGGTGACGCTAATGATTGTAGCATCGCCGCTCACCACCTGGGTAGACTCCTCAAAATTACCAAGGACATGGCAGATGTCTGCCAACCAGGCCCACTCTTCTGAAAGGAATTGAGGAGGCTGACTCCCACTGCGCCGCCCATGTTGGAGTTGGTATTTGACTATAGCTCTACGCTGTTCATAGAGCCTGGCCAACATGTGGAGCGTAGAGTTCCACCGTGTGGGCACGTCGCACAGCAGTCGGTGCACTGGCAGCTTAAAGTGATGTTGCAGGGTGCGCAGGGTGGCAGCGTCCGTGTGGGACTTGCGGAAATGTGCGCAGAGCCGGCGCGCCTTTACAAGCAGGTCTGACAAGCGTGGGTAGCTTTTCAGAAAGCGCTGAACCACCAAATTAAAGACGTGGGCCAGGCATGGCACGTGCGTGAGGCTGCCGAGCTGCAGAGCCGCCACCAGGTTACGGCCGTTGTCACACACGACCATGCCCGGTTGGAGGCTCAGCGGCGCAAGCCAGCGGTCGGTCTGCTGTGTCAGACCCTGCAGCAGTTCGTGGGCCGTGTGCCTCTTATCGCCTAAGCTGAGTAGTTTCAGCACGGCCTGCTGACGCTTGCCCACCGCTGTGCTGCCACACCGCCTGCTGGCGACATGCTGCTGCTAACACATCTTGATTGCGAGACAGAGGAGGAGGAGGAGGAGGAGGGTGCTTTAGTGGAGGAAGCATACACCTCCGCAGATACCACCACCGAGCTGGGGCCCGCAATTCTGTGGGTGGGTAGGACGTGAGCGGTCCCAGGCTCTGACTCTGTCCCAGCCTCCACTAAATTCACCCAATGTGCCGTCAGGGAGATGTAGTGGCCCTGCCCGCCTGTGCTTGTCCACGTGTCCGTTGTTAAGTGGACCGTGGCAGTAACCGCGTTGGTGAGGGCGCGTACAATGTTGCGGGAGACGTGGTCGTGCAGGGCTGGGACGGCACATCGGGAAAAGTAGTGGCGACTGGGAACTGAGTAGCGCGGGGCCGCCGCCTCCATGATACTTTTGAAGGACTCCGTTTCCACAACCCTATACGGCAGCATCTCAAGGCTGATGAATTTTGCTATGCGGACGGTTAACGTTTGAGCGTGCGGGTGCGTGGCGGCGTACTTGCGCTTGCGCTCCAACAGTTGCGCAAGCGACGGCTGGACGGTGCGCTGAACTACACTGCTGGATGGGGCCGAGGACAGCGGAGATGAGGGTGTGGGTGCAGGCCATGAGGCGGTAGTGCCTGTGTCCTGAGAGGGGGGTTGCATCTCAGTGGCAGGTTGGGGCACAGGGGGAGAGGCAGGGGTGCAAACCGGAGGCGCTGAACGGCCTTCGTCCCACCTTGTGGGGTGCTTGGCCATCATATGTCTGCGCATGGTGGTGGTGGTGAGGCTGTTGGTGTTGGCTCCCCGGCTGAGCTTTGCGCGACAAAGGTTGCACACCACTGTTCGTCGGTCGTCAGGCGTCTCTGTGAAAAACTGCCAGACCTTAGAGCACCTCGGCCTCTGCAGGGTGGCATGGCGCGAGGGGGCGCTTTGGGAAACAGTTGGTGGATTATTCGGTCTGGCCCTGCCTCTACCCCTGGCCACCGCACTGCCTCTTGCAACCTGCCCTGCTGATGCCCTTGACTCCCCCTCTGAAGACCTGTCCTCCTGAGTAAGCGTTGCACACCAGGTGGGGTCAGTCACCTCATCGTCCTGCTGCTCTTCCTCCGAATCCTCTGTGCGCTGCTCCCTCGGACTTACTGCCCTTACTACTACCTCACTGCAAGACAACTGTGTCTGATCGTCATCGTCCTCCTCACCCACAGAAAGTTGTTGAGACAGTTGGCGTAAGTCCCCAGCCTCTTCCCCCGGACCCCGGGAACTTTCGAATGGTTGGGCATCAGTGACGATAAACTCCTCTGGTGGGAGAGGAACCGCTGCTGCCCAATCTAAGCAGGGGCCCGAGAACAGTTCCTGGGAGTGTTCCCGCTCCTGAGCAGGTGTCATTGTAGTGGAGTGAGGAGGCTGGGAGGAAGGAGAAGCAGCAGACAGAGGATTCGGATTTGCAGCAGTGGACGGCGCAGAACTGCGTGTTGACGATAGGTTGCTCGAAACACTTTCTGCCATCCAGGACAGGACCTGCTCACACTGCTCATTTTCTAATAACCGTCTCCCGCGTGCACCCATTAATTGGGCGATGAATGTGGGGACGCCAGAAACGTGCCGCTCTCCTAATCGCGCAGCAGTCGGCTGCGACACACCGGGATCAGGAGCTCGGCCTGTGCCCACACCCTGACTTGGCCCTCCGCGTCCTCGGCCGCGTCCACGTCCTCTAGGCCTACCCCTACCCCTCAGCATGCTGTATTACCAGTGATTTGATTTCACAGGCAGGAAATAAATTGGCGCAAGACTGCAGCCAAATATAATTTTTTCCCTTTTTTGAAAACGAAAGGCCCCACTGCCTCTAGTGAATGAATAATCTAAGTTTAATAACTGTGCTGTGTCCCTGCTAATGTGTCACAGAACGTGAGGGTAGCAGAGTTATTAACTCTGGCAGAGCAGGTATTTTTTTTCCCAATTAAGGAAAGCAAATGGCGAAGCCAGGAGTAAAACGTAGCTGGGTGCGTCTGATTTTTAAACGTTGCACACGCAGCCGACACGTGTCCACCGCCCTTAGGCCGGACAGAGGCAGGACAAATACAATTATTTTCAGTTTTTTTCCACCAAAAGGCAGCACTACGTATATTCAATGAACATGAGAAGTTTAATAACTGTGCTGTGGCCCTGCTAATGTGGCACAGAACGTGAGGGTAGCAGAGTTATTAACTCTGGCAGAGCAGGTATTTTTTTTCCCAATTAAGGAAAGCAAATGGCGAAGCCAGGAGTAAAACGTAGCTGGGTGCGTCTGATTTTTAAACGTTGCACACACAGCCGACACGTGTCCACCGCCCTTAGGACGGACAGAGGCAGGACAAATACAATTATTTTCAGCTTTTTTCCACCAAAAGGCAGCACTGCGTATATTCAATGAACATGAGAAGTTTAATAACTGTGCTGTGGCCCTGCTAATGTGGCACAGAACGTGAGGGTAGCAGAGTTATTAACTCTGGCAGAGCAGGTATTTTTTTTCCCAATTAAGGAAAGCAAATGGCGAAGCCAGGAGTAAAACGTAGCTGGGTGCGTCTGATTTTTAAACGTTGCACACACAGCCGACACGTGTCCACCGCCCTTAGGACGGACAGAGGCAGGACAAATACAATTATTTTCAGTTTTTTTCCACCAAAAGGCAGCACTGCGTATATTCAATGAACATGAGAAGTTTAATAACTGTGCTGTGGCCCTGCTCATGTGGCACAGAACGTGAGGGTAGCAGAGTTATTAACTCTGGCAGAGCAGGTATTTTTTTTCCCAATTAAGGAAAGCAAATGGCGAAGCCAGGAGTAAAACGTAGCTGGGTGCGTCTGATTTTTAAACGTTGCACACGCAGCCGACACGTGTCCACCGCCCTTAGGACGGACAGAGGCAGGACAAATACAATTATTTTCAGTTTTTTTCCACCAAAAGGCAGCACTGCGTATATTCAATGAACATGAGAAGTTTAATAACTGTGCTGTGGCCCTGCTAATGTGGCACAGAACGTGAGGGTAGCAGAGTTATTAACTCTGGCAGAGCAGGTATTTTTTTTCCCAATTAAGGAAAGCAAATGGCGAAGCCAGGAGTAAAACGTAGCTGGGTGCGTCTGATTTTTAAACGTTGCACACGCAGCCGACACGTGTCCACCGCCCTTAGGACGGACAGAGGCAGGACAAATACAATTATTTTCAGTTTTTTTCCACCAAAAGGCAGCACTGCGTATATTCAATGAACATGAGAAGTTTAATAACTGTGCTGTGGCCCTGCTAATGTGGCACAGAACGTGAGGGTAGCAGAGTTATTAACTCTGGCAGAGCAGGTATTTTTTTTTCCCAATTAAGGAAAGCAAATGGCGAAGCCAGGAGTAAAACGTAGCTGGGTGCGTCTGATTTTTAAACGTTGCACACGCAGCCGACACGTGTCCACCGCCCTTAGGACGGACAGAGGCAGGACAAATACAATTATTTTCAGTTTTTTTCCACCAAAAGGCAGCACTGCGTATATTCAATGAATAATAACTGTGTTGTGGCCCTGCCTACACAATTCTTTCCCTGCAGTATCAATGGAGGGTGCAATGCTCTGCAGAGGCGATTTTGAGAAGAAAAAAAAAAAGCAGCACAGCTAACAGCAGCCAGCACAGTACTGCACAACGGTTAAATATGGCCCTAGAAAGGACCGTTGAGGTTCTTGAAGGCTACACTCACTCCTAACACTCTCCCTGCCTATGCAGCACTTCTGTCCCTAATGCCGGGTGCAACGCTCTGCAGAGGCGATTTTGAGAAAAAAAATAATTGCCACTGCTAACAGCAGCCAACACACAGCTATCAGTGGCCCTAATAAGGACCTTTGGGGGTCTTGAAGCCTACACTAACTACCAATTCTTTCCCTACAGCAGCTCCGGTACAAACAGCACTGTCCCTCATCTAACTCACACTGCATCTGAGGCGAGCCGCGGGAGGGGCCGACTTTTATATGCGGCGGACACCTGATCACCCCAGCCACTCACAGCAGGGGGGTGGTATAGGGCTGGAACAACACAGGGGGAAGTTGTAATGCCTTCCCTGTCTTTCAATTGGCCAGAAAAGCGCGCTAACGTCTCAGGGAAGGAAGTGAAAGTAACCCGAACACCGCATGGTGTTCGTTACGAATAACGAACATCCCGAACACCCTAATATTCGCACGAATATCAAGCTCGGACGAACACGTTCGCTCATCTCTAGTCCTTACCTGTACTGCACTGTGAATCTAAGTGGATTTTGTCCACCAATTGTTTATCTCCTCTGGTCCTAAATGACAAGCTCCTCTTCTGTAGCTTTTATAATGAACTAGAAGATATACCTGTGCCTTGCACTGCAATTTTATGAATAGCAGTCCTAGAATATACAAAGTGAGTCACAATAATGAGCCGAGCACCGCACTGTTATGAAAGTCATCCAAAATAGAAAGTTGTTGCCCATAGCAACCAATTACAGCACAGCTCAAGGGCTCTACAAGTGTGCAATGGGGCCTGAAACACCTTCAAGCAGGATTTCTGTTTTGAAAGCCACCAGCTGCTCCTTTAATTTAGGATCCGATTTGTGAGGGTAGGTGAAACTTTTACATGATCGCCATGAACGGATAGCAACACTGTATAAGGGCCAAATAATACTTCAACACCATGACCACATATTACCTCCACATAGTGACTGCATAATACCACTACACTGTTACTAAACAAATACTACAAAGATCATTATTAACATAAATAATAGTATATGAGGATCAAGTAATACTGGCAGATCATAACCACATAATACATATAGCAGTAGATGCCAGCCCTACAGGTGCTCTGCAGACCATTTAAGTGATAACAGTACCATTATATCCAGTGATCTCAAATAATAACCCCTCTGGTATCATTCAATTTCCCTTTTCTTCACCTTTCAGCCCAGACTGCCATGACGACTCCTCTTGGTCACAATTTTGTCTCTGCATAATTTGACACAGACATCTTTGACTCCTAAACTTTAAGAGCGCATGGCTTCATTTTTCAAACCTTTACATTTTCTCTTTATCTATAGTGACCAAGATAGTAATACTGCCACCCATGGTATCCTACAGATCAACAGTGTACCCCTTTTTGTGCTCCCCCTTTGGTCCCACATCATTTAATACCCAACAACAGTAAAAGTGCCCCCACTCATTAATAATACCTTCTATATTCCGTCCACTCAGTAGTAATATCCCTCATGGGCAGCCACTTGGGAATAATGTCACTCATGGTCATGACAATCACTCTGTAATTATTACTCTCATAGGTCCAATGTCAGTAATAATGCTTCCCATAGGCGCCTCTAAGTAGTAATGTTCCTCATAGGCCCACAGCCAGTAGTAATCCCCTCATAGGACTCTACTCAGTAATAATGTCACCGCTGTGTAGTTATACCCCTCATAGTCTCCCACTCTGTACTAATGGGCCTCATAGGCCTCCGCTCTGTAATAATGCCCCTTGTAGACCTGCACTGGATGATAATGCCCCTCATAGGTTTCTACTATGTAATAGTGCCCCTCATAGGCTCCCACTATGTAACAGTGCCCCTCATAGGCCCTCACTTTGCAGTAATGCGCCTCATAGGCTCTCTCCTGGTAATAATGCCTATTATAGGTCCCCACTCTGGAATAACACTGTTCATATGTTAGAATTAAAAAAACTGTTATACTCCTCCGTATTGCTCCTCCAGCTCCCAACCTCTGCAGTCTGTGTAGTACTGGTGGTAACCCTCTGATGTCTGGGTAGAGAGCAATCACATTATAACTAAGGCCAGTCCCCAGCTGCACCAACACAGAGGTTCAGATGCAGCAATCACCTGTGCATGTCACATGATCAATCTCTACCCGAGAGTCAGAGGGTGATCACCAGTACTATGTAGACTGCAGAGGGCGGAAGCAAGAGGAGTGATACAGGTGAGAATAACTTTTTTATTTTAGTAATTTCAGCAAATTGAAAAAAAAACAGGCTCCAGCACCCAAATGGCCCATCGGGAATTTCCCTGGTGGGTTTAGTGGCCAATCTGCCTTTGTACATGGGCTCAGGAATGGAGTGGTGCTCCTGTTGTCTAATCCATGTTTTGGAGCATTTATCTAATCAACATGATATAGGTGCAGTATATACGCTTCTTTAAGGGGTACCATAATTCTGAGCTCAACAATGTTTTGCTGCCAAACATAGGCTATTTTCACATAGTGCCTTTGACTCCCTCCCCCCCCCCCCCCCCCCACACACACACGCCCCCATCACCCTTCACCTCAGCATTCAGTCTTCTATGCAGAAAACTGCATAAAGACAAAAACCAGGACAAAGCTGGGATGGAACCATGGGGTTTAATATATGAGATGAAAACCACTTTGGACTCAGTTTTACTAGGTTTCATACCCTGTCAGACATTTAGCTGTATAGAAAAGTATTGTCCTTGGTGCTTTTCTGTTCAGCTAATAAAACCTGACAGGTAAAGGAACCTTGTGAAACAAACTAAATATTTCTCCATTTCACGCATTAAACCCTGTGCTTCCATCCTGATTCTGTACAGGCTTCCTTCTCCATGCCAATCTCAGCATAAAAGATTGAAACCCAAGACAGAAACAGCACTGGATGAAAAATGTTTTCGGGTAAAACATTGATATAGTGCTAGAATAAAGGTATTTCCACGCCTTCCCTACCGCAATCTGGTTTGTGTTTTTAGTATCCATGATGCATTCTGTTCGTCTGTTTCCTAAAAGCCTTACTTTTCCAACTCACTCTAAAAAATTTACTAATGATTGGGCTGAAAAAATGTCAGAACAAGACTATTCTAAAATGCAAAGTCCATTTCATGCTTTAACTGGAGATTTTAAATCATAATCAGAGTTTATAGTGCAGGATGAAGTAACTCAAGACTCCTCTGCCAAAACATTCTCAGTTAACATGGCCAAATGAAGATTTTCAAAAATAAAATATATTATCAGCAAACCTTTTAAGTATCTTTTTCTGCATTTCATCAAATTTGTAATACCCTCGTTGCTTCAATTCTTCTGCTGCTTGTCAAGCATTGTGGATTTACATAATGTATAGTGCCGAGCTGTCCTGCATTATAGTTAAAATGAAAAACTAATGTACTTCTTTGATTTACAGATTTCCATACATCAGTTATGCTAAACTGACTCACTTTCCATGTTTTAACTTGCAGTTCACTACTATTAAGGAAAAGAGCAATGTATTTATTGTGATTAAATACTCATTTTTCATTTGTGCACAATGTATCTCTTTTTATGAATTGGTTATTGGCTATATGAATGAATCCGTACCAGTTTTCTGCATAGACATGCAGACACTAAATCATAACACCAATTTAGTGTTAATAATGCACACAGCCAATGCATAAGCATAAAACCTGCAGAGAATCTGCACACTGCCTGGGAGATTTTGATTGATTATGCATAATATATAAGACAAAAGAAATTGAACCTGTTCGAATAACCAGATTTCATCAAGCCCAATCCTTGTCACAGTGTTGTGTCTCCTGGGAATTGTCAGTTCTTGACAAGCTAGATTTTATTTGCATGCTTGGGCTGCACATTGATAAATCTTGTATGTCTTTGTATAATAGCTTCCTAGGATTCAATAGGCAAAGATACCACAATTATTTAAGAATGAGAGATGATAGAATTTAGCTCTACATAGAGGTGATAATGCATGCATCAGTAATTCCTATGGCATGATACACAAAGAAAACTTTACATTCTATGGTGAATTGTTACGTCTGTGCGGGCTGTGAGAACAATGACATACATGAATGCAACCCAAACATGAGCTGGAAAGGAGAAAAACATAAACCGAACATTCATACCTATACCAGGCAGCCAAATACCTGCCAATATACAAAAACACATAAGCAAAAGGAATTGCTAATAAGTATGATGTATTGTTTTGTATTTTGGCCAGAATACATAAGCTCACAAGCCCACGTCAAGGGTCCTCATTGTCTTGTCCATTTACTCTAACAAGACAACTAAAACCACAAAAAAGGGACCCTGCCTACCAGCAGGGTGATCGTCCCAATAGGGACGGACCCATGCTGGTACCTAGGGGCTTGGCTCGCTTTAAATGATAACAGGCAGGAACACCGTAAAAGGGAAATAATACAACAGGTGTCTGCTCATCTAAATACACAGGGGAATACAACATCTATATATATAAAAATGAATTTATGTCTGTGTGTCTGTCTGTCTGTCAGTTTTATCTGGGCCAGCGAGCTCAGCAGTCATATCGGGCTTCATGTCCTAAACTTTTACACTATAACTGAGCACCAAAAAACTAAGGTTGCTTGGTCATGCATTATTTTGAGCACCAAAAATAAAGGTGGCTTGCTCTGACATACTGTCCTGATGAAGCAACCAAAAATCGCTGCGGAAACACGTCGACAGTAATGCGACAGTAACGCACTAACCACGGATTTAACCGTGATTAGTCATATGGAGACAACTGACTATAACAGTTGCCTTTATAGCTGACCGCAACTCTCTCGCCTGTTTTTGGCTCACACACAGTGACACCCAGGGGCAGCTCTGTCTCCTGACGTGTAACTGTAGTTAGTATAGCCTTATGAGAACACAGCACAGCTCAAGGCATCAATTTTTGGTGTTGGTTTTCAATCAACCACCAAATCAACACTGTGTTGCCATTTTCTTATTAGCTATAAGCGCACATAAATTGGAGTAATCAATCTGGTCTCTGGCAAGGGCACTAGTATAGCACATAAGAGCATTAGGAGGCATCTCTTTGGGAATAGACCTACCTAGCTAGTTTTGCAACACGGGCAGAGACTTCATCAATCTCCATGGCCTCATGTTCGCAGTTTGGAGCCATTACATTAGATAGACCTGTTTAGTACAGGTGGGGGATCCGCCGTAGCTTGATATCATAGGTTACCGATATAATATCATCAATACCTCAATAATAATAGCTCAATACGGCCCCCTACACTAGAGTCCAACAAAGGCCAACTATTTTATCATAGAAAGTACTATACACAATTGGTAGTCCCCTATTAAATTATTTTGTTTTGTTTGTTTAGAGTGTGTGTGTGTATTGATGGGGTATTATTTTAAAATTGATATTTAATAAAAGTTAAATTTTAATTATCTCAGAAGGTTCCTTACAGTGATGCACAGTTAAATTAATTGGGATCCTCTGCCAGAGGATTCTATATTATAGTCCAGAGCAGCAATCACAATTCTGTTAGTTGTTAATAAAAACAGTCAACAAGCAACAGACACACCATTAATATGTCACGTCATTTACAATTTTGCTGAGCATCTATAATGGAGTGACACAATTAGCTTTACCTATAGTACACTTGATTATTATACACTGTATAATCAATGTTTTTTGACTGTTTTTATTAACAACCAACAGAATTGTGATTGCCACTCTGGACTATAATACAGATTGTAACTCAGAGATGCACAACCTTTTATGATCTGAGGGACACAATAAAACTTAAATGGGTATTACCATCACATTTACAGTATATCAAAAGTATAAGCTACAAATGTCTAACAAAAGCATCAAATTACCTGATGACAGCAAAGTCGAGAGGCGGCTACTCCCTACTAATTCTCCTTGACCTCTGCATTTGACACTTTTGACCATGACCTCCTTTTCACTATGCTTCGCTCTATCGGCCTAAAAGAAACTTCTCTCTCCTGGTTCTCTTCCTACCTCTCTAACTGCTGTTTCAGTGTCTCCCTCGCTGGCTCTATTTCCTCTCCATTCCTCTCACTGTCAGGGTCCCTCAGGGCTCTGTCCTTGGTTCCCTCCTCTTCTCTATCTACACAGCCCTAATTGGACAAACCATCTGCAAATTCGGCCTCCAATACCATCTCTATGCTGACGACACCCAGCTATACACCACTTCCCGTGACATCTCTGCACCCTTCCTCCGAAACATCACTGACTGTCTGTCTGCTGTCTCTAACACCATATGCTCCCTCTTTCTCAAACTTAACATCTCAAAAACTGACCTCATTGTCTTTCCGCCCTCAACCAGCCAACCTCCCCCCAACATCTCCATATGAGTATCTGGCACCACTACAACCCCCAGACAGCATGTCCTCTGCCTTGGGGTCACATTGGACTCTAACTTCTCCTTTACCCCCCACATCCAATTTCTGGCCCAAACATGCTACCTGCACCTCCGAAATATTGCTAAAATCCATCGGTTCCTAACTACAGAAACGCTAAAGACACTCGTGGTTGCCCTCACCCACTTCCAACTTGACTACCGCAACTCGATATTTATTGGCCTTTCCCACACCAGACTCTCCCCTCTCCAATCCATACTAAATGCGGAAGCTAGACTCAGTTTTCTATCCAGCCATTTCTCAGATGCGTCTGCACTATGCCAGTCACTGCATTGGCTGCCCATCCACTACATAACAGAATTTAAACTCCTCACCCTCACTGACAAAGCTCTCCACGGCACCACACCACCGTACATCGCTTCCCTCCTCTCCAGACGCCACCCAATCCACACACTCCGATCTGCTAACACACTCACATTAAATATACCTCTAATATGAACCTCACACGCTCCCCTCCAGGACTTCACCAGAGCAGCACCCATCCTCTGGAATACACTACCCCAAGGCAACCGGACAATCTCCAATGCATGAAATTTCAGACGCGCCCTAAAAATGCACCTCTTCAGAAATGCATACCAAATCTCCTAACCTAGTTCCCCTACCGCTTCCTACGGCTCCCCACACCTTTCACCTTGCCTATCGCATATGACCTCTACCCATGTACATCCTTACTGCTCCCACCCATTTGCTTCCTAACAACTGATTTTCACATGCAATTCCCACACTGCTTGTGTTCCCCTGTGCCTTATCTCCCCCTCCCACCCCTGTACATCCTGTATCACCCCCACAGTGGGAGTCACTGTCCTGATGCACCCCCGTTGTTGCAGCTGGAGACAGGTTATCAGTGACAGCCGGCTCCCGCTGCTGGATAGCGTGGGATCTGTTCTGATCTCGCGCTATCCTCAGGGCATAACTGTACATCCTGTTGCGCTAAGTACCTCCCCGCCAGGACGTACAGTTACGCCGTGTGGCGTTAAGGGGTTATGCTGACAATAAATGTATTCCCCCATGAGCATCTCATAGCTAATGTCCATCAATCCCACATACAAAACCTGCCACAAAGTGCTAATCTATTATGCACTATAGTGCAGACTCATCTAAGGACATTATTTGGAAACACACACTTATTAATTAAAAGGAAACCTCTCATCTTAAAAAAGCACTAACTAGTAAAAAAAGAAGAGTACAGGTAATTACAAACAACATAGGTTGCTCTTGAGTGGAATTTGCATATAAGATGTGACAGGTACATTTTTTGAGTGTAACTCCAGCCAAAAAATGGCTTTGAGACTTTTTTTTGCATTAAAGAAAGACTGCTAGGCATATTACACTGAATTTAGTCTTCTCTCCAAATTGTCAAAAGCTGTTGCATCCAACCACAATGTGCTGGATCTGTAACCTGTGATAGTCAAGCAAATGCACAACAAGCAATGGTAAACAATACAGACGACCGCAACAAGGAATACACTGTCCCTGAATAACCTTACCAAGGGAAGGGACCTGCCTATATGCCCTGAGAAGGGCAAAACTGACGATGTACCTAAGCCACTAGCTGACCCTACATGTGTGAAAGGTAATAACCGCTGTACTGAGCTTTGAGTAGACTCAGTACAGTGGTTATTACCTTTTACATCCAGCTCCAAGCTCTGACTTTCAACACAGCCAGAGTAAGACTGAAAAACACCCAAAACACTTACCTAGCAAACCTGCATACATAAACAGATGGAATTGCTACATTACAAGGTGTTGGTTCGTATTTTGGCCAATATACTTAAGCCAACACTCCCTCAACAAGGGTCCTCATTGTCTCGTGGGTCCCTACTCTAATACGACAACTACCCCAGGAGTCCTGCCTGCAATAGGGATGGCCCCACACTGGATCTTAAAGACCTGGCTCATCCTAGATTGAAAATGATCCAAGCAGAACAGGACACAGTTCACACCATCACACAAGGGAATGCATACCCCATGGAACAGGACTATTCACCTCATATCTGGTCACCTCCATAGACATGCAGAACATGTCGCTGTTCACACCAATAGCCCCTGAATAGGACTGTTCACCTCAAGTCCAGCCACCTGCACAGACACACAGAACATGTCACTGTTCACACCTACAGAACAACATGCATGAATGCAAACACAAGGATACTGGGAGGGAAATGAGGAAACCAGCACCCTCTAGCCAGAGGGGCTGGTATTAATGTGCAGCAGACCGGTGGTGATTGGCTGGCTGGAGAACTCCACACCCAGCCAGCTCAAAAATCCCACACCTGCAGCAGTGTGCTCCTTGAAACTCATAGAACTACTGGTCCCAGGAGCACAACCTAAAAAAAGCCTTTCCCTCCTAATTAAACCACTGCGTTCCTTGCTAATAATCATAGCATTCATTGGGGTATAGCCTCTCACATGCTTATTTATTCTATCTTTATTCTTTAAAATTGTTGGGATTGTTGACCCGATATAACCAAATGCTCTGCAATGGATGACAGAGTTTCACCTCTCTCTGATCTCTTTAATATTTCTACTTTATTTTCCATGGTGATGTTTTGTCTGTTATTTGCTATATCACCAGCACTTGCATCAGATTTGTGTTTCTGAGGCGTCATTGCAGAGCAGTACATAGTAAAAAATACTTACAAGGGTGCAACAGTGACATGCGCCAACTTACTGTAATGTACAGTACGAGCCCCAGAAGAAGAGGTGGGCATCTGTCATCTGCGCAAATAAAAAGAGCCAACTTCCTGTAATGTACATACAGTACTATGAACCAGACCTAAAAATGTATTTTCTGGTATGAGCGCAGAATGGACTCTTTGGCTGAAGGCTGGGCCCTGTATACAGGGTTTGTTCACATGTGTGTAAGCTCATTTCAGTACCTAATGCCCTCATATTTTGCCCCCTCCTGGAGATATTTGCATATGCAAAAAATGCACAGAAGCACCTATGTATTTGCAGTGCAAATATGGTCATGTGGTCAAGCCCTGATATTGAGCCTCCCATTCATAAGTATGAGTCATATGGAAGTCAGATGTTTGTAGCTCAGGGAATGTCTGTAAATGCTAATGAAGGTCCATTAATAAATGATTGATCTCCCTTCCTGCAATCACTTGTCATATAACTGCACAACTGTAAGGAAGTTGCTTAAGGTTACTACTTCAGGCCTTGGGTCCTAGGTCAACGTCTTTGAATTAGCTCTGTAAAGTCCAACACAGTGAGTGCAGTATAAGATGCTGCTGAATCAGATACCGGTACATTCTTTTTATTTTGATATATTTCTTGGAGATGATTTTTTTCAACTTACATCTTCATAAATTCATAGGCTTATAGCGAGAAAAGATTTGATAAATTGCTTTTATTTACC
Organism: Eleutherodactylus coqui; assembly: GCF_035609145.1. NCBI lineage: Eukaryota > Metazoa > Chordata > Amphibia > Anura > Eleutherodactylidae > Eleutherodactylus > Eleutherodactylus coqui. The sequence continues at coordinate 227,063,408 of NC_089838.1, read as the reverse complement.
GACTGGTCATAAAAATTAGAGTCATTTTTAATGTCTGTCGATAAAGAGATATAAATCTTTAATGATGTGACTCGGCTCTGTATGTATTTGGTGTTCCCTCAGGGACCATTATAGATAAAGTTCTTTAAGTAGTATCCTGGGAACCAAGATTAATATGACTACATTATGAGTTGTATGTTTTATTGCTGACGGATATTGAGATTTTTACTATGAAACTATTTGATTTAGCTCTTTAGTATACAAATCGGAAATAACAAGACACCAAGTCTGCATTTAACAAACTTCCAACTGGGTCATGAAGACGTCACTATCAGGCAGGAATCACACGCACTGTTCTTGTAGAACCTTTTGGTGCAATTTTTGCTCTTTAAATTTAGGAGTAGATCTTACCAGTAAGAAAAGTATAAAGGAAATCCTTATGTATCTGCTTTCTTTTGTATCAGCTCCTGTGTATACAACTCCTATTGGCATGAAAACCACATGACCACTGAAGCCAGCGATTGGCTAAGCACTCCTGAGGCAATACACATGACTACTAGAGATGAGCGAGCACCAAAATGCTCGGGTGCTCGTTACTCGAGACGAAATTTTCGCGATGCTCGAGGGTTCGTTTCGAGTAACGAACCCCATTGAAGTCAATGGGCGACTCGAGCATTTTTGTATATCGCTGATGCTCGCTAAGGTTTTCATTTGTGAAAATCTGGGCAATTCAAGAAAGTGATGGCAACGACACAGCAACGGATAGGGCAGGCGAGGGGCTACATGCTGGGCTGCATCTCAAGTTCCCAGGTCCCACTATTAAGCCACAATAGCGGCAAGAGTGCCCCCCCCCCCCTCCCAACAATTATTACTTCTGAAAAACCCTCATTAGCAAGGCATACCTTAGCTAAGCACCACACTACCTCCAACAAAGCACAATCACTGCCTGCATGACACTCCGCTGCCACTTCTCCTGGGTTACATGCTGCCAAACCCCCCCCCCCCCCGCACGACCCAGTGTCCACAGCGCACACCAAAGTGTCCCTGCGCAGCCTTCAGCTGCCCTCATGCCACACGCTGGCCTCATAGCCACACCACCCTCATGTCTATTTATAAGTGCGTCTGCCATGAGGAGGAACCGCAGGCACACACTGCAGAGGGTTGGCACGGCCAGGCAGCGACCCTCTTTAAAAGGGGCTGGGCGATAGCCCATAATGCTGTACAGAAGCAATGAGAAATCCAATCCTGTGCCACCTCCATCAGGAGCTGCAAACGTGGGCATAGCAATGGGGAACCCATGTGCCACACACTATTCATTCTGTCAAGCTGTCTGCATGCCCCAGTCAGACTGGGGGTTTTTATAAATAATCACAGGCAGGTACAACTCCGCAATGGGAATTCCGTGTGCACCCACAGCATGGGTGGCTCCCTGGAACCCACCGGCTGTACATAAATGTATCCCATTGCAGTGCCCAGCACAGCTGAGGTAAAGTCAGGTTTAATGCAGGTGGGCTTCGGCCCACACTGCATGCCCCAGTCAGACTGGGGTTCTTTAGAAGTGGACACATGGAGTTACAACTCCGTGTGGACCGACAGCATGGGTGGGTCCCAGGAAGCCACCGGCGGTACATAAATATATCCCATTGCATTGCCCATCACAGCTGAGGTAACGTCCGATTAAATGCAGGTGGTCTTCGGCCCACACTGCATGCCACAGTCTGACCGGGGTTTTTAATACATAGACACTGGCAGGTACAAATCCCTAATGTGAAGTCCCTGTGGACCCACAGCATGGGTGGCTCCCTGGAACCCACCGGCGGTACATAAATATATCCCATTGCAGTGCCCATCACAGCTGAGGTGACGTCAGGTTTAATGCAGGTGGGCTTCGGCCCACACTGCATGCCACAGTCTGACCGGGGTTTTTAATACATAGACACTGGCAGGTACAAATCCCTAATGTGAAGTCCCTGTGGACACACAGCATGGGTGGCTCCCTGGAACCACCGGCGGTACATAAATATAACTCATTGCATTGCCCATTACAGCTGAGGTATCATCAGGTTTAATGCAGGTGGGCTTCGACCCACACTGCATGCCCCAGTCAGACTGGGGTTCTTTAGAAGTGGACACATGGAGTTACAACTCCGTGTGGACCGACAGCATGGGTGCGTCCCAGGAAGTCACCGGCGGTACATAAATATATCCCATTGCATTGCCCATCACAGCTGAGGTAACGTCAGGTTTAATGCAGGTGGGCTTCGGCCTACACTGCATGCCCCAGTCAGACTGGGGTTCTTTAGAAGTAGACACATGGAGTTACAACTCCGTGTGGACCGACAGCATGGGTGGGTCCCAGGAAGCCACCGGCGGTACATAAATATATCCCATTGCATTGCCCATCACAGCTGAGGTAACATCAGGTTTAATGCAGGTGGGCTTCAGCCCACACTTCATGCCCCAGTCAGACTGGGATTCTTTAGAAGTGGACACAGGGAGTTTCAACTCCGTTTGGACCGACAGCATGGGTGGCTCCCTGGAACCCACCGGCGGTACATAAATATATCCCATTGTAGTGCCCAGCACAGCTGAGGTAACGTCAGCTTTAATGCAGGTGGGCTAAAAATTACTAGGATTACAATGTAGGCGAGGGCCCAAAAAAATTGGTGTACAAATGTACTTCAGATAAATTGCCCATGCCCAACCAAGAGGGCAGGTGAAACCCATTAATCGCTTTGGTTAATGTGGCTTAATTTGTAACTAGGCCTGGAGGCAGCCCAGTTAAAATAAAAATTGGTTCAGGTGCAAGTTTCAACGCTTTATTGAATTGAGAATTGAAACGTATAAACATTGTTTACAAAAGTTATATGACTGAGTCTTGTGGGCCTAAGAAAAATTGCCCGTTCGGCGTGATTACGTGAGGTTTCAGGAGGAGGAGCAGGAGGAGGAGGATGAATATAATACACAGATTGATGAAGCTAAAAGGTCCCCGTTTTTTATGGTGATAGAGAACGATGCTTCCATCCGCGGTGCAGCCTACGTATTGTTTAGGTATCGCTGCTGTCCGCTGGTGGAGAAGAGAACTCTGGGGAAATCCAGGCTTTGTTCATCTTTATGAGTGTAAGCCTGTCAGCACTGTCGGTTGATAGGCGGGTACACTTATCCGTGATGATTCCCCCAGCCGCACTAAACACCCTCTCTGACAAGACGCTAGCCGCAGGACAAGCAAGCACCTCCAGGGCATACAGCGCGAGTTCAGGCCACGTGTCCAGCTTCGACACCCAGTAGTTGTAGGGGGCAGAGGCTTCATGGAGGATGGTCGTGCGATCGGCTACGTACTCCCTCACCATCCTTTTACAGTGCTCCCGCCGACTCAGCCTTGACTGGGGAGCGGTGACACAGTCTTGCTGGGGAGCCATAAAGCTGTCAAAGGCCTTGGATAGTGTTCCCCTGCCTGTGCTGTACATGCTGCCTGATCTCCACGCCTCCCCTGCTACCTAGCCCTCGGAACTGCACCTTCTGCCACTAGCGCTGTCGGATGGGAATTTTACCATCAGCTTGTCCGCCAGGGTCCTGTGGTATAGCATCACTCTCGAACCCCTTTCCTCTTCGGGTATGAAAGTGGAAAGGTTCTCCTTATACCGTGGGTCGAGCAGTGTGTACACCCAGTAATCCGTAGTGGCCAAAATGCGTGTAATGCGAGGGTCATGAGAAAGGCATCCTAACATGAAGTCAGCCATGTGTGCCAGGGTACCTGTATGCAACACATGGCTGTCCTCACTCGGAAGATCACTTTCAGGATCCTCCTCCTCCTCAGGCCATAAACGCTGGAAGGATGGCAGGCAAGCAGCATGGGTACCCTCAGCAGTGGGCCAAGCTGTCTTTTCCCCCTCCTCCTCATGCTCCTCCCCCTCCTCCTCAACGCGCTGAGATATAGACAGGAGGGTGCTCTGACTATCCAGCGACATACTGTCTTCCCCCGCCTCCGTTTCCGAGCGCAAAGTGTCTGCCTTTATGCTTTGCAGGGAACTTCTCAAGAGGCATAGCAGAGGAATGGTGACACTAATGATTGCAGCATCGCCGCTCACCATCTGGGTAGACTCCTCAAAGTTTCCAAGGACCTGGCAGATGTCTGCCAACCAGGCCCACTCTTCTGTAAAGAATTGAGGAGGCTGACTCCCACTACGCCGCCCATGTTGGAGTTGGTATTCCACTATAGCTCTACGCTGCTCATAGAGCCTGGCCAACATGTGGAGCGTAGAGTTCCACCGTGTGGGCACGTCGCACAGCAGTCGGTGCACTGGCAGATTAAACCGATGTTGCAGGGTGCGCAGGGTGGCAGCGTCCGTCTTGGACTTGCGGAAATGTGCGCTGAGCCGGCGCACCTTTCCGAGCAGGTCTGACAAATGTGGGTAGCTTTTCAGAAAGCGCTGAACCACCAAATTAAAGACATGGGCCAGGCATAACACGTGCATGAGGCTGCCGAGCTGCAGAGCCGCCACCAGGTTACGGCCGTTGTCACACACGACCATGCCCGGTTGGAGGCTCAGCAGCGCAAGCCAGCGGTCGGTCTGCTCTGTCAGACCCTGCAGCAGTTCGTGTGCCTCTTCTCTCCTAAGCTGAGTAGTTTCAGCACGGCCTGCTGACGCTTGGCCACCGCTGTGCTGCCACCCCGCGCAACACCGACTGCTGGCGACGTGCTGCTGCTGACACATCTTGATTGCGAGACAGAGGTTGCGTAGGAGGAGGAGGAGGGTCGTTTAGTGGAGGAAGCATACACCGCCACAGATACCAGCACCGATTTGGGGCCCACAATTCTGGGGGTGGGTAGGACGTGAGCGGTCCCAGGCTCTGACTCGGTCCCAGCCTCCACTAAATTCACCCAATGTGCCGTCAGGGAGATATAGGGGCCCTGCCCGCCTGTGCTTGTCCACGTGTCCGTTGTTAAGTGAACCTTGGCAGTAACCGCGTTGGTGAGGGCGCGTACAATGTTGCGGGAGACGTGGTCGTGCAGGGCTGGGACGGCACATCGGGAAAAGTAGTGGCGACTGGAAACCGAGTAGCGCGCGGTCGCCGCTGCCATCATGTTTTTGAAAGCCTCCGTTTCCACAAGCCTATACAGCAGCATCTCCAGGCTGATCAATTTGGCTATGTGCACGTTTAACGCTTGAGCGTGCAGGTGCATGGCTGCGTACTTGCGCTTGCGCTCAAACACTTGCGCTAGCGATGGCTGGATGGTGCGCTGAGAGACATTGCTGGATGGGGCCGAACACAGCGGAGGTGAGGGTGTGGGTGCAGGCCGGGAGACAGTAGTGCCTGTGTCCTGAGAGGGGGGTTGGATCTCAGTGGCAGGTTGGGGCACAGGGGGAGAGGCAGTGGTGCAAACCGGAGGCGGTGAACGGCCTTCGTCCCACCTTGTGGGGTGCTTGGCCATCATATGTCTGCGCATGCTGGTGGTGGTGGCTCCACAGCTGATCTTGGTGCGACAAACCTTGCACACCACTGTTCGTCGGTCGTCTGCACTCTCAGTGAAAAACTGCCACACCTTTGAGCACCTCGGCCTCTGCAGGCTGGCATGGTGTGAGGGGGCGCTTTGGGAAACAGTTGGTGGATTATTTGGTCTGGCCGTGCCTCTACCCCTGGCCACCGCACTGCCTCTTCCAACCTGCCCTGCTCCTGCACTTGCCTCCCCCTCTGAAGACCTGTCCTCAGCAGGCTTAGCAAACCAGGTGGGGTCAGTCACCTCATCATCCTGCTGCTCTTCCTCCGAATCCTCTGTGCGCTCCTCCCTCGGACTTACTGCAATTACTACTACCTGAGTGATAGAGAACTGTGTCTCATCGTCGTCGTCCTCCTCACCCACTGAAAGCTCTTGAGACAGTTGCCGGAAGTCCCCAGCCTCATCCCCCGGACCCCGGGAACTTTCCAAAGGTTGGGTATCGGTCACGACAAACTTCTCCGGTGGGAGAGGAACCATTGCTGCCCATTCTGGGCAGGGGCCCGAGAACAGTTCCTGGGAGTCTGCCTGCTCCTCAGAATGTGTCATTGTAATGGAGTGAGGAGGCTGGGAGGAAGGAGGAGCAGCAGCCAGAGGATTCAGAGTTGCAGCAGTGGATGGCGTAGATCTCTGGGTGGTCGATAGATTGCTGGATGCACTTTCTGCCATCCACGACAGGACCTGCTCACACTGCTCATTTTCTAATAAAGGTCTACCGCGTGGACCCATTAATTGTGAGATTAATCTGGGGACGCCAGAAACGTGCCTCTCTCCTAATCCCGCAGCAGTCGGCTGCGATACACCTGGATCAGGAGCTCGGCCTGTGCCCACACCCTGACTTGGGCCTCCGCGTCCTCGGCCGCATCCACGTCCTCTAGGCCTACCCCTACCCCTCAGCATGCTGTATTACCAGTAGTGCAGAAACAGAACGCTGTAATTAAATGTGCCGCTTATTGGCCTGTGGTTGGAGGCTGACTTCGCTTACGGAACGCACAGCAGAGCCAGGAAAGAATTTTGCGCAAGCCTGTAGTGAGACGTAGGTGCGTATGACTGAGCTAGTGGAATTCACAGAGCAGAAGCAGTCAAGTGTCCAAAGGCCACTAGTAGGCCTTAATTATTTTGCTTCTATTTTTTTTAAGGCTGAGCTGAGACAGCAGACAGAAACTGTAGGCAGCGTATATGTGTATACTGTTTCCCTCTGGACGGGATGACGGCAGTGATGTAACAGGCAACGCAGAGCCAGGAAACAATTTTGCGCAAGCCTGCTGTAACACTTAGCTGCGTATTAATTAGGACTACTACTCCCAGCAGACACCCAGTACACTGAAGACTGTCACAGGCAGCCCAAATATAGTATTTTTCCCCTATTTGTTTGAAAAAGCCCACTGCCTATATAGACAGTATATCTCTTTCACCTTTCCCACTGTCCCTGCCTCACCAGTACTGGCCCTATACTATGTAAAATTACTGCAGACTGTTTCCCTCTGGACGGGATGACGGCGGTAATGTAACGGGCAACGCAGAGCCAGGAAACAATTTTGCGCAAGCCTGCTGTAACACTTAGCTGCGTAATAATTAGGATTACCACCCCCAGCAGAGACGCAGTAAATTCAAGACGGTCACAGGCTGCCCAAAGATAGTATTTTTCCCAAATTTGTTTGAAAAAGCCCACTGCCTATATAGACAGTATATCTCTTTCACCTTTGCCACTGTCCCTGCCTCACCAGTACTGGCCCTATACTATGTAAAATTACTGCAGACTGAGGGCGCAATGCTCTGCACGCCCGATATACAAAAAAAAAAATGTGCAACACTGCACTGCACAGTCAGATGTGGCCCTAAGAAGGACCGTTGGAGTTCTTGAAGCCTAATATTACACCTAACACTCTCCCTGTAGCAGCAGCAGCATCAGCAGCACTTTCCCTGATCTGTGTCAGAATGCATCTGTGGCGAGCCGCGGGCGGGGCAGATTTAAATACTTGGGTGACACCTGATCTCCCCAGCCACTCACTGCAGGGGGGTGGGATAGGGCTAGAACATCACAGGAGGAAGTTGTAATGCCTTCCCTGTCTTTCTATTGGCCAGAAAAGCGTGCAAATGTCTCAGAGATGAAAGTGAAAGTAACTCGAACATCGCGTGGTGCTCGTCTCGAGTAACGAGCATCTCGAACACCCTAATACTCGAACGAGCATCAAGATCGGACGAGTACGTTCGCTCATTTCTAATGACTACTGCAGCTTCCTCCACAACTGGAGTAGTAGTGCCTAGGGTTGGACCAAGAGGGACCTTTGACTGGTGAGTATGGATTTTTTTTTATCTTTGCACATAATTTTTTGCTTTTTTAGATCTCAGAAAATCCCTTTAAATTTTTATATGCTTTAATTAATGGCAACAACTTTTATAGCATGATAGGACTTCTAGTTTTCCAGCAGTTAGAAAGTCACATTTTGCAGACTACTGATATAACAGTACAGTCATATACTTCTTATTTATGGTATCTCATATTGATATACAGGCTAGCCTAGTTCACTGAGAAAATGAAAAATCTTATCTGTGTAGTGCTTACTGAAACTTTTTACTGCTCTGCAGCTACAGGCATAGATTCAATAATGTCTTAGTAAGAAGCATAGCTGGGGAATGGTTGTCTCATAATAATTGGTGGCCAGAGACAGCAGACAAGGGAAAGGTAGAAGAAAGGGCTTTAGATACTTGCAGAAACCAGGAGATAAGTCACATGAGCGAACACTAATATAAATGACAAGAAGCTGCATCTTCTTTGCTGACATCTGGAATACAAGCAGCTGAATACAGTACAAGATTAATGCACATTGCACACAGTGTACATTGCAGTTTAGTTAAAGAGGATCTGCCAAGTTTTAAAATTATCCTCTTATATCCACATGATAGGGTATAATTGTCTGATCAGTAGGCGTCCGACAACTAGGACCCCATTGATCGCAAGATTGGAGGTCTTGAGTAACTCAGTTACAGCGCTTTACAACCTATGGCAGTCCCATATAAATGAAAGGAGCAGCAGAGCACATCCTCCACCACTGCTCCATTAATACAGGGAGACAAGGAACCCCTCTATTCTTGATCGGTGGAAGTCCTAATGGTCAGACCCCCACCAATCAGACATTTATCTCCTACCCTATGGATAAGGGATAACTTTAAAACTTGGAATTACTCTTTTTAGTTTATTTTTTAGAAATTTTTTACTGAATTTATGCTTGACTTAAAAGGTTAGAAGATAACCTTATTTTGCTGTGTAAATCTACCCATGAATGAGTTATTTTTTGTACAAAACATGGACCAAGAGTATGCAGCGCTCCCTGCAATGATTAATTTTACAGATAATGACCGACACTGCAAAGTTATTAGGGGTCATTTCAGAATTAAATATTATCACACTGCATGAGAAACTCTCGTTGATATGCCCTATTGGGGCATATGAATGGTCACAAAGCCAACTCCTGCTCTTGTGGACTGAAATTGTCCATGTATTACATGCCAGTCAATAATTTGAATGACTACTATATACTGGAACAGATGTAGAGGTAGCAAAAATTTTGCTACGCAAGACAAAAGGTGTTTTCCCTGTAACCTGTAATACGTTATTATGAACTCTTATAACAATATATGAACAACAGTTGTAAATTCTATTGCAGTTTAATAATAATTTTCTTAAACGATAAGTTCAAGGTAGCAAAGTATAGCATAATGTAACTAAGAAATATGAGAACATATACTACAACCAAACGATCAATAGGACAATCCTTTTACTTACATTGCTTTAAATACTTTTTCTATAGTAAATATCCTTTGGCGTTTCTATTAATTCATAATAAAAAACAGTATTTTATTTCATATAATGGTTTAAAATTAATGTCCATGAAGTAGTTGGAATGACCAAGGGCGAAAGATTGCTGGCTCCCCTGACACTTCAGCTGTAACTGCCGGATGATTAATATCCCTCATTGGTGCATTACACATTTAGAACCTGGGAATATGTCCTAGTAAATGGCAGCAGGTCTCAGTTGCCTAGACTTTTTTTACACATTGTTTTCTTTCTATTACATTGAAGTCTGTTGTACAACCCATGTGACTACATCTGATATATTTTTTTATTTATTTCCTATGCTACTTCACATCTACCCATATATTTTCCTATATTCCCTGCCATGTTCCTATACACAATTCAGATAAATAAATTCTCCTATAAACAATGCCTGTGAGAGATATATGTAGATGAATTGTACATTCGGACAGTTAAATGTTATGCTACGCTTACTCACATACCAATGGGACATTGGGGCTATGCAAGAAATAACTCAAACTTTTGCTGGGTCTGGAGCCATTATATTTTAGTTTTTAGTTTGTGTAGGGCAAACATAAAATCACTCCTGGGCATAATAATTTGTAGTCTTGAACTTCATTATGGTGCATAGCTGAGTGAAAATGCGTTCAGGTAGAACTGTATTTGATCTGTATTTTGCATTTCTTTGCAGTTGTTTCTACTACAGAGATTATTATCAGTTACATTAGTCCCAGTCCGCAGTGAGGGTCACAATCGAAATTTTCTCATTGCAAATAGATAAATATAGAGTTGGTTGAACTTCACAGGAATCCATTTAACCTATATGTTTGTACTGGAAACTAAAATACGCAAAGGGGATCTCATGGGGACAACATAAAAAGCTCAAAATAAAATTCTTTTTGGGTATTATAGTGATTACTAAAGTCATTACTTAAATTTGTCTGTCCTAAGGCTCTTTAATACGGGCAAAATTCAAATGTTCTTTCCCAGCAATTGTCCTGTGTAAATATGCCAACAATTACCAGACAATTAGCAAACACCCATTTGCTGATTGGATCTTTGAGGTGGGCATAAAATCATCCTCTATTGACAGCACATCTTCCTGTATCCTGCATAAGGGCAAAAACACATGGGTAGTACTAGAGATGAGCGAGCATACTCGCTAAGGACAATTACTCGAGCAAGTATTGTCCTTAGCAAGTACCTGCCCGCTCGGAAGAAAAGATTCGGGTGGCGGCGCGGGTGAGCGGTGAGTTTCGGGAGTGAGCAGGGGAGAGCAGGGGAGAGAGAGATCTCCCCTCAGTTTCCCCCCCCCCCCCGCTCTCCCCCGCCCCCCACCGGCACCCGAATCTTTTCTTCCGTGCTGGCAGGTACCCGCTAAGTAATTGTCCTTAGCGAGTATGCTCGCATATCTTTAGCTAGTACGCTTGGCATTACAGAGCGTAGTAGCGCATGAACCTTTTTTTTGGGGGGGGGGGGGGTTGACTATTCAAACTCTGTGCTAGTACGCATGAGTTTGAAAAAGAAAGCGGGAAGATAGGTCCTGCTTGGATGTAGTATTAACCTCATACCAGAAAGATAGGTCTTTATTTTTTCCTGAGTGTTATAATATCGAGAGAGAATCCCGATAGTGGAAAAGAAACTATTGAAATCAATGGCTTCACTTTGTTCCGTTATGCAGCTGCCACAGCCGCATTGCTGGACTAACACACGCCCATGTGTTCAAGCCCTGAAGACGGGATGTGCTGATGACAAGCAAGGAAAGGAAAAGCCACATGCAATGTAAAGTTCTTTTAAATGAACTATGATCAATTTGGTAAATCTGAGGCCAGCGTTAATATGAGCGATTGTTCTGCCCATTGAAAAGGACCGTAAGTGACAGGTTATCTCAAATATTGGTAGAATTTTACAGATGAAATCCCAATTGAAAGGGAGGGAGCCTTGGGTTGTGCTGTTGTATAGAGGTGTTTTTTATGCTGTTATTTGGGTCAGAATTAAATTTAATGTATACTTTCAGCGAAAAATAAAAACTAATCATCACGTACGGTCGCTGCGTGAAGCCATTCTTTTCAAAGCTCAGTCTTTTGTTCTGCAGACATCTTCTTCCTAATTCACTAAGGAATTTGTTAGCATCCAGATGGTGGATCTGCAGCACGGTCACTGGTCATAGCCTTACAAGCCTGTTAGCTTATATCACTGTTGTGATTGTCCTTCTTTCCTCCTCCCTGTTAGTACACTAGTAATTAATATGGAATACATAGCATAGAGAAATAGATTACATTTTTGAATAGTATTCATTTAAGGCACTCTTCTTATTTCCTTCTAAATTGTCATTCATCAAAGATACGAAGGCACAATTACGTAATACATGAGCGCAAAAAGGAATGCAGCATGTTCTATTTTGCCATGTATATACGCGTGATAGATGGGTGTGTATACACACTTATATACAATTACATTACATATGGGCGGCATGTACACACACCACCGTCGCTTGGCAATGGCGCAGAAAATATAAACAAAAAAAAACAGTATGTGGTCATGTGCAGTACAATTTCACCATCATACGCAGCAGTATGCAGGGTCACACCCGAGACCCCCCCAGCATTTTACGCTTACGGCCATGTGAGCCTGGACTTATAGGAAGAAAATATTTTTGGTCTTGCCAGGCCATGGGTGGCAATTATTGCTCTATAAATAGTTTAGTTTATTTGGCATTACTGTTTCTAAGTGTAATATTTTGCATAATTGTTTTTCTTGTGCAGTTACATGGCCATAGGAGGTGCAGAGGTAGCAGTAGCTACTTGTGCTATATGGGGCAATGGTGGTAATAGTAGTGCACGGTAGTAGAAATACTAACCATAGGGGCGGCGTCAGATGGACATATTTGGGAACAATTTTGGCTCACGCAAAAAGGCATACACGATATGCAGAAAATAGAACCCATTACTAGCAATGGGTTCGTTCTCATTAATGTTTTTTGTGTGCATGTAAATAAAAAAAATAGTACCTGCTCTATTTTCCCGTGTACTTGTGCATCAAGAACCCCATAGAAGTCTACAGGAGGTGCACAAATACGTGCACAAAATGCAAGGGGATATGTAAAACCCTGTGCAAAAGCGTAGGGAAAAAACCCTTTGGACCTCATTATTCTTAACAGCCTTTGAAATCAGAATGGGGGTACTTTGCTCGCACATATGAATTTGTCCTGCATGCACAAAAAAGTGCAGTACTATGTGCAATAAAACACGCACACAAATTGAAGTCATTAACTGCGCAAAAGCGTTGCACTGAAGCGCTCACAATTGCACATGTGCTCACCCTAAACTGCCCTAATGCGTTCAGTTCACATTACTATCTAATCCTTGAAGTCACCCTACATCCTTGATTACAATGAAGTCATTAACTGAGACTTTTTCAGTATGTAGATTTGCATTAAAAATGTAGATGGTCACATATAAATATTGTTTATCGTTACATTCTTTATTACTTCATGTGCTAAGATTATATAGTTCTCTTGATACAGAGGGTTTTTCATTACAATCATGAAATTTGTGCTAATAGAGATATAATAATTTGTGAAGTCTTCATTACATTTCCTTGCCACAAGGGAAGAAGAATGCGCCGAGCCAATACAACCTCACTATAAATTATTAAATACTTACCTGCTATTTAATTGATGAACTTGCAAATCCACGGCCATTTCTATGACGTTAGACTCTCGTCTTCATCACAAAGTATAAAGCACAGACACAATTGTACACTACTTCTGCTTTCATATACTGTATGCTTTGGTTATTCTGTATTACATAGATTGCATTAAATTACATTTTCAGATATTGCCTATTCAGTTCTTCTGGATTCGTATGTTCAGTTAATTGTTTTTTATTTTAATCTGACTAGATTTGCCTTACAAAGCTCAATTTCTTATAATGAATTACTATTCTGTCTGATTCAAGTAAAATAATAGTTCAGAGATATCCAAGATGAAGCCAATAGCACATAATTCCTCCTTTCTTCTTCCTTATCATTTAATGCAGTGCACTTCTAATATGAAGATACATAAAGCAATTGAATCTTTTAGGAGCCACAAGTCTCCAGAGTCTGAGCATTTATCATAATTCCACATAAGCAACGGTTGTAGCTTAACACAATGTTAAACAGAGCAACTACTATAAGTGAGAGAATTATACTATGGAGGTCTAAAGGCTCATTCACATGAATTTAAATATGAAGCGAATAAAGGTATCCACGTCCCTCTTTAACTGTTTTATTGAGTTTGCCATCACCACATCCTTAGGCAGAGAGTTCCATGCTGGATTAAGTAGTCTGGTACTGGTTTTAGAGGTGGTTTTCACCTTCTGGCCGAGTGGGTGTGATTTGCTGTGGTTGCATCTGCGGGTAATTAGCTGGTTATTTATCCTGGCTGGAAACTGAAGGGAATTGCTGTATATTCTCAGTTACTCCCTGTCTTTTTTGGCAGTGAGAACTCCTGGACAGTTCAGTGCCTGCTTGGATAACCCAGTGTGCTGTTACAGCTTCTGAAAGCTAAGACCTGCTATATATTTATTTTCCCTTGTTTGAGTTTGTTTGTTTGTTTATTTTTTGGTTTGGTTTCATCCTGGTCCACATAGGGTTACTCAGGGCCCAGGAACGAGTGCAGGCCCGCACCTATCGGAGTGATCAGTCTGCCATGCTAGGCAGGGCTATCTCCACATCATCATGTAGCAAGGGAAAGACTTCCCATTTATTTTGTTTTGGTTGTTGCACTTTGAGCATTTGGGTGCATATCTGCAGGTTACTGATCCAACACATCCTTGGTGGATGTAACACCCAATTTTGATAACCTCTCAGGGAATTGTAGTCCGCCCATTCCATTTATTAATTTACTCGCCCGCCTTTGAACCCACTCAAGCTCTGATATGTCCTTCTTGGGTACCGCTGCCCAAAACTGTACACAATATTTAATTTCAGTATCCAGATTACAATATATAGTAATTAGCATGGTTGCGCTAAATGACTTGAAAGTTCAGTTACACTCGCTCAACAACAGGACTGTTTTTTGTTTTTTTTTTGTTCAAAAGGCTCCAGACGGAAATGACATTGTTGTTACTATTGCTCAGGTACTAACTAAGCTAACTGGGACCTACCAGGGAAATTGATTTGGGGGGGTTACCCAACACTACAAAGAAACATTAACTGTTCATTTGTAGGCCTTACGAACATGTGCAGAGTTTTTCTGCAATATGCACCTAAAGATGCAGTTTAATCTGACGCTGCAGATTTCCACTCCATAACATATACATGTGGATTTTAGCGCAGAAATTTCCGAGTCTTTAGGTGTGTATTGTAGAAATAAGTGCAAAAGGTCCCTCAGGGACAACTTTGCATGAATAAATTGGCGCATTGAAAGCAGTTTGAGAAACTCTACGATCCTCTGCCGTGGCTGTGACAACTGCAGGGGAGGTTCCCTTCATGCACGAACTGATGCAAGGCTGTTTTCCTATGAAAGCTCCTCGCATTCATGGGGATTTCACATGCTGAAGACTGAGATATGGGGTCGGGATTCACGGCCCCATATTGCGCTTGCCTGTGTGAAATTAGCCTTACAATTATCCTCCAAAAAATGCCAGATAGTCCCCCTAAAAATAATAGTAATAGTTCTTTACAGTACCCCATATTATATCTGAGACAGTAATAATGTGCCACACAGTAAAAGTGCCATCTTTTGTACCTGAAACTATACTGGTAATAATGGTCATTGTTGTGCTACTTACAAAGTAATAGTGCCTCCAAATGTTCCATCCTTGGCTCAAAGGATAGAACCTAATGCAAGAGAACTAGAAATAAGAAACTAAAACAGGGACTTACAGTCTAGAACCATTAAACAACTAATCTGTAACTAAAACCTTGTTACTGTGTATCCAAATCAAAACCAATATCTGGTTAAAAATAAGATCAATCTAGAAGGAGAAATTAGAGGAGAAATTGGAAATGCTGAACCTGGTCAGATATAGAGTCTTTTACCCATACATCAGGGGACCAGTATCCGGATTCATAGACAAGTTTATTTAGGATCTGGAATCCCTAGATGTGACCAAGTTCAGAGTCTTTCCATCACTAAGGGAACTTTTTAGTCTACTAGAAACAGTGCTAACACCACCTGAACACAAACGACACTCATTTATTTAAAACCGCAGAAGTGGGAAAGCTGAACTGCCCCCTGACGGTGTGGGCTATTATTACTGACATCTCTTTGTGGTATATTAAGACACTAGATAAGCCTGCCCACGGGTCTCAAGTCAACATTTAGTAGATACCCGCAGGTTTTCTATTACAGGAGAACTGGCATTAACCTATCCTGTTCATCCTAAAGATAGGGATATATTCTAGAAAGCTGCATACACAACACCTGTAGTACTTTCATTACCTTGGATGTCCAAGGACTACAGAAGGAGTGGTGGGAAATTATTCACTCTTATATGTGTTCCATTTTGTCTTTTGTCTTTGAAGCCTATAATTTTTATTCAAAATAGAAATAAAAGCTAAGTTTTCGGAGTCAACCCAGTGAATATTTTGGAAAATATTTCTGATTCCTCTGCCCCCGTGAATTTGACTCCTAGTAATAATAGTGCAACCAGTGCCCCTTTAGAAATAATGTTGCCTACTTTGCAGTTCCCTCTTGATAATAATAGTGCTCCCAGTGCCCTCTTAGAAATACTGATGCCTCCTCAGTAGTGTCCCATTAGTAATAATAGTGCCCCCTAGTTAAGTAACCATTAGTAATAATGGTGCTTCCTTTTTAGTGCCCTCTTAGTAAAAACTGTTTAGTTATAACAGAGCTTTCAGTGTCCCCTTAGTAATAATGGTGCTCCCGATGCCCCTAAGGAACAACTTGTATGATAGGTTAAAAGAAAAGGAATAAACCTATACTTACCTGCCAGGAGGAAAAACGTCTTCTGGTCCAGCACAGGCGCTACAATGATGTCACTCCATCATGCGGCCTGCGTCTGGACGTCGATAATCCTGACAGCATCCCAGTGTTCCTGAAGGTAGCAGGGCCATCTAGAGTCCTGAATTCCTCAACAGCTGCTTTCTTCTGAAAGGAAGCAGTTGCGACCTATGTCAGAATGCCATACAGAAAGGCAGCCACAGCGCAGGTCAGAAGGCTAGATGGCCCCAAACGGCCTCTCTGCCAGCCCAACCCTGAGTCAGCATTACTATCACGGTTGAGAGAGGAGGCGGTCCATCAACTTACTGGATGGGCCCCTCTGCAGCTCGCCTCACCCTCTTTGCAACAGCATATTGTTTTTCGGCAGAATGCAGCATCCTCTCAGATATCTGTGCAGCACTGTCTGGGACCCATGGGGTATTACCCGGCTCCCTGGTGAGCCAGTCAAAACCTGATAATGCTGACATGTAATCATTGCACAGACTAGCAAACTATTGCCTGGTCGAACCGGACAGAAAGTTAAAGTTGTTGTGTGCCTGCACTAACTTCAAGTGACAACATGCAAGAATGGAGCACCCCAGTGAGTATGAAACATAGCTCCCAGGACTCCCCATTCCCTAACATTTGAGCCTTATAACATTGGGCTTAAAGGGGTTTTCCAGCAAAATACTATCTATGACCTATCATCAGGATAGGTCACCAATAGTTTATCGGCTGCGGTCTGTCACTTGGGCACCCGACCGTTAGGCTGAGTAGGTGCATGCTGTCAGCACCACAAATACACAGAGGTCGAAGTGAAAGCCTCCATGCCGACCTCTGTGTAGTAGCCGGCGCTTGTAACTGCAGGCACAGCTCTCATTGAAATCAATGGTAGCTGTGCCTGCAGTTACAAGGCCCGGTACTGTTGATAGGTCATCAACAGTATTTCCCTGTAAAACCTCTTTAAAGGTGATGACAGATTCCCTTTACCCCTTAACACCGCGGCCTGTTTTGGTCCTAAGGACGCAACGATTTTTGGGGGATTTTCATCTGCACTTATCAAAAGCTATAACTATTTTATTTTCCCATCGTTATGGCCGTATGCAGGCTTGTTTTTTGAGTGGCGAGTTGTAGTTTTTTATTGGTACCATTTTTTGTGGTACATATAATTTACTACATAACTTTTATTACATTTTTTTAAAGGGCAGGTAGAAAAAAACCAAGCATGCCATTTTTTTAGGTGTTTTTTTAGAACGTTAATCATACAGCCTACATAACATGATACATTTTTTCTGTGTGTTACTACCATTATAGCAGTACCAAAATTTTATAAATACTTTGAGGTTTTCCCACTTTTGTGCAATAAAACTCCTTTTTTGGAACATGTATACATTTTTTCTTTTGCATTGCTGCATTCAAAGTCCCATAACTTTTTTATTTTTCTACTGAGAGAGCTCTATGAGGCCTTGGTTTTTGTGTGACGAGCTGCAGTTTTTATTGGTATCATGTTGGGGTACCTATGTCTTTTTTGATCACTTTTATCGCATTTTTTGGAAGGCAAAATGAACAAAAAAAAAGCATCTTGGCTACATTTTTTAATAGCATTTGCCAAGCAGGATGAAATTTATTGTACTTGTTGTAACCATACCAAAAAATTTTTTAACAAAGAGAGAAAAGTGTGCAAACAAAAGTGGGTTTTTTTTACTATTTTTTTCTGTGTTTTTTTAATCACTTTTATTTATTTTTATACATTTTTTTATGTTCATGTAGGGAACTTGAACTTGTGATCCTATGATTGATCTAATAATACATTGCAGTACTTCTGTTAACCCTTTACATGCCACTATAAAAATTGATCATGACATGTAAGGGGTTAACACCAGGAATCAATGTTCTCAACGATCCCCACTGTTGTTGCAGAAGGCCACATGTCAGTCATAGCTGGTTACCACTGCTTCTGAGCCCACGCCATCCATTTGTGGGAACTGCTTCCCAACCAGGACATAAATATATGTCCTGGGGCAAGAAGGGGTTAATGGCCAATCTATGTTGCTGGATAACTAGCAGGATTGCTATCCAAGAACCTAGATAATCTAGGTGACAACCCTTATAGAGATCTAGTAGCGCAAATATGGGATATACTAAAAACATATGAATACATGTTTTGATAACACTTTCACAGAGGACCATTTATAGAGTGATATTCCCTGCAGAAGATTTTGATTTTAAGGCAAATGCTCTTTAATTTTGCTTTGTTTAGCAGACATCTTAATGGTGTTTTGTTATAAATACGGATACAGTGAGCTATTGAGTAAAACATCACTAAAAGTGGCCATAGATCAACTATGCTTACAAACCAAGCACATTAACAGTACATCTTGTTTCCATTGGATGTAAATGTATTGCCACTTAACTTTTTTCAGCCACCATTTTTTATTTCTACAGATACAACAATTACCAACACTAACCTGCAATTTTAGATTTAGGACAATAAAAAAGTCAAATCAGGATGATGTTTGCTGCAAGTAGCAGCATTTTTCCTATGGTAAGAAATACATCAGTATCAGAATGTTTATGTTTCAAAAGTATTTATTAAAAGTAATTTTAGACTTTGGCAATATTCCTGCTGCATAAGGGCGAGCACCCACTGGCGTTTGCGTTTTCGCCGCGTTCCCTGCGTTTTTCCGCCCGTTTTCGCGGCGTTTTCGCGGCTTTTCCATTAATTTCCATGGAGAAAAATAAGGACACATATGCAACTGACAGCTCCTATGTTAAAAACGCAAACGCAATGCAAAAAAAACGCCAGTGGACAGGAACACATGTTATCTCTATGCCTGTGCAGGAAAAACGCAAAACGCAAAACGCAGGTAAAAAAACGCCAGTGGGTGCTCGCCCTAAACCCCACACAGAGGGAGAAAAAATTGGTGTAAGACATTAATATGTTAGGTGTAGAGATGAGCGAGCACCAAAATGCTCGGGTGCTCGTTACTCGGGACGAAATTATCGCGATGCTCGAGGGTTCCTTTCGAATAACGAACCCCATTGAAGTCAATGGGCGCCCCCAGCATGTTTGTATATCGCCGATGCTCACTAAGGTTTCCATTTGTGAAAATCTGGGCAATTCAAGAAAGTGATGGGAACGACACAGAAACGGATAGGGCAGGCGAGGGGCTACATGTTGGGCTGCATCTCAAGTTCCCATGTCCCACTATTAAGCCACAATAGCGGCAAGAGTGCCCCCCCCCCTCCCAACAATTTTTACTTCTGAAAAGCCCTAATTAGCAATGCATACCTTAGCTAAGCACCACATTACCTCCAACAAAGCACAATCACTGCCTGCATGACACTCCGCTGCCACTTCTCCTGGGCTACATGCTGCCCAACCCCCCCCCCCCCCTGCACGACCCAGTGTCCACAGCGCACACCAAATTGTCCCTGCGCAGCCTTCAGCTGCCCTCATGCCACACCACCCTCGCGTCTATTTATAGGTGCGTCTGCCATGAGGAGGAACCGCAGGCACACACTGCAGAGGGTTGGCACGGCTAGGCAGCGACCCTCTTTAAAAGGGGGTGGGGCGATAGCCCACAATGCTGTACAGAAGCAATGAGAAATCCAATCCTGTGCCACCTCCATCTGGAGCTGCACACGTGGGCATAGCAATGGGGAACCTATGTGCCACACACTATTCATTCTGTCAAGGTGTCTGCATGCCCCAGTCAGACCGCGGTTTTTTATAAATAGTCACAGGCAGGTACAACTCCGCAATGGGAATTCTGTGTGCACCCACAGCATGGGTGGCTCCCTGGAACCCACCGGCTGTACATAAATGTATCCCATTGCAGTGCCCTGGACAGCAGAGCTAACGTCAGATTAAATGCAGGTGGGCTTCGGCCCACACTGCATGCCCCAACCTGACCGGGGTTTTTAATTCATAGACAGAGGCAGGTACAACTCCCTATTGTGAAGTCCTTGTGGACCCACAGCATGGGTGGCTCCCTGGAACCCACCGGCGGTACATAAATATATCCCATTGCATTGCCCATCACAGCTGAGGAAACGTCATGTTAAATGCAGATGGGCTTCGACCCACACTGCATGGCCCAGTCAGACTGGGGTTCTTTAGAAGTGGACACATGCAGTTACAACTCCGTGTGGACCGACAGCATGGGTGGCTCCCTAGAACCCACCGGCGGTACATAAATATATCCCATTGCATTGCCCAGCACAGCTGAGGTAATGTCATGTTAAATGCAGGTGGGCTTCGGCCCACACTGCATGCCCCAGTCAGACTGGGGTTCTTTAGAAGTGGACACATGCAGTTACAACTCCGTGTGGACCGACAGCATGGGTGGCTCCCTGGAACCCACCGGCGGTACATAAATATATCCCATTGCATTGCCCAGCACAGCTGAGGTAATGTCATGTATAATGCAGGTGGGCTTCGGCCCACACTGAATGCCCCAGTCAGACTGGGGTTCTTTAGAAGTGGACACATGCAGTTACAACTCCGTGTGGACCGACAGCATGGGTGGCTCCCTGGAACCCATCGGCGGTACATAAATATATCCCATTGCATTGCCCATCACAGCTGAGGTAATGACATGTTAAATGCAGGTGGGCTTCGGCCCACACTGCATGCCCCAGTCAGACTGGGGTTCTTTAGATGTGGACACATGCAGTTACACCTCCGTGTGGACCGACAGCATGGGTGGGTGCCAGGAAGCCACCGGCGGTACATAAATATATCCCATTGCAGTGCCCAGCACAGCTGAGGTAATGTCATGTTTAATGCAGGTGGGCTTCGGCCCACACTGCATGCCCCAGTCAGACTGGGGTTCTTTAGAAGTGGACACATGCAGTTACAACTCCGTGTGGACCGACAGCATGGGTGGCTCCCTGGAACCAACCGGCGGTACATAAATATATCCCATTGCATTGCCCATCACAGCTGAGGTAATGTCATGTTAAATGCAGGTGGGCTTCGGCCCACACTGCATGCCCCAGTCAGACTGGGGTTCTTTAGAAGTGGACACATGCAGTTACAACTCCATGTGGACCGACAGCATGGGTGGGTGCCAGGAAGCCACCGGCGGTACATAAATATATCCCATTGCAGTGCCCAGCACAGCTGATGTAACGTCAGCTTTAATGCAGGTGGGCAAAAAATTAATTGGATTACACTGTAGGCGAGGGCCAGATAAAATTGGTGTATTAACAGTACTAATGTACCTCAGAAAAATTGCCCATGCCCAACCAAGAGGGCAGGTGAAACCCATTAATCGCTTTGGTTAATGTGGCTTAATTTGTAACTAGGCCTGGAGGCAGCCCAGTTAAAATAAAAATTGGTTCAGGTGCAAGTTTCAACGCTTTAATGAGCATTGAAACGTATAAAAATTGTTTACAAAAATTATATGACTGAGCCTTGTGGGCCTAAGAAAAATTGCCCGTTCGGCATGATTATGTGAGGTTTCAGGAGGAGGATCAGGAGGAGGAGGATGAATATAATACACAGATTGATGAAGCTAAAAGGTCCCCGTTTTTGATGGTGTTAGAGAACAATGCTTCCATCCGCGGGTGCAGCCTACGTATTGTTTAGGTATCGCTGCTGTCCACTGGTGGAGAAGAAAAGTCTGGGGAAATCCAGGCTTTGTTCATCTTTATGAGTGTAAGCCTGTCGGCACTGTCGGTTGACAGGCGGGTACGCTTATCCGTGATGATTCCCCCAGCCGCACTAAACACCCTCTCTGACAAGACGCTAGCCGCAGGACAAGCAAGCACCTCCAGGGCATAGAGCGTGAGTTCAGGCCACGTGTCCAGCTTCGACACCCAGTAGTTGTAGGGGGCAGAAGCGTCACGGAGGAGGGTCGTGCGATCGGCTACGTACTCGCTCACCATCCTTTTACAGTGCTCCCGCCGCCTCAGCCTTGACTGGGGAGCGGTGACACAGTCTTGCTGGGGAGCCATAAAGCTGTCAAAGGCCTCAGAGAGTGTTTCCCTGCCTGTGCTGTACATGCTGCCTGATCTCCGCGCCTCCCCTGCTACCTGGTCCTCGGAACTGCGCCTTCTGCCACTAGCGCTGTCGGATGGGAATTTTACCATCAGCTTGTCCGCCAGGGTCCTGTGGTATAGCATCACTCTCGAACCCCTTTCCTCTTCGGGTATGAGAGTGGAAAGGTTCTCCTTATACCGTGGCTCGAGCAGTGTATACACCCAGTAATCCATAGTGGCCAGAATGCGTGCAACGCGAGGGTCACGAGAAAGGCATCCTAAAATGAAGTCAGCCATGTGTGCCAGGGTACCTGTATGCAACACATGGCTGTCCTCACTAGGAAGATCACTTTCAGGATCCTCCTCCTCCTCCTCAGGCCATACACGCTGAAAGGATGACAGGCAAGCAGCATGGGTACCCTCAGCAGTGGGCCAAGCTGTCTCTTCCCCCTCCTCCTCATGCTCCTCCACCTCCTCCTCCTCAACGCGCTGAGATATAGACAGGAGGGTGCTCTGACTATCCAGCGACATACTGTCTTCCCCCGCCTCCGTTTCCGAGCGCAAAGCGTTTGCCTTTATGCTTTGCAGGGAACTTCTCAAGAGGCATAGCAGAGGAATGGTGACACTAATGATTGCAGCATCGCCGCTCACCATCTGGGTAGACTCCTCAAAGTTTCCAAGGACCTGGCAGATGTCTGCCAACCAGGCCCACTCTTCTGTAAAGAATTGAGGAGGCTGACTCCCACTGCGCCAACCATGTTGGAGTTGGTATTCCACTATAGCTCTATGCTGCTCATAGAGCCTGGCCAACATGTGGAGCGTAGAGTTCCACCGTGTGGGCACGTCGCACAGCAGTTGGTGCACTGGCAGATTAAACCGATGTTGCAGGGTGCGCAGGGTGGCAGCGTCCGTGTGGGACTTGCGGAAATGTGCGCAGAGCCGGCGCACCTTTCCGAGTAGGTCTGACAAGCATGGGTAGCTTTTCAGAAAGCGCTGAACCACCAAATTAAAGACGTGGGCCAGGCATGGCACGTGCGTGAGGCTGCCGAGCTGCAGAGCCGCCACCAGGTTACGGCCATTGTCACACACGACCATGCCCGGTTGGAGGCTCAGCGGCGCAAGCCAGCGGTCGGTCTGCTCTGTCAGACCCTGCAACAGTTCGTGGGCCGTGTGCCTCTTGAGCTCTCCTAAGCTGAGTAGTTTCAGCACGGCCTGCTGACGCTTGCCCACCGCTGTGCTGCCACGCCGCGCGACACCGACTGCTGGCGATGTGCTGCTGCTGACACATCTTGATTGCGAGACAGAGGTTGCGTAGGAGGAGGAGGAGGAGAGTGGTTTAGTGGAGGAAGCATACACCGCCGCAGATACCAGCACCGAGCTGGGGCCCGCAATTCTGGGGGTGGGTAGGACGTGAGCGGTCCCAGGCTCTGACTCGGTCCCAGCCTCCACTAAATTCACCCAATGTGCCGTCAGGGAGATATAGTGGCCCTGCCCGCCTGTGCTTGTCCACGTGTCCGTTGTTAAGTGGACCTTGGCAGTAACCGCGTTGGTGAAGGCGCGTACAATGTTGCGGGAGACGTGGTCATGCAGGGCTGGGATGGCACATCGGGAAAAGTAGTGGCGACTGGGAACCGAGTAGCGCGGGGCCGCTGCCGCCATCATGCTTTTGAAAGCCTCCGTTTCCACAAGCCTATACGGCAGCATCTCCAGGCTGATCAATTTGGCTATGTGCACGTTTAACGCTTGAGCGTGAGGGTGCGTGCCGGCGTACTTGCACTTGCGCTCCAACACTTGCGCTAGCGACGGCTGGACGGTGCGCTGAGAGACATTGGTGGATGGGGCCGAGGACAGCGGAGGTGAGTGTGTGGGTGCAGGCCAGGAGACGGTAGTGCCTGTGTCCTGAGAGGGGGGTTGGATCTCAGTGGCAGGTTGGGGCACAGGGGAAGAGGCAGTGGTGCAAACCGGAGGCGGTGAACGGCCTTCGTCCCACCTTGTGGGGTGCTTGGCCATCATATGTCTGCGCATGCTGGTGGTGGTGGCTCTCCGGCTGATCTTGGCGCGACAAAGGTTGCACACCACTGTTCGTCGGTCGTCTGCACTCTCAGTGAAAAACTGCCAGACATTTGAGCACCTCGGCCTCTGCAGGGTGGCATGGCGCGAGGGGGCGCTTTGGGAAACAGTTGGTGGATTATTCGGTCTGGCCCTGCCTCTACCCCTGGCCACCGCACTGGCTCTTCCAACCTGCCCTGCTGCTGCATTTGCCTCCCCCTCTGAAGACCTGTCCTCAGTAGGCTTAGCAAACCAGGTGGGGTCAGTCACCTCATCATCCTGCTGCTCTTACTCCGAATCCTCTGTGCGCTCCTCCCTCGGACTTACTCCAATTACTACTACCTGAGTGATAGACAACTGTGTCTCATCGTCATCGTCCTCCTCACCCACTGAAAGCTCTTGAGACAGTTGCCGGAAGTCCCCAGCCTCATTCGCCGGACCCCGGGAACTTTCCAAAGGTTGGACATTGGTCACGACAAACTCCTCCGGTGGGAGAGGAACCATTGCTGGCCATTCTGGGCAGGGTCCCGAGAACACTTCCTGGGAGTCTGCCTGCTCCTCAGAATGTGTCATTGTAATGGAGTGAGGAGGCTGGGAAGAAGGAGGAGCAGCAGCCAGAGGATTCAGAGTTGCAGCAGTGGACGGCGCTGAACTCTGGGTGGTCGATAGATTGCTGGATGCACTTTCTGCCATCCACGACAGGACCTGCTCACACTGCTCATTTTCTAATAAAGGTCTACCGCGTGGACCCATTAATTGTGAGATGAATCTTGGGACACCAGAAACGTGCCTCTCTCCTAATCCCGCAGCAGTCGGCTGCGATACACCTGCATCAGGAGCTCGGCCTGTGCCCGCACCCTGACTTGGGCCTCCGCGTCCTCGCCTGCGTCCACGTCCTCTAGGCCTACCCCTACCCCTCAGCATGGTGTATTACCAGTAGTGCAGAAACAGAACGCTGTAATTAAATGTGCCGCTTATTGGCCTGTGGTTGGAGGCTGACTTCGCTTATGGAACGCACAGCGGAGCCAGGAAAGAATTTTGCGCAAGCCTGCTGTAACACTTAGCTGGCTGCATATTAATTAGGACTACTACCCCCAGCAGAGACGCAGTACACTCAGGACGGTCACAGGCAGCCCAAAAAGTTTTTTTGGAAAAGCCCACTGCCTATATAGACAATATATGTCTTTCACCTTTTTCACTGTCCCTGCCTCAGCACTACTGGCCCTATACTATGTAAAATTACTGCAGACTGTTTCCCTCTGGACAGGATAACAGCGGTGATGTAATGGGCAACGCAGAGCCAGGAAAGAATTTTGCGCAAGCCTGCTGTAACACTTAGCTGGCTGCGTATTAATTAGGACTACTACCCCCAGCAGAGACGCAGTACACTCTGGACAGTCACAGGCAGCCCAAATACATTTTTTTGTCCCACATTTTTTTGGAAAAGCCCACTGCCTATATAGACAGTATATGTCTTTCACCTTTTTCACTGTCCCTGCCTCAGCACTACTGGCCCTATACTATGTAAAATTACTGCAGACTGAGGACGCAATGCTCTGCACGGCCGATATACAAAAAAAAAAAAAAAGTGCAACACTGCAAAAAGCAGCCTCAACAGTACTGCACATGGTCAGATGTAGCCCTAAGAAGGACCGTTGGGGTTCTTGAAGCCTAAAATCACTCCTAACACTCTCCCTATAGCAGCTCCAGCATCAGCAGCACTTTCCCTCATCTATGTCAGAATGTATCTGTGGCGAGCCGCGGGAGGGGCCGATTTATATACTCGGGTGACACCTGATCTCGCCAGCCCCTCACTGCAGGGGGGTGGTATAGGGCTGGAACATCACAGGAGGAAGTTGTAATGCCTTCCCTGTCTTTCTATTGGCCAGAAAAGCGTGCTAACGTCTCAGAGATGAAAGTGAAAGTAACTCGAACATCGCGTGGTGCTCGCCTCTAGTAACGAGCATCTCGAAGACGCTAATACTCGAACAAGTATCAAGCTCGGACGAGAACGTTCGCTCATCTCTAGTTAGGTGCACTGTTCAGACTAAATGCTCTACCTCTACATCTGGCAGACGCGGGCGTCGTCCTCCTCTTCCTGTTCCCTGAGCTTATACTTTTCTCTTCCAGCACTCCCACGGTTAATTACTTCTGGGCCTCCTGCTCAGCTGATGCACCCTTTTCAATCACTGCTCTATATAGCTGTCCTGCGCCTTCCTGACAGTGTGTCAGTGTTATTGTGAGATTTGCTCCATAGCTTCATGTTTAGCCACTGCAATTATTTGCTATCTTCCTGTGTTCTGTGTTTTATTGTTCCTTTGTTTGTGTATCCTGCTGTCTGTCATCCTTCTGAGTCTGCTTCTCTGTTTATCCTTGTTCCCTTGTTCCTCCTTTGTTTCCGTACTCCTCAGTACTGATCTATCTTTTGTTTTATAGGTGATCTGTCCTATCAGAGTCAGTCAGTGCCTAGAGAAAGACTGCAGGGTTGTTCTTTTCAAGACACCAGCCCTGCTTATAGTCAGGGTCTTCCCTCTCCCTGTTACCAACTCAGGGCAAGATACTTTTCCCCGCTCTCATCTTTGTACAGGGTTTGTACATCAGGTATCTTACCTCCAACGCTGGGGTCATTACAGTACGCTTAGCATCAATAAAATTGATGAACTCTAAAGAATCATTATGAACATATACAAGTCTAAAGCCAACATAGTACAGGAGAAGACTGGGGGAAGAACAGTGGAAAACAGTACAATATAATATGGGAACTTGGTTGGAATTTTAGAGAATGCCAAGGTAATAGTATTTTTGGCATAGTATTTTAGATGGCACGTATGCGGGATGGCACTAAATATGCCCTATGTAGAACCTTTAAGGATGTCTTTGTAAGACTAACTTGCCAACTATTTTTGCTCAGGCTCTCACTGCAGTGGCACCACCGTTCTATAGTTAGGGAGGCATTTAAGTCTGATTCCCATTGGGTCATGTAAGGTAATTTATCTTGTTGCATCTTATTTAGTGCGTTGTAGAGATGCTACAACATGCCTGGTTAAATTGGGCAGTATTTGCATAATGTCTCCAGTCAGTTCGGCTCCACTTTAGATTCTGGGGGTATAAGGGAGGACCAAAAGTGAAATACCTAAGTTATTCTCCACCACTCTGTTAGGGGAGGTTGGAAATGGTTTTTGAAGTATAGGGTAGTTAATTTATTAATTTGCCACCAGGTAGAGCTTGTAACATCTTGTCCTGGAGATCTTGTCCTGTCACATCTGGGAGCGGAGTTAAAGGGGATAGGCCAAAACGAGTAGTCATCTTGAATTGGACCTGACGTCATAGCAAAATGGTAAAAAATGAGAATGGTGCTGAATTTCAGAGACTAGTTGGAATGGTGGACCTGGTCCAGAGCAGGGATGGCCTATTTTAGGGACTTAGTTGCGTGGTTTCTATGAAAACCCATAATGGGGAATTAGGTCCTGTATAAATTGGTGGAATTTGGGCTAAAACGGCTCCTTTGTAATAGTTAAAGAGATTAGGTACCAATTAGAGATGAGCGAGCACCCAAATGCTCGGGTCCACATTATTCGAGTCGAGCTTTTCATAAAATTCGAGAGCTCTACTCTAGTAACAAACCCCATTGGCTACAATGGGAGACTCGAGCATTTTTGTATGTGGGACGCCGGGTCCCGAGTTTTTTTTTTTTTCTTGGTTCGTGTGTTTCTCTCCCCTGCCTGCCAGACAAAAAAATTGCCATTGAGGGGCGCTGCGGCAGGGAGGAGCCAAAACAGGCACGTCACAGCGGGGAGGAGCCAAAAACTGGGGCGGGGTTAAACACGGCTTGATGCTCGTTCGAGTAAAAAGCACCATCGAGTACGCTAATACTCGAACGAGCATCAAGCTCGACAGAGTGCGTTTACTCAACTCTAGTACAAATAGGCCCCCTGATTTCTTGTGAAGGAACATTATGTTCCTTGGTATCCTAGGATGTTTATGGGCCCAGATAAAGGACATGATTCTTTTTTGTAGAGCTAGTATAAGTCTGATGTAATACTGAGACCAGGAGAGTGCTAAATAGGTATAACAGCCTTGGTAGTAATACCATTTTCATACTATGTATCCGGCCTATCCAGGAAATGTAGGGACTAGAGATGAGCGAACGTGTTCTTCCGAGCTTGATATTCGTGCGAATATTAGGGTGTTCGGGATGTTCGTTATTCGTAACGAACACCATGCGGTGTTCTGGTTATTTTCACTTCCTTCCCTGAGACGTTAGCGCGCTTTTCTGGCCAATTGAAAGACAGGGAAGGCATTACAACTTCCCCCTGTGACGTTCAAGCCCTATACCACCCCCCTGCTGTGAGTGGCTGGGAAGATCAGGTGTCACCCGAACATAAAAGTCGGCCCCTCCCGCGGTTCGCCTCAGATGCCGTGTGATTTAGATGAGGGACAGTGCTGTTTGTACCGGAGCTGCTGTAGGGAAAGAATTGGTAGTTAGTGTAGGCTTCAAGACCCCCCAAAGGTCCTTATTAGGGCCACTGATAGCTGTGTGTTGGCTGCTGTTAGCAGTGGCAATTTTTTTTTCCTCAAAATCGCCTCTGCAGACCGTTGCACCTGGCATTAGGGACAGAAGTGCTGCATAGGCAGGGAGAGTGTTAGGAGTGAGTGTAGCCTTCAAGAACCTCAACGGTCCTTTCTAGGGCCATATTTATCCGTGTGCAGTACTGTCCAGGCTGCTGTTAGCTGTGCTGCATTTTTTTTTGCTTCTCAAAATCGCTTCTGCAGAGCATTGCACCCTCCATTGATACTGCAGGGAAAGAATTGTATAGGCAGGGCCACAACACAGTTATTATTCATTGAATATATGCAGTGCTGCCTTTTGCTTGTAAAACAAGTGAAAATAATTCTATTTGTCCGGCCTCTGTCCGTCCTAAGGGCGGTGGACACGTGTCGGCTGCGTGTGACACCTTTAAAAATCATACGCACCCAGCTACGTTTTACTCCTGGCTTCGCCATTTGCTTTCCTTAATTGGGAAAAAAAATACCTGCTCTGCCACAGTTAATAACTCTGCTACCCTCACGTTCTGTGACACATTAGCAGGGACACAGCACAGTTATTAAACTTCTCATGTTCATAGAATATACGCAGTGCTGCCTTTTGGTGCCAAAAAATGGAAAATAATTCTACTTGTCCGGCCTCTGTCCGTCCTAAGGGCGGTGGACACGTGTCGGCTGCGTGTGACACCTTTAAAAATCATACGCACCCAGCTACGTTTTACTCCTGGCTTCGCCATTTGCTTTCCTTAATTGGGAAAAAAAATACCTGCTCTGCCACAGTTAATAACTCTGCTACCCTCACGTTCTGTGACACATTAGCAGGGACACAGCACAGTTATTAAACTTAGATTATTCATTCACTAGAGGCAGTGGGGCCTTTCGTTTTCAAAAAAGGGAAAAAATTATATTTGGCCTGCAGTCTTGCGCCAATTTATTTCCTGCCTGTGAAATCAAATCACTGGTAATACAGCATGCTGAGGGGTAGGGGTAGGCCTAGAGGACGTGGACGCGGCCGAGGACGCGGAGGGCCAAGTCAGGGTGTGGGCACAGGCCAAGCTCCTGATCCAGGTGTGTCGCAGCCGACTGCTGCGCGATTAGGAGAGAGGCACGTTTCTGGCGTCCCCACATTCATCGCCCAATTAATGGGTCCACGCGGGAGACGGTTATTAGAAAATGAGCAGTGTGAGCAGGTCCTGTCCTGGATGGCAGAAAGTGCTTCGAGCAACCTATCGTCTACCCGCAGTTCTGCGCCGTCCACTGCTGCCAATCCGAATCCTCTGTCTGCTGCTCCTCCTTCCTCCCAGCCTCCTCACTCCACTACAATAACACCTGCTCAGGAGCGGGAGCACTCCCAGGAACTGTTCTCGGGCCCCTGCTTAGATTGGGCAGCAGCGGTTCCTCTCCCACCAGAGGAGTTTATCGTCACTGATGCCCAACCATTCGAAAGTTCCCGGGGTCCGGGGGAAGAGGCTGGGGACTTCCGCCAACTGTCTCAACAACTTTCTGTGGGTGAGGAGGACGATGACGATCAGACACAGTTGTCTTGCAGTGAGGTAGTAGTAAGGGCAGTAAGTCCGAGGGAGCAGCGCACAGAGGATTCGGAGGAAGAGCAGCAGGACGATGAGGTGACTGACCCCACCTGGTGTGCAACGCTTACTCAGGAGGACAGGTCTTCAGAGGGGGAGTCAAGGGCATCAGCAGGGCAGGTTGCAAGAGGCAGTGCGGTGGCCAGGGGTAGAGGCAGGGCCAGACCGAATAATCCACCAAGTGTTTCCCAAAGCGCCCCCTCGCGCCATGCCACCCTGCAGAGGCCGAGGTGCTCTAAGGTCTGGCAGTTTTTCACAGAGACGCCTGACGACCGACGAACAGTGGTGTGCAACCTTTGTCGCGCAAAGCTCAGCCAGGGAGCCAACACCAACAGCCTCACCACCACCACCATGCGCAGACATATGATGGCCAAGCACCCCGCAAGGTGGGACGAAGGCCGTTCAGCGCCTCCGGTTTGCACCCCTGCCTCTCCCCCTGTGCCCCAACCTGCCACTGAGATGCAACCCCCCTCTCAGGACACAGGCACTACCGTCTCCTGGCCTGCACCCACACCCTCACCTCCGCTGTCCTCGGCCCCATCCAGCAGTGTAGTTCAGCGCACCGTCCAGCCGTCGCTTGCGCAACTGTTGGAGCGCAAGCGCAAGTACGCCGCCACGCACCCGCACGCTCAAACGTTAACCGTCCGCATAGCGAAATTCATCACCCTTGAGATGCTGCCGTATAGGGTTGTGGAAACTGAGTCCTTCAAAAGTATCATGGAGGCGGCGGCCCCGCGCTACTCAGTTCCCAGTCGCCACTACTTTTCCCGATGTGCCGTCCCAGCCCTGCACGACCACGTCTCCCGCAACATTGTACGCGCCCTCACCAACGCGGTTACTGCCACGGTCCACTTAACTACGGACATGTGGACAAGCACAGGCGGGCAGGGCCACTACATCTCCCTGACGGCACATTGGGTGAATTTAGTGGAGGCTGGGACAGAGTCAGAGCCTGGGACCGCTCACGTCCTACCCACCCCCAGAATTGCGGGCCCCAGCTCGGTGGTGGTATCTGCGGAGGTGTATGCTTCCTCCACTAAAGCACCCTCCTCCTCCTCCTCCTCCTCCTCTGTCTCGCAATCAAGATGTGTTAGCAGCAGCATGTCGCCAGCAGTCGGTGTCGCGCGGTGTGGCAGCACAGCGGTGGGCAAGCGTCAGCAGGCCGTGCTGAAACTACTCAGCTTAGGCGATAAGAGGCACACGGCCCACGAACTGCTGCAGGGTCTGACACAGCAGACCGACCGCTGGCTTGCGCCGCTGAGCCTCCAACCGGGCATGGTCGTGTGTGACAACGGCCGTAACCTGGTGGCGGCTCTGCAGCTCGGCAGCCTCACGCACGTGCCATGCCTGGCCCACGTCTTTAATTTGGTGGTTCAGCGCTTTCTGAAAAGCTACCCACGCTTGTCAGACCTGCTCGTAAAGGCGCGCCGGCTCTGTGCACATTTTCGCAAGTCCCACACGGACGCTGCCACCCTGCGCACCCTGCAACATCACTTTAAGCTGCCAGTGCACCGACTGCTGTGCGACGTGCCCACACGGTGGAACTCTACGCTCCACATGTTGGCCAGGCTCTATGAACAACGTAGAGCTATAGTCGAATACCAACTCCAACATGGGCGGCGCAGTGGGAGTCAGCCTCCTCAATTCCTTTCAGAAGAGTGGGCCTGGTTGGCAGACATCTGCCATGTCCTTGGTAATTTTGAGGAGTCTACCCAGGTGGTGAGCGGCGATGCTACAATCATTAGCGTCACCATTCCTCTGCTATGCATCTTGAGAAATTCCCTGCAAACCATAAAGGCAGCTGCTTTGCGCTCGGAAACGGGGGCGGGGGAAGACAGTATGCCGCTGGATAGTCAGGGCACCCTCCTGTCTATTTCTCAGCGCGTACAGGAGGAGGAGGAGCATGAGGAGGATGAGGAGGAGGGGGAAGAGACAGCTTGGGCCGCTGCTGACGGTACACCGGCTGATTGCCTGTCATCCTTTCAGCGTGTATGGCCTGAGGAGGAGGAGGAGGAGGAGGAGGATCCTGAAAGTGATCTTCCTAGTGACGACAGCCATGTGTTGCGTACAGGTACCCTGGCACACATGGCTGACTTCATGTTAGGATACCTTTCTCGTGACCCTCGCGTTGCATGCATTCTGGCCACGACGGATTACTGGGTGTACACACTGCTCGATCCACGGTATAAAGAGAACCTGCCCACTCTGATTCCCGAAGAGGAAAGGGGTTCGAGAGTGTTGCTATACCACAGGACCCTTGCGGACAAGCTGATGGTAAAATTCCCAGCCGACAGCGCTAGTGGCAGAAGGCGCAGTACCGAGGGCAAGGTAGCAGGGGATGTGCGTAGATCGAGCAGCATGTACATCCCAGGCAGTGCAACAGTCTTTAAGGGCCTGGCCAGCTTTATGGCTCCCCACCAAGACTGTGTCACCGCTCCCCAGTCACGGCTGAGTCGGCGGGAGCACTGTAAAAGGATGGTGAGGGAGTACGTAGCGGATCGCACGACCATCCTTGGTGACGCCTCTGCACCCTACAACTACTGGGTGTCGAAGCTGGACACGTGGCCTGAACTAGCGCTGTATGCCCTGGAGGTGCTTGCTTGTCCTGCGGCTAGCGTCTTGTCGGAGAGGGTGTTTAGTGCGGCTGGGGGAATCATCACAGATAAGCGTAGCCGCTTGTCAACCGACAGTGCCGACAGGCTAACACTCATCAAGATGAACAAAGGCTGGATTTCGCCAGACTTCTGTTCTCCACCAGCGGACAGCAGCGATACGTAAGCAATACGTAGGCTGCACCCGCGGATGGAAGCTACGTTCTCTCTCACCATCCAAAACGGGGACATTTCTGCTTCATCAATCTGTGTCTAATATTCCTCCTCCTCCTCCTGCTCCTCCTCCTGAAACCTCACGTAATCACGCTGAACGGGCAATTTTTCTTAGGGCCACAAGGCTCACTCAAATAATTTTTCTGAACAATTTTTATAAGTTTCAATGCGCTTAAAAGCGTTGGAACTTTAACTTGAACCAATTTTTCGTTACACTGGGCTGCCTCCAGGCCTAGTTACCACTTAAGCCACATTAACCAAAGCGGTTAATGGGTTTCACCTGCCCTCTTGGCTGGCCATGGCCAATTTTTGGGAAGTACATTAGTACTGTTGATACAGCAATTTTTGTGGGCCCTCGCCTACAGTGTAATCAAATTAATTTTTAGCCCACCTGCATTACAGCTGACGTTACCTCAGCTGTGTTGGGCAATGCAATGGGATATTTTTATGTACCGCCGGTGGGTTCCAGGGAGCCACCCATGCTGTAGGTGCACACGGAGTTTTTAATACATGTGTCCACTTCTAAAGAACCCCAGTCTGACTGGGGCATGCAGTGTGGGCCGAAGCCCACCTGTATTACGCACGACATTACTACCTCAGCTGTGTTGGGCAATGCAATGGGATATTTCTATGTACCGCCGGTGGCTTCCTGGCACTCACCCAGGCAGTGGGTCCACAGGGAGTTTAACCTACATGTGTCCACTTGTAAAGAACCCCGGTCAGACTGGGGCATGCAGTGTGGGCCGAAGCCCACCTGTATTACGCACGACATTACTACCTCAGCTGTGTTGGGCAATGCAATGGGATATTTCTATGTACCGCCGGTGGCTTCCTGGCACCCACCCAGGCAGTGGGTCCACAGGGAGTTTAACCTACATGTGTCCACTTGTAAAGAACCCCGGTCAGACTGGGGCATGCAGTGTGGGCCGAAGCCCACCTGTATTACGCACGACATTACTACCTCAGCTGTGTTGGGCAATGCAATGGGATATTTCTATGTACCGCCGGTGGCTTCCTGGCACCCACCCATGCTGTGGGTCCACAGGGAATTATAAATGCATCTGTTTCCACTTATAAAGAAACCCAGTCTGACTGGGGCATGCAGTGTGGGCCGAAACCCACCTGCATTAACCCTTTCCAGTCCACTGTGTGACCTGTGAAGACATTAGGGTTTAAGGCTGTACAGCTCCGTTGTTGGTAGACGTCCGTCGGGGTTCTCTTACTGTATATTGCCAGCCTCTCTGCTGTCGGAGCCTATCCTACGTGTCAGCTCATGCAGTACTGGCTTTAGCCAGCATATAGCGCCGTTGTATAACGGCAGAAAAAGAGTAAGCCCCCTAGGAAAACCATATACAAATTGGATTGGAAAGGGTTAAGCACAACATTACTACCTCAGCTGTGTTGGGCAATGCAATGGGATATTTCTATGTACCGCCGGTGGCTTCCTGGCACCCACCCATGCTGTAGGTGCACACGGAGTTTTTACTACATCTGTACACTTATAAAGAACCCCAGTCAGACTGGGGCATGCAGTGTGGGCCGAAGCCCACCTGCATTAAGCACGACATTACTACCTCAGCTGTGTTGGGCAATGCAATGGGATATTTCTGTGTACCGCCGGTGGGTTCCAGGGAGCCACCCATGCTGTGGGTCGACAGGGACTTCACAATAGGGAGTTGTACCTGCCTGTGTCTATGAATTAAAAAGCCCGGTCTGACTGGGGCATGCAGACACCTTGACAGAATGAATAGTGTGTGGCACATAGGTTCCCCATTGCTATGCCCACGTGTGCAGCTCCTGATGGCGGTGGCACAGGATTCTATTTCTCATTGCTTCTGTACAGCATTGTGGGCTATCGCTCCGCCACTTTTAAAGAGGGTCGCTGCCTAGCCGTGCCAACCTCTGCAGTGTGTGCCTGCGGTCCCTCGTCATGGCAGACGCAATTCTAAATAGACATGAGCGTGGTGTGGCATGAGGGCAGCTGAAGGCTGCCCAGGGACACTTTGGTGTGCGCTGTGGGGGGGAGGGGGTGCGGTTGGGCAGCATGTAACCCAGGAGAAGTGTCAGTGGAGTGTCATGCAGGCAGTGATTGTGCTTTGTTGGAGGTAGTGTGGTGCTTAGCAAAGGTATGCCATGCTAATGAGGGCTTTTCAGAAGTAAAAGTTGTTGGGAGGGGGGGGGGCACTCTTGCCGGTATTGTGGCTTAATAGTGGGACCTGTGAACTTGAGATGCAGCCCAACATGTAGCCCCTCGCCTGCCCTATCCGTTTCTGTGTCATTCCCATCACTTTCTTGAATTGCCCAGATTTTCACACATGAAAACCTTAGCGAGCATCGGCGAAATACAAAAATGCTCTGGTCGCCCATTGACTTCAATGGGGTTCGTTGTTCGAAACGAACCCTCGAGCATCGCGGGAAGTTCGTTCCGAATAACGAACACCCGAACATTTTGGTGTTCGCTCATCTCTAGTAGGGACATTTCCACTTTAGCAGGTCCTGTTTAAGCTTCTGGAAGAGGAGTTTGTAATTCCATTTATAGATAGAGTCTATGTTATTTGTTAGTCTAATCCCAAGATAAGGTAGGAATGGTGGACAGATGCGGAATTGGAAATTAATTTTAGCATGTTTTTGAGTGTGGGAGGGATCATTACCCTGAAGAATTTTAGACTTAGATTGGTTAATTTTAAGGCCGGATGCCCCTTTTGAAATTCCCCAGATCTGGTAGTAAATTAGGGAGTGAAGTAAGAGGTTTTGTCAGTGTCAGGTGGAGGTTGTCAGCAAAGAGGCTAAGTTTTGTGTTTTGAGAATCTACAGGATCTATTGCCAGCACGAACAAGGTTGGAGAGAGTCGACAACCCTGTCTAGTGCCTCTTGATATATTAACTGGAGTAGGTTTGGTATAGGGGGCTTTAAGGAAGGCTGTGGGTTTAGAGTAGAGGGCTGTAATAAGGTTTAGGAAGGAGCCTCAAAATCCCATCCGGTGAAGAACGAGTTGTAGGTAAGACCATGACAGGCTAGCAAAAGCTTTTTCAATGTCAAGGGTAAGAACTGTTAGTCATGTTTTTTTGGAGGTTTTCATGTGAATGAGGTTCAATATTTTGTGAACAGTATCGGGGGCCTGTCTACCTGGGATTAATCCCACCTGATCCCGATGTACCGGGGAAGGGAGAAGTTTATTAAGTCTGGAGGCCATGATGGAAGTAAGGAGTTTGAGGTCAATATTTAGGAGAGATATGGGCCTATAGTTAGATGGGATAATGGGATCTCTCCTGGCTTTCGTTATGGTCGTTATGAGGGCTCATAAAAAATGGGGTGGATTTTGCCTTGTGGTAGGATGGGCTTGTATAACTCAACCAAGTGGGGCATTAATATAGGAGCAAATTTCTTGTAGTAAAGACTGGTGTAACTGTCCAGTCCAGGGACTTTGCCTCTCATGAGTCATTTAATCAACTTCTTCTAAAGTAACAGCTGAGTTGAGGCTTGAAAGGGCAGAGTTGGATGGTAGTCGAAGATTAAGTTGGGAAAGAAAAGCGTTTGCTTGGTCATCTAAATTGGACTGGGTTGCTGTATAGAGCTTTTGATAATATTGGTGTAATGGAGAGTCAATTTCGTCAGGGTTAGAGGTGAGAGTTCCTGGTCGGGTTTGAATTTTATGTAAAGCGTTAAGTGTTTGCCTCTCCATAAGTTTACGCATATTGATAGCATGTGTCCAGGCTAGTGCTTTTTCTACTTTGTGAGTGAAGAGGGCATTTAGTTCCAATCTGGAGTCTTTGATGGCCTTGTTAAAATAGACTGAAGGATGCTCTAGTTTAGTAATTTTATGTTCCAAGTTTAGCTGGGCCCAGGTTCTTTCTTTTTTTATGCGGGAGGTCATTGATATCAGTATACCCCGAATCACTGTTTTGTGTGCTAGCCAGCGAATGTCTGTGGGGTAGTTCCAGGACGTTTGAGTTGGAAATACTTTGCTAATTTCTGTTGAATGGTGGTAACCAGTTCTGGGTTGGTGAGAAGGGATTCGTTAAGCCTTCATTTATATGGAATGTGGGTATGAGGGGTAAAAAGGAATTTCGAGATCACTGCATCGTGGTCAGACCATGCGCATATTATATGGCGAGAGAAGGATAGGAGAGGCAATGAGTTGGTAAGGATCCAATCTAATCTGGAGTGATGCCTATGAGCTGGGAAATAATACATAAACCATTTATTTTGTGGATTAAACTCTCGCCAGGTGTCTGCTAATGTAAGTGTCTGGAATAATTGGTCAATTCTTTAGTTTGGTTTTTTTGGTTCTGGTCAAGGAGGTAGGGGATGTGGAGTCAATAGTGGAATTGAAGGTGAAATGAAAGTCTCCACCCCAGGCCAGCCTGGAGTATTCTAATGGCATCAGGTTATCGCACATAAGCAGAAAGAATTCAATAGGTGTTTCGTTGGGGGGCGTACGTGTTGACTGTGCAAAGTTTTTCGTTATATAGGTCTCCTATTAGTATTAAGTAGCGTCCTTGGTAGGGAATTACAAATGAATATCGACACTCCCCTTTTCTTTGTGAAAAACAGAGAATGATAGCGGGATATGTACCAAGAATTAAAGTATTTTGTATTAAAGTATTATCTGTGTTATTGAAATAATAATACAGAAGGATATCAAAGTTATATAACATTTCTTTGCATAATATTTGTTAAATCAAGGTGATTTTGAAGATATGAATTGAATCATAACTTAACTCAGCATTGTAACAACAACACATATGGCAACCATGGGTTCCAGATGTTATTGAATCTGTCCAATTTGTTTTTAGATCTAGCATAAATTTTTTCATAGGTATAATGATCAGTCATCATGTCTATTAATTCTTTCAGATTGAGGGCGGCACAGAATTTATTTTCCTTGTTACAAGTATTTTACCTGCTAGTAGGAAGTGGCAGACCCACTTTCTACTTTCCGCGGGATGCAGTTACACTCAGTAAGCAGGAAGGTGAGCTGAGGATTGCATGCTACGGTAGTACCTGTTACATCTTTGATAACTTGGAAAACTTCTTTCCAGAAGGATTGTAACCGGGGGCATCACCAAAGGATATGAAACAGCGTACCCTTCTGTCCACATTCTCTCCAACATTTGTTGCTCCCTCCTGAAAAGCATCTCGCCAAATTTGAAGGAGTATAATACCATCTAGTTATGGCCTTATGAGTCTGAAAGAGGTTTGTGGAAAGTGTTGATTGGTTGGCCCATTCAAATGAGACCAGCCATTGCTCTGGGAAGAATACTACATTCAGGTCCCTTTCCCAATTTACTATGTGAATCTTTTTATTCTCTCCCATATACCCTGTGAGAACATTATCTTCTAGTCAGAGAACCCCATGTATTCATCCCCTTTGGGAGGAATGCCAACAGTTTGGTTAGACATTTAATTTTCTCTAGGTTGGGAGATGCGAAGGAAGGAGTGTATCTAATAGTATTTAGCATGTGTCTCTTCTTGAGTTTATGAACCTTGCCTGTCCATAACATATGTTATAAAGTTAATACCTCCCCTTCTCCAATATTTAATTTAGGGAGGAAATACTCAAGGGTCTCAAAAGGTAACTAGAGGCATTTCCTATCAGAGAATGTTTTGAATTTATGTACACAGAGATTCCAGACTTAGAGGGTTGACAACATAGGAGGAGATACATTTTGAATATCTAGGATAGTGGAGAGAGTTGGGTCTAGTATACTCAGCATTGAGATTTTAAGGAGGGCGCTCAAAGGTCTATTCCTGTTTAATTGTTTTTCCATAACACTCCAGGTGGATCCCGTCAGGTGGAGGAATGATTTGAAATTGTCGCTTGGTAGTATGACCACAAATTTAGAAATTTTGATACAATAAAAGATTATTTCAACATGAAGGTGCCAAACCGCTCAACTAGAGAAACTCATTCCCATTCAAAGTAAAACAATCACATTTCGCCTTAAATGGGACCTCTGGTACTGGTTGTGGAAGGGTGAGTTCTTTGTCTTCGAGTCTCCCAAAGTCTCGTTGGTCATTGAGAGTGGGGGCTCTGGGATCTCTGCTCGAGTGAAGTATCCAATGCGATGCTAGGCGAGCATAGGGCCTCTTGGCCTTCAGAAAGTGATCTGATAGTATGGTCTCAACCCTCAATTTTGACTGAGAGCATTAATGGAAATCCCCATCTGTGGCGTATTTTGCTTTGTAGGGCTAAGGTGATAGGGCAGAGTTGGTGTTGTCTTTCTAAAGTGGGCTGGCTAGGTCTGCGAAAAGTTGAACTACTGCTTCTGTCCCTGGGAGAAGTGAAAAATTCCTGGCTCCTGAAAGCAGTATCAAAATGTTTAACTGATGCCTGACAAAATCATGGAATCTTTTAGCCACCACAAATGAAATAGGTTGGACTAAGTAGTAGTGTACAGCACAGACACACAAGTCCACATCATACTCACTGTTATCATGACCCTTACAAGGTTAATGCAGATGCAGCGAAACCCTCCTGGACACTTGACTACTAGATTATGTATAAAGTGACCACGTCCATCCAGGTAACTATTAAATGATATGCGATGTTTCAGCCTGCAGAGGGGTCTTTGTACAGAATGTCAAAACATTGTGTGTCATTTTTTTATGTTGGATAAATAAAGACCAGTAGGACGTTTTCTCCTGCACGTCGCAGGCGTATCTCCTGTGCAGGGAACACGCAACAGTATGCAATGCATTGTGCACTACTGCTTGCCGACAAATCCCCATATCCTATAGTGGTGTGTATGCGAGCATAATGTGTGCCAAGATAGTGCATGTCACGTTCTTTTTTTTGCATTCGCATTTTGTGCACTGTGTGTGCGAGGCACCGTAGAAAGTAATGTAAACGTAGTTACCACGTATTATGCGTGCAAAACCCACACTTATAATACGTGGTATAAACGCTCATGTGACCGAGCCCTTATATGACTGGATATCCGGATGGACAGTGTCATTTTCTACATATTCAAAGAATTAATGTTCAGTATATCTTCTGCTTTTACGTTTCTTTTCATGTCTGTGCATTACAGGAGTTCTAGATGTTGATGAAGATGATGAGGTTGATGATGATGATGGTCAGATTAAATAAAAACGATTCAATATTTTTTCTTTGCAAACCTATTACAAATTCCACAAGTGATAAAAGCCAGTTATGCTGTAAATAGACAAATTTATTTTGTAAAAGACATCTGTGGTGTTAGAATTAAATAGAACACCCAATGTAATTTGCTTAAAAGGGGTAGGAGTATACAGATGGATATATAATATAATAGACTGTAATAAGAAAAATAAAAGCAAAACAATGTTTATACTGGCTGTGCTTAAAACCACTAGAAAGATACATTTTAATGCTAAAAGATTTATAGTATAATCAAATAAACCTGTACGCAATTTATTTGTTTGCTGACATTTATCTAAAGCAGGATCCAAATTATGCATGAAACTCATTAGTCTTAAATCTACCAGCTTCATTCATATTCCACCCAAGCTAAAAACTGCCAGAGTGAATCAATTGCATACAATGAACGGCTGATACATGGAGAATAACAAAGTAGAAAGCATCAACATATATGATATGACAGAACGCAAATGAGAAATAATGAAGCAGGAGATCATCATACTGTAGTGTTAACACACACGGTGACATTGTAAAAATTCTATACTAGAATTATAGCAACAAGGTCAAAGCAGATGGATCAGTCGTCAAACATTTACATTATTTATAGCACTCGCCCTGGAAAGTGTATCATTAGATCTCAATTTAAGGTCTGTCAAGCAAAAATAATTACTATACTTGTAAAAGTCACTCTATTCTGGGCATCTAGCAATTATCTGGGTCAATTTCCTAAACCTGGCACCTTCCATTAGACTATTACCGAAAAGTAACAAATGTTGCTGCTCTGTGGTCAGATATGTGACTTCAAATTCCTCGAAACCTTCCTTCTTTTCTAACATGTTAGGCTTCCATTTATTGTTAGGGTATGTATTTAACAAAAATTTTTGATGGCATACCGGTATATATATTGGATATGCCATCAATGATGAACTTGTGAGGCTATGACCATTATCAACCTTGTCAGTTGCCGCTAGGAAAGCTACATGCTCCTTCAGCTCATGTCTGAGTTTTTGAAGGCACGCAGACATCCATTTACTATACTGGGCTGACAATGTGGTCCCTAAAAAAGCCGAGTAGAAACAACAGGAATACAAAGAAACATGGCTGCTTATTTGCACCTCTGCAACTAAATTATAACAATCACACCCATAATTCTGACACCAATAGCATGTCCTATCAGTGTTTTAGCGAAATTTAAGGTCGGAACAAATACCCCCCCACACATCCCTAGTAAAAAAATAAAATAGCTTAATAAAAGTGATATGAACCCCTGACCCCATTTCCCCCACCTTAGCCATTCTCTCTGAACAATGTTTTTGTGGTTGTTGTGGCAATATCAATGGACCAGCATGACTCCATGGAGGATCTCTCAGGCAGCAGGCCATAGCATGACTCACTTCCATCGCATGGTAGAAAGCAGTTCTACATAAGTGCTCTGCAGACCGTATAAGTGAGTACAGTACAGTTATATTTAGTGACTCACAAACGACATCCTCTATGGAGTTGTCCACGTTTCCCATCTTTTTCATCTGGCCTAAACCATCATTATTTCCTCCAGCAATGATTTGTCACTATAAAGTTTGCAATCTTTGGCATCTTTGGGTTCCTCGCTTCTCCAGCATTCCACCTATGCATTCCCAATCTACACAAACTCTGTTGCTATTCCAATTATGTGCCTGTTGCTGCCCTATCTGTGCAACTACTGTACCTGATGTGTGGCATGGTGCCCTCAAATACTGCAATTCAGAAATGTTGTCATAACTATAATTCCCCCCAAATAGTGTCACATCACGCAGACAGCACCCCTAAAAAGCATGGTGTCAGATAGTGCCCCTAAAAATAGTAGAGCCAAACATATAGTACCCCGTATTGTCCCACAGACTGTAATAGTGCACTACACAGTAAAAGAACCATCTTTCTTACACCAAACAGTAATAGTAGAATTTCCCCTTTTTTGCTCTGACACAGTAATAATACCCCTTTTGTGCTTCCGCATAAAAATAATGCCCACCATTGTGACATTAACTATTACTAGAGATGAGCGAGCACCAAAATGCTCGGTTGCTCGTTACTCGGGACGAACTTTTCGCGATGCTCGAGGGTTCGTTTCGAGTAACGAACCTCATTGAAGTCAATGGGCGACCCGAGCATTTTTGTATTTCGCCGATGCTCGCTAAGGTTTCATTGTGTGAAAATCTGGGGAATTCAAGAAAGTGATGGGAACGACACAGCAACGGATAGGGCAGGCGAGGGGCTACATGTTGGGCTGCATCTCAAGTTCACAGGTCCCACTATTAAGCCACAATAGCGGCAAGAGTGGCCCCCCCCCCTCCCAAAAACTTTTACTTCTGAAAAGCCCTCATTAGCATGGCATACCTTTGCTAAGCACCACACTACCTCCAACAAAGCACAGTCACTGCCTGCATGACACTCCACTGCCACTTCTCCTGGGTTACATGCTGCCCAACCGCCCCCCCTCCCCCCCCACAGCGCCCACCAAAGTGTCCCTGCGCAGCCTTCAGCTGCCCTCATGCCACACCACCCTCATGTCTATTTAGAAGTGCGTCTGCCATGAGGAGGAACCGCAGGCACACACTGCAGAGGGTTGGCACGGCTAGGCAGCGACCCTCTTTAAAAGGGGCGGGGCGATAGCCCACAATGCTGTACAGAAGCAATGAGAAATAGAATCCTGTGCCACCGCCATCAGGAGCTGCACACGTGGGCATAGCAATGGGGAACCTATGTGCCACACACTATTCATTCTGTCAAGGTGTCTCTGCATGCCCCAGTCAGACTGGGCTTTTAAATTCATAGACACAGGCAGGTACAACTCCCTATTGTGAAGTCCCTGTCGACCGACAGCATGGGTGGCTCCCTGGAACCCACCGGCGATACACAAAAATATCCCATTGCATTGCCCAACACAGCTGAGGTAGTAATGTCGTGCTTAATGCAGGTGGGCTTCGGCCCACACTGCATGCCCCAGTCAGACTGGGGTTCTTTACAAGTGGAAACAGATGCATTTATAATTCCCTGTGGACCCACAGCATGGGTGGGTGCCAGGAAGCCACCGGCGGTACATAGAAATATCCCATTGCATTGCCCAACATAGCTGAGGTAGTAATGTCGTGCTTAATGCAGGTGGGCTTCGGCCCACACTGCATGCCCCAGTCAGACTGGGGTTCTTTACAAGTGGACACATGTAGGTTAAACTCCGTGTGCACCTACAGCATGGGTGGCTCCCTGGAACCCACCGGCGATACACAAAAATATCCCATTGCATTGCCCAACACAGCTGA
The DNA here is from genome assembly GCF_035609145.1 of Eleutherodactylus coqui. Taxonomy (NCBI): domain Eukaryota; kingdom Metazoa; phylum Chordata; class Amphibia; order Anura; family Eleutherodactylidae; genus Eleutherodactylus; species Eleutherodactylus coqui. Next base: position 227,019,772 of record NC_089838.1, on the reverse strand, counting down.
GGTAGTAATGTCATGCTTAATGCAGGTGGGCTCCGGCCAACACTGCATGCCCCAGTCAGACTGGTAATATGTACCTTAACAGTAACCGCGTTGGTGGTAATGTGGTGGTGACTGCGGACCTAGTAGCACGGTTTTATTTTGTTGGTTTTCGGAATGTGGCCAGGATTAAGTGGGCCGTGGCGGGAGGATGTTTCGGAGGCACTACGTGTCCTCTCCACGTGTCCGTGGTTATATGCACCTTAACAGTAACAGCGTTGGTGGGAAATGGCCTCGCCGCCATCATGTCTTTGGGAAGCCTCTGTTTCCACACCCCAGAGACATACCATTAGCAGCGGTATAGGCAGAGCCCAGAATTAGTAACATTTCAGCCGTAGCATTAGCGACAGGCCCCACTAACATATCACTAGCAGCATTATAGGGGGAGCACAGTCTTAGTTCCATTTCAGTAATAGTAGCAGCCTACACAGGCCCCAGTAACAATTCCGAAGCAGCAGTATAGTGGGAGCGCAGTCTTCGTTCCATTTCAGTAATAGTAGCAGCCTACACAGGCCCCAGGAACAATTCCGAAGCAGCAGTATAGGAGGAGCATAGTCTTAGTTCCATTTAAGTCATTGTAGCAGCCTACACAGGCCCCAGGAACAATTCCGAAGCAGCAGTATAGTGGGAGCGCAGTCTTAGTTCCATTTCAGTAGCTGCAGTATAGCCAAGGCCCAAGTTACATTTATGTAGCTAAAGTGTAGGCCAACCCCACACACACTTGTGTACCATGAGTGCAGGCGAAGAACATACAAATTGCTATGATTACACTGTAGGTGAGGGCCCCAAAACATTGGTGTACCAACAGTACTAATGTACCTCAGTAAAAATTGGCCATGCCCAACCAAGATGGCAGGTGAAACCCATTGATCGCTTTGGTTAATGTGGCTTAAGTGGTAACTAGGCCTGGAGGCAGCCCAGTTTAACTAAAAATTGGTTCAAGTTAAAGTTTCAACACTTTTAAGAGCATTGAAACATATAAAAATTGTTTAGAAAAATTAGATGAGTGAGCCTTGTGGCCCTAAGAAAAATTGCCCGTTCAGCGTGATTACGTGAGGTTTCAGGAGGAGGAGCAGGAGGAGGAGGAGGAATATTAGACACAGATTGATGAAGCAGAAATGTCCCCGTTTTGGATGGTGAGAGAGAACGTAGCTTCCATCCGCGGGTGCAGCCTACGTATTGCTTACGTATCGCTGCTGTCCGCTGGTGGAGAAGAGAAGTCTGGGGAAATCCAGGCTTTGTTCATCTTGATGAGTGTTAGCCTGTCGGCACTGTCGGTTGACAGGCGGGTACGCTTATCTGTGATGATTCCCCCAGCCGCACTAAACACCCTTTCCGACAAGACGCTAGCCGCAGGACAAGCAAGCACCTACAGGGCATACAGCGCTAGTTCAGGCCACGTGTCTAGCTTCGACACCCAGTAGTTGTAGGTGGCAGAGGCGTCACGGAGGACGGTCGTGCGATCGGCTACGTACTCCCTCACCATCCTTTTACAGTGCTCCCGCCGACTCACTCTTGACTGGGCAGCGGTGACACAGTCTTGCTGGGGAGCCCTAAAGCTGTCCATGCCCTTAAAGACTGTTGCACTGCCTGGGCTGTACATGCTGCTCGAACTCCGCACCTCCCCTGCTACCTGGCCCTCGGAACTGCGCCTTCTGCCACTAGCGCTGTCGGATGGGAATTTTACCATCAGCTTGTCCGCCAGGGTCCTGTGGTATAGCAACACTCTCGAACCCCTTTCCTCTTCGGGAATGAGAGTGGGAAGGTTCTCCTTATAGTGTGGGTCGAGCAGTGTGTACACCCAGTAATCCGTAGTGGCCAGAATGCGTGTAACGCGAGGGTCACGAGAAAGGCATCCTAACATGAAGTCAGCCATGTGTGCCAGGGTACCTGTACGCAACACATGGCTGTCCGCACTAGGAAGATCACTTTCAGGATCCTCCTCCTCCTCCTCCTCCTCAGGCCATACACGCTGAAATGATGACAGGCAAGCAGCATGGGTACCGTCAGCAGTGGGCCAAGCTGTCTCTTCCCCCTCCTCCTCATCCTCCTCATGCTCCTCCTCCTCCTCCTGAACGCGCTGAGATATAGACAGGAGGGTGCTCTGACTATCCAGCGACATACTGTCTTCCCCCGGCTCTGTTTCCGAGCGCAAAGCGGCTGCCTTTATGGTTTGCAGGGAACTTCTCAAGATGCATAGCAGAGGAATGGTGACGCTAATGATTGCAGCATCGCCGCTCACCACCTGGGTAGACTGCTCAAAGTTTCGAAGGACCTGGCAGATGTCTGCCAACCAGGCCCACTCTTCTGAAAAGAATTGAGGAGGCTGACTCCCACTGCGCCGCCCATGTTGGAGTTGGTATTCCACTATAGCTCTACGCTGCTCATAGAGCCTAGCCAACATGTGGAGCGTAGAGTTCCACCGTGTGGGCACATCGCACAGCAGTCGGTGCACTGGCAGATTAAACCGATGTTGCAGGGTGCGCAGGGTGGCAGCGTCCGTGTGGGACTTGCGGAAATGTACGCAGAGCCGGCGCACCTTTACGAGCAGGTCTGACAAGCGTGGGTAGCTTTTCAGAAAGCGCTGAACCACCAAATTAAAGACGTGGGCCAGGCATGGCACGTGCGTGAGGCTGCCGAGCTGCAGAGCCGCCACCAGGTTACGGCCGTTGTCACACACGACCATGCCCGGTTGGAGGCTCAGTGGCGCAAGCCAACGGTCGGTCTGCTCTGTCAGACCCTGCAGCAGTTCGTGGGCCGTGTGCCTCCTATCTCCTAAGCTGAGTAGTTTCAGCACGGCCTGCTGACGCTTGCCCACCACTGTGCTGCCACGCCGCGCGACACCGACTGCTGGCGACGTCCTGCTGCTGCTGACACATCTAGATTGCGAGACAGAGGTTGAGGACGAGGAGGAGGAGGAGGGTGCTTTAGTGGAGGAAGCATACATCGCCGAACATACCACCACCGAGCTGGGGACCGCAATTCTGGGGTTGGGTAGGACGTGAGCGGTCCCAGGCTCTGACTCTGTCCCAGCCTCCACTAAATTCACCCAATGTGCCGTCAGGGAGATGTAGTGGCCCTGCCCGCCTGTGCTTGTCCACGTGTCCGTTGTTAAGTGGACCTTGCCACTAACCGCATTGGTGAGGGCGCGTACAATGTTGCGGGAGACGTGGTCGTGCAGGGCTGGGACGGCACATCGGGAAAAGTAGTGGCGACTGGGAACTGAGTAGCGCAGGGCCGCCGCCGCCATCATAGCTTTGAAAGCCTCCGTTTCCACAACCCTATACGGCAGCATCTCAAGGCTGATAAATTTGGCTATGTGGGCGGTTAACGATTGAGCGTGCGGGTGCGTGGCGGCGTACTTGCGCTTGCGCTCCAACACTTGCGCTAGCGACTGCTGGACTGTGCGGTGCGAGACATTGGTGGATGGGGCCGAGGACAGCGGAGGTGAGGGTGTGGGTGCAGGCCAGGAGACGGTAGTGCCTGTGTCCTGAGAGGGGGGTTGGATCTCAGTGGCAGGTTGGGGCACAGGGGGAGAGGCAGCGGTGCAAACCGGAGGCGGTGAACGGCCTTCGTCCCACCTTGTGGGGTGCTTGGCCATCATATGTCTGTGCATGCTGGTGGTGGTGAGGCTGTTGGTGGTGGCTCCCCGGCTGATCTTGGCACGACAAAGGTTGCACACCACTGTTCGTCGGTCGTCAGGCGTCTCTGTGAAAAACTGCCAGACCTTAGAGCACCTCGGCCTCTGCAGGGTGGCATGGCGCGAGGGTGCGCTTTGGGAAACAGTTGGTGGATTATTCGGTCTGGCCCTGCCTCCACCCCTGGCCACCGCACTGCCTCTTGCAACCTGCCCTGCTGATGCCCTTGCCTGCCCTTCTGAAGACCTGTCCTGAGTAGGCGTTGCACACCAGGTGGGGTCAGTCACCTCATCGTCCTGCTGCTCTTCCTCCGAATCCTCTGTGCGCTCCTCCCTCGAACTTACTGCCCTTACTACTACCTCACTGCAAGACAACTGTGTCTCATCGTCATCATCCTCCTCACCCACTGAAAGGTCTTGAGACAGTTGCCGGAAGTCCCCAGCCTCATCCCCCGGACCCCGGGAACTTTCCAATGGTTGTGCATCAGTGACGATAAACTCCTCTGGTGGGAGAGGAACCACTGCTGCCCAATCTGAGCAGGGGCCCGAGAACAGTTCCTGGGAGTCTTCCCGCTCCTGAGCATGTGTCATTGTAGTGGAGTGAGGAGGCTGGGAGGAAGGAGGAGCAGCAGACAGAGGATTCGGATTTGCAGCACTGGACGGCGCAGAACTCTGGGTGGATGATAGCTTGCTCGAAGCACTTTCTGCCATCCACGACAGGACCTGCTCACACTGCTCATTTTCTAATAAAGGTCTCCCGCGTGGACCCATTAATTGGGCGATGAATGTGGGGACGCCAGAAACGTGCCTCTCTCCTAATTGCGCAGCAGTCGGCTGCGACACACCTGGATCAGGAGCTCGGCCTGTGCCCACACCCTCACTTGGGCCTACGCGTCCTTGGCCGCGTCCACGTCCTCTAGGCCTACCCCTACCCCTCAGCATGCTGTATTACCAGTGATTTCCAAGCCAGGAAAGAAATTGGCGCAAGCCTGCAGCCAAAATAGAATTTTTTCCCTTGTTTTTCAAAGGACAAGCCACACTGCGTGTATTCAATGAATACTTCTAAGTTTAATAACTGTGTTGTGGCCCTGCAAATGTGTCACAGAACTGCAGTGATGCAAAGTTATTCGCTACAGCAGATCAGGGATTTCCCATGCAGGAAAGAAATTGGCGCAAGCCTGCAGCCAAAATAGAATTTTTTCCCTTGTTTTTCAAAGGACAAGCCACACTGCGTGTATTCAATGAATACTACTAAGTTTAATAACTGTGTTGTGGCCCTGCAAATGTGTCAGAGAACTGCAGTGATGCAAAGTTATTCGCTACAGCAGATCAGGGATTTCCCATGCAGGAAAAAAATTGGCGCAAGCCTGCAGTAAAACGTAGCTGGCTGCGTCTGATTTTTTTTTAACGTTCTGCACGCAGCACACACGTACCCAGAGCCCTGAGGACTGTCAGAGGCAGGCGAAATAGAATTTTTTCCCTTGTTTTTCAAAGGACAAGCCACACTGCGTGTATTCAATGAATACTACTAAGTTTAATAACTGTGTTGTGGCCCTGCAAATGTGTCACAGAACTGCAGTGATGCAAAGTTATTCGCTACAGCAGATCAGGGATTTCCCATGCAGGAAAGAAATTGGCGCAAGCCTGCAGCCAAAATATAATTTTTTCCCTTGTTTTTCAAAGGACAAGCCACACTGCGTGTATTCAATGAATACTACTAAGTTTAATAACTGTGTTGTGGCCCTGCAAATGTGTCAGAGAACTGCAGTGATGCAAAGTTATTCGCTACAGCAGATCAGGGATTTCCCATGCAGGAAAAAAATTGGCGCAAGCCTGCAGTAAAACGTAGCTGGCTGCGTCTGATTTTTTTTAACATTCTGCACGCAGCACACACGTACCCAGAGCCCTGAGGACTGTCAGAGGCTGGCGAAATAGAATTTTTTCCCTTGTTTTTCAAAGGACAAGCCACACTGCGTGTATTCAATGAATACTACTAAGTTTAATAACTGTGTTGTGGCCCTGCAAATGTGTCAGAGAACGGCAGTGATGCAAAGTTATTCGCTACAGCAGATCAGGGATTTCCCATGCAGGAAAAAATTGGCGCAAGCCTGCAGTAAAACGTAGCTGGCTGCGTCTGATTTTTTTTTAACGTTCTGCACGCAGCACACACGTACCCAGAGCCCTGAGGACTGTCAGAGGCAGGCGAAATAGAATTTTTTCCCTTGTTTTTCAAAGGAAAAGCCACACTGCGTCTATTCAATGAATAATGTATGTCTTCTGGCCCTGCCTACACAATTCTATCTCTGTAGTATTAATGCCGGGTGCAATGGTCTGCACAGCCAATTTTGAGAAAAAAAAAAAATGCAACACTGCTAACAGCAGCCTGGACAGTACTGCACACGGATAGATGTGGCCCTAGAAAGGACCGTTGGGGTTCTTGAAGCCTACACTCACTGCTAACACTCTCCCTGCCTAACCACCACTTCTGTCCCTATTGCAGGGCACAATGCTCTGCAGATCCAATTTTGAAAAAAAAAAATACACTGCTAACACAGTACTGCACACTATTAGATGTGGCCCTCAGAAGTACCGTTGGGGTTCTTGAAGCCTACACTAACTCCTAACGCTCTCCCTACAGCAGCTCCAGCACGATACCACTGTCCCTCAGCTAACTCACAAGGCATCTGAGCCGAGCCGCGGGAGGGGCCGATTTTTATACTCGGGTGACATCTGATCGCCCCAGCCACTCACAGCAGGGGGGTGGTATAGGGCTTGAACGTCACAGGGGGAAGTTGTAATGCCTTCCCTGTCTTTCAATTGGCCAGAAAAGCGCGCTAACGTCTCAGAGAGGAAACTGAAAGTAACCGGAACACCGCGTGGTACTCGTTACGAGTAACGAGCATCCCGAACACCCTAATATTCGCACGAATATCAAGCTCGGACGAGTACGTTCGCTCATCTCTAACTATTACTAATAGTGCCCTTAATTTCCACTTTTATTGTAATAGTGCGCCCAAGTTCCCTGTTAATATGTAATAGTGGCTCAAGTGCTCCGTTAATAGTGAAAGTACCCAAAATGCCCCTTAATACTAATAGTGGCCCCAAGTGCCCCCTTAATAGTAATAATGCCCTCAAGCATCTATTTAGCCCTTTCCAATTCAATTCCCTGGCACCCACACACTCCCCAGCTCTTATTTATTTTCAGTGGGAAAGTGCATTGTGGATTCTTTGGAATTACTTAACAGAAACATATAAAAATGAACTGTCATGATAATTTTATTAGCAATTTTTTTTCAAATAACCCTTTCTAATCCAGTGTTGTCCTCGTATGACATTTTCCTGCATGGCTACAATGTTGGACGAGGGCCGACACATGTTTCGAACAGTATGCAGGACAGAGCTCTGATGTCGGAGGTTGTTCTGCATATGTATGTTATAGTATGCAAGACTGAGCTCTGATGTCAGAGGCTGTTCTGCATATGTATGTTACAGTATGCAGGACTGAGCTCCAATGTCTGAGGCTGTTCTGCATATGCATGTTACAGTATGCAGGACAGAGCTTCAATGTCAGAGGCTGTTATTACACTATACTGAAGAGTCTGCTTCTGGCCCAGCACTGGAGGCATGCTGGAGTGACATCATCGCGCCACTTGCATCAGGACGCTGATGTCCTGGCCTTATTCTCTCAGAATTCCTGTAGGCTGTAACTCTTCTGTACATTCTGACTTATGCTTCTTTCTGAAAGTTAAAGGGGTTGTCCCGAGGCAAACATCAAAATTTTAAATTGCCCCATTCCCCCTGTCACCCCCCTGGCATAAAATAGCAATTTAAAGCGGTTTTTAAACCGCTTGCTACTCACCAATCTGACAAAATATGAAGTTATAAAAATCTTCTCCCTAAGATGGCCGCCGGTCCTTTCCCAGGGATGCACCGCGGTTTTCTCCGATGGTGCACCGTGGGTCTTCTCCCATGGTGCACCATGGGCTCTGTGCGGTCCATTGCCGATTCCAGCCTCCTGATTGGCTGGTATCGGCACACGTGATGGGGCGGAGCTACGATGACGACGCGGTGACCAGCTCTCCAGCACGAGCGGCCCCATTCACCAGGCAGAAGCACGGACTGCGCAAGCGCGTCTAAAAACGCCAGAAGACATCAGAATTAGACGGCTCCATGGAGACGGGGACGCCAGCAACGGAGCAGGTAAGTGAATAACTTCTGTATGGCTCATATTTAATGCACGATGTACATTACAAAGTGCATTAATATGGCCATACAGAAGTGTATAACCCCACTTGCTGCCGCAAGACAACCCCTTTAAGTGGCTGTAGTGCAAGTAAGAATGCTGGCAGAGGAAGGCGGCTCTAAACGTCTACTCCCTGGCCCAGACCACCCTGTCAGATCTATACCATAGCTTATGTGCTTGCTGATGTTGAATGTGTGAACATGGTGACTTACAGCGTGGGTGGTGTATAGGGGGGATATAGGGGGGATAATAGCACAGAGGCAGTGGCACAACGCTGAACAAATATAGTTTGGTAATAAAATTCAGCTAGTAGAATTCTTTTGCTATTAAACATTCACACACACCCCAACATGGTGGAGATGACACCCTAGGCAGACACCTACCTCTGCCTGCCTATCATCCCAGCACTGGCTGAAATGACAGGTTCCTAAATCTATAATAAATTTTACTGTATATTTTATACATTTTATTGTATTTTGAAACAGAAGCATGTTACCATGGTGAATTATATCATCGGATTTAAAAATAAATTTAGTGGAAGCATTATGTTTTGCTGAAGGATTTTGCCTTTATATAAACTAGAGAGATATGAGGGACATGTTTGTGTAAAAGTTCAACCACAGGGCTTTTACCCACTAGCGTAGTCACCCTAAGGCCCCCTGTCAATGGTATGGAAAGCGCCGGCCCCTGTCCACTAGCGAAGAATCATTGCAATTCTCCGCTCGTGGCAGGCAATTTGCAGCATGCTGCGAATTGCCCCGATTCTCCACAGCCAGCCTATCTATCAGATAGGGCTGACTGGCGGAGATTCAGCGGCGGCTCCTGCTCCCGGGCGGCGGCTCCTGTGGCGGAGATCTACCGCTGGACTTTGCAATGCCCGTGGACAGAGGGCCTAACTGTGGTTTTAGGTTTGTTCTTAAATAAGGAGAGCGAGCCCTCAGAATCAGTCCCTCTGGTGGCGAAGCTGATGCTTTATTAAGTGTTCTTCATGCAGTATTTACCTCTACTAAACAGCTTTTGACATAATGCCCAGGTATGTATGAGTAGAAAGAAGTGGATACAGAATGGTTCAATAACACTGTGCAATAACTTTTTTATTGTGTTTTGCAGTTTAATATAAGAAGCCCAATGTCAATATTCAACAAATTACAGGACTTGACAAATTACAGAGTTCACATTCAGTGGCAGCCTTTGTTTTAAAAAGTATTGATTTATTCTAGGCTGCAGAATGTATTGTCCTGTTCTTTTGATAATACTGTGCTGAAGCAAAATGTATACACCCTCACAATTCTAAGTAATACTGCATAAATGGTTTCAAGCAAATAATAAAAATGACCCTCTAGTTTTGGACCAAAATTCTGTCCAAGGACAGAAGGAGGTATATTCCCTGCCGCCCCTCCAATCTGCTGATTCCAGGCCCCAGTTTTGGGCATCCAAGATGGTTGCATCAATTTTCTAACTATTGCACATTGTGCACTGCTCTCTGATTGACAAGTGCTGATCATGTGAGCAGCTCTGGCCAATCATAACAAATATAGTGCTTTGGTAGTCTACCATTAACACCTTAACGCTCCAGGACCAGGATGTATATATACATGTCCTGCTGGTTGGGGTATGTATGAAGAGAGATCGCAGGGCAACCGCTCTTCCTACAGCATGGGCGTCAGCTGTTTATTACAGCTGACACACACCGGCAATAGCTGCAATCAGCCATGTGGCTGATCAGCACTATTAACCCTTTAAATGCCACTGTCAATTCTGACAGCAGCATTTAAATCCCCCGAACGATGTTCAGAGGTCCCGTACGCCCCCCCCCCCCCCCCCCCACGTTGAGGTCGCAAGGAGCAGTGCAGGTGTCATGGCAGTCAGGGTCCTGCTAAATGGTCCTAGGGCTGTCTTAGCAGACTGCCTATCAAGTCATCCCTGTGGGGTGGCTTGATAGACTGCCTGTCAGATCGCAGTATGATGCAATGCTGGGGCATTACATCATACTGCAGGAGCGATCAAAGCATCGCTAGTTGTGGTCCCCTAGGGGGACTAAGACAAAAAGTAAAAATAAGATAAATAAAGTTTTACTAATTGTAAAAGAAAAAAAAGTAATAAAAGATTAAATTGCCCCCCTTTTGCAATATCTATAATAAAAAAAATCTTGGCTTCCGGTTCCGGCGCCATGTAGTGAAGTAGCGGAGGAGACGAGCTCCGACCCCACCGCTCCAGAAAAGAACCCCACACAGCCGCGGATCGCGCTACAGCCCGGGAACAACCTCCGTTAGGTCGGTAGGAACTGTCAGTGGCTGGGGCGCTGTAACTAAGCGGCGCTAACCGCTCCGTTCACCCTGCTGCGCTCACTACGTGCCGAGGAGCGGCAGTGAGCAGCGCTGGTCTGCATCTGCCGAGGCCGCTGCTCAATAACAACGGGTCCCGTTCCCTGTCCCTCACTTACCCGCCGGAGGTGCTGGGAAGGAAGCTACACAGAGAGGAGAAGAGACGTGCCTTCCCTCCTCCCCCCTCCCCCGGAGGCAGCTGTAGCTATCAAGGGACACACGTGCAGGGACAGGCAGAAGTGAAAGAGGAGAAGCTGAATCACCAAGCCAAAGCAGTGCAGAACTGTATAGCCTGCACTGCTGGAGAAAGTACTGCACAAAACACACGACCATACCATAACCCAGTCCCTGATAACAGTGCCACCAATATAACTCTGCTATACTAAGCAGAGGGGAAAAAAAATAATAATAAAAGAAGAAGAAAAAAAAAAAAAAAAAAAAAAAATCTTATGCGCAAAAACTGCAATTGAAAAACAGGACTCACACCCATACAGCGTACCAGAAGCCACAGCTCCATCCAGCCCAGCCCCGTGTCGCTGACCCTCGGAATTCCATACGCTCAATTGAGAATTCAGGGATCCTTCTGTATATATATGTATATATACACACATATATATATATATATACACACACACACGAACATTACTACATTGCATGGAGGACTTTGTCATCAAAATGGGTCGTTCTAAGGCAAAGCAAGTTGATACGACACCAAACAAAATCCCAGAAAAAGTCGCTATAAATAAGGAAGGAACTTCGATTACTGCGCCCCCGCCTCCCCCGGCAACATCAGAAAACAACAGTCTCACAGAAAAGGAAGCATCAGTAATAGATTATAAAAAGCTGGCGATAGAGGTGGCAAAACTAATATCCCCCGACTTACAAGAAACTTTGGCGGCGACAGTTGCAGGCACTCTGCATCAGCTACACGAGGTGGTGGCGCAACATGGCAATCGTTTGGAGAATATAGAACATGAGATTGAAGTTTTGTCAGCGGAGCAAAGCTCCAAATCTAATTGTATTGACAATCTTCTAAGCGACAACAAAAAATTATGGGATCGCCTAGAGGACTTAGAAAACAGATCCAGACGAAACAATCTGAGAATTATAGGGATCCCTGAATCAGTTTTACAAAAAGACTTACGCCAACTGTGCGAATCCACGATCCCCAACGCACTAGGGATCACCCATGCATGCAAAGTCGAACGTGCGCATAGACTGGGGCCAGACGTACGGGCCACCAGAGATAGTAACTACTCACCCACAAAGAAGCGACCTAGACCGGTCATTGTGAAATATTTGGACTATACTGATAAGACCTCTATTTTACGTAATTTTAAAAGCCGACAAAACCAACTGGACATTGGGGGAGGAAAAATCCTAATCTTTGCAGATTTTTCGGCAGAAGTCCAACGGAAAAGAAAGACATTCTCACCAATATGCACGGCTCTGTACAGAAAACAACAGAAGTTCGCGCTCCTATATCCAGCGATTTTGAAAGTCTACCAACCAGACGGCTCTTGCCTAACATTTCAGGATCCGGAGAAAGCGGAGAGAGAGCTGCGACTGACGTCACCCAGAACCTCACCAGGCCGACTGGAAGAACGCCCCCCGCGCGGGTCACGAGATGATATGGACTGGAGAGAGGGCACCTCGGCCTCTTCCGCAGCACCAAAGGAGCAGCGGCGCAGGCATGCACCAGCACCGACACCAGCTACTTAAAGTTTGAGCGACGTGTAGTGAGTATGACGACTCGAACGAATGCGCTAATTGAAAGGTGAACTGTTGCAGGACTCTAAGCACAATTTCGCATTAGATTTACATTCCTGATATTGATGCATAGTTTAAGATTCTGGAGCGGAGATACAGATTTAATTAAGAGAAATGGTTTGCTCCACTTTGTTATACTATCTTTCTCTCCTTAAATATGTTTAAAAAAAAGGAGCAAAAAAAGAGATGTGAGGTGATATCTCCACCATTGCACACAGATTGTGATAGATAAAGTGTTTTTTTCTCGTCTTTCCTGACGCTGTTCACGAAGTGGAAGTAAGGGAAGTCAATTCATGCACCCTCTTTTTAGGCCACTGCAAGGCATTTTTCCCTAAAAGAGGCCGCATTCTTCTTCTTTTTTGTTCTCTAATTCGTACTTTACGCGACTTGAGAGAACCCCAGTTTAGTAATAGTTTAGGGATTTGTTTTTCTTTCCCCCTTTCTTTTTCCCCTCCTTTTTTTTTTTTTTTTTCTTTCCTTCTCTTCTTTCTTTTCTTTTCGTCTTTGTTTAAACCTAAGGTGTTATTTGGTGGTTTTTCTAGCGACTTGCAAAACCTTTATCAGTTATAGATAGACAAACATTTAATATGAAAATTATCTCTTGGAACGTAAAAGGACTTAGGTCCCCACAGAAACGCACAATGATATTGCGCCATTTGAAACGGTTAAAAATAGATATCGCGCTACTTCAAGAAACACACCTAAATGAGGCGGATTACTATCGCATGCGCAGGCTATGGGTGGGGGAGGTCTATGGGTCACCCTCAGTACACTCAAAGGCAGGAGTGTTGATACTCATTAAAAAAGGTTTGGGACTGACAGTTCAGGAGCATTGGCACGACTCTAACGGGAGGATCCTCCACATACGCGTCAAAAATAGTTTGGAAGAATTCAGTATTTATAACATTTATGGCCCTAATAGCAGCAGCAAGCAATTCTTCATGGAATTGTCTGACCGGTTACTGACAGACACCGGGACACTTAAAATAGTAGGAGGAGATTTTAACTCAGTCCTCAATGATACTGAAGATCGCCGTAGCCAGGCAACGCATAGCAACACTCCTAGATATCTGGACAACACATTCAAAAAATTCTATGAGACACAACAGCTTAGCGATGTATGGCGAGACCGTAATCCAGAGGGACGCGAGTTCACCCATTTTTCCCACGCACACAACTCCTGGTCGAGAATCGACTATATACTGGTTTCACCTAACTTGATCTCTAGAGTCGCCAAAATTGATATCGGGGAAATGGTGATCTCCGATCATTCCCCAGTAGTGCTGACAATACGCGACAAGGTCCCCAGGGGTGCCGACTACATATGGAGGTTCCCTTCATACCTAGCGGAGGATGAAACCTTCCAATCAATGCTGCGGGGATGGTGGCTGGAATTTACCTCAGATAACGAGGCGCACTCTGATAATCCCCAGCTGCTTTGGAATACAGCCAAGGCAGTCCTTAGGGGCAGACTGATCTCATATGTAGTTTCACTAAAGAGGAAGACTAACGAGAAGATAGAACATTTTAGCTCACTCCTACGAGAAACATATACCCAATTCCAATCAAAACCAAATTCGCAAAGTAAGCAGAAATGGGTGGAAGCAAAGGAAGGGTACGAACACTGGCTACAAAAACGAGAACAATTGATACATTCTCGTAGGGAGGCACATTTGTTCAAATTTGGAAATAAGGCAGGCAAGCTTATGGCCAATCTGGCAAGAGGACCATTTAATACGTCAAATATCTCAGGGCTGAAAGATCAAAGCGGTAGATTCCACTCCCATCCAAAGAAAATAAACGATATATTTCTCGAGTTTTACGCACAACTATACACACAAAAACCAATGTCACACGTCACCCCTATAGGGATTCCTCCAGATATAGAACTACCGACCCTGACCACAGAACAATGCGAGTTTTTAAACTCCCCTATTTCTCAGTTAGAAATAAAAGATGCCATCTCAAATCTAAAAAATAACAAGGCCCCGGGTCCAGATGGATATACGGGAGAGTTCCTTAAAATCCTTAAAGACCAGACAACCCCACTATTAGAATCTTTATTTAATGGATATATGCAAAATTCCCCTATACCGCCCGAAACTAATACTGCGCACATCAAGCTACTCCCTAAACCTGGCAAAGATCCCAGCAATGCAAAGTCATATAGACCAATTTCCCTGATAAATATTGATCTGAAGCTGATGGCGAAAATCATGGCCGACCGACTTGCCGTTGTGATGCCGCAACTGATCTCCCCTCTGCAATCGGGTTTCGTAAAGGGTAGATCAGCAATTGCAAACATAAGGAAGATTCTGACCATCCTGGATGAGATTAAAATTAACCCATCAGACCATCCTAGCGCGGCGCTGCTTACAATAGACGCAGAGAAGGCGTTTGATAACGTTTCATGGAAATGGTTGGAAGCAGTGATGGATAGAATGGGTTTTAAAGGCCCTTTTTGTACCTATTTATGGAACTTATACGCAAACCCTCAGGCGCAAATATACACCCCTGGCTTTCTCTCCTCGAGATTTCCCTTGCAGAAAGGTACCAGGCAAGGATGCCCCCTCTCCCCATTGTTATTTAATATCGCTATTGAACCACTGGCCCGTACGCTAGAGGGAAATGGAGAGTTAGAGGGCATTAGGATACGTAATAAGACTGTTAAAACGATGCTGTTTGCTGACGATATCTTACTAGCACTCGCAAAACCGAATAGAGACTTACCAAAGGTCTTCAATTTACTTGAGTCATTTGGAGGGCAATCAGGCTTCAAGGTTAACACCACGAAGTGCGAATTATTGGACATCTCCCCCGGGAACAGAACAAATACCTTAGATACTGAAAGAGTCCCTGTCAACGTAGCAAAGACCTCTATTAAATATCTTGGGATAAACATAGGCAAGAGCTCCGAAAGTCTATACAGGCTGAACTATCCCCCAATTATACACAAAATTATAAATGAACTCAAAAGATGGAATAACCTTCCACTCTCATTTTTGGGCCGCTGCCAATTGATCAAGATGATCAGTTTCCCAAAGCTCCTTTACCCTCTACAAACTATCCCACTTCTGATACATAGACAAGATTTGGGAAAGCTGTATTCCGCTTTCTCTGCGTTTATCTGGGCCCACAGGCGCCCACGTATTGCTTTGAAAAAGCTCATGCTCTCCAAGGATAGGGGGGACTTGACTTCCCGGATATACGCACATACAACGTGGCAAGCCTCATGCGACATTCCCTAGACTGGCTGCAGAGGGCTGACAAATTTTCCAATTATGAACTTGAAGCAGAACTATCTCATCCGTGGAGCCCAAATGCTCTCCTACACGCGGGATTCTCTAGTCTTCCACCAGAGGTTAAGCATTCTATCATGATAAAAGATACTATCGCCGCTTGGAAAGCATCTCGTAAAGCATATGGCCTTTCGTTTAAAATGTCAAAATATATGGATCTATGGGGGCATCCGGAATTTAGGGAAGGGCAGGTAAATAAAATGTTTGCAGTATGGCGAGGTAAAGGCATAGAGACGGTCCAACATCTCCTCCATCCAGTACAACCTAGATATAGAACATTTAAAGAGCTGTGCGACACATATG
Organism: Eleutherodactylus coqui; assembly: GCF_035609145.1. Lineage (NCBI taxonomy): Eukaryota > Metazoa > Chordata > Amphibia > Anura > Eleutherodactylidae > Eleutherodactylus > Eleutherodactylus coqui. The sequence goes on along the minus strand of NC_089838.1, from coordinate 227,004,160 downwards.
ACCTTCCTGCATCACACTTCCTACCCTACGCACAAGTACAAAATTTCCTGCGATCCAGACTTAGAGATATCACCAGGGAGGCAATAATTAACCCTATGGATATAATTATAAAAGGTCCCCAGCAGAGGCACTCAATTTCAGACTTGTACTCTAGATTCAGGGACGGATGGACGCAACAGAATGACTCTCAGGTATTCAAGAAGTGGGCACGAGAGTTACAGGACCCTGATATACCACAGGGAATAGTAGACGGGTGGGCCTCCGTAAGAAAGGCTATTAAAAATGAGAGATGGCGAGAAACATATTTTAAAATTATACATGGAGCAATATATGGATTTAATATCCCCCCACAACCTGGAGGCCCAACAAGACTGCACGCATGCCCTAAATGTTCCGAACCCAAATCCGACTTCTTACACGGTATTTGGCACTGCCCTGAAATAAAAACATTTTGGAAAGATACTCAGAAGCTTGTGAACGTAATTGGGGGTCACACAATACAGTTATTACCACAAGAATGTATATTTCACTCTTTCCGTGAGCAACCAAAAAGTCTCAAAATGACACATACTATACTTTTAATAAGTAAGAGATGCTTATTGACAAAATGGCTGCAAGCCCAAACCCCATCAGTATCAGATATCCTACAACAGCTAAAATATCTTTTACGGATGGAGAGACTAGAGCTGGAGAGGTGTGCAGAATCTCAGGCTGAGGGCTTTTTTGAAAAGTGGCGGACATTTATAGAAAAGTTCCTAGACTCAAACGAAATCATTGAATGTATGAGGCCGTTCAGTAACACAACCTGGTATTATATTCAAGATGGTGCGGACCGCCTGGGGAAACTAAAAATAACATAACTAGGGGCGTTCGAATATACATGAGATGCTCTAGACGACAAATGTATAAACCTTGAGATGCGAGTTATTATTGCAGCTTCAATTTAATTTAACTTCAAACAAAGATGAGACTAAGAGGATACGTTAGTAATTTACCACCTATATTCTTATTTTTATGTATACGATTGTTAAGTTTAATTTTGAGGTTGACTTTGTCGAATTTTTGTTATCTTAATTGGACCACATGAACCAAGCCACAGCTGACAATGGCTACTATGGGAAATTCGGGAACCATATAAGTATGTTGTGCTTTTCCACTTATCTTTCTTTTCTCTATGTGTAACCAATGCAAGATGGAATCTCTACATATGTGACAATGGTCCAGAAGTAAGATAACAATGTAACGTTATATGTTCAATGTGATACTGTTACCTTTGTTAATATGAAAAAATGACAATAAAAAGGAGTTTAAAAAAAAAAAAAAAAAAAAATCTTAATAACAAAACCAAAATACATATTTGGTATCGCCGCGTCCATAAAAGTCTGATCTATTAAAGTAACACATTATTTACCCCGCATGATGAAAGTCGTCTGAAAAAAAAAAAAAAAGAACGCCAGAAATGCACCCTGTCTCCCAGAAAAGATGCGATAAAAAAGTGACATGTATTCCAAAATGGTACCAACGTAAACTACAGGATGTCTCACAAAAAATGAGCCCTCGCACAACAACATTGTTTGGAAAAATAAAAAAGTTATTGCACGCAGAAGATGGTGGCAGAAAATAATTTTAAAAAATTAAATGTCTTTGAAAAAAATAAAAGTTGCACAGCAAAAAAAAAACCATACAACTTTGGTATAATAGTAATCGTACTGAAGCATAGAATACAGTTATCATGTTGTTTTTGTTGCAGTTTGTGCGCCGTAGAAACAAGACGCACTGAAAGATGGCGGAATGTCAGGGTTTTTCTTCATTTTACTCTACAGAATTTTTAAAAAGTTTTTCAGTACATTATATGGTACATTAAATAGTACCATTGAAAAATACAACTCGGCCCACAAAAAACAAGCCCTCATACTGCTACGTTGATGGATAAATAAAGGAGTCATGATTTTTTAAAAGGGAGGGGGAGGAAAAAACGAAAATGGGGGAAAAAAAGGCTACTTCCTTAAGGGGTTAACAATGCACTGTGGGAATAAGCTTATCTGAAGATTGGCCAGCTGTCTTGGATGCCGGAGAATGGGATCCAGAATCAGTGGATCAGAGGGATGGCAGAGAAGGACAACTGCTAGCAATATGTATCCCCTCCCACTCCAGTCTCGGAACAAAACCAGACTGTCGCTTTAAGTGACTATCATATACAAACATCTAATCATAGTGCTACTCTACAACTATAAGGATTGCAGATTTAGCAATTAGGCCTAATGCCCATGGACAAATTTAAATTGCGGAATCCACCCAGGATACCTGCCTGGACAATCCGCAGTTCAAGGTGCCCATAGGAAGACATGGGCGTCCGCAGCTGAATTAAAGCATGCGGATTTGTTTTGTGGACCTTTTGATCTGGAAAATAAATTGCAGCATGCTCCATTTTGCTATGGTTCCCACATGGACGGCTTCCACTGAAGTCAATGGAAAGCATCCGATCCGCAGCCCATCTGCAATTAAATTGCGGATGAGCCACGGATTCCACAGGAAAGTAGGAGGTTCTTTAAAAGAAAATCTACTGCGAATGCATGCCGGCCGGCGCTTTCGCACACATCCACAGTGAAGACCCAGACAGGTAAGCGCTGTCCTCAGCCGCGGGCGGGATCGGATTCTGCTGCGGGCTCCTGCATGCATAATCCAACACGCCCATGGACATGAGGCCTTAGTCTTTCCTCTACTATCAAGGCTAATGTGCACCATCAGAGTATCAAGTATGTATCAGACTCAAACCGCCTTCTGTTTGGGAAATCTTCAGCAGTCATGTTTACTTATCAAGTCATCATTTGATACACACACGAGTGCAATTGTTTCCAATCCCCCGGGATCTGTCCATGCTACAGTGTTTTTGGATGTATTAGCCCTTTGTCAAGCATAACTACTATCAGGAATACAATAAAATATAATTAACCACATTGGACTTGCATCATACAACATAGTAAAATGAAATATTAATACAAATCCATGTTATCGTAGTAAGCCTGCAACAGGTATATTTTGATTGCGTCAAAGTTGTTATTCATAGCAGCTGCTTTGGAATTCAAGTCACACTCAGGCTAGTGTAATCAGATGATCTCATTTTCATTACAGAAAACTTTATGCTTTTCATTCAAAGGTGTGCCTATCTTCCTAGCCAATAGAACTCAGTTGTGCATCTTTACCAAAAGATGTTTTTATAATAATAATTTCTGTTTTGTCATCTTATTTTTCAACATAAGAGCATATGCTATGTCACGCTAGTCTTTTATCAGCGGTGTTTCTTCTGGCCGTGTCATCTTGATAAGCGAGCTGAAGCAGTCACCAAAATTTACGCCATGTAGCTAGAAAGGTCCTAAATATGTATCTTAAGGATACAATTTTGATACAATAAGAAATCAAATCATTTAAAGGTATATAAATAATTAATTTGAGAATGTTACATAAATATATTCTCTAACATTCCCTCATTTAGTGACTGCTTCTGCTTTGTCTCATTACCCCATGCAAGCTTCCCATTCTCCTCCCAAAACTATCCCTGTTCTATTGGAACATTTACTGTTACAGTACACTACAAACATTACAAGTTCAGAGGTTAATCATGGAAAAGAAGTTTGTTAGGTGAGAAGCCACATTTATCCTGTAATGGAAGAGCAGAGTTTACAAAAGTACATGATAATAATCTTTATTTATATATTGTTAACATATTCTGCAGCACTTTATGTCAGAGAGATTTGTTCATGCAACCCATACAGATGCAGTGTGTAAATTCGATACTCCTCTTCGCAATAATTTGTATTTGAATATCATAGCACTCATGATTATTAATTGTCTTGCCTCAGTTGTCTCACCAGACACTAAATTAAATACACCCTATGTGAATTGAAACAGTAGTGTGCATTCATTTCTATGGAGGGAAGCAATGCACTTCATTATCTCCCTCCATCCTATAGAAGTGAATAGAGTAATGGTCATGTATGTGCATCAGTGCGCTATTCACATGGGGCATTTGGGGTTCACCATACTTGGGGTCACAAGGGTCATACCCCTAGTGATCCCAAGAATTTATCTCTCACCCTGTGGCTAGGGGATAAATGTCTTTAATGAATTGTATCATGACAGCATGCAAATACCAGAATTTCTATGTATAAGGAAGAGATTAGTAAAGCTTAGGTAAACTTTTCAGAACATTTTGTGCTAAAAATAGTAGTGAGTTCTGTGTTGTCTCATCTGGGCTTTTGTTCATGGCAATGAGCCACTATGAGAATAGACTTTTTACAACAGATGGTATATCCTCTTCCTGATACACAGAGGTAATCAGTCACACCTAGCCAAATAGTCAGTGATTGCACAAGCATATGAAATACAGCAAGCCATGTTATTCACAGAAAACTAGTACTGAAATGCTGTGTACCTAGAGGGTAATAAACAATTCAGTGAAATAGACTAATAAAATAACATGTAATCACTTCACATAGATGTAATTTGTTATACTGTTTATGAAGCTTACATAATATTCAAGGTTTTTAAAGAGAGCTAACAGTGCCAGAGGGGTTTAGAAAGCCAATTTTAGTAAAAGCTTGCAAGCTGAAACCAATATAGTCCCATACACATAAATATGTACTAATTATTAATTTTGGAGGTTTATAAATTGCCTTTCTAAATTTTACTATATTGGTTTCATCTTCTGAGCTACTAAGCTCCCATAGTTTACATACACTAATGCATAAAGACCTATGTCCATTGACTTCAACCACGGGAAGTGAGAGGACAGAGATTGTGGAAAGAGAGACAGTTACTTAGTCTCCTCCTATTGAGCCACAGCCGATTCTGACTCATTAAAGTCAATGGTAGTAAAAAATCCGGTTCACTAACTTGTCCTCCACAAGGTCCCCAATGCAGCCAAAGCCCCCAGAATTGCATAGGAATACAGTCACACATCTGGAGAACACTGTGCTTATCCCAAAATAGTGTACAGTGATATAGGGGTCAATCATAGCACAAGGGTGTAAGTGAAAACAAAAGAAAACCCACATAGGGTTTCTGAGATTCAAAATTGTGCCAAAAAAGACATGAGGTGTGCTACTTGTTGTAAAATTCGCAATGTCATAAAATTTACTAGGAAAAATTCTGCAAAATGAACACAACAGGCAAGCATGGGGCTATTCCAAGGTACAGCTGTAGCGCTACTAAAAATTTTGCTACACGATACAGCAGGTGTGCAAGTTGTTTTAAGGGCAATGTCATTTTTTTCCCATCGGTTCAGACTTTTGTGAAAATTAGGACAATTTTATCACCTGGTCGAATAAGATGAGCAACAGTAATGCTACATTCATCCTGGACTGCCAACAAAAACAGGGTATGGGGGCAACCAAGACGGACGCGGAAACTAGCTTGTACAGGTGGCTAGATGCAGAACGGACAGAGGGCACCTCTGCAGGAAGGTGAAGGCCTGTATATAATAATAATCTTCATTTTTTTATAGCGCCAAACATATTCCACAGTGCTTACAAAAACAGGGGGATGCAGAAAAGACAAAAGTACAAAAATACAAAAACCACAGTTACATAGTAACCAGTTGATGGAAACAGTAGGGGTAAGGGTCCTGCTTCAACGAGCTTACATACTTATAATGGGGTGATACAGAAGGTAAAGGGGCTGGAGATGTGCAAAGTATAGCGAGGTGGAGAGTGAGGAATGCTATACACATAAGCAATAGTCAGACATTAAGCCATGTGGTGGCTGAATCGGTGTGACTGCAGGGGATGGTTGATGGCGGCTAGCAGGGGTTGCAGTCACTAGAACAGGAAGCACGTTATCAGGTGGAGTACAGAGAAGTTTGGTTTAGGGGATATTGTATGCCTCCCTAAAAAGGTGCGTTATTAGAGCAAGCCTGAGGTTTTGTGACCGTGTGGCACAGAGCACACGCTCCGCACCGGTGCAGGGTAAGGATCACACTAGATGAAGTCGTAGTTCACTGTGCACCGTAAGACAAAAAGGACAACTCCAGGAAGGTGGAAGCCTGTGCCTAAACTAACAGGGAGATGAAGGGTCCCTGCCTGAAAGTAGAGTAATCGCCTCGATAAAGGCAGCCCCACTGTCTTCTTCTTCCTGTCCCTATAGGGAGCCCTGCAGAGGTGAACAGAAACAACAAAATCAGAACAATAAAGGAAAAATACAACTGACAGAAAAAAACAGAACAAGTACAGACAAACAGGGAACAAACCAAAGCACCAGAGCCAAGCACACAGCAACTCTGAGCAGGCTGACTGCTCAGGGATCACTGAAAATTAATTGGCAACTCCCAGGCAGCAAGAGCTGGATCTTATAGGGAGGAGAGAGAAGCCAATTTGCTGTCAGAAATGTCAATCACCAGCCACACCTCTCAGACACTGGCAGGACTAATTAACCTGGACTAGTAAGCACAGGAGCTGTTAACCCTAGAACCTACAGAAACTAGGTGTGCTGGCAAATAATTTACCATGTGCTGACTGAGATGTGACAAGTAACAGTAACAATTTTAGGATTTCTTTACTTGTATAATGCCAACATATTCTGCAGTACTTTTCAACTGGAGAGGTAACACCAATTAAATGAGTGTAAACAAAACAGATGAGACGAAAAGAGAGGTTCTTAAAATATAGGCATAAGTAAAAACATTTCCTTCTGTATTTTTTTAATACAGCTATAAGAACATTTTATTTGCAACACTCACCAGGTGCTCCAAGCATGTGATATATTTAAACATTTCTCTCCTAAAATTATTTTACAATTGTGAAGCAAAATATTTCTTCACATTAATTGGTCCTCATTTATTCATTTTAATGAGACAATTTTACTCAACATAATGAGGCAACAATTAACTCACATAAATTAAATTCTGGTTGTGAGTGTTTTCACATAAAATTAAATATCCATTTGGAAACATTAATGTTAACGTATTGGATTTCATTTAAGGTTTTCATTATACTGTAGTGAAGCAAAATTGAACCATAACTGCAAAACTGTGAGAAATTGTCGATATAAGTGGAACAATTTTTTTCTATTTAGAAATTTGTGATGTTGGTTGTGCTGAAAGCTGAAACTAAAATCTGATGAAAAATGGCAAAGTACGAAAAAATCTAACTTCATTAAACCTACCAAATTCTAGAAAACCAAAAGTTTCAATGATGTCATAACCAATGGTAATTATGTTAGGTGTTTGTTCATGGGTTGTTTGCTTTCTTGGGCTTTTTTACATTACACCAACAACTTTTTTTTCTTAAAGTGACAACAGGAAGTTTGGCCATACTAGTTATCACTTTTGAGGCAACTTCATTGCGTCTGACAAAAAAGGATCAATGCACCCACTTAAAATGAGCTGACTTAGCATTTTTTCATTTTCTTGTAAGAATCAGAAATACAAGACTCAAGTGGGCAATATAGGCTAAGAAGAAGATTATAGACTGTTCAGATGAATTCAGATTTCTGTTGTATCAGGCTGATGGGAGGGTCAGAATTTGAGCTGTACACTAAGATGATTGCTCCTGTTCTGAAGACCAAAAGAGGTTCAACTTACTACTACATAGTAGTAGGGTATGGGTATGTTCTATGGGTATGTTCACATGGCAGAATTGTCACAGAATGTTCTATGGCAATTTCTGCCTCAAAAAGCCTCATCAAAATTCATGACTGTTTGCCAATGGGATTGCAGTGAGCCATGTGGGTGTCATGGTAGCTGGGGGCCTTCTGAAAGGCCCCAGGGCTGTCTTGGCGGAAAGCCTATCAAGCCATGCCCATGGGATGGCTTGATAGACTGCCTGATTGCACTATGATGTAATGCCATGGCATTACATCATACTGCAGGAGCGATCAAAGCATTGCAAGTTGTTGTCCCCTCAGAGCACAAAAAAAGTAAAAGTAAAAACAATAAAGTTTTACTAATTAAAAAAAAAGTAATAAAAGTTCAAAGGACCCCCCTTTTGCTATATTTATATTAAAAGAATCTAAATAATAAAACAAAAATGCATATTTGGTATTGCTGCTTCCGTAAAAAAAAGTCTGATCTGTCAAAGTAAGGGCTCAGTCACACGGGCGCATCAGCATCCGTACATGGGCGCCGATGCGCCCGTGTGACTGCAGGATGGAGACGGACGTACCTGAAGACGGCCATCTCTCTGCAGCGCCGGAGGAAAGAACACATGACCGGCAATGAAGCCGGTCACATGTTCTTTCCTCCGGTGCTGCAGAGAGACGGCCGTCTTCAGGTACGTCCGTCTCCTTCCTGCAGTCACACGGGCGCAATGGCGTCGGTGTACGGATGCCGATGCGCCCGTGTGACTGAGCCCTAATGCATTATTTACCCCGCATGATGAAAGTTGTCTGAAAAAAAAAATAAAGAACTCCAGAAATACAATTTTTTTAGTCACCCTGTCTCCAAGAAAAAGTGCAATAAAAAGCGATCAAAAAGTCATATGTATTCCAAAATGGTAGCAACTAAAACTACAGGACGTTCCGCAGAAAATGATCCCTTGCACAAGTATGTCGATGGAAAAATAAAAAAGCCATTGCATGCAGAAGATTGAGACATAAAATTATTTTAAAACATTAAATATCTTTTAAAAAATACAAGTAGTACAGCAAAAAAACCTGTTTAATCTGTTTATTAAATTTTAAATATAACATGCAAAAGGTAAATAGAGGTACACTTCTATATTTTTAAGGCATGGCCATCAATTCCATGGCAAGAATTGTACTAAATAGTTCTTTGTAACTTTTTTCCAGCTCTTCTCATAGTCCTTCCAATACCATAACAGCATGTCTAGGGTTCTCAGCCATTTCTTTGGTAACAAGCTGTAGAGTTACCTTTTTATGCTATGAGTCTCTTTGTTGGACCAAATTGCTCACCATGAAGTTATTTATCATGCATAATCACTTTAGTAGATTATCGCTTTACAACAGAGAGAACCTAGTATCGTATCAACTTCAAAGCATACTAACGGTAGTATGGGTTAGGGCTCATGTCCACGGGCAAAATAAGAATTAAAATCCGCAGCGGATTTTAACTCTTATCCTGCCCGCGGATCCGCACCCCATAGGGATGCATTGACCACCCGCGGGGTAGATAAATACCCGCGGATGGTCAATAAAAGGGATTTTAAAAAAAATGGAGCATGAAAAAATCTGGACCATGCTCAATTTTCATGCGGGTCTCCCGCGGGGACGGCTCCCGCGGGCTTCTATTGAAGCCTATGGAAGCCGTCCGGATCCGCGGGAGACAAAAATCGGGATTTACTCACACGCTCCGTTTCTTCTCTTCGCGCGGCGCCATCTTCTCTCCGTTGCGGCCGGATCTTTTTTCTTCGGGACGGCGCATGCGCGGGGCACGTCACCGACGTCATCATGCGCATCCGCCGAGCCGAAGAAAGAAGATCCGGCCGCGACGAGAGAAGATGACGCCGCAGCGAAGAGAAGAAACGGAGCGGATGGGAGGTGAGTTTATTCTTATTTATTGTTATTTTCATCCCTCATGTCCGCGGGGCAGAAGGGACCCGCTGCAGATTCTCCATGGAGAATCTGCAGCGGATCTGATTTTCCCCGTGGACATGAGGCCTTATAGAGAAGAAGCATAGAGAAAAGCTAGGAAAAAGAAGAGAAGGAGAGATAGAGAAGAGGAAGGAATAGGAGAAGGGAAAAACAAACAAATGCAGGAAGGAAAGGGACTAAATAAATGTGTGTCTGTATATATATATATTTATATATGGATGGGAAAGGGCAGATATGAGTGGATGTGTTTGCATATGTTAGAGAGCATTTTGGGGATATTATGGAGGGTACTGCTCAGTGCTGTGTTCTCACGTTAATAAATTGAAGAATAGAGATGAGCGAGCACCAAAATGCTCAGGGGCTCGTTACTCGGGACGAAATTATCGCGATGCTCGAGGGTTCGTTTCGAGTAACGAACCCCATTGAAGTCAATGGGCGACCCGAGCATTTTTGTATATCGCCGATGCTCGCTAAGGTTTTCATTTGTGAAAATCGGGGCAATTCAAGAAAGTGATGGGAACGACACAGCAACGGATAGGGCAGGCGAGGGGCTACATGTTGGGCTGCATCTCAAGTTCCCAGGTCCCACTATTAAGCCACAATAGCGGCAAGAGTGCCCCCCCCCCCGCACTGTCAGCATAAAGATCGTTCTCCTCTGCCACAGCAGTAACAGCTGTGGCAGAGAAGAACGATGTTAGCCCATTGAATTCAATGGAGCCGGCAATACAGCAGGTTCCACTGAAAGCAATGGGCTGCCGGCTTGCGCGGGATGAATTGTCGGGAAGGGCTTAAATATAGAAGCCCTTCCCTGCAATTCATCCAGAAATGTGTAAAAATAAAAAAAATATACCGTATATACCGGCGTATAAGGCGACGGGGCGTATAAGACGACCCCCCAACTGTCACCTTATACGCTGGGAATACAGCAGAGCAAAAAATAAAAATCATTACTCACTTCCCCCGGCGTTCTGCGGCGCTGCTGCAGGATGTCGCTCCCTCCTGGTCCCCAGCAGAGCATTGCTTTCTGGACGCAGGGCTTGAAATCCCCGCCTCCAGAAAACACACGTGCCTTCAGCCAATCACAGCCAATGACAATGATGTCATTGAATGGCTGTGATTGGCTGACGGCGTGTGTTAGCTAATCACAGTAGCTTTCTGGAGGTGGGGATTTCAAGCCCTGCATCCAGAAAGCAATGCTCTGCCAGGGACCAGGAGGGAGCGACAGCCTGCAGCAGCGCCGCAGAACGCCGGGGGAAGTGAGTAATGATTTTTATTTTTTGCTCCGCTGTATTCCCGGCGTATAAGGTGACAGTTGGGGGGTCGTCTTATACGCCCCGTCGCCTTATACGCCGGTATATACTTACCTTGTCCCGGCAGACGGAGTTCAGCACGGCCGGCCTACAGTGGGTGTGAAGGGGGTGTGAGTCAGACCTGCCCCCTGATTGGCTCAGCGCTGAGTCTGACTCACACCCCCTTCACACCCACTGCCGGCCGCCACGGCTGAACTCCGTCTGCCGGGACACGGTAAGTATATATATTTTTATTTTTTTATTTTAACACATTTCTGGATGAATTGCAGGGAAGGGCTTATATATTTAAGCCCTTCCCGACAATTCATCCCGCGCACGCCGGCAACCCATTGCTTTCAGTGGAACCTGCTGTATTGCCGGCTCCATTGAATTCAATGGGCAAACATCGTTCTTCTCTGCCACAGCTGTTACAGCTGTGGCAGAGAAGAATGATTTGTCTTCTATATGTTCTCAATGGGGTCGGCGCTGCCGCCGCCGGCCCTATTGAGCGCATATAGAGAAGAGAACAGGAATCACAGATCGCAGATAGGTGCCTAAGAAGGACCATTGGGGTTCTTGAAGCCTAAAATCACTCCTAACGCTCTCCCTATAGCAGCTCCGGCACCAGCAGCACTGTCCCTGATCTCTGTCAGAATGCATCTGTGGCGAGCCGCGGGAGGGGCTGATTTATATACTCGGGTGACACCTGATCTCGCCAGCCACTCACTGCAGGGGGGTGGTATAGGGCTTGAACGTCGCAGGGGGAAGTTGTAATGCCTTCCCTGTCTTTCAATTGGCCAGAAAAGCGCGCTAACGTCTCAGAGATGAAAGTGAAAGTAACTTGAACATCGCGTGGTACTCATCTCGAGTAACGAGCATCTCGAACACCCTAATACTCGAACGAGTATCAAGCTCGGACGAGTACGCTCGCTCATCTCTATTGAAGAATTCTGGGGTTTGAGCAAAAAATAAAAAACTATATAAGTTTGGTATCGTAGTAATCATACTGACCCATAAAATAAAGTTATCATGCCATTTTTGTTGCAGTTTGTGTGCCGTAAAAACAAGACCCAATGAAATATGGTGGAATTTCATTTTTTTTCCATTTCTCTCCACTTAGAATCTTTTAAAAGTTTTTCAGTACATATATAGTACATTAAATAGTAGCATTGAAAAATACAACTCGTCCCACAAAAAACAAGCCCTCATACAGCGACATCAATGGATAAATAAAGGACTTACAATTTTTTTAAAAAGGGGAGGAAAAAATGTAAATGAAAAAAAGCTTGGTCACTAAAGGGGTTAATAGTAGACACCGTATACAGAAAGTCCCATCGGAAATCAAAAAGTAATACTAGAAGTAAATCAAATATTTGAAAGGAACTGGTTTAAATTTCTATGCACTACAAACAGGGTCAAGATATACACATGAGACATTTCAAAGTCTGTTTGTGAGTAGATGATTCACAGAAAACAGCATGTTAGCTTACTTTGTTTTGTTTTACTTTCTGTTCTATTCTGTACAAAATATCTCAAATAACTTAGTTCTGAAGAAAAGTTTCTTTGAAGAGTGGAATCAATTAATATATTTTTTTTGGTTGCCAACATTTCTACTACCTCATATGCCATGGCCAACTCTAATAAACTATTTAAATTATATCTCCTTAGATTGTAATTCTAGTAAAAAAAAAAAAAAAAAAAAGATTCTGGAGATCCTCTTTTGTATGTTGCCAATAAGGCTCTCTGCTCACAACTCTGTTCACATTTTTGGTTTTCTGTTCCATCATAGGAGCAGAAAAATGAGCATGACAAAGTGCCATATCCGTCATTTGTCGAACCACATTGATTTATAATGGGGTCCGTTGTGTTCAGTCATGATGTCTGTCATTGCAATGGAAAAAACAGCTTTCTATACTGCATTACTTTTTCTTGCAAATTTGATGGAGCCTCCAAAGCAAATGTAAACACAACCTGACTTGTGCACTTCAGTTTGCTTCTACTTGAATCAAATGCTGATACATTTATTTAAGTAAGCATTGTCATTATTTTAGATACAAAAACAATCTTAGATTGCACTAATCTGTATAATGCATCAATAGAATTTTGGTAAGGGCTTATTTACACGAGTGTGAGCTCAGTTCCTGCTCCTGGCTCTTCCACCCGCCCCCCCCCCCCCCCCCCCCCGGAGACAAGGGCACCGTATATACGGTCGTCTAAATAAGCCCTAAATCTGGGACAATTTAATTGCATTTACTGTATTTTTGAACTCTGCTCATATTGAAAATTTTAATAAAATACTTGTTAAAGAAAAGTGCAATAATGTCTTACTTTATGCTGGCTATCATGTCAGATCTTTGTTTTTACAGAATCATATATTCTTCACGTGTTTCACATTTTTTAAATCACAAGATATGTAATATTTTGTACTTCAGACTCACTAAAGCACAACATTACATTGAGATTCAGGGGTGATTACTATATAATACAGGAATGAATGTGATTTAAAGCTAGTAATTAAGAACCAAGCTGAAAAATGGCATGAATATAAACCTTGTACATGCATTACAGTGGGACAATTTCTAAATAGCTGTTTACTTAACCAAAAATAATAAATGATGTCTGGCTCCAGCGCTGACAGTATGAAGCTGATCATTCTGAAATAATACTGCCATGTAAATATGAAACCTAATTTACCACACCTGTTCTTCAGCTAGTCAACAGTTGACTCTAAAAGCTTTGTTATATTAACATCAAATCTAATTTAGTCTGTCAGCTCCTGAATGCAGTTCCATGGACTGGTATATAATTAAAGTCACTTTGCTTCTCAGAGTGTCAATGACACGTGTTGTACTCAGCTGCCTGATGCCTTCTGACCGGTTGCCAGTGACATGACATGCTGCATTGCTAATTTATAGGGGAAAGAAGAATATCCAAGTAAACATACACACTGTATATCAATCCTTCACATACAATGTATTCTATATTCTATGTTCTTATAAAATAATTGATTAGGTGTCTACATGTATAGTTTGATCACATGCAGTACACATTTTAAGGGTGCTTTTACACAGGCTGAGTGCCGATTGACAATGCTCGCCACTCATTTACTGTCATGTATACACAGCAGAGGATCGCTACTACGGGGACAAAGGATCGTTAATATGATCATTAGAGATGAGCGAGCACCAAAATGCTCGGGTGCTCGGTACTCGAGTGGAACTTTTCGTACTGCTCGAGAGCTCGTTTCGAGTAATGAACCCCATTGAAGTCAATGGGGGACTCGAGCATTTTTGTATGGGACCGATACTCTGCATAGGTGATGACTTGTGAAACACCAGAAAACATCAGAAAGTCATGGAAACGCCACAGAAATGGATAAGGAAGGGCAGGGGCAGCATGCATGGCTGCATCTCAGGCTCCCAGGTCCCACTATTAAGCCAAAATGTGGGCAAGAGCCTGGCGGTCACCCCCCTTTAACAATTTACTTGGGACAAACCCTCATTAGCAAGGTACACACGCTGGCACATCTTAGCTAAGCACCACACTACCTGCAACCAAGGACAATCACTGCCTGTAGGTGACACCGCTGCCTCTTTTCCTGGCTTACATTCTGGCATTGCTGTCCGAACTCTCCGCACGACACTGCGTCCACAGCACACACAAAATTTTCCCTGCACAGCGTTCAGCTGGCCTCATACCACACGCTCTATAGCCACACCACCCTCATGTCTGTTTATGAGTGCGTACTGGATGAGGGGGAACCGGAGGCACACACTGCAAAGTGTTGGCAGGGCTAGGCAGTGACCTTCTTTGAAAGTGGGGGCGGTAACCCACAATGCTGTTGAGAATTGATGATAAATTGACGTACGATCATCATTCCAATCCCGTGCCACCTCCGTCACAAAATTGTCAGGAGCTGCAAATTTGGGCATAAAGGGGACTCAGGTGCCAGCACTTCTACACATCTGCACAATGCAGCAATACTCTGTGTGGGAAGCACGTGAGCGAGCCCAGGGTCAGGCTCGGTCCCAGCCTCCTCCTTGTGTGACCCAAGGTGCCGCGAGTTACATAGCAATAGGAAATCCATGTGTCCCCACACAATTCATTCTGTGTAGGTGTCAGATAGCTCAACACCGTAATGGGGAGTGTTTGAGTTCCTTGGGCTCGCCCATGCTGTCGGTGCACAAAGATGGTATTACACAGAAAGAAATCAGAGTGCCCGAAAATGGCAGAGTTTAACCCCGCCAAGGCCCTCGGCCTCGGCCCACATTTCTGCCCTAGTCAGTCAGTGTATTTGTGCCAGACAGGTAAAACAACGCAATGGGAAGTCTTTGTGCACCCACAGCATAGGTGAGCCCCTGGAACCCAAGGAAAGTATTACACATGAAAAAATCAGAGTGCCCAAACATGGCAGAGTTTCACCTGGCCCAGGACATCCGCCTCAGCCCACATTTCTGCCCAATTCATTCTTTGTATGTGTCAGATAGCTAAGCAATGCAATGGGGAAGCCTTTGTGCACCCACAGTATAGGCGAGCCCCTGGAACCCAGAGACAAAATTAAACAGAAAGAAAAGAGTGCCCAAACATGGCACAGTTTCACTCCACCCAGGACCGTGGCCAACACTTCTGCCCTAGTCATTCAGTGTATTTGTGCCAAATAGGTAAAACGCCGCAATGAGAAAGCCGTCTGCCCCCTAGCCAAGTCAGTCAGTGTATTTCTGCCAGACAGGTAAAACAACGCAATGGGAAGACTTTATGCACCCAGAGCCCATGAAACTCAAAGACGGTATTACACCTAAAGAAATCAGAGCGCCCAAACAAGGTAGTTTCATTCCGCCAAGGACCTCAGCCTTGGCTCACACCCTCAGTAATCATGGGCATAAAGCGGTTGAATGCTAGTACAGCTGTGAACGTCTCTTTAAATCAGTAACAGTTGCTTTCATCACTCCAAAGACTGGATGAACCACAAAGAAGTTCCACAGGCCATACCTGGCGCAGTTGATTCTTCCCCCCCAGGACCTTGGCCTCTGCCCACACCCTCAGTAATCATGGGCCTTAAGCAGACTCGAATGCTAGTGCAGCTGTGAATGTCTCATTAATGCCGTAACACTCCTTTTGTTTGTCCCAAACCACTGTCTCAGATAACTGTGGTAACATGGGAGAAAAGACATGTTGCCCACCGCTGATCCACAGACCCCAAGCAGGAGGAGGAGGCATAATAGGGCCGAGAAACCATGACCGAGGTAGGAGCCGAAGTACGTGAGCGGGCCCTGGATCAGGCTCGGTCCCAGCCTCCACCTTGTGTGACCCAAGAGAAATAGCTATGGGAAATCCATGTGTCCCCACACACTTCATTCTGTGTATGTGTCAGGCAGCTGAACATCGCAATGGGAAACCTTTGTGCACCCACAGTATAGGCGGACCCCAGTAACATTTCTGCAGCAAGAGTATAGGCGGACCCCTATAACATTTCTGTAGCAAGAGTATAGGCGGACCCCAATAACATTTATGTAGCAAGAGTATAGGCGGACCCCTGTAACATTTATGTAGCAAGAGTACAGGCGAACCCCTGTAACATTTATGTAGCAAGAGTACAGGCGAACCCTTGTAACATTTCTGTACCAAGTGTATAGGCAGACCCCTGTAACATTTCTGTAGCAAGAGTGTAGGTGAGCCCCTGAAACATTGGTGTATCAAGAGTATTGTCGAACACCTGAAAAAATTTGGTTACCAAGAGTGTAGGTGAAGGCCGGAAAAATTAGTTAGATAACAGTATAGGCAAGGACCTGAAAAATTGGTGTACCAAGAGTGCAAGTGTACCCCTGAAAAATTGCTCGACCGCGAGGGCAGGTGAAACCCATAAGCATTTTTTAAAGATACAGCTCGCTGTTGCTTAATTTGTAACAGAGCCTGGAGGCAGCCCTGTGAAAGAAATTGGTTTCTGTTAAAGTATAAATACTTTCGAAACTTTGAAAAATTGTAAAAAACTTTCAAACACAGCCTTTTGGGTTGCAGAAAAATTGGCAGTTCAGCGTGATGACTGACATGCTGTTTTAGGAGGAGTAGGAGGAGGGGGAGTAATAATATCCAAGAGTGATTGACAAAGCTATTTCCCCCTTTTTTGTGGTGATAGAGGATGCACTTTTGTCCTGTTGCAGCAAAAACAATCGTTAGGTTCTGCTGCTTTCCGCCGGTAGAGAAGAGAAGTCTGGGGAAATCCAGCCTTTGTTCATCTTTATGAGTGTAAGCATGTCGGCACTGGCAGATGACAGGCGGATACGCTTATCCGTGATGATTCCCCCAGCTGCACTAAACACCCTCTCTGACAAGACGCTAATGGCAGGGCAGGCCAGCACCTCCAGGGCATACAGCGCAAGTTCGTGCCACGTGTCCAGCTTTGACACCCAATAGTTGTATGGAGCAGAGGCCTCACGGAGGACAGTGGTACGATCGGCTATGTACTCCCTCACCATCTTTTTATAGTGCTCCCTCCGACTCAGCCTTGACTGGGGAGTGTTGATACAGCCTTGCTGGAGAGCCATAAAGCTGGCAAAGGCCTTGGAGAGTGTTCCCCTGCCTGCGCTGGACATGCTGCCTGATCCCTGCTCTTCCCTTGCTACTTGGCCCTCGGAACTGCGCCTTCGGCCACTAGCGCTGTCAGATGGGAACTTTAGCATCACTTTTTCCATCAGTGCCCTGTGGTATTGCATCACTCTTGTATCCCTTTCCTCTTCGGGAATGAGAGTGGAAAGGTTCTCCTTATACTGTGGGTCGAGAAGGGTGTACACCCAGTAATCCGTGTTGCCAAAATAATGCATCTAACGCGAGGGTCATGGGAAAGGCAGCCTAACATGAAGTCAGCCATGTGTGCCAGGGTCCCAGTACGCAATACATCACTGTCCTCACTAGGAAGATGACTTTTAGGATCCTCATCCTCCTCCTCCTCTTCAACCCATACACACTGAACAGATGAGGCAAGCAACATGGGTACCCTCTGCAGTGTGGCCAGCTGTCTCTTCCCCCTCCTCCTCCTACTCCTACCCTTCCCCCTCATCCTCCTCCTCCAAAACACGCTGAGATATAGACATGAGGTTGGTCTGGCTATCAAGCGACATACTGTCATCCCCCGTCTCCTGTTCCAACCGCAAAGCGTCGGCCTTTATGCTTTGCAGCGAACTTCTAAGCAGGCAAAGCAGCAGGATGGTAACGCTAATGATGGCCGCATCGCCGCTCACCATCTGGGTAAACTCCTCAAAGTTTCCGAGGACCTGGCAGATGTCTGCCATCCATGCCCACTCCTCAGTAAAGAATTGTGGAGGCTGACAACCACTCCGCCGTCCATGTTGCAGCTGGTATTCCACTATTGCTCTACGCTGCTGGTACAGCCTGGCCAACATGTGCAGCATAGAATTCCAGCGTGTGGACACATCACACAGCAGTCGGTGCTCTGGCAGCTGAAACCGACGTTGCAGGGTCCTTAGGGTGGCAGCTTCCGTGGTGGACTTGCGGAAATGTGCACAGACACGGCTCACCTTGCCGAGCAGGTCAGACTTGGTCCCAGCCTCCACGAAGTTCGTCCAATGTGCCATCAGGGGGATATAGTGGCCCTGCCCGCCAGTACTTGTCCACGTGTCTGTCGTTAAGTGGACCTTCTCACTAACCACGTTGGTGAGGGCACGATTTATGTTTCAGGAGACATACTGGTGTAGGGCGGGGACGGCACACCGGGAAAAATAGCGTCGACTGGGGACCGAGTAGCGCGGCACCGCCACCGCCATCATGTTTTTGAAAGACTCCGTCTCCACAAGCCTGTATGGAAGCATCTCCAGGCTGATTAATTTGGCAATGTGCACGTTTAAAGCTTGTGCATGTGGGTGGGCGGCGGTGTATTTCCGCTTTTGCTCCAATGCTTGTGTTAGCGACAGCTGAACGCTGCACTGAGAGACATTGCTGGATGGAGTGGAGGAGGTGAGGGTGTGGGTGCAGGACGGGAGGCGCTCGTGCCTGCGTCCTGGGAGGGGGATTGGATCTGTGTGGCAGGATGGGGCACAGGGGAAGTGGCAGTGGTGTGACCTGGAGGCGGTAAATGTCCTTAATCCCACCCTGTGGGGTGCTTGGCCATCATATGCCTGCGCATGCTGGTGGTGGTCAGGCTGGTAGTGGTGGCTCCCCGGCTGATCTTGGTGCAACACAGGTTGCACACCACTGTTCGTCGGTCGTCCACACTCTCACTAAAAAACATCCACACCTTTGAACAGCTAGCCCTCTGCACGGAGGCTTGCCATGAGAGGGTGCTTTGGGAAGCAGTTGGGGGATTCTTCACTCTGGCCCTGCCTCTACCCCTGGCCACTCCACTGCCTCTTCCAGCCTGTCCTGCTGCTGCACTTGCCTCCCACTCTGAAGCCCTGTCCTCAGTAGGCTTAGCAAACCAGGTGGGGTCAGTCTCCTCAGCGTCCAGCAGCTCTTCCTCCGAATCCTCTGTGTGCTCCTCCCTCGGACTAACTGCCATTACTACTACCTCACTGACAAACAACTGTGTCTCATCATCCCCATCCACAAAAAGCTCTTGAGACAGTTGCCGGAAGTCCCCAGCCTCATCACCCGGACTCCGGGAACTTTCCAAAGGTTGGGTATCGGTCACGACAAATTCCTCAGATGAGAGCGGAACCGTTTTTTCCCATTCATGTCAGGGACCTGAGAACAGTTCCTGGGAGTCTGCCTGCTCAGAATATGTCATTTCATGGAGTGAGGAGGCTGGGAGGAAGGAGGAGCAGCAGACAGAGGATTTAGAGTTGCAATCCCTAGGCCGGGAGTAGTGGACTGGGTAGAATACTGGGGGGTTGATACACTGCTGGACGCGTTTTCCGCCATCCACAACAGGATCTGCTCGCACTGCTCTGTTTGTAATAAAGGTCTACCACGCGGACCTGCAAATTGTGATATGAAGCTGGGAAGCTCAGAAACTTGCCTCTCTCCTAATCCCTCATTAGCTGGCTGTGATTCACCACACCCAGGAACTCAGCCTGTGCCCACACCCTCACTTGGACGCCCGCGTCCGCGTCCACGTCCTCAACCCTTACCCCTACGCCTCATCATGGCAGATTAAGAATAGAGCAGGGCCCAAATAAATTACCCTACTGTACAGCGCTGACAACTGTGGCTAATTCACCGCACACAGAGACTTGTAGATAGCAGAGGCTCTATGCTATGACTTGAAAAAATTAACCCGCTGTCTTGCGCTGATACTTAGGGGTAATTTACCACTCACAGAGACTTGTAGATAAGAGAGACTGTATGGAGTGGGAGAAGACTCTAAAGCCAGTGGATAGTGTTGGTAACTGTGGCTATTTCAACCCCACCAAGGAAAGGGTATTGTGAGACGCTCTGAACAGTCGCAGAGCTGAAATACTTTGCAGTGGCCTAGGAAATATTAGAGTACTGTTTAGCGGTGAGACCTCTGTCTAATGCACTGCAGACATAGAACGATATAACTGAAATAGTTTGCAGTGGCCCAGGAAATATTAGAGCACTATTTCGCGGTGAGACCTCTTTCCAATGCACTGCAGACATAGAACGGTATAACTGAAATAGTTTGCAGTGGCCCAGGAAATATTAGAGTACTGTTTAGGGTTGAGACCTCTGTCTAATGCACTGCAAACATAGAACGGTATAACTGAAATAGTTTGCAGTGGCCCAGGAAATATTACAGTACTGTTTAGGGTTGAGACCTCTGTCTAATGCACTGCAGACATAGAATGATATAACTGAAATAGTTTGCAGTGGCCCAGGAAATATTAGAGTACTGTTTTGCGATGAGACCTCTTTCTAATGCACTGCAGACATAGAACGGTAAACATGAAATAGTTTGCAGTGGCCCAGGAAATATTACAGTAGTGTTTAGCGGTGAGACCTCTGTCTAATGCACTGCAGACATAGAACGATACAACTGAAATACTTTGCAGTAGCCTAGGAAATTTTAGAGTGCAGTTTCATGGTGAGAGCTGGTTGTACGGCACTGCAGGCTGAGAACGCTATAACTGCAAGGCTGGGAGCAGGCTTAGATGCATTAGGGTGCCTACCCACTTGCGATTTTTTTTCCTGTGATGTTTTGCGTTTTTTCTCAAGAGCAATTAGTATAGAATGTGTTCTTGTCCATCTGGGGTTTTTTTTCCGTTTCGTGGGGTTTTTTCACATAGGAACTGTCAGTTGCATATGTCTCCTTATTTTTCTCTTAATGCACCCATGATTGTCAATGGAGGGCTGCAAAAAACGCCGCGAAAAACGTGCAAAAAACGTGGCGGAAAACGCGCAAAAACGCAGCGTTTTTCACGCGTGAAAATCGGCAACGCAAGTGGGTAGGCGCCCTAATACAACAGTTGGTGTACTACTGCTCCCTGCCAGCCACAACTGTAAAGCACACGGTGAGATGTAGCCCTAAGAAGGAGCATTGGGGTTCTTGTACAGAGGATCAGGAGTGTATAACTTTCCCTAAACTCTGCGTTATGCACTGCAGACACAGAACGGTACAACTGAACTACTTTGCCGTAGGCTAGGAAATTTTAGAGTGCAGTTTCACGGTGAGAGCTTGTTGTACGGCACTGCAGGCTGAGAACGCTATTACTGAAAGGCTGGGAACAGGCCTAGATGTGTAATACAAAAATTGGTGCACTACTGCTCCCAGCCAGCCACAACTATAATGCACATGGTGAGATGTGGCCCTAAGAAGGACCGTTGGGGTTCTTGAAGACAGGATCCTACGCTAACACTATCCCTGTATAAGTAGCAGCACTTTCCCTAACCTCTGCCAGCATGCGTCTGAGGCGAGCCGTGGGCAGAACCAGTTTAAGTACTCGGCGGTCACCTGATCAGCCCAGCCACTCACTGCTGTTGGCAGGCAGAGGGCTGGCACGTCACAGCAGGAAGTGGTAATTGCCTTCTCCGCATGTTTATTGGCTAGAATATGGCGCTAAACATGCGGGGAAGGAATTGCAATTGACTCGAGTACCGCGTGGTGTTCGTCTCGAGTAACGAGCATCTCGAGTACCCTAATACTCGAATGAGCATCAAGCTCAGATGAGTGTGCTCGCTCATCTCTAGTGGTTTCATTAAAAAAAATAATAATAATTCTATACACACCTATTTCTCTCCAGGCAGGCTCCTTACCAGATCTTCTCCGCCTTGATTGTATCCTGTCTCCTGCAGTCCTGAGGTGGGACGATAAGATCAGGGCAACAGTAAACACTTTTGATGTATCCACAGTAAGAAAAGGGTGGATTCTGAAGATGTTTTTGAGGTGACATAAACGTACAAGTGATTCAATATAGGGAGTCAAGGAAATCAAATATGATCCCAAGTCAGCAGGACTGCTGCCTAAGAGTTATGGTAGAACCACACATTGAGATGAAAATTTCAAGTTTAGCAGAAGGAAGAAACACAATAACTTTAATTTTTGAAAGATCCCATTACAGAAAGAGAGGTTATGATGTTAAACATAGTGGACACACAATCAATAGTATTTTGAAGTAGTGAGCGTGTCATGTCACTGGAATAAGTATATAATTGGGTGTTGTCAACGTAAGGATGATACTAAAAATGAAATCTGCTGACAGTTTGTCCAGTAGAGGCTGTGTAAGGCTGTGTAGAGAGAAAAGTGGAGAGGACAAAAGACCGAACCCAGATGAACCCCCAGCAACATGGGGAAGAGGAGAAGTAGAGACAGCAAATAATACACTGAACTAGCGGTCAGAACAGTAGGAAGAAAACCAAGAAAGAGCAGTGTCCTTAAGGCCAACTGAGTGGAGCATATTGAGGAGAAACTCTGATGTCAAACGCCGCAGAAAGATCCAGAGGAATAATTAGAGATGTCATCATTCGATTTAGCCGTTAAGAGATCGTATGACACCTTAGTAATGGCATTTTCTATAGAATGTAGAGTACAAAAACCTGATTGTAAAAGGTCGAGTAAAGAATTATCAGAGAAATAGCTTGTTAAGTGAGAGTAGACCAAGAGTTTCAGGAGTTTGATTATGATGGGGAAATTAGAGACAAGTTGGTATTTGGCAACATAGGACAAGTCAAGGGACATTTTTTTAGTAATGGGATAAGACTGCATATTTAAAAGAGGATGGAAAGATATCAGAAAAAAGAGACATTACATATTGTAGTGAAGTGACTTGTGACAGCCAGGAACGAGGTGTGAAGGAATAAGGTCATTAATGCAGGCAGTAGGATAAGAAGCAGGGCCATTGCTATGGTCTTAAAAGATCAGGGGCATAAGCCTCAAGTCAAATGTTGAGCACCCCTCCAAAATAAAAATTATAGCTACTACATAACAATGCTGCCGCTATACCAAGACTAAGCATTACCACCATACAGTAACTAAATATTCCTGTCATCATGTTACTGAACAAAACCAAAGGACAATATTACCAATAATATCACTAAACATGGCCAAATACTACTCTACTAACACCATGATCGCTACCATTTTCATGAAATACTGACTGAATAATATTACCATAGTGTTACTGCATAAAAACGCACTGTACAAAGACCAATATTACCACTAAACTAGGCCCGAATATTACTGTCACACCATGATCACTAACATTATCACTGCATAGTGACTACTATTACCATACTGTTACTGAATTAAAAAAAAAAGCTGTGCAGAGGCCGATATTATAACCATAAAGTAACAGTGTATTGGTAGCTATTAGTTCTACACAGACGTTCTGTAGGCCGTATAAGTGATTAAAGTATCATTATTACAGGTGACATCCAGGGAACAAAGGTGACATCCTCTCTGAGTGGAGACCTACACTTTTCACATATTTTCCATCCGGCCCAGATCTTCATGATGACTAATTTCAAGAACGATTTGTCTCTGTTAGGACTTCAACACAAGACATCTTTGTTTGAGCCCTGAATTCCTGGTTCTAGTGACACCCCTGGGGAGAAGAAGATAGGTAGACGGGGAAATGAATTTGTCATTGGGAATGTCATCCAAAGTGAGAATTGGAATGTATAGTGGAGAAAGAAGAATGCCTACTTCACCACATCTGTTCTCAGGTCTGCGGGTATGGGAATAGTATAACTCGTCATAAGGCAGAGCAGCAAGGAAAGCAGTTTCAAACTGAAAGATTTTGTAGTGAAGTTGTTGTGAAGGTTTAGGAGTTTATTGCACATCAACTGAAAGTTCCACAGTGCACACTTAAGGAAAGAGGAGAGGGTATGCAACAAATGTTAACCTGATTTTGAGAGCTTTATTTGTGGGGCAGATAAGAAGTTGAAGTTAGTAGAAATAGAAGGTGGACCAGGGTTAGGAGAAATGTCTCCTGCAGAAAGTAGCAGGTGCATGGAAAGGGTGAATAGATGATTGAAACACAAAAGTCACTGGTTTGAGGCAGTTTAGAAAGTGAATAGTGCATGTGAGCTGTATATGAGTGAGAGAAAAGTGCTGATGTGGATTGAAGGCAAAGAAGGCATAAAACGGTAGTACATTTTGGAGCAAAGAGCTAAAATGAAGACAGAAGCTATCGTAATACTGCAGCAAGAGTGTTGAAATTAAGTTTGGTTGAGCAGCTTATATAGCATACCTAACTCCTTCCCTGTCAAGCTGCCATGTTTAACTGCCAGGACACTTTGACAAAAATAAGACTTTGACTGTTTGACTCATGCCAGGCCCCATCACACATGCCACCTCAAGCATTCCTAAAACATTTTCTGTATTTCCTTCCCAGTTGTCAACTGCCTTTAACATATCTCTATCTACTGCCATCGTCCTGTCTGCATACAAATGTACAGTTGACAAAATGATGCCCTATCCAGCTACTGTTCTGTGCTTCTACTCTGATCCAAACCTCTGAGAACCAAAATTTAATTTCTTTCATAATTTCTCGTTTGATCACCTACAATCTGGATTCCCAAAAAAATAATTCCATAAAAAGAGACCTCATCCCCTGCTCCATACAAAATCTAAATTCTATACTAATCTATGTCTCCCTACCCTCCAGTTTTGACTCTGTGAACGACGCAACACTCAGATTCTCTCCTCAATAGGCATCTATGATCTGGTTCTCTCTTGGATTACCTACTATCTTTCTGACAAAACATTTAGATCTACATTTATTAAAGGGACTCTTTCAACTCCTATGAGCCTGTAAGCTGAACTTCGAGGCTAATAAGAGCTGACATGTCGAATCTGGTGATGTGAGTCTCTTACTCACATTCCCTGCCATTTCCCTCCTGTGGGCTGTTAAAGCAACTACTGAATGCACTCAGTGGACTATTTGTGCATGCATAAAATGAGAGAACTAGTCCTCTAGTGCATTTTGTGTAGCCCACTGGATGCATTCAGTGGCCACTTTGACAGCACATGGGGGTAAGGGCTCAGTCACATGGGCGCATCCGGGCGCCGATGCGCCTGTGTTACTGCCGGATAAGACGGCCGCACTGCAGGTGCGGATGACTCTCCGCACCGCTGGAAGAAGGAACACATGACCAGGGACCAAAGGAGCTGAGAGATTGCTTTTTAAAGACCTGTATTTTGTATGGCCAATCACAATTGTGGAGTACCAGTAAGTTGTGATAGCAGTTGGGGGCCTAATGAAGGCCATCAGGTCTGCCATCAGTTCTCTTATTAGGTGCTGCATGGCGAATAGGATAATGCTGACAGGCACCATACGCAATACATAAGTATTTCCATGTATTAAATAATCAATCAGGTGATCTTCTGGTAAAGTTCCTTAAAGTTCCCTATATTTTTTTTAAATTAAAAAAAAGCAATGTTAAAAGCTCAAGAGAACTTTTCCGCATCCTTTATATATATTGTGAACAAGGCTGAGAGAAAGCTGAAACGCGTTCTTCTGTGTGTCTAACCATGTGAAGCACTATCTAATAAAAGCAAAGATTATACTCCTCGCATGTCCACATCCCCTTGTGTCTATATTCATCAGTTAATACCATAAAAAATGGAATAAAACTTGTACCAGTAGTATCAATCCCGTTGCAAATGCAGTTCTCTCTACAAAAAAGCAAGCCCTCACATAGCTCCTCTGACTGAAATATAAAATAGTTATGGGTCTTAGGATATTTTCTTTTTTTTTAAGTTTTTATATTCTGTAAGGGCTCAGTCACACAAGTGGCGAGCCATGCGTATTTCCGCGTGGAAAAATGCCCGCACAGCAGGTCCGGATGAAAATCTGCATCTGCCAGAGAAAGAACATATGGCTGGCAATGGACCCGGCCATGCGGATTTTCGTCCACAAGCGGTAGGGACGTTTTTCCACGGGGAGATACGCACGGATTACCGCTCGTGTGACTGATCCCTAATCATACTGACATCACCATAATCATACTGACCTACAAATTGAAGTTAACATGTCTATTTTGCCAGACAGTGAACACTGTAAAAGTAAAATCCTAAAAACTATCCGAGCAAAATTCTACAATTGCGGTTTTGGGGGTTTTTTTTGACCAGCTCCAACAACTCTTTGATAAATGCTCATTATTTACTTGAGGAAGATGTGGATCTGATCAAAGCGGACATAGAAGACTGCACCAGACATAATAATATAAAGTTCTGAGGAATCTAGAAAAAAGCCAGACCATCAGAATTAAAGAACTTCCTGACCCAGCTTATGAAAAACTTCTACTGTCTGCCTCATCTCAAAAACTGACTATAGACAGGGCACATCACATGCTGAAACCAAAATTCCTCCCTGATAATGTTCCCCGAGCCACCATCACAAGAATCCACTTCTTTCACACTAAAGAATCGCTCATGTTCGCTTCTCACAAGAAAATTGCCCTATCGGGCCTGTTCACAAGTGTCCAGTTGCTTGCTGACCTACCTGAATCCACACTTACAAGCCAAAAAGGCATTTGCTAATATTACAGCTACGCTGAAGCAGAAAAGAATTTCCCATAAGTGGGGCTTCCCTACAAAGCATAAAGATGGCACTTCCAATACTCTCTACGAACCTGCAGACGGGGAAAAAACTCTCTCGTCATGGGGCCTACACATTTCATAAAACCCGCCTAACAACTCAGCAAAACCCTTAACCAGGCTACTGCAAGAAGGGCTTCAGTCCTCCCCACTATGCTGAAGTATTCACAAACCCTATTTCAAAATGGAGGATTACCCCTCGTCATGCAGACTTTTTTCTCCCCCCAAGTTGAGCAGGTTTTGTGATTCCTGTTGTACTTTCTGTTGCTCTTATATAGACCTTTTCCTTCACAGGTCAACTTGCTCAAGGAAAGGCTTCCTGTAGGCCTTCTTATGTTTTATTCGTGGCCAGTTATGTTTGTTAAATTTTTTTTTGTTTTCCTCTCTCCCTGTATCCATTTCCAAAGGGCGGTATTCTATGTTTCCAATACTCTAGCAACTCATTTTCATTTTATACATGACACTTAAAATATACTCTCTAGATGCAAAAAGGATGAACTCACCATTTAAGAGATCCTTGGTGTGGAGAGATGCACTATACAAAAAAGGCTGATATTGTATGTATTCAAGAGACGCATTTCGCTCCCACCCCTTGCTCTAAATTCTCTCTCAAGAAATTCCCTACAATCTTTTTGTCATGTGCATGATTGCATTCAGGGACGCATGCGCCTGTCTACACTTCATATCTGCTCCTTTCTCTTGGTTGATGCTGATGGACGGGTCATTTTTCAACCATACCATGTAGATAAGGAGTGTTTAGTTAATATTTGCATATACTCGAGTATAAGCCTAGTTTTTCAGAACATTTTTCTGTGCTGAAAAGCCCCCCTTGGCTTATACTCGAGTCAGGGAAAGCTTAAAAAAACCAAAACTCTATACTCACCTCCCAGCCGGCATCTGTGTCTCCGGCGGCAGTGCAATAGGCTGCTTGAATTCTCTCCGCTGTCATCCCCCACCGTCCTCTTTGCTCGGCTCTGTCATCTCCCGCCGTCAGCACTTTGTAAGTAAGAGCTGTGATCGGATCGAGCGGCAGCCAATCACAGCCAGTGCTCGATCATTCACAGCCAATCAAGCTGCTTTAGAATTCTCCCTGCTGTCATCTCCCTGCTCGGCTTTTAAATCCTCTGCCGTCGGTGCTGTGTAAGTAAGCTCTGTGATTGGATCGAGTGCCAGCTGTGATTGGCTGGCGCTCAATCCAATCACAGCACTTACTTACACAGCGCTGACAGAGCCAAGCAGAGAGGACGACGGGGGATGACAGCGGGGAGAATTCAAGCAGCTTGTCGCACAGACACCGGCTGGGAGGTGAGTATGGAGGGGCTTTTTTTACCTAGTATATACTCGAGTATAGCTCGGCTTATACTCGAGTCAATAAGTTTTACCAGTTTTTTGTCTCGGCTTATACTCGGATCAGCTAATACTCGAGTATATATGGTATCTAATTTATGCTTATAAATATAATGTTTTATTACAGTTCATCCATACGGCATTACGGCTATAGACGTTTAATCGAAATCCAGCAGACACAATGAGTAACACATTCTGAATGCTCTTGTGCTTTCTGCCTTTAGCCTGATCTCTGACATATTGTACTTTCTGTTTTTTTCATTTACTTTCCCAAATCATTCCTTGGCTACATTAATTCTTTTTCATACTTTTTACCTGCACATCTTTATGTTCCAACAAAAAACACTGATTGCTCTTGACATTTTGATGATATCTGCAGAGGTTTTTGTTCCAATTTTATAAGCTGAATTTTCTGCTACAATGTAATAGCAGTAGGTTGGTAAAAGCAAGGTAAAATAGTGTTTATGAGATTGTAGAACACAACCCATCCTCGCTGGAAGATGCAATGATTGTATTAAGATTATTATGTTCTGCTGACATAGGTCATATCAGAATTACACGAATCAAAGAAACACTCCAGCTATTTTTTTCTTTGTCCATATAGTGAAGAAAATGCTATTATTAAAAGA
The DNA here is from genome assembly GCF_035609145.1 of Eleutherodactylus coqui. Lineage (NCBI taxonomy): Eukaryota > Metazoa > Chordata > Amphibia > Anura > Eleutherodactylidae > Eleutherodactylus > Eleutherodactylus coqui. The sequence goes on along the minus strand of NC_089838.1, from coordinate 226,975,403 downwards.
ATTAAAGAATATTGTGCAGGCTATTGTGTATGCCTTGTTTATACATGTTATACAGTAGTCTAAGTGGCATTTATGTGTTGTCTGCCCTCCTGGTTCATTCTGCCCTTCTGAATCCCATAATGCACCCTAGATTTCCCATTATGGCTCTAATCTTGCAGAGGGGACAGAATCTCACCGCAGTACATTTGTTTTGCTTCATGTCCTATAAAAGGACAGCAAGTGATTAGATCAGTGACATAGAACTTCTGTGCCCTAAGGTACACTGCAGAATCCAATGCGATGCAGCTTCACACTGCCTTAAGCCTCATGTCCACGGGCGGGTTGGGTTCCGTGGACGGGAGGCCACCCTGCCCGCCGCATGAGGACATTACTTACCAGTCCGGATGCTTGCGGTTTGTCCGTTGTCTCCTCCATGCATGTGCGCTGGCATGGCGGCTTGTGGGCGGCCCCCGCACATGTGCAGTAGAGATTTTTTTTTCTGCTTTCCCGCGGGACACGCAGCACTCCCGAAGTAACAGTTCCTATTGCGGCTCCAATAGTAATAGATGACCCCTATTGTGGCTCCAGTAGTAATAGGTGACTCCTATTGTGGCCCCAGTAATAATAGGGTCTCCCATTGCCACCCCCTGCCATTGGTCTGCGCTCTACACACTGCTGAAGCAGTGTCCGGACAGACTCTAGTGAGGAAATGAACAAACAGGACCTACGGTGGCATAGCAATGTGGATCACATGACCGTAGTCACCTGTCCTGTTCTTCAGTAGAGCCCGTCCGAACACTGCCGCATCGGTGAGTAGAGTGGTGACCTAGACCCTCGGTTGGGGCAGCTGACTATCGCTCGCGGAGCCCCAAGGGCTCCGCGGAGCATAGTTTGGGAAACGCTGGTTTAGATACAGGTACAGATGCCTGCAGGCTGTATGGGTACAGGTACAGATAACTGCAGGCTGCGTAGTTTAGGTAAGGGTAAAGGTGCAGATGACTGCAAGCTGTATAGTTTAGGTATGGGTACAGGTAGTGGCGTAGCATGGTCAGGTGGTACCCAGTGCAGAAATTTCTTTTTGTCACCCCTCCCCCCCTCCTTGCCCCAATTTTGAAATTATTAAGAGAAGGAAAGACAAGATGCTTACAGTTGCAAGTGTAATTTTCTGCTTCATTTACTTAACATTGTGAGCATAAACACTTAAAATCTTTGTCTCCTGACTTTGTTCTCTGAAAATTTTGAAATCACATCGCCAAAATCAATTCCTTTCGCTGCTTTGTTTTCAATTCACAAGATGATTCACAGAGAGCCGGGCCTGACTCATCGTGGACCTAAGAGAGCTCTTGATTAATTTTAGTTTTGAAAAACTCCTCTCACACGATGCTACTGAAACACATAATGTTAACAAGAATCTTAAAGGGGTTGTCTCGCGGCAAACATCAAAATTTTACATTACCCTATTCCCCCTGTCACCCCCCGGCATAAAATAGCAATTTAAAGCGGTTTTTAAACCGCTTGCTACTCACCGATCCGACGAAATATGGAGTTATAAAAATCTTCTCCCTAAGATGGCTGCCGGTCCTTTCCCAGGGATGCACTGCGGTTTTCTCCCATGGTGCACCATGGGTCTTCTCCCATGGTGCACCATGTGCTCTGTGCGGTCCATTGCCGATTCCAGCCTCCTGATTGGCTGGAATCGGCACACGTGACGGGGCGGAGCTACGATGACGACGCGGTGACCAGCTCTCCGGCACGAGCGGCCCCATTCACCAGCCAGAAGCACGGACTGCGAAAGCGCATCTAAAAACGCCAGAAGACATCAGAATTAGACGGATCCATGGCGACGGGGATGCTAGCAACGGAGCAGGTAAGTGAATAACTTCTGTATGGCTCATATTTAATGCACGATGTACATTACAAAGTGCATTAATATGGCCATACAGAAGTGTATAACCCCACTTGCTGCCGCGAGACAACCCCTTTAAGGCTAAAGTGATAGTCACAGCTCACCTCCTCCCCCTCCCTGCACAGGTGCATGCTGGAATAATCTCCCATAAAAATTAATAGCTTCTGTCCACTGTGTAAAAGGGCCATGAGTTCTCCAGTAAAGCATCTCTCTAAATGCTGTATACTGCAGTAAAGACAAGACGACCGCCCTGTAGCTCTGTGCAAACAATAGAAGTCTATAATCAGAAAATAAAAATAGAAAAAAAGAGAAAAATGGAACATGCATCACTATCTGGTTTTTGTTAGTGAAAATAATACAGATGACACATTCCCTTTAAGGCTTCCTTGAACCATCAATTTTTGGACAGCTTATACCAGTAGTACATATATAATTATATAGAGGAGATACCCAGGTCATACCAGCATGCTCCATATCACTATATATAGCAGATATACATCCCCTGTATATAGTGATACTGATATAACCTGGATATGTCCTGTACATAATTATATGTACATCTGATATAATGTATACCACCTAAACATACAAGATTACATGCAGTACATGGTACATACCTCGTTGTACCGCATGTACTGCTCCTCCGTTCTCATTCTCGGGTCCCGACACTGCCACTCCACAGCCAGCCAAACATCCATCCTGATCTCCAGACATCACACACACAGCTCCGCTACATCCATCCTGATCCCCAAACATCACACACGCAGCTCTGCTACATCCATCCTGACCCCCACAACTCCACTCCATCCATTCTGACCCTCACAACTCCATCCATCCTGACCCTCACATTACCTGGCTCCCTGTCACCTTCTCTTTAAAGCATTTAAACTGGTCAATATTATAAAACATTACACATCTATCATTGTGCTCTATTACACAAGTAATTACCAGCTTTGGTTCTAATTTTATTTGTAGTTTGCAGACATTTAACATTATGTACTTTTCCTCCACACATTTATATATTTAGTAATGGAAGAAATTTCTGAAAATCATTAGAGAATTTGTGGTATTCTTAAAGTTATTAATATTTTGACATATTTGTGGCTGTGAGGCTTCCATTGAGAAAGAGAAAATAATGACCATTTCTATATTCATTGATCTGCCATGAAAATAAGTTGAAATCGATAAGCACACAGTAGAACAAGCAATATCCGGTAGTACAATAGCAGGGGTGTTTGTCTCTCCCTTACAAGATATAAGTCTTGTGCCCACAGGAAATTCTGAATCATTAAAAGTTTCCAACAATAAAATCAGACTTTTCACAACTGAGCATTAGAAGAAAATAATATCCTTTATTCCATGACGGTGTAAATTTCGCTTGTTACACAGGTTCAGCTTCTGGTAAAAGGGGTGACTTAAAAGAGAAAAAAAAACATAAGGGTAAGTTACATTTATGTTTGCAAACAATTCAATTCCCTGCAATATCATGCATGCCAATATTTGACGTTGATTGCATCAACGTGTATTTGTCCCAACTTATACATGTGTATATAAAGTACATAAGCTGTTTATCAGTTACACCATTCTAGGTATGAAGACAGAAATGGGTCACCCAATCACACTGTGAGTCACAGAACTGGGTCATCCAATTTACAAAACAGAATAATGTAAGTCCCCTAGGAAAATTTCATGATGCTGGTGTCATGCTCTTCTGTTAGATGTTTCAGAAGTGACCTCCCTCTCATCTTTTTCAAGTACAATGGGTCTAGCTGAAAAAATGTAATAAGCAGACAGACTAAGAGTCAATTATTTAGGCGAGGTAATAGTAGTGCAATAGAGTAACTGCACCATGTTCTCAGAGATCTAAAGAATTACCAATCAAAGTCAGAAGATCGATTGATCATGACAGCATACATGTAAGACAAATGTTGCAAGGTAAGGAGTACTGTCAGTGCTCTATCTGGCAAAGGTAATTAGATTTCGCTGTCAAACTTTTCCTAAAATACAAACATTCTTTTTATGGCCTCTGACTGGTTGAGAGGGGTCATGTGATTTATTTTCAACTGCTCCTGTTTGGCAGTTTTGCTGCTAGTTAGTTGATGCAATTACCCTTACTAGTGTAACTGGAGAGAAAATGATGCAGCTGAGAACAGTAGTGCAAAAATTGTAAAGTAGAAATAAAAAAGTTGGCTTAAAAAAAAAGTAGAAACATAAATTAGCAAGTGATAAAAAAGTAATGCATTTGTAATGCAATATATTTCTTTCTGCCACACTTTATTCTATGTGTGTTCCTTATTAAGTTATATAGAGATTGACTTTATGGGGAGTGCAGTGGTGGTGCTTGTGGTAGGAATATATCTTGTGGCACTTTGGGGGAGCTGTTAGAGCATCCATGTTCCAGGCACCTAGTGTTCTGAGCATTCGGCAGTGCCACGGGGACAGGATTAATTAACAGGTGGCATTTAGACATAAAGGAAAATGTCTATAAAATGACTTCACTTGAAACTTGGAAAAAACAATGAGGGACGGCGCTCCACCCACCAAAGAATAGTGCTTAAAGTATAGCTGGGGACTTACCCGGTGCAGGTAGAGGGATCACTGGGTGAGAACCCTCCACCTAACACCTCCACGTCCTGATGAGCGTTGAATATATGGTATAATATCCTCTCTCCCGTCCGAAATTGCGGAGGTAGATGCGCAGGAGCAGGCACGGATCTGTCACACCTCCCAAACCCGAGGGGTGCGACCATGCAATAATGAAAGAACAAAAAACAAAAAAGATCCAGCGCTCCCAACAAAAAGGAAGCCTATATAACTAAATAAACAATGGGCTCCTTAAATTCCAAAGCAAAAGTAAAACTTTTTATTTAAAAATACGTCCGACGCGTTTCGTTGCATAACAGCGACTTTTTCAAGTGACAACTTAACAAACATTTACTCTCCTTATATACTATCCTACAATAAACTAAACTTACATGTTAGTTGATGCATGTTCCCTGTACAATGGCCCACGTCAGCCGCATTCTGACTTCCGGCGGGCGAGAGGGTTACATGAAGAGCTTCCGGTTGTTGCGCTATGCTTCCGGGATAGTGATCATTACTGGGATGACGTCCCATAGTGCCGATCACGTGTCTAACCCGGTCACATGATGCCTTAGCGTGACGTCACGCTAAGGCATCATGTGACCGGGTTAGACACGTGATCGGCACTATGGGACGTCATCCCAGTAATGATCACTAACCCGGAAGCATAGCGCAACAACCGGAAGCTCTTCATGTAACCCTCTCGCCCGCCGGAAGTCAGAATGCGGCTGACGTGGGCCATTGTACAGGGAACATGCATCAACTAACATGTAAGTTTAGTTTATTGTAGGATAGTATATAAGGAGAGTAAATGTTTGTTAAGTTGTCACTTGAAAAAGTCGCTGTTATGCAACGAAACGCGTCGGACGTATTTTTAAATAAAAAGTTTTACTTTTGCTTTGGAATTTAAGGAGCCTATTGTTTATTTAGTTATATAGGCTTCCTTTTTGTTGGGAGCGCTGGATCTTTTTTGTTTTTTGTTCTTTCACTTGAAACTTGACGATTGAAGGGCATCATATCATGACACTGGTGATGCCATAGCTTCGCCCCATCGCTGGACTACAAAAGCCAGCATCTAGAGTGGAAGCTGGGTATTCTGATGATGGAGACAGCAGAAGAGTAAGTCAAGCGTCAACAGGTAAACTTAAGTGGCGATGGCAAAAAAAACTTAATGGCTTGAGAAGAAGCAATCAAGGGGCAGCAGAAGATTCAAAACAGCATTGGGAAAAGAGCTAGAGTGACAGAAAGAAAGGAGAACTGAATGCTCTGTCCTCCAAAGCCACAATAAACATCCAGGTGGAAGGCCTCATGTCCATGGGATTAAAATCCGCAGTGTTTTTCCCGCACGCGGATCCACACCCCATAGGGATGCATTGGAAACCCGGAGGTAGTTAAATACCTGCGGATGTCATTTTTCCCTTCAGGCACGGAAAAAAAACCGCGACATGCTCCATTTTAGTGCGGGTCTCCCACGGGGACGGCTCCCGCAGGCTTCTATTGAAGCCTATGGAAGCCATCCGGATCCGTGGACCACCCGTACCAGAATGAAAACTCACCTGTCCGGATGCTGCGGATCTTCCCTCTGTCGCGGATGGATCTTCTTTCTTCGGCCCGGCGCATGCGCGCGGCACGCTGCCGCCGTGCCGAGCACATCCGTCGTGCCGAAGAAAGACGATCAGGCCGCGACGGAGGGAAGATCCGCAGCGTCCGGACAGGTGAGTTTATTCTTATTTTTAACCTCATGTCCGCAGGGCAGGAGGGACCCGCTGCGGGATTCTCCATGAAGAATCCGCGGCGGGCCTGATTTTCCCCGTGGACATGAGGCCGAAGAGGGAGTGTAGTTCAGCCCACAAAGATTTTGGAGGCAAATTAGAAAAGAGGAAACTATAGCCCCACCCATCAGAGTCATTGTTACCAGAAATAAAAATATCTCTACATACAAAGACCAAGTCCAGAGTTAAAGAAAAATGTGATATATAACTGTACGCTGGTTAACTATAAGAGGACCTAAAAGAAAATGTTTCTTCTTTAATATTTTCTTTTGAAAAGCTTTGAATTTTCGTCTGTCCTTAGGGTGTACATCTTATGTAGAGACTATTACAGTGAAGTGGCAATTGTAATTAGAGAGGAATACTAGTTTATGAAGTGACAGCTATTTTACTTGTGGATTATAAAGCCGCTATTCAGAGATAGTTAACCTACATAACTCTACGCCACTTAACACAGAACTGTTATTCTACTTGTGCATTACAGAGTCATCATTGAGGGATAGTTAACCTGCATTACTTTGTTATTCTACAGCCACTGTGGAGGGATAGCCATCTCTGCAACTCTACTTCACTTAACAAGAACTGTTATTCTACTTGTGAATAATGACATCATCATTGGAGGTAGCTAGCTGATATAACTTTTCTTTATTCTACCTGTAGATTTACAAACTGTCATTAAAGGGAGCCTGTTAGCTACTTTATGCTGCTCCCACTGAGGGCAGCACATGATAGGGTCAGACATGCTGATCTCAGTGGTGTGCTACCTATTAGGTAATGTGCATGGATTTTGGAGAACTTACAACTTTTTTTGCAGCTCTCAGCAAGAGTTGAGTCCAACCTATTCATGAGGACCTAGTAGCCCTGACCACCCTCTGAGATTGGCAGTTTTCTCGGTTGCAGTATAAGAGCTAGAAGACTGTTAGTCAGGACAAGTGGGCAGGGTTACTAGATCCTCATGAATAAGCTGGACTCAACTCTTATTGAGAGCTGCAGAAACATGCAGAAAAAAACATTACGTTGCACTTCTGAGATCTGTAGCTCTATGGATTTCCAGGACACATTGCTGCTGGTGTGGTTGATTTGGCTGGTTGATGGTGTGGAGTTCTCCACCCAGCCAATCACCATCAGTCTTGTGCACTTAAATATCTTACTAGAGGATACTGGTCAATTATCCATTATCCCTTTCCCACCAAGTACTTGGTGTTAAATGTTATGCATACTGCTAGTTTGAGTTGCTTTTCCCAACCTTCCCTGAAGATAGTCTGGACACCTGATCTTCCGGTCTGCATGCTTTGCAGGCCCCTTCTCCCTTCCCTTTTATCAGGTGCGGCATCCAGACATCTGATGTCCTGTACATTGTCAGGTGGGTGATATCTGACAAAATGGTCCTTTTATGTCACTTTGGTGTCTGATATTCTTTTTCTTTTGGTGTATGGACACTTGAACTAGCTCCTATTTATCTATGCATGCATGACATTTTTATTAGGGTTTCCTTCTGTCTGTGGGGTGAGCAGACTTTAGGTGTGAACAATGACTTAATCAATGTCTGTCTGAAGGTGCAGGCTACACTTAGTGTGAACAATGACTTGTTCTGTATATGTCTGAAGTTGTGGAGTACACTTGGTGTGAACAAGGTCTAGTTCTGTGTTGTGTTTCCTTTATGTTGCAGTCACTTGGTGTGAACAGGTTTGTGTTCTGTGTATGTCTGTAGGTGTGGACTACACTTGGTGGGAACAATGACTTGTTCAGTGTATGTCTGAAGGTGTGAACAATGACTTGTTCAGTGTATGTCTGAAGGTGTGAACAATGACTTGTTCAGTGTATGTCTGAAAGTGTGGACTACACTTTGTGTGAGCAATGACTTGTTCAGTGTATGTCTGAAGTGTGAACAATGACTTGTTCAGTGTATGTCTGAAGGTGTGGACTACACTAGGTGGGAACAAGGTCCTGTTCAGTATGTCTGAAGCTGTGGACTACACTTTGTGTGAACAATGTCTAGTTCTGTGTGACGTTCCTTTTATGTTGCAGTCACTTGGTGTGAACAGGGTTGTGTTCTGTGTATGTCTGTAGATGTTGATTACACTTGGTCGTAACTGTCTTGTTTCAGTGTATATGTTGTATTTCCCTTGTCTGGGTTTCCAACCTGTTATCATCTAGGGCTAACCAGGCCCCTAGGTTCCAGTGTGGGGCTGTCCTTTTTTAGGATGACTGTCCGGTTTGTATCCAGGGTTCCCTTTTTGTGGTTTTAGTTGTCTTGTTACAGTAGTGACCCCCAAGACAATGAGAACCCTTGATGTGGGCTTGTGAGCTTATGTATTCTGGGCAAAATACAACCCAATACCTGGTACTTACTTATTAACAATTCCATCTTCCTATTGGTAAGTATTTTGCTGCCTGTTGTCTGTGTTGTTGTTGTATGCACGTTCGGTTTATGTTTGTTGTTGGTTTACATTCATGAGTGCATATCCCTTCCTGTTTGTCATCCTGCCTCCTAGAGGTTGCATTTGTGTAGGTAGCTGTTCACATGGCCTGCAGGGACATAAGAAACAAGCTGTAAATTCTCTAAAAGCCTTGCAAATTACCCTATAAGTGACACACCACTGGAATCAGCATGTCACTCACTATAATGTGCTGCCCTCAGTGAGCACAGCATAAAGTGCCTGGCAGGCTCCCTTTAAGGGCTAGTTAACCTGCATAATTTTATGCTATTCTATTTGTGGATTATAAAGCTACTATTTATTATTAGATTATTATCCACAAGTAGTCAAGTGGTTCTTGGTTAGGGCTACATAGGGTTAACTATGTCTTCATTGAGGGATAGTCAATCTGCATATGTTTATGCTACTCAATTAATTTGTGGATTGATAAACAGTTAATCTATATTACACTAGAACCCTACGGATTGTTATTCTACCTGTGGATTAGAGTTACTATCAAGGAATAGTTTATCTTCATAACCTTATACTACTTAATCAACAACAGTTATCCTACTTGTGAATCACAAAGTCCCTAATGTTAAATAGTTAAAGTGGCCCTCTAGTCGTCTTGAGTCTGGAGCAGAAGACTAATATTATCTGCCATTCATCCTTTGTGCTGTTGTCTCCTGGATTCTCCATCAGTGGAATCCACCAGTACCCATGGGCACTTTTCAATTTTCCAAGATGGCATCCCTGCTACTGTCTCTACCCAATGCACACTGTACATCAATAGACTAAGGGCTCACTCACATGGGAGTATGTCACCGCATATTGGATGCGTATTTTTTACTCATGTAATATAAGATGCTAAAAGCCCATTGATTTTTACTGGGCCACTTACACCTGCATTTTTTTTCATGCGCAACTATTTGCTAAGTACTGTGTATTTTACGCATGTAAAAAATATGCGGGTAATATGCAGGACACGTGTGAGTGAGCCCTTAGGCATTTCATGCTGCTCTGATTGGCTAGCACTAAACACATGAGCAGTGCTGGCCAATCAGAGTAGCATGCCCCTTAGTGCTCGTGCATTAGGTAGTCTAGGAAATGCAGTGGCCATATTGGAGGGGCCAAAGGAGCCAGTGAATCCAGGGCACCATGACACAAAGAAGAAAGCCGGGTAATATTATTTCCCCTTCCAATCCTGGGACAAAATTTGTACTGGGACTAGAGGGTCGCTTTAACATAAATTAGCTTATGTCTTTTGTCAAGAACTGTGCATTGATTCACTGTAATAATACATAATAAGGGACAAACAGCCTATACAGTATAGTGCAATGCTGCTTGACAAATCAAGTTCAATTAACTATTAGATGATAAAGTCATCTTTGAAAGCAGAGGTGTAACTTGAAGCTTCTGGGCTCAAATGCAAAGTCTGTAACAGGACTCCCAACTATAATGTTTTATTCAAAGTACTGGGCTTCTTATATGGAGAAGAGAGGCCTTATGGGCACCCTAAGGCTTGTGGGCACAGGTGCAACAGCATCCTCTGCACCCTCTATAGTTACACCCCTGTTTGAAAGATAGACAGTCCGATTGTTCTGGTATCAACTAAATAGAAATAGACAACTTGCTAGTTCTTATATTGTCTAATACATAGAAAAAAAGTTTGGTACCATGTTAGCAAGTAGATCAAAACGTGATTGTTCTCAGTAAGAAAAACCAAGTAATCTTGTAGATATGATACTTTTTAATGGCTAACAAAAAGACATGATGTTTTAGCGAGCTTTCACACCTACTCAGGGTTCTTCCTCAGGCATAATGGAATTGATCCAAAGTAGTAGTATATATATATGGAACAGACATGGTGTGATTAATTTGCACTTAAAACAATAGCAGAACAGTATGAGTAGAGGATTAACTAATCAGTCCACTGATAAATATGTGAAAGATTTATCATCTCTATATTGGAGTTAGGGCGTCAACAGGCCTATGTGTTACCTCTTTTAAATAAGGGCTACCATTCGATCTCAATTGATGATCAAATCACCAGAGCCACAAGGATATCCAAACTACTCCAATACAGGGAGAATTGTGTAACTCCATCATACCCTACCGAAGGATTACCACCTGAAAAACATATTCCTGAACCCTCCCCTTCTGTGTTACAGGCAACCTCCAAATCTAAGTAAATTTATAATCAGGAGTACATTACCCTCCGACACACAAAAAGGAACCCTATCCCTGCAGTGTAAGGAGCTGCAAGACCTGCTCACATATACTGACTACAGAAAAGATCCCCAAAACCTGGCAGGACTATAAATTCCCTAGGACATTCATATGTTTCCCATCCAATGTTGTGTACCTGATCCTGGGCAGTAAATGTCCTGTTGGAGGTCTTTATTTTGGAAAAACAGGACAAAAACTGAAAGCAAGGATGAGGTCTCATCGCCACACAATTAAAGAAAGAAAGACGAAATTACTTGTGCCTAGTCACGGATACAACATAAAACATATGAAGGTTACTATATTAAAACCATCTTTGACACTCTCCAGAGAGGTATCAACATCTCAAGAGGCTTCATGCAACATTGGAGAGTATGAGAAATCTATAGCAGAGAACACACGAACCTGGTGACCCCCTAACACCAATTTAGAGACTATAAAACTTTCACATCCTTATCAGTGAACTAATTTAGTGTTGACTCTACTACTCATCCTGTTCTGGTATAGCTTGAAGTGCAAATTAATCACAGCGTGCCTTTTCATATGTATGTATGTATATATATATGTACATATAAATATGCCTCTTATGATCTATTATATTAAGCCTGAGGAAGAACCCTAAGTAGCTTTGAAAGCTCGCTATAACATCATGTACTTTTGTTAGCCATTAAAAAGATATCAGAACCAAGATTACTTGGTTTCTCTTACTGAGAACAATCACATTTTGTCTAATACATACTAATGATTTTATATATCTGGATCTAGGACCATATATTCATAGTATGGTATCCTTTGTGTATTTAATGCACATTTTAAGGACTGTTGTACAAATATGAGCACACTAATAGAGAACAGATAATAGGGCAGTCAAAGCTGTTCTCAGATACCCCTCTAATATCATGTCCCATATCAGTTTAATAACTGCAAAATTTTATTGCTAATTTATTCTGGATATAGTATTATTTAGGAATAACTGCAAAATAAAGAACTCATTTCTATTTAAATATCCTTTGTTATTTTTTGCACAGACATTTTTACCTTTGACATTCTCAAATATCCAGTACTTTTTGTCTGTATGTTAATAAACCATTTTGAATAATTATACATATGTGAGTCATAATTTTTAACCTACTTTATATACAACCATTTCACATAATACATTTTTACCATTTCCTTTGGTTCACAATAACAATTTAAAGTGACTCCAAAATAAATCCTGAACAAACCAAGTATTTACATTCATCAATATTTTCTATTAGGCAAAAACTGATCCATTTTTCCCAGTAGAAAATAATACAAATGAATGTAAATACAGCTAAAAATGCTTATGAAATACTGATACATCTGTATTTTAATCACTCTCCATAGACTTCAATGGGCATTTTCGATTCACCGAGGCAGTAGTCAACTACAATTTGACAGCCCTTCACAGACTAGACATTTTCCATTCACAGAACAGATAAAAAAGTGAATGTTGCATCTTTAAAGTATGTATGTATGTACCTATGTAAATACATGACAGCTGTTAGGGTGCATTCACATGAGCGTGTGCTGGTGTGCACATAGATGCGCACAATACCGGCACACCCACGTATGTGCACAAACACGCATGAGTGCAGGTCAGTGGAGCATTGCTTTCAATGGGGCTGCGGCTGCTGCCGGTGGCCCCATTCAAAGCAATGGTCTGTCGGCAACCCCTGCAGTGATTTTCAGGGAAATGTTTTAAATATGAGCCCTTCCCTGAAAATCATTCCTATCTGGTGTAAAAAATTTAAAAATATATATACTCACCTCTCTGCCGCTGCCTGGGCTCAGGCACATCTAGCCGCCTGGGTCCTGTCACTGTAATAAAGTTCTTTCAGCAGGCGGGGATTTGAAATCCCCGCCTGCTGAAATGTTTGCTCTGATTGGTAGAGCGCTCAGCCAATCACACGTAGCGATCAGCCATTCATTGAATGACAGCTGAGTGCTGCCTGTGATTGGTGACAGCGCTCATGGAGTTGACTCTGAGTTGACTGAAGTCTTAGCTTAACAGTGTTCACTTGTTTTCTTGTGATCATGCTCTAGACTTCTGACTTTTCCGGTTTCTGGAACAGAAATTAGCTACCATTATTGTCCATATTAGCTCCAATGGGACTTTTTCTTTCACCAGTCATTAGGATCATAAGAAGGAAACTTTCCCCATATAAACACATGCTTGATTGGCTGTAGAATGTGAAACATGATCTAATATCAGCAACCAAATTGTTATTTCTTCTTTTGAGATATATCAGGTAGCTTTGAGCACTTAATCAAATATATAGCCTAAAAGGTTAGAAGGGTTATTATTAAGAATAAAGACGGCTTTAATAAGAATCCGTATAACTGGCATTTCATTTTGGAGCATAAATCACATTACAATAAAGAAGAAAAGGAATAAGAGAACAAACTGAGGCACATACCTTGCCATTTGCATTGAAGCCCGTGAATACATTGTAATATTATATCTTTATTATTACTTTATATCTCTCATTTAATACAGAGTTGATTATTTGTGTTATATGCAAAACTGACTCCGTTTTTTTCAGCAAAATACCTTGAATTAAATGTATCAGAATCACCTCCAGTTTTTCTGCATTACGGAATTGTATGTGACCTCTCTGGTAGTGAAAGGGTTTCTAATCTGCCTATCTGGCACTAAGGACAAGAAGGTAATTCTATTTCACTGCTACAGTAACAGATGGACATGCTGCAATCATTGAAACAGCAGCAAGAAACCATGGAAACATTCTAAGCCCCTGCTGTATAGGAGCTGTCAGCTCAGCAGAGTGTATTGTCATATTCAAGCTCTGAAAACGTGCCATGACAACAACTTCACTCTCTGCCCTTTTTATAGTATTAACCTATATGAGCCAAAATGTTATACTTCATGTTATTATCATTTTAGTCTTCGTGCTGTCACAAACTGCTACTAAGAACAAGCCCAATACTGAGCATGAAATATGTGCACACCTCTTACAAGACCATTATTAATAGCTTGAACATTTGCTGAGATGTTTGACACTGAAGTGTAATATTAAAGGAGTTTTCTGGTACAGTAAACGAAATGATAAAGAGTAGAGATGAGCGAACACCAAAATGTTCGGGTGCTCGTTATTCGGAACGAACTTCCCGCGATGCTCGAGGGTTCGTTTCGAACAACGAACCCCATTGAAGTCAATGGGCGACCAGAGCATTTTTGTATTTCGCCGATGCTCGCTAAGGTTTTCATGTGTGAAAATCTGGGCAATTCAACAAAGTGATGGGAACGACACAGCAACGGATAGGGCAGGCGAGGGGCTACATGTTGGGCTGCATCTCAAGTTCACAGGTCCCACTATTAAGCCACAATACCGGCAAGAGTGGGCCCCCCCCCCTCCCAACAACTTTTACTTCTGAAAAGCCCTCATTAGCATGGCATACCTTTGCTAAGCACCACACTACCTCCAACAAAGCACAATCACTGCCTGCATGACACTCCACTGACACTTCTCCTGGGTTACATGCTGCCCAACCGCCCCCCCTCCCCCCCACAGCGCACACCAAAGTGTCCCTGGGCAGCCTTCAGCTGCCCTCATGCCACACCACGCTCATGTCTATTTAGAATTGCGTCTGCCATGACGAGCGACCGCAGGCACACACTGCAGAGGTTGGCACGGCTAGGCAGCGACCCTCTTTAAAAGTGGCGGAGCGATAGCCCACAATGCTGTACAGAAGCAATGAGAAATAGAATCCTGTGCCACCGCCATCAGGAGCTGCACACGTGGGCATAGCAATGGGGAACCTATGTGCCACACACTATTCATTCTGTCAAGGTGTCTGCATGCCCCAGTCAGACCGGGCTTTTTAATTCATAGACACAGGCAGGTACAACTCCCTATTGTGAAGTCCCTGTCGACCCACAGCATGGGTGGCTCCCTGGAACCCACCGGCGGTACACAGAAATATCCCATTGCATTGCCCAACACAGCTGAGGTAGTAATGTCGTGCTTAATGCAGGTGGGCTTCGGCCCACACTGCATGCCCCAGTCTGACTGGGGTTCTTTATAAGTGTACAGATGTAGTAAAAACTCCGTGTGCACCTACAGCATGGGTGGGTGCCAGGAAGCCACCGGCGGTACATAGAAATATCCCATTGCATTGCCCAACACAGCTGAGGTAGTAATGTTGTGCTTAACCCTTTCCAATCCAATTTGTATATGGTTTTCCTAGGGGGCTTACTCTTTTTCTGCCGTTATACAACGGCGCTATATGCTGGCTAAAGCCAGTACTGCATGAGCTGACACGTAGGATAGGCTCCGACAGCAGAGAGGCTGGCAATATACAGTAAGAGAACCCCGACGGACGTCTACCAACAACGGAGCTGTACAGCCTTAAACCCTAATGTCTTCACAGGTCACACAGTGGACAGGAAAGGGTTAATGCAGGTGGGTTTCGGCCCACACTGCATGCCCCAGTCAGACTGGGTTTCTTTATAAGTGGAAACAGATGCATTTATAATTCCCTGTGGACCCACAGCATGGGTGGGTGCCAGGAAGCCACCGGCGGTACATAGAAATATCCCATTGCATTGCCCAACACAGCTGAGGTAGTAATGTCGTGCGTAATACAGGTGGGCTTCGGCCCACACTGCATGCCCCAGTCAGACTGGGGTTCTTTAGAAGTGTACAGATGTATTAAAAACTCCGTGTGCACCTACAGCATGGGTGGCTCCCTGGAACCCACCAGCGGTACATAAAAATATCCCATTGCATTGCCCAACACAGCTGAGGTAGTAATGTCGTGCTTAATGCAGGTGGGCTTCGGCCCACACTGCATGCCCCAGTCAGACTGGGGTTCTTTACAAGTGGACACATGTAGGTTAAACTCCCTGTGGACCCACAGCCTGGGTGGGTGCCAGGAAGCCACCGGCGGTACATAGAAATATCCCATTGCATTGCCCAACACAGCTGAGGTAGTAATGTCGTGCGTAATACAGGTGGGCTTCGGCCCACACTGCATGCCCCAGTCAGACTGGGGTTCTTTAGAAGTGGACACATGTATTAAAAACTCCGTGTGCACCTACAGCATGGGTGGCTCCCTGGAACCCACCGGCGGTACATAAAAATATCCCATTGCATTGCCCAACACAGCTGAGGTAACGTCAGCTGGAATGCAGGTGGGCTAAAAATTAATTTGATTACACTGTAGGCGAGGGCCCACAAAAATTGCTGTATCAACAGTACTAATGTACATCCCAAAAATTGGCCATGGCCAGCCAAGAGGGCAGGTGAAACCCATTAATCGCTTTGGTTAATGTGGCTTAAGTGGTAACTAGGCCTGGAGGCAGCCCAGTGTAACGAAAAATTGGTTCAAGTTAAAGTTCCAATGCTTTTAAGCGCATTGAAACTTATAAAAATTGTTCTGAAAAATTATTTGAGTGAGCCTTGTGGCCCTAAGAAAAATTGCCCGTTCAGCGTGATTACGTGAGGTTTCAGGAGGAGGAGCAGGAGGAGGAGGAGGAGGAATATTAGACACAGATTGATGAAGCAGAAATGTCCCCGTTTTGGATGGTGAGAGAGAACGTAGCTTCCATCCGCGGGTGCAGCCTACGTATTGCTTACGTATCGCTGCTGTCCGCTGGTGGAGAACAGAAGTCTGGGGAAATCCAGCCTTTGTTCATCTTGATGAGTGTTAGCCTGTCGGCACTGTCGGTTGACAAGCGGCTACGCTTATCTGTGATAATTCCCCCAGCCGCACTAAACACCCTCTCCGACAAGACGCTAGCCGCAGGACAAGCAAGCACCTCCAGGGCATACAGCGCTAGTTCAGGCCACGTGTCCAGCTTCGACACCCAGTAGTTGTAGGGGGCAGAGGCGTCACCAAGGATGGTCGTGCGATCCGCTACGTACTCCCTCACCATCCTTTTACAGTGCTCCCGCCGACTCAGCCGTGACTGGGGAGCGGTGACACAGTCTTGGTGGGGAGCCATAAAGCTAGCCAGGCCCTTAAAGACTGTTGCACTGCCTGGGATGTACATGCTGCTCGATCTACGCACATCCCCTGCTACCTGGCCCTCGGTACTGCGCCTTCTGCCACTAGCGCTGTCGGCTGGGAATTTTACCATCAGCTTGTCCGCAAGGGTCCTGTGGTATAGCAACACTCTCGAACCCCTTTCCTCTTCGGGAATCAGAGTGGGCAGGTTCTCCTTATACCGTGGATCGAGCAGTGTGTACACCCAGTAATCCGTAGTGGCCAGAATGCGTGCAACGCGAGGGTCACGAGAAAGGCATCCTAACATGAAGTCAGCCATGTGTGCCAGGGTACCTGTACGCAACACATGGCTGTCTTCACTAGGAAGATCACTTTCAGGATCCTCCTCCTCCTCCTCCTCCTCCTCAGGCCATACACGCTGAAAGGATGACAGGCAATCAGCCGGTGTACCGTCAGCAGCGGCCCAAGCTGTCTCTTCCCCCTCCTCCTCATCCTCCTCATGCTCCTCCTCCTGTACGTGCTGAGAAATAGACAGGAGGGTGCCCTGACTATCCAGCGGCATACTGTCTTCCCCCGCCCCCGTTTCCGAGCGCAAAGCAGCTGCCTTTATGGTTTGCAGGGAATTTCTCAAGATGCATAGCAGAGGAATGGTGACGCTAATGATTGTAGCATCGCCGCTCACCACCTGGGTAGACTCCTCAAAATTACCAAGGACATGGCAGATGTCTGCCAACCAGGCCCACTCTTCTGAAAGGAATTGAGGAGGCTGACTCCCACTGCGCCGCCCATGTTGGAGTTGGTATTCGACTATAGCTCTACGTTGTTCATAGAGCCTGGCCAACATGTGGAGCGTAGAGTTCCACCGTGTGGGCACGTCGCACAGCAGTCGGTGCACTGGCAGCTTAAAGTGATGTTGCAGGGTGCGCAGGGTGGCAGCGTCCGTGTGGGACTTGCGGAAATGTGCGCAGAGCCGGCGCGCCTTTACGAGCAGGTCTGACAAGCGTGGGTAGCTTTTCAGAAACCGCTGAACCACCAAATTAAAGACGTGGGCCAGGCATGGCACGTGCGTGAGGCTGCCGAGCTGCAGAGCCGCCACCAGGTTACGGCCGTTGTCACACACGACCATGCCCGGTTGGAGGCTCAGCGGCGCAAGCCAGCGGTCGGTCTGCTGTGTCAGACCCTGCAGCAGTTCGTGGGCCGTGTGCCTCTTATCGCCTAAGCTGAGTAGTTTCAGCACGGCCTGCTGACGCTTGCCCACCGCTGTGCTGCCACACCGCGCGACACCGACTGCTGGCGACATGCTGCTGCTAACACATCTTGATTGCGAGACAGAGGAGGAGGAGGAGGAGGAGGAGGGTGCTTTAGTGGAGGAAGCATACACCTCCGCAGATACCACCACCGAGCTGGGGCCCGCAATTCTGGGGGTGGGTAGGACGTGAGCGGTCCCAGGCTCTGACTCTGTCCCAGCCTCCACTAAATTCACCCAATGTGCCGTCAGGGAGATGTAGTGGCCCTGCCCGCCTGTGCTTGTCCACGTGTCCGTTGTTAAGTGGACCGTGGCAGTAACCGCGTTGGTGAGGGCGCGTGCAATGTTGCGGGAGACGTGGTCGTGCAGGGCTGGGACGGCACATCGGGAAAAGTAGTGGCGACTGGGAACTGAGTAGCGCGGGGCCGCCGCCTCCATGATACTTTTGAAGGACTCCGTTTCCACAACCCTATACGGCAGCATCTCAAGGCTGATGAATTTTGCTATGCGGACGGTTAACGTTTGAGCGTGCGGGTGCGTGGCGGCGTACTTGCGCTTGCGCTCCAACAGTTGCGCAAGCGACGGCTGGACGGTGCGCTGAACTACACTGCTGGATGGGGCCGAGGACAGCGGAGGTGAGGGTGTGGGTGCAGGCCAGGAGACGGTAGTGCCTGTGTCCTGAGAGGGGGGTTGCATCTCAGTGGCAGGTTGGGGCACAGGGGGAGAGGCAGGGGTGCAAACCGGAGGCGCTGAACGGCCTTCGTCCCACCTTGCGGGGTGCTTGGCCATCATATGTCTGCGCATGGTGGTGAGGCTGTTGGTGTTGGCTCCCCGGCTGAGCTTTGCGCGACAAAGGTTGCACACCACTGTTCGTCGGTCGTCAGGTGTCTCTGTGAAAAACTGCCAGACCTTAGAGCACCTCGGCCTCTGCAGGGTGGCATGGCGCGAGGGGGCGCTTTGGGAAACACTTGGTGGATTATTCGTTCTGGCCCTGCCTCTACCCCTGGCCACCGCACTGCCTCTTGCAACCTGCCCTGCTGATGCCCTTGACTCCCCCTCTGAAGACCTGTCCTCCTGAGTAAGCGTTGCACACCAGGTGGGGTCAGTCACCTCATCGTCCTGCTGCTCTTCCTCCGAATCCTCTGTGCGCTGCTCCCTCGGACTTACTGCCCTTACTACTACCTCACTGCAAGACAACTGTGTCTGATCGTCATTGTCCTCCTCACCCACAGAAAGTTGTTGAGACAGTTGGCGGAAGTCCCCAGCCTCTTCCCCCGGACCCCGGGAACTTTCGAATGGTTGGGCATCAGTGACGATAAACTCCTCTGGTGGGAGAGGAACCGCTGCTGCCCAATCTAAGCAGGGGCCCGAGAACAGTTCCTGGGAGTGTTCCCGCTCCTGAGCAGGTGTTATTGTAGTGGAGTGAGGAGGCTGGGAGGAAGGAGGAGCAGCAGACAGAGGATTCGGATTGGCAGCAGTGGACGGCGCAGAACTGCGGGTAGACGATAGGTTGCTCGAAGCACTTTCTGCCATCCAGGACAGGACCTGCTCACACTGCTCATTTTCTAATAACCGTCTCCCGCGTGGACCCATTAATTGGGCGATGAATGTGGGGACGCCAGAAACGTGCCTCTCTCCTAATCGCGCAGCAGTCGGCTGCGACACACCTGGATCAGGAGCTTGGCCTGTGCCCACACCCTGACTTGGCCCTCCGCGTCCTCGGCCGCGTCCACGTCCTCTAGGCCTACCCCTACCCCTCAGCATGCTGTATTACCAGTGATTTGATTTCACAGGCAGGAAATAAATTGGCGCAAGACTGCAGGCCAAATATAATTTTTTCCCTTTTTTGAAAACGAAAGGCCCCACTGCCTCTAGTGAATGAATAATCTAAGTTTAATAACTGTGCTGTTTTCCTGCTAATGTGTCACAGAACGTGAGGGTAGCAGAGTTATTAACTGTGGCAGAGCAGGTATTTTTTTTCCCAATTAAGGAAAGCAAATGGCGAAGCCAGGAGTAAAACGTAGCTGGGTGCGTATGATTTTTACAGGTTGCAGACGCAGCCGACACGTGTCCACCGGCGTTAGGACGGACAGAGGCAGGACAAATAGAATTATTTTCACTTGTTTTACAAGCAAAAGGCAGCACTGCGTATATTCTATGAACATGAGAAGTTTAATAACTGTGCTGTTTTCCTGCTAATGTGTCACAGAACGTGAGGGTAGCAGAGTTATTAACTGTGGCAGAGCAGGTATTTTTTTTCCCAATTAAGGAAAGCAAATGGCGAAGCCAGGAGTAAAACGTAGCTGGGTGCGTATGATTTTTACAGGTTGCAGACGCAGCCGACACGTGTCCACCGGCGTTAGGACGGACAGAGGCAGGACAAATAGAATTATTTTCCGTTTTTTTGCACCAAAAGGCAGCACTGCGTATATTCTATGAACATGAGAAGTTTAATAACTGTGCTGTTTTCCTGCTAATGTGTCACAGAACGTGAGGGTAGCAGAGTTATTAACTGTGGCAGAGCAGGTATTTTTTTTCCCAATTAAGGAAAGCAAATGGCGAAGCCAGGAGTAAAACGTAGCTGGGTGCGTATGATTTTTACAGGTTGCAGACGCAGCCGACACGTGTCCACCGGCGTTAGGACGGACAGAGGCAGGACAAATAGAATTATTTTCCGTTTTTTTGCACCAAAAGGCAGCACTGCGTATATTCTATGAACATGAGAAGTTTAATAACTGTGCTGTTTTCCTGCTAATGTGTCACAGAACGTGAGGGTAGCAGAGTTATTAACTGTGGCAGAGCAGGTATTTTTTTTCCCAATTAAGGAAAGCAAATGGCGAAGCCAGGAGTAAAACGTAGCTGGGTGCGTATGATTTTTACAGGTTGCACACGCAGCCGACACGTGTCCACCGGCGTTAGGACGGACAGAGGCCGGACAAATAGAATTATTTTCACTTGTTTTACAAGCAAAAGGCAGCACTGCGTATATTCTATGAATAATAACTGTGTTGTGGCCCTGCCTATACAATTCTTTCCCTGCAGTATCAATGGAGGGTGGAATGCTCTGCAGAGGCGATTTTGAGAAGCAAAAAAAAATGCAGCACAGCTAACAGCAGCCTGGACAGTACTGCACACAGATAAATATGGCCCTAGAAAGGACCGTTGAGGTTCTTGAAGGCTACACTCACTCCTAACACTCTCCCTGCCTATGCAGCACTTCTGTCCCTAATGCCAGGTGCAACGCTCTGCAGAGCCGATTTTGAGAAGAAAAAAAATGGCACTGCTAAGAGCAGCCAACACACAGCTATCAGTGGCCCTTATAAGGACCTTTGGGGGGTCTTGAAGCCTACACTAACTACCAATTCTTTCCCTACAGCAGCTCCGGTACAAACAGCACTGTCCCTCAGCTAACTCACCAGGCATCTGAGCCGAACCGCGGGAGGGGCCGACTTTTATGTTCGGGTGACACCTGATCTTCCCAGCCACTCACAGCAGGGGGGTGGTATAGGGCTTGAACGTCACAGGGGGAAGTTGTAATGCCTTCCCTGTCTTTCAATTGGCCAAAAAAAGCGCGCTAACGTCTCAGGGAAGGAAGTGAAAGTAACCAGAAAACCGCATGGTGTTCGTTACGAATAACGAACATCCCGAACACCCTAATATTCGCACGAATATCAAGCTCGGAAGAACACGTTCGCTCATCTCTAATAAAGAGTTAAAATAAAGAGAAATTGAATACTTACCTATCCCGGCGGCAACCTGTCCAGCACTGCAGCCCCGCTGCCAGATGCATGGAATCTGGAAGAAAAAAATCTCATAGCATGTCCTATTCCCGTCCATCGTGGACGAAAAAGAGGACATAACGGCGTTTGTCAACATGCTTTTTCCATGTAATCGGACAGCACATGATGCATGCTCAAGCCTAGTGTGTACTCAGCCTTAGCCCTAATCATTGCCAGATCTGTGTACAGCTGCCCCACGTGGGTTTTGTACCAAAAATTGATATGTCAATTTTTATTTTTTTTACATCTGTGTGCGGAGTAATTCGTGCCATATGAACTATGACATCGATTTTCAATAGAATGCTAAAATAGTGCAGATTCTGACGTGGATTTAGATGTGCACCCAAATCCGTAGCAAAGTTCCACCATGTGAATGAGGCTTAGGGCTACCTACACACAGGTAAGCGCGATATCGGGCCAAGAAACTCAGCCCATTATCGTGCTCTCCAACATGCGTTTTAACGCCAATGCACGGTGTTTCCTGGCAAAAATACCTCCCATTATTTCTGTGAAGTAGTGATTCCCCGGCACGACTCTCAGGTGTGTTTGAGGATTGGCAAGTGTTTCCCATTGTTTTTAGGACATGCCATGATTTTTACCATCGCTCACGTATATGACTCCCTTCAAATGAATGGGGTTTATATTCGCACAAGTTTCGTGAGCCTTCAAAAGGCACCAAACTCACGCGAGATTCTTGGCCATGTGAAACCAGCCTAAGTCTTCTTTCATTTTGTGCCTTCTATCTATATCTGAGGGTCTAAGATGGAAATCTCCGACATATACATTTCACAGATGCCACTTAGTGGCATCCATCCCCCCTAGGTTGACATTGTAAAAAAAAAAGACAGATGTACAGTATAAGGCCTCCTTCCCACGAGCGTGACGGGCTCCGCAGCGTAATATTCCGCTGTGAAGCCCGTCACGGCGCCCCCCAGAGCCCCTATACTTACCTGCGGGAGATAGCGTGAAATCGCTTCCCCGCCCACCGCCGCGCGTCACCGCCCGTCACCGCCCACCACCGCCGCGTCACCGAGCGTGTCACGTGACGCGGCCGGCCGCGTCACGTGACGCGGCCGGCCGCGTCATTTGGCGTCAGATGACGCGCGGCGGTGGGCGGGAAAGCGTTTTTTCACGCTATCTCCCGCTGGTTACAGCGGGAGATAGCGTGAACGGACGGCTTCCATTGACTGCAATGGAAGCCGTCAGTGCGTACAGCCCGTCCTCACCCGCAGAAAATAGAGCATGCTGCGGGTGAGGACGGGAGAAATCGCGGTGCGTAATTCCGCGGTGGAATTACGCATCGTGAGCATTGTGCTATTAGGTTCAATAGAACCTAATAGCAGCGGGCAACGCAGCGGATTTTCGCCGCGAATTACGCGGCGGAAATCCGTTCGTGGGAAGGAGGCCTAAGCCTTTTTTTTACTGGATTCCTCTACATTAGAATTGCAGGACTGAGGAATTGTATTCCACGTAGCAGAAAAAGGAGCAAATAACCATAAAATGTTCAATAGCACTCTGCAAGTGCCAAGAAAAATAACCCAAACTGAATACGGTATATGAATGTTGATCTTCTTTACTGCCATATTTTCTTTATGCTACATCGCTGGTTAAAAAAGTAATTTGCTTACAAAATGACTATATTGTAATCAAAACTCAGTAGACTACAGCCATAACTGCTCTGTTTTTTTCTGTTTTTGTCATCTTTTAGAAGGGACCTGGACACAACACAAGTGCACTGTTGGACAAAATGAACAGTTATAGAACTTGTACTGGAGAATAAGCCTTCTTATTTCCCTTTAAGTTTCAAGCCAAGAGTTTAGTTTTCCACCTAAGCAAATAAAATACAGCGGGTATCAGTTTAAATAAGAAACTTTTCCTAAATACAAGTGCTTTACATGACCTTGGAAAGCCTGAAAAAAGTACATTTTAATTAAAAGCTTCAGGCCTATCATTAAATTGTGTTTAGATTTCTCTCCGACATTAAAAAGCAATTGTGCAATAGTAATGAATATACTTATTCTAAAAGAAAACTTACTTGTATGGCACAGCAAGTATAGTGCTATAGCTGCCGTATATTGTAATGACAGGATGTCAAGAACTGAATATAATTGTAGCTATCAATGCTTTATTGGATTTAACCGTGTTTCTAATACATACAAAAGCTTGTGAGTTACTGACTTACCCCCTTGGTGTCGAAAATTATGTGAAAAGTTCAAACACTATTTTGAAATGAATATATAGAAGAGGGCAAAAAAAAGAGAACTATCCAATAAATGCATGTACAAAAGCAGTGAAAGTCAATTCCAGAGCTTGGAAGAGAATAAAACTGAAAAAACAAAATATGCACAGTCCAGCTAGTACAATGATAAATAATTTATATGCTACTACACCAATAACCTATTTATGTGTGGTGTGTGCTGGATATTGAAATGTGCAATTTTTCAAGAATCAAAATGGATTTCTACTATTTTATAAGGAATATGACCTAAAAATACAAAATGCAGTTCTTAAACCTATCTAATAGGAAGCCAAAATCCACTGCAGATTTTTTTTACTTGATACCATTGTGTTGCTTCGCACACAATTTTAATTAGCTGTAAGAAAAGTGGACCTATTAGATATAATGTGGACAATATAAAACAATAAAATCAGACCATATTTTCTACTTTGCACTTAGGAATTTATATAGATGCAACATGGCCAAAACTATGTGGACAAGTGATCATCCATATGACTTGTTGGACATTTTATTCCCAAATCATCGGCATTTATACAGAGTTGGTCTAATTTCTTTCTATGAGTGGGTGGAGCTACTCCGTGGGTGGATATACAACATTCATTGGTGAATAGTGGTACAAGTGTACGTGGGAGGTACTGCCGGCTAGATGTATACCTGTACAAGACAAGTCAAGGAGTATCCTGCACTGAGCAGGGGGTTTGACCAGATGACCCTGGAGGTCCCTTCCAACTTTACCATTCTATGATTCCATACACGGTGAAAGTGAAAGAAAAAGGAAAATGGCTCAAGGCGCAATGACTCCAAAAATGGTGATGATGGTACAATATGAAAAATTATTAAATAAGGAGTATAACCAGCAGAAAATACGTTTCAAGGATAGACCTCTTCTTCAGTAAATGCTAGGCATAATATGCTGGATGGCTATGGTGAGTGTTTATGTTGCTATACCAGCACAGCCTTTCCCTATAGCTTTCTTATTGGCCATGCTGGTATGGCAACATAAACACTCACCATAGCCATCTGTCATGTTATACCTCAGCATTTACTGAAGAGGTCTACCCTCGAAACGCATTTTCTGCTAGTTATACTCCTCATTTAATAAATAAATTTTCATATTGTACCATCATCACCATTTTTTGGAGTCGTTGCACCTTGAGACATTTTCCTTTTTCTCCTTTCTTGCTATGAAACACTTTACTTTTATGGAAAGGCTTTCCACTGATCGTTCGTCACATTTCACTAGAACATATCTTTTGGAGCTTATTTCCACCTGACCATAACAACAGTAGTGAGATCAGGCACTGATGTAGAGTCATTACACATGGCTCACTATTGAGGTTTTAGTTCATCCAAAATGTATTTCATTCATGTCTGGATTGAGATTAGGACTCTGAGTAGATCGGGTTCTTAGCCATCAACCTTAGCAAGCTATTTTATGGACTTTATTGTGTGTAAGGAGGCTGTCACATTGTGCTCCTGGGACATGTAGTTCTATGGGCCATTTCTCTTTGGGTTCATGTACTCTCTATGTGTAGACTATTGTCACTGAGGCTAGTTGTGTAAGGTGAAATAGTTTCTGTCTAGGGTTGCACGATTGGTATACTTGCTCCTTGTTATGACATATTTGTGTCTGTACCAGGCCCGTATGGATAAGTCCTGTACGATGTTGTGTCTGTTGGAAGAGTTGCTTTTTTTATGCCCTAAGGGTCCAGAGGCCCCTTTTTTAAAGGGGAGGTACTGTCACATTGTGCTCCTGGGCCTTGTAGTTCTATGGGTTTCCAGGAGAACACTTTCATGGGTGTAGGATGATTGAGCTAGCTGGGTGTGTATTGTTCCAGTCAGTCAATCACCACTAGTCTGCTGCACATAAATACTAGTCTCTCTTGCTAGAAGGAGCTGGTCATTTATCCTTCTCCTTATTCCTCTTAGTACCCTGGTGTTTGGAGTCATGCATGCTTTGCTTGGTGTTGCTGCATGTATGAGGTTCTGGGTGGGATTCTCTTGCCTGTTTTTGTGAACAGTGTCCTCTTCTGCTTGTATATGTTTATAATCTATGGTGAGCCAGGCCTCTAGACTTCGGCATGGGGCAGTCCCTATTGGGATGATCACCCCGCTTGTAAGCAGGATTCCCTAGGGTTTGAGTTGTCTTGTTAGAGTAGGGAATCACAAGACAATGAGGACCCTTGTCATGGGCTCTTAAACTTAAGTATGTTGGCCAAAATATGAACCCACACCTAGTACGTACTTTAGCTGTTCCATCTGCTTATGCGTGTTGGCATCCTAGGTAAGTGTTTTGGTGTTTGTCAGTCATTGTTGGATGTCTGCTTGCAAGTACCATTTACTGTTCATTCTGTTTCAATGTCCATTTGTTTGCGTTCCTCTTTGATTCATGTTCGTCCTGGGTGTGGTAGGCATTGTGCTCAGGTTGGACGTGACAGATTGAACAGCCATACCATATGCACTAGACCCCTATGTGTTGTGTACCTGTTTTTCATTCCCTCTCCTGCTTTTGACGCATATGCATCTTTAATAGGTATGTATTGATACGTCCTGTGTGACATTGTGTCAATAGAAGAGGTTGTCATCTTTATTTCCGCTCTGGGTTTCCATATCCCTTCGGGTTCATACACGCTCTCTGTGCAGACTATTGTTACTGAGGCTGCTCGTATAAGGTGCAATAGTTTCTGTCTAGGGTTGCACGATTGGTATACTTGCTCCTTGTTATGACATAGATGTATCTGTACCAGCCTCATATGGATAAGTCCTGTACAACATTGTATCTGTTGGAGGAGTTGCTTTTTTCTTTTTCACCTGTGCCCCTCACTAACCCTGATAAATGAAAAAGGGGAACTGCCATACAAGTAAACAAAACCTTTCAAAAATAAATTTCAGCAATAAATCTCTGTACTTATCTAAAGAGCTACTGGAAGAACCACTAAAACCAGATCCAGAGATGTCCTCTACCAACAGCAGAAGGAGACCAGCACAGAACCTAAACTAAAAACCCTCCCTAATTGCCCCTGGGTGTACAGCTGACACCCACCAGAGTTAAAGAAGATAAATGCACAGTCAAACTCAAACTGATACAACAGAGGCATTCCCATGCTTAAGGCCTCTTGTCCACGGGCGGGTCGGGTTCCGTGGACCGGAGCCCTGCCACGCGATTCCACCTTGTCCGCAGACATTACTCACCAGTCCGGATGCACGTGGGCGGCCGGAACAACCCCTTTCCACTTTACCCCTCACCCCCCCCCCCCCCCCCCCGCTCATAGGATGGCTTCCACTGACTTAAATAGCAGTTGATCCACAGCAAAACGGAGCATGCTGTGATCTGTTTTCAAGAAACCCGCATGCTTTAATTAAGCTGTGGGCGCCCATGATTGTCTATGGGTGGCTTGAACTCTGGATCATCCGCACGGGTACCCCACATGGATTCCAGAATTCAAACCTGCCAGTGGACATGGGCCCTAAAACCACAAAGATGAAAACAATAATTTTTCTAGGATATCATTGTACACTGTAACATTAGAGCATAAAGGTGCATCAACAGCATAATTTCATCTCTCTCTGAGTTAGACCATTAAATGCAAACGCCAGTAAAGAGCCTCAAACCTCTGGCTCAGTAGAAGATCCACTTATCAGAAAAAGTACTGGCAGCTTGTCCGGACAGGCTGCCAGTTCGTTTTCTGATATGTACACTGTAACATTAAGATTGTTTAATTAGAATTATAGTTTAGAATACGTAGAAACATCTGACATTTAGGGCTCATTCACACTGGCATTAGCAACAGTTAACCATTTCCATTTCTCTGTCCCATTTGAGGAGCAGAGAAACAGAAATAAAAACAGAATTAAACATTTCCATTGTTTTCCTCATTGATACTAACATTTGGGTTTTTGTAAACGAAAATATTTCTATTTATTTTTAATTCCATTCCGTTTGCTTTCCGTTTTTCAAATGGAACAAATACCATCATCAGCTGCGCTATTTGTCAGTGTGAAAAACAGAATTAAACAGAAAAAATTCAGTTTTTTACAAACACATTGAAATCAATGAGGAAAACAGAAATGTTCCATTTTTATCTCTGTTTCTCTGCTCCGCAAATGGAACAGAGAAACAGAAATGGTTAACTGAGTCTAACGCCAGTGTGAATGAGCCCTGACAGATCTAAAAATACTGAAGAAGTAAACTTTGTGAAAACCAAAATTTGTGTCAAGCTCAAAACCTTTGGCCCCGACTGTACTGTTCTTTTGGCATCTGTCAAACCCAGATTCATCCATTTGCTGCCAGATGGTGAAGGATGATGTACCACTCCAGAGAACATATTTCCACTCTTCAGAGTCTAATGGCACTGTGCTTTATGGCTCTCCGGCTGACACTTGTGCATGGTAATGTCCAGCCTATGTACAGCTGATTAGCCATAGAAAAATAATCCATGAATCTTCTGGTGAATGGATTTTGTTCTAACTTTCATAGCAGTTCGGATATAGCTAATGACCTTTGCAACTGAGCATAGAGTATTTTAAAATGCTATGTGCAAAGTGATATGGGTGCATTCATTGTAAAGAAGACAGGAAACAAGTTTATGTATATAAGTGAGACCCAACTAGTGACCCCTGGACATGCAGTCCTCATGTGTCTGATGTGCATCCTCGATCAGACAGAAAATTTATATAGTACAGTTGCCTTTCCTAGGATAAAGATAAGACTTGAGCACTCCTGTGTGCTGTACCCAGCCATAAAGAACACAATAGTTTCTATATTTCCCTTTGTTATTTCCAATTTCCAAAAGTTTTATTGTGATGACAATATATACAAACGTGGCCAGCCATTCTGTCATTTGAACCATAAAGGAACTGGTACATCGGTGCAGCAGGCCAACGTTTCCAGCCCATCGGTACACAATTCTACAGTATGGTTTAAACAATACATCCCACTAAAGCCGTACACTCTCAAAATACTTCTTCTGTGTTTTCTCTGCACCTATGATTCCTCTTAGAATTGAAACTCCACTGGTGGCAGTGCCTCATTAAAATGATAACATACTCTGTACAGTGCTGTAGAATATGTCAAATCCATGTAAGCACTGTAACCAAATGAAATAAAATAGTGGAAAATAATAAGTAGTTCTACATATAAAATGGTAACACACTGTGCAAAAACATACATTAAAAAGAACTTGTGGTACTAAGGGATGTCAAAAAGAAATTTTAGTATTCAGTGCCAGGCAGCTTTTGCGAAGGCAAATAAAATCATGGGATGCATAACATAAAGCTTAGACAAGCTTAACCCTTTAACCTCTCTCCAAATATAACACTATGTACAGTTCTGCCCATCGATGTAAAAAAAAGATATGGATGAAATGGAACAGAACAATAGATACATCAACAAAGAACAATAATACATTGACAAAGTATTTAACAGAATGCGTGAATTGCATTACAAAATGAATAGCAATAGAAGCTTTAAATCCCTTTACATGCAAAGATAATCTTGCAAATGACTTAAAGATTGAAAAATTTAGTGATCTATTTGCATAAAGTGTTAAATTTGCATGTAAAAGGACCTCTAGGAGTTGTTTGCAGAGCCCAGTTTGTGTTTAAACACACTCCCAGCTGTACAAACAGCTGCTGTCAGATTGCATTGTTCTAGGCTAGTGTAAACATGGAGGCTTTTGAAAGATGAGTGAAATACATTCGAATGGAATGTATTTGCTCAGTCTTCCAGCTGCTGTTCAAATGAAAATTACACGATGCCCACGTTTACATGTAACGCTTATCGCTCATTTTCGGACGTTTGGACGAATTTTGAGCTATAATCATTGTGTGTAAAAGGGCCCTAAAGTTTGGAGAATATACACCTCATGGGGTGGCTTAATTACTATGCACTAATGCTGTATATCATAGGCTAATACAGAAATGTATCTAATACTTTTTATACCTAGGCCTATAACAAAAAAGGAGGCATCCAATATATGTCCTGAGAAAAGAAGGTTTCACCATCAGTATAGTAGAGATTTCCTTATTCTAGGAGCAGTCAGATTATGAAAGTCTCTGCCGCAGGATATTATGATGGTTGATTTATTAATAGAGATGAGCGAGCACCAAAATGCTCGGGTGCTCGTTACTCGGGACGAAATTCCCGCGATGCTCGAGGGTTCATTTCGAGTAACGAACCCCATTGAAGTCAATGGGCGACCCGAGCATTTTTGTATCGCTAAGGTTTTCATTTGTGAAAATCTGGGCAATTCAAGAAAGTGATGGGAACGACAGAGCAACGGATAGGGCAGGCGAGGGGCTACATGTTGGGCTGCATCTCAAGTTCCCAGGTCCCACTATTAAACCACAATACCGGCAAGAGTGGCCCCCCCCCCTCCCAACAACTTTTACTTCTGAAAAGCCCTCATTAGCAATGCATACCTTAGCTAAGCACCACACTACCTCCAAAAAAGCACAATCACTGCCTGCATGACACTCCGCTGCCACTTCTCCTGGGTTACATGCTGCCCAACCCCCCCCCCCCCCCACACGACCCAGTGTCCACAGCGCACACCAAACTGTCCCTGCGCAGCCTTCAGCTGCCCTCATGCCACACCACACTCATGTCTATTTCTAAGTGCGTCTGCCATAAGGAGGAGCCGCAGGCACACACTGCAGAGGGTTGGCACGGCTAGGCAGCGACCCTCTTTAAAAGGGGCGGGGCGATAGCCCACAATGCTGTGCAGAAGCAATGAGAAATCCAATCCTGTGCCACCTCCATCAGGAGCTGCACACGTGGGCATAGCAATGGGGAACCTATGTGCCACACACTATTCCTTCTGTCAAGGTGTCTGCATGCCCCAGTCAGACCGTGGTTTTTTAAAAATAGTCACAGCCAGGTACAACTCCGCAATGGGAATTCCGTGTGCACCCACAGCATGGGTGGCTCCCTGGAACCCACCGGCTGTACATAAATGTATCCCATTGCAGTGCCCATCATAGCTGAGGTAACGTCCGATTAAATGCAGGTGGGCTTCGGCCCACACTGCATGCCCCAGTCAGACTGGGGTTCTTTAGAAATGGACACATGCAGTTACAACTCCCTGTGGACCCACAGCATGGGTGGCTCCCTGGAACCCACCAGCGCTACATAAATATATCCCATTGCAGTGCCCAACACAGCTGATGTAACATCAGCTTTAATGCAGGTGGGCAAAAAATTAATTGGATTACATTGTAGGCGAGGGCCCCAAAAAATTGGTGTACCAACAGTACTAATGTACCTCAGAAAAATTGCCCATGCCCAACCAAGAGGGCAGGTGAAACCCATTAATCGCTTTGGTTAATGTGGCTTAATTTGTAACTACTAGGCCTGAAGGCAGCCCAGTTAAAATAAAAATTGGTTCAGGTGAAAGTTTCAACGCTTTAATGAGCATTGAAACGTATAAAAATTGTTTACAAAAATTATATGACTGAGCCTTGTGGGCCTAAGAAAAATTGCCCGTTCGGCGTGATTACGTGAGGTTTCAGGAGGAGGAGCAGGAGGAGGAGGATGAATATTATACACAGATTGATGAAGCTAAAAGGTCCACGTTTTTGATGGTGATAGAGAACGATGCTTCCATCCGCAGGTGCAGCCTACGTATTGTTTAGGTATCGCTGCTGTCCGCTGGTGGAGAAGAGAAGTCTGGGGAAATCCAGGCTTTGTTCATCTTGATGAGTGTAAGCCTGTCGGCACTGTCGGTTGACAGACGGGTACGCTTATCTGTGATGATTCCCCCAGCCACACTAAACACCCTCTCTGACAAGACGCTAGCCGCAGGACAAGCAAGCACCTCCAGGGCATACAGCGCGAGTTCAGGCCACGTGTCCAGCTTCGACACCCAGTAGTTGTAGGGGGCAGAGGCGTCACGGAGGACGGTCGTGCGATCGGCTACGTACTCCCTCACCATCCTTTTACAGTGCTCCCGCCGACTCAGCCTTGACTGGGGAGCGGTGACACAGTCCTGCTGGGGAGCCAGAAATCTGTCAAAGGCCTTAGAGAGTGTTCCCCTGCCTGTGCTGTACATGCTGCCTGATCTCTGCGCCTCCCCTGCTACCTGGCCCTCGGAACTGCGCCTTCGGCCACTAGCGCTGTTGGATGGGAATTTTACCATCAGTTTGTCCGCCAGGGTCCTGTGGTATAGCATCACTCTCGAACCCCTTTCCTCTTCGGGTATGAGAGTGGAAAGGTTCTCCTTATACCGTGGGTCGAGCAGTGTGTACACCCAGTAATCCGTAGTGGCCAGAATGCGTGTAACGCGAGGGTCACGAGAAAGGCATCCTAACATGAAGTCAGCCATGTGTGCCAGGGTACCTGTATGCAACACATGGCTGTCCTCACTAGGAAGATCACTTTCAGGATCCTCCTCCTCAGGCCATACACGCTGAAAGGATGACAGGCAAGCAGCATGGGTACCCTCAGCAGTGGGCCAAGCTGTCTCTTCCCCCTCCTCCTCATCCTCCTCATGCTCCTCCTCCTCCTCCTCAACGCGCTGAGATATAGACAGGAGGGTGCTCTGACTATCCAGCGACATACTGTCTTCCCCCGCCTCTGTTTCCGAGCGCAAAGCGTCTGCCTTTATGCTTTGCAGGGAACTTCTCAAGAGGCATAGCAGAGGAATGGTGACGCTAATGATTGCAGCATCGCCGCTCACCATCTGGGTAAACTCCTCAAAGTTCCGAAGGACCTGGCAGATGTCTGCCAACCAGGCCCACTCTTCTGTAAAGAATTGAGGAGGCTGACTCCCACTGCGCCGCCCATGTTGGAGTTGATATTCCACTATAGCTCTACGCTGCTCATAGAGCCTGGCCAACATGTGGAGCGTAGAGTTCCACCGTGTGGGCACGTCGCACAGCAGTCGGTGCACTGGCAGATTAAACCGATGTTGCAGGGTGCGCAGGGTGGCAGCGTCCGTGTGGGACTTGCGGAAATGTGCGCAGAGCCGGCGCACCTTTCCGAGCAGGTATGACAAGCGTGGGTAGCTTTTCAGAAAGCGCTGAACCACCAAATTAAAGACGTGGGCCAGGCATGGCATGTGCGTGAGGCTGCCGAGCTGCAGAGCCGCCACCAGGTTACGGCCGTTGTCACACACGACCATGCCCGGTTGGAGGCTCAGCGGCGCAAGCCAGCGGTCGGTCTGCTCTGTCAGACCCTGCAGGAGTTCTTGGGCCGTGTGCCTCTTCTCTCCTAAGCTGAGTAGTTTCAGCACGGCCTGCTGACGCTTGCCCACCGCTGTGCTGCCATGCCGCGCGATACCGACTGCTGGCGACGTGCTGCTGCTGACACATCTTGATTGCGAGACAGAGCTTGCGTAGGAGGAGGAGGAGAAGGGTGGTTTAGTGGAGGAAGCATACACCGCCGCAGATACCACCACCGAGCTGGGGCCCGCAATTCTGGGGGTGGGTAGGAGTTGAGCGGTCCCAGGCTCTGACTCTGTCCCAGCCTCCACTAAATTCACCCAATGTGCCGTCAGGGAGATATAGTGGCCCTGCCTGCCTGTGCTTGTCCACGTGTCCGTTGTTAAGTGGACCTTGCCAGTAACCGGGTTGGTGAGGACGCGTACAATGTTGCGGGAGACGTGGTCGTGCAGGGCTGGGACAGCACATCGGGAAAAGTAGTGGCGACTGGGAACTGAGTAGCGCGGGGCCGCCGCCGCCATCATACTTTTGAAAGACTCCGTTTCCACAACCCTATACGGCAGCATCTCCAGGCTGATAAATTTGGCTATGTGCACGTTTAACGCTTGAGCGTGCGGGCGCGTGGCGTCGTACTTGCGCTTCCGCTCCAACACTTGCGCTAGCGACGGCTGGACGGTGCGCTGACAGACATTGCTGGATGGGGCCGAGGACAGCGGAGGTGAGGGTGTGGGTGCAGGCCAGGAGACGGTAGTGCCTGTGTCCTGAGAGGGGGGTTGGATCTCAGTGGCAGGTTGGGGCACAGGGGGAGAGGCAGCGGTGCAAACCGGAGGCGGTGAACGGCCTTCATCCCACCTTGTGGGGTGCTTGGCCATCATATGTCTGCGCATGCTGGTGGTGGTGAGGCTGGTGGTGGTGGCTCCCCGGCTGATCTTGGCGCGACAAAGGTTGCACACCACTGTTCGTCGGTCGTCTGCACTCTCAGTGAAAAACTGCCAGACCTTTGAGCACCTCGGCCTCTGCAGGGTGGCATGGCGCGAGGGGGCGCTTTGGGAAACAGTTGGTGGGTTATTTGGTCTGGCCCTGCCTCTACCCCTGGACACCGCTCTGCCTCTTGCCACCTGCCCTGCTGCTGCCCTTGCCTCCCCCTCTGAAGACCTGTCCTCAGTAGGCGTAGCAAACCAGGTGGGGTCAGTCACCTCATCGTTCTGCTGCTCTTCCTCCGAATCCTGTGTGCGCTCCTCCCTCGGACTTACTGCCCTTACTACTACCTCACTGATAGACAACTGTGTCTCATTGTCATCGTCCTCCTCACCCATTGAAAGGTCTTGAGACAGTTGCCGGAAGTCCCCAGCCTCATCCCCTGGACCCCGGGAACTTTCCAAAGGTTGGGCATCAGTCACGATAAACTCCTCTGGTGGGAGAGGAACCATTGCTGCCCAATCTGAGCAGGGGCCCGAGAACAGTTCCTGGGAGTCTGCCCGCTCCTCAGAATGTGTCATTGTAATGGAGTGAGGAGGCTGGGAGGAAGGAGGAGCAGCAGCCAGAGGATTCAGAGTTGCAGCAGTGGACGGCGCAGAACTCTGGGTGGACGATAGATTGCTGGATGCACTTTCTGCCATCCACGACAGGACCTGCTCACACTAGTCATTTTCTAATAAAGGTCTACCGCGTGGACCCATTAATTGTGAGATGAATGTGGGGATGCCAGAAACGTGCCTCTCTCCTAATCTTGCAGCAGTCGGCTGCGATACACCTGGATCAGGAGCTCGGCCTGTGCCCACACCCTGACTTGGGCCTCTGCGTCCATGTCCTCTAGGCCTACCCCTACCCCTCAGCATGCTGTATTATGAGTAATGCAGAAACAGAACGCTGTAATTAAATGTGCCGCTTATTGGCCTGTGGTTGGAGGCTGACTTCGCTTACGGAACGCCAGGAAATAATTTTGCGCAAGCTTGCTGTAACACTTAGCTGGCTGCGTATGAATTAGGAGGACAACTACACCCAGCACAGACCCAGAACACTGAGGACAGTCACAGGCAGCCCAAATAGATTTTTTTCCCCAAATGTTTTTGGAAAGGCCCACTGCCTATATACACTGTATATGTCTTCTGTCCCTGCGTCACCACTACTGGCCCTGGAGTATGTAAAATAACTGCAGACTGTTGCACTGTGG
Source organism: Eleutherodactylus coqui (assembly GCF_035609145.1). Taxonomy (NCBI): domain Eukaryota; kingdom Metazoa; phylum Chordata; class Amphibia; order Anura; family Eleutherodactylidae; genus Eleutherodactylus; species Eleutherodactylus coqui. Next base: position 226,939,936 of record NC_089838.1, on the reverse strand, counting down.
ACTGGAATGTGATGTAACAGCCAACACAGAGCCAGGAAATAATTTTGCGCAAGCCTGCTGTAACACTTAGCTGGCTGCGTATGAATTAGGAGGACAACTACACCCAGCACAGACCCAGAACACTGAGGACAGTCACAGGCAGCCCAAATAGATTTTTTTCCCCAAATGTTTTTGGAAAGGCCCACTGCCTATATACACTCTATATGTCTTCTGTCCCTGCGTCACCACTACTGGCCCTGGAGTATGTAAAATAACTGCAGACTGTTGCACTGTGGACTGTAATGTGATGTAACAGCCAACACAGAGCCAGGAAATAATTTTGCGCAAGCCTGCTGTAACACTTAGCTGGCTGCGTATGAATTAGGAGGACAACTACACCCAGCACAGACCCAGTACACTGAGGACGGTCACAGGCAGCCCAAATAGATTTTTTTCCCCAAATGTTTTTGCAAAGGCCCACTGCCTATATACACTGTATATGTCTTCTGTCCCTGTGTCACCACTACTGGCCCTGGAGTATGTAAAATAACTGCAGACTGTTGCCCTGTGGACTGGAATACAGCGGTGATTTAACAGCGAACACAGAGCCAGGAAATAATTTTGCGCAAGCCTGCTGTTACACTTAGCTGGCTGCGTATGAATTAGGAGGACAACTACACCCAGCACAGACCCAGAACACTGAGGACAGTCACAGGCAGCCCAAATAGATTTTTTTCCCCAAATGTTTTTGCAAAGGCCCACTGCCTATATACACTGTATATGTCTTCTCTCTCTGCGTCACGACTACTGGCCCTGGAGTATGTAAAATAACTGCAGACTGTTGCACTGTGGACTGGAATACAGCGGTGATTTAACAGCCAACACAGAGCCAGGAAATAATTTTGCGCAAGCCTGCTGTAACACTTAGCTGGCTGCGTATGAATTAGGAGGACAACTACACCCAGCACAGACCCAGTACACTGAGGACAGTCACAGGCAGCCCAAATAGATTTTTTTCCCCAAATGTTTTTGCAAAGGCCCACTGCCTATATTCAATAAATATATGTCTTCTGTCCCTGCCTCACAATATATGTCTTCTGTCCCTGCCTCACAATATATGTCTTCTGTCCCTGCCTCACAATATATGTCTTCTGTCCCTGCCTCACTATATATGTCTTCTGTCCCTGCCTCACAATATATGTCTTCTGTCCCTGCCTCACCACTACTGGCCCTGCACTATGTATAATTACTGCAGGGCGCAATGCTCTGCACGGCCGATATACAAAAAAAAAAGTGCAACACTGCAAAAAGCAGCCTCCACAGTACTGCACACGGTTAGATGTGGCCCTAAGAAGGACCGTTGGGGTTCTTGAAGCCTAAAATACTCCTAACACTCTCCCTATAGCAGCTCTGGCACCAACAGCACTTTCTTCCTCTATGTCAGAACAAATCTGTGGCGAGCCGCGGGAGGGGCCGATTTTTATACTCGGGTGACATCTGATCTCCCCAGCCACTCACTGCAGGGGGGTGGTATAGGGCTTGAACGTCGCAGGGGGAAGTTGTAATGCCTTCCCTGTCTTTCTATTGGCCAGAAAAGCGCGCTAACGTCTCAGAGATGAAAGTGAAAGTAACTCGAACATCGCGTGGTACTCGTCACGAGTAACGAGCATCTCGAACACGCTAATACTCGAACGAGTATCAAGCTCGGACGAGTACGTTCGCTCATCTCTATTTATTAACCTAAAATCTGTATGCCCTTCTAGAAAAGTGTCATTTAAAACAATATCTTCACTAGATTGTTGAGATGAGCAGCTGACCCAGGGAGCTATTGTGATTCCAATATTTACAAACTGCAATGATTTTTTGTGCCCTGAAATGAAGACAATTGGCACTTCATCTTAGGTTTTGTTTTGCTTTCCACTAGATCAATGTTGCAGAATAATAGGTTGAACTAGACAGATAAATGTATTTCCAACGGAACTATGTAACTAGCTAAAGGAGGATAAAGCCTGCACCATACCATCAATGAATAAACGAAGCAATGAGTTTATGGTAAATATTAGAGATGAGCGAGCACCAAAATGCTCGGGTGCTCGTTACTCAGGACGAAATTATCGCGATGCTCGAGGGTTCGTTTCGAGTAACGAACCCCATTCAAGTCAATGGGCGACCCGAGCATTTTTGTATATCGCCGATGCTCGCTAAGGTTTTCATTTGTGAAAATCTGGGCAATTCAAGAAAGTGATGGGAACGACACAGCAACGGATAGGGCAGGCGACAGGCTACATGTTGGGCTGCATCTCAAGTTCCCAGGTCCCACTATTAAGCCAGAATAGCGGCAAGAGTGCCCCCCCCCTCCCAACAATTTTTACTTCTGAAAAACCCTCATTAGCAATGCATACCTTAGCTAAGCACCACACTACCTCCAACAAAGCACAATCACTGCCTGCATGACACTCCGCTGCCACTTCTCCTGGGTTACATGCTTATAGCCGGTTCCACTGAAAGCAATGGGCTGCCGGCGTGCGCGGGATGAATTGTCGGGAAGGGCTTAAATATAGAAGCCCTTCCCTGCAATTCATCCAGAAATGTGTAAAAATAAAAAATATATATATACACTTACCTTGTCCCGGCAGACGGAGTTCAGCGCGGCCTACAGTGGGTGTGAAGGGGGTGTGAGTCAGACCTGCCCCCTGATTGGCTCAGCCTGAGCCAATCAGAGGCAGGTCTGACTCACACCCCCTTCACACCCACTGCCGGCCGCCGCGGCTGAACTCCGTCTGCCGGGACAAGGTAAGTATATATATTTTTTTTATTTTAACACATTTCTGGATGAATTGCAGGGAAGGGCTTCTATATTTAAGCCCTTCCCGACAATTCATCCCGCGCACGCCGGCAGCCCATTGCTTTCAGTGGAACCTGCTGTATTGCCGACTCCATTGAATTCAATGGGCAAACATCGTTCCTCTCTGCCACAGCTGTTACAGCTGTGGCAGAGAAGAATGATTTGCCTTCTATATGTTCTCAATGGGGTCGGCGCTGCTGCCGCCGGCCCCATTGAGCGCATATAGAGAAGAGAACAGGAATCGCAGATCGCAGATAGGTGCGATCTGCGATTTCTGACTATGGCCTAAGAAGGACCGTTGGGGTTCTTGAAGCCTAAAATCACTCCTAACGCTCTCCCTATAGCAGCTCCGGCATCAGCAGCACTGTCCCTGATCTCTGTCAGAATGCATCTGTGGCGAGCCGCGGGCGGGCAGATTTTAATACTCGGGTGACACCTGATCTCGCCAGTCACTCACTGCAGGGGGGTGGTATAGGGCTGGAACATCACAGGAGGAAGTTGTAATGCCTTCCCTGTCTTTCTATTGTCCAGAAAAGTGCGCAAATTTCTCAGGGAAGAAAGTGAAAGTGACTCGAACACCGCGTGGTACTCGTCTCGAGTAACGAGCATCTCGAACACCCTAATACTCGAACGAGTATCAAGCTCGGACGAGTACGTTCGCTCATCTCTAGTAAATATACATTAAACTTGGCACTTGTTTTCCATACAGTTACTTCGCTTTCATTTACTGCAGCAAACAATAATATGTAGACATTGACAATATGCATAGTTTTTGGTATTTGTCTTTAATGTAATATTGTTCTTTGCAATGGAGTATCAGCTCTTTGAAGAAAATTATATTGTAGGATAAATGCTCCATGTTCTGTTAAAACAGCTGTAGCTATTGATTGCTTTCACATTTCTCTGACAGCTCCAGAGCACAGATATAAAGAGCATTTATTGATTTAAAGGAAGATGATTACATGATTGTTTCATCTGAACTGTAATAGTTTAGTTAAAAAAAGAGAACAAAATAATAGCTTTAGAACCATCTACCTCTAGGGTGGCTTTCTTAAGCAACACTCCCAGTAGAGTGTCCCTTGGTGATGCCAAGGAGATCAACTGGCAGATCCAGATTGGCAGATATAACAAACACCTCTTGCTTCCCTATAACATCAAGGTTCTATTTCTGTAATAATAAAAGCGATCATGCCACCATATATACCCAAATGTATGAATAATAAAGGAAATTCCATCACACAGTGAGCCCCCTTTCTCAGAAAGAGCCACAAAACCATACTTTGCTAAACCCGGACGGCAGAGAAATATTTTTTTAATCATTACTCGATCATCCACTGCAGCCAAATATAAACAACATTTAGAGGCAAAGTACACACAGATTTAGATTTCACAACATACATTCTTCAAAAACTCATATTGCTGAAATAGCTTTCTTTATTTTCGGTATTTATATAGTCTTGTTCTCAATATTCTACCTTTTTCTCATAAAACATCATACTCAGAAAGTCGGAATGAAAGTATCAGTATGAAAATATTGGATTTTAAATTATTATCATATTAGATTCCCTGCTCCATTGTTTGATATGTGCCCAGAAATGTGCGGGACTATTTTTATTATGTATTTTAAAGCACCAGTAATTCGAGAGTGTCGTACATATAAAAATGGAAGTTGAGGTATGTTACATAAGACAATAAATACATTAAACATGAACTATACAATAAATATGTAAGGGGTTACAATCTACAAGGGAAGGAGCCAGTAGGGAGCGTAGACGTTACTTGTATTGTAGTGTATTACTGTAGAAGTAGGGAATATTTTACTTTGTAGGCTTTTCTGAAGAGGTGGGTTTTCAGGTTGCTTTTGAAGGTGTCATGGAGGAGAGTCTAATTGTTTAAGGTAGTGAGTTCCAGAGTAAGGCTGGTATCATACAGTTGAGAATCTCATGCGAGATTTGTGCGTTGCAAGACTCACAAATCTCGTGCAAATATGAAACCTATTCTTTTGAATGGAGTCATGTAGACAAGCAACTACTATCATTTTGCGTTTCTCGTAACGCATCGCCCATTATTTTCAATGGCACAGTAAAAGACATTGCACGCCGTGTGATGTGCACGCGAGTGAGATGTGAGGTTTACCAATGAAAACAATGGGAAACACTTGACGATCTTCTAGTGTGCCTAAGGGCTCAGTCAGACGGGCGTTTTTACGCGCGATTTGCGCATGCGTCCGGCGATTTTATAGAACCATTGCTTTGCAATGGTATCAGACGCATGAGCGCTTTTTATGCGCTCGTCCGATAAATTATAGAACAGAAATCGCAGATCGCACCTATCTGCGATTCCTGTTCTCTTCTCTATATGCGCTCAATGGGGCCGGCGGCAGCAGTGCCGACCCCATTGAGAACATATACTAGACAAATCCTTCTCCTCTTCCACAGCTGTAACAGCTGTGGCAGAGAAGAATGATGTTTGCCCATTGAATTCAATGGAGCCGGCAATACAGCCGGCTCCATTGAAAGCAATGGGCTGCCGGCGATCGCACTATGAATTTTCGGAAAGGGCTTAAAAATATAAGCCCTTCCCGGAAATTCATCCAGAAATGTGTAAAAATAAAAAATATATATATACTCACCTGGTCCCGGCAGACGGAGTTCAGCCGCGGCGGCCGGCAGTTCTCCTGAACTGCTCTGAGTAGTATTCAGCAGCCGGGGCTTTAAAATCCCCGCCTGCTGAATGAGCTGCCTCTGATTGGTCACAGCCTCACCAATCAGAGGCAGCTCTCACTCACACCCATTCATGAATGAAACGCGGCTAGGAGCAGTTTTTTCGGGCGATTTTTCGGCCCCGGTCACGCGATTTGCGGATGCGCATCCGTCGTGCGATCCGCAAATCGCGGGAAAAAACGCCCTTGTGACTAAGGCCTAAAGCTGCGACAGAGGATTGGTACTTCAGAGGAAAATGCTTTTTTTGGCGTGAAAATGCGGGTTGGCAAGTGCGATATCGGGTGGAGTTTCTTAACCAGAGATCCTGCTCACCCATGTGTAGGTAGCCTAAGGGGGACATGCAGGAGAAATCTTAGGGATTTCAAATTTATGTACAGTTTTATTCTGTACATAACATTTTAGAGCAATGCAAGTCATAGCAACATATCAAAATAAAGGCTAGGCATGTCTGTCCACTAGCTATACAGGACTGCAGTCTCTCACTAACAAGGTCTGGCCTACCATCCAGAACCTCGAAACCAAGCACACAGCCCCCACAGGCCTTTAAAGTAACCTGGCAGCAATTGTGTAAGAGCTCAGACAGCTTTTATTGCTCACTTCTACCTGGCTGCTAATTATCACCATTAGCCAGCTCCTATACAAGGAAAACTCTCTCCCTGGCAACCACTTTCCTGCAATTTGGCCCCCAAGTGGCAGAAAAATGGTATTACAGTGTCCACTTTGCATACATATATTTTTTTATTTGGGGTTTGCATCTCCATATCAGAAGCTATGGTGACCAAGCCAGTGGTATCTGATTCTAAACGGACTACATCATGATCGCTGTCAGATGGACAATCATTCATTTAAAGAGGTTTTGTCATTAATAAAAAAAATTCTATACCCACCTATTCTTCCCCAGGCAAACTCCTCAAGGCATCTTCTCCTCACTGATCTCATCCAGTCCCCCTGACTCACCTCACAGCAAGCCAGCCCTCTTGTTCTGAAGCATGTGTTCCTTGTATTCTTCTTCCTGCAGGTCAGTGAAGGTCATATCCCTGTGATGTAGCGTTCACTGGCTAGGAAGGAATGCTGATCTATTGCAGAGACTGCACACAAGCACAATCTCTGCAATAGCTCGGCACTCTGTGTGACATAGTGACAAACTAGTGACATAGCGTACATTGCCGCGCAGGAAGAAGACTACCTGTGAAAGTGCGTAACCTCACGGAAGAATCAGCCAGCTGGAGGTGAGGTAACCTCCCCCCAGGACTGTAGGCGACAGCATACAATGAAGGAGGAGAACTGCATGGGGGAAAATAGGTGTGTATAGAATTTTTTTTTTTTTTATGACACAACCTCTTTAATGGCTGTCCCCCTCTTTTTCACCTCAGTCCCTCATCTTTTAATTTATAATTATAACTTTTACATAACTGTTTACCCTTACCCCCTCCATAAATGTGTAGTTCCCAATGTAAGGACAACAGCCACAAATCCAACACTGCTATTGGATACTCATTCTCTCTTCAATCATCCTGGTCACTTAGGGCTGTCACGTACGGAAAGTCTATTTCTGCATGACACTGGTCCTTCATCAATGCACTAATCAGATTTCAGTTTCTACAGCATTATTAGGAACTGGAACACAATGGGAGAACATTGTTTTTTTTGTTTAGTTTTTTTATTTTTATTTAATTCGTCAATAGCAGCTTAGGTGACTGACTACTCCACATACCCCTCATCCCATCCTTGCATTTTAGTTGGATTTCCTAATGGGTCCACACCTAGCTAGGGCACTAGGTTGCCTTGAATAAGGGGCGGCACTACTATACTACAAAGCAGGAACTACAATATTCAAAGTTCTGACTGCCTGAAAATGGAGTACTAAGAACCCAGGACACCAAATCACTTGTCTGTGCGGTGTGGACACGTAAACAACATTCATCAACCTAAGGCACTAAATAAAAAAAAAGTACCTGGAAATAGATCACTAAACTTATAGACACAAAGAACTCAGAAACTAGATCACTGTTCATTAGGGAGAGGGGCAATAACTCAATGGCCACTGTGACTCAATAATAAACCACAGGACACTATGGCTTTGTGCTGCACTACTAGCGCCATGTATGTACAGAAGCTTAGATTTGATGAACAAAGGTTACTGCAATTATCATGGAGTATGAGGAGTAACATAACATACTTGGAGGCTTTCTAGGTACCAGAACTATTCAACATTACCACGGTATGCAAAAAAACCTTTGTACAATTTCATTTTGGCTCCCATAAAATATGTTTAACACTTTCCAATCCACTGTCTGACGTCTAAAGACATTCTTATTGAAGGCTATACAGCTCCAATGTCGGTAGATGTCCGGCAGGGTATTCTTACCGCTATGTTGTTGGGGGCCACTTCAGCATGTCCCATACCACAGTACTGGCTCTAGCCAGCAGATGGCGCCATTGTATAATGGCAGAAAGAGAACGCCCCTTAGGAAACCTTAATCTAAAATTGGATTACAAAGGGTTAAATATATCTAAAATTCATTAGTATGAATGGAGTAAGTATCTCTAAAAGAACAAGTGATTTAATAGCTGCTTTTATTCCAGCGCCAGAAACACCAAATGCAGAATAACAAATTAATGAAAGAAACTAAATTAGCAGCCATGGGATTTTTGAATATCAAAATGCTCCGTTTCTATGATTGCTCTTTTACTTATCACAGCATCTACCCACTCTGACCAACTGAACTGTTTAGATTCCATCGTTAGTGTAATTTGTTTTATTTTCTCCATAATCCATGTGAAATGTTAATGCCCATAGAATTTTCCAGATTTATTTATTTTGACAAAATGCATTTACTCTGCAGTTTCCGCCTGGCCACAATAACATCTAATAACTAGGATTAGGCATCAAGCAATTTATTCACAGGCTAATTTTGCATAGTTCAACAGTATGTACAACATTGTTATTGTGAAGCCACTTTACAGTGTTACAGGGCAAAGTGTATAACCACTCAGCAAAAAATATGAGCACAAATTCTCCTAATTAATTGATGGCTTTTATTTCTAATAGCTGCTGCAAAGGGAACAAATAGCTGAGGAGGAGGAGGAGTTCTTTGTCTCCAACTTATTTTCTAAAGAATTTTCGTGCAACTGTAGTAACTGCAGTTGAAGCAAGGCAAGTAGCAATTATGCAGACATAGTGTCAGGATTAAGAAGCTAAAGGTGTCATTAAAAACACAGGGGAGATTGTGCACCAGTAAACAAGTAGTGGAGTAGATATGTATGCTACTGGGATAATGTAAACTTGACGTAAGGTGGAAAGAAAAAGCAATTATAACTACAGAACTGCAAGGTAGGCATGTTCTTAATATTAATTCCATTATTCTAAAAAAAAAAGAAGACAATGGATAAACTACAAATTGTTCACGGTGTATTTCTGTGGGGCTTTATTTTACCAAATGAACTATTTTAACAAGTTAATTACTATGCAGCAGAAGCATAATTAGTGAGGGAGGAAAAGGGGAGGAATGGCCAAGAGCCAAATACATGGTGAGGTCAACCTAGTATCCCATGTGAACCCCACTCATAACTGTAGTAAAGCTGCTCCACCCTGCGTTGTCTTCTAGGTCAGGATCACTGACAGGCTATTAGCATCCTAATGCAATGACGTCACTACATTGTGCATGTACAACAAATCACAGGAGGACTTTTCAAGAAGAGCATGTCTTTTGTTTTCCTTTCTTTCCCTCTTGCGCAATTTACTGTGGCGCTCATGGGACATTTTTACTTTTATACTTTTAAGGGCTCAGTCAGACGGGCGTTTTTTCGCGCGATTTGCACATGCGCATGCGTGCGGCGATTTTATAAAACCATTGCTTTGCAATGGTATCGGACACATGAGCGCTTTTTATGCGCTCGTCCGATAAATTATAGAACAGAAATCGCAGATCGCACCTATCTGCGATCTGCGATTCCTGTTCTCTTCTCTATATGCGCTCAATGGGGCCGGCGGCAGCAGCGCCGACCCCATTGAGAACATATAGAAGACAAATCATTCTTCTCTGCCACAGCTGTAACAGCTGTGGCAGAGAAGAACGATGTTTGCCCATTGAATTCAATGGAGCCGGCAATACAGCCGGCTCCATTGAAAGCAATGGGCTGCCGGTGATCGCGGGATGAATTTTCGGGAAGGGCTTAAATATAGTTCAGCCACGGCCGGCGGCAGTTCTCCTGAACTGCTCAGAGTAGTATTCAGCAGTCGGGGATTTAAAATCCCCGCCTGCTGAATGAGCTGCCTCTGATTGGTCACAGCAATTTGGGGGTATTATTACTTCTAAATGACACTTATGGGGCATTTATACTTTTTAAGGGGGCACACAGGGCATTATTACATTTTAAGCTGAGAACTAGGAGAGCATTATTACCACTAAGGGGTATACAGATGCCATTATCACTTTTAAAGCAGCAAAATGATGCATAATTACTTTCTATCGGACACAACATTGACCATTATTAGCAGGTGGGGACACAAAAAGGGGAATTATTACTGTGTGTGAGCAAAAAGGGGGCAATATTACTGTTTGGGGCTCTAAGAGCAATAGTGCTACTGTGTGGGACACTCCAAATTTTAGTCTGTGGGGTAAAGAAGATGGCACTATTACTGTTTGGGGTACATAAGGTTGCAATTTTACTATGATGTGCACTATTACCCTCTGCAAAACAATATGAGGTACTATTTTATTGTCACTATTATTTTTAGGGGCAGTATAGTCTGGAACTATTGTTTTCTTGGTTATTGTCTGTTTTTTTAGTCATAAGGGCAATGCAATCATGTTGACATAGTAGTTGTTGTTCTGTGGGCTCTAGTGATTTAAAATACAGAGTATTTTCAGGCTGCTCAGTGGTGACAGTGTCCGTTTTACCCCCCTTTGAATCAAGCGAAAGTGATGTAACAGGATTCAACATAGTTTCTTTTATGGCCTCGACCTGTAATTGTTACTTCAATGACTGCTTCTTGTGCGGGGCTCAGGGGGTACTGAGATGTCCGAGGAAGCACAGACCCTTCTTTCAGCTTGACCAAGACAGGTGGGAACAGAAGCTTCTTAATATCTGTCTTGTTAGTTGCCCATAGTGTCTGTGGTGTTATTAGTGTATCTTGACGCCACCGGAAGCTAGGGGTTTGACAGGAGGAACACCCCTGTCACACCCCCAGCTCCCGATAGGTGCAAGATTAAGGTCCTGAAAGAAGTCCTAGGATTCATTATATCGCAGCCGCCACTGGCTGTCACAGACTGTCCTCCTGCCGCTGTGCCCTCCCTGCGGCAGTGAATGAATGTTCCCCCTGCACTTTAAGGGCTCCCTGCGGTACTCTGCGGCTGATGGCTGTAGCAGCTCTCCGCAGCACTGGAACCAGCTCCAAACTCTGGCTTTTTCCACAGCCAGTTGATGACTAAAAATAAACCGCACCCAAGCCAAGCACTAGGCCAGGCTAAATAGCCCTGACAAATTACACACAGGTGAGGCCAAGCATGTCTCACCTAATACCACTTCCACCAGAGCCATAAAACAGAGAAACACACACAAGACCAGCACCAGACTATCTAGAAGGGAAGCGTTCCAAGAACTGACGAAACAGTATGTTTATTCTGAAATGCCATAGAACTTTAGTATAAAGCATATATGGGTGCAATGTGTATACCTGACCCAAGTTTATGCTGTTTGTGGTTCGGGCAGCAAAAACCTGGTGACAGGTTCCCTTTAATACTTGTTATATGTTTCTTTTTAAAGGTATTTCTATATTACAGATAAAACTGATTAACATATAATCAGTTTATAATATTCAGCTAGGTCAGGAGAGCCTATACTTTTGTAGTAGCTGAAACTTTATTTCATAGTGTTCCCCTAAAGACAAACCCAAATAGCACTTGATAAGTGAATGTGTGTTTTACCATCCTAATTTCTACTAACTTGACAACTCTTTAATCCAGTCTTACTGAAATGTGCAGGAGTTGCATCGCTGGTGAAATCTGCCATCATTAATACTTCATAGATTTATAACTACAAATTCATTTTCCACCTTTTTCCTGCAATGATGGGACCTTAAGCTCAATTATGCTTATGGAAAAAAACAAACATTTTTCTTCCACTTAATCCTTCAGGGAAATTGTGGAGGTTTTAAGAAGCGAAAGACACAGATGTCAAAAGAGAGGAGGAGGATGATATATATTTTTACATACAAGCGGATGTCTGCAACTGTATGTCTAAAAAAGTTGTGTATCCCTGTCAGAAACTCAGTTGAATGAGGGAAACTTTTTTCTATATACAGTTGTGATGATAAACACAGTGAACATAACCAAACCAAAGCTATGCCAAAGAGGTACCCTTTTATTAGTTGATCAGTGGGACAGAAGTGTAGCTTTACTCCCATTGAAATTAATGGGAGCAAAGCTTCGTATTACAACTTAGGCTCTGACCGCAGTGAGAAGCTGGAAGTATAATAGGAAGCATTGCCCCCATTGATTTCAGTGGAAGTGAAGCCGGCTATTATACTTTTAGCCCTGACCACTGATGATGACATCTGACAGTGGGCAGGACAATCAGTTGATCAGCAGAGATCCTAAGTTGCAGACCCCTGCCAATCAAATATTAATGACCTACCCCTAGACTACCATCTTTAAGAAAAGCTATACAAAACTGGTATTCGCTTAATCACATGGACCCATAGAATAAAGTTGTAATGTGTATGTATACATACTTGCAAGAAAAATTAAGTGAACCCTTTGGAATTACCTGCATTTATGCATTGATTATAAATGTGGTCTTTATTATAAACTAACACAATCTAACTAGAGATGAGCGAGCACCAAAATGCTCGGGTGCTCGTTATTCGGGACGAAATTATCGCGATGCTCGCGGGTTCGTTTCGAGTAACGAACCCTATTGAAGTCAATGGGCGACCCGAGCATTTTTGTATATCGCAAGAGTGGGCCCCCCCCCTCCCAACAACTTTTACTTCTGAAGAGCCATCATTAGCAATGCATACCTTAGCTAAGCACCACACTACCTCCAACAAAGCACAATCACTGCCTGCATGACACTCCGCTCCCACTTCTCCTGGGTTACATGCTGCCCAACCCCTCCCCCTGCACGAGCAAGTGTCCACAGCGCACACCAAACTGTCCCTGTGCAGCCTTCAGTTGCCCTCATGCCACACCACCCTCATGTCTATTTATAAGTGCGTCTGCCATAAGGAGGAACCGCAGGCACACACTGCAGAGGGTTGGCAGGGCTAGGCAGCGACCCTCTTTAAAAGGGGCGGGGCGATAGCCCACAATGCTGTACAGAAGCAATGAGAAATCCAATCCTGTGCCACCTCCATCTGGAGCTGCACACGTGGGCATAGCAATGGGGAACCTATGTGCCACACACTATTCATTCTGTCAAGGTGTCTGCATGCCCCAGTCAGACCGCGGTTTTTTATAAATAGTCACAGGCAGGTACAACTCCGCAATGGGAATTCCGTGTGCACCCACAGCATGGGTGGCTCCCTGGAACCCACCGGCTGTACATTAATGTATCCCATTGCATTGCCCATCACAGCTGAGGTAACGTTGTGCTTAATGCAGGTGGGCTTCGGCCCACACTGCATGCCCCAGTCAGACTGGGGTTCTTTAGAAGTGGACACATGCAGTTACAACTCCGTGTGGACCGACAGCATGGGTGGGTGCCAGGAAGCCACCGGCGGTACATAAATATATCCCATTGCATTGCCCATCACAGCTGAGGTAACGTCGTGCTTAATGCAGGTGGGCTTCGGCCCACACTGCATGCCCCAGTCAGACTGCTGTTCTTTAGAAGTGGACACATGCAGTTACAACTCCGTGTGGACCGACAGCATGGGTGGATGCCAGGAAGCCACCGGCGGTACATAAATATATCCCATTGCATTGCCCATCACAGCTGAGGTAACGTCGTGCTTAATGCAGGTGGGCTTCGGCCCACACTGCATGCCCCAGTCAGACTGCTGTTCTTTAGAAGTGGACACATGCAGTTACAACTCCGTGTGGACCGACAGCATGGGTGGGTGCCAGGAAGCCACCGGCGGTACATAAATATATGCCATTGCATTGCCCATCACAGCTGAGGTAACGTCTTGCTTAATGCAGGTGGGCTTCGGCCCACACTACATGCCCCAGTTAGACTGGGGTTCTTTAGAAGTGGACACATGCAGTTACAACTCCCTGTGGACCCACGGCATGGGTGGCTCCCTGGAACCCACCAGCGGTACATAAATATATCCCATTGCAGTGCCCAACACAGCTGATGTAACGTCAGCTGTAATGCAGGTGGGCTAAAAATTAATTGGATTACACTGTAGGCGAGGGCCCACAAAAATTGGTGTACCAACAGTACTAATGTACCTGAGAAAAATTGCCCATGCCCAACCAAGAGGGCAGGTGAAACCCATTAATCGCTTTGGTTAATGTGGCTTAATTGGTAACTAGGCCTGGAGGCAGCCCAGTTAAAATAAAAATTGGTTGAGGTGAAAGTTTCAAAGCTTTAATGAGCATTGAAGCGTATAAAAATTGTTTACAAAAATTATATGACTGAGCCTTGTGGGCCTAAGAAAAATTGCCCGTTCGGCGTGATTATGTGAGGTTTCAGGAGGAGGAGCAGGAGGAGGAGGAATATTATACACAGATTGATGAAGCAAAAAGGTCCCCGTTTTTGATGGTGATAGAGAACGATGCTTGTATCCGCGGGTGCAGCCTACTTATTGCTTAGGTATCGCTGCTGTCCGCTGGTGAAGAAGAGAAGTCTGGGGAAATCCAGGCTTTGTTCATCTTGATGAGTGTAAGCCTGTCGGCACTGTTGGTTGACAGGCGGGTACGCTTATCCGTGATGATTCCCCCAGCCGCACTAAACACCCTCTCTGACAAGACGCTAGCCGCAGGACAAGCAAGCACCTCCAGGGCATACAGCGCGAGTTCAGGCCACGTGTCCAGCTTCGACACCCAGTAGTTGTAGGGGGCAGAGGCGTCACCGAGGACGGTCGTGCGATCGGCTACGTACTCCCTCACCATCCTTTTATAGTGCTCCCGTCAACTCAGCCTTGACTGGGGACCGGTGACACAGTCTTGCTGGGGAGCCAGAAAGCTGGCAAAGGCCTTGGATAATGGTCCCCTGCCTGCGCTGTACATGCTGCCTGATCTCTGCGCCTCCCCTGCTACCTGGCCCTCGGAACTGCGCCTTCGGCCACTAGCGCTGTCGGATGGGAAGTCTACCATCAGTTTGTCCACCAGCGCCCTGTGGTATAGCATCATTCTGGAACCCCTTTCCTCTTCGGGAATGAGAGTGGAAAGGTTCTCCTTATACCGTGGGTCGAGCAGTGTGTACACCCAGTAATCCGTAGTGGCCAGAATGTGTGTAACGCGAGGGTCACGAGAAAGGCATCCTAACATGAAGTCAGCCATGTGTGCCAGGGTACCTGTACGCAACACATGGCTGTCCTCACTAGGAAGATCACTTTCAGGATACTCCTCCTCCTCCTCCTCCTCCTCCTCCTCTGGCCATACACGCTGAAAGGATGACAGGCAAGCAGCATGTGTACCCTCAGCAGTGGGCCAAGCTGTCTCTTCCCCCTCCTCCTCATGCTCCTCCCCCTCCTGCTCATGCTCCTCAACGCGCTGAGATATAGACATGAGGGTGCTCTGACTATCCAGCGACATACTGTCTTCCCCCGCCTCCGTTTCCGAGTGCAAAGCGTCTGCCTTTATGCTTTGCAGGGAACTTCTCAAGAGGCATAGCAGAGGAATGGTGACGCTAATGATTGCAGCATCCCCGCTCACCATCTGGGTAGACTCCTCAAGGTTTCCAAGGACCTGGCAGATGTCTGCCAACCAGGCCCACTCTTCTGTAAAGAATTGAGGAGGCTGACTCCCACTACGCCGCCCATGTTGGAGTTGGTATTCCACAATAGCTCTACGCTGCTCATAGAGCCTGGCCAACATGTGGAGCGTAGAGTTCCACCGTGTGGGCACGTCGCACAGCAATCGGTGCACTGGCAGATTAAACCGATGTTGCAGGGTCCGCAGGGTGGCAGCGTCCGTCTTGGAGTTGCGGAAATGTGCGCTGACCCGGCGCACCTTTCCGAGCAGGTATGACAAGTGTGGGTAGCTTTTCAGAAAGCGCTGAACCACCAAATTAAAGACATGGGCCAGGCATGGCACGTGCGTGAGGCTGCCGAGCTGCAGAGCCTCCACCAGATTACGGCCGTTGTCACACACGACCATGCCCGGTTGGAGGCTCAGCGGCGCAAGCCAGCGGTCGGTCTGCTCTGTCAGACCCTGCAGCAGTTCGTGGGCCGTGTGCCTCTTCTCTCCTAAGCTGAGTAGTTTCAGCACGGCCTGCTGACGCTTGCCCACCACTGTGCTGCCACGCCGCGCGACACCGACTGCTGGCGACGTGCTGCTGACACATCTTGATTGCGAGACAGAGGTTGTGTTGGAGGAGGAGGGTGGTTTAGTGGAGGAAGCATACACCGCCGCAGATACCAGCACCGAGCTGGGGCCCGCAATTCGGGGGGTGGGTAGGACGTGAGCGGTCCCATGCTCTGACTCGGTCCCAGCCTCCACTAAATTCACCCAATGTGCCGTCAGGGAGATATAGTGGCCCTGCCCGCCTGTGCTTGTCCACATGTCCGTTGTTAAGTGGACCTTGGCAGTAACCGCGTTGGTGAGGGCGCGTACAATGTTGCGGGAGACGTGGTCGTGCAGGGCTGGGACGGCACATCGGGAAAAGTAGTGGCAACTGGGAACCGAGTAGCGCGGGGCCGCCGCCGCCATCATGCTTTTGAAAGCCTCTGTTTCCACAAGCCTATACGGCAGCATCTCCAGGCTGATCAATTTGGCAATGTGCATGTTTAACGCTTGAGCGTGCGGGTGCGTGGCGGTGTACTTGCGCTTGTGCTCAAACAGTGGCGCTAGCGACGTCTGGACGCTGCGCTGAGAGACATTGCTGGATGGGGCCGAGGACAGCGGAGGTGAGGGTGTGGGTGCAGGCCGGGAGACGGTAGTGCCTGTGTCCTGAGAGGGGGGTTGGATCTCAGTGGCAGGTTGGGGCACAGGGGGAGAGGCAGTGGTGCAAACCGGAGGCAGTGAACGGCCTTCGTCCAACCTTGTGGGGTGCTTGGCCATCATATGCCTGCGCATGCTGGTGGTGGTGCCTCCCCAGCTGATCTTGGCGTGACAAAGGTTGCACACCATTGTTCGTCGGTCGTCAGGCGTCTCTGTGAAAAACTGCCACACCGTAGAGCACCTTGACCTCTGCAGGGTGGCATGGCGCGAGGGGGCGCTTTGGGAAACAGTTGGTGGATTATTCGGTCTGGCCCTGCCTCTACCCCTGGCCACCGCACTGGCTCGGCCTGTGCCCACACCCTGACTTGGGCCTCCGCGTCCTCGCCCGCGTCCACGTCCTATAGGCCTACCCCTACCCCTCAGCATGGTGTATTACCAGTAGTGCAGAAACAGAACGCTGTAATTAAATGTGCCGCTTATTGGCCTGTGGTTGGAGGCTGACTTCGCTTACGGAACGCCAGGAAATAATTTTGCGCAAGCCTGCTGTAACACTTAGCTGGCTGCGTATGAATTAGGAGGACAACTACCCCCAGCAGAGACCCAGTACACTGAGGACAGTCACAGGCAGCCCAAATAGATTTTTTTCCACAAATGTTTTTGCTAAGGCCCACTGCCTATATACAGTGTATATGCCTTCTGTCCCTGTGTCACCACTACTGGCCCTGGAGTATGTCAAATAACTGCAGAGTGTTGCACTGTGGACTGGAATACAGCGGTGATTTAACAGCCAACACAGAGCCAGGAAATAATTTTGCGCAAGCCTGCTGTAACACTTAGCTGGCTGCATATGAATTAGGAGGACAACTACACCCAGCACAGACCCAGTACACTGAGGACAGTCACAGGCAGCCCAAATAGATTTTTTTCCACAAATGTTTTTGGAAAGGCCCACTGCCTATATACACTGTATATGTCTTCTCTCTCTGCGTCACCACTACTGGCCCTGGAGTATGTCAAATAACTGCACTCTGTTGCACTGTGGACTGGAATACAGCGGTGATTTAACAGCCAACACAGGGCCAGGAAATAATTTTGCGCAAGCCTGCTGTAACACTTAGCTGGCTGCGTATGAATTAGGAGGACAACTACCCCCAGCAGAGACCCAGTACACTGAGGACAGTCACAGGCAGCCCAAATAGATTTTTTTCCACAAATGTTTTTGCTAAGGCCCACTGCCTATATTCAATAAATATGTCTTCTGTCCCTGCCTCACAATATATGTCTTCTGTCCCTGCCTAACCACCACTTCTGGCCCTGGAGTATGAATAATTACTGCAGGGCGCAATGCTCTGCACGGCCGATATACAAAAAAAAAAATGTGCAACACTGCAAAAAGCAGCCTCCACAGTACTGCACACGGTTAGATGTGGCCCTAAGAAGGACTGTTGGGGTTCTTGAAGCCTAAAATACTCCTAACACTCTCCCTATAGCAGCTCCACCAAGATAGCACTTTCCCTCCTCTATGTCAGAACGCATCTGTGGCGAGCCGCGGGAGGGGCCGATTTATATACTCCGGTGACACCTGATATCGCCAGCCACTCACTGCAGGGGGGTGGTATAGGGCTTGAACGTCGCAGGGGGAAGTTGTAATGCCTTCCCTGTCTTTCTATTGGCCAGAAAAGCGCGCTAACGTCTCAGAGATGAAAGTGAAAGTAACTCGAACATCGCGTGGTACTCGTCACGAGTAAGGAGCATCTCGAACACGCTAATACTCGAACGAGTATCAAGCTCGGACGAGTACGTTCGCTCATCTCTAAATCTAACTAATAACACAAAAGCAGTTGTACTATCCATGTCTTTAATTGAGCACACTGAGTAAACTTCCATAGTTCAAGGAGAAGAAGTAAGTGAACTCTTGGATTTATTAGGCCAGGCTCATACAAGCATATTTGAATTGCGTACTACACGGCAATTCAAATACATTGTTTTTTGCTGTTACACTCACACTATGTTCTATTCTACTGGGTATTACACGCGATAGAGTCCTATTGTTCTCTATGGGTGCGTACAAAACCCTGTACATACGCAATTACATTGCATTTGTGCAGCGTTTATACACAACGTCGCTAAGCAACAGAGCGGCAAATTAAGCGGAAAACTGAAACCAGGAAAACTATGCATGTCATGCACGAGATACACTGTCATGCGCAGGCAAAAATCGCTGCCATATGCGGCGATACGCAGTTTTTACCACATACTAGTTTGAGCCTGCCCTTAACCTGTAAATCCCCCTTTAAGAACAATCACTTCCATTAAATGATTCCTGTAATGGCAAATAAGATTGGCACAACTTTGAGGAGAAATTTTGGACCATTTTTCCCTGAGAATGTGTTTCAATTCTGCAATATGTCTGAGATGTCTTATGTGCGCAGCTCTCTTTAGGTTATGCCACAGCATCTCAATAGGATTGAAGTGAAGGCTCTGATTTGACCATTCCAAAACACAACATCTTCTTTTTCAACCATTCTTTAGGTAATTTACTTGTGTGCTTTTGGTTATTGTTTCATTTCATCACCCATCATCTTCTCTTCAACCTGAGAGCATGGACTGCTGTCCTTACATTCTCCTCTAAAATCTTTTGATACATCTTAGAATTCATTGTTCCCTCAGTGATTGTAAGATGTCCAGGGCCTGAGACAGCCATCAAGCAGATATGCAAATGATTAGAGTTGTGGTGTGATTAGATGAATGGTCTTGTCACCTGAGGCCTTAAAAGTGGTTCCACCCTTGGCCTATAAAAACACTGTCAGAGGCTATTGGTGTCTGGTGAGCCTCTTGTTGACCACTAGATTTGTCTCTACGATGCAGTTGAAGATATTTTGCCCAGTTAACAGAGTTTGAGAGAGAGCACATTATTGTAATGTGAGAAGCTCGATAATTGTATTGACGAATTGCCCTCCACCTGGGCTGTTCTGACCAAACTGTTAGGAGGTGTTGTGACCAGTGGATACATTAGGGAACACACAAGGCAACCAGGCTCAGGATACCCTCGACAGACCATGTGTAGAGAGGATCATCTGCCATCCAGAGACAAGTGGCACCATCATTACAAGTCCCTGTGTCTATCCGAACCATTTTCAGGCGCTTGGCTGAAGGACATTTGGTCTCTCGGTGACCATCACATGTATTGCCTTTGACATCCACCCACGATCACCTCTGTTTAGAGTGGTTTCATGAACAACTAAATTGGACTGCTACGTAAGTAGAACCAGGTTGTCTTTAGTGACAAATCCAGAATTAGCTTGGGCACTGACAACAGCCGTGTTTGTGTCTGAAAACCTAGGGGTGAGCACCTGAATCCTGCCTTTACATTGGAGTGGCACACTGCCCCACTGCTGATGCGATGGTCTGGGTGGCAATTGCACAAGCCAGCTGGTCACTCCTACTGGTGGTATTAGGGACAATGAAAGCTCAGTGATATGTTCAAAACATCCTGTACCTACATGTGTTGCCTCTCATGGCAGAGATTCCAAGAGGCATTTTCCAGCAGGATAATGCTCGTCCGCACACAGAAAGAGTGTCACAGGAAGTCTCCACAACATTGTCACACTTTTGTATCCTGCCCGTTCCCCAGATATATCACCAATAGAACATGTATAAGAACATCTGACATGCCAGCATCAACAGCCAGATGTTTGCACAATCTAGAGACACAGTTACAGTAAATGTGGGCCGACATTCTGCAGGATACCAAACAGAACCTGTATACCTCCATGCCCACCCATACCACATCTTGCATCCAAGCTAGAGGCGGCACAACAGGGCACTAGAGCCTCCCTTCAAGTGTTTAGTTTGCCACAATAAATTATTATTTTGTTCTGATAGTATAATCACTTACTTATATCAATGTTACAACCATACATATAAAGTTTCATTGCATTGTGACAACTCCTAGGTGCTTCATTTTTTTGACAATGAGTGTATTTTCTGTCTGATTCTCACAAATGTTTTTTTTTCCTAGAAAAGCAGTGAAATGGTGAGGAATTCTTCATCTAATCACTCCTCTATACTATTTAACCCTGCAAATGCAGCAGTCATTGCTGATCCTGGCATCTAAATGTTTTTACTGAAAACTATTTTAAAAACTCTTTTCCTCTTACAAAAGACTTTAAGTATTGAAAAAGAACAAAAAAAGTCTGCACATAATTCGTATCACCATAGCAACCTGTACTATAAAATATTACATTATTTATCCAATAAAGTGAATTCCATAAAAAAAAATTATAAAAAATGTCAAAATAGCAGTTTTCTGATCATCTCGCATTCCCAAAAAAAGGAAGAAAAAATAATTCAAAAATCACGTAAACCTCAAAATGGTACCAATAAAAGCTATAAGTGTTCCCGCAAAGACAGGCCCGATACAGCTCTATCAGAGGAAAAATAAAAATGTTTTGGTCCTGGAATATGATGCCTCGTAAAAAGTGTTTCTGTAAAAAAACATTTTTATATTGTGCAAAAGTAGCAAAACATATTAAAACCTCTAAAAATTTGGTGTTGTCATAGTCATACTAACCCTTAGAATAAAGGTAATAGAATAATTATACTTCAGATATTTGTAGACAGCTATTAAGTCTCCTCTCAGCCTTCTTTTTTGCAAGCTAAACATTTCCAGATCCTTTAACCGTTCCTCATAGGACATGGTGAATGCTATAAAAATAAATTGCAAAAAACAATGGTGTAATTGGTGTTTTTCCATTGCTCCCAGCAAAAATAAATAAATAAAAGTTCATAGAATGGTAGAGTTGGAAGGGACCTCCACTGTCATCGGGTCCAACCCCCTGCTCAATGTAGGATTCACTAAATCATCCCAGACAGATATTTGTCAAGCCTTTGTTTGAACACTTCCATTGAGAACTCACCACCTCCCGTGGTAACCTGTTCCATTCATTGATCACCCTCACTGTCAGAAAGTTTTTCCAATATCTAATTTGTGTCTCCTCCCTTTCAGTTTCATCCCACTGGTTCTGGTCTTTCCTTGTGCAAATGAGATGTGTTAGTGGTATATATACACATGCTATATGTATTTCTAATTATTATGTGTTTGTGAATTGGGGTTTGAAAGATTTTAAAAGTATTCTTTTTACAGTGATATGTGTAAGTTTTTATTAACCACAAAGATGAAAAAATAAGCTGTTTTTCTACAGCTAAGCGTATCATTTTACAGATACTAATATTAGAGTTCAGCCTAATAGACATGTAGCCTGATTGTGTTTACATGCAAAATAACTAATTGGCATCCTGCAAACAACCCTATCTAAGCAGTCAAGTGTAAACTGATTTGTCACATTGCCTAAAAAACACATTTAGATGTTACTGGGTCTGGTTTTGTTTGCATAAATAATATAATAAAAATAAAAATAATTTAGAGGCATTGACTTGGGAATAAGGAATTGCTAAATCCACCAGGAAGCTGCTAATACCTTAGACTGCCCATTATGCAAAATAGTTAACATCGCAATTGGAGGTAACAGTTATGTTTTTGGAGAGCTGCCAAGTGTTTTATGGAGCATACGGCTGATGTTGAGCTTGTTGATTGGTATGGTTAAGGGTTAGAATGGCAAAACTTTGGAAAGTGTTTTAATGAGCACATGTTTCAATGAGGCCATTCTCGAAGCTTAATCAGATGCATAATAATGCTGTCCATACTGTATCACGAAACATTGCTGCATGCAATATCTCTGAAAAAATTGTTTACTTCACCTACTTCTAAATACAATTGTTTGTAAAAATGTGGATCACCAAAAAAGAGGTTTGTAACTAAGGGTTCCATTGTAGGCTTCGATAATGTGTGCGATTTGGTTATGTATTTCTCATACCGCTATTCAGCACTGCTGTTTCAAAAAAATCTATGTATTTACATGTCTTGACTCCTCAATATTGCGCTTAGATTGTAACCTTTGTTATAGTAATATATGTATTCTACTGTATATATCTTTTCATATGTTTCTCACATCAGCCTATGCAAACACACATATATGCGGATATTAGTATATCTCCCCTCTTAGTTAATAGCAGCAGCTAAATGGTTAACTTGTACTAGAATGTATTAGATTCCTGTATCTACCTCCCATGGGCCTTTCTCATGAAGTTCTATATTCTGATAAGGGGAACTGCTTATAACCCCCACCTCCGACATTCCTCAGGCCAAGCAGTGATATTAATAAGTTAATATCAGCGCTGAGCCAATCAGGGGGCAGCTCTGACTCACACCCCCTTCACACCCACTGCAGGCCGCGCGGAACTCCGGCTGCCGGGACCAGGTGAGTATATATATATTTTTTATTTTAACACTTTTCTGGATGAATTGTAGGGAAGGGCTTATATATTTAAGCCCTTCCCGACAATTCATCCCACACTCGCCCGCAGCGCATTGCTTTCAATGGAGCCGGCTGTATTGCCGGCTCCATTGAATGCAATGCGCTGGACAGCTCCGGCCCGTTTCTAATGAAACGCGGCTAGGAGCAGATTTTCGGGCGATTTTCAGGCACCGGTCACGCGATTTGCGGATGCGCATCCGTCATGCGATCCGCAAATCGCGTGAAAAAACGCCCGTCTGACTAAGGCCTTACTCTGCGTGCACGCACTTCTCAATAACCAATTTGGCCCACACAGTGAAATCAGGGGAGCCCATTTGGTTCCGACAACACCATAGTCACATGGTAAAAAGGGAGGGCACCAAATTCTAGATAGGTGTTTTAATTGCCAGATCTGGTGCCAGAGTGATTGCATTTAAGCACAGCAATTTATAGATCTTACAATCAAAGTGTTTAGCATATTTGAAGATCTTCGTGATTTATTCTATCTAAAGTGGTTGGTAGTGTGCAAGTAATTAAACACTGAGATGATTGTAAGCAGCAATCACAAGTAGCCAAATCACTTGCATTATCCAAGTATATAAAGGCACCTTTAGACCCTTGCCCATCAAAATGCAAATTCCCAGTATTTATCTTTAAACAGGTCTGTCAGGAAAATATGATTGCTTATTTCAAGGCAGCAAATTATCATCACAGGCTTGACAAGGTATTATTCCGAATAGTTATTATGTCAAAAACTATTGTGCCATATATAATAGCCAATAAGAAAGTTCTGAGTCTATTCC
The DNA here is from genome assembly GCF_035609145.1 of Eleutherodactylus coqui. Taxonomy (NCBI): domain Eukaryota; kingdom Metazoa; phylum Chordata; class Amphibia; order Anura; family Eleutherodactylidae; genus Eleutherodactylus; species Eleutherodactylus coqui. The sequence goes on along the minus strand of NC_089838.1, from coordinate 226,916,173 downwards.
TCATGAGGTGATCGCAGCTTGGCTTCTCTTTGAATTTGATTTCTCTACAAAATGAATGATGCCCTTGCTAAGCTCCATGGGCGATTGATAATAAAGTAGTGCATTTGTGTTGGACTTGAAATATCTGTCTCACAATAAATGCTGAGCAAAGACTATACGAAAAATTAACAAAATTCTCAATACGACATAGCTGGGTAAAATTAGAGTTTTAGAGATGGAGAGAATTGTATCAGCCAATAGATCTGTGATTAAGGCTCTTTTACATTTATCGTGCAAATAATCGTTAGATTTAATAGTTTGCACTATTTTGAGGTGTAAATGCATACAGCAAGCAAACAGTCAGAGAACAATCATTAGATTATTGTAGATCGGGTCTTACCTGCATCATTTAATATAGACAGCCGACATACGATTTGTCAAATAGAAAGTAGTGGCAAAAGGGTTGACTAAAGGTGTGGTTATGTTCGAATGTACAATCAAAACTATCTAATTTCTGTTCAATCTAAATGCATGCCTAGAGAACAATATTGGATTGCTACTAGAGTTGAGCAACAGAGAGAGCACGGCCCCCCCCCCCCCCAAAAAAAAGCTCATGACCCGGCGGCCCACATACAAAAATGCTCGAGTCTCCCATTGTAGTCAATGGGGTTCGTTACTCGAGTAAAGCTCTCGGATTTTATGAAAAGCTCGACTCGAATAAGGAGGACCCGAGCATTTGGGTGCTCGCTCATCTCTAATTGCTACGTCACCATTGGTTGCATGCTCATTCAGATTTATCCCACCCAGGTTTTTTTTTAAGTGTTTTCTTAAGTGTTAAATACTAGAGATGAGCGAGCATACTCGCTAAGGACAATTGCTTGATCGAGCATTGTCCTTAGTGAGTATCTCCCCGCTCGGGAGAAAAGGTTCGGCTACCGGCGTGGGTGACAGGTGAGTTGTGGCAGTCAGCAGGGGGGAGCGGGGGGGAGAGAGGGACAGAGAGATCTCCCCTCCATTCCTCCCCGCTCTTCCCCGCTGCTCTCCGCCCGCGCCGGCAGCTGAATCTTTTCTCTCGAGCAGGCAGGTACTCGCTAAGGGCAATGCTCGATCGAGCAATTGCCCTTAGCGAGTATGCTCGCTCATCTCTATTAAATACATTTTTTCTGTTGGAAGGTTCCCAAGACATGCCATAAATGTCTGATTGGAGGATTTCTAAATACTGGGACCCCAATATTGCATGGAAAATGTATGCTGCTCTGATGTACAGCCAGCATACAGCCAAGTCATCGTGTCTATTTAAGGAGCGTGGTCTCTGTAGGATTGAAACAACAATGAAAGAGCTGTTTGTGTTTGGTCACATCTTCACTGCAAAGGATGGGGTCAGAATGCCACCAATCAGACAATTATGACATAAATCTGGCCTTCAGACAGAATCAAGAACCATATATGAGGTCCATGATGCGATAACCAGCACTATCTTTTTTTTTAACTTAATAAACATTCTGCAATTTTAGGGTTCCTAGCATGACAGAATAGAAAGTATTGTTCCTGCACTTGTGCCAGACAGCCTATAACTCCAGACACCCAAAATACATAAACCTCTTACCTTCATATATTCAAATCAGTCGCCTTATTTATTTAAAATCTTAACACAGGAAATAAAAATCAATATGGCTTTGATGAGATTTGTGGCATTCTATCCCAAATAAATAAACTAAGTAAAGCTCATGTACATTCACAGGTTACTAATGATTTTATATCTCTACTGCAGCAAATATAACTTCTTAATGGCCAATGCATCTAGTAGCCGGAATGCTCAGCCGTCATCGGATAATATATACTGGATAAACCGGCAATATTGTACAAATAAATATAGTGACAACCTCAGCGGCAGTAATGTACTATGGAACGTGTCTTTTTTTGTAAAACACTTTTCTGTTGCTGTAAGGGAGATGCTGTGCTCATTCTGTCATAGAATGTTATAATGAATTTCTAATACTGTCTGTGATCAATTGATTTATTCAGTAAAGCATGTGTTATGTATACAGATTTCATTTTTAAGTGGTTGGATATTAAATAGCCATATACAACAATGTGATTAGGTCCCATAACTAGAGGTAAGTACTTGGCCATAATTGAGGGTGGCTTCACACGAGCGTGTTTTTGTGCGTGCATAAGCACGCACAAAAACACGCTTCTATTTGCAACAATGTATTCCCTATAGTGTGTTCACATGTCCGTGCTTTACAGGCGTGTGCCTGCAAAGATAGGACATGCGTGCACCATTGGGAATGCACGCATTGTTTTCAATGGAGCCACGGCTGCTAGCGGCTCCATTGAAAACTATGGTCTGCTGGCACCCTTGCACTCTTTTTCAGGGAAGAGCTTTACATATAAGCCCTTCCCTAAAAAAGAAAAATTTTAGTCTAAAAAAAAAAAAAGCCCTTCCCTGAAAAAAGAATGCAGGGGTGCCGGCAGACCATTGTTTTCAATGGAGCAACCAGAAGCAGCCGCAGCTCCATTGGAGACATTCACATGAGTTTTTGCACGTACATGGTAGCGCACCAATATACGCACCTATGTACACACAAAAACACGTTTGTGTGAAGCCACCCTAACAATGCCGAATTGGCATCGGAAACACATCAGCAAAGTGATTGTGTTATGAATAAAAGTTCCCTGGGGCAAGCACTGACTCATGACTAATTCCTCGGGTGATGTCACATTGTGATGTTTTCTTGGCAGACTGTTTTTGCGAGGTGGTTTGCCATTGCCTTCCCCAATCATCTATTACTCCCCACTAAGCTGGGTATTCATTTTACCAACCTGGAAAGGATGGAAGGCTGAGTCAACATTGAGCCGGCTAACTGAACCACGGTGGGATTGAACCCATAACCTTCAGGTCATGAGCGATAGCTTAGGTCTATGCCACACAAGGGTTGCTGTCAAAATGGACTTTTATTTATCAATACAGTGAAGATTTTATATAGAAATTTTGATTCACTGGAAGAGCTGGGCCGACCTTTTTTTCTTTTATAGTTTTCCTATATACATCTGGTCAAACGTGGTCTGTGCTATCTCTTTGAAGACTTGTGAGCTGTTTTTTTCCCTTTATGTTCCAAGTACTAGGGTACATTCACATATGGGAGATTCTCACAGATAATATTGTAACTGAAAAGAAGTTCCACTAATCTGAATGGGGTTGTTACAGTGGGAAGCACACAGATTTCTGGAAAGCACAGATAAATCGGACAGACACAAACACTGCTGCAACAAATATGCTGAGTGTGAATATACTCTTAAAACAATGAGGATCAACCAACCCAATAACACTTCTACCTGTCTGATAACTTGAGCTGCCCACCCTACTTCTGTGGGCTCCATAGTATTTGCCCTGGCTGCATATATGGTATTTATGCCTGTAAATTATGGCACTCCAGGATAAATATGTATCCAGTGTGCAAGAAGTAGACATAAATTTCCAAACTTTATTAAGGATTAAATGAAAAAGAAGCTGCCAGCATATATACAAGACATATTTCTGACAAACATGTCGTTAGTGGAAGGCCTACAACTAAGGATGCTTTTTCTGAAATGCTTCAGCTGTCAGGGTCCTGTATATATGCTGGCAGCTTCTTTTTTTGATTAATCCTAAATAAAGTTTGGAAATATTTATCTACTTCTTGCACACTGGATATACTTGTCTAGCTGCCTGGAATTATACCGTTGTTAGAGCAGGATCCATGCGGGCTTATTTAAGAAGCCAGTTCCAGTCTGTGAAGGTGGCTTCTTCCCTCTCTTGCAAGATTTTCATGGACAAGATAGTCAGTACTTGTCTGAAACAGAATCAAGCAAAAGGGAAGAAATAATAGAAGGAAATAGCGATGAGTGAACTTTTGTAAAGTTAGGTTTGACTGGTTTGATGAACTTCAGCAAAAAGTTTGATTTGGTCCAAATTAGTTTGAACTTACTGAAACTTTACCAGTGCTCCTAAAACTGGTGTATAACACTAAGAGCCATAGACATCCAGTATAACAGTCTGAGGTCACCTAGGAATGTATATAAGTACTTTTGAGTTGTTTTTAAGACAACAGTAAGGAAGAAAAAGGAAAAGGAAGAGAATATTTTCCTTTGTTTTCCTTTTTCTTGTTTTTCTTTCTTTTCACTTCTTTTTTCTGTCTTATTGTTTCCTTCTTCTCCTTTTTAATTCTTCTTTTAGCGGGTTTGGTCAAGACAAACCACCCGAGGCTCGGGTTCTTGTTGAACTGAACTTTTAGCAAAGTTCGACCCAAAGCAGGATTCTACTGTTTCAATACGCTCAAGACTAGTAAGGAAGAAACATAATTTACATTCCTACAATGGGCAAAATTGATTCATTAGGAAAATGATTCTATATGAAAGCATAATAGATATACATATACATCTGTGCAGTAGAAAACTAAAGCTGTGTAAATAGATGAACAATGCACAGTATATGGAAATTATATGTTTATAGAATACCTAATAAGGGCTTTTGCAGAATGATCTTAATTACTGTAGAATAGCTATTTATATTTGTTTAGACATATCAATTTCTTACAAAAATGATCTACTATACACATGCTCAATCCTCCTCTAAAGTCTAAAGTCACCAATGCAGTAGAGCATCTATTCATTCCAATATGTCTATTTTCTTGTATCATTTTTTACTTCCATCCAAAGCATTAAGCTAAAGAGGGACAATTTTGGATTTGTCTGCTGTGATGTATTTTACATGGTTGTTATTCGGGAAGGAATGTCACTTGAATACGCACAATGTAAATGTCTTTATTTAGCCCTGTGAGTAGGAGGAGTACTTCAGATGTAGTGAATACACTGAGCAAAAGCTACAACAAAAATGTATGAAGATATGAACAGTACTGTTCAATACTGGTTCCACAGTGACTCACATAGAGTGGGTAGGTACGTGTAGCAGGCATGATCAATTGGCAGACTGTCCTTAGTCCTGTTGTAAAGCATTAGAAATAAGCACCAATTACTGCAAAACTCTTAGCCTTTTTATGTTATAGTACATCTATCACCTGATACTCAGGCCCTTGTGCAGGAACAATCCATGCAAAAATTATACACTGTGTTCCGTGCAGTGCATGGCCTGAGGATTCAAAGAACAGAGAAGAGAGAATACCTATATCATGCTTCAAACCCTGCATTAGGCATAACACAATAGGGTGGATTGACCAATCCTGTCGAGACAGTTCAAACTTAAGGTAACTTTACGAAGTAATAGTACCACCCATCATCACTCCTGTGCTTTCAAACATGAGTGATAGTTATTCAGAGAAAGGTAGAGGGGACACCAAGGGGTTTGGGGCTCTGCTTAATGAGTTTTGAGTTAAAGAGATATACTGACTGATAGTTGAGTATAAGTGTGTGAAAGGAAGTATTTGTTCTAGTAGGAGAGCCATTCAGACCACGTATTAAGCTATTGCTCCATTTTTCCTTCTTGAAGACATCTAGTTCTTTCGACATTACTTAGTGTACAAATCTAATTAAACCACTCTTGAATCCTGGGGGTGGGGGGGGGGGGTTGTATCCTTCCAGTGTCTAGGAATTAAGGTTTAGCTGCGTCTAAAAGAAATGGGAGCAGTGTGCTTCTTTTTCCCGTATCGGTCAAGGGGACTACGTTGATTAGGAGAATACATATGACTTTTTGATCATTTTTTATTACATTCTTTTCTTGGTGACAGGGTGACCAAAAGAGTACAATTCTGGTGTTTGTTTGTTTTTTCTGACAGCATTCACCATGCAAGGTAAATAATGCATTACTTTGATAGATCAGACTTTTACAGATGTAGCAATACCAAATATATTTTTGTTGTTTTATTATTTAGATTCTTTTATTATAGATATGGCAAAAAGTTTTGGTTTTTTTACCTTTTATTTTTTTAATAATTAAGAAAACTTTTTTAAACTAATTTTTCAACTTTTTTTAGTCCCCATAGGGGACACGAACTTATGATGATTGGATAGCTCCTGCAATATGATGTAATGCATTGCATTACATTATACAGTGATCTGACAATTGCAGCACTGGGGCCTTTCCGAAGGCCCCTGGCTGCCATAGCAACCACACCGCAACCCATGATCTTATCATGGGAGGCGGTGCAGAACCCCCGAACATTGGTCAGGGCATTTAAATGCTGCTGTCGGAATTGACTGAGCTATTTAAAGAGTTAACAGCTCCAATCAGCAGCACTGCTTATCAGATGTGTTGCGGGCAGGTGTCGACCATAAGAAACAGCCGACACCCGTATTGTATGGCGTGGGATCGACCCGCGTTCCCCCTCCATACATACCCCGAACCTGCAGGACATTACTGTACGTCTTGTAGCGTCAAGCGATGTTCAACTTCAGTTTCTCTGTACCAAAAATTGAACAGAGAAATGGTAAGCACTAATGGATCCCAAATGCAAATGTGAATGGGGCCTTACTCTTTACTATTCTGAGTGTAGTCACAAAATAATAAATAAAGTAAAAATAATAAAAGGAAAAAGCAATAAAATAGCAAAAATAAAATATAAAAAATTGATAAAAATGTAAGTAATACACAGTTAAAGGGGTTTTCCATGCAAAATACTGCTGCTGACCTATCAGGATACATCATCAATAGTTGATTGTCTGGGGTCCGCCACTTAGGACCCTGGCCAATCAGCTGATCAGGTGCCCACTATAAGTATGTCAAAACAAAGGAGTTGGAACAGAAATACCAAACCAGAAGAACCGTGTACTGGCCAGTGCAGCTCCTATTGCTACTTATGAGACCCCAGCTGTAGTTACAAGCATTGGCAACTACACAGGGGTCAGAGTAGCAGGCTCTTACCCCTCTGTATCCCAGCGTTGATAGCAGGCACTTGATCAACTGATCAGCCAGGGTCCAAGTGATAGAACCCAGCCAATCAACTATTGATGACATAACCTGAGAATAATTAATCCATAGTATTTTGGGTGGAAAACAGCTTTACAAACATCTTCACCTTTACATCCATAACGTTGATTAAACAAAAAAAAAAAGTTTCCAATCAGGAATTTACAAAAAAAAAATCACATGCCCTATTTAATCCTCCAGGGAATAAAGTACTAAATAAAAATGCTTAATCAAAAAGGAATCCCTATGTTTCAGTAGGGACACTCTATCTCCACCCCTCCATAATGGAGGAACCTGCTCAATGACCTGAAACCTGAGTTGGAAAATATAGTGACTGTTTTTAAAAAATTATATGGAGTTGACAAAATAGACACCCCTTGACTGATCATAGACCTATGTTGTGCTATGTAGTAGCATACATGTTAGGTGGTCTCACCCACATATATGAGACCACAAGACCATTTCAAAAGGTAAATAACAAAAATTGAAGTACAGGAATAAACACCTTGTATCAGGACATGTTGTTGCGTGTGATAATATAGTTTTATACATAAATTTTAATTAATGGATTTTATTGTGTTTCAAAGCACGCTCCACACAGGTACACGTTTCATTAAATCAGGGATTTTAGGTATATTGTAAAGTATGCCATCTAGAGCAGGGGCGTAGCTAGAGGCTCATGGGCCCGGGTGCAAAAGTTTAGCTTGGGGCCCCCTTCCAGACCCGTCCACCCACCACTCCTTTTCACAGCTACTCCTTGTATATCACTTTTAGCTACATTACTGTTTTTTTTTAATGACCCATCAATGGATCATTAGTAATCAGGGGGTTTAGATTTTTAAAACATCCAGAACACAAGCCTCAAGGCACGCTTTGCTTCCCCAAGAAAGAAAAAAATAATTATATATACACATACAGGCACACATACATTGGAGACAGCATGAGCTAACTTTTATAACATGTCCACGACCAGGTTTTCACCACGTATTATGCACACGTGGTAATCCCAGCATGCTCTCTTTCTCTGCGTACCACGTAACGTGAGTCCTGTACTCTTGTATGATACACTGCCCATACACATTACATTGTTTCCATACGCATTGTCACTCTAAACAGAGTGGGGAATTAAAAAAAGAATCCCCCTGTGCAGTGCCACACAAGGCCATATGTGGTCCCTGCCGGCAGCGTGCATGGCTGGGAAATGTGTGAGATGCTGCTGGTCCCCCACAGTGTTGTAGGCTTACGGCTGTGGCATTGAGCCCTTAGTCACCAATACAGCGGCTCAGTTCTAGCATACCTCTAATAGTGAAGTCAGGTGTCGGCTCGCAGAACACCCCTCACTCACCCCCACTCCCCATCACACAGAACCCCCCTCACTCACCCCCACTCCCCATCACACAGAACACCCCTCACTCACCACCATCACACAGAACCCCCCTCACTCACCACAACTCCCCATCACACAGAACCCCCCTCACTCACCCCCACTCCCCATCACACAGAACCCCCCTCACTCACCCCCACTCCCCATCACACAGAACCCCCCTCACTCACCCCCACTCCCCATCACACAGAACACCCCTCGTCCCCCCCCCCACTCCCCATCACACAGAACACCCCTCACTCACCCCCACTCCCCATCACACACAGAACCCCCCTCACTCACCCCCACTCCCCATCACACAGAACCCCCCTCACTCACCCCCACTCCCCATCACACAGAACACCCCTCGTCCCCCCCCCCACTCCCCATCACACAGAACACCCCTCACCCCCACTCCCCATCACACACAGAACCCCCCTCACTCACCCCCACTCCCCATCACACAGAACCCCCTCACTCACCCCCACTCCCCATCACACAGAACACCCCTCGTCCCCCCCCCACTCCCCATCACACAGAACCCCCCTCACTCACCCCCTCCCCCCTCTTAATCATACCGAGGACGTTCCCTCTCACTGACTGCACTTTCACTATGGTCTCTGCGCAGGCAGGCAGCCTCTCCTACATCGGTGCTTCCTCCCAGGACCTCCGCTCAGACTCCTCCCCTCTGATGATCTCTGTGCTGGAGAACCAGATGGGGGAGGGGTCTGAGCGGAGGTCCTGGGAGGAATCGCCGATGTGCAGGAGAGGCTGCCTGCCTGCGCAGAGACCATAGTGAAAGTAAGTGCAGTCAGTCAGTGTCGTGGAAAGTAAGCCCCGTGGGCCCCCAGGGGCTCAGGGGCCGGGTCGCAACCGCACCCCCAGCACCCCCTATATGTACGCCAGTGATCTAGAGATGAGCGAGCACCAAAATGCTCGGGTGCTCGTTACTCGAGTCGAACTTCCCGCGATGCTCGAGGGTTCGTTTCGAGTAACGAACCCCATTGAAGTCAATGGGCAACTCGAGCATTTTTGTATATCGCCGATGCTCGCTAAGGTTTTCATTTGTGAAAATCTGGGAAATTCAAGAAAGTGACGGGAACGACACAGAAACGAATAGGGCAGGCGAGGGGCTACATGTTGGGCTGCATCTCAAGTTCCCAGGTCCCACTATTAAGCCACAATAGCGGCAAGAGTGCCCCCCCCCCCAACAATTTTTACTTCTGAAAAACCCTCATTAGCAAGGCATACCTTAGCTAAGCACCACACTACCTCCAACAAAGCAGAATCACTGCCTGCATGACACTCCGTTTCCACTTCTCCTGGGTTACATGTTGCCCAACCCCCCCCCCCCCCCCCCCCGGCACGACCCAGTGTCCACAGCGCACACCAAAGTGTCCCTGCGCAGCCTTCAGCTGCCCTCATGCCACACGCTGGCCTCATAGCCACACCACCCTCATGTCTATTTATAAGTGCGTCTGCCATGAGGAGGAACCGGAGGCACACACTGCAGAGGGTTGGCAGGGCCAGGCAGCGACCCTCTTTAAAAGGGGCGGGGCGATAGCCCACAATGCTGTACAGAAGCAATGAGAACTCCAATCCTGTGCCCCCTCCGTCAGGAGCTGCAAACGTGGGCATAGCAATGGGGAATCCATGTGCCACACAGTATTCATTCTGTCAAGGTGTCGCATAGCTCAATCCACACTGCAAGGGGAAAGCCGTCTGCGCTCTGCCCCCTACCCAAGTCAGTCAGTGCCTTTGTGCCAGACAGGTCAAACACCGCAATGGGAACTAAGTTTGCACCAACAGCATAGGTGGGTCCTAGGAAACCCAAGACATGAACCAAAAATTGATCTGAGCGGCCAAACATGGAAGACTTGCACCGCACCCACGACATAGGCCTCGGCCCACAGATTCAGCAATCCTAGGCTGGAAGCGGTCTTTCACTGCACCCAGGACATAGGCCTCTGCACAAACCCTCAGCAATCGCGTGCCTACAGCAGACTCCAATGCTAGGGTAGCTGTGCACGTCTCATTAGCGCTGTATTGCTCCTGTAGTTTGTCCCAATGCAGTGCCCCGGATAGTAGAGCTAACGTCAGATTAAATACAGGTGGGCTTCGGCCCACACTGCATGCCCCAGTCAGACTGGGGTTCTTTATAAGTAGACACAGGCAGGTACAACTCCGTGTGGATCGACAGCATAGGTGGGTCCCAGGAAGCCACCGGCGTTACATAAATAAATCCCATTGCATTGCCCAGCACAGCTGAGGTAACGTCAGATTAAATGCAGGTGGGCTTCGGCCCACACTGCATGCCCCAACCTGACTGGGGTTTTTAAAACTGTTGTACCGACAGTACAAATGTACCCCAGAAAAATTGTCCATGCCCAACCCAGAGTGCAGGTGAAACCCATTAATCGCTTAGACACAGGCAGGTACAAATCCCTAATGTGAAGTCCGTGTGGACCCAAAGCATGGGTGGCTCCCTGGAACCCACCGGCGGTACATAAACAAATCCCATTGCAGTGCCCAGCACAGCTGAGGTAACATCAGATTAAATGCAGGTGGGCTTTGGCCCACACTGCATGCCCCAGTCTGACCGGGGTTTTTAATACATAGACACTGGCAGGTACAAATCCGTAATGTGAAGTCCCTGTGGACCCACAGCATGGGTGGCTCCCTGGAACCCACCGGCAGTACATAAATGTATCCCATTGCAGTGCCCTGCTCAGCAGAGCTAACGTCAGATACAATACAGGTGGGCTTCGGCCCACAGTGCATGCCCCAGTCAGACTGGTAATATGTACCTTAACAGTAACCGCGTTAGTGGGAATGTGGTCGCGACTGCGGACCTAGTAGCGTGGTTTTATTTAGTTGGTTTTCGGAATGTGGCCAGGATTAAGTGGGCCATGGCGGGCGGATAGTGGGGGGGGCTCTCTTGTTGTGTCATTAAAGGTGAAATTCTTGGACTGCCACCAGACGGACCAATGCAAAGGTATTTGCCAAGAATGTTTCCATTGTTGGAGGAGGAGGGGGATGTTTTTGAGGCACTACGTATCCTCTCCATGTGTCCGTGGTTATATGTACCTTAACAGTAACCGCGTTGGTGGGAAATGGCCTCACCACCATCATGCGTTTGGGAAGCCTCCGTTTCCACACCCCAGTGACATAGCATTAGCAGCGGTATAGGCAGAGCCCAGAATTAGTAACATTTCAGTGGTAGCATTAGGACAGGCCCCAGTTACATATCACTAGCAGCATTATAGGGGGAGCACAGTATTAGTTCCATTTCAGTAGTAGTAGCAGTCTGGACAGGCCCCAGTAACATATCACTAGCAGCAGTATAGGGGGAGCACAGAATTAGTTCCATTTCAGTAATAGTAGCAGTCAAGACAGGCCCCAGTAACATATCACTAGCAGCAGTATAGGGGGAGCAAAGTATTAGTTCCATTTCAGTAGTAGTAGCAGTCTGGACAGGACCCAGTAACATATCACTAGCAGCAGTATAGGGGGAGCACAGTATCAGTTCCATTTCAGTAGTAGTTGCAGTCTAGACAGGCCCCAGTAACATATCACTAGCAGCAATATAGGGGGAGCACGTCCTCTAGGGGGGCACGTCCTACCCCTACCCCTCAGCATGGTGTATTACGAGTAGAGCAGAAACAGAACTGTAATTAATTGTGCCACTTATTGGCCTGTGGTTGGAGGCTGACTTCGCTTATGGAGCGCACAGCAGAGCCAGGAAACAATTATACGCAAGCCTGTAGTGAGACCTAGGTGCGTATGACTGAGCTACTGGAATTCACAGCGCAGAACCAGTCAAGTGGCCAAAGGCCAGTGGTAGGCCTTAAGTATTTTGCTTCAATTGTTTAAAATGGTGAGGTGAAAAACCAGACAGACACCGTATGCAGCGTATATATGTATACTGTTTCCCTCTGGCGGGATGACGGCGATCATGTAACAGACACAGCAGAGCCAGGAAACAATTATGCGCAAGCCTGTAGTGAGACCTAGGTGCGTATGACTGACCTACTGGAATTCACAGCGAAGAACCAGTCAAGTGGCCAAAGGCCAGTGGTAGGCCTTAAGTATTTTGCTTCAATTGTTTGAAATGGTGAGGGGAAAAACCAGACAGACACTGTATGCAGCGTGTATATGTATACTGTTTCCCTCTGGCGGAATGACGGCGATCATGTAACGGACACAGTAGAGCCAGGAAACAATTATGCGCAAGCCTGTAGTAAGACCTAGGTGCGTATGACTGAGCTACTGGAATTCACAGCGAAGAACCAGTCAAGTGGCCAAAGGCCAATTGTTTAAAATGGTGAGGTGAAAAACAAGACAGACACCATATGCAGCGTATATATGTATACTGTTTCCCTCTGGCGGGATGACGGCGATCATGTAACGGACACAGCAGAGCCATGAAACAATTATGCGCAAGCCTGTAGTGAGACCTAGGTGCGTATGACTGAGCTACTGGAATTCACAGCGAAGAACCAGTCAAGTGGCCAAAGGCCAGTGGTAGGCCCTAAGTATTTTGCTTCAATTGTTTAAAATGGTGAGGTGAAAAACCAGACAGACACCGTATGCAGCGTGTATATGTATACTGTTTCCCTCTGGCGGGATGACGGCGATCATGTAACGGACACAGTAGAGCCAGGAAACAATTATGCGCAAGCCTGTAGTGAGACCTAGGTGTATATGACTGAGCTACTGGAATTCACAGCGAAGAACCAGTCAAGTGGCCAAAGGCCAGTGGTAGGCCTTAAGTATTTTGCTTCAATTTTTTTAAATGGTGAGGTGAAAAACCAGACAGATACCGTATGCAGCGTATATATGTATACTGTTTCCCTCTGGCGGGATGACGGCAATCATGTAACGGATACAGCAGAGCCAGGAAACAATTATGCGCAAGCCTGCTGTAACGCTTAGCTGGGTAATAATGAGTGACTACTAGTACCCCCAGCAGACACGCAGTAAACTGAAGACGGTCACAGGCAGCCCAAATATAGTATTTTTTTCCAATTTTTGCGAAAAAGCACACTGCCTATATAGCCTGTATATGGATTTCCCTGTTGGAGGATGACTGTGGTTATTGAAAGCACAGTGCAGCCAGAAAAAATTATGCGCAAGGCTGCAGTAACACCTAGCTGGGTAATAAGTGAGCGACTACTACCCCCAGCAGACACGCAGTAAACTGAAGACGGTCACAGGCAGCCCAAAGATTTTTTTTTCCAATTTTTTTGAAAAAGCCCACTGCCTATATAGCCATTATACCTCTTTCCCTGTACAACTGTCCTTGCCTCACCAGTACTGCCCCTATACTCAGTAAAATGACTGCAGACTGAGGATGCTATGGTCTCCACGCCCGATATACAAAAAAAAAAAAAAGTGCAACACTGCTAAAACCAGCCTCAACAGTACTGCACACGGTCAGATGTGGCCCTAAGAAGGACCGTTGGGGTTCTTGAAGACGAATATAACAGCCTAACACTCTCCCTATAGCAGCTACAGCAAGACGGCACTTTCCCTAATGTCTCTCAGTGTGCATCTGTGGCGAGCCGCGGCCGGCCCCAATTTAGATACTCGGGTGGCACCTGATCTCCCCAGCCACTCACTGCAGGGGGGTGGGATAGGGCTGGAACTTCACAGGAGGAAGTTGTAATGCCTTCCCTGTGTTACTGTTGGCCTGAAAACGGCGCCAAATTTTCTGGGAAGAAAATGAAAGTGACTCGAACACCGCGTGGTGCTCGCCTCGAGTAACGAGCATCTCGAACACCCTAATACTCGAACGAGTATCAAGCTCGGACGAGTACACTCGCTCATCTCTAATACCATCCTGATTCTAATTTTGTTATTTATAGAAAACATCTTCATTACAAATATACCACCCGACATTGTATATATTATTGCTATATTAGCTATGATACATTTGAGGACCCTGCAATCTGGAGGGAGCACATATCAAATTACATTAATTTATATGGACCCTAATTCCTATTTATTATCAGGTTAGGAGTGTTCTCTTTACTTAATATTCTTTTCTCAGTTTTTATTCATTTAGGAGGCGGAAGCCTATTTTTAATAACGGATTCATTTTCACCTGCCCCTATGATAAGACAAACATATATATACTGAAATGTATAAAACACAATGTTATATTTATGGCCTAAGGATTACGTAATACATATTTGCTCAATATTCATACTAGAGTTTTTGTTTTTTACGGTTCTAAATTTAAGAAATCATTTATCTGTTGTGATATCCCACTTACGGAATAACTATCATCAGCTAATCACTTTAAATGGCGGCAATATATTCAACTGCTATATGTTCTGCCGTGATTGTATTGATAAAGTTGTTAAAAGCGTCTTATTACAACATGCGTAATGAAGTCATCCCGTCTTACAATAGAAGGCACGTTTTGCATTCCACATTCAGCACCGCAGTCACGGGACATGCGACGGGCACAGTGCATCATCAAACGACGCCATGATGCCGTGGGAGCTGCGGCGGACATAACTCTGGTAATGTATGTTTAATTGTTAATATATACTTATGATGTACTTATAATTGTATGCTTGATAAAGGCCCGTTACTGAGCTGAAACACGTTGCATGAATTCTCTTGGATCGAATAAATGTATATTATGGAGTACTAGTGCTGACCTCCATTCCCCAACAGAGGGTGCGTGTAAACTCTTTTTGAACTTGGATTGCTGTTTATTCTCACTATTATAGTAGGGATATAGCTCCTAGCGACTCTCCTGGAACCACAGGATATGGATGGGCTTGGAGGAGAATCATTTATTATAAAGGTGAACCAGGACTTCAAAGTGCAGATGGGAGACTGTTTGTAGGACCCACCAGGCACTGGGTAAGTCCTTTCATATTATTTCTGAATATTCAAATGTTAACAACATTGAACTGTGATGCGCTGTCCAAACAATATTTCTATTTTCTGTGCGGATGCATGGCATCTGAATCTTTAGTGATATTAGAACAATGACTGCAATTTAAACAGGAGAAAATGCCCCGGCGTGGTGTCTGCAAAAATTGTTGTTGAGGAATAACTCCCAATATCTGCTATAACCCCCATATCACAGATATTCTTCGATCTTTTATAACTTTTTATTAGAGCTGTTTGAAACTCACAAATAATAAGAAATGCCTTTTGAACCAAAGACCAATGTCCCTAAATTCCCCAATAAATCCTTGGAAGCACAGAATGTTATGTCATCACACAAGATATGATCGTTTCAACTGAAGGATGCAAACTAGAGGGTTCGGACAACCTAGCCCTTTTTGCTACAATTGTAGGGGATAAAACTGACATCTCGCAGAGTCTACTAGACAAAGTAATGGGATTAGAGACTATTCTCTGAACTTGTTTAAATTATGAGCATCGTAAAGGCCCATTTACATGCAAAGATAATCTTTCAAACAATTGAAAGATTGAAGGCTTTAGCAATCATTTTGCATAAAACGTTAATGGACACTAATGTCCATTAACACTTTACCATCCTAATATACATGTAAATGGGCCTCCAGGAATTCTTTCCCTTAAATGGGAAATATTTGGCTTCTAACTCATTGGGGGTTTTTTTAGCTTCACTCTAGATCAACATTGGGGGTTAATAGGATGAACCAGATGGACATATGTCTTTTTTCAGCCTTACATACTATGATACTATGACTGATTCTGAGGTATTGCATTAATATATACACGTTACCAAGTTTATACAAAATACAGCCAATGCCTCTGTATACTATCCTTTAAATTATTATTTTAACAATCTCTGCACTGTTTATCTTGATTTAGTCTCCGCACTGCACATGGCACAGTCACAACTTCGTAAATGTTAAAATTATAGTTATTTTCATTTATCAGCTCTGCTTCCTTCAGTGGAAACAATGTGAAAAACATCACCTAGAGAAGCGTAGACTGACCCTGTCATTTTACAGAGGGAAAATCCTCAGCGCAGCAGCTTCTACAGTTAATGAAAAATCAGTATTGCTGTGCAGCTATAGAGATCGCCAGGCATATACATTATGTAAATTATTATGTTTCTGTTAATTACTGCACGTTGTAACTCTAAACAAAATATTGACTTGTAAAACACAGGGCTAGAGACTGTAGTCTCCTGATCTGATCACTGCCATTTTCACCGATATTCCTATGCTATCCTAAAATGGTATTTTAAGGGTACCTCCACAGGGCTGAAATTATTGCAGATCTGCATCAAAATCCACATATGTTACAGAACATGAGAATTTCGACACATATTTTGGTGAGGATTCAGTGCAGATTTCACCTCATCCCTTCATTTGAAGGGATGAAATCCATATTGAAAATCTGCAAAGTAGATCAATTTTATGCTGTGGATTTTTTCTGCAGTGCATAGATGACATATCTTGAAATATCACTGCAGAAAATTTACACTGTTTATGATATGTTTGGATGTATCCTAAAGGAGCCTTCTATTTCCAAAGACAGTGACAACTATTTGAGATGACCACCCAAAACTAGGCTGAAAAAATTGTCTCCTAGCAAGATGGCCCTCTAAAAGAAGATGGTCAGTATGCATAGTATATTATATATATGATATCACTTTGAAATACGTCACAAGAAATGTGGTTGGATAAAGGGGTAGGCTTCACTTTACATTGATTTAATATTTGGGTTCAGAATATTGAAGCTAAACCTCCCATCACATATCTACGATGAGTACATATTATGATGTATTGCACCCATTGCCCATCAAAATCAATTGCTTAAGCAAAGGTATACTACAATAGATAAGAATTAGGTGGAAGAGAACACTATTTTATATTTTGACACAAGTGAGGGTAAAACAAAAGACAGAAAAAAACATATGCATCAGTTCCTGTCACCATAGGGCTCACAATCTAATTTCCTACACACATACATTTAGGACCAATGTTTTGTAGTATGTCAATCAATAGGTTAATGTAGAGGTGTTACGGGATTAACCCTTTCCAATCCAATTTGTATCCTGGTTTTCCTAGGGGGCTTACTCTTTTTCTGCTGTTATACAATGGCGCTATATGCTGGCTAAAGCCAGTACTGCATGAGGTGACACGCTGGATAGGCTCTGACAGCAGAGAGGCTGGCAATATACAGTAAGAGAACCTCGACAGATGTCTTCCAACATCGGAGCTGTACAGCCTTAAATCATAATGTCTTCAGAGGTCAGACAGTGAATTGGAAAGGGTTAACAAGCCTTGGCTGGGTATAGGTATTTAGACACAGAGCTGGGGCAGCAAACAAATATTTGAGTTATATTTGTGCAAGGCCCAGCTACAGCCGCCCGAACAGACGTCACCAACATGTCAGGCCAAGACGAAATTAATATCCAAAATGGACCAATATAAGCATATATTAAATCACCAAAACACAGGGAACACAAAATAGGCCAAATAACGGTAGCAGAAATACGGGGATGAGTATACTATCCCTACCCAGCATTAGTGTGGCAGACCCTAAATCCAGGACGATCACTCCAATAGGGGTAATCCATGTCAGGAACCTAGAATGCCTAGTCTGTCCCTAGATGGAGGATAGGGAAGATGTTTAATGCTGAAAGAAAGTGTAATGTACAAAACAGAATATTTGGTAAAAGTGAATAAGCCCCACACAGGATGAATAGCTACATGTACTTAGCTGACAGGAGTCTGCAACACCAACAGATACTTCAGACAGGAAAATAACCAGGTGGGTCCAGAATAAACAAACTGCCATTATGGTTGATTAGCTGGCTAGGGAAGACACCTCCCTGCTGGCCAATGAGTGCATACCCCACAGGCGATGTTGTAGCAGGGATATGTAGCAAGACAAATTTTACACTGAGCACACTGAGGGATTTCTGGCAGACAACTTCTCAGGGGCTCTCTGCAATGACAGTAAGGAGCCAGCACAAATGTTTGTCATTTGTAAGTTCATGTGAGTCTGCCACACAGGAAATTGCAGTCCATGGACAGCTTATGGTCACATGGGCTGGGGCTGACATTGTGAGGTCACACCAGCTCCACTTCCTGATTGGGACAGGCGTGCTGCAACAGTTTGCCCTGAGTCATGAAATGCCTTACTACAACTAAAGGTTACTGGGAAATTTCTTTTGCAGTACATTAAATAAGAAAAGTTATTACTTTTAATATTTATCATGAATTTTATTTGTTTCTAATTTTTTATTATTTTGGTCAGGAAATATATTCAATTATATCAGTGCTATCAAATACTATACAGAGGTCTCTTAGGTCATCATATTAATTGGTTCCATGGCGACCATTGTAAGTTGAAAATTGTAAGTTAAATCTAGTAATTAGAGCCGAAGCCTCCAAAATGTCAGCCAAAATAGGAAAAATGAAGACCGAAAAAAATTAGATCATGAAAAATATAGCAAATCCCTACAAAAAAAATCAGAAATACCATAGTTGTTGGATGCTGTAAATTCTTCGCTCTGATGAGGACATAAGTTTCTTTAGGGTCTGTACAGGACACACAGTGCACCAAAAAATGCAATGGTGCCACCCTCCCTTGGTGTCCAAAGGAGCAGCTCATCCTGGCACAAGTAAAGAGCAGTACAGGACAATTACAGCAGATAGGTGCTACTATACAAGCCAATCAGTGCATACACTCCAGTAATGTAGGTTCAAACAACCCAAGAAGTCAGCTCACCCAATTTTGTGTTGTTTAGTTTCTCCATGCATGTGGAGGCAAAAAGCCACGGCAGAGATTCAAATGTGAAAAGGTTAATCCAGCAACTTGGTTATATGCATAAAAGAAACATTTTGTAAATACACAGCAAAGAGCAAAAACTATGCATAGGTTACCTTCTTCCTACGCATTTAAGTGGAAGCTCTTAATCATGACATATTGTCAAAGAATTTTCACAATACATCATGATTAAGAGCTTCCTCTTGAAACACATAGAAAAATAGTACCATCTGCATAGGTTTTACTTCTGTTGTGCACTGAAATAAAGTTTATTTTCCAGGTATATTCAAGGTGCTGGATTATCCTTTCCACATCAAAAATAGAGGGGTTTTACCAGTGAAGTGCCCATGCTGATTGGTTGGAACTTCTAGCAAATCACATCTCAGATTAGGGTTGCCAATTGCCCAGAAATTCCTGTTCAGGTCAGATCTGGACTGTCTGTGTATTGAATCCGGTTTCAAGTTACAATGGTCCAGGAAAGACCACTGTGTGTTGGGAATATTGTATCTTGAGGCCATTATATCTTAATGGTTCACTAGAGTTGACATTTTTGCAAAGAGTAAAAGGTGTGAGCTACTAATATGTTGAATATGCCCGTGTATATATATATATATATATATATATATATATATATATATATATATACACAGACGAAAGCCCTTACTGACTCGCTCACTGACTCACTGACTGACCCACTGACTGACTAACTCGCCACTAACTCTCTAACTTCCTGATGTCGTACAAACTTGAAATTTAGCACAACCATTCTTTAAGTTCTAAATAGGAAAAGTAAAGAGGCCACAACTTGAATATTCAAAGCTAAGTGCACCCCTATGTTGTGTAACATCCCAGTGTCGTACAAACGTGAAATTCATCATGAGCATTCTTTGGGTCCTAAATAGGAAAAGTAAAGGGGTCACAACTTGATTATTCAATTCTACATGCAAAAATAAGTAACCTTCCCCCCCTATGTAATGTACCTAATCTAATTCTCTAACTTCCCAGTGTAGTACAAACTTACAATTTGGCACGACCATTCTATTGGTGCTAAATAGAAGTAAAGGGGTCGCAACTTGATTATTCAATTCTAAGTGCAAACATAATGTACCTAATATAATTCTCTAACTTCCTGGTGTCGTTCAAACTTGAAACTTAGCATGACTATTCTTTAGGTCCTAAATAGGAAAAGTAAGGGGGTCGCAACTTGATTATTCAATTCTAAGTGCGAAATTAAGTGACCCCACCCTATGTAATGTAACTAGTAACAAACTTCTGAACTGCACAAACATGAAATTTGCCAAAATGAATATTTACATCCTAATAGGAAAGATAAAGTGATTGCCACTTCAATATTCAATTCTATGTGTGAAAAACAGTGAAAATCCGCAATACATGATATAGTTCTTTTCTCAAAAACCATAATGCCTAGGGAAATTATTTGTATACTGAGGGGAATCTACCTCACCTGTATGTGTATATTCTGAGAAGAATCTACCTCCCCTCTATGTGTATATACTGGGGGGAATCTAAAGGTCCTCTATGTGTATATACTAAAGAGAATCTACCTCACCTCTATGTGTATATACTGAGGAGAATCTACCTCACCTCTGTGTGTATATACTGAGGAAAATCTACCTTCCCTCTATGTGTATATACTGAAAGGCTGTAAAGTACATAAGGAAGCGGCCATAGACTGCAGGGATGGAGCATGCCTTGAAGGCTAAGAAGGGGCTGCAACCTCCAGTCTGGGGGAAAATTTGAATAAAAATGGGTGTTATCTTTAATGGTAAAAAATGAGGAAAATAGGAGGGGTGGCACATTCTACAGAGGGACATCGGTGCATGCAGTCTGAGGAGAATCTAATGCTCCTCTATGTATATACATATTTTATTCCACGGTTCCTCTGAAGTAACCACGACTTCAAAAAATTTTCCATGCAAAGAACAGGTAAATACCTGTACCAAATTAACTCGGGCGAAGCCGGGTATGTCAGCTAGTAATTCATATAGTCATGTCTAAGGATTCTGTATTTTATTTGATGAACATAATTTGAGTCATGCAACTTGCATAATTAATGCCAAGCACAAGCAATTGCGGGGCGAGCGCTAAGAATATGATTGACGTTGGAGTAAAGTTGGGATCAATCCTCTTGAAAATCTGCATATGCTTATGTAGTGGCCTGGAAGGTTCTACAGGATGTCACACAGTCACTAGTTCTTAAAAACTCCGGTTTATGAACTCCTTAGGTGACATTTCTGGGGTTGTCTGTCAGAAATACCCTAATTTCCCCCTTTCCTCACAGACGACGTCCTAATCTGCCCAGCAACGTCTGTCTCCTGATTGGTTACTGTCACTCAGATTGATTGGTAGAGGGGATCAAAGCCGGGAAAGGAGAGCAGTGCAAGTCGGAAAATGGGGTGGAGTTACACAGTTTTTTCAGTCACAGCAGTTTGAGCGGGAAATCAGTCAGGGGAGAGTGAGGAGAAGAGAAGTCACATCCAGTCAGTGTGTTGTTCTATCAGAGAAAGTCAGTCAGTGACAGTCTAAGGAGAAGTATGGTCGCAGTCTGAGGAGAAGGAAAGTAGTAGTCGGAAGTAAGGCAATATACGATATGTCTCCATGCCAGTGGACTGTGGAGGGAAATAGGTTAGGATCCTACTACACTAACAGTGAGCCCCTGTTACACTGAAAAATCACAGAAAGCACAGCCTCATCCTAAATAATAATAATAATAATCTATACCCTAGCCTCCATTACAGACACAGCCTCACCCTAGCCTTCATTACAAACACAGACCTCATGGTAATCTATTGAACACAACCCGCAGATAACTGGGACTGACAGGGATCCTGTTCACAAATAATCCTGAACAGAGAGTGCATTGAATTCCATTAAATGTCTTTGACTGTTAAAATTTAAATGCTGTAAACGTGTGCAGGAACTGAAAACCTGCATTTTTATGTGGAGTGTACAATTCTTTGCAAATTCTAAAAAGACTGTTAGTAAACTGTGCACCTTCATTTTTGCAACAGAAAGACTGTGGACTCGTCTCCATTATTTTTGTCTCATCTGTCAAGCGTTCACCACCTACAGGCACTGGCGTCACCGGTGGCAAATCCTTGTCATTAGTCGAGTTAAGTCCCAAATCCAGTTAAACCGCCCTCGCGCGGTTTAACACTACATTTTACAGAGTTGAGAGCGGCATTTTTTAAGGAGTTTGCCTGCGTTTTTACTGCATATTTTGTACAGTAACAACGCAGGCAAAGCAAGCTGATGATGTCACTTTTTTTTCGCCCTCCCAGTGGCATAGTAAGCAGTGTTAAAATGCTTTAACACTGTACACACAGCGTTTTACAGTATTGTTAATGCAACGCATTAATTTCAATGGGCGATGCAGAGCATCAAAAATGCGCTGCAATGCCCAAAGTAGAACATACAGCATTCATATTCGTATTCGTATTAGCGCACATTGTAAAAACGCCAATGTGAGAGAGGCCTTATTCATAAGGTAATAAATTTTCTCTTGATACATCTGCAAAACATTATGCTAATCAGTGCATACTGTACACTAAAACAAATGGAACAACTCTAGTCTCATGAAATAAATAATCTCCTGCTGCTTCATGGAAGCCAGTTGACAACGAATCTATTATTCTTATAGTCTGCCTCTATGTAGCTATATTCTGCGAGGAATATTATCATTATGAATATTATTTATTTTAACCCATTACTGGAGTGAAGGTGACATTGACTGGCACTGCTTTTCAGGGGATGTACTGGGAGACAGTGGTGCACAGTGAGTAGTACACACAGTGCCTGCAGATTAATGCATCATCCACAATAATTGTTCTGTCCATAAGGACTTTATAGGAGAACCCTACCCCTTGCTGTGAAAAGCTGTCTGGTGGACTCTCTCACACTTTTGCCCTACTTGCACTTACAGAACCAGCACCATATAAAACATAATTTGGCTGGTTACTATACAGAATGGACTGCTCTTCATTTTCTTTGTTGTCTAATGTAAACAGACTTTCCAATCAAGATTACCGTCGAGCAGTATATTTGCTCATAACTGAGTATACTCACTGAGACCCATTTTTAGGCCTATTTAAGTGACAATTATTGCAACTGTAATACTCTCACATGTTGGCTGGAAAGATCCCCTAAGCTCTACATTTGGATATATCGCCAAACCCACTCATCGTGGAAAGATTCCAAAGCATTGGCTCACCTAGAAAGGGAAAGAATCACCCAAGACCAGTGATAGCCAAGTTCAGGCATTGGGCGACCATGGAAAAGTGGTTATTGGCCTGTTGTAGTCAGAGACAACTCACTATCGAGGACCATAGGATCCTAATATTTCAATATTCCAAGACTTTTCTACCTTGGTCACTCAAAAGTGAAAGGCTTTCATTGGCATCTGCAGTTATCTGTACTGTTAAAACATTCTTTTTCTGTTTCTCTACCTAGCCAAACTGGCAGTTAATCACTACATAAGTGTTTTCTCTGTGGAATGCTGCAATGCTAGATCAGTCATAGAGACCCCAAAGATGCCACCCAGCTGGTTGACCTCGTGAACAGATGGATTGCAACAGACGACTATGTCAATGATATCCCCGCTGCACAGACCTTCCCTAGGAGCATCCGACATGCTGCTGGTAAGAGACTTCCATCTGCTGGAGGAAGGTTGAAACATGGAGAGAACCGACAAGGGCTCCTGAGGTGGCAACACGTGGGCCAGGGATTCATGAGCCCCAAGGAGCAGTCAGCCCTAGAAAGGACTCCCTGTCAAGGAGTCCAGGGCTGTTGCATTATTGGAAAAGCCAGGATTTGTGTCATATCTCAACCAATTGCCCATTGAACACTGAGCCCATTCCATGGAGGGTGATGGAGGTTTGTATCAATCTGTTTGCAAAGCCAGCTTGTATTGCATCACCAGGACTAGAAACGGAGCCAAAAGTGTGTAAAGTGAATGTCAACAACTTTTCTTTGAAGGCCTTATTGGACTTTTGTAGTCTGGTTACCTTGGTTCATGCTGGCCTGGTAGCTGAGGGCTATCTACCAGGAAAACACATGAATGTGATATGTATACATGGTGATACAAAAGTGTACCCTGTAGCTCTCTCTACAACAGAGACAGTGGTGGTGATTCTGTCCTAAAAATGTATGCACAATGTGATATTGGGGAGTGATTTCGCTTTAATTTGGGACTTGTGGGGAAAAGCAACATTTCACACTAAAGAGGCTGATGTAACCTCTAGAAACAAACTGCTATGGTGGGCGTATAAGTGGGTAATTATGATTTGTTTTCTTTTTTAGCTTGGATGCCAGTGCCCTTGAGAGAGGCTCTTTATGTAAGCCGAAAAGCGTTGCATGCTATGTGTTATGGATGAATAAAAACACTTTCTTTGTGCTACGCCTGCCATACTATTTGCCATCCGGGATTCAGGGGTGCCAGGTGAAATGGCACCCTTGTTAAGTAAGTGTTACATCTTGCTATTTCTTCCTTTATTGGTTACATCGAAGCGCTGGTAATTTTCTCTTTATCCTATAATTTAGATTTACAAAGTTTACCACACAGTTTGAAGCAGGGGTAAGGTAATTTTTAGGCAGCCAACTGCCTTGTGTTATTCCTGGAGGTCTAGAAGGAAAAAGATGGATTCTGCACTGAGGCGTGGTGACTCCAGAAGTTGCGTTCAAGTCCATTTTTAGTCTAGTATCGGGGATAACTACAATATAAAATTTGCTAGCTCTTTTGCGTCCTGTTTAACATGAGCCAGGTATCTTTGTAGCACATCAGTGAATCTTTTAATTTTCACATCATCTGGTAGGTCGCTGCACTGTAAAATCCCACTAATTTCATCATCAAGATGCTGAATAGCAGTCTGACCTATGTTAGGTGTAGTTACAATGGCTTATCTTAAGTTATTAAACTTGTGTTTTGCGATCGAGTACCTTTTTCCTGTATGCTGCACTATTGGGCAGCAAGCAAACTCGTTATTATTGGAATAGCAAAACCTAAGTGCGATCTTATAAAACCACCTGCTTGATTCAATATCCGCTTCTTTTTCTTTATGGGCAGAGCTTTATCACTCAGGCATCTTATGTCTCTTCACCACTTCTTTATTATTTTTTTTATGTTATTTTAGACGAGTTCGCCATTTTAAAATATTTAAAGCGATTTTCCCTTTAGCTGTGATTAAATCATTGCTCGCATTGCGCAAAATAGACTTTCTGGCTGTAGGAGTTGCTTTCACAAGCTTTTTATTAACAGACCCCAATTGCGGCATAATTTCACAGGCATCTTATGAGCACTATGTACAGAGCTTAAAATAATCAGTGCAATGATAAATTCACTTTTTAGAAGCAATTTTCTTGTAAATATACACCGCCGATAAAGCTGGTGGAAACAACTCCATTCTTAAGTGGAGTTCTGGTGTATTGCCTCTTAAATGCACTAACAAATACCCATAAGGCTCTTGTATGACATCCTCAAAAACTTCTAAGAAGAAGTGTGTCTTCCCGGGGCTACATTTGTCTTGCTAGCGTTACAACTTGCAACTTATCGTGGGGGTTATTGTAACAGACCATGTACTTGGTGTTTAAATTGATTGTTCTACTTTTTTTACCCTGACAAAATATGTTCTGTATCAGACAGAAAATGCTTAGTTTTCTGTGATGCACATACTTTGTAAATGCTTCTTCTATTTTTTACAATTTTCACTAGTGCTCTCCATGAGAACATCAACAATAGTCAAATTTACCTGCTCCAGAGAAAATAACTCATCGTCTATAAATGTCTGCAGAAGACCTTCGATCAACCTGATGTTATGAAAAGAATGAGACAGCTCATGAAATAGTTCTTGCCAACACACATAAAACCAAACAATATTATTGGGTTTGTGTGTTAAATCAGTGTTGGCATTATGTAACAGTTGTTTTACAAAGTAGCTTTTTCCAAAGTTAGAAGGACCTGCTAAAATACACTCTTTGTAAAGAAAAAATAATCACCTAGAAGAAGTTGTTGTTTTGTTGCAAAACTCAGCATGCAGTTACATCTCAGACAGATATGGAAATGATTAGAGTTGTGGTGTGATTAGATGAGACATCTTGCCACCTAAGGCGCTAAAAGTGGTTCCACCCTTAGGCTATAA
This sequence comes from Eleutherodactylus coqui, assembly GCF_035609145.1. Taxonomy (NCBI): domain Eukaryota; kingdom Metazoa; phylum Chordata; class Amphibia; order Anura; family Eleutherodactylidae; genus Eleutherodactylus; species Eleutherodactylus coqui. The sequence goes on along the minus strand of NC_089838.1, from coordinate 226,890,033 downwards.
AAAGGCTCTCAGAGGTTACTTGTGTGTAGTGACCTCTTTTTCCACTTGTGTAGAGCTTGTTGACCACAAGACATGCCTATGATGCAATCAGAGAGATTTCGCCCAGTTACCAGAGTTTGAGACAGGGTACATTATTGGAATTAGAGAAGCTGGATAGCCATATTGACAAATTGCTCATCACCTGGGCTATTCTGAACACGCTATTAGGAGGTGTTGGGATAGGTGGAAGTGTGAGGGCATGCACACAAGGAAACCAGGTGTGATGGTATGGTGCAAGTTCGGAGCCTTTCTGTTGTAACCCGAGCAGACAGATACCATAGTCAGAAGAAATCCAGAGGTCAGTAACAGGTAATATTTGTTACGGCACAAAGGAGCAGGCATGTAGGAAAATCAGAGGTCAGTAAAGGATAATATCAATTTGCAACATGGAGGAGGAGGTGAAGCTTGACTATTGACTGGGAGCACAATAATCACACAAGGAGTGGGGTACAAGGTGAGTTTTATATAGGAAGTCCAGTCAAGGGAGCAGGGCGGAGCAAGTCAGGAAGGCAGGAACTAGATCAACAGGAGCAAGGACTAGGCTATGATTCAGCAGAGTGACAATAATCAGAAGCGGCGCTTCAATGGTGTATAGCAGAAGACATTTAGGTTAGAATGGGGGTATTCGGAATGTATAACTCACCCCGACTTAGCCGATCCTCTGTCCTTGGTACCGGTCAGTCGTCTTATCCACAGAAGCTTTCTATCCCAATATAATGGGTATGTAGTAGATCAATGGTCCCAAAGTGACATCCCAGAGGGAGAGCAGCATGGAGGTACTCCAAACAAATATATGTTAAGGAGGAAGGAAATGTGCAGTCAAAAGAGAAAAACTCCTCAGTGCTCTGTTAAACTATACAAAATATCAGTATCGGAGTCCTACAAGTGCTTGAAAAAGGCTTAAGAATAAGCCAAAACGCGTCGCAATAAACAGAATCCATATAGGATCATCTCCTTGCATTTACTTTACTTTTACCTGGATATGAGGGGTGCCACGGGACCGGCACCCCCAAACAAGTAAGACTGCGATACTGATATTTTGTACAGTTTAACGGAGCGCCAAGGAGTTTTTCTCTTTTGACTGCACACTATGATTCAGCAGGGGAGCTGTCCAACAAGCTGGATAGCTCAACAGGTAAAACTGTTGACTGGTGCACAGGAGTTCCTAGGTTCAAGTCCTGACACCAAGTTCAAGACATCCTCAACAGACCACTAGTAGAAAGGATCATCTGATTGCTCAACAAGCATAAGCAGTTCTAACTTTTTGTTGTCCACTATCCAAAGACAATCGGCCCCATCGTAACAAGCTTCTATGTCTGTGTAAACCATCTCCAGGCTCTTGGCTGAAGGATATTATGTATAATGCTTTTTACACACACTGACGCCTCCGTTTGCAGTGGTGTAGTGAATGATAAAACTGGACTACTACAGAGTGAAACCAAGTTGTCTTCACCAATGAATCCAGGTTTAGTTTGGACATTTATGATGACCGTGTTTGTGACAGGGGTGAGTGCTTCAAACCTGCCTTTGCTTTTCAGCCACACACTGCCTCCACTGCTGATGTGATGGTCTGGGTGGCCATTGCATACAACAGTTGGTCACCCCTAGTAGTGGTATGAGGAACAATGAGAGCTCAGCGATATGTTTAAAACATTTGGAGCAACATGTGTTGTCTTTCATGACTAGGCGTCTAAGATGTATTTTCCAGCAGTATAATGCTTGCCTGCACACCACAATGCCTCCACAACATTGCTACAATGCCGTGGCCTGCCAGGTTGCTAGATTTATTGCCAGTATAACATGTATGGGACCATCTTGGAGGCTAACTTGACAGCCTACAAGTTTGCATGATTTAGTGGCTTATTTACAGCAAATATGGACTGATGTGCTGCAGTATACCATACAGAACTTGTTGCATCAATGTCCCAATACTTCTTATTTTTTACAAGGCTTGGTTAGGAAAAGAAGCAGACAGGGTATCCTCATCATCAATTAAAATGTAACTCTGAAATCTCCTAGTAGTGTAGCAATGCATACTCAAAGAGCTCATCAGGATTACTCACAATGCAGATACAAATTAGATATCTGCGCAAATTTAAAAAAAGTTTGGTCTATTAGCAGCATTCACAGTTATATTGCCAGGCTATAATTGCACTCCTTATTGATTTTTCCTGATATCATCTGTGCACCAGCTAGGGAAATCTGAAGCCTCCCATTTATCCCTAAGATGTAATTTAATGTACAGAGCAAACAAACAGAAAATCCAGACTTTGTAGGTGTATGCCATCCTATACACTCTCCACAGTCATCTCTAGTTCTGTTGTGTCCCATGTACCTGGTAGAGAATGCTGCTCATTGCTATGCATGTAGTGATCCATCTGTGAATTTAGAGTGCAGCTGTAACAGATGGAAACATCAATTAACGTTAACGTTTATCGCTAGTACTGGAAAAAAACAAATCTCTTGGAGGGTACACTTTAACTTTTGCAATACCAAAGTATTTTTTGATGTATCCAAAATTTTCATAAATGATCTGTGGGCGGCCAACAGGTTATGTCTTTATTTTGTTGACAAAGGGATACAGACTAGTGACATCATTGTAATTTATTGCTTCTTCTTCTGCCTGTTTGTAGTAGATCTTGATGGCATTAGTTCTACCACCATATCTAGTGAGGTTGGGCATTGCATTTTAAGAAAAAATGCTTGAAGGTTAGAATCCTTTTCAACCATTTAATTCCACTCATGTTCCCACAAAACATGTACTATGTAACCACTATACTGTAAAAATCACTTTTTAGTTGAAAAATTGTGATATAGCTGTCCGGGAGATGTTTTAATGACCTTATTTGTGCAATTTTTATTATAGCAAATGGAGCAGCCATGGTAAAAAATTCAAACGCCATGTGTTGGCCTTTCACACATGCATACCCATCTAAAAAATATTTCCCTACTTGCTTTACACCCTCTCATAAAGTGTGTTGTATGTCAATACTTTCTGTGTGAGACACATACATGAGTCACTGAATGGCTGGTGTTGAGAACCATATTTTGGTCTTGTGATAATTAGCTGGTAAAATAGCTATCGTGTTTTTTTGGAAAAAATGTAAATCTGTACATTGCCGTAGATACGGAAGCCAGAGTGGTGAGGAAAGGATCACTAGAACATTTTTGTTTTGACGCTCACAGTATTTTAAAACAGATTTTTTTTAGTCCACTCCATTACATGACTTCAGTAGTGTTCACACGCCTGTCTAACTACCTCAATGTCTTGTTTCCAGTAAACTTTTAGTTCACCCTTAAAATCAAAAGTATTGTTTTTTTTCTCCTCATACCAATCAATGAATTCCTTTTTCTCACTAGGCATCATGTACTCTATACCTTAATACTTAACTGCTGGTAAGGGACCCATATAATTTTGATTTGAAAAAGTGTTGGAAGTGACCCTTTAAACCCAAAAAACCCATAGCTTGTGGTAGCTTATTAAGTTCCATGGGTTTGAAATTGAGTGAACCTATGAACCTCATGTTCAAATCAGAACTGTACAAATTCATGAGTACCCGATTTACCCTCAAATTCCCAGGAAGACTGATCATACGACGTTGTGACATATATGTAATTTGGTATGTGTGTATCTGTCTCTTGCATGCATTCAAAGTCATAGAAAATATATAGATTAGTATGCATGTAACATAAATGACATCAAATTTATGCAATCGAACATGACAAACGCTGCAGCGCAGGCCTTTACATTTATGCCCTTCCCCACTATTGTACACAAAGTGGCAACACTGATCACAAAAGGTTTTAAGTCTGCAAAACATAACATCGTCTCTGGCTAATTGCTTGTGCTGATCTAATCAATCATTCAAACAGCAAAACACGCGTCAACTAGGGCACTGGAGCTGCATTCCTACGCTTTCGACACAGCCCTCTCTGACAAGCTGTACAAAAGTACTAACCGGAATGATTCTTATTGTGAAATACAGAATTGCAGCTTTCACAAAAGTAGCGCTCCCCAATATAACTTTTCATTTTTGTTATCCCATAGTAGTGGTTATCATGATGCAGAATATATGCAGTTACACCTGTAGCATTCATACCTGTGTGATATTATTGTCAATCACCATGACTGTAGTAAAGAATCTTAATGGTTCCTTCCAAGTATTTCTCAAAATCAGAAATATTGGTAAAGCTCACTAGTTGATTTTTAGGGATGGACAAATCCCTGTGTAATTGCTTAGCACAAGACAATAAAACACTATCATCAACAGCACTATCCCCTTTCAGAGCATATAGATTGGAAGCCAAGCCCAGATGTGAGGCAAAATTGTTAAAGTCATACAACTATTGCTTTTTTTGTTTAATGATTTGACTGTCAGCTATATCAAATGTCTCTGACACTTTGCGCCGCCTCTCCTGTTTCTGATTTTAGTGACCACTAGTTTCAGATAATCACCAGCCAGACATTCAAGTTTTAGCTGCACAAAGTCACCAGGCTACATGTCTCTGATGACACTGTCCAGGAGAGTTTGAATGGTGGCATTACCAGCTTCTACAAATTAATGTATATGGTCAATGTGTTCAACACCATTGAAATTATTAAGGTTTCGGCGTCTATGAAAAACACGTAAAAATACTAAATCATCACCAAGCTGCTCAACCCATTAAGGCACTTCATAATGTGCATAGTTTTGTGGATTCTGTGAGCAGTTTGTGTTCTCTACAAAATGTTTATGAAAATCTGAATTTTGCTGCTGTGTTGTGTCATACAATGTATTTGCTATATTTTCTGTGCTATTCTGACCCTCTCTGTGTGTGTTCTGGATGCTAATGCCCAGCTCGCTCTGAACAATATTTTTATAGCTCTTTTTATAACTACTAGATTGACCCAATGTTCGCTACACGAACATAAAATGTTTCAAAAGTGGTTGTTGTGAACTTCTAAATCTGCTTGGTTAGATGATTATTTAGAGTGTCACTCTGCATTTGGAGCAGATACCTAATATAAAAAAGCCAAATATCTCTCTCTGTTTGTCTGTCTTTCTCTGTCTGCCTATCCCTCTGTCTTAGTCTGTCTCTCACTCTGTCTGTCTCTTTCTCTCTTTGTCTGTCTCTCTGTCTGTATCTCCTTCTGTTTGTCTCTCTCTCTCTCTCTCTCTCTCTCTGTCTGCCTATCTCTCTCTGTCTATCTCATTCATTGTCTGTCTTTCACTCTCTCTGTTTCTGTCTGTATATCTCTCTCTTTCTGTCTCGGTATCTCTGTCTCTTTCATTCTCTTTTTGTCTCTCTCTGTCTGTCTCTTGCTCTCTCTATTGCTTTCTCTTTCTGTCTCTATTGCTCTCTCTCTGTTTTTCTATTGCTCTCACTGTGTCTCTCTATTGCTTTCTCTGGGTATCTCTATCGCTCTCTCTGTCTTTCTATCGCTCTCGTTCTGTCTGTCTATCACTCTCTCTGGCTGTCTATTGCTCTTTCTCTGTCTGTTTCTCTTTGTCTCTCTATTACTATCTCCCTATATTTGTCTCTCTCGCTCTCTCTGTCTGTCTATCTCTCTCTGTCTCTCTACGCTCTCTCTGTCTGTTTTTCTCTGTCTCTTTATCGCTATCTCTATCGTTTTATCTTTCTGTCTGTCTCTCTATTGCTATCTCTCTGTTTCTCTATCACTCTCCCTCTGTCTGTTTCTCTATCACTCTCTGTCTGTTTATTGCTCTCTTTCTGTCTGTCTCTCTATTGCTCCCTATCTGTCTGTCTCTCTATCGCTCTGTCTGTCTCTTTATTACTCTGACTGTCTCACTATCTCTCTCTTTCTGTCTATCTCTCTTTCTGTTTCTCTATCGCTTTCTCTTTGTGTTTCTATGGCTCTTTCTCTCACTGTCTCTCTATCGCTCTATGTGTCTCTATCACTTTCTCACTCTGTCTCTCTATTGCTCTCTCTCTATCGCTGTCTCTCTCTCTGTCTCTCTATCTCTCACTGTCTCTCTATCACTCTTTCTCTCACTGTTTCTCTCTCTATCGCTCTGTCTCTCTATTGCTCTTGGTTGGGCAATGTATGCTGTGTTGCTTAGCAACGCTTCACTCATTGCAGCGCATGCCTGAAACACAGCAGTGCCACCCATAGACTTAACATTGTAACTTTCAACCCGCCTGACAGGTTCCTGAATGTATTAAACTCACATTTCATAATTTTACGGCACCGGTGAGCATGTGTGTCATCTAATGACACCAACATCATACACCAAAGTTACAGCAAAGGGGTCAAAGTGTGGTGCAAGAAAAAGCATGTAGGCTTATTTTTATTAGATTGAGCTACTAAAGGTGGATGCTCTGTTTTTGTAGTTTTTTCAATCCACCCCCAGTGACATGTAGTCATAAAGAGGTATCTGCTTGTTTTCAGAACTTCATCAGCTCTGATTGCTGCTTGAAACTTTTGGTCTAAAGCAAGTATTTGGGGAAATTTTGCATTTATTTGGCTTAGAGATGCATTTCTCCAAGTAATGACGTGACAAACAGATAAAATGTGCACCTCTATTGGTAATGTGCATATTTTCACCCCCCATTCTACTAAAATCTTTAGTATGTCCTTTATCCACTGAGTGTAGTTGAGATGGAGTTGATTGGTATGTGTTTTCCATCTTTTTGATGTGATGTTGTCATGAGATATGCACCTTTTTCTAGGACTTCTAGTTATTGGCAGCATACGGTAATGTTTGCTATGTATCTGACATTTGTGTATTATGACAAACTCGTGTATTGCTTGGATTTATGAAATGTGCCTTACCAGAGTTGACGAGGCTAGCCCGGTTTTCATCCGCTTCAGAAATTGGTGATAATGCGGCATGTCTGATAGATCCAGTTTGCGGTCATAATACTGGCAATGCTGGATTGGCATTCCCTACTTGAGGGGTATTGTATTCCTAAACTATTGAAGAGGATTTTGACACTGATGCTAAAATCCTTCTTCTCGAGTTCCTGGTGTCTATGTCTTGAAGAAAAATGTAGCAATGTGAGTAAATTATACACAAACTAAAGATACATATTGCACAGTGTATAATTATGCAAACTTTCAAGGAATACAACTTTAAGCACTACACACATAACTAGTGCACACAGTGTAAAGATACACAATCTGAAGATATGTATTGTAAGACATAGCATTATGCAAATTTTTAAGGCATTCAATACTATATACAACTTATGTGACTAGCTATTCCTGCTAAGTCTCAGTGTTACATTAGTTGGTGTAATAGATATCTTATTCTCACTGCCTTTTTGGGTTTTCAACAGCTCTAAAACACTTTCTGTCTTCAGTCACAGGTGTCAAATTCAACAACTCTTATTCTGCATGACAAATGATATTTACTTTCATGCCTACACTCAGTTGTATAAACGTTCACACACATTCATATAAAACACACTTTTGATCGCCAGATTTAAAATATCATCAGTAGAGATGAGCGAGCACCAAAATGCTCGGGTGCTCGTTACTCGAGTCGAACTTTCAGTGATGCTCGAGAGTTCGTTTCGAGTAACGAACCCCATTGAAGTCAATGGGCGACTCGAGCATTTTTGTATATCGCCGATGCTCGCTAAGGTTTTCATTTGTGAAAACCTGGGAAATTCAAGAAAGTGATGGGAACGACACAGAAACGGATAGGGTAGGCGAGGGGCTACATGTTGGGCTGCATCTCAAGTTCCCAGGTCCCACTATTAAGCCACAATAGTGGCAAGAGTGAGACCCCCCCCCCCCCCCCCACTGTCAGCATAAAGATCGTTCTCCTCTGCCACAGCTGTAACAGCTGTGGCAGAGAAGAACGATGTTAGCCCATTGAATTCAATGGAGCCGGCAATACAGCTGGCTCCATTGAAAGCAATGGGCTGCCGGCGATCGCGGGATGAATTGTCGGGAAGGGCTTACATATATAAGCCCTTCCCTGCAATTCATCCAGAAATGTGTAAAAATTAAAAAAAAATATACTCACCTTGTCCTGGCAGAACGATGTTAGCCCATTGAATTCAATGGAGCCGGCAATACAGCTGACTCCATTAAAAGCAATGGGCTGCCGGCGATCGCGGGATGAATTGTCGGGAAGGGGTTAAATATATAAGCCCTTCCCTGCAATTCATCCAGAAATGTGTAAAAAAAAATATATATATATATACTCACCTCCTGAACTGCTCTGAACAGCTGTGAGTAGTATTCAGCAGCCGGGGATTTAAAATCCCTGCCTGCTGAATGAGCTGCCTCTAATTGGTCACAGCCTGATCAATCAGAGGCAGATTCCACTCACACACCCATTCATGAATTTATGAATGGGTGTGTGACTGCTGCCTCTGATTGGCTCAGCGGGACCAATCAGATGAGAGGCAGCAGTGTGTGAGTGGAATCTGCCTCTGATTGGTCAGGCTGTGACCAATTAGAGGCAGCTCATTCAGCAGGCGGGGATTTTAAATACCCGGCTGCTGAATACTACTCACAGCTGTTCAGAGCAGTTCAGGAGGACTGCCGCTGGCCACGCTGAACTCCGTCTGCCGGGACCAGGTGAGTATATATATATTTTTTATTTTTACACATTTCTGGATGAATTGCAGGGAAGGGCTTATATATTTAACCCCTTCCCGACAATTCATCCCGCGATCGCTGGCAGCCCATTGCTTCCAATGGAGCCAGCTGTATTGCCGGCTCCATTGAATTCAATGGGCTAACATCGTTCTGCCAGGACAAGGTGAGTATATTTTTTTTTAATTTTTACACATTTCTGGCTGAATTGCAGGGAAGGGCTTATATATTTAAGCCCTTCCTGGCAATTCATCCCGCGATCGCCGGCAGCCCATTGCTTTCAATGGAGCCAGCTGTATTGCCGGCTCCATTGAATTCAATGGGCTAACATCGTTCTTCTCTGCCACAGCTGTTACAGCTGTGGCAGAGGAGAACGATCTTTATGCTGACAGTGGGGGGGGTCTCACTCTTGCCACTATTGTGGCTTAATAGTGGGACCTGGGAACTTGAGATGCAGCCCAACATGTAGCCCCTCGCCTGCCCTATCCGTTTCTGTGTCGTTCCCATCACTTTCTTGAATTTCCCAGGTTTTCACAAATGAAAACCTTAGCGAGCATCGGCGATATACAAAAATGCTCGAGTCGCCCATTGACTTCAATGGGGTTCGTTACTCGAAACGAACTCTCGAGCATCACTGAAAGTTCGACTCGAGTAACGAGCACCCGAGCATTTTGGTGCTCGCTCATCTCTATATTTAAGCCCTTCCCGACAATTCATCCCGCGCTTGCCGGCAGGCCATTGCTTTCAATGGAGCCAGCTGTATTGCCAGCTCCATTGAATTCAATGGTCAGTGCTCGTTTAATCGAGACGAGTACCGCGTGGTGCTCGTCTCGAGTAACGAGCATCTCGAGCACCCTAATACTCGAACGAGCATCAAGCTCGGACGAGTATGCTCGCTCATCTCTAATCATCAGCAACAGTAGAGTCATCTGTCGTAATATTACTATTCAAATTTGTCCAAATCCCAAAGTTAAGCTTAAGGGTGCCTACCCACTTGCGATTTTTTTTCCTGTGATGTTTTGCGTTTTCTCTCAAGAGCAATTAGTATAGAATGTGTTCTTGTCCATCTGGGGTTTTTTTCCGTTTCGTGGGTTTTTTTCACATAGGAACTGTCAGTTGCATATGTCTCCTTATTTTTCTCTTAATGCACCCATGATTGTCAATGGAGGGCTGCAAAAAACACGCAAAAAACGCCGTGAAAAACGCGCAAAAAATGCGTGAAAACGCCGCGTTTTTCACGCGCGAAAATCAGCAACGCAAGTGGGTAGGCGCCCTAAACAGAGAAAAATTATAGATAATAAAATTAACAAATATAAATGCATATATATTGGGAATGGAATAAAAATGAAAAGTGTAAACACAATATATATACCAAGTTCAGAATCAGAAGTAATAGATACAGCTGCCGGGTTATTACCATTTCGAGGTTCCATTTGAAATTAAAAACCCTGCAATAAAATATACACCTTTATTTCTAACATTCAGATTTTATACACGTACATTAAATAAAAGAAAATCTGATTTAAATTAATAATATGCCAGCAAATACACAGGCTGGTCGTTTCTACAGAATGACTAAAAGAAATATCAGGTATATAAACACACAAATATATGAATCTAAAATCTAATTACACAGTAAAAATGAGCAGTGCTAATGCGTATGGTCTGACTTCTATATCTATATTAAAAATAACAAAAGAAAACAAGAATTGTAAATCTTAACACAGTGCATTTTATGTTTTAATCATTCAGTGACATTATTAAACAACGTTACTAAAGCAGTAAATTAAAATAGTACTTACATAGAATCATAGAATGGTAGAGCTGGAAGGGACCTCCAGGGTCATCGGGTCCAACCCCCTGCTCAGTGCAGGATCACTAACTCATTCCAGACAGATGTCTGCCCAGCCTTTGTTTTAACACTTCCCTTGAACTCACCACCTCCTGTGGTAACCTGCTCCAATCATTTATCCCTCTCACTGTCAGAAAGTTTTTTCTAATATATAATTTGTCCCTCCTCCCTTTCAGTTTCATCTTATTGCTTCTAGTCTTTTCTTGTACAAATGAGAATAGGGCTGATCCTTCTGCACTGTGACAGCCCTTCAGATATTTGTAAACCGCTATTAAGTCATCTCTCAGCCTTCTTTTTTGCAAGCTAAACATTCCTAGATCCTTTAACCGTTCCTCATAGGACATGATTTGCAGACTGCTCACCATCTTGGTAACTCTTCTCTGAACTTGCTCCAGTTTGTCTATGTCTTTTTTAAAGTGGGATACCCAGAACTAGACACAGTATTCCAGATGAGATCTGACTAAGGAAGAGTAGAGGAGGCTAATTACCTCATGTGATCTAGACTCTATGCTTCTCATAATACATCCCAGAATTATGTTTGCCTTTTTGGCTGCTGCATCACATTGTTGACTCGTGTTCAATCTATGATCTATTAGTATACCCAAGTCTTTTTCACATGTGCTGCTTAACCCAATTCCTCCCATTCTGTATGTGCTTTTTTCATTTTTCTTGTCCAGATGTAGGACTTTGCATTTCTCCTTGTTAAATACCATTCTGTTAGTCGCTGCTTACTGTTCAAGCTTTTCTAGATCTTTTTGAATACTCTCTCCCTCTTCCCTAGTGTTAGCTATCCCTCCTAGCTTTGTGTCATCAGCAAATTTGACCAGTTTCCCATCAATTGCCTCCTCCAGATCATTTATAAACATGTTGAACAACACTGGGCCTAGAACAGAGCCTTGTGGTACCCCACTTAATACATTTTTCCACTTGGATGTGCAGCCATTTATAACCACTCTTTGAGTACGATCACTCAGCCAGTTGTGAATTTACCTAACAGTTGCCTTGTTAATCCCATATTTGGTCATTTTTTCAATAAGTATGGTTATGAGATACTTTATCAAATGCTTTACTAAAGTCAAGATATACTATATCCACCGCATTTCCCTAATTAACCCAGTCGGTGATTCTGTCATAGAAGAAAATTAGATTCATCTGGCATGACTTATTTGTTACAAACCCATGCTGGCTCTGGTTAATTACTCCATTTTTATCCAAGTACTTGCATACATGCTGTTTAATAATTTGTTCAATTTGTTACTTTTAGATGCTGCTGTGTCAAGAGTCCGATGATGGCTCTAAGAGGTTTTGACAGAGTTCTGCTTAAGTACCTTTTAACAAAGGCAAGCTAAGACATGTCCACATGATGGACCCTGGTATAGTTCAAGTTTTACAGACCCCACTAATGCTAAAAACATGTTCATTTAACCATCTGTTAAAACTATATCTCATCTCAGGCTTTTGGGGTATTTTACTGTGATTGGGTAGCTGAAATCCCTTTTTGTCAGGCTCCTGGAGCCTTTTAACTCAGTGGTCAGCTCTTGTACCATCCCAGAAGCTGTATAGTGCATATTTCCCAGACTCACCAATGCTAAACACATGTTCATTTAAAACTATATCTTATCTCATGTCCCATGACCACATATTCTATTCAGTACTTGAAATACAGGCCTATAAATCTCATGACTCCTTTTAATTTAGTTTTATTTAAAACATGGCTTCAAGAAGTGTAGAAATAATATTATAGAATCGTTATGTTTGGGCAATGGCAGAAACATCTTTTGGAGGATTTAAGAAGCTATACAGAAGCGTTAAGAAATACAGTATAGAAAGAAAAGATCTGCAAGCACGGCTATATCAACAGGATGTTTACACGCTTCATAAACCTGCCAAGAAGAAATTTGCAAGAAATAAAATAATTGTTACAGATATTAACAATGGCAAGCTTATTATCCAAGAGAAAATGATGGCTTAAAATACATTTTAACAGTAATAAATGTATTATCAAAACACGCTTGGTGCTTTGGCTTAAGGGACAAAACAGGATAGAGTATTATGAAAGTATTTGAACTGATATTTAAAAATGATCATTGAGTGCCGCAAAAATTACGGATTGAGGCAAAGAATATATAAATTTTCGCTATTCGATATACTGTGGGTGCCATATTAGATATGATTAATATACATGCCCGATGACCCCTTATAACACACATCTACATTGAGTGTACAACAAAAGAAATCTAACCTTTATTTAGGTAGGTAAACGTTTATATAAGTTTTCCAACACAGGAAGTTGGGACATTTGGGTATATTTACAACATATTGTGTGCTGATTGGTCATTCTCATAGGGAGGTATTTGTGAGGTAGCTGTGAGCTCATTCACCAGGGAGGAGCTTCCCTTGAACATGCTCTATTCATTCTTGACTTGCTGCCCAGAAGAAATACTTCCTGTTTCTCTCCAGTCATTTCCTATCCTTTAACACAAAGACATTCCTTTTTGCCATGTGGCTGTAACTTGAGCCCTGCAGATGTCTTCTGCTGGTCAACAAACCAGTCTGACCTGTTTATATCATATGGGGGGATGGTCCTTCCCCCAGAGGTTTAGAGCACAAGTAGCATTCCCATCTTAAAATCTTCACAGTTGACAACAGAAAATGCATATAGAAAATGGCGAACATCTCAGTCATCTTCCACACTACAAATGAAGTGATGGTGACCTTAGTGGAGCGATTTAACCATACTTTAAAAACAAAAATGCAGCATTACTTTACAAAATGTAACACTTATATATATTGATGTTTTACCAGACTTGGTATACAGTTGCAGTTATACTTATCACACAACAATTTGCTGCAAACCTGCTGTGACAAAACACAACTCCTTAAGAATATGGTGAAATATCTACAGCGAGATTCTGGACTTTAAGCCTGTGAAACCCTCTTTAAAAATCGAAGGTCATGTAAGAATCTAACAGTTTAAGGCCCATCGTCCACGGGCGGACTTGAATTGTGGGGCACTGGTGTGGAAGATCCGCAGTTTAAGCCAGCCATAGGGAAACATTGGTGCCCGCACTTGAATTTATACATGCGGATTTGTTTTCTGGATTCTGCATGTGGAAAACAAATCACAGCATGCTCCATTTTAGTGTGGTTCCCGCACGAATGACTTCCATTAAAGTCAATGGAAGCTGTCCAATCTGCGGCTCGTCTGCAACTGACATTGTGGACGGGCCGCAAATTCGACGGGAAATTAGGAGTTTGAAAAAAAATTGTCCTGCGCATGAGCGCTGGCACTCCTGCACACATCCGCAGTACAGAAAAAAGAAGACTGGGCAGATAAGTAGGGTCACCGGCCACGGGCAGGGTCAGATTCCGCTGCGGGCTCCTGCATGTGGAATTCGACCCACCCATGGACATGAGACCTAAATGAACTTTCACTTTAGGTTATGAACAAACTTACACAGATGAAATTTTAATCAGTGATGTTACCAATATGTGTCTACAGGGTTGAAAAAATACTGAAAAAGAGGAATTGGTAAAATGGTAAAACATTTTATTTTGTAAAGTACAAAATTTAACAGTTGGATTGAAGAAAAGCAGTTGATGGCCATATAAAGCATGGAAGCTGGGTCATTTTAAATAAAATTGCCTAGCGACCCCTTTTCAAAATTTACCCCTATTTATACCTATACCACAAAATTGGCAAAAACTGTTCACCTCTCTGGACTGTATGAGTTTGCAATAACCAAAATACAGTATCCACATACATGGAATACAATGGAACCGAATGATAGCAATTTTTTGCTATCATTGCTAAACAAGGTAATGTGTTTAAGGAATATTATGGGAAGGCTGAATTTTATTCTAGTGTCAAAGACCTGGTGAGAGCCATCAATGATCGGATGGACACTTTGAGGATTACAAATGAGGTATTTAAACTGCAATATGATGCAAAAAGAACAGTTACCATTACCAATTCCCCAACAATTCAGTTTGCACCAGAACACAAGCTATTACTTATTTTAGGAAAGTCAGAGTATATTAAAGCTTCTATCGGTAATATACCAGCGAGGAGGAAGTATTATGCAGATATAAAAGCAGGCTTTTACACATTGTGTACACAGATACAATACAACAACAATTCGTGGGTGATAGCTTTGTACAGCTTTTAACAACTGTTGAAATTAGCAGTAAAAACTGTGAAATTATCACCCTGCCATACACAAATCCAAATTACATACATAGTGGATGTCCCCTAGTAATAGTCACAGTACTGGGTATAAATAGATCCTGGGAGAGATTTCTGTATTGTCACCTGTCATATTTCTAGATAGTTATTAGGTCGCTGCTCAGCCCTCTTTTTTCAAAAGTAAACAACCCCAATTTTGAAAGCCTCTCTTGAGTATTGAAGTTTGCCTATTCCATTTATTACTTTAGTTGCCAGTCTTTGAAACCACTCAAGCTCTGACATGTCCTTCATAATAACCACCCTCTGCTTTCCACCATTGAGCGAGTTACTTACCCACTGTTAGGGAATTGATGTGGATCCACTGTGTTGCCCAACCAGTAGATGGAACAGACCGCCAGGGCAGACAGCCAACTCTGGAAACCCGGATGCTCACCGCTGAAAGGTGTAACCTGGAATGCAAGGTGACCAGGGGTTCTAGCCCTATGCTGGAAGCAGGAGATGGAAAGTCCCTGCCTATCAATAGCAGAGAATTCACCCTGACAAGGGCGGCCCTGCGTGGGAACCTAGGCACTAATTAGCCCTGTCAGGGCTGATCACTAGGAAGCAAGGAAGTTGGATAACACCACGTCGTCTGCAGAACCAAGGAGTGAGCAAGTTCAGGAAGAGGCTGGAAGTACTTGAGCGAACTGAAGACAAAGCATAAACCGCAAACACAGGAACAAACAGGAGAAGCTGTGACAAGTGCATATATGAGGGCTCATACACTAACACTTCAGCAGGGGCTGTCAGGTCTGAGGCCTCTATATAGTGGTGAAGAGATGACCAACAATCTGCAGCTGGGTGGAACCAATTTAACCATGGATGTGCTAGAAAAAAGGTAATCACAGATTCAAAGCACAATGCCCACGTCTGCCAGACATAACACCAACATTCTCGCCCAGACTAAACATTCTCATTTTATATACCAACCTTTTATGCGGCATAGTATCAAATGCGTTGAAAAAGTCCAGATACACAAGATCTAATGACTCTCTGCGGTCCAGACTAGACCTTACCTCCTAATAGAAGCTGATCGGTTTGGTTTGATAGGAGCGATCTCTCGTAAATCCATGCTAATATTTGAGCTATACAGTTATTTACCTTGAGGTCCTCCAGGATGGCATCTCTTAGAAAATTTTACCTACAATATAAGGCAGACTTACCGGCCTGTCGTTTCCAGGTTCACTTTTTGACCTTTTTTTCAATATCGGCACCACATTAGGGATTTTTATCTCCACATTTCAAAAACCGTAACTTTTTTTATTTTTCCCTTGACATGACAGCTTGTATTTTGCATGGTGAACTGTAGTGTTTATGGTAACATATTAGGGTGAATATAATGTATTATAAAACTTTAATTTTTTAATTTTTTTTAGAGCAGGGAGAGAAAACACATGAATTCCGCCATTGTTTTTTTTTTTACAGTGTTAATCAAACAGCATAAATGACATGATACATTATTCCTGCTGGTTAGTAGAATTACCACTATACCAAAAAGTTTTATCATTTTTTTAGTTTTTTCCACCTTTGCACAATAAAAACTCTTTTTTTTTTTTAAAAAAATGTTTATTTTTACATTGCTGCACTGAAACTCCCATAACATTTTTATTTAGCCATGGTTAGAGCTCTGTGAGGGCTTGATTTTGGCGTGACGAGCTGTAGTTTTGATTTGCACCATTTTGGCATAAATACGGCTTTTTATCACTTTTATCATGTTTTTTTGGAAGGCAAAATAAGCATTTTGCCTCTGTTTTTCATTTTTTATGCTTCTGTAGGGGACTTGAACCATAACAGCTATGAGCGCTATAATAATGCACTGCAGGATTTCTGTACTGCAATGTCTTATCACTCACAATAGTGATCATAGGCAACGGCAAGCTGGGACGCCAGTAGCTAGTGCCCTGTTGCCATGGCAACTCATCAGCCCTCCGTGATTGCATCGCGGGGGTTCAGTGACATCACAGAGGGATTGCGCTCCCTATGTAAACCCTTTACGTGCCACATTATACATGGATCACGGCATGTAAGAGTTAACAGTGGCAATTGTTGTTCTTATGTATTCATGCAGTTTCACTGGGAGGCCGGCTATCCACATCACATAAGTTTACATTCTGTTTCGTTAATTACCTTGCAGCCAGGACATAAACTTATGTCCTGTGGTGTTAAAGGGTTAAAAAGGATTTTACATAAAGACTAGAGATGAGCGAACACCAAAATGTTCGGGTGTTCGTTATTCGAAACGAACTTCCCGCGATGTTCGAGGGTTCGTTTCGAATAACGAACCCCATTGAAGTCAATGGGCGACCAGAACATTTTTGTATTTCGCCGATGCTCGCTAAGGTTTTCATGTGTGAAAATCTGGGCAATTCAAGAAAGTGATTGGAACGACACAGCAACGGATAGGGCAGGCGAGGGGCTACATGTTGGGCTGCATCTCAAGCTCACAGGTCCCACTATTAAGCCAGAATACCGGCAAGAGTGGGCCCCCCCCCCCTCCCAACAACTTTTACTTCTGAAAAGCCATCATTAGCATGCCATACCTTTGCTAAGCACGACACTACCTCCAACAAAGCACAATCACCGCCTGCATGACACTCCACTGCCACTTCTACTGGGTTACATGCTGCCCAACCGCCCCCCCTCCCCCCCACAGCGCACACCAAAGTGTCCCTGCGCAGCCTTCAGCTGCCCTCATGCCACACCACCCTCATGTCTATTTAGAAGTGCGTCTGCCATGACGAGAGACCGCAGGCACACACTGCACAGGGTTGGCACGGCTAGGCAGCGACCCTCTTTAAAAGGGGCGGGGCGATAGCCCACAATGCTGTACAGAAGCAATGAGAAATAGAATCCTGTGCCACCGCCATCAGGAGCTGCACACGTGGGCATAGCAATGGGGAACCTATGTGCCACACACTATTCATTCTGTCAAGGTGTCTGCATGCCCCAGTTAGACCGGGCTTTTTAATTCATAGACACAGGCAGGTACAACTCCCTATTGTGAAGTCCCTGTCGACCGACAGCATGGGTGGCTCCCTGGAACCCACCGGCGGTACACAAAAATATCCCATTGCATTGCCCAACACAGCTGAGGTAGTAATGTCGTGCGTAATACAGGTGGGCTTCGGCCCACACTGCATGCCCCAGTCAGACTGGGGTTCTTTACAAGTGGACACATCTAGGTTACACTCCGTGTGCACCTACAGCATGGGTGGCTCCCTGGAACCCACCGGCGGTACACAAAAATATCCCATTGCATTGCCCAACACAGCTGAGGTAGTAATGTCGTGCGTAATACAGGTGGGCTTCGGCCCACACTGCATGCCCCAGTCAGACTGGGGTTCTTTACAAGTGGAAACAGATGCATTTATAATTCCCTGTGAACCCACTGCCTGGGTGGGTGCCAGGAAGCCACCGGCGGTACATAGAAATATCCCATTGCATTGCCCAACACAGCTGAGGTAGTAATGTCGTGCGTAATACAGGTGGGCTTCGGCCCACACTGCATGCCCCAGTCAGACTGGGGTTCTTTACAAGTGGAAACAGATGCATTTATAATTCCCTGTGGACCCACTGCCTGGGTGGGTGCCAGGAAGCCACCGGCGGTACATAGAAATATCCCATTGCATTGCCCAACATAGCTGAGGTAACGTCAGCTGGAATGCAGGTGGGCTAAAAATTAATTTGATTACACTGTAGGCGAGGGCCCACAAAAATTGCTGTATCAACAGTACTAATGTACATCCCAAAAATTGGCCATGGCCAGCCAAGAGGGCAGGTGAAACCCATTAATCGCTTTGGTTAATGTGGCTTAAGTGGTAACTAGGCCTGGAGGCAGCCCAGTGTAACGAAAAATTGGTTCAAGTTACAGTTCCAACGCTTTTAAGCGCATTGAAACTTATAAAAATTGTTCAGAAAAATTATTTGAGTGAGCCTTGTGGCCCTAAGAAAAATTGCCCGTTCAGCGTGATTACGTGAGGTTTCAGGAGGAGGAGCAGGAGGAGGAGGAGGAATATTAGACACAGATTGATGAAGCAGAAATGTCCCCGTTTTGGATGGTGAGAGAGAACGTAGCTGTCGGCACTGTCGGTTGACAAGCGGCTACGCTTATCTGTGATGATTCCTCCAGCCGCACTAAACACCCTCTCCGACAAGACGCTAGCCGCAGGACAAGCAAGCACCTCCAGGGCATACAGCGCTAGTTCAGGCCACGTGTCCAGCTTCGACACCCAGTAGTTGTAGGGGGCAGAGGCGTCACCGAGGATGGTCGTGCGATCGGCTACGTACTCCCTCACCATCCTTTTACAGTGCTCCCGCCGACTCAGCCTTGACTGGGGAGCGGTGACACAGTCTTGGTGGGGAGCCATAAAGCTGGCCAGGCCCTTAAAGACTGTTGCACTGCCTGGGATGTACATGCTGCTCGATCTCCGCACCTCCCCTGCTACCTTGCCCTCGGTACTGCGCCTTCTGCCACTAGCGCTGTCGGCTGGGAATTTTACCATCAGCTTGTCCGCAAGGGTCCTGTGGTATAGCAACACTCTCGAACCCCTTTCCTCTTCGGGAATGAGAGTGGGCAGGTTCTCCTTATAGCGTGGGTCGAGCAGTGTGTACACCCAGTAATCCGTTGTGGCCAGAATGCGTGCAACGCGAGGGTCACGAGAAAGGCATCCTAACATGAAGTCAGCCATGTGTGCCAGGGTACCAGTACGCAACACATGGCTGTCTTCACTAGGAAGATCACTTTCAGGATCCTCCTCCTCCTCCTCAGGCCATACACGCTGAAAGGATGACAGGCAATCAGCCGGTGTACCGTCAGCAGCGGGCCAAGCTGTCTCTTCCCCCTCCTCCTCATCCTCCTCATGCTCCTCCTCCTCCTCCTGTACGCGCTGAGAAATAGACAGGAGGGTGCCCTGACTATCCAGCGGCATACTGTCTTCCCCCGCCCCCGTTTCCGAGCGCAAAGCAGCTGCCTTTATGGTTTGCAGGGAATTTCTCAAGATGCATAGCAGAGGAATGGTGACGCTAATGATTGTAGCATCGCCGCTCACCACCTGGGTAGACTCCTCAAAATTACCAAGGACATGGCAGATGTCTGCCAACCAGGCCCACTCTTCTGAAAGGAATTGAGGAGGCTGACTCCCACTGCGCCGCCCATGTTGGAGTTGGTATTCGACTATAGCTCTACGTTGTTCATAGAGCCTGGCCAACATGTGGAGCGTAGAGTTCCACCGTGTGGGCACGTCGCACAGCAGTCGGTGCACTGGCAGCTTAAAGTGATGTTGCAGGGTGCGCAGGGTGGCAGCGTCTGTGTGGGACTTGCGGAAATGTGCGCAGAGCCGGCGCGCCTTTACGAGCAGGTCTGACAAGCGTGGGTAGCTTTTCAGAAAGCGCTGAACCACCAAATTAAAGACATGGGCCAGGCATGGCACGTGCGTGAGGCTGCCGAGCTGCAGAGCCGCCACCAGGTTACGGCCGTTGTCACACACGACTATGCCCGGTTGGAGGCTCAGCGGCGCAAGCCAGCGGTCGGTCTGCTGTGTCAGACCCTGCAGCAGTTCGTGGGCCGTGTGCCTCTTATCGCCTAAGCTGAGTAGTTTCAGCACGGCCTGCTGACGCTTGCCCACCGCTGTGCTGCCACACCGCGCGACACCGACTGCTGGCGACATGCTGCTGCTAACACATCTTGATTGCGAGACAGAGGAGTAGGAGGAGGAGGAGGGTGCTTTAGTGGAGGAAGCATACACCTCCGCAGATACCAGCACCGAGCTGGGGCCCGCAATTCTGGGGGTGGGTAGGACGTGAGCGGTCCCAGGCTCTGACTCTGTCCCAGCCTCCACTAAATTCACCCAATGTGCCGTCAGGGAGATGTAGTGGCCCTGCCCGCCTGTGCTTGTCCACGTGTCCGTTGTTAAGTGGACCGTGGCAGTAACCGCGTTGGTGAGGGCGCGTACAATGTTGCGGGAGACGTGGTCGTGCAGGGCTGGGACGGCACATCGGGAAAAGTAGTGGCGACTGGGAACTGAGTAGCGCGGGGCCGCCGCCTTCATGATACTTTTGAAGGACTGATGAAGGCTGATGAATTTTGCTATGCGGACGGTTAACGTTTGAGCGTGCGGGTGCGTGGCGGCGTACTTGCGCTTGCGCTCCAACAGTTGCGAAAGCGACGGCTGGACGGTGCGCTGAACTACACTGCTGGATGGGGCCGAGGACAGCGGAGATGAGGGTGTGGGTGCAGGCCATGAGGCGGTAGTGCCTGTGTCCTGAGAGGGGGGTTGCATCTCAGTGGCAGGTTGGGGCACAGGGGGAGAGGCAGGGGTGCAAACCGGAGGCGCTGAACGGCCTTCGTCCCACCTTGTGGGGTGCTTGGCCATCATATGTCTGCGCATGGTGGTGGTGGTGAGGCTGTTGGTGTTGGCTCCCCGGCTGAGCTTTGCGCGACAAAGGTTGCACACCACTGTTCGTCGGTCGTCAGGCGTCTCTGTGAAAAACTGCCAGACCTTAGAGCACCTCGGCCTCTGCAGGGTGGCATGGCGCGAGGGGGCGCTTTGGGAAACAGTTGGTGGATTATTCGGTCTGGCCCTGCCTCTACCCCTTGCCACCGCACTGCCTCTTGCAACCTGCCCTGCTGATGCCCTTGACTCCCCCTCTGAAGACCTGTCCTCCTGAGTAAGCGTTGCACACCAGGTGGGGTCAGTCACCTCATCGTCCTGCTGCTCTTCCTCCGAATCCTCTGTGCGCTGCTCCCTCGGACTTACTGCCCTTACTACTACCTCACTGCAAGACAACTGTGTCTGATCGTCATCGTCCTCCTCACCCACAGAAAGTTGTTGAGACAGTTGGCGGAAGTCCCCAGCCTCTTCCCTCGGACCCCGGGAACTTTCGAATGGTTGGGCATCAGTGACGATAAACTCCTCTGGTGGGAGAGGAACCGCTGCTGCCCAATCTAAGCAGGGGCCCGAGAACAGTTCCTGGGAGTGTTCCCGCTCCTGAGCAGGTGTCATTGTAGTGGAGTGAGGAGGCTGGGAGGAAGGAGGAGCAGCAGACAGAGGATTCGGATTTGCAGCAGTGGACGGCGCAGAACTGCGTGTTGACGATAGGTTGCTCGAAGCACTTTCTGCCATCCAGGACAGGACCTGCTCACACTGCTCATTTTCTAATAACCGTCTCCCGCGTGGACCCATTAATTGGGCGATGAATGTGGGGACGCCAGAAACGTGCCTCTCTCCTAATCGCGCAGCAGTCGGCTGCGACACACCTGGATCAGGAGCTCGGCCTGTGCCCACACCCTGACTTGGCCCTCCGCGTCCTCGGCCGCGTCCACGTCCTCTAGGCCTACCCCTACCCCTCAGCATGCTGTATTACCAGTGATTTGATTTCACAGGCAGGAAATAAATTGGCGCAAGACTGCAGCCAAATATAATTTTTTCTGTTTTTTGAAAACGAAAGGCCCCACTGCCTCTAGTGAATGAATAATCTAAGTTTAATAACTGTGCTGTGTCCCTGCTAATGTGTCACAGAACGTGAGGGTAGCAGAGTTATTAACTCTGGCAGAGCAGGTATTTTTTTTCCCAATTAAGGAAAGCAAATGGCGAAGCCAGGAGTAAAACGTAGCTGGGTGCGTCTGATTTTTAAACGTTGCACACGCAGCCGACACGTGTCCACCGCCCTTAGGACGGACAGAGGCAGGACAAATACAATTATTTTCAGTTTTTTTCCACCAAAAGGCAGCACTGCGTATATTCAATGAACATGAGAAGTTTAATAACTGTGCTGTGTCCCTGCTAATGTGTCACAGAACGTGAGGGTAGCAGAGTTATTAACTCTGGCAGAGCAGGTATTTTTTTTCCCAATTAAGGAAAGCAAATGGCGAAGCCAGGAGTAAAACGTAGCTGGGTGCGTCTGATTTTTAAACGTTGCACACGCAGCCGACACGTGTCCACCGCCCTTAGGACGGACAGAGGCAGGACAAATAGAATTATTTTCAGTTTTTTTCCACCAAAAGGCAGCACTGCGTATATTCAATGAACATGAGAAGTTTAATAACTGTGCTGTGTCCCTGCTAATGTGTCACAGAACGTGAGGGTAGCAGAGTTATTAACTCTGGCAGAGCAGGTATTTTTTTTCCCAATTAAGGAAAGCAAATGGCGAAGCCAGGAGTAAAACGTAGCTGGGTGCGTCTGATTTTTAAACGTTGCACACGCAGCCGACACGTGTCCACCGCCCTTAGGACGGACAGAGGCAGGACAAATACAATTATTTTCAGTTTTTTTCCACCAAAAGGCAGCACTGCGTATATTCAATGAACATGAGAAGTTTAATAACTGTGCTGTGTCCCTGCTAATGTGTCACAGAACGTGAGGGTAGCAGAGTTATTAACTCTGGCAGAGCAGGTATTTTTTTCCCCAATTAAGGAAAGCAAATGGCGAAGCCAGGAGTAAAACGTAGCTGGGTGCGTCTGATTTTTAAACGTTGCACACGCAGCCGACACGTGTCCACCGCCCTTAGGACGGACAGAGGCAGGACAAATAGAATTATTTTCAGTTTTTTTCCACCAAAAGGCAGCACTGCGTATATTCAATGAACATGAGAAGTTTAATAACTGTGCTGTGTCCCTGCTAATGTGTCACAGAACGTGAGGGTAGCAGAGTTATTAACTCTGGCAGAGCAGGTATTTTTTTTCCCAATTAAGGAAAGCAAATGGCGAAGCCAGGAGTAAAACGTAGCTGGGTGCGTCTGATTTTTAAACGTTGCACACTCAGCCGACACGTGTCCACCGCCCTTAGGACGGACAGAGGCAGGACAAATAGAATTATTTTCAGTTTTTTTCCACCAAAAGGCAGCACTGCGTATATTCAATGAACATGAGAAGTTTAATAACTGTGCTGTGTCCCTGCTAATGTGTCACAGAACGTGAGGGTAGCAGAGTTATTAACTCTGGCAGAGCAGGTATTTTTTTTCCCAATTAAGGAAAGCAAATGGCGAAGCCAGGAGTAAAACGTAGCTGGGTGCGTCTGATTTTTAAACGTTGCACACGCAGCCGACACGTGTCCACCGCCCTTAGGACGGACAGAGGCAGGACAAATACAATTATTTTCAGTTTTTTTCCACCAAAAGGCAGCACTGCGTATATTCAATGAACATGAGAAGTTTAATAACTGTGCTGTGGCCCTGCTAATGTGGCACAGAACGTGAGGGTAGCAGAGTTATTAACTCTGGCAGAGCAGGTATTTTTTTTCCCAATAAAGGAAAGCAAATGGCGAAGCCAGGAGTAAAACGTAGCTGGGTGCGTCTGATTTTTAAACGTTGCACACGCAGCCGACACGTGTCCACCGCCCTTAGGACGGACAGAGGCAGGACAAATAGAATTATTTTCAGTTTTTTTCCTCCAAAAGGCAGCACTGCGTATATTCAATGAACATGAGAAGTTTAATAACTGTGCTGTGGCCCTGCTAATGTGGCACAGAACGTGAGGGTAGCAGAGTTATTAACTCTGGCAGAGCAGGTATTTTTTTCCCAATTAAGGAAAGCAAATGGCGAAGCCAGGAGTAAAACGTAGCTGGGTGCGTCTGATTTTTAAACGTTGCACACGCAGCCGACACGTGTCCACCGCCCTTAGGACGGACAGAGGCAGGACAAATACAATTATTTTCAGTTTTTTTCCACCAAAAGGCAGCACTGCGTATATTCAATGAACATGAGAAGTTTAATAACTGTGCTGTGTCCCTGCTAATGTGTCACAGAACGTGAGGGTAGCAGAGTTATTAACTCTGGCAGAGCAGGTATTTTTTTCCCCAATTAAGGAAAGCAAATGGCGAAGCCAGGAGTAAAACGTAGCTGGGTGCGTCTGATTTTTAAACGTTGCACACGCAGCCGACACGTGTCCACCGCCCTTAGGACGGACAGAGGCAGGACAAATAGAATTATTTTCAGTTTTTTTCCACCAAAAGGCAGCACTGCGTATATTCAATGAACATGAGAAGTTTAATAACTGTGCTGTGTCCCTGCTAATGTGTCACAGAACGTGAGGGTAGCAGAGTTATTAACTCTGGCAGAGCAGGTATTTTTTTTCCCAATTAAGGAAAGCAAATGGCGAAGCCAGGAGTAAAACGTAGCTGGGTGCGTCTGATTTTTAAACGTTGCACACTCAGCCGACACGTGTCCACCGCCCTTAGGACGGACAGAGGCAGGACAAATAGAATTATTTTCAGTTTTTTTCCACCAAAAGGCAGCACTGCGTATATTCAATGAACATGAGAAGTTTAATAACTGTGCTGTGTCCCTGCTAATGTGTCACAGAACGTGAGGGTAGCAGAGTTATTAACTCTGGCAGAGCAGGTATTTTTTTTCCCAATTAAGGAAAGCAAATGGCGAAGCCAGGAGTAAAACGTAGCTGGGTGCGTCTGATTTTTAAACGTTGCACACTCAGCCGACACGTGTCCACCGCCCTTAGGACGGACAGAGGCAGGACAAATAGAATTATTTTCAGTTTTTTTCCACCAAAAGGCAGCACTGCGTATATTCAATGAACATGAGAAGTTTAATAACTGTGCTGTGTCCCTGCTAATGTGTCACAGAACGTGAGGGTAGCAGAGTTATTAACTCTGGCAGAGCAGGTATTTTTTTTCCCAATTAAGGAAAGCAAATGGCGAAGCCAGGAGTAAAACGTAGCTGGGTGCGTCTGATTTTTAAACGTTGTACACGCAGCCGACACGTGTCCACCGCCCTTAGGACGGACAGAGGCAGGACAAATACAATTATTTTCAGTTTTTTTCCACCAAAAGGCAGCACTGCGTATATTCAATGAACATGAGAAGTTTAATAACTGTGCTGTGGCCCTGCTAATGTGGCACAGAACGTGAGGGTAGCAGAGTTATTAACTCTGGCAGAGCAGGTATTTTTTTTCCCAATAAAGGAAAGCAAATGGCGAAGCCAGGAGTAAAACGTAGCTGGGTGCGTCTGATTTTTAAACGTTGCACACGCAGCCGACACGTGTCCACCGCCCTTAGGACGGACAGAGGCAGGACAAATACAATTATTTTCAGTTTTTTTCCACCAAAAGGCAGCACTGCGTATATTCAATGAACATGAGAAGTTTAATAACTGTGCTGTGGCCCTGCTAATGTGGCACAGAACGTGAGGGTAGCAGAGTTATTAACTCTGGCAGAGCAGGTATTTTTTTTCCCAATTAAGGAAAGCAAATGGCGAAGCCAGGAGTAAAACGTAGCTGGGTGCGTCTGATTTTTAAACGATGCACACGCAGCCGACACGTGTCCACCGCCCTTAGGACGGACAGAGGCAGGACAAATACAATTATTTTCAGTTTTTTTCCACCAAAAGGCAGCACTGCGTATATTCAATGAACATGAGAAGTTTAATAACTGTGCTGTGTCCCTGCTAATGTGTCACAGAACGTGAGGGTAGCAGAGTTATTAACTCTGGCAGAGCAGGTATTTTTTTTCCCAATTAAGGAAAGCAAATGGCGAAGCCAGGAGTAAAACATAGCTGGGTGCTTCTGATTTTTAAACGTTGCACATGCAGCCGACACGTGTCCACCACCCTTAGGACGGACAGAGGCAGGACAAATACAATTATTTTCAGTTTTTTTCCACCAAAAGGCAGCACTGCGTATATTCAATGAATAATAACTGTGTTGTGGCCCTGCCTACACAATTCTTTCCCTGCAGTATCAATGGAGGGTGCAATGCTCTGCAGAGGCGATTTTGAGAAGAAAAAAAAAATGCAGCACAGCTAACAGCAGCCAGCACAGTACTGCACACGGTTAAATATGGCCCTAGAAAGGACCGTTGAGGTTCCTGAAGGCTACACTCACTCCTAACACTCTCCCTGCCTATGCAGCACTTCTGTCCCTAATGCCGGGTGCAACGCTCTGCAGAGGCGATTTCGAGAAAAAAAATAATTGCCACTGCTAACAGCAGCCAACACACAGCTATCAGTGGCCCTAATAAGGACCTTTGGGGGTCTTGAAGCCTACACTAACTACCAATTATTTCCCTACAGCAGCTCCGGTACAAACAGCACTGTCCCTCATCTAACTCACACGGCATCTGAGGCGAGCCGCGGGAGGGGCCGACTTTTATATTCGGCGGACACCTGATCACCCCAGCCACTCACAGCAGGGGGGTGGTATAGGGTTGGAACAACACAGGGGGAAGTTGTAATGCCTTCCCTGTCTTTCAATTGGCCAGAAAAGCGCGCTAACGTCTCAGGGAAGGAAGTGAAAGTAACCCGAACACCGCATGGTGTTCGTTACGAATAACGAACATCCCGAACACCCTAATATTCGCACGAATATCAAGCTCGGACGAACACGTTCGCTCATCTCTAATAAAGACCAACCCCTACTCCTTTCTAGTTTTTACAATCCCTTCTGAACAGACTGTAACCCTTTCATCCAACCAGATCTCTATTATACCCGCTATATCATAGTTTTCCTCAGACATTATTACTTCAAGTTTTTCAACCTTATTGGTCATTCTAGCATTAGTCACCGTGTAGTTTAGAAGGTTTTGGTTATCTTTATTTTTCAGAACTTCCTGAATTTTATTTTTAAAATTTCCAGTAGAAAAGAAAGGCTGCTCTTCTACCGCACAGAGAGCATGAGAGTCCTGGAGTAGGACAGTATAGAAGCCCAAAATGCTGAGGAGACTCCATGGAACAAGACCATTATTCAGGAGGATAACTCGTCAGGAACATCCTCACATCATCCAGAAAGTGACTCCTTTCTTATCAGAAACCAAACACTGGAGGATCCACAGAAGATTTCACCAACTCAGTTCCAGCTTTGATAGAGTCACCCGGAAAAGAGCCTTATCTTTGATTATCCTTCGCCTCCTGTGTTCTTTCACTAGATGGACAATCACTGACAGGTCCAGTCCCAGTTTCCAATGTAGGAGTGTAATTCTCTGTGGATAAAGCTTCGGTGCCCACTGGCGGGGCATTATTCTCTGCAGATGAAGCCTTTTGTGGTTGGAGGCTTCTTATTCACGGGAAGAGCATCATTCTCTGTAGCTAGAGGCTTCTTTTCTACGGGAAGAAAATCATTCTCTGTGGCTGGAGGCTTCTTATACACACATAGAGCCTCAGCATCTACATTTGCAGTTTTAATGTCCTCTGTTGGAGCATTAGTGTCCTCTGACACAACCTCATTCTCAGTGGATGAAGCTCCAGTATCTGCTTGCAGAGTCTCAGGAGCTGGAGTTCCCTCACAAGGCATATCTGGTGAAACGGCAATCTGAGCTTCCACACAAGAGGGCATTGTTCTTCCTCTCCCACAGACAGGCTTTTGATTATCTTTTTTTAAGTGTATCCCTATTAACTATTCTGCCAGTTCTAACTGTAGTAACTCCTCCCACCACTCCACCTCCATTTCCATTACTTAGTCCCAGGTCACTGTGTACACTATCTTCTCCTCTATCCCTCTGGTTGCTTTCCCGGCAAATCCCTTTAAACATTCCTCCAACCTTCCAGCTATCTTCTTCTCTAGCACAGCTGCACCCTCCCCATTGAGATGCAGCCCGTCCCTATGGTAGAACCTGTAGCTAACAGCAAAGGTGGCCATGTTTTCCAGGAACCCAAACTCTTGAGCTACTTGTTAACTTATCTAATCTCTTGCTACCTTTTTGGTGTGGCATGTGGTATAGGTAGTTTTTCAGAAATACTACTTTGGAGGTCCTTGCCCTAAGCCTATATGCTAGTTCTCTGAAATCATTTTTAAGGACCTTCCAACTACCTCTAATTTTGTCATCGGTCCCAATGTGTACCATGACCACTGGATCCTCACCAGCCACCCCCAGTAATCTGTCAAACCAATCCGCGATGTGTTGAACTTGAGCACAAGGAAGACAACACATTGTTTGACAATACCAGTCTTTGTGGCAGATAGTCCTATCTGTCCCCCTAATAATTGAATCTCCCACTACAAAGACATGCCTAGCCTGCCCTTCTTACTAGAGCAGACATCCCCCTAGTAGTCATAGGCCATGCCATACTACAGCAGTGCTAATCCTGTAATGGTATTCCCCTCATCTGCCAACTTTGCAAATTTGTTGGGGTGCGTGCGTAGATCCAGTACCCTGGATCTATTCCCTCTACCCCTTCTTCTAGCTGTTATTCAGCTAGCTGCCTTCTCTTCCTGCTCTTCCATGTTACCACCCCCCCCCCCACACACACACACACACACACACACACATCTACCCCATTGAGTGCCTGCTCAAGTAAGCACCAAACTCCTTTCCATTGTGCCAATGGATCTCAGTGCTGCAAGCTGCTCATTTCAATCCAAGAACTGGGCTTCCTAATGTGCAACATGCTCACTTTTCGGACAGCAGCATGCACCCTCAAACAGCTGTTCAAGGTCTGCATACATTGCAAAAGATGTACACTGGACAGCATCGTCAATCATGGAGCACATTCTAAATGGGGATTGTAGAGATAGATTATATAAAAAGTAATAAATGCAAAAAATGAAAAGAAAAAAGCAGTAATTACATATAAGTAACTTTCAAAGTTGCTGAATCCAAGGTCATTAACCCTTTCCAATCCACTGTCTGACGTCTAAAGACATTCTGATTGAAGGCTGTACAGCTCTGATGTCGGAAGACGTCCGGCAGGGTAGTCTTACTGTAAATTACTGACCTCGCTGTTGTCAGGGGCCTCTCCAGCATGTCCCATACCGCAGTACTGGCTCTAGCCAGCAGATGGAGCTATTGTATAATAGCAGAAAGAGAAAGCCCCCCTAGGAAACCCTGAATCCAAAATTGGATTGCAAAGGGTTAATCTCAAATAACACACTTAAGACAGAGTATGCTTAAAATACAATACACACAGAATACAGACATGCACACTCACTCAGCTCGCATGCTCACTTATGTTTTATAATTTTATACAATTTATATAGCACTTGTCTGTAGTACTTCTGCTCCTCCTCTGTTTGGAAAGTATATGGCTCTTGCGCATACATCCAGAAAACAGAAATCAGATAACATATTATCAATTGACTGCAAAGAGTTTATGAAGGAATACACATTTTTTGATTTGTCACCTGATCAAAAACCAGGCGGCCACTTATCACTCATTAAAACAGGTAACTTGCAAGCTGAAATAGGATTTCAGTAAATATGATAGTATATTCCGTCAGTCCGTCTATTCTAGAAATCAGTCACAGAGGAGAAGTCCTGTATGACTATAACTGATAATGGATACCCTGCAGCTTACAAATCCTTTGAAATCAGATCCTTATTCCAAATGTATATTTGTGGGCGTATTTCTGTGTGATTTCCTACAACGCTACAAAGTGGCTCAAAAACCAGCTGCATACATTGTGAACATGGATACTTCTTGACAGTGAGGACATCTTTGGATATTAATTGTACTATGTAATGATAAGATAAGAGGCGAACTCTAGACTTTATTTATCTAGTTTTTGGGAACATATAACATTTAGCTTTTTATCCCTTTTTTTTCTAGAGGCAAGATTGATAAAATTTGCAATTCAGGCATGTTTTTAATTTTTATTTTTAACTGCATTCACCGTGCAGTATAAATAATATGTTTAGAAAAATCCGCAGGCCAGTACAATTTTTGTTAATTGCTGCATTGAAAGATCCCTAACATTTTTCTTTTTTTTAGCAACGGTGCTGTGTAAGTTTTTTTTTTTATGGAATGAGCTGTACTTTTTAATGGTACTATTTGTTGATCTATGCGATGTCTTGATCACTTTCTATTCCATTTTTTGTAAAGCGAGATAGGCAAAATTAGTTATTTTTGCCATGTTTTTGTATTTTTTTTCATGACTTGCACTGTACAGCTTAAGGCCTTAGTCAGACGGGCGATTTTTCGCGCGATTTGCGGATCGCATGACGGATGCGCATCCGCAAATCGCGTGACCGATGCGCGCAAGTCGCCCGCAAATCGCCCGAAAATCTGCTCCTAGCCGCGTTTCATTAGAAACGGGCCGGAGCTGTCCAGCGCATTGCATTCAATGGAGACGGCAATACAGCCGTCTCCATTGAAAGCAATGCGCTGCGGGCGAGCCCGGGATGAATTGTCGGTAAGGGCTTAAATATATAAGCCCTTCCCTGCAATCCATCCTAAAATGTGTTAAAATAAAAAAAAATTGTATACTCACCTTCTCCCGGCAGCCGGAGCTCTGCGTGGCAGTCCTGCAGTGGGTGTGAAGGGGGTGTGAGTCAGACCTGCCCCCTGATTGGCTCAGCGCTGAGAGGCAGCAGTCACTCACCCATTCATGAATTCATGAATGGGTGTGTGAGTGTTTTCAGCCTCTGATTGGTCAGGGCTGTGACCAATCAGAGGCAGATCATTCAACAGGCGGGGATTTTAAAGCCCCGCCGGCTGAATAGTGCCGAGAAGCAGTTCAGGAGAACTGACAGCGGCCGCGGCTGGACTCCGGCTGCAGCGGAAAGGTGAGTATACAATTTTTTTTTTTTTAACACATTTTAGAATGAATTGCAGGGAAGGGTTTATATATTTAACCCCTTCCTGACAATTCACCCCGCGCACACCGGCAGCCCATTGCTTTCAATGGAGCGGCTGTATTGCCGCTCCATTGAATTCAATGGGCAAACATCGTTCTTCTCTGTCACAGCTGTTACAGCTGTGGCAGAGAAGAATGATTTGTCTTCTATATGTTCTCAATGGGGTCGGCGCTGCTGCCGCCGGCCCCATTGAGCGCATATAGAGAAGAGAACAGGAATCGCAGATCGCAGATAGGTGCGATCTGTGATTTTTTGTTCTATAATTTATCGGACGAGCGCATAAAAAGCGCTCATGTGTCCGATACCATTGCAAAGCAATGGTTTTATAAAATCGCCGGACGCATGCGCATGCGCAAATCGCGCGAAAAATCGCCCGTCTGACTAAGGCCTTAATAATATACTAACATTTTCTCTAGGTCATTACCAATGCAATTATACCACATGTGTGATTTTTTTTTTAACATAGTAAATGGGAAAGGTGGGGCTTTGTCATTTTTATTTTTATTATCTTTTAAACTATTTTTCTATACTTTTTTAACTTTTTATTTTTGTCTCACTGGGCTACTTGATTATCAGCATCTTTTATCACTCTTCTAATACATAGTAACATAGTATATTGGGCTGAATGAAGACAATGTCCATCTAGTTCAGCCTGTTTAAAACCCTTCCTTGTTGGTCCAGAGGAAGGCAACCTTCCTGACTCAACAATGGCAGGCAGAGTAATCCCTGGATCAACATTTCAGATCAAAAACCCTGCAGGTCACCTAATGTCTATATCCTGTAATATCATAGCGCTCTAGGAAGGCATCTAGTCCCCTCTTAAACTCCTCTATGGATTTTGCCATCACCACGTCCTCAGGCAAAGAGTTCCACAGTCTCACCGCTCTTACAGTAAAGAACCCCCTTCTATGTTGGTGATGAAACCTGCTTTCTTCTAGATGTAGCGGATGCTCTCTTGTTACCGTAGCAGTCCTGGGTATAAACAGATCACGGGAGAGATCCTTGCATTGTCCCCTAATGTATTTATACATAGTTATTTGATCGCTCCTTAGCCGTCTTTTTTCCAGGGTAAATAATCCCAATTTTGCTAGCCCCTCTGGGTATTCCAGTCCTCTCATTCCGTTTATTAATTTAGTTGCCCTTCTTTGAGCCCCTTAAGCACTGCAACATGTTTCCTGATCACCGGTGTCCAGAACTGTGCGCAGTATTCCATGTGGGGCCTGACAAGTTCCTTATATAGTGGAAGAATAATGTTCTCATCCTTCGCCCCTATGCCTCTTTTAATGCACCCCAGACTTTATTCGCTTTTGCATCAGCTGACCGGCATTGATTGCTCCAGTTAAACCTACAGTCCACTAGTACCCCCAGGTCTTTTTGCATATCACGTTTCTCTAGCAGTACCCCATTTAGTGTATATTGGTGACACCTGTTTCTCCTGCCCATGTGCATAACCTTACATTTATCAACATTGAACTTTATTTGCCATTTTTTTTACCCGAGCCCCCAGTTTATCTAGGTCTTTTTGTAGCTGTACATTGTCCTCCGTTGTATTAATTGTCTTATATAGTTTTGTTTCATCTGCAAATATTGATATATTGCTGGGCAGTCCCTCTATCAGGTCATTGATAAATATATTAAACAAGATGGGGCCTAATACTGAACCCTGTGGCACCCCACTAGCAACAGTTTGCCAATCAGAGTACAATCCATTTATTACCACCCTCTGTTTTCAATCTCTCAGCCAGTTCTTTACCAAGCTACACATGTTTTCACCCAATCCAAGCTGTCTCATTTTACATATCAACCTATTATGCGGCACGGTGTCAAATGCTTTAGAGAAATCCAGATATACAAGATCAATAGACTCTCCCCAGTCCAACCTAGAACTTACTTCATAGAAGCTGATTAAATTGGTCTGACATGATCGACCCCTCATGAACCCATATTGATGAGGAGTTATACCGTTGTTTTCCTTGAGGTATTCTAGGATGGCATCTCTCATAAACCCCTCAAATATTTTTCCAATTATTGAAGTGAGACTTACCGGCCTGTAGTTACCAGGCTCTCTTCCTGACCCTTTTTTGTTTATTGGAACCACATTGGCAATGCGCCAATCTAGGGGTGAAACCCCGGTCGCTATAGTGTCCATAAATATAAAAAATAGCAGTCTAGCTATCATGTCACTTAGTTCCCTTAGAATCCTTGGGTGTATTCCATCTGGGCCCGGCGATTTGTCGATTTTAATCCCCTTTAACCGGCTCTGCACTTCCTCCTGTGTTAGGCGTGCCATATTTAGCGGCGGGTTTGTTTTATTCCCCTGCATCTCGTGTGACATTTCTTTTTCATTCGTGAATACACTTGGAAATAAACTATTTAATAGATTTGCCTTCCCCCCATCCTCTTCTATGGTTTCTCCATTATTTGCTAAAGGGCCAGTACTTTCAGTGCAAACCCTTTTACTGTATATATAATTGAAGAATAGTTTAGGTGTTATTTTTGCTCTCTTTGGCAATCAATCTTTCTGCCTCCTTCTTAGCAATTTTGATCTTTTCTTTACATATTTTGTTTTTTTTCCCTGTAGGATTTTAGCACTTCTTTGCTGCCTTCTTGTTTTAGTAGTTTAAACTCTTTCTTTTTTTATTTATTGCCCCCTTACAGTCTTGTCGAGCCACATTGGTTTCCTTCTACTTGTAGTTCTTTTATTTTTAAAGGGTATGAACTGCTCACATGAGGTGATTAGGATGTTTTAAAATTTATCCCATTTGACTGTTATTTTTGAGGACGCTGTCCCTACTAATGTTACCGATAGTAGTTCTGAACTGATCAAATTTTGCTTTACTAAAGTTTAGTTTTTTTGTCGCTCCCTGATAGGGCTTCTTATTGAATGAAAGCTGGAAATTGTGGTCACTATTTCCCAAGTGTCCCTGCACCTGCACCCCCATGATTCGGTCTGGTTTGTTTGTTAATAATAAGTCCAGAGTGGGGGGCGTGGCTTAGTGGATGGCGGGATAAGTCGCACTCCTTGCAAGCTCCCACATTCCCTACCTTCAACACTGTCCTGAGACACCGGCAAGCGACAGAAGGAGACACCCGATCGGCACATGGGGAAGAGGAGAATCCACCGATCACAGTCCTGCACTCCGGTCGGCAGGAGGAACACTTTAGAGCGCTTTCTCGGCGGAGCGGGGGAGGAGGCAGCAGGCAGCAAGATGGCGCCGGCAAAAGCGCGGGCTCCGGAGCTTCCCACTCAGACAAAAGCAGCCGAATATGCAGAGGGCAGCGTCCCACAGGCTGCAAGAGAAAGGGGAGCAGCAGCCAGGAGAACAGAGAGCCAGGGGAACACCGAGGACACCTCCACAACGGGGCGGCTGGAAGGAAGGACAGCCATGCAGAACGTGGGTGCAGTGAGTACTCCGGGCAGCAGCCCTGCACACAATACAGCTCACCCTCCCCCACACCTCAGTCCCCCCCAATCAATAGAAGTGGAAGCCCTTTATGGACACACTCTCCCATGCCCAGCATATCACTCAGCCAGTCCCTTAAAGGGACCAGGCGCCCCCCAGACGAAGGAGAGGAAGAAGCGTGGAAAAGTCGCATAATGGCGATGCCGACAAAGAGTGAGCTTAACGAGTTTTTTCAGAGACTCGAAACATCCGATAAACAAGCTCTTGACAACATACGCTCAGACATACAGCACTTAGGCCACAGAATAGTGCAAGTAGAAGAAGCCCAGGAGGGCACAACGGCAATATTAGAGACACATAGACAAGCAATACAAGCGCAAACTGACCATCTAACGGGCCTCATTATGCACGTCGACGATTTGGAAAATCGGAATCGACGAAATAATCTCCGGATACAGGGTCTGCCGGAGGAGATAGAGGGAAAACATCTAGACGCCTGGGCTCAGTCCTTTTTCCAACAACTGCTTGAGCGACCAGCGGACAGTCCCATAGAAATTGACTGAATCCACAGAGCCCTAGGACCCAGAGCTACTGACCCTAATAGACCCAGGGACGTTATATACAGGGGCCATTTTTACAGAGACAAAGACGCAATCCTCAGAAAAGCCAGGGAGAGAGTGGAACTACACCATAACGACAAACCCATCATATTCCTCCAAGATCTGGCACGCCATACTTTACGCATGAGAGGAGCCCTTAGACCCCTGCTGACAGCATTGAAAATGCAAGGGATCCCATACAGATGGGGGTTCCCGTTCTCTCTGTCAGCTACAAAAGATGGAAAAACGGCCGTTTTCCGCAACCTAGGCGACCTTCCCAATTTCCTGGGGACTTTGCAACTGCCAATGATAGTCCTGCCAGACTGGCCCATGTTTCCAACAGTCGTAGCCCCAACAACCCAGGAGCAATGGCAGACCATACAACCTAAGGCCCAATGCGACAAGCGGACCCGTTCAGACAGAAATACCTGAGCC
Organism: Eleutherodactylus coqui; assembly: GCF_035609145.1. Classification (NCBI taxonomy): domain Eukaryota; kingdom Metazoa; phylum Chordata; class Amphibia; order Anura; family Eleutherodactylidae; genus Eleutherodactylus; species Eleutherodactylus coqui. Next base: position 226,854,411 of record NC_089838.1, on the reverse strand, counting down.
ACCAAGAAACACGCCCAGAAGGGTTAATCGACTCCCTCCACACAGACCAATTTAGTCATTCTCCAGACAACCCCAGAACTTTTAAAGAGACTCAGGCCTCTTCTTCACCCCAACTCTGATTGCACCATATGAAGAAGAAACAGACAGTTCTCTCCTCACAAGCTGCTACATATACGCGAAAGGAGTGACGTCAAACAAGCGCACACAATAAGATGGAAGAGAACCCTGGACCTTCCTGCTGCGAGATCAAGCTCATAGGACTCTCCTTAAAGGGGTTGTCTCGAGGAAGCAGTGAATTTTTTTTTTTGCCCAGTCCCCCTAATTAAGCATACATTACTAAGCCCCCCTGTAAATGACTTTTCTAGCTGGTTTGTACTTACAGTTCCAGCGTTTCAGCAACTTATAAAAATGTTCCCAAGATGGCCGCCGGCTCTTTTCCCATCGCTTGCTGTAGCCCGACGTGCGCGCTCCCGAGACGCTACCAGCTGTGTCTCCCTGACAACCAGACGCCCCGCAGCCGCCGACCGGACCCCTGGATTGAACGCGGCCGACCACGGCACACAGTCACCCACCGCCAGGCAGCAGGTAACCGGCGCTAGACCCCTGACAACAGACGAAGGCCCCCCCGGCACAGCGGCAGCCCCCCCGGCACAGCGGCAGCCCCCCCACAGCACAGCGACAGCCCCCCCGGCACAGCGACAGCCCCCCCCCCGGCACAGCGGCAGCCCCCCCCCCCCGGCACAGCGGCAGCCGCCCCGGCCCATCACTTACCTGGGCGGCAGGACGGCGGGACAGCTGGGCGGCTTCTCGGGACAGCTGGGCGGCTCTGCACCTTCCTCTAACAGAGGATGGTACAGAATGGCCGCTCCAGCGCGCTCCCGAGAAGATACAGCTCATCTGCGCATGCGCAGAAGAGCTGTATCGGTGAGCACACTGAAGCGGCTCGTGCAGAGAGGAGAAGACCGGACTGCGCAAGCGCGTCTAAAAAAGCAAGCTGCCAGCGAATTTAGACGGAACCATGGAGACGAGGACGCTAGCAACGGAGCAGGTAAGTGAATAACTTCTGTTTGGCTCATATTTAATGCACGATGTATATTACAAAGTGCATTAATATGGCCATACAGAAGTGTATAACCCCACTTGATTTCGCGAGACAACCCCTTTAAGGCCGACAGCTATAAGCTTTAACCATAGATTACCTCCTCTTACTCTATCTTCTCACCTTCATATCTTAAACTGCATTATCAATTGTCTTTTCCTCCCTAAGCTGCAGAACGACACAATGTAATCCCTGGTGCCTCAGGGATTTTCACCCAAGGCCCTGAAAGGGGCCAGTAGCGACCACTACACATGGTCCATCTGGGTGGGGGACGGGGGGGCTCGGCAAACCTCTTGCCGGTACCTCCACGCTCCCCACAAAGGGTGACCAATCGCATCTTGTGTGAACGCTGGCAATACCCAAGCCAGTAGTTCACCCAGAAGGCATGCGCTGTGCCCCAGCGCTGCGCAAGGCTTCAAATAACAAGCCTTTTTTTCTTTATTTTTTCTCCCTCTTCCTCATGCTGTTTCTGTATTCCCAATATCATGACCCTTTCACCCGCAGCTCCCACCCCAACCCTTCCCACCTCCCACCCGCCCCACTACCCCCGACCTCAGCCGAGACAGCTCACAATCCGACAAAATGGATGATCTCACTTTCAGCACCTTCAATGCAAGGGGACTAAATAAGCCGGCCAAGAGGGGGCAGATCCTAGACCACTTCCACCGCAAAAAGGCGATTATAGTCTTTCTACAGGAATCCCACTTCCAGGAGTCCAGGGTGCCCAAATGTAAACATCGCCACTACACCTCTTGGTATCACAGCACACATCCAACAAAAAAAGCAGGAGGAGCATCCATAACAATACACAAATGCCTGCCACACAAGCTCCTGGCCTCAGAAATAGACAAAAATGGGAGATTCCTGTTCCTAAAAATCCAAGTAAATAATGAAGTCATAACCTTTGCTAATCTTTATTTTCCAAACCAGTGACAGAAAAGCTTCGGGGTCCGGATGTTGGGGGCCTTGGCGACCTTCGCGAGAGGATCCAACATCATCCTCGGAGGAGACTTTAACCTCAGCATGGACCCAGACCGTGACTCCTCGGGGGGTAAGTCGGGGCTCCCCCCTCCACAGCACACAGAATCAAAACAGAACTAGCCAACCTTAAACTCGTAGATTTGTGGAGGAGAGAAAGGGACTTTAGTTTCCATTCACTAGCACATAATAGTTATCATAGGATAGATTATCTATTTGTGTCACATGGGCTACTAGACAGGCAGCCGTCATCATCTATGGGCTTCTTTGTGTGGTCGGACCATGCTCCAGTCTGTGGATCACTAGCCTGCGGACAGGGAGACAAATCAAGCTTTAGTTGGCACCTAAACGACAACTTGCTAAAAGATGCGGCCGGCCAGCAGGAAATACAGCAAACAATAGACACCTTCATAGCCACGCACGCGACGGACACCACCGCAGCCCCTATAAAATGGGAAGCCCTCAAGTGCGTCCTAAGGGGAATTTTGATTTCACATCGGGCGCGTCTTAAAAAATTGCGATCCGCCAAATTAGCATCCCTCTTGTCTCACTTAGGCAAATTAGAAACGACAAACAAAAGATCCCCAAACATCAATGCGGTAGCCGAGAGCTCAGCGACCCGAACCAACATCCTTAACATACTAGATTAGGCCTCTCTTTGTCAGCGCGACAAACTTAGAGGAAGGTTCTATGAATTTGGGGATAAATGTGGTCGGGGACTAGCAAGAGCAATAAATCCCAGATCCCCACAGACATACGTTTTCGCAGTAGATAAACCAGGTGAGGGGATGGTACATGATAACACTAAAATCTTAGACAGCTTCCATACATATTATCAAAAATTATATAACTTGGAAAAAGAACAGAAATCCACCAAGAGAGACCTCGAGACAGAAAGGGATATATATATATATATATATATATATATATATATATATATATATATAAAAACCCATACCTCCAAGAGCATTTCTCAGGAAGACAAGCTGGCGATGGAGGCCGATTTCACGCCTCAGGAGTTGGGAGAGGCGGTCGGCTCCCTGAAAGTCGGCAAGAGCCCGGGCCCTGATGGGTTCACACCGCGCTTTTACAAGATACATGCGGGCCGCATGGCCCCCCTGATCTTGGAGGCGTTTAATGCGGTTTCCAGAACATCTCCCTTCCTGGCACAGGCGTTGCAGGCGGTCATAACGGTCCTTCCAAAGCCTGGAAAAGACCCGACCAATTGCGGGAGCTATAGGCCAATCTCGCTATTGAATGTAGATACCAAATTATTTGCCAAGATGCTGGCGAGTCGCCTGCAGCCCCACATTCCGGCCTTAATACACGGGGACCAGGTGGGCTTCGTACCTGGCAGGGAGGCAGGGGACAGCACTATACGTACACCAGCACTTATATCTAGAGCCACTGGGTCAAAGTTGCCCCTCTGCCTTCTTTCGGTTGATGCCGAGAAGGCTTTTGACAGAGTAGAGTGGGGTTTTTTAGAAGCAACATTAAAACAGATAGGACTAGGTAGAAGGTTCCTAGAATGGATTATGGCACTCTACAACAACCTCTCAGCAAAAGTAAGGGTAAATGGGAAACTATCCAGACCAGTACAGATCAAGAACGGCACGAGGCAGGGCTGTCCCCTGTCTCCTTTACTATACATCATAGTAATGGAGACGCTGGTGAACGCATTGAAAGCCAACACCGACATCCGGGGGGTACAGGTGGCAAATAGCGAACAGAAAGTGGCCCTATATGCAGACGACCTGCTACTATACGTATTAAACCCCAGGATAGCCCTGCCCAACATCTTGGAAGAGTTTCGGAGATTTGGCCGCCTCTCCAATTTTAAGGTAAATCTAAACAAATCTGAAATCCTAAATATTAACATACCCGACACAGAAGAAAAAGTCATGAGAGATGCTTTCCCATTTAGATGGAAAAAGAACGAGATTAAATATCTTGGCGCAATAATCACCCCAGACACAAAAGGAAGAAAGGAAGTGGGAAAAAGAGCTGGGCAACCCCCCTCTTTTCTTCCTTAATACACACCAACATGCTTAATATTTTTTCCCCCTCTTTTTCTTTAAATTCTCTATCTTGTCTCTCTATAGTTCATTGTTTTTGCAAGAATTATTGTTAGCAACATTTAAGATTTAAGCATACACAAGCATATTAAGACAAGTTTGCTTTTCTTTTCCACTAAGTTTATTGAACTGTTAGAATATTTACGAGATGTTGACACGTTATCACCTGATAAGATTTGATGGTATAAATAGCTGACTTTAATCCTATAAAACGAATAAACACATTTTGAACCATAAGTCCAGAGTGGCCCTCCCTCTAGTTGGCTCCTGCACAAGTTGGTTAAGGTAGTTGTCTTTAATTGTTCTCAAGAACTTATCATCCTTGTGAGATTTGCAGGTCTCATCTTCCCATATTATATCCGGATAATTAAAGTCCTCCATAATAATTACTTCATTGCGGTTAGACACCTCTTCTATTTGCATTAATAATAAAATTTCCGTTTCTTCTGTTGCTTTTGGTGACATAAAAAAACCCTATTAGTATTTTTCTCCCTGTATTTCTACCCACAGAGATTCCATGCTTTTAACTCCTGCACCTATATCTTCTCATAGCCTTGACATTAGGTATGATTTAATATACAGACAAACCCCTCCCCCTTTCTGTTCCCCATGGTCTCATCAGAAGAGATTGTAACCCTGTAAATTCACCGCCCAATCACACTTATCATCAAGCCATGTTTCCGTTATTCCCACTATGTCATAATTTTCATCAGTTATTCTCGCTTTAAGCTCACCCACTAGGTTAGGCAGAGGCTAAGGCTCATGGGCCACCATTGCTAGCAGACCCGGAGGCTATATTCAAGCTTCCAGATGCCATAGCAAGCCATCAGGACCCAGTGATCACATCATGTGAGCTTTTTAAATACCACAGTTGCACTAACTGTAAGAGGTTTAACACCGGAGATCCATGGTTTTTTTAGTCCCCGGTGTTAGAGCAAGTGCTCGGATGTCATCTGACAGCTGAACACCAGCTCCCCCTGGCACGGGGGACCCGCGCTGCAGAATAAAGCCCCTTAACGGTCACCATCAAAAGACATATGGACGGTCATTAAGAGATTAAAGGAGTTTTTAAATTTGATCCACCCTTTACCATATATCTTTGAAGGTGTTTTATTGATGGCCTGTCTTTAGGGTAGGTCACTAAAATCTGCTTATTGAGGATCTGACTTCCTGCACCCTTGTAAACCAGCTGAATGTGCTGATTGGCAGTGAAGTCAGGACTTGGATCCCTAGCAATAAGATATTTATGGTGTATGTGTGTAGTTCCATGGATTTTCAGCAGTACACTGCCGCAAGTGTGGTTGATTTAGCTGGCTATATGTGTGGATTGCTCCAGCAAGCCACTCCCCTGGGTCTCATGGACATAAATACCATCCCCTCTAACTAAAGGGTGCTGGTCATTATATACCATTACATCTCCTAACTAAACCTGGGTGTTAGAATGCATGCTGTGCAGATCTTTCTTTCGTGTCTTGTTCTGTCTGTCTGTTTTGTGGTCTGCCAGCATGCCGTTTTGTTTGGTATTTGTCTATTTCTGAACAACGCCTTATATCTGATCTACCCTTTTGATTGCTAGTCGCATGCCCGGTCCATGCTTTTGACCTACCTGTCCGCTGGTGAGCATATGCCCGAGCCTTGTCCTGTTGATTCCCCTTCACCCGTTGGTAGGTGGATGCTAGGGCCTTGCTTTGTCTGTAGGTGTGCAGACGCCTTGTGTGAATGATGTCCTGTGTGTAGTTGCTGTGTCTGTACTTGCTCTGCCCCTGTCTTATGTTTTCTGCCTCTTACCCTCTTTCCATCTAGGGCGAGACAGGTGTTCCCTAGGTTCCAACATGTGGCTGTCCTTATTGGAAGGATTGTCCCGCTTGTAGGCATGGTTCCTTTTCTTGGGTTAAGTTGTCTTGGTAGGGACTCACAAAAAAACAAGAACCCTTGACGTGGGCTTGTGAGCTTAGGTACTTTGGCCAAAATAGTAACTAATACCTCAAACTTATTGATATATTCATCTACCTTGTTGTGTTACTTTATTGGCAAGAATTTGGCTGCTTTGTCTGGTCTCAAGTGCATCAGGTGTAGTGTCTGATGCCTGATTTTATGTCTATTTTTGTGACCTCAGTGTCCGATCGTGAGTGCATTTCCTCCCCTTTCCCTTCCAGCCCTAAGTATATTGCATTCATGTAGGTTGCTGTTTTCATGACCTGCACAAACGTCATACTATGCTAAGGAAAGACCGTAAATGTTTAAATCTTGGATAATGCCTTTACTATTGCCCAAATGAGTGGCAGCAAAGATATTATGAGATATTGGGTGGAAAGTATTTACGTTTTTTTGGGTCATCATAAAGTCACAAAATTTGGTGCATGCTGCAATTGCACAAAAAAAAATTTAGATTTATTTTTCACCAGTGAGTGGAGTTTAGTGGAAGAGGTGGGACCTCCTGTAGTCTGACAAATTTACTATAGGTTATGCTATAAATTGGTGTAAATATTATAGCACAAATCTTTGTCAGCTTATGGATGGCGTGGATTTAATTTCCTAGCATACGGATAGCAAAGGTGCACCTCTTAATAATTTTGGCGCATCTTACGTTAATGCCCTTCAGATTAATACCAGCATATGAAATGCCAGTCTTAATCAGTTCCCACTATTGTGTTCATTTTGTTTGTGTTTAATTTTTTATATAAATTATTCACTGTTCTATATTATATACAGTATGTGGACCCTGAGCAGATTTGCAAGGCGAAATATTTATGTGGAATAATATGCAGTGGAGATCATTTACAAAATAGAAGTAGAAGGCAGTAGAGAAACAGCAATTTATAAGGTTAAAAAATTAATTGAAATTCAAGTCTGTGTGTCTTAATCTTTATTCCCTTCCAGATAAATCTATATTCTCCTCCAGATTAGCAGTGCTATTATATGGACAAGAGAGACAGCAATTTGCAATTATTTACGGTGTTAAGTCTTGTTAATATAATTAATAAGAATAAATCTAACTTTTTGTTAACATACAGAAACTCTCATATATTCATATCAATGGCATTCAAATAATGTCATCAATTTTAAATGTGGACTTCACATTAGAATGTGAAGGGCGTTCAATAAAATCAGCTCCTTTCCTGTCTGGTTCCTTGTGCTTTTATTGGAAACTGACCACTGCCATCTACTGGACAGAAATGAAAATTACATGAGCAAATGACCACCCTGACTAAAGGATAAAAATCCAGTACAGGACCTGTGATTGAAAGACATGTCTTACAACTCTATCCTCCCAAGACGCAGTAAGTCAGTAGCGTTGGTCATTTAAAACATTTTTCAGTGATATAGAACAGCTTTGTAGTGGAGTTTCACATAAAGGATTATTGTCTGACATATACTGTACATTCATTCCATGCCCATACTTGTAGCACAAAGAATCTAACAGGTCAAGGATAAAAGAGATTAGATTTAAGGAGACAAAGCTAAAAAGAAAAGAGTGAAGACAGAGGCGTAACTTGAAGCTTCTGGGCCCCAATGCAAAATTTGCAAGGTGCCCCCAACTATAATGCTTTATTCATAGTACTGGGCTTCCTATATGGAGAAGAGAGGTCTTATGGGCTCCTTAAGAAGCATTTCTTATAGCTACGCCAGTGAGTCAAGACACCAATGCCACTTTTTATTTCTTGATTGCCACTAGTTTAGGGTAGCAGCCCCAACTTGTAGTTTGTGAGCCATATGTGACCCATGGACCCAATCACTGTGGCTCACCCAGTGGATGAGGTTCTTTCACATACCCTATTACCTACATAATCATGGCTGCTTATCGTTTGATAAACAAGGAGAAGAGAGTCTGGATGTCTAGTGCAATTTTAGGTCCATGTCATCTCCTTTAGTAGGCCCCATGCTGTGTAACCTGGTGACATCCATATGTTCTAATTGGCAGATAGAGACAAATCATTTAAACATTCCAGTGGAACAGTGGCAGTGGGTGGGTTGCCAGTGGTAAGAACATTTCTTAGGACCATATTTTTGCAATTCATTTTATATTTTTATATCACATGGCAGTATTATTTAGGTTTCTTTAGAAGTTCTGCACTGGATATTCAGTAAGTTGCATACAAATAATGCCCAGTCATTGCTATGCCTGATTGTCAATGAATTTGAAAAGCAGTTGCAATGAAGATATGCATCTCTGATAGAGAGGATGCAAACCAAATGCAAATGTGCAGAAACTATCAATAAGCCATTGTGCGATGGTAGTCTCCAGGTTTCTGTTAAATCACACTTCCATGGTGAATAATCCCATAGAAAGTGGATCACCAAACTTCACGTGTGCACTGTATATTTTATGGAGGAATTAATTTCCTCTTCTGCTATATTTTCATGCCATTCCAAAGCATTAAACCTGACATTAAGTGGAAGTAAAATGAAATTTTCTCAAGAAGAAATGTATTGTTCTTGCAGATAATACTTCTTGAACACTGCCTCCGCTAGCAATGTTTTGAAAGAATAGGAAAACTATGCAAAAACAACAGATAAATAATGTAGAAATGAGTAACATTTTCTATCAACATATTTACAAAGAAATGGAAAGCATATGACTGAGAAAGTTTCCAACTGTATGAGTGACGGATATTTCTATCTTGCGTTAATGCCAACTTCAGAACAACCAACAAAGCTCTGTCTTTTTTATTACTGTATATTTCAATGCTGTGCATATATACCATGTAAAATGAAAAAGTTGTCAGATACAAATAAACTCTGCAACCACAGGATTACCATAGGCATAAAAATATATAGCAATAGTAAAGAAATACTTTGCTCTTTTCTTCTCTGACTTAACATTCGGGTATGTTATGAGAAATCTAGATGCGATCTGCTGTAAATTCGCATTTCCAAAGTTCAGCACTACTGTCAAAGTGAATACGTCCCATAGGCTATACGATGCTGATATTTTTATGCATGTGGGTTTGAAATCTGCGCAGATTTTACTACTGTAAAGTAGCAAGAAATGCTTCTACAATCATTGGGGTATGTTCACACGGCAGAATTTTGCTGTGGATCTGGTATGGAATCTGTATGGATCTTCAAATTGCCCTATTGCTGTCAGTGTTAATCCGCGCTGTAGTCTAGATTTTTTGTCGCATGTGGATTTTGAAATCTGCATGTTGAAAAAAGGAAACTAACAGTTTACTTTTTGACGTGAATTCCACTGGGAATTAACATGCAGATTTGCACATTGAAAAGGTACACTTAAGGCAAATCCGTGGCACAAATCCGCGGCGCAGCTGTGGATTTCTGCCATGGATTTTAGAGATGGAATCTATGGAGAAAAATGCGTTGCTGATTATGTCAGATGAATATACTATTAGGCCACTCTCACAATCAGTTTTTTCTGCGATTACCGTGGAGTTTTTAACACTGTGGTAATCGCGGTATAACGCTCCCACTTATTTCAATGGAGCCCCGCAGATATGTGCTTGAACGCTGTCTGTTCTATTTTTTGCATTTAATGCACCTCATCAATGATGGGGTGTGCTAACGCTGCTGTTGGGGCAGGAACGCTTTGCTGGGACCATGTGTGAGAGTAGCCATAGGCCAGGCTTTCACGACTGTATGGCAAAAATCGCAGCATTTTACCGGCATATAGAGCTGCATATCACCACATTTGTGATTGCATATGCCTGCGCATGTCAGAATATCTCACACACGCTGTCATGCAATGGCTTCCTGGTTTCTTTTTTTTTTTTTAAACGTTCCTTCTATTGTCTCTTAGTAACTTTGCATAAAAACGCAACACATACACAATGTATGTATAACGAATCCACGCAAAAATAGAGCATGCTGCGATTTTTCCTCCGCGAACAGAAAATCGCAATTGATTTCTGCTTGTGTCCAGGAAAAAGCGTATTTGCTGTGGAACCCAGAGGAGAACGCCCACTCCGAATTCCGCAAGGCAAACCCAGTCGTGTGCAGTCGGCCTTAGTTGACCATTTACTTTTATATCTATATACTAGCTGATATACCCGGCTTCGCCCGAGTTAATTTGGTACTGGTGTTTATCTGGTGTTCACACGGAAAATCTTATGAAGTCGTGGTTACTTTAGAGATACTGAGGAAAAACATATGTTCACCATTTTTGCATAGTTCTCTGCGTTACCCAGGAAACACCACGTGGAGGTAACCATGCAACGTTTCCTTCAAATAAAATGACATCAGGAAGTGAGAGAATTAGATTACGTACATAAAATTTGGACACTAATTCTTTTGCGCTTAGAATTGAACACTCGAGTTGGGACCTATTAACTTTTCATATTTATGACACAATCAATGCTTGTGCCAAATTTCCTGTTTCTATGACATTGGGAAGTGAGAGATTTGGATTATGTACGTAAAATTTGGACGCTAATTCTTTTGCGCATAGAATTGAATAATCGAGTTGGGACCCATTCGCTTTTCCTATTTATGACATAATCAATGCTCCTGCCAAATTTCCCGTTTCTATGACACCGGAAAGTGAGAAAATTACATTCCGCACGTAAAATTTGGACGCTAATTCTTTTGCGCATAGACTTGAATAATCGAGTTGGGACCCATTAGCTTTTCCTATTTATGACATAATCAATGCTCGTGCCAAATTTCCCGTTTCTATGACACCGGAAAGTGAGAAAATTAGATTCCGTACGTAAAATTTGGACGCTAATTCTTTTGCGCATAGAATTGAATAATGGAGTTGGGACCCATTAGCTTTTACTATTTATGACATAATCAATGCTCATGCCAAATTTCCCGTTTCTATGACACTGGAAAGTGAAAAAATTACATTCCGCACGTAAAATTTCGACGCCAATTCTTTTGTGCTAGAATTGAATAATGGAGTTGGGACCTTTTAACTTTTCCTATTTATAACATAATCAATGCTCGTACCAAATTTCCCGTTTCTATGACACCGGAAAGTGAGAAAATTAGATTCCGTACGTAAAATTTGGACGCTAATTCTTTTCCGCATAAAATTGAATAATCGAGTTGGAATCCATTAGCTTTTCCTATTTATGACATAATCAATGCTCGTGCCAAATTTCCTGTTTCTATGACACCGGAAAGTGAAAAAATTACATTCCGCACGTAAAATTTGGACGCTAATTCTTTTGCGCATAGAATTGAATAATCGAGTTGGGATCCATTAGCTTTTCCTATTTATGACATAATCAATGCTCGTGCCAAATTTCCCGTTTCTATGAAACCGGAAAGTGAAAAAATTACATTCCGCACGTAAAATTTCGACGCCAATTCTTTTGCGCTAGAATTGAATAATGGAGTTGGGACCCATTAGCGTTTCCTATTTATGACATAATCAATGCTCGTGCCAAATTTCCCGTTTCTATGACACCGGAAAGTGAGAAAATTACATTCCGCACGTAAAATTTCGCCGCCAATTCTTTTGCGCATAGAATTGAATAATCGAGTTGGGACCCATTCGCTTTTCCTATTTATGACATAATCAATGCTCATGCCAAATTTCCCATTTCTATGACACCGGCAAGTGAGAAAATTACATTCCGCACGTAAAATTTGGACGCTAATTCTTTTGCGCATAGAATTGAATAATCGAGTTGGGACCCATTAGCTTTTCCTATTTATGACATAATCAATGCTCGTGCCAAATTTCCCGTTTCTATGACACCGGAATGTGAGAAAATTAGATTCCGTACGTAAAATTTGGACGCTAATTCTTTTGCGCATAGAATTGAATAATCGAGTTGGGACCCATTAGCTTTTCCTTTTTATGACATAATCAATGCTCCTGCCAAATTTCCTGTTTCTATGACACCGGAAAGTGAAGAAATTACATTCCGCACGTAAAATTTGGACGCTAATTCTTTTGCACATACAATTGAATAATCAAATTGGGACCCTTTGGCTTTCCTTTTTATGACATAATCAATGCTCCTGCCAAATTTCACGTTTCTATGACATTGGGAAGTGAGAGATTTAGATTATGTACGTAAAATTTTGACGCCAATTTTTTTGCACATAGAATTGAATAATCGAGTTGGGACCCATTAACTTTTCCTATTTATGACATAATCAATGCTCGTGCCAAGTTTCCCGTTTCTATGACATTGGGAAGTGAGTGATTTAGATTATGTACGTTAAATTTTGACGCCAATTCTTTTGCGCTAGAATTGAATAATCGAGTTGGGACCCAATTTCTTTTCCTATTTTGGAGATAATCTATGCTTGCGCCAAATTTCATGTTTCTACGACATTGGGAAGTTGGAGAACTTTTGGCAAGTCAGTCAGTCAGTGAGTCAGTCAGTGAGTCAGTCAGTGAGTCAGTCAGTGAGTCAGTCAGTGAGTCAGTCAGTGAGTCTGTCAGTGAGTCAGTCAGTGAGTCAGAGAGGGCTTTCAGCTTTATATATATAGATCAATGCTCGTGCCAAATTTCCTGTTTCTATGACACCGGAAAGGGAAGAAATTACATTCCGTACGTAAAATTTGGACGCTAATTCTTTTGCGCATAGAATTGAATAATTGAGTTGGGACCCATTAGCTTTTCCTATTTATGACATAATCAATGCTCGTGCCAAATTTCCCGTTTCTATGACACCAGGAAAGTGAAAAAATTACATTCCGCACGTAAAATTTCGACGCCAATTCTTTTGCGCTAGAATTTAATAATCAAGTTGGGACCCATTAGCTTTTCCTATTTATGACATAATCAATGCTCGTGCCGAATTTCCCGTTTCTATGACACCGGAAAGTGAAAAAATTACATTCCGTACGTAAAATTTCGACGCCAATTCTTTTGCGCTAGAATTGAATAATCGAGTTGGGACCTATGAACTTTTCCTATTTATGACATAATCAATGCTCGTGCCAAATTTCCTGTTTCTATGACACCGGAAAGTGAAAAAATTACCTTCCGCACGTAAAATTTCGACGCCAATTCTTTTGCGCTAGAATTGAATAATCGAGTTGGGACCCAATTTCTTTTCCTATTTTGGAGATAATCTATGCTTGCGCCAAATTTCATGTTTCTACGACATTGGGGAGTAGGAGAACTTTTGGCGAGTCAGTCAGTCAGTGAGTCAGTCAGTGAGTCAGTCAGTGAGTCAGTGAGGGCTTTCAGCTTTATATATATAGATCAATGCTCGTGCCAAATTTCCTGTTTCTATGACACCGGAAAGGGAAGAAATTACATTCCGTACGTAAAATTTGGATGCTAATTCTTTTGCGCATAGAATTGAATAATTGAGTTGGGACCCATTAGCTTTTCCTATTTATGACATAATCAATGCTCGTGCCAAATTTCCCGTTTCTATGACACCGGAAAGTGAAAAAATTACATTCCGCACGTAAAATTTCGACGCCAATTCTTTTGCGCTAGAATTGAATAATCGAGTTGGACCCAGTAGCTTTTCCTATTTATGACATAATCAATGCCTGTGCCAAATTTCTTGTTTCTTTGACACCGGAAAGTGAAAAAATTACATTCCGCACGTAAAATTTGGACGCTAATTCTTTTGCGCATAAAATTGAATAATGGAGTTGGGACCCATTAGCTTTTCCTATTTATGACATAATCAATGCTCGTGCCAAATTTCCTGTTTCTATGACACCGGAAAGTGAAAAAATTACCTTCTGCACATAAAATTTCGACGCCAATTCTTTTGCGCTGGAATTGAATAATCGAGTTGGGACCCATTAGCTTTTCCTATTTATGACATAAGCAATGCTCGTGCCAAATTTCCCGTTTCTATGACACCGGAAAGTGAAAAAATTACATTCCGCATGTAAAATTTTGACGCCAATTCTTTTGCGCATAGAATTGAATAATCGAGTTGGGACCTATGAACTTTTCCTATTTATGACATAATCAATGATCGCGCCAAATTTCCTGTTTCTATGACACCGGAAAGTGAGAAAATTAGATTCCGTACGTAAAATTTGGACGCTAATTCTTTTGCGCATAGAATTAAATAATCGAGTTGGGACCCATTAGCTTTTCCTATTTATGTCATAATCAATGCCCGTGCCAAATTTTAAGTTTCTAAGGCATTGGGAAGTGACAGATTTAGATTATGTACGTAAAATTTCGACGCCAATTCTTTTGCGCTAGAATTGAATAATCGAGTTGGGACCCAATTACTTTTCTTATTTTGGAGATGATCTATGCTCGTGCCAAAATTCATGTTTCTACGATATCGGGAAGTTGGAGAACTTTTGGCGAGTCAGTCAGTCAGTGAGTGAGTCAGTGAGTCAGTGAGGGCTTTCAGCTTTATATATATAGATATAAAGCTGAAAGCCCTCACTGACTCACTGACTCACTGACTGACTCACTGACTCACTGACTGACTCGCCAAAAGTTCTCCAACTTCCCAATGTCGTAGAAACATGAAATTTGGCGCAAGCATACATTATCTCCAAAATAGGAAAAGAAATTGGGTCCCAACTCGATTATTCAATTCTAGCGCTAAAGAATTGGCGTCGAAATTTAACGTACATAATGTAAATCACTCACTTCCCAATGTCATAGAAACGGGAAACTTGGCACGAGCATTGATTATGTCATAAAAAGGAAAAGCTAATGGGTCCCAACTCGATTATTCAATTCTATGCGCAAAAGAATTGGCGTCACAATTTTACGTACATAATCTAAATCTCTCACTTCCCAATGTCATAGAAACGTGAGATTTGGCACGAGCATTGATTATGTCATAAAAAGGAAAAGCTAATGGGTCCCAACTTGATTATTCAATTCTAGCGCAAAAGAATTGGCGTCGAAATTTAACGTACATAATCTAAATCACTCACTTCCCAATGTCATAGAAACGGGAAATTTGGCACGAGCATTGATTATGTCATAAAAAGGAAAAGCTAATGGGTCCCAACTCGATTATTCAATTCTATGCGCAAAAGAATTGGCGTCACAATTTTACGTACATAATCTAAATCTCTCACTTCCCAATGTCATAGAAACGTGAGATTTGGCAGGAGCATTGATTATGTCATAAAAAGGAAAAGCTAATGGGTCCCAACTCGATTATTCAATTCTATGCACAAAAGATTTAGCGTCCAAATTTACGTGCGGAATGTAATTTTCCCACTTCCCGGTGTCATAGAAACAGGAAATTTGGCACGAGCATTGATTATGTCATAAATAGTAAAAGCTAATGGGTCCCAACTCCATTATTCAATTCTATGCGCAAAAGAATTAGCGTCCAAATTTTACGTACGGAATCTAATTTTCTCACATTCCGGTGTCATAGAAACGGGAAATTTGGCACGAGCATTGATTATGTCATAAATAGGAAAAGCTAATGGGTCCCAACTCCATTATTCAATTCTATGCACAAAAGATTTAGCGTCCAAATTTATGTGCGGAATGTAATTTTCCCACTTTCCGGTGTCATAGAAACGGGAAATTTGGCACGAGCATTGATTATGTCATAAATAGGAAAAGCGAATGGGTCCCAACTCGATTATTCAATTCTAGCGCAAAAGAATTGGCGTTGAAATTTTACATGCGGAATGTAATTTTCTCACTTTCCGGTGTCATAGAAACGTGAAATTTGGCACGAGCATTGATTATGTCATAAGTAGGAAAAGCTAATGGGTCCCAACTCGATTATTCAATTCTATGCGCAAAAGAATTAGCGTCCAAATTTTACGTGCGGAATCTAATTTTCTCACTTTCCGGTGTCATAGAAACGGGAAATTTGGCAAGAGCATTGATTATGTCATAAATAGGAAAATTTAAAAGGTCCCAACTCCATTATTCAATTCTAGCGCAAAAGAATTGGCGTCGAAATTTTTTGTGCGGAATGTAATTTTTTCACTTTCCGGTGTCATAGAAACAGGAAATTTGGCACGAGCATTGATTATGTCATAAATAGGAAAAGCTAATGGGTCCCAGCTCCATTATTCAATTCTATGCGCAAAAAATTAGCGTCCAAATTTTACGTACGGAATCTAATTTTCTCACTTTCCGGTGTCATAGAAACGGGAAATTTGGCACGAGCATTGATTATGTCATAAATAGGAAAAGCTTATGGGTCCCAACTCCATTATTCAATTCTATGCGCAAAAGAATTAGCGTCCAAATTTTTACATGCGGAATGTAATTTTCTCACTTTCCGGTGTCATAGAAACGGGAAATTTGGCACGAGCATTGATTATGTCATAAATAGGAAAAGCTAATGGGTCCCAACTCCATTATTCAATTCTATGCGCAAAAGAATTAGCGTCCAAATTTTACGTGCGGAATGTAATTTTCTCACTTTCCGGTGTCATAGAAACGGGAAATTTGGCACGAGCATTGATTATGTCATAAATAGGAAAAGCTAATGGGTCCCAACTCGATTATTCAATTCTATGCGCAAAAGAATTAGCGTGGAAATTTTACGTGCGGAATGTAATTTTCTCACTTTCCGGTGTCATAGAAACGGGAAATTTGGCAGGAGCATTGATTATGTCATAAATAGGGAAAGCTAATGGGTCCCAACTCCATTATTCAATTCTATGCGCAAAAGAATTAGCGTCCAAATTTTACGTACATAATCTAAATCTCTCACTTCCCAATGTCATAGAAACATGAAATTTGGCACAAGCATTGATTGTGTCATAAATATGAAAAGTTAATGGGTCCCAACTCGATTATTCAATTCTAAGCGCAAAATAATTAGTGTCCAAATTTTATGTACGTAATCTAATTCTCTCACTTCCTGATGTCATTTTATATGAAGGAAACGTCGCATGGTTACCTCCACGTGGTGTTTCCTGGGTAACGCAGAGAACTATGCAAAATGGTGAACATATGTTTTTCCTCAGTATCTCTAAAGTAACCACGACTTCATAAGATTTTCCGTGTGAACACCAGATAAACACCAGTACCAAATTAACTCGGGCGAAGCCGGGTATATCAGCTAGTATAACATACGTGTCTCTAGTCAGGGGAGTTACATGGTGACTTCTGACAGTTCTGCCTTAGTAGCCCCCATTAATGACACTGATGCACTTTATCTACTGTTCTATAATCAGGGTCAGTTCTATAGAAAATAAGGCTCTGGGCCGCATGTAAAGTATCCAAACACTAGACTGCAAATAATACTTCCATGCAATGCCCATGCAATACTGTTATTCAGTGACTAAATAGTATTGCCATGCAATAAACAATATTCATTTGGTTTTCAAATAATACTACCATATAGTCCGCACATAACTGTCATATATTCCCACATAGTGCTGCCATTCCATGTCCAAATAACACTGCCATAGAATATTGAAATAGAGAAGCGGTCAATGGCAAAGTCCAACACACTTGTTCATCAGCTGATCATCATAAAATTGCCTGCTGATTTGTTGTATATCTCCTTATGTGAACAGTGAAATATACAACCGGCCTATAAGGGAAGAATGATCATACTAAAGATCTTTCATCTGCATAAGATTGTGTAAAAGAAAAGTAACCGAGCGTCATTTGATATGTGTGATAACTGGCGCTCGTTAGCCTGGGTTGAGAATTTGGGCAATTGAAAAGAACCTTAAGAGTTTACATGCTTCACTCTTCTATTGCTCCTTGTGGTCCAGCCTTTGGGGGCCCTCTAATATTGCCCTACTACCTACTTCCGAAAACAAACCCTGTATACTAGTGTCATTAATGACCATCCTCATTGATGGTCTTTAAATACTCATCATCAGTCAATACAATATTTGAGGGCCTCCTGGAATAGCATACATTTGCACACAGCACAATATAGTAACCATGATTGCTGAGACTTGTATCTTCCTAATAAAACCCCTTAGCACCTTATACAGAGAGCTGAAATGTTGTGTCCCTGCTTTATAGGCAATAAAACAAATGACTGCAGTCACTTCTGTAATGACTATCTAGTGGAACATCTTCTTCACTATAACCCTGCATCTCCATGCGAGAAATAATGACTTTATAACACTGTCATATATCAAGTACAAATATTTTTTATAAAGCAAAATTGAAGTCAAATCTAGTGATTAAATGACATTATCTGATGCACTGGCTCCAAGTGCACATAAATTATGTGGGGTTAATGAATATTTAATCTTCATTATTTCATTCACTAATTAAAAAAACTGCCAGCAGTCTCGTAAGTAAAACAAATGAAATCCACATATTCTGCTCAAACTAATTTACTTGTTGTTTACCAGCCGTGGGTTTTATTTCAGGGCTTCAGTGCAATACTTTGATCTGTTTTCTGTAGTTGTATCACATCAAATTACAGCAGTGACAGTTCGGCATGCCTGGCCTGTGTAACATGATGCATTCTGGGACCGGTACACAAGAGAAAAATGAATGCCAAGCTGGCTCTGTCTGCTGCTTAGAAAATTATTTTATTACATGATGAATATTTTAGTACGTTGGTCTAAATACCTATGTTTGATAGAGGGAGTTCATAAACTAATGGCTAAACTTGTTACAGATTCAGATGCAAGATTTTTTATTTATGGGCTTCCTTGTGAATATGGAAATATAGCTTAAATAACCGTGAAGTAGAAGCGCTTGTGTTTTGAGTACTGGTCCTGAGGACCTCCATCAAATTCCAAGCATCACAGGAATGTATGCTGCTTGGAATTCCGGTAAGGCCAGGACGAACGTCCAGATTACGAACAGAAAATGATATCCGAAATACCGTATTGCGCTCCTGGCCTTACGGACAGCAATAACATTTTTTATTACAGGCTAACACAGTGCCAAACTTTTCCCTTTTATCCCTGTGCTGTGACATCATTGTAGACATTACTCTTGTATTCTAATGGTGTGTTTATTACCCCTGTGCTGTGACATCACTAATTATTATCCTTGTTCTGTGACATCACTGTGTGTTTTAATCCTTTGCTATGACTACAGCGTGAGAGAAGCCATGATGTTCTCCTATATTCCTTGTCTTTGTCTTGTTATGAATTTTGTTTCCTGTATCTCCTCAAGGAACATATACAAATGTGCTGGATAAAGAAAGCAGTTAGAGAAATTCAAAGTCTCGAACAAGGCCCCACAGATGAGAGCCAAAATGAACTATGTATTTTTCTTTCTGCCCACACAAAAATGAGCTGCAGCTGAACAACCCCCTCCCCCTAAGAAAATATAAAGCAGCTTAGTAAAATAGATGATAATCACTTCTTTGTACAGATATGTATACCTCTATATAACGCATAGACGAATATATTTATATATAACACATAAGAATTCATACAAATCTTAATATTTGTTTTACACCTCACAGTTCTTTGTGCGCCACTCTGTGTTGTGCCCGCATCCTCCACCATTCGTGGTAAGAGGGTTTCTTGCCTGCGGATCGCCGGCCTCTCCATCCGGGAAATGGCACACCTCACATGTAAGCAGGCTCCATGAGACTTGAATTTCTTTTAAAAACTGGCGCCTGCCAGCATTTATTCTGCAGCAACAATACTTGTACAGCATACAATATAGTCCATATATAATCCTGGGTTCAGAACCCACTGGGCCACCGTTACCAATTCTGTCTGGGGCATCTGGAGAGCATCCTCATCTGTTAGACTGGGTGACCGGCTCAAACACAGGATCTCGCAATGATTGGGAGTTAGTCCCAATATGCCTCCAAAGAGAGAGAGGACAGATAGTACTAAAAGTACAAGGAAGAAGAAAAAGAAAAAAGGCTGCTTCTAGTGAGACAGAAGAGATAGTGCAGACCCTGAGGTCCGAAGTGAGACAGACAGGGGATGCTTGCTTAGAGTTCAGGAAAGACTTGTACAGATGCAAGCTTAGGCAAAGCTTCTCAATGGGTGAATAAGAAATATAGTTACATAGTAACATATTATGTTAGGCTGAAGGGAGACAATGTCCATCTAGTTCTGCCTGTTTCCACCCCCCCCCCCCCCCTCTTGTTGATCCAGAGGAAGGCAAAAAAAAAACCAATGAGGCAGAAACAATTAGCCTATTTGGGGGGAAAATTCCTTCCCGACTCCATAACGGCAATCAGAATAATCCCTGGATCAACATTTGATAGTTCCTATCTGACTCCAAGACCGGATCAACAACCTCACTGGTTGTATAAAGTCTATATCCTGTAATATCATAGCCCTATAAAAAGACATCTAGTCCCCTCCTAAACTCCTCCATGAATTTTGACATCACCACGTCCTCATGCAGAGAGTTCCACAGTCACCCTGCTCTTCTATGTTGGGGATGAAACCTTTTTTTTTCTAGATATACAGGATGCCTGTTTGTTACCATCACGAGTCCTGTGTTTAAGCAGATCATGGAAGAGATCCTTGTATTGTCCCCTAATGTATTTATACATAGTTATTTGGCATTATAAGATCTGCCGTTAGAAAAAAAGAGCTAACTTGTGTCTGCTTGGCGAAGAGGCCAAGAAGCAAAGGTTACTGATAGAGGAGCAGAGAGAGATACTCCAGAGAGAAAGAGAGGATGCTCTCAAAGAAGCTGCTCAGGTGAAAGCAGAAAATGCAACTCTTTTAAAGGAGAATGAGTGCTTTAGGAGATTAGCTAAAGAAGAAGCTGATCACAAGTTGTTGTTGGACAAAATCAAATCATGCAGTGTGAACAAGTCTTGAAAAAAATGAGAAGTGAGAAAGAGAAATATGAGGGATATCTTTCAAAAACCTATGAAGAAATACAAGTCCTCAGAAATGTAACCAGAGATGAAGCTGATTGCACAGTATGTCTGGAAGCAAAAGCTGCACAGTATGAACAGGACTGTAAAAAACTGCAAATGAGAACCCAAGAGTTGGAGATGACGTGTTGCAAGCTATAAAGAGCTTCTACATATGCATGGAATTAAACTACAGGTTTGCATAATCAAAACTGCAGAGTTGAAAATATAGCTAGCAAAGAGAAATGGTGAAGGGGAGTTGCAGATAACTGAGCTAAGGGAAAGACTGGAAATAGAGAAAGCTGCTTGCAGTCAGGTAGAGAAGCAAGCAGAGCTCTTGAAAGACATTCTAGGTTACAAGGAATGCCAGGAAGTACTCCATGAGCAGCTGGTGACCCAGCTACAGATGAGCTTAGATGAGGAAGCAGAAGAATATGAAGCTCAAATCCAGGAGCTTAAACAGAATCATGCTCTAGTTATAGGGGATCTGTTCAAATGGTTGGACCAAACTGAAAAGAAGAAAGAAACCTTGGAAAAGGCCAAGCGGGCTTTGGACGGTGAATGTACTGAGCTGACCCATGAGGTGAAGGTGTTGTTGGAAGACAAGCATGAATCTGAATGCAAGAGAGCTGCAAGTAACAATTACTGAAAGTGACAACATTCAGCATAACTGTCTAAGAAGGTGAACAGACTGCAGGTGGAGTTGGAAGCTCAGATTGAAGAGTCTTAGAGGCTGATGCAAGAAGAGACTCCTTATGTGCACACCTGAAGAAAATGGAAGCTGAGAGAGATGTGTTCCTTAAGTAGTTAGAGGAAGATGCAGAAACTACGAGAAACCCGTCAGAGCAGATTTCAACACTTCAGGCTCAGGTGTCAGATATGGAAAAGAAAATGGATGAAAACCCTGCATGCTGGGTCTCTGTTGAAGAACAAGATAGTGAAATCCTAGAAGAGTTGAAAGCTATAAATCAGCTGCTTTTTGCTCATACCAATGTCTATGATGAATTAGTGAAGTTTAAAATGAGTTTTTAGAAGGAAGTAGAAGATATTAGTGTACAGCTTGATTACCAGTGTCAGATGGTGTCCAACTGGGAGAAGAAAAAGAAGATGTGTGAACAGTTGCTTACTGAGGAGAAAACAATGTCTGCTAAAGATTAGAGATGAGCGAATGTACTCGGACACGCCCCTTTTTCACTCGAGTACCGCGATTTTCAAGTACTTCCGTACTTGGGTGAAAAGATTCGGGGGAAGGCGCCGTGGGTGAGTGGAGGGTTGCAGCGGGGAGTGGGGGGGAGAGGGAGAGGCAGTTCCCCCCTGTTCCCCACTGCTACCCCCGCTCCGCCACACCTCCCCCCGCCCCCCAGCACCCCCCGAATCTTTTCACCCGAGTACGGAAGTACTTGAAAATAGTGATGCTCGATCGAGTAATTACTCAAAACGAGTATATTCGCTCATCTCTACTAAAGATGCAAAAGAACAGCTTAACAAGTAGGTGTGCTTTGAAATACAAGATTGGATTAGCACCAAGACGGATGCTGAAAAGATAATGCATGTACGAGAAAAGCTCAAAAGTGTGTTCCAACAAAGGGTAAAAGGAATGGAGACCTTGTTGGAGAATCTTAAGAAAGAGACTGAAGTGCTAACCTTGATTCGCACCCTGAAAGTGGTGTCAGAGGAAAAGGCTATGTTTCAAAAGTCCACTAAGAAGTTAAGTGCAAAGGTGAAATTCTGGGAATCAAATAGTTATGTTGCTGGAAATAAGGTTGAGAGACTAGAGAGGTCTGGGACCCAGTTCAGATATCAAGTAAGAGAAAAGGTCTTATTGAAGAATCCTAAAAATGAAAGAAAAGGTTGGTTTAGCACCAAGATGGATGCTGAAAAGAGAACTCTGGCACGAGAAAAGCCCAAAAGTATGTTCCAACAACTGGTAGCAGGAATGAAGACCCTGTTGGAGAATCTTAAGAAAGAGACTGAAGCACTAACCTTGATTCACACCCTGAAAGTTGTGTCAGAGGAAAGACTGTGTTTCAAATGTCCACTAAGAAGTTAAGCGCAAAGGTGTAACTTTGGGAATCAAATAGTTATGTTGCTGGAGGTAAGGTTAAAAGACTAGAGAGGCCTGGGACCAGGGGCGTAACTATTAAGTGGATGCGGTTGTACCCGGGCCCAAGGCCTCTCTTCTCCATATAGAGAGCACAATACTATGAACAAAGCATTATAGTTAGGGGCCCTGTTACAGGTTTTGCATTGGGGCCCAGAAGCTTCAAGTTACACCTCTGCCTGGGACCCAGTTCAGACAGCAAGTAAACGAAAAGGTCTTGTCTAAGAATCCTAAAAATGAAAGAAAAGGTTGGTTTAGCACCAAGATGGATGCTGAAAAGCTCAAAAGCATGTTCCAACAACCAGTAGCAGGAATGAAGACCCTGTAGGAGAATATTAAAAGTGAGAAAAAAGCAGTGAAGTGGGCCAAAGTAGGCTTTGAAAGTGACCTGGGCGTTACAGGTAAACAGTTTGTGAAAACTAGTAAAGTCATTGAGAAGGTAAGGTCTGAGCAATCTCTAAGTACAAGAGACCAAAGTGAAGGAACAATTAGTGCAACAGAAAGCAGTTAAAAATGAAGATTCCCGAGCCTGGAGTTTTGACCTCAGATGGGCAAAAGGGGTGATAAGACCTACGGCCTTTATCGGAGGGTGATATGTAGGAGTGTAATATTCAGAAGGGCCTGCAAATCCAGAATACCTGCAAAAGACAACAGAGGGTGTGGCAAAAGGTTAGATAAAAAGATCAGTTCCTGTCACATTCAGGGGAAGTGATAGCTCAGTGAAGCTGAAAGGACTAATAGCCTGCGGTCCTTTCTGGACCTGCTT
This sequence comes from Eleutherodactylus coqui, assembly GCF_035609145.1. Taxonomy (NCBI): domain Eukaryota; kingdom Metazoa; phylum Chordata; class Amphibia; order Anura; family Eleutherodactylidae; genus Eleutherodactylus; species Eleutherodactylus coqui. The sequence goes on along the minus strand of NC_089838.1, from coordinate 226,830,782 downwards.
GGGACCTGTCACCCATCTGACAGAGGAGGATGCCCTCTAGATGCCCCCAGTCGGGGTTAGTGAGAGGGACCCTGTGGGTTATAAACCCTGAACATTGCATGAACTGTATACATTTGCTGTGCTGTGTGCTGTAAATAAATGCTGGCAGGCACCAGATGTTTAAGAAAGTCAAGTCTCCTGGAGCCTTTTTACATGTGTGGTGCCCATTTCCTGACGTTGAGGTCGGTGATCCACAAGCAAGTAAACCCCCTAGCCAAAAATAAAAATATATATACATATATATTTAAAACCAATTGACAATCCTAGAGGTGGTTAATTCAAGACTAATCAACTAACATGCAGGCAGGGTGTGACTGGGAGAAAGTTCTGCCTATAGATTGACGTCACTGCTTATGCTGAGTTTTAATATCAATGATAACAAGTAAATTGTAATAAACAATACATATTTAAAAGTAAGGTGTGTTGATAGACTTGTTTTCAATGTCTTTGTCTAAAAACCTGAATGTCGCTATCTTTTCAAAACAAATGAGAAATTGTCAGATTACACAAGTTCTGTCAATCATTCTGCGAACAACTCGAACTTAACCCTAATGTGTTATCCTTGCATTAGGACCTGACACGCGTGGCCATGTTTGCTGACACGTGGCCGCATACAGAGGATTATGATGCGGCCGCACGCGGAGAACCCGGGATGTTTCATCCTCGGCTCTAGCATGGCCAGGTGCAGTAGCCGAGGATAAAACATTGCGGTGGGTAGACGCTTTGCGCCGGAGGTCTGTAAGTCAAAACCACAGACCTCCAGCACAGAGCGTCTAGTAGTGCCGGGACTTCCGGTTAGGCCGCTGACCTCACTTCCGGCCAGCGGACCTTTTAGCCGCGGAGTGCGCAGGGGAAGGGATCTGGAGGCCATCTTAGCAGCAAGCAACAGCAACCAGCAGCATCTACCATCATCCACTGTGAGAAGGCAAGCATCGACCGTGAGCAGCAGCACCAGGGAGCACCTGTGCAGCACCAGCACCATTACCAGCGCCATTACTGAGATAAGTGAGGGAAGGGCCTGTGCAGCAGCCATTTAAAAAAGCACCATTACCAGCGCCATTACTGAGAAGTGAGGGGCGGGCCTGTGCGGCAGCCATTTAAAAAACCCCATTACCAGCGCCATTACCACCAGTGCCATTACTGAGAAGTGAGGGGAGGGCCTGTGCAGCAGCCATTTAAAATAGCACCATTACCAGCGCCATTACCACCAGTGCCATTACTGAGAAGTGAGGGGAGCGCCTTTGCAGCACCAGCGCCATTACGGAGATAAGTGAGGGGAGGGCCAGTGCAGCAGCCATTTAAAAAAGCACCATTACCAGCGCCATTACCACCAGCGCCATTACAGAGAAGTGAGGGGAGCGCCTTTGCAGCACCAGCGCCATTACTAAGAAGTGAGGGGAGCGCCTTTGCAGCACCAGTGCCATTACTGAGATAAGTGAGGGGAGGGCTTGTGCAGCAGCCATTTAAAAAAGCACTATTACCAGCGCCATTACCACCAGCGCCATTACTGAGAAGTGAGTAATCTTCTGTCATTGCGATCACTGTCTGATGGAAAACCCAAAAAATAAAAAAACAAGGTTAAGTAAAGGGAGTGGTAGTAGTAGCAGTAGCTGACCCTTTCAAGAGACGTGGACCGAGATGTATGGCATTATAGAAAAAATGGCAGATCATTTTGCGTTCTATGTACTGAGACGGTAGTAAGCAGAATGGGGAATATAAATAGACATTTTGAAACTAATCATTCCCAGCTCTTGAAGAAAAGTGAGGATGAAAGGAAGGAATACATTTCCAGGCAGCTTCACCTTTATAAGAGCCAATCTAATTCTATCCTTAAATTTGTAAAAGGCTCTACAAATTTAACAACTGCAAGTCTGACCATCGCTCACTCCATAGCTCAGCATGGAAAAGCACTCAGTGAGGGAGAATTTATTAAAGACACTCTCCTACGATGTGCACCAGTTCTATTTCACGATATGCAGAATAAAGATGCAATTATTAAGAGGACATTTGAGTTACCGCTCAGTAGAAATATCATAAAAAACCGAATAATGAGACTGAACACAAACGTACAAAATCAATTAAAGAGAGACATAAGTAATTGTAACTATTTTTCGATCTCTCTTGATGAAACTACTGATGTCACATCACATGCTCAGTTGGCCATTATTGGTCGATATTCTAATGGTCTTGCAATGAGAGAAGAGTTGATAAAGTTAGTATCAGTGCCAACAAGTACATCAGGAAGCGAAATATGTAAGGTTGTTATACAAACATTCTGTGACCTAAGCATTGATATCTCTAAAGTTGTGTCAGTGACGACAGATGAGGCACCAAACATGGTGGGGAAGAAAGTCGGATTTGTCAAATTGTTTACGGAAGCTATAAGACATCCGATTGTGCCTTTTCACTGTATCATCCATCAGGAGGCTTTATGTGCCAAGGCAGGATTCACTGACTTAAAGGGGTTGTCCCGCGCCGAAACGGGTTTTTTTTTTTTAAACCCCCCCCCCCCGTTCGGCGCGAGACAAACCCGATGCAGGGACCTAAAGAAAAATCCGCACAGCGCTTGCCTGAATCCCCGCGCTCCGGTGACTTCTTACTTACCGGCTGAAGATGGCCGCCGGCATCTTCTCCCTCGGTGGACCGCAGGGCTTCTGTGCGGTCCATTGCCGATTCCAGTCTCCTGATTGGCTGGAATCGGCACGTGACGGGGCGGAGCTACACGGAGCTACACGGAGCCCCATTGAGAAGATAAGAAGACCCGGACTGCGCAAGCGCATCTAATTTGGCCATTAGACGGCAACCATGGAGACGAGGACGCCAGCAACGGAACAGGTAAGTGAAAAACTTTTGATAACTTCTGTATGGCTCATAATTAATGCACAATGTACATTACAAAGTGCATTAATATGGCCATACAGAAGTGTATAGACCCACTTGCTGCCGCGGGACAACCCCTTTAAATGACGTAATGTCAGTTGTTACCAAAATAGTAAATTTAATAGCTGCTCGCCCCCTTAACAAGCGAGAATTTTCTGCGCTTTTACTGGAGGTTGATTCCACCTACAGCGGACTGCTGATGTACAATAATGTAAGATGGCTGAGCCGAGGCAAAGTTCTTGAGCGCTTTGTGGAGTGCTTTGAAGAAAATAAGGTATTTCTTGAGGGTAAGGATCTGGGAAACTTTCCTCAGCTCAATGATGATAAGTGGGTGAACACCCTGATGTTTCTTACAGATCTCTCTGTTCATATTAATGAACTGAACTTAAAGTTACAAGGTTTTGGTAAAAGTATTGACGTCATGTTTGGATACATAAAAGCTTTTGAAAGTAAACTTAAAATTTTCAAGCGAGATGTCGAAAATAAAACTTATAAGTATTTTCCTCAAGTAACCAAGTATTTTGAGAGGGCCAGTGCAGCTGTACCCAATGAAATGGAACCCTTACATATAAAGTACCAGCAGGTTTTAGACTCGTTACTTGACCAGTTCAGTGATAGATTTAACCAATTTAGAAGCCTAGAACAGACCATGAAAATCATTACACATCCTGATGTAGTCGTCTACAGTAGTTTCGAATTAAATGGTTTCCAATGGATGCAAATTGATGATTTGGAGATGCAGCTTGCAGAATTTCAAGACAGCATCTGGGCTCAGGTGTTTGTCGACTTGAGGTCAAAGCTTGAGAATCTGGAAAGGTGCCGCTTGGAGAATCAAGAGGAGTGCCACTACGAACAGGAAATTTGGAGTGCCTGGAACCGATTACTAGACACTTTTAGCACCCTGAAAAATATGCAATGGCTTTACTCACAATTTTTCCCTCTACGTACTTTTGTAAGACCTTATTCTCAGCGTTAAATAATATCAAAACCAACAAAAGAAACAGATGAAGTTAGTAACGCTTACTTGGGCTTGAAGTGTACAAAATACCAACTTTCAATTGAAGATTCAGTCAATGAAATTCAGCAACAAAAAAGTCACTAATAGGCAGGTTAGTTAAAGAATTCCCCCTCCCCTTACTTATCTCAGTTCACGGCACCCCACACAAGTTAAAGTTTAATATTGGACTGTTAAATATAATCAAGACCAACAAAAGAAACAGACTGACAGACGAAGTTAGTAGCGCTTGCTTGGGCTTGAAGTGTGCAAAATACCAACCTTCAATTGAAGATTTAATTTTAGCCAATGAAATTCAGCAACAAAAGTCACTAATAGGCAGGTTAGTTAAAGAATTCCCCCTCCCCTCACTTATCTCAGTTCACGGCACCCCACACAAGTTAAAGTTTCATATTAGACCGTTAATTAATTTCAAGACGAACAGAAGAAACCGACTGACAGATGAACAAAGAAGTCACTAAGCAGGTAAGTTAAAATAATTAGTTTTTGGTTTATTCAATACAGTTATATATTACAAGTATACATTTTTCTTATTTAAACTATTAAAATCACAAATTTTGGGGGGGGTTTTCGAAGTGACACACCACCCGAGTTATGCTCGGTTTGTCGGCAAATTTTGACACACCGAGCTAAAAAGGTTGCCCATCACTGCATTAGGATGATGTTTATATCCCTCTGTTTTGACAGCATTATGTTTATTATCCTTATTCTGTGACATTACAGTGCATATTATTCCTTTACTGTGACATCAGTGTGTGCTATAGCCTTTTCCTATGACTTCACAGGGCTTACTATTCATATACTGTGACATCACTGTGCGCTTGTAATAGGCACCCATAAAGAACATGCTGCGATCCTTCTTGTACGCGCATTCCGTGCAATTCATGTGAATGGTAACATTGTTGTTCATGGGAGATTAGTACAGCATATTCCACACGTGTAATACGCTATACAGAAACGATCATGTGAGCCCGGCCTTATCCAGGTTCTGTGACTTAACAATAGTATTTTTCACTGTTGTGTACATTCTACATGCTGACATACACTTGGAATTGTAAGAATTAATCCTGCATTGACATCACTGTGTGCATGTTCAGGGCTGTACGTACATCGTGAGGTGCAGAGGTTTCAGTTGCTCCTAAGAATTGGTGCTTGAGATGTCAAAAAGTTTTTTATGCCACATAGGAACATACCAATTCTATGAATTGAATGTAAAGTGGGGGGCCCCTTACAAATCCTGCTTTGGAGACTATAAAACTCAAACAACTTAATCATGTAAGAGATGCTATAATGACTTCAACACTTCAGCTAGATGAGATCTACATAAATAAAGTACTTACACCCCGGACTTAAACAGTACTAAATATTTTAATGGTAATTATGCAGAATCATTATAGTAAGGTCACAAGAAATGGCTCATTGAGCTGATCCAAATTATATGGTACAGCCACAAAGATAGAGGAGACTGTTTTATGGCCAACATAAGGGAATAATCTAAAGATAGAATGAAGAGCTAACTTTATTGCCAGACTTAAAGCTTTATGTCTACAGTGAAAGTCAATTTTAGTCCTTTAGCATTTTTCTCTTTACAGCAATTAGCTTTAATCATCAGACATCAGGTAAAGCCGAGTAAGATAACACTGAGTCCATAAACTGAAGATTTCCGGAAAACAAAATTTTTATATTTCATGTTTTACATCTTTTTATCCACTGTTGCATTGTCAATTAGCCTTTATACTATTTTATACCATAACATTGCACAAACAAGACTAGATGAGAACGGAAATCACCATGTTTTATATAGAACCTGCTAAAGACAGAACGTTGATATTTCTAACAAGCTTTAGTCTGGGTTCAGACTGTATTTCAGTCTATGCACAGCCTTTGCATCCTATGGGTTCCATCTGAATAGCCAAGAATTGGATGTGGATTGTACTTATTTAATAAGGCAAATGGGAACCAAAGATGCAAACTCTGGTCTCCTTTTAACATGACTTCAATTTGTTCCTATTAGAGATGAGCGAACGTACTCGTCCGAGCTTGATATTCGTGCGAATATTAGGGTGTTCGGGATGCACGTTACTCGTAACGAGTACCACGCGGTGTTCTGGTTACTTTCAGTTTCCTCTCTGAGACGTTAGCGCGCTTTTCTGGCCAATTGAAAGACAGGGAAGGCATTACAACTTCCCCCTGTGACGTTCAAGCCCTATACCACCCCCCTGCTGTGAGTGGCTGGGGCGATCAGATGTCACCCGAGTATAAAAGTCGGCCCCTCCCGCGGCTCGCCTCAGATGCCGTGTGAGTTAGTGAGGGAAAGTGCTGTTCTATTGGAGTTGCTGTAGGGAGAGTGTTTGTAGTGAGTGTAGGCTTCAAGAACCCCAACGGTCCTTCTTAGGGCCACATCTACAAGTGTGCAGGCTGCTGTTAGCAGTGGAAAATTTTTTTTTTTTCTTCTCAAAATCGGCAGTGCAGAGCATTGCACCCGGTATTAGGGACAGAAGTGGTGCTTAGGCAGGGAGAGTGTTAGGAGTGAGTGTAGCCTTCAAGAACCTCAACGGTCCTTTCTAGGGCCAAATTTAACCGTGTGCAGTACTGTGCTGGCTGCTGTTAGCAGTGTTGCATTTTTTTTTTCTTCAAAAAATCGTCTGTGCAGAGCATTGCACCCTCCATTGATACTACAGGGACAGAATTGTGTAGGCAGGGCCACAACACAGTTATTGTTCATTGAATATCCGCAGTGGGGCCCTCCCTTTGCAAAAAAGCGAAAAAATTATATTTGGCCTGCCTATGTCAGTCCTAAGGTCTCCGTGTACGTGTGTGCTGCGTGGAGAACGTACAAAAATCAAACGCAACCAGCTACGGTTTACTGCAGGCTTGCGCCATTGTCATTTCTGACTGGCAAATACCTGCTCTGCCAGAGTTAATAACTCTGCTGCACTAAAGTTGTGTGACACTTTTTCAGGGCCACACCACAGTTATTAAACGTATTGTTCATTGAATATCCGCAGTGGGGCCCTCCCTTTGCAAAAAAGCGAAAAAATTATATTTGGCCTGCCTGTGTCAGTCCTAAGGTCTCCGTGTACGTGTGTGCTGCGTGGAGAACATACAAAAATCAAACGCAACCAGCTACGGTTTACTGCAGGCTTGCGCCATTGTCTTTCCTTACTGGCAAATACCTGCTCTGCCAGAGTTAATAACTCTGCTACACTAAAGTTGTGTGACACTTTTTCAGGGCCACACCACAGTTATTAAACGTATTGTTCATTGAATATCCGCAGTGGGGCCCTCCCTTTACAAAAAAGCGAAAAAATTATATTTGGCCTGCCTGTGTCAGTCCTAAGGTCTCCGTGTACGTGTGTGCTGCGTGGAGAACGTACAAAAATCAAACGCAACCAGCTACGGTTTACTGCAGGCTTGCGCCATTGTCTTTCCTGACTGGCAAATACCTGCTCTGCCAGAGTTAATAACTCTGCTACACTAAAGTTGTGTGACACTTTTTCAGGGCCACACCACAGTTATAAAAGTTATTGTTCATTGAATATACGCAGTAGGGCCTTCCCTTTGCAAAAAAGCGAAAAAATTATATTTGGCCTGCAGGCTTGCGCCAATTTATTTCCTGCCTGGGAAATCAAATCACTGGTAATACAGCATGCTGAGGGGTAGGGGTAGGCCTAGAGGACGTGGACGTGGCCGAGGACGCGGAGGGCCAAGTGAGGGTGTGGGCACAGGCCGAGCTCCTGATCCAGGTGTGTCGCAGCCGACTGCTGCGCGATTAGGAGAGAGGCACGTTTCTGGCGTCCCCACATTCATCGCCCAATTAATGGGTCCACGCGGGAGACCTTTATTAGAAAATGAGCAGTGTGAGCAGGTCCTGTCCTGGATGGCAGAAAGTGCTTCGAGCAAGCTATCATCCACCCACAGTTCTGCGCCGTCCAGTGCTGCAAATCCGAATCCTCTGTCTGCTGCTCCTCCTTCCTCCCAGCCTCCTCACTCCACTACAATGACACATGCTCAGGAGCGGGAACACTCCCAGGAACTTTTCTCGGGCCCCTGCTCAGATTGGGCAGCAGTGATTCCTCTCCCACCAGAGGAGTTTATCGTCACTGATGCCCAACCATTGGAAAGTTCCCGGGGTCCGGGGGATGAGGCTGGGGACTTCCGGCAACTGTCTCAAGACCTTTCAGTGGGTGAGGAGGACGATGACGATGAGACACAGTTGTCTTGCAGTGAGGTAGTAGTAAGGGCAGTAAGTCCAAGGGAGCAGCGCACAGAGGATTCGGAGGAAGAGCAGCAGGACGATGAGGTGACTGACCCCACCTGGTGTGCAACGCCTACACAGGACAGGTCTTCAGAGGGGGAGGCATGGGCAGCAGCAGGGCAGGTTGCAAGAGGCAGTGCGGTGGCCAGGGGTAGAGGCAGGGCCAGACCGAATAATCCACCAAGTGTTTCCCAAAGCGCCCCCTCGCGCCATGCCACCCTGCAGAGGCCGAGGTGCTCTAAGGTCTGGCAGTTTTTCACAGAGACGCCTGACGACTGACGAACAGTGGTGTGCAACCTTTGTCGCGCCAAGATCAGCCGGGGAGCCACCACCAACAGCCTCACCACCACCAGCATGCGCAGACATATGATGGCCAAGCACCCCACAAGGTGGGACGAAGGCCGTTCACCGCCTCCGGTTTGCACCGCTGCCTCTCCCCCTGTGCCCTAACCTGCCACTGAGATACAACCCCCCTCTCAGGACACAGGCACGACCGTCTCATGGCCTGCACCCACACCCTCACCTCCGCTGTCCTCGGCCCAATCCAGCAATGTCTCGCACCGCACCGTCCAGCCGTCGCTAGCGCAACTGTTGGAGCGCAAGCGCAAGTACGCCGCCACGCACCCGCACACTCAATCGTTAACCATCCACATAGCCAAATTTATCAGCCTTGAGATGCTGCCGTATAGGGTTGTGGAAACGGAGTCCTTCAAAGCTATGATGGCGGCGGCGGCCCCGCGCTACTCAGTTCCCAGTCACCACTACTTTTCCCGATGTGCCGTCCCAGCACTGCACGACCACGTCTCCCGCAACATTGTACGCGCCCTCACCAATGCGGTTAGTGGCAAGGTCCACTTAACTACGGACACGTGGACAAGCACAGGCGGCCAGGGCCACTACATCTCCCTGACGGCACATTGGGTGAATTTAGTGGAGGCTGGGACAGAGTCAGAGCCTGGGACCGCTCACGTCCTACCCACCCCCAGAATTGCGGGCCCCAGCTCGGTGGTGGTATGTTCGGCGGTGTATGCTTCATCCACTAAAGCACCCTTCTCCTCCTCCTCCTCAACCTCTGTCTCGCAATCTAGATGTGTCAGCAGCAGCAGGACGTCGCCAGCAGTCGGTGTCGCGCGGTGTGGCAGCACAGCGGTGGGCAAGCGTCAGCAGGCCGTGCTGAAACTACTCAGCTTAGGAGATAGGAGGCACACGGCCCACGAACTGCTGCAGGGTCTGACAGAGCAGACCGACCGTTGGCTTGTGCCGCTGAGCCTCCAACCGGGCATGGCCGTGTGTGACAACGGCCGTAACCTGGTGGCGGCTCTGCAGCTCGGCAGCCTCACGCACGTGCCATGCCTGGCCCACGTCTTTAATTTGGTGGTTAAGCGCTTTCTGAAAAGCTACCCATGCTTGTCAGACCTGCTCGTAAAGGTGCGCCGCTTCTGCGCACATTTCCGCAAGTCCCACACGGACGCTGCCACCCTCCGCACCCTGCAACATCGCTTTAATCTGCCAGTGCACCGACTGCTGTGCGACGTGCCCACACGGTGGAACTCTACGCTCCACATGTTGGCTAGGCTCTATGAGCAGCGTAGAGCTATAGTGGAATACCAACTCCAACATGGGCGGCGCAGTGGGAGTCAGCCTCCTCAATTCTTTTCAGAAGAGTGGGCCTGGTTGGCAGACATCTGCCAGGTCCTTCGAAACTTTGAGCAGTCTACCCAGGTGGTGAGCGGCGATGCTGCAATCATTAGCGTCACCATTCCTCTGCTATGCATCTTGAGAAGTTCCCTGCAAACCATAAAGGCAGCCGCTTTGCGCTCGGAAACCGAGCCGGGGGAAGACAGTATGTCACTGGATAGTCAGAGCACCCTCCTGTCTATATCTCAGCGCGTTCAGGAGGAGGAGGAGGAGCATGAGGAGGATGAGGAGGAGGGGGAAGAGACAGCTTGGCCCACTGCTGACGGTACCCATGCTGCTTGCCTGTCATCATTTCAGCGTGTATGGCCTGAGGAGGAGGAGGAGGAGGATCCTGAAAGTGATCTTCCTAGTGCGGACAGCCATGTGTTGTGTACAGGTACCCTGGCACACATGGCTGACTTCATGTTAGGATGCCTTTCTCGTGACCCTCGCATTCAACGCATTCTGGCCACTACGGATTACTGGGTGTACACACTGCTCGACCCACGCTATAAGGAGAACCTTCCCACTCTCATTCCCGAAGAGGAAAGGGGTTCGAGAGTGTTGCTATACCACAGGACCCTGGCGGACAAGCTGATGGCAAAATTCCCATCCGACAGCGGTAGTGGCAGAAGGCGCAGTTCCGAGGGCCAGGTAGCAGGGGAGGTGCGTAGATCGAGCAGCATGTACAGCCCAGGCAGTGCAACAGTCCTTAAGGGCCTGGCCAGCTTTATGGCTCCCCAGCAAGACTGTGTCACCGCTCCCCAGTCAAGGCTGAGTCGGCGGGAGCACTGTAAAAGGATGGTGAGGGAGTACGTAGCCGATCGCACGACCATCCTCGGTGACGCCTCTGCCCCCTACAACTACTGGGTGTCGAAGCTGGACACGTGGCCTGAACTAGCGCTGTATGCCCTGGAGGTGCTTGCTTGTCCTGCGGCTAGCGTCTTGTCGGAGAGGGTGTTTAGTGCGGCTGGGGGAATCATCACAGATAAGCGTACCCGCCTGTCAACCGACAGTGCTGACAGGCTAACACTCATCAAGATGAACAAAGCCTGGATTTCCCCAGACTTCTCTTCTCCACCAGCGGACAGCAGCGATACGTAAGCAATACGTAGGCTGCACCCGCGGATGGAAGCTACGTTCTCTCTCACCATCCAAAACGGGGACATTTCTGCTTCATCAATCTGTGTCTAATATTCCTCCTCCTCCTCCTGCTCCTCCTCCTGAAACCTCACGTAATCACGCTGAACGGGCAATTTTTCTTAGCTACATAAATGTAACTTGGGCCTTGGCTATACTAAGGCTACTGAAATGGAACTAAGACTGCGCTCCCACTATACTGCTGCTTCAGAATTGTTACTGGGGCCTGTCTTGAGTGCTACTATTGCTGACATGGAACGAAGACTGCGCTCCCGCTATACTGCTGCTTCGGAATTGTTACTGGGGCCTGTCTTGAGTGCTACTATTGCTGACATGGAACGAAGACTGCGCTCCCGCTATACTGCTGCTTCGGAATTGTTACTGGGGCCTGTCTTGAGTGCTACTATTGCTGACATGGAACGAAGACTGCGCTCCTCCTATAATGCTGCTAGTGATATGTTAGTGGGGCCTGTCCTAATGCTACGGCTGAAATGTTACGAATTATGGGCTCTGCCTATACCGCTGCTAATGGTATGTCTCTGGGGTGTGGAAACAGAGGCTTCCCAAAGACATGATGGCGGCGAGGCCATTTCCCACCAACGCGGTTACTGTTAAGGTGCATATAACCACGGACACATGGGGAGGACACGTAGTGCCTCAAAAACATCCCCCTCCTCCTCCAACAGGGAAAACATTCTTGGCAAATGCCTTTGCATTGGTTCGTCTGGTGGCAGTCCAAGAATTTCACCTTTACCGACACTACAAGAGAGCCCCCCCACCATCCCCCCGCCACGGCCCACTTAATCCTGGCCACATTCCGAAAACCAACAAAATAAAACCGCGCTACTAGGTCCGCAGTCACCACCACATTACCACCAACGCGGTTACTGTTAAGGTGCATATAACCACGGACACGTGGAGAGGACACGTAGTGCCTCAAAAACATCCCCCTCCTCCTCCAACAGGGAAAACATTCTTGGCAAATGCCTTTGCATTGGTTCGTCTGGTGGCAGTCCAAGAATTTCACCTTTACCGACACTACAAGAGAGCCCCCCCACCATCCCCCCGCCACGGCCCACTTAATCCTGGCCACATTCCGAAAACCAACAAAATAAAACCGCGCTACTAGGTCCGCAGTCACCACCACATTACCACCAACGCGGTTACTGTTAAGGTGCATATAACCACGGACACGTGGAGAGGACACGTAGTGCCTCAAAAACATCCCCCTCCTCCTCCAACAGGGAAAACATTCTTGGCAAATGCCTTTGCATTGGTTCGTCTGGTGGCAGTCCAAGAATTTCACCTTTACCGACACTACAAGAGAGCCCCCCCACCATCCCCCCGCCACGGCCCACTTAATCCTGGCCACATTCCGAAAACCAACAAAATAAAACCGCGCTACTAGGTCCGCAGTCACCACCACATTACCACCAACGCGGTTACTGTTAAGGTACATATTACCAGTCTGACTGGGGCATGCAGAGACACCTTGACAGAATGAATAGTGTGTGGCACATAGGTTCCCCATTGCTATGCCCACGTGTGCAGCTCCTGATGGCGGTGGCACAGGATTCTATTTCTCATTGCTTCTGTACAGCATTGTGGGCTATCGCCCCGCCCCTTTTAAAGAGGGTCGCTGCCTAGCCGTGCCAACCCCTCTGCAGTGTGTGCCTGCGGTTCCTCCTCATGGCAGACGCACTTCTAAATAGACATGAGGGTGGTGTGGCATGAGGGCAGCTGAAGGCTGCGCAGGGACACTTTGGTGTGCGCTGTGGGGGGGAGGGGGGGCGGTTGGTCAGCATGTAACCCAGGAGAAGTGGCAGCGGAGTGTCATCCAGGCAGTGATTGTGCTTTGTTGTAGCTAGTGTGGTGCTTAGCAAAGGTATGCCATGCTAATGAGGGCTTTTCAGAAGTAAAAGTTTTTGGGAGGGGGAGCCCACTCTTGCCGCTATTGTGGCTTAATAGTGGGACCTGTGAACTTGAGATGCAGCCCAACACGTAGCCCATCGCCTGCCCTATCCGTTGCTGTGTCGTTCCCATCACTTTGTTGAATTGCCCAGATTTTCACATATGAAAACCTTAGCGAGCATCGGCGAAATACAAAAATGCTCGGGTCGCCCATTGACTTCAATGGGGTTCGTTATTCGAAACGAACCCTCGAGCATCGCGAAAAGTTCGTTCCGAGTAACGAGCACCCGAGCATTTTGGTGCTCGCTCATCTCTAGTTCCTATCTTTTTTAGAGGGCACAATAGATGGAAATGAATAGAAACAATGTCAAACATTAGAATCATTAAAGTAAATGGCTGAGAGGAGACTGAAAAGCATTTTAAACCTTATCTAAGATTGGAACATTAGCTGTTCAGAAGTACCAAAGGGTATTTAAATGCTTAAGCCGAGTTCACATAGGCATAATACAGTGGTAAATTAACATACTTATTACAGCTGCAACACTCCATGGTTCTATTGTGCTTACTTGATCTCAGTAGGACCCTATGGAAATCTAAGTTCGGATTAGTATATATTATGGTTGACCAATAACAACTCCATTTTTACTTTTAGAACTAATCAATTAGACAGGTTATAATAGTTGAGAGAGAGTCTGATATCTGACAATAGTAGGTGTCCCAGAGTTTGGAATCCCACATAACTTTTATTGACAGATTGTAATAGGAAAAAATAGGTGGATGTGCAACAACCCTTTTAAATGTGATTGTTGCCACAAGAGAAACCAAGTAATATTGTAGATATGATACCTTTCAATGGCTAACAAAAATACATGATGTTATAGTAAGCTTTCGAACCTCTCAGGATTCTTCCTCAGGCACAATGAAATAGATTCGAAGAGGCATGCATATAAATACACACATACATATGACAAGGCACAGACATGATGTGATTCATTCGCACTTAAAAGAATACCACAACAGGATGAGTAGAGAAATAAATATATACTTTAATAGTCCACTGATAAAGATGGGAAGGTTTTATGTTTCCTGAATTTTTATTAGGGGATCACCAGACTAGAGTGTTATGTGTGCTCTAGATTTCTCATATTTCCAACTCACGTATGAATCCTCTTGAAGAATTTAACCCTCTGTTGAAAATGTTGTTATAAATTTGTACTACCAAATTCTTCTATGGCTTTGTGACTTGAAATTGCCTTTTAATACGGTGAATTTCATGTGTTTTAAGTTGTGTCCGTGACTAGAAAAGTGCTCCGCAACAGGTAATTCGATCTTTCTTTAATTGTGTTGCAATGAGATCTCATCTTCGCTTTCAGTTTTTGCCCTGTTTCTCCAACATAAAACCCCCCAACAGAACATTTACTGCACAGCATCAGGTACACAACATCGGACTACTCTTTTAACAACTTATTAACCCCCTAATGATGAAGCCTGTTTGCACCTTAATGACTAACTAATTTTTCCATTTTTTTTTTATCATCGCATTCCAGGAGCTATAACTTTTTAATTTTTACATTGACAAAGCCATGTAAGAGCTTTTTTTCGCGGGATGAACTCCAGCCTATAATTATCCGATTTTTGGCAACATATAACATTTTGATTGCTTTTTATTCAATTTTTTTTAGAGGCAAGATTAACAAAATTCAGCTATTCCAAATCGATATATATTTTTTTGTTTTGCAACTTTTTCACACTTTTTGAAAAAAAGGTATTTTTTTATATCGCTGCATTCAAAGACTCTTCTTTTTTTATCAACTGAACTGTGTGAGGGGATTTTTTTTGCAGGATGAGTTGTACTTTTTAATGGTACCATTTGTTGATTTATGCGACGTTTTTCTCACTTTCTATTCTATTTTTTGTAAGCTAAGATTGACAAAAATAGCTAATTTTGCTTTGTTTTTTGCATGACATGCACTGCGCGGGTTAAATAATAATTCAAAGAAAAAAGTTAGTGCATCATGAATGCAGCGATACCACATGTGTGATCTTTTTTTTTACATAGTAAAGGGGAAATGGTGGGATTTTGACATTTTTATTATTATATCTTTATATTTATTTATATATTTTTATTATTTTTTATATTTATCTTTTTATTTTTGTCCTACTAGGGGACGTAATTAACAACCCCTTTTATCATTCTTCTTATACACTACTATACTTCAATATAGTTCTGTATTAAAAAAAGCCTATGAAGTTCACCCAGAGGCTGAGCCTCATAGGCTTCCTTAGCTGACAGGTCTGAAGACTATATTCAAGTCTACAGATGCTGTGGAAACCCATCGAGACTCCATGACTGAAGGAACCACGGATCCCCGCTGTGCAACGCTTTATATTCCACGGTCAGTGCGACTGCGGCATGTAAAACACCGACAGAGGGAGGGGGCTGCCTTTCTCATCCATTGGATTCCTGCGATGTCATCATGGAGTCTCAATGGGTTTCCACGGCATCTGTAGACTTAAATATAGCCTTCAGGCCTGTCAGCTAAGGAAGCCTGTGAGGTGAACTTCATTGGATTTTTTCTAATGCAAAACTTTATTGAAGTATAGTAGTGTATAAGCAGAATGATAAAAGATGTTGGTAATTCAGTCCCCTTGTGGGACAAAAATAAAAACTTAAAGTATAAAAAATACCAAAAATAAAAATGTCAAAATCCCACCATTTCCCTTTTACTATGTAAAAAAAAAAAAAAAAGATCACACATGTGGAACCTGCTGTTAGAGCATGTCCCAGGCTGTCAACTGACAGATCAGCACCTGTTCTCCATGGCCTGGGAGATCCGTGTCAGGCTTCTGATGCAGCTGCCATCAAAAGACAGCACATCAAAATAAAGCCCCTTAACAGCCGATGTCAAAAATTGTGTGTGTGATCGTTAATGAGTTAAAACCAGTGCATGAAATAAAAAGCCTTGATCCTGCTTTCTCTAGTTTAGCGTACCATGATTTTACCTTAGAGTCAAACTAGAGTTTTCATAAGCCGAATGTAGGGCAGAAATATGAATGTTGATTTAATTTTGTAGTCATCATTTTGGACTACTTAGAATTGTATTTGGATTCAGTATCTGTGTTAGGATTCTGTTGTCTTTCCAGGAATTACCCACGAGTGGCTTGTGTTTTACTCCTTGTCACTGAAGACTGCTGTTTTCGCATTAACTTGCCCTTAAACTAAATGACCAATATTGCCTCTTATTTCCTGTTTGGGCCTACTTAAAGCAACTCCCCTATCCTGGACAAATAAACATAGCCCACAGCTTCACTGATTAGCTGATGCACACTGTGTATTAGTACGCATCAGTAGTTTAGATACTACATGCTGATTTGCCTGGTCAATGCTGTACACATGGGCAGCGCTGGCCAACCAAAGCAGCATGTAGTGTCTTCTTAACCCTTTCCACTCCAATGACTGACCTGTTCCGACATCATGAAATTCCTCTATAGCTCCGATGTCGGAACAAGCCTGCCACTGCAGTGAAGGAGTGCATCTGCACCCGCTCGTCAGACACATCGGGTGCAGATGCACTCCTGCACTGGTCCTTATTGAGCACCACTAAGGAGAAGGCAGAAAGGGTTTTTAACCCTTTCCGCCTTCTCCTTTACACATTACATAGTGCTCAATTAGCACTATGTAATGCAGAGAGAATGCGGAAGAAACATTTCCGCATTCTGCCCGGCGATCGTGTGACCGCCAGGAGCTTCCTGACCTCAGCTGTCACTCACAGCCAAAATCAGGCCTCGCCACATCAGGAGGATGAAGATACCCCTCCAGGTTATCAACAGAGGTTCATCAGCCGATTGCCTCCAGGGACGCCGGTAATGAACAGAGATGCATCAGAAAGATGAAGAGAAGTGTTACTTCCGCATTCCATCCGGCGATCATGTGACCGCCGGCACCCTCCTGATCTCAGCTATCAGTCACAGCTGAAATCAGGAGGGTGAAGAGAGAATGCGGAAGTATTACTTCCGCATTCCCCCAGCGATCATGTGACCGCCGACACCCTCCTGATTTCTGTCAGAGATCAGGAGGGTGAAGGTAGAATGCCATTCTCCCCAGCTCCAAATACCTTGGAGCTGGGGAGAATGGAGTGAAAAAAATTGGATTGGAAAGGGTAAAACTAATGATGCATTCTAATACTCAGTGTGCATCAGCTAGTCAGTAAAGCTGTGCGGCTATTTTTGTTCGTCCAGGATCGGAGAGTTGCTTTAAGTTTTTACAGTAAGCATAAGCCTTGCATGAGTATTGTGTGCCTAAACTTCACTGCCTAGCATCCTTTGTCATGGGCAGGGAGCATCGTTTACCAGATCTTTAGTTCTCTTACCCTCGTGGATTATGTACCGCATTATGTTCCTCGCAAGCTGTTCCTTGGAAGTGCCTCATCTGCATTCTAAATTGAACTCAGCTCACCTTCTCCAGGCAACTGGATTCCAGCCATGACCCACCAGACTTGCAACAATCTGCCCAGTATAAGCCGAAAGGCTCATTTACATGGCAGCATTTTTCCTAACTGAATAATAATCCTCAGTGCACAAACTCATTATGACCCATAAGAGACATTTACACTGTTTGAATTACCATAAATATAAGGACACTTATAAACCTCATTCCAGTGTTATAGTAAGGTCTGAAAATGATTATTAAGGTACCAGTGGAGAGCAATCATTTTTATGTACGAAAGATCCATTTTAATCAACGGTAAATATTGATTGTTTTGTGCCTTTACATTGGCAGTATGTTTCATAATGATAATTAAATATTGGATATCTAGGCTGAATGTCTACAGCACAGGGATCCATATTGTTACCCGGGTTCCTTGTCTCAATTGTTCTGACAGCTAGAATAGCATAGATGTTGGCATGATTAGAAGGAGACTCAAAGCCAATTGGATGAGACAGATTTCAAAATGATTCATAGATCCACATCTACCTGAACAGCTAAATGTAACCTACCAACACGGAGATACATAGATAACATGCATTCACTGAGAATTAAACCTAGTAATAAATGATAAAAATAGGCACAAGACAAACTCGTCAGTGGTTTTCTGCATCATTCTGACACAATCTTTTTGAATTCTTGCAGAGAACCCAGGAATTGTCTCAACAACTTCTCTAAAACCAGATGCCATAGTCATCAGCTCATCTCTGCAGATCCTACACCTGGAACATCCTGCAGCCAACTCCTTGTCTAAAAACAGACATCCTGGAGATTAGCTGATATCTGCAGGTCCGTCGTCGTATGGACCCTCAGGCAACAAACTCCTGCTCTAAAAACGAATGCCCTGCCAATCAGCTCATCTCTGCAAGTCCTGCTTCTGGATCCTCTAGCAGCCAGCTATTCTCACTGGTTGAAGTTTGAATCCACCATACTTTTCGCCTTAATGGTCCAGACTAGAATTGCCAACAATTTTCGATATTTCTGTCTGGCTCAGTTCAAAAGGAAGTCCCTTTTATGTATCACATCCAATAATCACCATTTCGGGACTCATTCACCAGGGGTGCACTGTCATGACACATTTACATTATACTTATAAGCTATATTTTCAACCTAATAGTATAATGTATGCTCCTTTTAATTTTGGAGTGTTTTAAAATGTCAGTGATTTACAATTATGCCTAATAAAATATAACAGCAGACAAAGAAGAAAAAACGTTCTTTCAGAGGGGTGAATGTGGCGCAACCTTCAGACATAAATAACTGTAATGGATATTTGCCAAAAACATCTTAGTTCATTAATAAGAAAAAACAGCTTGTAAATGCATTTTGAAGTATATGAACCTCTTCTTCAGTACTCGCTGGGGATACACTCCACAGATCTGTATAAAATCATAATAAGATAGAGAATTACATCAACCATAATTGATGGGGAATAGAACATAGTTGAAGTATAAAGAAGAAAATAGCAAGGAAAAAGAATGATAAATAATATGCAATATCAATTGAATCGCTAACAAACAAATATTGAAAATACAAGGTAATCATGATTGTATCACTAATAGAGATGAGCGAACCTACTCGTTTCGAGTAATTACTCGATCGAGCACCGCGATTTTCGATTACTTCCGTACTCGGGTGAAAAGATTCGGGGGGCGCCGGGGGTTGGTGTGGCGGAGCGGGGGGTAGCAGTGGGGAGCAGGGGGGAGCCCTCTCTTTCTCCCTCTCCCCCCCCACTCCCCGCTGCAACCCCCCACTCACCCACGGCGCCCCCCGAATCTTTTCGCCCGAGTACGGAAGTACTCGAAAATCGCGGCGCTCGGGCAGAAAAGGGGCGTGGCCGAGTAGGTTCGCTCATCTCTAATCACTAATAATGTTATGGGTTAAATGTTATATTAGAAAAATGTTATTTTAAATAATAATTGTCATATCACAAATTATTTAGATAAAAAAGCTCAGAAATCAATACTTTGCGACTGCCATCCCAATGCCATCCCAATGCATGACAAATAAACTTCCTAAAAATAATGTCAGTATGAAATTTACCCATAACTGTTTCTTACTTACAAAATAGCAAATTAATGTTGCAAGATATTTGTATTAGAAACATTATTAAAATCATCTTTAAAAGTCATTCAAAAAGTGCATAAACTGAATGTAAGCAAAGTGTCTGTTTAGAAAGTATAACATTTCATTGCATTACCAAAGGGTTTTCATATATTTAAATAATGTAGAAACCAGAAGAGAAAATAACTAAACATTTGTGTGTTAGTAATATATATGTATATAACTGCTGGTAGTAAATATAAAAGGAGAATGGAGTGATGGATTGCTGACGGTGTATCTTACAGAAAGTTCTTTTGACACTGATTGTTAAAGGAGCTATAGTATTAATTTGAATGCCCATTTTGGCAGGAGCAAAGGGGCGAGAAGGGTATGTATGAAAGGGGAGGGGAGTTCAAAATGACAAACCGCTATTGAGCGATTTCAATGAACATAGTAGTGGGAAATACAAGATAAGTGAAGGAGCTGTGATGTATTAATATACAGCTAGTCCCACAGGCTACTGAACTCCAGTTGGCCCAAGGTACGCTACATGTACACTGTTTCAGAAATATCGGCAGCATACCTCTGGGCACCAACAATCTTTCAAGGTCAGTGTCATTCAAGTCACCGCATTTACCCATGACTGCTAAATGTTGCTTTCTGTTGCACAGGGGAGAGGTCAGCACATTATCTGAGAGCAGATGATAATGCACCCCTAATGTGCTACCTCATTATAGATCACAAGACTTTACGTGCCATCTGTTCCTAACACAGTGTTCCTTTAGTGTGTGTATATACATCAGTGTACCGCTAGGGGTTCCAGATGACCTAGTCCCTTAGTGAACAGGGGGCGGCTATCACTATATACAGGATGTATAGCTTATACCAGCTGTACATATAGAATTATATGGATGGCTTTTCTTCCAGTTTATGTGAGCCGGATCTGTGATGGAACCTCTGGTTAGAGGTTCTAACGCAAATGTGAAACCTGCCTTACACCAGAATGGTCAATATCACTATATACAGGAGTTGTGTATACATCTCTGTGGGTATCTCCTGTATATGATTACACACTTTACACACAATTATAAAACGTATCAAAAATCTGCAAGCAGTTAAAAAAAACAAAAACATGTATTGTTTAAATCCACATGCAGTTTTTAAAAGTGTATGCAGTTTTTTTCTGTTATTTTAACTGTGGTTCTAAAATGCAACAAAGACCATGAACACAGCCTAACAGACTACAAACTAATTTTCATGTAGTCCAGGAAATAAGTCATGTTTGGAAAGCTTTTGCCAAGGAGCTAGACCATGTAGCGTGTTTCTCAGACAATAAGCCCGACCCTGATAATAAGCCCTACTTTGATTGGGGGGGGGGGGGCTTTAAATATAAGCCCTCCTCTGAAAATAATCCCTTCACAGACTAGATTCCTTGTGATTAAAACGTAACTTTTACTAATAGTTAAAAAAAATAAAATAAAATAAAGAAAAATGTGTAAATATACGAAAAATGTACTAGTGTGCACAGTAGTATCCCTAATCAACTGGCCAGTGAATAGCGATAAGAGCTAGGGCTAGGGTATATAAGAGCGTCTAAAGCCAACATACGAGGCCAAGATATTTATTCTGTCAGCAGGAAATAATTTGTCAGATCAAAGTCCTGCTCCAGAACAAAACGGTGCCCATCTCGGTCCAAAAGACAACTGATTAACCCCTTAGTGTCGGCCCCATAGTGTTTCTACGTCCTCACTAAGTGGGCTTTAATCCTAGAGGACATAGAAACATGCATCCTCTTAGGATTAATGCTCTCCTAGCTGAGGACGTGGCAGCTCCATGCTGTCAGTGCCCGCAAGTAGCCGACAGCATGGAGCTGTCATCCTGGGCTGTGGGCAGTCCCCGCCCCCGGCATTGCGATCGGCGCTATCCAATAAATAGCGCTGATTGCAATACAGTGAAAAAAAGTGTAAAAAAAGTTAGATATTCAGCTGCCCTGATGGATCGGATCCATCAGGGCGGCCTAAAGTACTCACCCGCCTTGATCGAGGTGTCCTGCGGTGATTGGGTCCTCTGGGATCCGTCGCCGCTCTTCTGCGCATGCGCGCCAGACGTATGATGTCACGCGCATGTGCAGAAGGCCGTGAGCCCTGGCAAATTCAAAATCTCCTGGCGCCCGGCTCCTGAAGGTAGCTGGGAACCAGGAGATGTCACCGGGAACCGCGGTGAGCGGTCCCCAAGTCCGCGATTGCCGCTATCCAGTGGATAGTGGCGATCGCGAAAAAGTTTTAAAAAGTTCCAGTTTTACCTCCCCTCATGGATCCGATCCATGAGGGGAGGTGAAAATACTCACCTCGGGTCCTCCGCGATGTCGCCGGTGTTCCAGGACCCGAAGTCCCCCTCTGCGCATGCGCGCCCGATGTCAATCATCGGGCGCGTGCACAGAGGGGCTCGAGCCCCGGGAAATTCAAAATCCCGCTGCTCCTGGCTGCCATGTGTAGCCAGGAGCAGAGGGATGTCACCGGGGACATGATCACTGTTATCCTATGGATAACAGTGATCATTTCAAGTAAAAAAAAAGTGTAAAAAAGTTTTTTAAAAAAAGCTTTCAAAAGTTAAAAAAAAAGGTACCTAATGCCACCCAGATTTATCCGCGGACCTTAATCCAGCTTCTGCGCACGCACCCATCGCCAAAAATGGCGGACGCATTCTCAAAAGTCAAAGATTGCCCGGGAAATTCAAAATCTCCCTGCTCCTGGCTACAAAACTTAGCCAAAAGCCTAGAGAGTTCACGGGGGGCCGCGGTGAGCGGTTCCTGATCACGTGTTCGCCATTATCCAATGGATAATGGCGATCACGTAAAAGTAAAAAAAAGGTGAAGCTTCATCTCCCCTCAACGATGCGATCGGTGAGATGAGATGAAACTTTTTACCAGAGGCCTTCTGTACATACGACCACCGGCAAAACACCGGACACATGCGCAGGACTCGGGGAGCCCAGGAAATTTAAAATCTCCTTGCTCCCAGCGACCCATGGTCGCTGAGAGCCTGGAGCAGTGACCTTGTTGAGCGGTCACCGGTCACGTGATAAAAAGGTAGCGATCTACCTTTGGCCGGTCTCACATGACCGGATAGGAATTACAGATTCCGCATGCGTCTGATCCGCGGTAATACGCCGATCAATCACATTGGATTACACAATTCCGCTCACATTAGTGGGTTGGAATTGCGTAGTCCACTGGCAGAAAAGAGAACGCAGCAGGTTCTATTTTACTGCGGATATCTGCAACATAGAGCCTATTGTGCTCCATGGTCTCGGATATACCCGCAGCCCATACGCAACTACATTGTATATGGGCTGCGGGTACCCGCGTCATTGCTAAGCGACGGTGCGGAAAATACAAACAACAAAAAAAAAGTACTGCGAATGACCGCCTTTGTGAGTAGGCAATTATACGCAGTACATTACGCCGCCGTACGCAGGGTCACAGCCAGGCTCACAGCTGGGATCCGCTGCGGGCCTCCGCAAGCAGATTTCACATATGGTCGTGTGAGCCCGGAGTTATTCAGACCGCTACCTGTAATATAAAATTTACAAGAAGCCCCGGGAACACTCGCCTTCCTGCAGTTCCAGGAGCAGCTTGTTGAGCGCCTTCTGTGTGAGACCGCCGCACCTCAGCAAGTTTACGGAGACTCACAGAGCGCCACTTTTTACACCCCATACCCGCCACTGAGGTCACAAAATACCCCCCAAAAAGCATGAGGGGAGGGGGATACCTGGTTTTATTGCCCGATATACCCCTCCCAACCAGCCTCCGTAATTACCCCTGTCTTCGGAAATACTACACAGTTCACATTATTACTTTTATCTAAGATTTGGGGAACGCCAAAAAGGGGCGTGGGGGATTTTTTTAACGTGTCAATTTTTATTCCGTACAAGTGAGCAATGGGGCCTGGAATTTATTCAGTTGTGCCCTGCAATCCAACGGGTGTTCCCTCCATTACAGGCCTTGCCATGTATCCTATAAGTAGAATAGGGCCACAACGGGAATGTTTTTGAACACGGGACAAACAGGGGGTTCCATTTTGGGGTGAACGTCTTCATTTCTATGTGCACTGTACAAAAAAACCTGTTTTTAAATTGACAAAATTGCCAAAAAAATTGAAATCGTATTTTTTTCCTTCTGCTTTGGTTAGATTCATTCAAATACTGTGGGGTCAAAATACGCAGTACACCCCTAGATGAATTCATTAAGGGGTCTAGTTTTTAAAATGGGGTCATTTGTGGGGTTCTTTATCGTTTTGAACGCTCAATGGCTCTACAAGTGGGCAATGGGGCCTGGAATTTATTCCGTTGTACCCTGAAATTCAACGGGTGCTCCTTCCATTATAGGCCTTGCCATGTATCCTTTAATTCGACTGCTCGCAATCCACCTTCATGTGGGATCGAGCTGTACAAAGCTTCTACATCTAGGCTCGCTAGTTTAGTGTCAGATGATATAGACAATCCTTCAAGCTTCCTCAGTACGTCGGTGGTATCCTTTGTATGTGCTGGTAATGCCTGGTCGCAACAGCAAATCCAAATATTTGCTAATCCCCTGAGGGAGGCTGTTAATCCCAGAAACTATGGGCCTGCCCTTTAGGGGTGACAACCCTTTGTGTACTTTGGGCAGGCCATAGAAGGTGGCAATCTGAAGATTTTGGGGAAGAAGGTAAAAAAAAATCCTTTTCCCCTATTAGCTGGTTCTCTTTGGCCGGTAATAAGATATTTTTAAGTTCGCTGGTAAAGCTATCAGTGGGATCACATGACAGGATTTCATAACTGGACTTGTCACCCAAAATAGATAAACACATCCTAAAGTATGTTTCTCGATCCATCACAACAATATTGCCCCTCTTATCAGAGGGATTGATTGTAATTGTTGTTGGTAGGTATGGGAGACTGTTTGCCGATCACTTATTGGAGCAGACAGGGCGCGCCCTAACAAAGGGAGGCAGGGAAAGGGATCCTTAAGCCTCTGCTTACAGCGTACCTACCATCTCTGTCTATTTCACATGCACCAGTATACAGGCTGGTTGTTATCTGCCTCTAAGCGCTCCGTCCTAATGACACAACCTCATATATCTGTGTTGTAGAAACACATCAATGGGGTGAGGGGGGCTAATGCTACAATATATGGCTCCTCTAGGATTATGGGCAATCTGAGAGAATATATCATTAACTCCAGTTGCCATATAAGGATAGAGGCTCATGAATGACAGCCATCAGTGAGCTGTAGATTATATTAAGAGCATAGGTACTTTGACCATTTGCTACTCACTCCAATAACATTATAAGAACTACCTATCATTATCATATAGAGACAAGGAATTGATTTTAACTGAATAGAGGGTATAAATGAATAACACTTTGATGTGTGACCTAAAGCCTGTGTTCTGACGTGTGATCCTGTCTCCACACACAGTACACAGACCAGCACTAGTTACATTTGATCCCCTTTGAATTAGAGGTGAGAATTGTTGTTATATACCTACCCAGTGGGAATAATTAACCCTCTTAGTGACTTGATTAAATGGGGAGTAACTATATCTCTGTACATCATACGAGTGGTACTCTACCATTTAGTTCAAGGATCCTTTTTCACTGAATTATATGCAAAGTGGGTATCAGTATATCTGGCCTATATTCCATCATTACTTAAAGGATCAATTGTTGAAAACTACAGAAATTAATCATTAGTGTCATTCTGCAATTATCTATGTGGGAATGATAGGATCATATACATCATTGGATCCCTTTGTGATAGGGGACATTTACCATCTTATGATAGGTCGAGTTATACTTGCATAAATTATTATTATATTACGTTATTGCAAGATCAAGAGAATAACAATTATTCCGTTATCAGTCGACCATTGGAAGTGATAGCTGTGGCATCCTGATAGACTGTTATCAGTAACGAGTAAAACTTATCAGTACATTGAAAGTGGTTGAGAGAAATATTTAATTTCCGATTATCCAACATATTAAAACAAAGGAAATTACCTGAACCTTGTTTTTAGCTAGTGTGTGACCTAGGCCACACAGAGGAAATTATACGTGGACACGCCAATTTTAATTGCAATTAATAAAGGTTATATTTTATTTTATATTAGTGGTCCTTTTGGTGACATTCCATTCCTATTCTAAGGACTTTACTGCCACGGTGATACTGGTCCAAAAATTCAGTTTAAGCCACTCCCCAATGCAACCTCTCTTATTAGCTTCAATCCACAGACCGTCTGAAGTGCTCAGCTGTATCCTTGAGTCTCTTAAAAGACCCCATCAATGCAGCATACAATACCACAATACTGTTAATGAATAACAGACACTAAAGAATCCCCAAACTACTGCCATACTGAGAGTAAATACAGAGATTTTATAGTGGTGGGATACCACACAGGTAATATGCGGCATGTCCCAACAATGAAAACTGGACAAATTAATAAAACATTGATCAGATGTGGTTAAAGGCAGAATAAATAATTAAATCTAGTGACTCACAGGTGATTTACTCTCTGATTGGAGTTATTAGCAGGTTTTTGCTTCTCTATCTAGCCTAGACTGTTATGATGACATCTTTAAGCCATTCGTTCCAAACGCATCTCCTTCTTCACAAACCCCCTATCATGCTGTTACCCCTAATAATGTTTTTGCTGTAATGTTTCAGTTCCTAAATACTGTATTGCCGTAAAAGACAGTACCTCTGCGATACTGGTGGCGATATTGTGGCTGAGAATTGGGAATACTGTAGCTAGCAATATAAGAGCAAATTAACAGACAACTGGGGTTTGGGGGGTGATGTGGCTGGCAATTTGTGAGCATTGTTTAAACATTGAAACCTCTATACCTATAGGATTGTCAGCCGATCCCACAGATAATCTAGAGCCACTGGTGAAAAGTACACTGTTTCCTCTAAATATGATATACACTGCATGCTCTAGTCTTGTCCATGGAAACAAAATATACACACAGCACATAACCCAAAAATATGGCTGTGTCAATTGGCCGTATTAGTCAGACAGTCTGACTACAGGCTGTCTGGAAGCAGAAGGCAACAATTTTGTGTTTTACTTTGTAGGATTCCCTTATCCTGTAGAGGCACCGTGTATAGTAAGATTCAAGTATTCATTTGCATTACGAAGCTCTGAACAGCAAGTCATTGTGACTTCACACCACCTGCATATCACTTTGTAATTCTCATATAACATTGGGATTTATGTCCCCGGTAGTAGAGGCAGGGTAATGAATGCTACTCCGGCACCCCCAAGAGTTATGCCTCTGTCTATATGTCAACGTAGAGCTCATGGTGTTTCATGCTGAAACTGATTTCAAGATGTTGAAGACAAATATTCTGCAGTTTCCTGGAACATTAATCTGTAGTATACTTCTAATTTCAGAATAGGGGAGCGGAGGAATCGTTCCATTGCGGCCGGTAGGTGGCTTCAGTCCCGTGCTGACACCTGGCTGTCGCTGCGCCCAGTTCCTCCTTCCCAACCCCAAGAATCGTCTGATATGGGAAGGAGAAAAGGGGCAGACAGCCAGGAGCAGCAGAAGAACCCACCTCCGGCCGCAATGGAACGTTTCCTCCGCTCCCCGGGAGGACCGCAGCCGCCGCGAGGCACAGCCAAGATGGCGCCGCGCACTGCAGCGCACATGGAGGAGGAGAGACCAGCAGCAGCAGAGAGCAGGGAGAAAGAAAGCCCGGACACTCACCGCAGCGAAGAGCTGGAGGACCGAGAGGCTGACAGGCAGGGGAGGCATGAGGGAGATCAAACAACCCTCCAGGTACAAGCGTGAAGCGGCGGGAGCCGCGGAGGGGGGGGAAGGGAAGCAGCCGCACACCAGGCAGAGAGCGGCCCCTTCGCCCCCACCCCTGGCCACAGACCCAGCAGAAAATAGTAGCCCTGAGGCACAGGGCAACGCAGGGGAGAAGCTACCCCCAGAGACCCACACAAAAACCCCCAAAGGCTCCAGCTAAGCCAGAATAAGGGACTCCCATCCCCCCCACTCTGCATGGGGAAATGCAGAAGAGGGGCAGATGAACCCTGCAACAGGGGCAAGGCAGAAAACCAGAGTAGACCCCAAAGCCCCCCCCCCCTCTCCCACAGAGACAGACACGAGCCCAGCAGGAATACCCCCATACAGAAGAGGCTGAACATCCCAGAAGCACTGCAACCCCCAACAAAACCTGCACTCCTATGAGAAGCAAAGACAGTACGCAAGTAATGGCCCAGGGGGGGAACAATCACCTCAAAACTGCAGCCTGCTACACGCACCAGCCCCGCAGACAGTGAAGGGGGTAAGACTGTAGAGGAAGATTGGGACTGGAAGGCTCACCTAAAGGCAATTCCCACAAAATCAGAAATGAACTCGCTTTTACAGAAACTAGATGCAGCTCACAAGCAAGATATCGCAGCCCTACAAGAAGATATCAAACATGTAGGACAAAGGATGGAAGAAATTGAGGAGAATCAAGACACGATCCAGAACTCTATAAAAGAACATGCGCAGCTGTTAGAAATGCAAGCACATCAGATCGCGGACCTAACCAACCATATTGACGACATTGAAAATCGCCACAGGCGGAATAACCTCCGCATAAGAGGCCTCTCGGAAGAGGTTGACAATAGCCAGCTGGAAGATTGGGTCATTGAATTTTTCAACCATATCCTAGGCAGACCCACAGAGAATCACCTGGAACTAGACAGAGTCCACCGCGCTCTTGGCCTGAAACCCACAGATCCATCTAGACCAGACCTGGGCAAAGCACGGCCCGCGGGCCACATCCGGCCCGCTGAATAGCTCGGACCGGCCCGCAAAGAGTGTCCTGGTGACTCACCAATGAGTCCGGTGTCAGCAACGGGAAGCAGCGAAACTATGCACTCCGAAGCCTTGTCCATTTTGTTCACTTCTGTGCTGTGCTAATAGTTATTCAGGCCTTACTTATTCAAGCACCTCTACCAATGACGTAGGCTTGAATAACTTTATTAAACAGCACATAAGTTAACAAAATGGACAAGGCTTCGGAGTTTGTAGTTTCACTGCTTCCCGATGCTGAGTAAGTGATGCCACTGTAACTTCTGAGTGCCAGGATGCTCGTTGCGGACCTTGGGGAGTGCCAGGACAATCGTTCCACGCTCGTCATTGGTAAGTGTCAGGACTTTTCCCTTTGCATTGTAATTAGAATAATAATACTAATAATATTCACTTTTTAATCTCTCTTCTTGGGGCAGCTCTCTGTGCCCTCTCCTAGGAGCATACTACTGTGTATTAAAAAAATCTATTTTCCGAGGTTAGCTGTTAACCCTTAAATATGGCGGCTAACATTAAAAAAAGAAAAATTGATGCAGAATGCCGAGTTTTTAACAAAGAATGGACTTAAAACGGGGTGAAACACCGGGTGTTCACCGCGCCGTATTACAGCGCCATTCATTTTCAATGGCGGCCGTATTCTGGCCGCAAATCGGGCGGCTGGAATACGGCCCCATTAAGGCAATGTGCATGGAGCCTTCGTATGTTGGTCTGGCCCTCTAAAACCATTCCAATTTCTCATGTGGCCCCATGGGAAAATTAATTGCCCACCCCTGATCTAGACCCAGAGATGTCATGTGCCGGGTACACTTTTTTAAAGAAAAAGATCAAATACTCCAAAGAACGCGAACAGCTGAAGACCTAACGTTCAGGGGCCATTCGGTTGAGGTGTTCCCAGATCTATCAAGACGCACATTACAGCTACGACGGGCCCTGAAACCCTTGCTTAACGCTATGCGGGAAAGAAACATCCCTTATAGATGGGGATTTCCGCTTCAATTACAAGCAAGACGAGGAGGGAAGACGGCGACCTTTAAGAATCTGGGTGATTTACCAGGGTTTTTAGGGACACTGGAACTACCACACATCGCGATCCCAGACTGGCCCTCCTTCAAAGCGCCCCGGCGCTCCCACCAAGGTCAGAATGGCATAAAGCAGGAAAAGGTGGACGCAAAACAAAAAGCATCGCAGCCAAGGAACAAGACGGCAATGGGACTTAAAATACCACCTCTGTCAGAAGGCCCAGATTCAATGGACACATGAAGCTCTGGGGTTGAAAAGAACCCCCTCCTCTCACATTCCTCACCGACCGAACACGGTCCCATCCTAGATCCCCGTTAACAGGGTGGTCCTGCGGCGGGCTGGAAATTCGTCTTCAGTAGCACAATTTCCCCCCCCCCCCCTTTTTCTCTTTTTTTTTTCGTTATAAAATTTTTTTCTTTTTTTTTTTTCCCCCTCTCCTTTCTCCGTCTTTTTCTTTACTCTCTTTCTGCTTTCTTCCATCTCTTCTCTATTCCCCGCCCATCTCTAGCTCCCCCGTTCTATCCCATTTCCCCCCCCCTCACCCGCATGCTACTCCACCACTTTTTCTAAACTCTCCCTTTTCTCACACCTGTTCTTTGTGGTATACCACCACCCACACAGCTCTCACCCCCTTTTAAGGAGCGAGCCACGGTGATGGTGAAGTCGGGGGGAGACCTCTGTTCTCGGCTTCCCCGCCTCCCACTTAGGAATGCAGCCTCGAGCTGCATTAAAAGGCATAATGTTGTTCCCGAAATACATTTTGGTGGGCAGCAGCGTTCTGCCCACTATGGTTTGCATTTGTTTCTACTTTTATCCCCTCCTGTTTTGGGGATTCCTTGTGTCCCTTTTTTGTTCCCCCTCCTTGTTTTTAGTCTGTTATGTGCCCCTTTTTCCCCTTTTGTATATGGGTGGTGCTCTCTACGTCACAAAAAGCAAAAGAAAAATAGCAGGCGCTGGCATTCCCCCACTCCGCTCTCCACCCTCATCCCCTCTGACTTTCCCAACCCTTTGCCCCCTACCCCCTCTCGCTTCACTGGTCAGGATCATGCGAATTCAGAGCAACGTCCCCCTATAAAACACCATGGCTAGCTTAAAAATATGTACCTACAACGCCAAGGGGCTGAACATACCATCCAAAAGAGGCCAAATTTTATTCCACATGCAGAGGAAAGGGATCAAAGTCCTTCTGCTCCAGGAGACACACTTCAAGGCGGGTGAGGTCCCGACATGCTCCACTAAAAGGTTCCCTACATGGTATCATAGTCCCGATCCCAACCGCAAGGCAGGGGGCGTCTCTATCGCCTTCCATAATTCTTTACAAGTTCAGCCCCTTGACGTACTACGCGACCCAGAGGGACGCTTCCTGTTTATTAAAGCAGAAGTGTTAGGTAAAATAATATCATTTGCCAATGCTTATTTCCCAAACCAGGGACAGACATCCTTCGGATTGACCATACTGGAGAAGCTAGCAAGGTTCGCAGAGGGCTCAACCATTATACTGGGAGGAGACTTCAACCTCGCACTCAACCCGGAACACGATACTTCATCAGCTAAGTCCTCTGTCTCGCGGGCCGCCGCACGCGCCCTTCTCAAGGAATTGGGGAGGATGCGTCTGGTTGACTTATGGAGGGTCATGCATCCGGATGGCAGGGATTACACATACCACTCTTCTGTGCATAACAGCTACAGCAGAATAGACTATGTATGGGTCTCTCACTCACTACTAGACGCCCAGCCGACCAGCTCAATAGGACCCCTGATATGGTCAGACCACGCGCCAGTATACGCAGAATTCGCAGATACACAGGGAGACATTAGACAAAAGAACTGGAGATTAAATGACAACCTCCTAAAAGATCCCCTGTGCATACAAGAAATTAAAGCCACTATAGCAAATTACATAATAGATCATAAGGACGATGAAACCCGGGCCCCGCTGAAATGGGAAGCGCTTAAATGCGTACTGAGAGGAATACTAATTTCACACGGGACAAGGCTTAAAAAAGAGAGAGCACGTGAACTGGGAGACTTGCTGGCAAACCTCCAGGAACAAGAGTTAGCAAATAAAAGAGCGCCAAATATCGGGTTACAGGCGGAGATATCAACCCTACGGCAACGGATTAAGGCAATCCTAGACCAGAAAACTTTAGCCTACAGAGACAGAATGCGAGGAATCGACTTTGAATCCGGGGACAAATGCGGTAGAAGGTTAGCGCAATCCCTACATCCACGAATGCCCCAGACATTTGTTGCAAAACTTCACAAATCTAGGGGGGACTTAGCTTTCTCAACACAAGACGAATTCCACAGCTATTATGATGGACTTTACAACATAGCAAAAGATCAGGAACTTAACGGGACCGACAGTAAGGAAGAAGAGGAGTACCTAAAAGAATTCGGCCCAGGCCCAATAGAGCAGGAAATAGCAGAAAACCTAGACCAAGACTTCTCCCAAGAAGAAGTCCTAGAATGTATTGGCGAATTAAAACTAGGCAAAAGTCCAGGGCCAGATGGTTACACGGCGTGTTTCTACAAGCAGTTCAAAGACGAACTATTCCCCCTCATAGTACAAACATTTAACGAGGTGTCCAAAGAAAATCCTTTCCCTTCTCAAGCCCTCCAAGCACACATTGCAGTAGTCCCAAAACCGGGAAAAGATCCAACACATTGTTCCAACTTCAGGCCAATATCACTGATAAACATTGACGTCAAAATGTTCGCTAAGCTGATTGCTAATAGGCTTGGCAAGCATATCCCAGGCCTGATCCACAAGGAACAAGTGGGCTTTGTCCCTGGAAGAGAAGCCAGGGACAACACCATTAAATCCATATCCTTGATCAACCTAGCTAGAGTACAAAACAAGCCACTGTGTCTACTCTGAGTAGACGCAGAAAAGGCTTTTGACAGGGTCAGTTGGAGATACCTGGAGGGGACCCTACGACAAATAGGCCTTGGACAGAGGACAAGGGAACGGATCATGGCTCTGTACAACGGCCCCTCAGCCAAGATTAAAATAAATGGAGCCCTTTCAGAACCCATAATGATCCGTAATGGTACTAGACAGGGCTGCCCACTGTCGCCCCTGCTACATATCCTGTCAATCGAGTCTCTAGCCAATGACATTCGGAGTAACATATCAATCAGAGGCACTCATGACGGTATCTCTGAACATAAAATGGCATTGTTTGCAGACGACCTTCTTCTGTTCGTGTCAAATCCCAGGGTAGGCCTACCAGTATTGATGAAAGAATTTGCTAGGTACGGGAGGGTGAGCAATTTCAAAGTAAATTTAGAAAAATCGGAGATACTAAACATAACAATCCCCCAGAGAGAAGCCCTGGACCTAAAAGAGGCTTTCCCGTTTAAATGGAAGCCCACATCCATAAAATATCTCGGAGTCCAACTACCTGCAAACCCTGCCCAGACCTTTGACTTAAACTTCCAACCCTTCCTTGCCAAACTTAAAGAGGACTTGGAAAAGTGGAGCCCACTTTATATATCCTGGACAGGCAGAATAAACGCTGTAAAAATGGACACTTTGCCGAAATTTCTGTACCTGTGTCAGACGCTACCTGTTCACCTCAACAGACGATTCCTGCTTAACATACGTTCGCTAATAAACAACTTTGTCTGGAGGGGTCGTAGACCCCGACTCAGACACACGCTCCTTACACGCCCTAAGGAACAGGGAGGACTGGGACTCCCAGATTTCACCCTGTATTATAGGGCGAGCCTAAGCAACTTTGTGCTATCACTCCTAAGGGTTAAGAGCACGAAGCTATGGGTAGAATTGGAGCACAATATCGCATCTACGGCGGTTCAGGGGGTCCCGTGGATCCCGAGACAATATATGAAGGAGATAAACTCCCTCTCGCCGCAACTAGGGGAAGTGCTCAGAGCTTGGGGCACATTTGCCCAGAAAATGGGTTTGATCTCCGTCCCGGGACCATTGACCCCACTGGCAGCCAACCCCCAGTTCCAGGCCTTTGAGAGAGGGAACCAGGTCTTGTCCCTACCTAACACCCCGGTCCCACGAGTGAGAGACGTAATCACACAGACAGGAGTGAGACCCCTGAGAGACTTCTACGAAGGAACCAGACCCCCTCCAGGGGCCTGGTTAAAATATTTTCAGGTAAGGGGGTATGTGGAATCCCTGATGCCCAGGGGATTTGGTAACCTACCACTGACCCAGTTTAAAACCGCATGCATAACGTCGTCCCCAGTGACACACGGAATCTCGCTGATATACAGATTGTTGACGGCCCGCGAGACAGAGGACGACCCTCCCAGTTATGTGGCACAGTGGGAAAGGGAAATGGGAATAACGCTCACCAGTACGGACTGGAAGAGGGCTTTCCTCATGTGTCACAAAAGTACCAAATTTGGCAGAATACAAGAACAAAATTTTAAAATCCTATCATGATGGTACAGGACACCGTTGAGACTGCACCAAATGGACGCACAAGTCCCTGATACATGTTGGAGATGCCAGAGCAGCATAGGAACAATGTTACACATCTGGTGGGAATGTTCACTAGTAGCCGAACTATGGAAAAATGTAGAACTCCTCTACAATAGCATGGCCAGATCAACGGTGTCCTTTACAGCAAAAATGGCCCTACTATTAATGCTCCCGGGGTCCATGGCAAAGATCAAGGCTGATCTCCTGAGATTGGTCATCCTGGCAGTTAGGAAGTCTGTCCCGGGTCTATGGCGCACCACGGCTCCTCCCACAAGGGTTATATGGACAGAAAAAGTCAATACTCTTATGAGGTACGAAATAGAGGGAGCAGAGGAAGAAAAAGACCGCGAAAGGTCCTATGATCTCTGGAGGCCGTGGATCGCCATGAGAGCGTCTAAACCCTTTGAAAACTGGTTGAATACAGGCACTATGGACATTTAGGGTCACCGGAAGCCCAAAAAGCCCATAAGCAAGATTCCCACCCTCTCCCTGACCCCCTATTCCAACATCCCCCCCTACCTTTTACCCCCCCCCCCCCCCCCCCCCAGCCAGTTACATGCCTCTACTTATTAATGCACCACAAGGTTGTATTTTCCCTTCAAATTTTTATTTTTTTTCATATTCTGTTTTAAGAAATAAATGTATTCTGCAGAAAAAGACCGTGATACACGAAATAGGAGAAATCAGCGTGGCTACGTTTAAACAGAATGGTAACTGCAGATCAACAGAATGTAACACTGTTTATTGAAAATGCATAATAAAAATGATTGAAACTAATTTCAGAATAGATTGTCTAGTTTTGGGTTCTTCTGAATATATAGTGATTAATTACATACAATCATTAATTTAGTTATACATTTTGCTCACAGGCACATTTTAGAAAATAAATACAATTACACCGCAGTAAGCCTTGTGTTAGGCCAAATGCCCATGGCCGGGTCGGATTCCGACAGCGGAATATCGCAGCGGAATCAGACCCGGAGCCCCCCAGAGACCCTATACTCACCTCTCTGGATCTACAGCGAGAGTCTCCATCAGCGAGCCGGCGCGCATGCGAATGATAGGCAGTGATGTGAAATGGCAGTGATGTGATTTCTCGAGATACTTTTGCTTGTGCTCACAGTGGAAGTATCGCGGGACGGGGGGCTCATTGACTGCAATGGAAGCCGCCCATGCATTATTCCGCACAAATTAGAACATGCTGCGGTTTTCCCCCCGCGAGCGGAAAACGCAGCTGATATCCGCTCATAGGCATGGGAGAATCGCTTTACATGACATGTCTATGGAGGGTTATTGCTGTGGAATTCACAGCGGTTGTCTGGCCGCGATTTCCACAGAGATAATCCATCCATGGGCTTTAGCCCTAAGTCTTACTAAAAAGAACTAGACATTAAATCATCAGTAAAATATAGAAATGACAGAAGCCAGCAAAGTGATTTTGTAGACAGATCCAGATCCTGTTCTAGTTGCATTACATGGAATTGAAAGCACTTGGTGTTATATAAAGAAACTGGCAACAGCATCAGACCATTATTGTTTAAAAAAAAAAAAAATCTTGTTATTTGTATAGCGCCAACTTATTCTGCAGCTCTTTCAGGTACCGTATATACACGAGTATTAGCCGACCCGAGTATAAGCCGAGTCAATAAGTTTTGCCACAAAAAACTGGGAAAATTTATTGACTCGAGTATAAGCCGAGCTATGCTTGAGTATATACTGGGTAAAAAGAAAACCCTCCATACTCACCTTCCAGCCGGTGTCTGTGTGGCAACCTGCGTGAATTCTCCCCTTCGTCCTCTCTGCTTGGCTCTTTCATCTTTGCCAGTGCTGAGTAAGTAAGTGCTGTGATTGGATTGAGCGCCAGCCAATCACAGCCGGCACTCGATCCAATCACAGCGCTGACGACGGGGGATTTGAAAGCCGAGCAAGGAGATGATAGCGGGGAAAATTCTAAAGCAGCTTGCAATTGGCTGTGAATGATTGAGCGCTCGATCCAATCACAGCGTTGACGATGGGGGATGACAGAGTCAAGCAGAGAGAACAGCGGGGAATGACAGCGGGGAGATTTCCAGCAGCTTGCCGCATCACCGCTGGGAACACAGGAATTCAAGTAGCTTGCCACACCACCGCCGGGGACACAGATGCCGGCTGGGAGGTGAGTATAGAGAAGTTTTTTTTTTTTTAAACCCTTCCCTGACTCGAGTATAAGCCGAGGGGGGCTTTTTCAGCACAAAAAAATGTGCTGAAAAACTAGGCTTATACTCGAGTATATATGGTAATTTATTTATTACCTCCCACCAAGCTGGGTACTCATTTTACCGACCTTGGAAGGATCGAACGCTGAGTCAACCTTGAGCCGGCTACCTGAACCACACGGGCAATGAACTTGCAACCTTCAAGTCATTAGCGAGAGCTTAGGACTGTATTTCTGCTGCCTTAACACTCTGCACCACACGGGGCTGTTTACTGTGTAAAGGCGGCTTCAGACAACCGTATGAGCAATTGCACACACTTCAGCGCAACACCCCTACCCTGATTTTAAAAGCTATTTAGCCCAATGAGGTCCAAACGTGTACTCCTTTTCACAGAATTGCGCAGCATACGCATATCTCCCTCAGACGTCTATTGGGGCCCTTGTTCGCAAATACGCAGGAAAATAGAACAGGTCCCTTTTTCCCACGCAAGAAATGTGCGTGCAAAATACAGAAATAGAAACAAACCCATTGAAATCTATAGGTTCTATTCTCTGCATATTGTGTGGGCAAATTTTACACATGCAAATACAGTCATCTGAAGTAGCCTTTAAAGGTACATTGCACACAGTAGTGACAGCAGTTCAGAGAATGGAGGTGGAGCAGGCTGGAGATCTCTTCCGTCCGCCCATCTCCATTGACTGCAAAGAGTTATTCATAGATGAACGACTGCCTGTTTACACAGGCCAATAGTCAATTGGCTTTAGGTGAGGTAAAAACCAAGTAACTCCAGCAAGTGCCCTGTCAGTGGCCATGTGTACACGGAACGGCAATCACCTGGTCATTCGGGCAATAATTGCCTCGTGTAAAGGTATCTTAACATAGTGTTGGCCTTAGAATTTTTGCACAACCTATTGATGTGAGACTTTGTGATCTTCGCAACTGTTGTGTGGTGCTCAACATACTAACTCCATAGTGTGTTTTTTTATCTTAGCCCAAATTGCAATACCCTTCTCCAAGGGCAGTGCATGGTACTAAAACCATTGAATGAAGCTGTGCCGCAATACCCAATACAACCTACAGAGAAGAACAAAAAGACTCTTCTTTCTAAACTTGGACAAGCCTTTAAGGCTGACAATTTATTCCACTAATCTGCATATGTTACATGTGGATTTTGTCTTGGATTTTAAATATGCATTACAAAGCCTGAAATCCACTGAAAGAAGTGACATGTTGTGACTTTCAAAATCTTCATTGCAAATCAATTTCCATTTAGAAAACTTTCACAGCATGTAAATCAGATTTGTTCAAATCCCATCCACTTGGCTGATCTTGTACTACGTTGCAGATTTTTAGTCCAAGATTTCACATAGAAAATACGCTTTGCATAAAGGGGTTAATTTGCTTATGTTTAGAAGTTCAGTTTCTTAGCTCTAATTAAAAGAACAGGGGCAAAATCTTACGTTTTACATTTATTTTCCTTCAAACTGGTACCTGCATAGTCCTCAGAACCTTCACACAAAAATCCCAGCCAAGGAGTGTTTCTAGCTGCTTCAGGGTATCATCCATTATTTATACCACTTTTTTATAATGGATGTATAACTTAATGGGTATATCGTTTCCATATATATTACATTTGTGTGATACTAAATGTTCTAAAACCGCTAGAATTCTTTATGCTAATTTTACATATAGTGTAGAATTTACATGCATTACGATGCCAATGGCTGCTGCTGTATTCCTGCATGGTCTGTGAGTTAGAGCGGGGTGAGAAAGAGTGAGAAGTACTATTCTACACCCTGTCTCTAACTCAATGAGGCAAAGCAAGACTACAGTAGTAAGCCATTCTTCTCTATGATGCACTGAGTTTTGGTCAGACCCACAGTTGGACTGGACCCACTACACACTTCTGAAACTGGCTATATAGAGAAGTGTGGGTATTTATGTACTGAGCTTGGTTCTGGTTTTGTATTTATGATATGTACTTGGTTTGGTTGCTGTATTTATGTTACATAAAGAAGTCAGGTGGTAACACACAGTGTGGCTGGCTGAACACAGACAAATTATGCTGCCCTGCAGTGGCCAACAGCTGCACGATTTTTGCTGGGTATTTGTGCAGCCAGCCTCACCATTTTGTTAGGGCAGTAACTATGACTCCATTTTGTATGCTTCAGCTTGTCATATTTATAATGGTGACCTTTTCCTATATAGAACTTTGCAGATATTACATCTAGTATAATCTTGCTTGATCAGAACATCCCATACTTTGTGTTTTGAGACAAGAGGACCAGACTACACAACCTTGGATGCTATCAGCCTGTACTCCATGACAAGGCCATTTTACTGAAATCTTATGAGGTTCTTTACTGTAAGAGCAATGAGACTGTGGAACTCTGCCTGAGGATGTAGTGATGGTAAAATCAATAGACAAGTTTAAGAGGGGACTAGATGCGTTTCTAGAGCGCTATGATATTACAGGATATAGACATTAAATAACCAGCAGGGTTGTTGATCTGGGTTTTGGAGTCCAGTAGGAATTTTCAAATGTTGATCCAGGGATTATTCTGACTGCCGTTATGAAGTCGGGAAGGAGTTTTCCCCCCAAGTGGGCTAATTGGCTTCTGCCTCATTTGGTTTGTTTTGCCTTCCTCTAGATCAACCAGGGGCATGTGGAAATGGGCTGAACTAGATGGACATGGTCTCCCTTCAGCCTGACATACTATGTTACTATAGTGCCAATGAGAAAAGTCTTCCTGACAACGAAGGGCACCTTCACACTGGGTAATATCAAGCCCTGAATCATGGCCCGATATTGCCCTCGCAGTACATGTGAAACCCCTGGATGCGAGGCATTTTCATCAACAGCCACAGAGTTCTCCCATTGTGGCGGTGGCCCCGTTAAAAAACAATGGGTGATCTCTCAAAAAGATAGAACATGTGATTATTTTTCCTGCATAGCATCGGAACGCGGTGCAATGTAGGAAAACATCGCAAATGTGAATGAACCCATTGAAAAGAATGGGTTTTATATCTGTGCATCTCACAACACGCAAATCTCTCACGATTTTGACTCCAGTGTGAAGGCCCCCTTAGACGTCATTTTTCTTGTTTTTAATTTTAATAACTAATATTAAATATAAGACATTATAATTACAAGTGAGGCGTGTTCTAGCCTTGTTGCAAATGTCTTTGCATATATACACTTCTGCTTGTTAATGGAATAAACAGAAGCACTTACTTGATTACACTAGGAAAATGAGTGCAGTCATTCGTTCTCGGAGTACTCCATTTTTATAAGATATGAAACACCCAAAATATACCTTTAAGCATAATTTTCGCTATCAATGTATAGCTACCCTTAGGATGGACACCTACTCATGGCGCACTACTGTGTACTTGCACCGAGGCTACAATTTGCCAGGCGGCCTCTGTACAGTGCAGTGGTATACATTGCCTTATAGAAATGAATAAAAGAAATATGCTGTTTGTGTCTGTAGAAAGAGAACATCAAGTTGACTTCAATCTGATATGTTAACTGTATGTATAAGCACAACTCAGTCTAAGCCACCTCTAGAGTGCATTTACCCAGCATCTACATTTCAGTTTATACCTCATGCAGCCAGATGACACAAGTATCTATAATGATTGTCTTATGAGAATTAAATCCCCATTTAACTACATCTTGGCAATTGGTGTAAGTTCTTTTTTAGTACTAAAGCCATTTCTTATGCAAAAGAGTTATAAGCAACATATGTGACTTTGAGATGAAAACTCCTGCCGACTGGAATATTAAACGGAATATGAATTTATTCATTCATCCATCCAACATTAACATAGACAGTGCTTTCAAGGACATGTTGAGATACCAGGCTTCTGCATTTAGGAGATACAGAACATACAAACTAAACTAAAGCCTGGTTTAGACAACGTTATCGCTCAAAAACTCTTTTGAGTGATAATCGTGCGCTTTCTTACAGTGCAAGGCGATTGCTCAAACGTTGAGCAATCACCTCGCACTCCGTGCGGAGGATGCAGAAGACAAACGGGGCAGCTTGTCTTCTGCATCCAGCTGATTCCCGCTTGGAGCAGAGGATGCAGAAGACAAGCAGGGTGGCCCCGCTTGTCTTCTGCATTTAGCTGTTCTCTGCTTGGAGTGCCCAGCTGTTATACAGCCGAGCGGGGGATGAAGAACACAGCTGGACCGCTGTGTTCTTCATACACTTCCTGTCTTCAGATAGCAGGATACAGCTGAAACAATATCCCACTGTGAATTCCTGATAAGGCTGATCGTTGTCTTTCAGCATGCTGAAAGATCAGCGACGGCTTAACGAAAACTACACAATGTCAGTGCAGTTAGACACAGCGATTATCGCTCAAAAGATGGCTTTGAGCGATTTTTGAACGAAAATCGTTGTCTAAAAGGGCCTTAAAGCTGGTCGTAGACAAAAGAGCTTTTAGCACACATATCGCTTTGTTTTCTGACAAAATGACAATGTGGATAGATGCAACTCTCCAAAAAAGGTAATAGAACAGTAGGATGTAATATCCAACTTCTTTTATTAAATAGATTAAAAAAACAGCATGCGTGTTTCGGGGTGAACCACTTCATCAGTCAAACTGGGTAACACAACTCTTGGGACTGGATAAATATGGATCCCAAAGATACTGAGTATAACAGTGACAGAAGAATCTGGGACTGGGGACACCAGAAGAGGAAGATCCAGTCCCCAGAGCGATGTTCTACCCAGCTTGACCGATGAAAGGGTTCACCCCAAAATGCATATCTAATGCTGGTTTTTAATGTATTTAATAAAAGAGAAGTTGGATATTACATCCTACTGTCCTATTACTTCTTTTTGGAGAGTCATGCCTATCTACCAGTTTTGTGCCTTTTGTTGCTCACATATCGGACATGCCCATCATTAGTGGGTTCTCTAGTTGGTAGTACCTCCACTATTTATCTAATTTTCACACTCCTCTCTGGAGCTTATTGGCTTCAAGATATTTATCTGGGACCCATGCCACTAGGACCATTGGGTTCACTCCATCCCCCTTCCTTCTCAATATCACAGCTATGGTAGCGTCTGACCTATTGGAAGCTTGTTATATACATTGGAAGATTTTAAGCTGCGGACAAACGATATCACTTCATTTGTGATGTATCATATATAC
Source organism: Eleutherodactylus coqui (assembly GCF_035609145.1). Classification (NCBI taxonomy): domain Eukaryota; kingdom Metazoa; phylum Chordata; class Amphibia; order Anura; family Eleutherodactylidae; genus Eleutherodactylus; species Eleutherodactylus coqui. The sequence goes on along the minus strand of NC_089838.1, from coordinate 226,789,637 downwards.
CTGCAATTTTATGGGACATTTCACAATAAGCTGTTGTGTGTGTTTATGAGAAATAATTAAATGATTGTATTCTGGATTTTTTTTCACCAGCTTTCCCATTCCACAGGCTAATTTTTAGTTATCTGAACTGGTGGATGGAGACACCTGTTACGATGTCTTCTATACACTGCACATAGAGAAAACAGGAGATGCTGCTCTATAACTCTCAGTAGCAAACAGAAATAACATCAGCACTGAGCACACTAAAGTAGTACTGAACAGTGTAGATGTGATTTCAGCAGATATAAATCACTTACCAGTTAGCTGCTGCAGCCACATTTGTCTCTCTCCCCCCTTCATAGATTTCTATACGTAGCACAAGTCATCACCGTCCTCCACTTCCTAAGTTCCGTGTCATCATCTCTATTATTACAGACAACTGGCAGTGGACAGCAAAGCCGAAAGGAAGGAGACTCCTATTGACCAACACATTAGAGGTATTTTCGGTACAGAAAAAACACATTTTAGGTACATAAAGGGACTGCATTTTTGCTAACTATTAACTAAACAATAGTCATCTGAAAGTTGGAGATCATTTAAGAAGAACTTTGCAGAGGAACATACAGTACATTTTGCTGCTAGCCACCCAAATTAAGCATTGTCTTCAGTGCTGGATTCAATCTATCACAGCTCCACACTTGGGATTGGAAGATCCAACCCTTTATCTTGGCTAGAATGAGCATGCTTTTTTTTAAACTGGATTGCAAAGTGTGCCTATAAAGATAAAATATCAATTATGTAATCCTAATCACCGTCTCCTGAAGACTTCGGGCCCTTTTAAACAGGATGACGGTCGGGCTCTTCTGCGCCTGACAGTCATTCCAGCAATAAGGGTTCCTGGGCTTTTACACTGGAGCGATGACCGCTCAGTGAATTGAGGTAGTGTGCGCTGGAGAGCGTTCCAGGCACCCGCCTCCATTCACAATAAATAGGCAGCGGTTCATAGAGGAACAACTCGCTGTTTCACAGGCTGATCATTGTATGGTTTTAGATGCCTGCTCAATCTCAACGATGAACAGTAGGCAAATCAATCATCGTTCAGGCATTTCCACTGAATGATTATCTTCATATTATCGTGATCTGAACAATATTGGTCCATGTAAAAGAGCCCCTGCACTGGGAGACGCGATGTTTATACAGACATCCAAATCACCCATTTCTCAGGAGAAAACTAATTTTCATCATAGTTCATTGAATCAGGGCCATCAAGCTTCAAATAGAAAAGCAGATAAATCATTTCAGACACACCACTAATTTGCCAACCACGGGCACATACACACTAAGCTCAGCTCCAGTTGCTGTAGGTTTGACAGCTAAATGAAACAGAAGGCTCAAAACATGTAATGTCGTTTGGAAAAATGTGTCTCTTTGTAATCTTTGCATTGAATGCAAGCTGAAAAGCATTTTTCAAAATTCAGTACAAGGGCTAAAGCATGCACTGCTGTATAAACTTGGCAAAGCATTACGTTTTCTGTAGAAGTCACTATGACAGTAGACAAGATATACTGTGTGTAATTTCTTCCTGAAGAATCTGGCCTTGCAGTTTAGGCCAAAATTATTGCCGCCTCCAAGGATAAGTAATATTTCATTAACTCGACCAAGCTACAAAGTGGAAATACTACAGCATTACCTCTCAAGTGGATGAGTATGCTACAGGCAGGTAGACAATCTCAGGAGTGAGTTTATGGTCTGAAGCATAATGTGTACAGGGTCATATAAAAGTGTTGTAGTTCCATATACAAAATAAATTGTTTGATATGCAGTTCAGACTTATGGATGTGGTGATAGCATTTTCCCCCCCTTGCTTGAAATTTTCTTCTTTCTCAAAAACAAAAAAGGAAAAAAAAAAATCAGTAAAGGGGAGTCTACATTTTCTTTTATATTTCTTAAAATATAATTAAATGCATGTGTTTTTGTTACTCCCAATATGGAACTTGCATTCAATTGACATAATTCTCTATTGTACTTTTAATGTCCCATCACAGCCAAACATGGCCAAGACAAGAATACAGCTGATCGCAAGCCAGCTGGGATGACGGAAATAGCCAAGCTTGACTGAGCTATACCATTTCTGTAACTCCCATAGAAATTAATAGGCCAAAAACAGTTAATCACAGCGAACTGCACTGTCTCCGTAGCTCCAGAGTCTAGTGTATTTCTGTACTCCCAACCATGACACTGAGGGTGGCTGGGGGCAGTGGAGGCCCTAAGTCCCAGAGGTGGAACCCGTGCCTATCAGACTTTTGTCATATCCTGTGGTTACACTACAAGTTTGCAAGGGGCTTCTGTACCAAACAGCCCTAGGAACCTTCACGAGGCCCGAGGCTTTCACGGCAATTCATTGGCACCCAATGATCGGGTTATGGGGATGGCTGATGGGATGCCAGCACCACCACTAATTGCTTAGGCGCAGCAGTCCTCATGATGTATATTTACATTATATGGTCAGGAAATTATTAAGGCTCTGATGCTGACGAAAAGAAAATAAGAGTTTGTGTACGCCGCTATAGATTATGGTTAGTGATAAAACAAGTAACGATTAGTAACTGAATAGTGGCCTACAGCGCTGTATTCAACGGGAGGGAAATCAAGACACCCACATTATTATGTGAATATAGTGACATCTACTAGGCCACAATAAGCAGGTCACTCCAGCTCTTGCCCAAGATAATGCCAATAGACTCAAGTGAAAATAATGCAGGCATGTTCTATCCAATCTGCATTTTACAGAACACCACGTAAACTTTTTCATTTCAATTTACCAATAAAAGCTGGACTCCACATGTGCTAATAAAGCCCCGGGATGTAAGATAGATTTAGAAGAAAACTCCTAAGAATCTGATTGACAAATACATCCCAATACTTTTCATTATAACTACCAAGACGGTTTAGGTCTTAAGTACTAAATAGCATAGTTCTACCAATAAGAGCAGGGTATGGTGAACCACAAAAGAATATAATGCAATGTGTTTCCATCCACGAACTGCGTGAGAAAAATAGAAAAGGCGTCATGAGGAACTAAAAATTTATTGTTCAGACTGCACTGAAGCAGTCCGACTCCACGATCTCTGGATTCAAATGTGAAACTTGTGTTACAGTCCAAAGTGCTGTAAAAATGTTTCTATATTGAGGCAAACATCACAACAATGCCAACAAGATGACTGTATCCACTTCTAAGAAACCTCTTCCATATCCACATCCTCTTGTAACCTCTGGACCATTTTGTCTTCCAACTTTTTTGCTTTTCCTGGAAGAAAAAAAAAAATCAATCATATAATAGGCTAGTAAAAGAAGGTTAAAATTCTGTCCCAAGGCCAGAAGGGGGAGGGTATTCTCTGCTGGTTCTGAGTGCTGTTTACGGCCATCCAAGATGGCAGATACAATCTTCAGACTACCTAATCCCAACAGTGTATTGGTAGTGTTAGAGAACAGATATAGTGCCTTAGTAATTTGACTGGCGAGGACTGCTCATGTGATCAGTGCTGGCCAATCAGAGAGAGGTACACAGTAGTACGCATTAGGTAGTTAGAGACTACCAGGATGGGAGCTGGAAATCGGCAGGACTGCAGAGAAGAATAACTGCAGGTAATACACCAGCTTTCCCCTTTAGTTCCAGGCCAGAATTGTGTCCCAAATCAGACTCACTTTAAGTAACACAAATTACGAAAGAGGAAATATTAAAAATATATACTTTTCAGAGGTTTTTCAATGTGAGTAAATAACATACTTGGGCATCTGTTAGGCCCTACCTAAAGAATGTCACGCTAGGAATTATTACTGGACATGTTGTCAAATGCAAACTCCAGAGAAGTCAATGTCAGGGTTCCCAGAAAGGCTGGGCTCACAACAGCGTATTTTTACCGCGTATTACATGGACACTTTACACCCATGTGATTTGCGGTAAACTCACAGGCGATCAATGACATTGCCTTACGCAGCTCCGATCACTTTAGAGTTGCGTAATAAGCAAGCGCAAAAAAAAGGCAACATGTTCTATTTTGTTGCATATATATGCAAGATAGAACCCATTGTTCTCTATGAGCGCCGATATGCAATTACATTGCACATGGGCGGCGTGTACAAGCGATAGCGCAGCAAGTCTAAAAAACAAAAAGCGGGTGTACTGCGCGCATGCGGTCATGTGCAGTACAATATTGGATGGTCAGCTCCTAAGTAGAGGAAACTGCTAAGTTACGTAAATGTAGGAGACCTGGATAGTGGTTAAAACCGTAAATCTAGGAAAGCTCCAAAGTCAAATAATAGCCCTAACACAAAATGAAATACTAGATCATACTTTGAGGGGAAAAAAAATATGTTTTGGTGACAGCTGCTCTTTATTCTAAAGAAATTTAAAGAAACATACACCCAAACTTGGAGCTCATGCCCACAAACCTATCAGTAAACTATAGAGACCGCATATGGCTGTGCGTGCACTGCACATGCCCGCGTGTCTCACACACACACGGATCTGCGCCATGCGACTTTTTTTTTTTTTTTAAATTGCCTACTTTCAGAGTGGGGATGAGTAACAAATGTCTAGGACTCACGCTGCATGATGCGCAGAGAAATAGAGCATGCTGCGATCTATTTCTCGTGAGCATCTACACGCAGTGTCTACAAGCACGTGCATGAATCAATGAAAGTTCATTGAATCCATTCACCGCGAATCACTAGTCCCTGCAACGCACGCGAAATATGCGGTGATAACACAGTCGTGGGCATGAGACCCAATATAAGCAGAAATGCAAAACAAAATCCTCTGGCAGACTGGATGACTTACCAGCATGTGGCGCCCGGATAAGATGTATGCTCTGCTTGACTTCTTTGATATCTTCAGCGTTTTTCAACTCTTTGCCCTTTTTCAGTCTAAAAGAGAGGAGCAGTTTTACTAGTCCTATCCAATATTTAGACAGTGTAAACTTATTGCATCTTCAGACTGTCTATCATAGTAGCTCATGCTGGATGAAAAATCTGATATATCTTGCTAGATCCCTTTGTCCAACTTTACACCACCAACTGGTTGGCTTACTGTGTGCTAATATTTTTTATTCAAAAGTTTTGTTTCCATTTTGGTGCACATGGCACCATTTTAAGCCACACCCCTTCCCATTTAACTCATGTCCCTTTTCTCTAAAAGAGTCCATTTGGACGAGCCAATTTCTCAAAGAAAAATCATTCAGTTGTTCACATTTACTGTATAAGTGAATGAGAAGGACTGAATGACTGGTAAACGAAACTAGTAGCGAGCCAACCATGATTTTTATGCCAGCATAATATGATTAATGAATGAACCATTTATCGTTAGTCGTTGCTGCGCTCACACTGAACAATTATCAGTCATTTTTGCTCATTTAAAGGATAATTGTTCTGTGTAAAAGAGCCTTAATCCACACACCCCTGGTCTAGTGAGGAACAAGAAGCCAAGATTTGTACAGACTGAGAAGCCAAGGCTGCTGCTCACTTACCTGTTCATGATAAATCGAGCCTGCCGCTTATGCTTGATCTCTTCAACTCTCTTCATAGCCTCAACTAAAAGGAGAAATGAATAAATACCTTAAAGTGGCTGGAAAACACAATACACAAACAATGAACTAATAATGATTATATGTACAGTGATGTTAGAGCATATACTATACTGGCAAGATTACAAACTGACAAATCAATGCTGAATAACCATAAAGCTTGCCATAATTCATCATATAAATTTCACCATCAGCAGGAGAGATGGTAGTCGGCCACTCAGCAGCGATATGGAAGACTACCGAGTTAATCGCAATCATCACTATACTGTTTACTCAGAACACAGGGCAGTTTTCTTTATTTCACAGAACAGAGAAAAAATACCCCATTAGGAACCCCCTCTATTGCCAGAACGAAAAGCCGCTCTGCAAGAATGGCTCCTCTGTGGGCGGATCGGATGCCATCCTAGCAATTACCGGGCTGCAGTTTATGTGAACAACCATCCTGCAACACTACATTTTGCCTGCAGCATCTGTCGCAGAGGAAATGTCGTGTCAATTGTGGTTCCAGCAGCAATATCAGCCATTTGCGGGGGTGCCGAGAGCAGGATCTGGGGCAATCAGTGGTTTGCCCCGGGCCCTGCATTCTGCCAGGGGTTATGCATGTTGGCACAAGCCCTTTAACTAGAAGTAATGTGCAAATCTAGAATTATTTGGAAGCCTTACCAGTCTTGCTCCACAACTCCCTCTGGTATTTGACCGGCTCATTTCTTCGTTTCTCAAATTCAAATGAATTATCCTGCAGGAAATTAAATCATTGATCAATAATTATAATTGCATGCCCTATATAACCCTACAGTCTTCAATACTGCTGTGACATGTTATGATCCAAAATTATATACAGAGTGGCTTTTTTTTCTATATAGCAAAATTATTGCAGATTATAGCTATAAACTTCAAAATAGTTTAAAGACATGAAAATACACAAAGTTCTCACAAGTGGTTGAATGCAGACTTTTGTACTAGAAATCACTAATTTAGTATGGCTTGGGCTAGGAATGTAGCTGTGACAGCAGCTTACCTAACTACAAAAGGCATAATATAAACTACAAGGTTTTGCCAGCTGATCGCTCTCGATCCAGCAACAATTCAACATCATGGATGAAGTAGGGGAATAACTCTGTGGGGACTCGGCTGAAGTCAAAAACTGAAAAAACCCAGCACTCCCCTTCATAATGAAGTGATGAAACTTTATTGTTAGGTTAAAAGCATTAATGCCACAGAGATAACCTAGTGAGATAATGTTTCATCATCTTGTGAAGAAACCCAGCACTTGTCTTTACATTTTTCACAACTGTACACCACAAAGCTGCAGCCGGAAAAGTAATTCTAGAGAAAACTGCTTCAATTTCAGAACAATTAAGAGGAATTTGCAATATGCCATTATTTCCCCACCACAATTCTCAGGAAAAACCCGCAGTGCTGGTTAAAGAGGACCTGTCACATGGCCTGTCTAGCGGGACATGCTGCATACCTATACAGTAATGTCCCCGTTGATTTATTATTTTTATATCCCAATACCCCAACCACCACTCCGGTTACTTTCAGATCACGACACTATTCAGCTGTCAAGCAGGCTGTTTGCACCGCCCATTGTCAATGAATGGCATGACATTTGATCTTGGACAGTGGAGACTGCCTACTTTACTGTGCACTACTACTCGTGTCCAAAAACTGAGTGAGGGGAGGATCAGTGAAGATTGAAGCTGTAAGCATATGCAACCCATCCCTCTGGTCAGATGACATGACAGGTCCGCTTTAGGCCCCGTGACTCCTCAAGGATCTTCTCTGCAAAGTGGTGCTTATATGTCCAGTGGGTGAACAGAACTGATGTGCAGAGAATCACAGTGAAGGAACTGCAGGTCTCAACTATGACTGTAGTTACTTCGGTCTGATGATCATCCTTCTAAACATGCAAAATCTACTGTATATCTACTGTACAGAAAGTCATGGGATACCAGCCGAGCACACAGAAACCATTCCAAAGGCTGGGTTGGGCAAAGTTTCTCTGCTTTTGACCCAACAGGATCCAATGCCGTTCTGGCCGCTAAATATCTGTAAGATACCAGCACAAACATTCACTATGGACATCCGCATGCAGCCTATATCGGACTGTTTGTGTAAAAATTACTCTTCCTATAGTACTTGTAGATACAAGTAAGTGATTTCCATACAACAACATACTTACCCCAAATGTGTAGACAACTGTCTTTCCCTCAACTGTGCTGTGCCTCAAAAATGCAACCCTGGCATTGTGTGTTTCTTTTGTCTCATGAAATATTTTAATAGTTTGGACTTTTATGGACAAGAATGAAAAATAGAAAAATGGGTATAATAAAACACATTTTTACCTTTTTTCTTGTCCCACTGGGAAACTTGTGATCACTTGTACAATACACTGCAATACCTCTGCACTGGAGTACAGTATTAGTCTATTAGCAGCTTATGTCTTAATAAAGTGTGAATTTTTATCTGGGTTGGATTGCACAGACATCTCTACAGTGTAGCATACATAGTGTTAATGATAAACCTCACAGACCAAGGCACTGAGTGTTGCCCGCTTGTACCTTGCTGTGCAATTTTCACCGAGGAGTCTCCGGACTACACAGAGAGCACTGGCAAGGCTGGAATCCTGGCTGACTTTGTGGGGCGGTCACAGTGCGGACGCCGGACAGCTGCTGAAATAACATCTGCAGCCCTGCACTGCCGAGTATGCTGACCTGCCGGCTGCCAGAGTCTGCAGGCTACACTGAGCGCACCGGACCAGCGGTGGGAAGGAAAGCACTAATGAGGAAGACATTGTGCTGCAGGCTGTCACGGTGCGGGCACAGACAGCAGGAACTCCGTGGAGACTGCGGGGTACCGCTGACCTGCCAGAAACATCTCCCAACTCAGTGGGTAGTGGAGCGTGAGGCGCTGCTGGGGAGGGGCTATCAGTCTTCAGAGATGCAAGGATAGTTTCTAGTAGTGCAGCGGGGTGGCAATTTTTTTAAAAAGATAACCAAATCGCATTTCAGGATTCTGTTAAAAATGGTGAATTAATTTAATTTCTTGCCCAGCCCAGCTATGAATTATATGAAATACATAACGTTACATGATAACTAAATGAATGAGTCTACAAACTAACCAAACTACAGACTATACATTCTAGAAGCCATCAGATGACTATACAGAAGATCAGGACAAGTGGCAATCTGACAGGACACAAGAAGTCGGTTGTAAGAGGGTTTAACTACTGAATATGGAAAACCTCCAACAACTCTGGTCATAAATCACAACTCACCACAGTCAGCTCTTTCCCGGCCGTCTTCCTGAAGGCTTTGGTCCATCTGATCTTTCTGGGATTACGCTTCTTCTTGAAGTTCTTGTGACATTTGGAACGGCAGAACCGGAACATCTGAGAGACCAAAACATGAGACATCATGACTTACTGCTAACAAGACCTCTCCTTCCCCCGGCCTGTGTACGGACAGCTATGATGCAAGCTGAACTGGTCCATTTACTACATATACATGAATGCAACAGTCACAATTTATTTAAATGGGTTTTTCCCCTAAAGTCATTTAGCCCTTATCCTGTGAATTAAAGAGAGGTTTCAAAAAGTCACGGTTCAAGTTTGCCAAAAATAGTGCGATAGAGGAAAAACATCCAGCAAAAAGGGATCCTGTGGATGTTAAAGGGATTTTCCCAGGGAGAATACTATTGATGACCCATCCTCATCATTTGCCGACAGTGCCACTATTAAACAGGGGTCGGAGCAGAAGTCTCTGCTCCAACCTCCGTCTAGTGGTCAATGCTTGTAACTGCAGCCATGGCTTACGTTCATTTCAAAGAGTTGTGCCTGCAGTTACAAGCGCTGGCCACTACACAGAGGTCAGAGCAGAGACTTCTGCTGCTTCCACTCCGACTGCTGTATAATTGCGGCGCTGTCGGCAGGTGCACAATCAGCTGGGATCCGTCACTTGTGACCCCAACCAATTATTGATGAGCTATCCTGAGAATAGGTCATCAGTAGTATTCTCCCTGGAAAACCCCTTTAACAATTTTCATAAAAGGGGTAAGAGGAGGGCGTCAAGAATCCATCTGACCGACAGACGGAGAATAGTGAAGGAAATCAGAGGCGACTACAATGCCAGGTCGGTGCTTTGTGATTTGTGTGTGATGTGTTTTTAACATTAGGAAGTTCCACTGACATTTGCGTTAAAAGAAAACCCAAGTTTGTGGGAGCCCTTAGGGCCAACAATAAACAACTAGCCTTAGTGCCGTCTCCTGGGGGCCGAAGAGCACAAAAGTTGGATCACGGAGCCGTGTAAGAACATCGCCTGGTTAGAGGGATCCAGATGTCTATAGCATGCAGAATAACTCGGTGACCCCTTCCTGTCAGCTGGTCAGAGGATGTCAATACCTTCATCTAAAGCCGGCTGCACACGGACGGGTGGAATTCCACATGCAGGAGCCCAAAACGGGATCCCATTGGCTGGCGCCTGCGCGTACTTGTATCTATCTGCTTTGCGGATGATCCGGACGGCTCGCCTTCAGACATGAGCAGTACAGATTTATTTTTAAATCCCTTCTTTTCTCACGCCGTTGCTAAGCGATGGCGCTGAAGCTGCAACCTTTCCATAATGCGAATTGCGGACGGGCCGCGGGTCTTCCACTGACTTCAACGGAAGCCATCCGCACAAAAATCGAACCTGCTGCAATTTTTTTTCCACGAGCGGAGATGGCAGTCGCTGTCCACTCGTGTGAGAAATGTGCTATCCTTGCTAATGGATGTGGAATGTCGCGGATGATCCGTGCGAGTGACAATCATGGATTCCTCAATCCAAATTGGCCTGCACACAGCCGGCTTAGCTTGCAACCACTACATTCAGTGAGCTCAATTGTACAGGCAGCACACACTGCTGTAGGCATGAACAGTCTACACAGACCTGATGGCGCCAATCCCGGCCGGCTCACCTTACAGTCGTTCCTCACGAACATCATGCCGTGCCCCGGGTAGATAGGCGCCGAGCAGAAGTAACACTTCTCTATACGCATGTTGGGGCCTCAATGCCGCCTCCAGCCAGACCGGAGCAGCACGACGCGTGAAAGGAAGTGACGCCAGAGCGACGCTGCTTCCCTCTAGTGCCAGAGCGTCTAGTGAGAAGCTTTACACTACAGCGACACCTGGCGGCACGGAGGACTAGTGGACGGTCTCACTGAAGCAAATACAACAACGGTGAATGTGATGAAACGGGGTAATGACGTCACATACATGTGGATAGTAATAGCAGGAACAGTCATGGAGGCAGAATACAGGTGAAAATATAAAGAAGTACAGAAGCCTAACCGTCCCCTGCATAACACATAACAGAGCCCCATGCAGGCAACCATGTGCATTCAGCCCACATTGCACTCAGTGCGCCGCTATGGCTGGGCTCCACATAATAACACAACGCCGTATGAAAACAGGATAAAATGCCAGCAACCATTGGAATGTATTGCTCGCAGTCAGATTCTGCATCCGTCTGACACCGGTAATCCCACCACGTACCGGTACGCCAAGCATGTCCTAGTGATTGATTCATGTACGCGGTTATGAGGTGAAGACTGAACCGCAGGGGTCCCAACACTCAGACTGAATGTGATAGCAGAAGACGATGGCCGCCGCACAGACTGCGCCTACCACGGCGTACAGCACTGCGCCAGCAGGAACGGGCCAAGTAAGATGCAGCCATATGAAGTATATGGTGGCCACGTCTGTATCGTCATGGTCACATTTGGTTCCTCTCCTGCCTGAAGAAGAAGCCTGAGTAGGTTGGATAGCTCGCTATAACGTCATGTATTTTTGTTAGTCATTAAAAGGTATCACATCTACAGGATTACGTGGTTTCTATTACTGGGAACAATCACATTATAACTCTACTAACATGGTACCAAACCTTTTTAATGGTTCCTCTCCGTTCTAGCTTATGTGAGCCACCAGCTGTCTCCATAGCTCCAGCCAATTATTATGGCCACACTGCAGGGATCTCATTAGTCAAGCTTCCCTGATCACTTATGACAGATCCTACGGATATACCATAAACATGGAAGAGGGAACCACCGACACAGGCCATAGATATGTGGCCAGTAGAAAGTCATTACTACTGGAACTACTTTGAAAAACCCTTTTCAATAAAAATTGAATGTTTAAAAAAAAAAAAAATCTGGGGTCTTAAAGGGGTGGTCCGAGTTATATTTTTCAGTAAAATAAAACAGCATTTAATCACCTCTCCCTGCTGTGTACCCTGGGGACATCACAGGCGCAGCAGCCAATGACACAGCTGTGCGCACAATCCCTGAGCTCTGTCATTGGCTGCGTCTATGACGGTATGTAAAGTGGGCGGGACTGCAGCCTGTAAATAAAGGAGCAGCAGAGAACCTAGCACCGCCATGGGACACAGCGGGATCAGGTAGTATATACCGATTTTTTATTTTACTACACTTTCATTTAACTTGGCTCACCCCTTTAAGGTACCTTAACACAGGAAGACAATCGCACAAAGATATGAATTCAAGCAATAGGTGCAGTGTAAACATGGCCACCGACATGCTGACAAGCAATAAGTCACTAGTCATTTAGTTTCAGCTTATCAAAAAAATAGTCGCTGTTTGATCAAATGTCACCCGACGCAGTAGCAGCCATTCGTATTTGAATGACTCGCAAATGAATATTCATGGAGATCCCCTCAGTGAGCGATGTCGCTGCTAACAGCTAATGAACAATGAGTTACTCCCTGTAAAGGTAGCTTTAGTGTTCAGCCCTTAAGGGCTCCTTCAGACCGGTGTATTTGTGAACTCAAAAATTGCGCAGGAAGACGTAGAGCATAGAACCCATTGAGGTCAATGGGTTCACTCTCATTTTCCGTATTTTACACACAAATTTCTAGCACATATGCACCTAAATTCCCCATTGAAGTCTTTGGGAGGTGCACAAATGTGCGCACGATATGAACAAAAATGCCCAATACTCCACTTGATTCCATGAAAAAAACAAAAAAAAACAAATCTGGTCCCCATTAGGCTATATAGTCAATTTAATTCAGCACATGGGTGCATTGTGTGCGCAAAAAAAGTACAGTACTACACACAGACATGCGCCTGACCTTGTGGATAAAACAAATACGTTGCGCTGAAGCGTGCACATTTCTGCGTTCATCTGAAGGAGCCCCAACTCTTCTCTTCCGTACTTTTTAACAGCTATTTTATGCCAATAAACAAAGTTTATGTAAAGTGCAGGAGAGATTAGGGCTGAAAACTAAACCGCCACACCTCCCATTGAGAGCGGGCCTGCAGTGATATGTCAAAGCAGTATGAATGGCGCAGGGGACATATTTGCGTGCCACCACTCTTGATTTCAATAGCAGCTCCAGAGAGTTCCAAGTGCTTGTACGCTGCAGTCATGGAAATCAATTGAGTGGTGGCATGCATATCCTCCACTTCATTCACATGGGGACCATCACCAATCATTAAGTTATCCCCTATCCATTGCTGAGCTCTGTTACTGGCTCATCCCATAAACTGTGAGGACTGTACCAGCATGGGACATAGTAAGGGTGGGGTATATCACTAGTTGTACTTTACTGCATGCAGAACAGACTTTTACTACCATAAGAAAACAGAACTTGGACCACTCCTTTAAGCACTTTTTTTTTTTTTAATGAACTTTAATAAAAGGGGTGTGAACAATTTCTGGACATCCTGTATTTACATGGGTAGTGTGGATGCGATACGATGGTGAAGGGGTTATCGGTGCTGGCCTAGTTAGAGTGCAACTTCCCCTATTTCTTTCATGCAACCATTTTTTTTTTTAAACATGCGTTTGGCCTAATTTCCATAGTACAGACAGACAAGGGCGTGTGAATGTGGACTTCGGCTGCTTTCCAACCTGCTTTGGGCTCACTTCAGGGTTTCCTTCTCTGCACAGTTTTGTAGAAAAAACAAAACTGATCCGTATTTTTTCCCCCCGTTGATTTCAGTGGGGTTTTAAAAATGACTTCCTGTTGCTTCTATTCTGGCAGGTTTCAGTTTTTCTGGACAGAAAAATAGCGGTCTGTGGTGTCATTTTTGCATCCTCTCTCCCCCCCCCCCCCCAAGAAAAAAAGACTTGGAACCTGATAGAATGGAAGCCTTTCCCTTTTTCTTTTCAAAAATGGAAATTAAATCAATGGGGGTTATTCTAGTCTTGCACATTTAAGCCAACCAGGTTTTTTTTTTTTTAAAGTTTGGTTTCCCCTGAAAGTGAATGTCGATCTGGGTGCCCATCCTATGAACATGTCCCACAACCAGATAATATAATCTTAGAAATAAAGATATAAATTATATTGAGGACAGTATACAGAGAATCTGCAATGTTGGGTGTATAATCTGCCAAATCCCACACTGATGAAAAGAGAACACGACTATAGATGTGGTGTCTACAGGGTTAACTTTGTTTTATGCTGCAAACTCTTTGCATTGGCCAAAAACTGTTATTGCTGGAAGCCGCTGAGGTCTCATCCCTTGGAGGAGTCTCAGTCGTCACTTGTAGTCTGGCTGGACAAGCTTCAAAAAGAAACGCAGGTGAACATCTGTCCATCCAAACCCGCAGCCAGGAGGGGAGGGAGTGCTGGAAGACAGACTTTAATATTCATTGCATTGGCCTCCATTACCTGACTCTTTAGGGTTTTGCAGTTCTGATACCCCAGGCAGAGAATGGAACTATAAAACATGTTTTGGACATTAGGTTTAGGTTTTGGAGATATCGGACAAGCTGAAATATGTCCCTTTTATCCCAGCCTCGAGGACACAGACTTTAGGAACTTGCTATTTGTTTAGAGCTTCTGCATTTTATTGTATAACAGTTTGACTTGTGTCATTTAATTTTGTAAAACCTGCATCTTTGTGTGTTAAAGCTTAAAACTTTAATAATCTTGGTCTTTGTGTATCTGAACATATAGACTTTGATAGTGTTAAAACTTTGTTGTTGAGACGTGCGTGTGTTTCTGCAAGTCTTCTGGGTTTACCAGGAATGGCGACAGCAAGTATCTGGGGGTGTATGGACTATGTTGAGGAGGTGGTGAGATCTATGCTCGATTTGCAAACTGAGTGGAAAGTGAACCTTAGACTGGAGTTGATTAACATGATAAAACACAAGGCCCCTTCTCACTGTCAGGCAGTGCCAACACAACCATATGCTCACTGCGTATTACCCGTGCAGTCTTTGCGCTTATAATAAACAGTAGCAAAATCCAAAAGACCTTAATTGTGCCGCGCGAAACGTGCATAAAGAAACCCCAAAAAAACACATTCTACGATTTTTTTTATCTTGACGTGTATTCTGTGCACATAATCGCCAAGATAGTGTATGAGGACTGGTGGCACACAGCAAGCACAGGTCATTGCTGGTTAGCCGCGTGCATATCTCTCGCGTAAGCATGCAAACACGGTTGTATGAGCCCGGCCTCATCTTTCACTGCGTACGTACCTCTGTTCCTGTGTGCTGGCAATTACCATTGTAGATGTATGCCCTGCCTACAGTGTGCATCATTGGCAACAATAGGTGAGCTGTTTTGTATACATCTCCTACTGGCCACTCTGCCTCTTATTGCTAGTGTCCCTGTTGGTCACAGCAAATACGTCCACTGCATGGGTGGCTTTAAAAGCCCTTCTATCTCCATATGCAGTCTAGCCACATTCACCAGATGCCACTATTTCAAGGGCTACTTAAGGTTTTGAGTGCAAAACAGTCTCAAAATTTCTGTGTGAACATTTGCATTTCAATCAAGAGGGGTGTCCCCTCTGCATTTGTATAGTATATATGTGCCCCATCGAAAACAGGTCCATTTTAGCCTGAGGAAGGATCAACCGAGGATTCAAAAGCTCGCTATAACATCATGTATTTTTGTTAGCCAATAGAAGGCATCATATCTACAAGATTACTTGGTTCCTCTCACTGAGAACAATGACACACTGCAGTGAATTCCAGAAATAGCCGCCTTAACACAAGCAAATTTACAAGTGACAGAACATTTGTTGAATATGCAAACAGAAAAGCTCTGGCCAGGGACCATAAAACTAAACGAAACACCCAGCACTGTGGTGCGGCAGAAAATGGAACTTGCTAGTAGGTCATAAAACTTTGAGCCTTCCCCTTTTCAGATTGTGGATTGTGTACCTCTCTATTGTAGTTTGTAATCGAATCCCCAAATCTTTTTTTTTTTTTTTATTCTTTATTTTTAAACTTTTCAGGGTAAACAAAACATTTCCACATAGTCAGAACACAGCACAACGATCACATTTTCGTAATTTCCATCAGATCTGGCAACTAGCGTGTGTGCTTAAACCGGTTAATTGCTTAATCAACGTAAAGATTAATCAGAACTGCAACTGTGTTATTTATCTGAACAACCTGTCTCAATTATTTGAGAGTTGTCCGCTAGTTCCCTGGAAACCAGAGGTAGTTGGAGTGAGGGATGGGAAAAGGGAGGGGGGGGGGGTGGCACCTGTGGGGCGGAAGTAGATAGATGGAAAGAAGGAGAGTGAAGGTGAGGAGAGAAAGGAGAAGAAAAAAAAACAAAAACAAAAAAAAAACAAAAAAAAAAAACATAGGAGCACAACAGGATTAAGGCCTAGTGAGCTCATCAGGCGCTTAGGTTCTTATATTCCTCCGAATTCTGGTACTCAATCCAATGATACCATGTCTTTGTGAACTTGTCCTGTGTGTGTTTGATGGAGGCTGTAAGGTCCTCCATCTCCATAATCTCACAGACCTTGCGAAGCCACATTGAGATAGTGGGGGGGGTGACGATTGTCGTCAGAGTTTTGGAACACATGTTCGTGCTGCGTCAACCAGATGTCTCACCACTGAACGCTTATAGGAGTACTGAGGGATCAAATCTGCTTTTTTAGTAATCCTGTATTCCACGGAGTTCCTCATCTGCAGCTTGGGCCTTCTATTGTTAAGGCTGGGTTACACGAGCTGATGATTGCGCAAAGGACAGTTTGAGTGACAGTTTATGCAAAATGATCGCTCAAAGCTATTAGGTAGCTACTCAGCTACTTAAATACCAATTAAGTGTGCAAATGAAGCCTTCACTGAATGCAGTTAATAGCTCAAGGCTATCATCTGTGCTCAGATCCTTTGTTCTCCATGGGGAAACAATGCTATCAGCACTCCCCGTGGAGAACTTCTGATAAGTGAGGACGATTTTTAGGTTGGACTGAAGTTAACGATCAGCTAGCAGGGCCTGAAAAGCGCACGATGGGCGCACATTTACACGCACCGATTATTGCTAAAACAATCGCCGATTAGCGCTTTTTTTTAAAGCGATCATCGACTGGTGTAAATGGGCCTTTAGGGACTCCTATACTCAACTCCCATCTACTAGCTAGAAGCCACTATCTGTTCTATTTGTAATAGGTAACACCTTTGGGTGTCGGTACATTTGTAGGAGTACATGCTTGTTCAGTAGTCTTGTGCTTTTATCTGAACCCTGTAGTAAGTTTTTAATTCTTATACAAAAAAAAAAAAAGTACCTTTATTTAGGCATGTAATTAATGTGACTTTTGTCCCTCTTGGCATATATAATTTTTTGCTATACAGTGAAATAGATCAACTCCTTGCAGTCACACCTACGTCACCTACTGCGAGAGCGAGTAGGTCACACCCCCCTGCCCTGCCAAAGCAGAAGAGAAGACTCCCTAGTTTGTTTATATTTAGGAAATACAATGGCATGATAGCTATTATATACACATTTATACAGCATTTCTTCAGCAGAAGAGGCTTTCCCAGAGCAACGATTACAAGAAAGGATACCAAACCAAAATGACTAATGTAAGAGAAAAGTCTTTATTTGATAACAGATAATATACTTTATTTTTTGTAAAACATCTGGATACAGACAAAATACATTAAACACACTGTCAAAACTATGCCACTTATGTATTAGATCTCACTTTAAAAGGAACCCGTTAAGTTTTTGCCAGTAGCAACCAGTAACCGCGCTACAGTGCAGTCAGCTCTCGCTTTCATACACTATTTCCTTACGATTGGTGATAAAAGCATACCCAAGCAATAAGTGTCAAAGTTTTCCACTCTGCATGTAAATGATGCAGAGCAGTCTGGTGGGCGAGCCCGACCACCTCTGCTATCAGCTTGTTTCCTCCCCTAAAGATCACCGCTCTTGCCTCCTCGGACACGGATGACGTAGTAAGGCATCATCCAGGCACTGCTGTTAAGTCACATGTTAGCCTTGAGGTCAGCTACCAGCGCATACACAGATACTGCCTCTTGTGGGTAGAATCATGGTGCTGATCTGCACATACACTAGTAGCAGACCTCACAGCTGCCATGAGACTACACGGCGGTGCGTGGGAAACATCTACTACGTCATACACGTCAGATGAGGCAAGAGGGGCGGACTTATGCAAGAAACAAGCAGCTAGCAGACACTGTCCGGTACGCCCACTGGGTCGCTCTGCATCATTTACATGCGACGCAGGAGACTAAACGTCTATTTCTCGGGTATGATTTTATCAGCATTCATAACAAAATAAGTAGGAAAAAAGAGCCAACAGCACTGTAGTGACATTAGTGGTAGCCATTAGTAAAAACAGCTGACACGTTCCCTTTAAATTTTATTTTAGGCCAATATAAAAAAAAACATTATCTTGTAGCCAAAATGGCAAGTGGCCTGGTCCAATATGACATTTCTGCTGTGCAATATACTGCAAGTACAAAGACCATGCTTGAAAACGTAGCTGAAAGACAATGTGGCTTGCATTTGGCACGACAATAGCGAAGAACACTCATACCGCTTTGGAGGACTGCTATATAAAAAGGCACTCATCAATTTTGTCCTGTATTTTGAGCAGTAGACTGACTATTTAGCGGGCGTAAACATGTCACAGGACACGAGATTTCTGGTAAGGGATCACTAGAATGAAAGGAGATCTGCTGGGAAGAAAATATGTCGGGTTCAGATGTTCTCAGATACAAAGTTGCAGTGTGGTACATTGCATCAAAGTAATGTGCAGCATATAGGAACAGGCATGATACTGTCACTACAGCTGGGGAAAATGAGGGCCTAATATCATCCAATGGAGTGGGGAATTCTGCCCAAATACCATGATTTACACTCTACAAATTAATAAATAAAACTAGTGTCATGTATTCAGTCTAGTCCGACATGCATAGAATGCTGTCTTTATATGAATAGTGCACATCTCATCGTTCACCCTTTGGGAGAAACATGACTAGTTCATCTAGACGCTATGGTTATTCTAAAAAGAAAACCCACAAAAAACCCTCTACAGTTATATTAGTCCGACTCATCTGCTTCTAAACAGTGGAATTGGAGAGCTCAATTTATGCAAAAAAAAGTACACATTTCAGTTTTGGGATACAAAGGAGAATTGGAGAGAAATCCCAATATGCCTGGCTTCTCGGTTAGAAAGTGATCCACAGAGTGGCCAAGTATACACGAATACTCACATACCCCTTCCAAAAGGAAATGTTAAAAAAGGGACATCAAATCAGTATCAACAGGTAGTGGCTGTATTTGGCAATAACCGGCTCTTACATTGGGTGACCACTACAATAAATTTGACTGTATTTTGTAAACTATATGTTGCAGTAAGGAGGTATTTTACAACTGAGTATGGGGTTTAAATCTGATGTATAGGAAGCAATATATCATATTATTTTACTGATGTTGATATAGAAAATGTATAGCATGTTTCAAAAAATATATATATACATGCAAGTACATGTGGCATTATGAGAGATTAATTTTACATATCTGTGCACAGTATTACTGACTCATTCACCATGATCTGTCCCCATTAATAAAAAACCTTAACTTTAAAAAGTAGTACAAAGGCAAACAGTTATTGGTTATAAACTAACTGAAACCATGACACAAAATATTGGGTCAAATTTACACGTACTTTTGGCATCTAAAATGAAAAAGTAATTCTTTGCATTAATTTAAGTGTACAATGATGGACTAAAGGGAAATCCAATGCATGGTATATGTATATTGCCTTATCACCAATCAGTTTCAAAAAAAGAGAGAACAGCCCGCAGCCAAGTGAACACCACAGGAGTAGTGAAGAAACAGTAAAAAAAAAGTTGCAATGGTTATCCGGTGAGTGAACCGTTTTTAACCCAGCCTTTGTATTTTGGCCTTTCAGAGCATTGTGGCAGGATGTCTCACCAGGACCAATGTGGAACTGTCTCTGTCCTAAAGGGTCCCAAAGTGCACATATGGCACATACAAGGTCATCGCTTAGCAACAGCCCTGAAGAATTTTTGCTGGTTTTTATTCTGCCCTAAATTCCTGTTGAAACATAAGAAACCGTATATATAATTTTTGCAATATTAGCTGTGCACACATACATAATAGGGAAGGTATAGGCATCGCTGGGAAGTCTAAACATACAGGAAGCACTCAGCAATACTGCTTAACAGGAAATGCTGGACTGCAACACCGTCCTGTTACTATATGGCCGAGAACAGCAGACTTGTAACAAGTATGGAAGATTACTCATCAATAGCACATTCTGCGGCAGGAAAAGGAAGCAGTAATGCTCCTGGATTTGGGGGAATGTCGTACTAAGATCTGAAGTAATGAGATCATGGCCACTGAACTCCAACAGCACTAAGGGGTAGCGTTACGGGTATATTTTAAGGGGTGGTCTCAGCATCCACATTTGTTTTTGTCTTTGTCCTCATTTAACTGCTCAGTAGAGCTATGGCCATTGGAGCGGACCACCCCCTGAGGTATCCAAGACTTGTCCACACACCGTTCCATCCGCTTCATGATCAGATCCAGCAAAGTGTCCACGGCTTTATTCACGTTTGTTCCATCTGCAGCACTTGTCTCAAAATAGGGGATTCTGCAAAGAGAAAAAGTCATATTGCTAGTCTAAATGCATTCCAAATGCAAAAAAGCAACAGATTTCAGTTTTTATGGTTTTACTTCACAGGCTCAGTGTCTAAGGCAAAGTTCTGACTTAACACGATGAACTGTACTAAAATACATTTCAGTTCTACAAGAACGGCACATTGGAATGCAAAGAGAACAAAAAAAACTATTAGCCAATACCTATAGTGCTATCCCTTAGAAGATTATATGCCTTAGGGCTTATTTGAACGACTGTATATCGGCTCGGCTTTCACGCCGAGCCGATATACGGTGTCCTTGTCTGCAGGATTTGGGGGGGGGGGGGGGGGGAAATGGAAGAGCCAGGAGCAGGAATGCTGTGAGTCGTGGCGGATCCTAGTCACCGCCGACGACACTCCCTGCACTGCACATGCACAGCGGCGCGCCAGCCAGCATATCCGCAGAGCAGAGAGACAAGACAACCGACAGGTACGTGGGGGTCAATGCTGGGCACAGGGTCCGATTCTGCTGTGAGATTTCTCAGCTGTGGGCATGATGCCTATGTTACGACACTTAACATGACTTTTAGCATGTTACATCTGTGTCTTTGAGTCTTCCTTACGATTAATTCCAGTATTTGCCTAAATGATAAATGTCACACTGCTATTACCCGCTGAATAAACAGTATGGATAAGTGTAGTCGTCAGGCGTTTCCCTATAGGTTTAATCTTACTCTGGACACTCCAAATATTTGCTGTACATAAAGAGACAGGTTAACAAAAGTACACTTTCTACCACTGACCTACATCACATTTTATATTTAATATTTCGGGACATGAGAAATGTGAACAGCAAATATAAGAAAGCTATGGCAGCCGTTTTAAAATGCCATTTCCTGACATGAAGTCATTACATTATTGCTCCACAAGGGGGTGCTAAAGAGGTGATAACTGCACACAATTACAATGGACTACAGCTGTAAGTATTTTTCCCAAAGTTTGACAAAACCAGAGCATTTTCTTTGTGCCTACCATGGCATGAATGAAGCCACAAAATAAGCAATGTGAATACACCTGCAGGCGCTGTGTGCTGCTTTTTCCAAAACGGACAGCATAGAAGTTGTAGAAAAAAACTACGGTGATAATCTAATCTTTAACCGCTTCCCCCAATATCTTAGTGAATTCAACACGCAAACTTACGCTGTGTCTATTTTCCAAATGGAGGATATAATCTAAAATGACATCCATCAAATAAGCGATATACATGATTACAGCATTGTCAGGTGCAGTCAGAGGTACCCGACCGAACAGTCAAACTGAAGGTCAGCTGGACAATGGAAGGAAGGAAAGCACTCACCCATACTTCTCTGCAAACTCCTTCGCCTCTTCTTCCTTAACAGCTCTCTGATCCTCAAGATCGCTTTTATTTCCACACATCACAATGTCTGGGTTTTCACAATATGCATGGATTTGCAACTGGCCTGGGAAATAAAAGAAAAAACTATTTGTAAACTTTTTTGCTTCAAGTGAAGTTTAGTATCTACAGATCCTCTCTGGTACATTTCATAGAACATAAAGCATATTGTATGTCCTGGCACTACATACACAGAAAATGGAATACTTAGCACTGATCTCAAGTCCCAGTCTGTGTGGTACTTCATGGCTGGGGTCTAGATGTGGCAAGGAGGGGGCTCTGGGCCTTCACCCCACACCGCAGGGTAATTAACAAGGGATAGTTTCTGAAAACTGGTTTGAAAGTCCAGGCCCTGAGCACCATTATATAGCATTTTATATCATGTCAGCGATGTATGGCTGTATTTGGGCACTGTACTGTAGCATCATCTTGGCATTATACAGTTCTATATGTTCAATCTGGTTTGCTTTAGTGGTTTTCAATTTCTGAAAATAGGGCAGAGTCCCTAATACAATGTTTTACCTCCACAGATCTTGACCAGTCCTTCATGCATTCACCAATTTAGTCATCTACAAATTCTTGCATTACTTACTGGCTCAGGGTTATACAGACCTTGCTCCAACCATTTAAATTCTGGAAGTGTTAACACAAAATATTGGACTATGATAAAGAGAGCGAGGCTCCAAATGGCCACCAAAATGCTCATCAATTTGACCAAGATTTTGCAAATTGTGACAAGTTTTTTTTTTTTTTGTTTTTTTAGTCCTTCATCATTTGCAACAGACTGTAGTAAAAGAAAAACCTGTTCTGTATCTAGCAAAAGTACCATGCACTAGGAAGGTCAACTTCAGAAGAGGTTTCAGTTCCATTTGTGTATGCCTGACGAACCCCAAGTAGGTCACAAAGCTCACTATAACATACCTTTTTAATGGCTAACAAAAATACATATCTACAAGATTACTTGGTTTCTTTAAAGGCCCATTTACACGCAACGATTCTCACTCAAAATTAGTTCAAACGACTGCAAATGAGTGATAATCGTCGCGTGTAGACGCTACCATTGTGTACTTTGAACGAGGATTTTAAGGTGAGCTTAAGGCCTCGTTCTTATAGGCTACAAAATCAATGTATGTGAAGCCCATGGTTTTTAATTGGTGCTTTCAGGCTACAAAACATACCAATGATTTTGTAGCCCATGTGAATGAGGCCACAAACCCATCATTCAGTTGCAGAGAGATAAAGTATCTCTCAACAGACCGCATGCTGTGTTCTCCGCGGGAATCAGGAGATTACATTGTATTTTGCCGGTAGTTCCCCCAATGAAAACAATGCAGCTGTATGCAGAGCCCAGCACACATTACTGGGAGTTGAGTCCCTGATGCATCTATGCAGATTATACTGGGGATCTGGCACTCTGGATGTGTAGATGTCATAGTGCAGCAGGATGTTAGAGTTTGAGCTCCCAGATAATTTAAAAAAAAAAACTTATTCTGGAGCCCTGGAGAGTAGCTTAGTACCGTAGGGAATGCAATGTAATTAGAGGTTACTGAACATTTTATGTGAATTGTATCTACAATATATATATAAATCATACAATGCTGTTCAACTGTGAAATTTGGTTTGGTGTTCTATACATCACTTTAGACAGGATTAGGAGCAAATAAAAAACTATATACATAAATAAGCCATTGTTAATTCTCCTGCTAACACCCAACAGCTTTTGCTCAGAACTGTTCAAGGCAATGAGGAGCTTTGCTCCCGTATAACTTGTATTTCTCCTGCAATGTTTACAGCTTCAAAGCAAAGCTAATCTCTGTACACAGCCAATATATCCTGCAACTGTCAAAAGGGATAGGTGTAGCTAAAAGGGTGTTACCTGGCCGTCAGTGTGTTTAACACCCTGGAGTGTGGTCATGGACCATTGGTGAACCTATACTTACAGATTAAGGAAATACACAATATATTTGTAGAGGGTCAAAAAAAAAAAATCAAGCACCTAGGAGTTGTCATTTTGCTCAATACTCAGCATGCAGATATTCAAATAATTGAAGTTGTGGTGTGATTAGAACAGTCTTGCCGTTCCATGCCCACCTGTGTCACATCTTGTACTAGAGGCTGTACAAGAGGGTACAAGAGGGTACTAGAGCCTCCATGCATGCCTGTATCACATCTTGTATCCAAGCTAGAGGTGGTACAACAGGGTACCCAACCCTCCATGCCCACCTGTATCACATCTTGTATACAAGCTAGAGCCTGTACAAAAGGGTACTAGAGCTTCCATGCCCACCTGTATCACATGTTTTATACACGCTAGAGGCGGTACAACAGGGTACTAGAGCCTCCATGCCCACCTGTATCACATCTTGTATACAAGCTAGAGGCAGTACAACAGGGTACTAGAGCCTCCATGCCCACCTGTATCACATCTTGTATACAAGCTAGAGGCAGTACTACACGGTACTAGAGCCTCCCTTTAAGGGGTCAGTTTTCCACAATAAATTATCCTTTTGCTCTGGTATTATCACTTCTTATATCAAGGTTACAATCACACATAAGTTTCATTCTATTTTAGCAACTCCTAAGTGTCCGATTTATTAATTAAAAAAATAAATAAATATAATATACACTCACACTGAGTGAATAATTAGCATGGGTCTCAGTTAATAATGTTCCTGGGTTATTCTGGCTCCTCAGGGGAGCAATTCTGTTAATTCCTTAGTTCACTTTGGAGCAGGAAATAGAAACCGTTAGCTTTGTTAGATATATGGCCATCAACCAAAGTAAATATGATTTTATCCTTTAGGGGCTTTTTTCCCCCCACAGTCATAATTACAGGTGATGTCCATGATATATTTAGCTTTAAAATAGGACCCCCATGGCAGAAAATAAGAGAGGCATCAATACCCACCTCTCCCAGCTCCCAGAAAGTTCCCCACCGGCAGCTCCGGGTATTCCCAGTCATATGTTTACAGGCTGCACAGAGCCCAGAACTCGATCGCTGACCTTCAATGGGTTGCAATGGCCCGAGATGTCCCATATATGTCACGAGAATGACCCAGAGCTGCCAACAGGTTATTGCCCTGCACAAAGGAAAAGAATACAAAAAGATAGCAAAACCACTGAAGGTTCTTAGAGATGCAGTTGGAAGCATAGTCTGCAAGTTAAAAGGAACATTGGCTACACTACCTGGACAGGGCAGAAAGACAAAGCCATCACCAGTTGTCATCAGATTCCTGAGGAAGCAGGTGGTCAAACCCCTCAGGTTGCCTCTCCACGGGCATGATTTCGCCGGTGGTAAACCGCCGGCAAATCACGCCAGCCGACGCTTCCCATAGCATTGCTATGGAAAGCGCCGGCACCTGTCAACGAGCGGAGAATCATTGCGATTCTCCGCGGCCAGCTTATCTATCAGATAGGGCTGACCGGTGGAGAATGGGTGGCGGCTCCCGCGGCAGCGATCTGCCACGGGACTTCACATCGCCCGTGGACAGGGGGCCTCAAGTGACTGCAAAAGACCTACAGCAACATTTGGTGGCAGCAGGCATAGAGGACTTTGTTTGCACAGTAAGGGGGCAAACTAAAAACTTTGAAAGTCTTCATGCCTGAACTCCGAAACCTACATCTAGTGACTCAAAGCACAACTCAACTCCAATATGCTCAAGTATCAGGAAAATCCTAGGACAAGTGTCATACCTTCTGTGAGGAAGCTGAAGCATGAGCGTCATTGGACAATGATCCCAAACATACCTGAAGCTTCAAAGTTTGATTACAGAAGTAGTCCTAGAAGATTCTAGAGTGGCCCTCACACTCATGACTTGAACCCCATAGAAAATCTTCGGAGGGAATTGAAGGTGGCGGTTGCAGGAGGCAAACCTAGAAATATTAGTGAACTGGAGGTCGTTGCCCATGAGGACCCATTAGGTCATAAAAGCAAAAGGGCGCTCTAGTAAGTACTAAAGACCGTTGTCATGAAGGAGTTGACTACTGAGACTAAAGTAGTCATTAAGAGTAGCATTTTGTGTTGAATTTGGACAAACCACTTATTAGGTTTGCGTAGAGCTATTTAAACGGTTCTTGTTTGATTGATTTTTTGCAAACAGCTGAAAGTTTGTAAATTTTGCAGATGACCCTAATTGTAATATGGGGGTTGAATAATTTTGATTGCAACACACACCAATTGAAACTGATGACCCTATCTACGACTAGTCGTCTGCCAGTAAAAGGACGAGAGGCAGCAGCCAGTTTTACTAATGGATGGATAAAAAAGGGGAAAAAAAAAAAAAAAAGGCATACACGTGAAATATCCAGTATGTGACAGAATGAAACTAGTGAGAGCAAAATGTCATGTTTTATAGGCCTTATTCCATGCAGTGACAGAAGCATCACAGCCCATTTGTTAGAGCTTTTAAACACACAGAAATAAGGTGAAAGTTCTGTTTGCATTGCAGTTTCCATAACTAATCTTTAGCTCTTGATCTTGGGTGGGAATCAAAACTCTCTGGACGGCACTGTTTGCACAAAAGGAGGGTGTTCCTAGGTATTTGTTAAGGGAAGCTCAACAAGACCTGTGGCATTTCTTCTTGTAAATAAGTAATGTAGAGATAGAGTTGACGACTGCAAACCAAACAGCACCAAGTTTCACACTAAACAAGTAAATAGCTCACAGGGCTCACCTAAGCAGACACTTAAAGGCAATCTGGCATGTACTTGCTGTCCTCATTTAGGGCAGCATGAAGTAGGGATAGACAAGCTAATTTTAGTGGTTTGACACTTATGAAGTAATATGCAATTTTTAACTTTCAGGTCGTTTCTGCAGCTCCCAGGAGGCCAGATTATTTATGAGGACCTTCTAGCCCCCCCCCCCCCATATATCTCTGTATACAGTGTAATAGCTGGGTGGCTGGCAGCACCTCAAACTACATCACCTGCTACTGCAAGGTAGGCTCAAATCACCATATCCCCTAGTAGCATGCAGACAGCCAGATTGCAGTATGAGGGAGGTAAATGTTCAGTGCAGACTAATGTGCAGCCACTCGCCTCAACCTAAGATAAGGGGGAAGGGTGACTGCAGACAACATAGTCCACACATATGAACTGATGCCAAGGATGCCAGCTATAGATAAGTGCGCCACACCATACAGGATTACAACCCATACTGGCAAACATTGGCAGGGCATCCTGGGCTCCTCCAGAATCTATAGCAGGCTGCATGAAAGAAAAAAAACAAAACCCCAAAACACTGATAAATGCAGGTGTTAGCTTACATGTTTTGGCCAAAAAGCAAACTGATGGGTCACGGCAAGGTCACCATGCGTACGTAAGAACCTACATCATCTCACTAATGGCGCACTGGTGTGATATAGGGCAATCCACTGCTTTGCCAGGCTTCCTGTACACTTGTCAGCGCCGAGCATTTATTGATGGTACTGGGGATTGAAAACCCTGTCTCCAGCAAGAGACTGCTCAGATTGGGTCATTGAGCGCCATCTCTGATTGGTTCTTGTGCGCCGGCTCAGCCAATCACAGCCATTCAATGATAATCAGCACATTATTTCTGTGCATGCATTTCCCTTTTGTGTATATGTGTATAACATTTTTCATACACACCCACCCCCAAGTACATCACAGCCCTTCCAATGTATCTTTCTCTGAGCCCCCTTCTGTTCTGCAGTGCTAATCTGCAGCTGACAGCACACCGATGAGCTGGAAGACAGTGCAGCAAGCAGGCATAGCACCGATTGGCTGACGCTTGGCCAATTAGTACTATACCTGATTTAGCAACTCATGAGTGTGCTGCTCTGTTGCCCTGGCTGCCTCCAAGACTTAAATTAAAAAAAAAAAAAAAAAAAAAAAAAAAAAAGATTACCCAGCGCCAATACGAATAGTTAAAAAAAATTAAAAAAAAAAAAAAAAAAAAAAGATATCTTTAGTTAAAGGAGATGTCTCGAGGAAGCAGTGAATTTTTTTTTTGCCCAGTCCCCCCAATTAAACATACATTACTAATTACCCCTGTAAATGACTTTCCTAGCTGGTTTCTACTTACCGTTCCAGCGTTTCAGCAACTTATAAAATTTTCCCAAGATGGCCTCCAGCTCTTTTCGCATCGCTTGCTGTAGCCCCACGTGCGCGCTCCCGAGACGCTACCAGCTGTGTCTCCATGGCAACCAGACGCCCCGCAGCCGCCGACCGGACCCCTGGAGTGAACACGGCCGACCAGTCACCCACCGCCAGGCAGAAGGTAACCGGCGCAGCCCCCCCCCCCCCCCATCACAGCGCCAGTTCCCCCGGCGCAGCGGCAGCCAGTTCCCCCGGCGCAGCGGCAGCCAGTTCCCCCGGCCCATCACTTACCAGGACGGCGGGACAGCTGGACGGCGGGACAGCTGGGCGGCTTCTCCGGACAGCTCGGCAGCTCTGCACCTTCCTCTAACAGAGGAAGGTACAGAATGGCCGCTCCAGCGCGCTCCCGAGCAGTGGCAGCTCGTCTGCGCATGCGCAGAAGAGCTGTAGCAGGGAGCACACTGAAGCGGCTCGTGCTGAATGGAGAAGACCGGACTGCGCAAGCACGTCCAAAAAAGCAAGCTGCCAGCGAATTTAGACGGAACCATGGAGACGAGCACGCTAGCAACGGAGCAGGTAAGTGAATAACTTCTGTATGGCTCATATTTAATGCACGATGTATATTACAAAGTGCATTAATATGGCCATACGGAAGTGTATAACCCCACTTGGTTTCGCGAGACCACCCCTTTAACATTTAATTCAATGCCTTTCACTCTGCTCACAATACAAGTGCCAGGGAGAACTGACCCAATGGTGCCATGGGCTGTGAAAAAGGATTTTCCCAAAGAACCCAAAATAGATACCATGCTATAAGGGGAAAATAAGAATAGATACTGCTAGAACCAAATGTGAGGCGCACTTACTTATCCAGTTCCTGACATTCAGAAAGCTCTGTTCATTTGTTAAGTCAAAAAGTAAAAGGAATCCCATTGCATCCCTGAAGAAGGCGGTTGTGAGACTACGAAACCTAGAAAGGACACAAAACAAGACACGTGAACTAGCTGTAGGAAGAGAGTAAGAAGTTTCCTGCTCCAAGTTTTCTTCCTTTTTACTAAGTTATCCTAAAACCCGAATACATAAAACTACCAATGACCAGCGTGTAGATATATGCAGGGTGCTGGTGATTTATAACAGAGCAGCAAGATGGACAGGACAATCATCGGGTTGTACTGTTATAGTATTTAGCATTATTTTACCTCCCAGAAGTATTTTCATTGAGAATGTAGGGTCATGCTAATGAAATCGTGGATAGCACAGAAAAGTCTTATATGCGATAACAGCAGATTTACAGAGATTTGAGCCAACATATAAGCTGCCAGCTATTATAACCCAAACAGGAAGAGGAAATGGACACTTTCTTCTTCACTGGTCTCCCAGCACTTCAAAGAAAAGCCCAGAATTTAGGGTAATTGTTCTAAACTGCCTGGCCTCCCGGAGGAGAAATATTTCTTATTTGGTCATCTCTACCAGACTGTTTTACAACCTGTGGACATAGATTCAATAAAGTATGTCAGTACTCAAAAATGGATGACAGCCACAAATAGCTAAGAGCCGAGGGCAGACCGCTCAGAGACCAGGTAAGTTCAAGAATCCAGAACAATTGGCACACAGCTATTAAATGTCCAAGTAACTGGAGACCGGAAGTGTTCTGGGCACAACCAGCTACTGTACATCTACAAGAGGAACAGTTATATGCAGGTCCACTGTCTGGCAGGAAGTGTTCTAATGCTCAGTTGTAACTTCGTCATCTGCTGTGTCAGAACTGAATATGTATAATATAAATATATACACATACACTTGCAAGAAAAAGTGAAATGACCAGGATTTCTGCCCGACTACTACCATAATCAAGTCTGGTCTGATTGTTAGCTCAGCCACAATTATGGACCAACACAATGTAACTACACTAATAACACTATTACTATTCATGTCCTTTATTAAGAGCACTGAGTAAACATCCACCGTGCAGGGAGAAAAACTGGATCTGTGAACTAATGACTTCTCCAAGAGCCAGTTGGCAACAAGTATTTCAATTAAGCAGGTGAGAATAGAAGTGTGGGTTTCACAGGCGCTATCCCCATAACTGAAGGCAAACAAATCTGTTCTTTTTGAGAAACATTTTAGTATGAATTATAGGGGGAGATTTATTAAGAGTAGTATTTTATACTCTGGTCTTATTATACCAATCGGCACACAATGAGACATTTAACCTCTTAAGGACCAAGCGCAGTTAATATACGGCGCTTGGTCCTGGGCTGTAATCCCAGCCGGCTTTTTTTTTTTTTTTTTAACTGTCACGGGATTAAAGCCCCTGCTTCTGCAATCAAGCAGAAGCAGGTCGGGTTGTCAGCTGTTAGTCACAGTTGAGCACGCAAAGGAGAAGGGAGAAGCAGTTTGTAACAGTTTCTGGCTTCTCCTTTCCCTGGTACATAGTGCTCATTGAGCATTATGTACTAAAAAAATGAAAGTGGAAGCGTTCCCTCCCCTACACGAGCCGGCAGTCACATGACCGCCGGGATCCCCTGGCACAGTAGAGCTGCAGGATCCTAGCAGACTTTGATCAGCTCTGCCAGTGACTTGTCACCGCAGGGGGATGGTTTCCAGTGTAACTGCGGCTGCTATGGATGCCCCAGATAGTGTCTTTTTTTATTGCACACTTTTCCAATGTGAATGACCCTCAGAGGTCTTATATGAAGTCATGGGGGACATAGGTGGTAAAAATAAAATACTTACAAAAAATAAATAAAACATTATTACAGAATAAAATAAAGCTATATACCGTACATATAAAAAAAAAAAAAAAAACACACCCAAAGCTGACACCAACCAAAACAATTTATATATCAAAACGTCCAAAACAAAATGTGGAACCCATTCCCATACTTTATTTTAGCGTAATAGTTTAGCGTAAATATGCCAACAGAGGAAAAAAAAAACAAAAAACACCAAACTATAGAAAGACATTTTTATAGTTTTTTATCCCCCAATAAAAACAAAAAAAGTGTCAGTGAAAAAGATATTAAAACAAATTAATAAATAGCAGCCCTGTGTATCACAAAAAATAGACAATGCAAAAATAATTTTGGTAGCTAGAAAAAAAAAAAAAAAGGCCGTTAAAACTACCACATGGGTTAAATACCTAAAATAAGTGCACTAAAGGAAAAATTGTACTAAGCCCAGCCAGCAGCAGAAATGCCAGTCTTAGTCAGGTTCTCCCAATGTGCCTACCGTATGAATAGGTGCACACCTCTTCATATATTAGGTGCATCACAGCTGCTGTATGCACACAGAAATTTATACCAGCTAGGAGTATCTGGAATAAATTGTACATTAAAAAAAGTATTGATCTGAGGGGGCCAAACTCTCCGGAGACATAGCGCGACGTACCCGTAAAGAAGTCGGGAAATTATTGTGCAAGCTAGACTCATGCCAAATTGAGAAATTCAGAGAGATAAGAAAGTCCTACAATGCAATGTTGCAGGTTTAATTGTTTTTCTTTAAAAATGTGTTTTCATTGTACAAGCTTGTTATCGCGCTGATCCAGATACGGCCTCCTGCACGCAGGCGGATTTGCACTGCGAAATCTGGAGCGGGATTCCGCCTCCGGATTTTGCAGCAAATCCAGCCCATAGCATGCTATGAGAAAAAGCAATTTCCTCCCCACGAGTAGAAATATAATGTGAGAAATTGCAGCATGCTGCAATTTTCTGCGGGCTACGCACAGCCAGTTTCCATTGAAGTCAATGGAAGCCATCTGTCCTGCGGCCATTTTGCAATCATTGCTGAAAGGCCACAGGAGCCACATCATCACCATAGCGATGGTGCGGCGTCCTCTAAACTGCGCATGTGCCGGCCAGTGCTTTGGCTGGCACATTTGCAGCAGAGCAGAAAACTGGTGGAGTGGTAAGCTGGCGCCACTAGCCAGGCACCAGATTGAACTTCACTGTGGGAATCCGCATGCGGGGTCCGACCCGCCCGTGTAAAGGCGGCCTAAGAAATTTTTGTTATTTTTACCGAATGGTGAACATAACACTGTAAAACAAAACCCCAAAACAATGCTGGAATTCGAGGGGTTATTCAATCTCCCCCCCCCCCCCCCAAAAAAAACAATTTAATAAAGTTATACATGTACTATAATTAAGCCAGTATTCCTATAAATAAGAGTAATATGAAGTCACACTAGTGCTATAAACTTACCTTTCCTGGCCTGCTGTGTCCCATAACTGCAGGTGGACCCTTTGCCCTCTGCCAGCAATTCCATCAGGACCATTAGTGCGATATACCTAAGAAAAGATAAAGGGGTAAAGACTCAAGACAGAATACCACTGCACCTAGAGACTTGGATAAAAGGCCTATGTGCCAGTGGGGATCTACACCATGTGGACTGTAGAGCTCCAGATATGAGGATCTAGCACACATGCATTAGAGACCAGGACTTGTGGTCAGACTGTAGGTCTCTGGGCACCAGTGAGAAGGATGTAGCCACAAGTGTAGAACAGCTGATGTGCAGAGCTGCTGCGGTGTTGGACTTTTAATTGTAAAAGGGCTGAACCCCAATATTTCTTCTAAATAGTGCTGATTGGGAGCCACATTTTACATATTCCAAGTACATATCTACTTATTCCAGCTCCTAGAGAGCACGGGGTAAAGACATTACCAATGCATCTCTGACCGTGGTAATAGCACTTTGTAAAGAAGCTCCTTGTAAAGTAACCGAGACAAGTCTGCAGTCTCCAAGATTAGCCCCCAGCACTTCCATTACAAACAAGAGCACTACAAGTACTTCTGCCCCTTTTACACGCCGCTAGTTGTTAGCGCTGGTGCAGAATGTTTACACAGGCCGATCATCCTTGAGAATTATTCACTTCTCGCTCGGTGTTTCACATTCTACGTAAAACACTGAGCGAGCCGGCAATGATTTTTATTAATTATCGTGCACTTTTGGTCGTTTGAGCGGATGCAGTTACTGCTAAATGGGCCTTTAGTGCGCTAATCCTTTAATGACATTTCCAAGACAGGTTCCTGTGTGACAAAGCACCCCCTCCCCCCCCCCCCCCCCTTTTTTTTAACCCCCATTCTTTTTTTGGATGACAGGGGTGTTTAAAAGCCAAGAAACAATGAGTTAAAAGAAGGGACATTAGCAAATACCAGGGTTACTGAGCGGATTACTGCAGATCAGGAAAAACCTGAATAGTAGCGGTAACATTTTAGAGCGATCCACAAATGAACTTGGAGGTTTAATTTCACCTATAATATCCATACCGACCAAGCCTGTCAACAGCCCGCACAACTAGTTTAAGGGAAAGTGTCTAGCGGACAAGGTGTGGAAGCAGTAACAGCAATACTTTAGCAGACTGTCTTATGAAACTAAAAGGTTATAAAACTCAAGATGGAAATTGGAGAAGGATTTTCTATGTTTTGCAGAGACCTGCACATTCCGAGGGTCCTTCCCCAGCTTCTCAGACATTACTGGAGGCTTGTCCGGGTGTGCTGACATTGTAGAGAGACCTATAAATCACTTACTTTGTAGCCATTCTAAAATATATGTTACAACTCCACGTATAGTTCCAGGACCTACAATACAGCACTAGCCACTAGAAACACTTTAGGGCTCATTCACACAGGTGTATTCCGTGTCAGTCCATGAGAGGCACAGCGTTTTCACAGGCCAGAACGGCGTGCATTCCCTGCATATTGCAGGTTTTTGCACATGTATTGCTCCTTTCGTGCACGCAAGGAAAAATGCAAAACACCCATTATTTCATGCGTGAATACAAATGTAACACATTCATTGAGTACTAACGCACTCCCATTGACTTTAATAGGCCATTTTGGAACACTTTTTTCATGTGCGTGAAAGACGCATGTCTGTGCATGATGCAAATCAATAGGGTTTCGGCTATGTGTATTATAAATACATACATACTATGGAGCATAAAATACGCCTGTGTGAATGAGACCTAGATGTTCAATGAAGCACCATTTTACTACAAGCACAGGATAATTAATCTTAATGACATTTTAGAGACCCCCACGCAAAGGAAAATCATAAAATTCTCACCACTCTCTTTTCCCGGAAGTCAATGCCTACTGTTGTAATGAACTTAGAATTGAATTTCCCATCTGTGTATTGGTAGAGAAAGCTGGTTTTTCCAACACCGGAGTCTCCCAAAGCTAAAAACTTAATGAGGTAGTCATAGTCCCCGTCGAACATCGTGAAGCTTGGTTAGTGACCTGCAAGATGGGAAATGCAGTAAATCCGAAAGTGAGGAAAAAAAACAAAAAACACTATCACTTAAATTCAATGTAAGATTAGTCTGTATTTTGGACATTGCAAAGGGCATTTAGAAAATGCATAACGTATTACATGGAATGGCTACTTTATTAGAGACCCCTGCACTTTCACAACTGGAACTTCTCTGTATGAAAAAAATCAGACAATTAACCGGAGTGCAACATAAAATTAAGGAAACAAATTTCCTGTGGACCAGATTTGACATCAAACCACATTAGAATGGGGCAAAAAAAAACAAAACAAAAAAAAACACGCAAGCAACCTGCAAGACTTTGAACAACAAGTCATTGGTACTAGACTAGTTGGGGGTCAGGATCTCAAAAACTGCCAACCTTGTGGCATTTTCTTATGCAATTGAGGAAAAACATCCATTAAAAGGAGATACTGTGGACAAAACCCATTGACAAACATGAGTCAAGAATCCTGCTGATCAGGCAGTGAACAGTAAAGAGAACTATAGGCGAATACAACACTGATGCTCCAACTAACATTTCTAAATGTACAACTCTTCGTTCCTTTGTACGGATGGGCTATAAGGGGAGAGACTTGTTATTTGTATAGCGCCAACTTATTCCGCAGCGCTTTCAGGTAATTTTATTACCCCCAGCAAGCTGCGTAATGATTTTACCGACCTCGGAAGGATGGAAGGCTGAGTCACCCTTGAGTCGGCTACCTGAACCACGCGGGGATTGAACTCACGAGTGAGAGCTTAGGACTGCATTCTGCTGCCTTAACACTCGACACCACATGAAGCCCATAATGGTTATACTAAATGGCTATAACCGCAGAGCACAAAAATTGGATCACTGAGCGGGGGGAAAAATATTGCTTGGTAAGAGGAATCCAGATTTCTGTTGCACCATGGTGATGAAAGGGTCAGAGTTTGGTGCAACATGAATCAATGTCCCCTTCCCGTCCGGTGTTCAGAGCACATTAGTACCTTCTGACTTGCAGGAACTGCTAGAAGCTTCCTGTCCGTATGGGCCAATGCAGAATGATTACAACACCCAGTGGAGTCTATACCAAGATGAATTGATGTAGTTGTGAAGGACAAAAGGAGGGTGTGCCTAATAGAGTGGCCATTCCCTGTCTGTGGTCCTAGGGTGT
This sequence comes from Eleutherodactylus coqui, assembly GCF_035609145.1. NCBI lineage: Eukaryota > Metazoa > Chordata > Amphibia > Anura > Eleutherodactylidae > Eleutherodactylus > Eleutherodactylus coqui. The sequence continues at coordinate 226,754,313 of NC_089838.1, read as the reverse complement.
TGTCGTGGCTTTGTAAGACCACAAAGACCCATGACAAAGCTGACATGTGAACACAACCTTTTGCTAGTGCAAGTACATTTCATGTACTGTATATGTGAGTAATAGGTCTATAGACCTGCAATTTTAACCCCTTAGTGACAGCTTGTTTTTTTCTCCCCAAGTAAAATAAAAATAAAAAAAAATAAAAATCGTAACTCCTTTATTTACCCATCGATCTAGCTGTATGATGGCTTTTTTTTTTTCTCTTCAATGATACTATGTACCATATAATGGTAAAAATTTTAAAAAAAAATTCTAAGTGGAGAGAAATGGGGGGGGGGGGGGGGGGGGGGGGGGGGGGAGACGGAGAATTTAAATGCAGATGCCAGAATGGATAGTGGCATTTAAAGTGTTAACAGCCCCAATCGGCTGCGCAGCTTGTCGGGGCTGTTGTCTGCAGGTGTCAGCTGTAAGAAACAGCGGACACCTGTGACGTAGGGATGGAGGTCGCAGCGTAAACACACTATAGGGCCGTCACTAAGGGGTTAAAGCTCCTCATCACTTTTGCATAACTTACGACTACAATTTGCAAACTACTGCTGTGCAATTTCCTTGAGTTTGTTGCGATCCTTCCTTCTCCTCAGCTGTACGTCACTAGAGGGCCCTTCCTGCCTCAGTGACCCTGGTGTCGGTACAATAGCTGTGGGCACTAGTTATCCATTCTGTACAGCATACTGCCCATAATAAAGGGCAGGAATTGGTAATAAGACAGTCAGATGTATATAGTTTATACATTTCTATGTATTTCTAATATTTATTTCGACATAAAATACACAAAATTGAGTGCAGTAATAGTTGATGGAATACTTGCAGATGTGTTTAGAACAGAAACCACCCAAATACTGAGGGGGGGGGAACTAAAGGGACCTTGTCATCTTGTCATCTGCCTAAAGCACCATAATCTAACTTACGGTGCGGTTAGGAGAAGCGACAGGACGCCAGGTGATGCTTCCTGCCGTGTAAGTCTGCACACCAGACGAAAATCTGATTCCTATACAAATCTATGGAAAAGCAAGGAATCTCAAGAGTCCGATTTCAGTCTTGTGCGTGCACTTCAGCGGCAGCAAGTATCACCCGTAAGTTAGTTTATGGTGCTTTAAAATAATAAGTCTTATCTGTATAGCGCCAACTTATCCTGCTGCACTTTCAATTTATTACCCCCCAGCAAGTAGAGTACTCATTATACCCGCCTTGAAATGCTGAGTCGACCTGGAGCAAGCTATCTGAACCATGCAGGGATTGAACTCACAACCTTCATGTCGTAAGTGAGAGCTTAACACTCTGCTCCACATGACTTTAGGTAGGTGATAGAGATACCCAACCTGAATAAAAAGGATTTCAGATCTCTTAACATATGTAGTAGGGTGGGTACTGCTTCACCTTGTAGAGTGCACCAAGCAGGCATATGGAAACTTCTATGCCATGCAGTTCACCTGGCTGCTGCATTAGCGTACAGAGTAAATGTGTTGCCAGAAAACACAAAGCTCTGTACACGCTGTAGTGGCCTCATATGGTATTGCATGCAAATAAATGGGAACTTGGCTTGCAACACCATTTCGGGATTTTACAGCATGCAGAGCGCTGTGCGTTTCAGGCAACACACTGGCTCGGTACATTAGCATAGTAGCCCAACGAGCAGCTGGCCCCGAATGTTCTATACATATACCTGTATACACAGATTGCATTAGAAGGTTTTTCAGCCTACTCACTATTAAATTGTGTTGCTGCTTCTCTTTGCTGAAAAAGTATTTCTTAGGGTTCTTTCCCACGAGCGTATATCGGCCCGCACGGGCGGACGATATATGCTATGATCTGATGCATCAGATCACATTGCTGTATTCCTAAGACGTAAAAGCGCCCACCTGGGCCAATATAGTGCCGGGCGCTTTTTATGTCAGGCCCAAAAGATAGTCCTGGAACTATCTTTTGGGCCGGCACAAGTCGTCCGCTGCATTGGCTCCTATGGAAGCCAATGACAGCGGCTGAAGGGAGATGGGAGGGAGTTTAACAGCATGACTGCTAAACTCCCTCTTCTCTCCTCCAGCTGATTGCAATGGGAGGGGGCGGAGCTAAGCACCGCCCCATCCCACCTCCTCCCAGTGCTGGCTGCAGACAAGGGGTGAGAGCTTAGCTCCCTCCCATTGCAACCAGCCGGACGGGAGAAGAGGTGGTGAGCTGGCGAGGAGAGGGAGGGTCAGCAACACATAGAGGTTAAAAGCTCCCCCTCTCCCACCTTCCTCAGTGAGTTCTAATGAATTGCCGGTGGTAGGAGCTTAAATTAAAATGATTACCAAGACTGGTATTTTACCTAGGTCTTCATAAAATTGAAATTAAAAATTATATATTTTCCTTTGGGGTAGGAAATGTACAGGTGCCGTCGTAAAGACTCCCGAAAACCCGATTAGCTCGTAGGTATTATCTACCTTTTCCCAGTCCTCTCCAGGACAGCACCACCTGAGACATACCAGCTAAAATAATTTTTCAGGATGGGATCACCGCCGAGAGGACCTTACGGCCAAAGGTCAAATCCTCATCCAACCGCACGCTACCCTGTAATGCTTAATGAAAGTATGCGGCCTTTTCCATACTGCGGCCTTACATATTTGGTCTACGGAAGCTGAACTATGTTCAGCCCACGAAGAGGCTACTGCCCTTGTGGAGTGGGCTTTAAGTTCCAAGGGGACCCCTTTATCCAATGCTTTATAGGCTTCTGTAATAGCCAGGCGGATCCATCTGGCTATGGAACGCTTTGCCGCTTTCGTTCCCTTATTTGGGCCGAAAAATTGGATGAACAAATTGTCGTCCCATCTCCACTGACTCGTGGCATCGATATATCACAGGACTGCTCTCCTAATGTGCAGACAGTTGAAATCTTTCCCGAGTGTCCCTAGGGTTATTAAACGAGGGAATCACTAAATCCTGCGCCCTATGAAAAGGTGACACTACCTTGGGCATAAAAGCTGGGTCCGATTTAACCAACATTTTAGTACTGGTGACTAAGAAAGGGGTGGCGGATAGATAGAGCCTGTAATTCACTAACCCGCTTGGCCAAAGTGATAGCCACTAAGACGACTTTGTTAGTATTCTTATTGGGAGCGATGGACCCAATTTAGGTTCCAGTCAGGGAATAGATTTGTGGTTCTTAGCCTCAACCTGTCTGCCGCTGTCAAGAACCTACTGACCCTCACAGGAGGCTGCGGCTGCAGGCGTGACGACGCCCTCCGCTCCGCGCTTAAGGAAGCCCGAGAGTGCCGCACCCGGCCCGTATCCAGGACTGCAGGAGCCCGCTCCCCAAACGGAGGAGGAAGCCATGGCCCCCCACTTTGAACCCCCGATGGGCCGCCGTGGGAGGAATCTGGCCTGGGAAAACCACATTATGTGGCATCTCAGGAGTCGATCCTCAGGAAGGGAGGACAGGCTGACAACCACTGCCCTCCGATCCATTGTAAGCTTCTTTTCTTTTTTGCTGGTGTCTCCACCAGCACCTCTCTGTGATCCTGACTCTTGGCAGGACAGAAAGAACAATGAGGAAGGTGGCAGTGGGGGGAGCTTTTAACCTCTAGGTGTGTTCCTGTCCTATCAGGAGGAGGCTCTCTCAGGTGGTGCTGTTGTGGAGAAGACTGGGAAAAAAAGAAATTCGTAACTGGACTCTTCGCTTTAGGTAACTACTCCACGTTTCCCATTCACCAATTCAGAAAGTCTCCCCGATTGCTTATGTGTCAATGTACCAAATCTTCAGCTAACTGCAGTTTTTTTAGGACAGCATTATTTTCTGCTTAGTTACTGAGCAATTTATACTTTAAAATGTGAAGTGTGATATTTTCACAGGGCAATCGACAGCGACATGTCAACTGTACTATAAGTACTATACTATCAATATTTGAAAAGCCCAAATACACTCATCTAAAGGCCCATTTACACTGAAAGATAAATTGCTTAAATGACAGTTTGAGTGACAGTTTTGAGCGATCATCTTTGCATAACTCTAAGTAGCCAATTAGCTACTTAAGAGTCAATGCAGGCGGAGCGCCAAGAACAAAGCAGCTGTTTTGTATATGTAAAAGAATGAGAAAGAACACCATTAGCGCCACTCACTGAGAAAAATCAGCGTGCAGCGCTGTCATCAGCGATTTCTAGCTTGCTAGAAATCCCCGAACAGTGTACGATGGCCGTGCATTTAGACACAATGATTATTGCTCAAAAGACCTTGTGTCAGTCTAGTTCAGCCCTTCCCAAATTTTTCTAATCTGAACATGAATACATGCATGAGAAAAAAAAAGTAAGACTTTCAGAGATAGTTAATGTTTAACCTAAAGTCACAAAGCAAGTTAAACTACTAATAAAATGCAGCTTAAAAAACTATTCCAAATAACTTTGAAGTTAATGGCTTCAAAATAAGCTGTTTAGCCTCAGAATTATAGGTATGCCGCTCATTTACAGCTCTGCTAAAGTGGAGTTCAATTACTGTTTGCAGGATATTAACCACATTAACAGTCCACATTTAACTCCAAAAAAATGTAACCACCATATATTCATAGAATTCCACAAGCTCAAAGCCACGCGTTTTATCTCATAGTCACTTGTACCCGACATAAGGGTTTTGTAAAATTCCTAACAAAATTGGACAAAACAGACTGGTCAAATATCCGTATTAGAAAATCAAAGGGGACAAGATTAAAGGGTCACTAACTTTTCAAAAAAAAAAAAAATTTGTGCTTGTATGGTAGCCAGCGTAATAACTGGCAGACATGCCATCTAATTATCCTAAAAAAAATTTTTTGTGCTGAAAAGTTATTCTAAAGTGCTGCCCACTAGGGTTCTCCCTTCTATCTTGCTGTCTAATGCCTATTGTTAAATCTGTTACTTGAGATCTGAAAGACAGCGGCAGAACAGAAAGCAGAGAAGAGGTGTTACCATGCTCATTGAAGTCTATGAGATCAAAGGGGAGGGGGGGGAGCAGACACTCACATACACTGTCTGCAGCTAACCGGTTTACTGTGCTTATCTACTAAAATCAAATCTCCATTGCTGAGTACTGCTGCATTGTCCTCCATGATGAGATTACCTCTCTGTGTTACAGATTGTTATAGAGCAGAATCTGCAGTTCTCTCCACAGGGTATAGAACACAGCAGTCAGGCTACTCCCACCAGCTCTGAGAGAACTGACAATCAGCTGTACATTCCGCAGAATATACAGAATACAAGTCATATAAAATGTCCAGCAATAGTGTTCTTCCTCATGTAAACAAACAGCAATGTCTTCTGAAAAGTCACGTACACTACCACATATATGATTGGTCTTGCACTACCATATTAAAGCTGCATAACAAATGGAAAATGAGGTTATTAATGAGTAACAGCCTTGCATTTACGTGTTTGGTAGCTATGACCTTTACATTTTCGCACTACCCACATCTGGAGTGTTTCTTTCACTACTACTTTAGTTTCAATTCATACACGCAACAAATTCTTACATTGGTTTGGTGTCTTATCAGTCATGAATTGAATGTGTCTATTTTTCAATACCACAGAGTTACTTTGAGACGGCCACCAAGATATCAGAATGACATAAAATTAGTTAAGTCATGGTGACCTAGTTCTACACTACTTATTGTAGGTCTGTGGGTGTGAGAATATATGTGCAGAATAGTAAATTTGAAGCCAGTCATTAAGGGGGTTTTCCGAGACCACTCAGCTCCTCACAAGTTCCAGTGGCGATTCTTCTATGGCCGATAAAGCCTGTGACTAGCTGAGCGGTCATGTGCTCAATGTACAACACAAGCCAACCACCCAGCTCTAGATAGTGATCTGCCAGGATAGAAGAGTATTCATTTCTTTATTTTAACACTGTATAACTATTTTTTAAGTCCTCAAAAACCCCATTGAAAGGGCAGAGGGGGGGGAAAAAAAAAAAAAAAACACACATGCTACAACTATGTTTTTTTTTTTTTTACACCTTACACTATAAAATTCTGTATACCCTGTTAACACACTAGAGGTTCTCTTAATTACCAAGTATGTGGTTTATTTTATTTTTTTTTTTTTTTGCGCTAGCAGGCGATCAACGTTTTGCTACATAAAGAGAAGGAGCTTCTATGAGGTCAGGCTGTTTGCAGAGGGCACTGATGCACATCATGGTCTACTTCCACTTTAAACTGAGCAGGGTGGAAGGAACAAGGGAGGGGAAAAAAGAATGCAGATCTCCAATGAAAGAATCAATGTCCAGATACACAATGAACTAGAGGATCCCAATTTGCGCCATGTAACATCACATCTAGAACAGAGCAGACACTCACCTCCACTATGGATCAGGGAAGGAAAGTCCCAGTTAGTGTAATCCTGTGAGGTGGATGTTCAGTAGATGTGCTTCCTCGCTCCACCTGTTTAGCACACAATCATGAAGCCTACGTGTCACCTGCTTGCACTAATGTCAGTGTGAGCGGAAGGTGTGCCCAATGTCTGAGCTTACAGGCAAGCCCAGCTGTATAGCTGTCAGGATGACTGGCTCAACACCGCTCATGGAAGGGAGGTGAGGAGTGCACCCTCCATCCAAATGGAGACCCGTCTTGAGGAAGTCTTAAGAGTAGGAGAGGATGCTCCATTTGGAATTTGCTTCTTCAAGGGATATATGCTTTAGGAGGAAAGGACTGCAAACACTGAGAGAAGGATTTTGTTTCTTTACAAAGCAGGTACTGCCAGCTTGGCATGTGCCCCAAGAATTGATAGGATCTTCTGCAGTTGTTTGTACAAGTTGTGCAAACACAAAAGAGTCTCAGCAGGAAACGTTTGTTAGCTTAAGTAAACTTGCTACTCTGTTTCTCAGAGAACACATTCATTTACTAGGATTAGCCTTTTGCTAGGTTTCATTGTATTAAAAGGGGTCGACCCATGAAAAACATTTTTTAGCGTTAAAAAGGGTTGTCCAGTGGTAAACTATTAATCTACTATTGAGGACCTCAGGACAGGTCATCAATAGTAGATCAGCAGGAGTCTTCCGCCTGGAGACCTCCACTGAGCAGGTGCGCCATTATCCCGAGCAGATTTCTCTAGGAAGCAGACAGCTCTGTTCCAATTGCAGAGGTCAGAGTTGGTACTGCAGGCCAAGTTCTCATTTATTTCAATGAGAACTTAGTCTCCAATACAAAGCCTGGTCACTGCAGTAAGAACAGAGCTGTCTGCTTACTAAAGTGAACACAAACAAAATAGCAGATGGCATTATTCTAATAGTTAAGTGAAATGCTTTAGGGCACACCCTAGGGTCCTTTTAGACAAGCAGATCATTTGAATGAGTAAACAAGCTAGCACTGATGTCAGACAGGTAGATACATCGATGGCTCGTTCAAACCGGAATCATACAGCCTTTCACATTCACTATAAGTGAATTAGAGGGACTGAACAATTGCTGTTTAAACCAAACGATAAGCAGATGAGCCAATGATGATTTTGCGTTTAGACCAAATGATGATTTCCTTTCGCTTGGTTGAACATTTCTTCATTTTTACATGTTGTCCAAAAGCACCTCAAGGCCTCATTCATGTAGCATTGCATAGCCAAAGGCACGCTGTGTGGCACCTCTGTACAGCAAGTTGCTTGTAGACAGGAGTACCTTTTGCATCACGTCCACTTGACTGTGGCAGGACTTTTTTTTGTGATACATAAAAGATGCAGTAGGCAACCTAAGACTCCTGTGCCAAGTTAGAGCTATGTTGTACAAGATAGTATACATGAGTCCTAAGGATGGGGCTGTATGCATTTTCTACAACTGTTTCTAAGAAGTCTGTGCATTTCCTAGCTTGATAAAAATTTACGTGAATATATTTTAAAAAATACACTGTCAGGTTAAGGCTTATGGAGAAGGGGAAACACACCATTGCAAAAGAAAACTAAATGTGAGTGGGTCCAAAGAAAAAAAAAAAAAGAAAAAGTTTAGAAAAACCTCCACAAAAGATAAGGCAATATTCCCCCCATTAGTTTGGGCTAACATCTGCAACATTTTTTGAAAACAAGAAGAAACATGCTGTGTTTTTACTCCATTTGTGAAACCGCCCTAAAAGTTACATTTGCTGCCAGTTATTTGCAGCTCAGTAGATATACAGTATGTGGTATAGGTTGTAAGTCACGGAGACTCCCTACTGTAGTCTATTAGAGCCGCTCTCACAATCACCAACCGCTGCATAAACTACAGCAGATAAACCAACAATGTGAGCATTCATCCTCCTCCTCATTACCAGCCTCTCACATGATCTTCAATTTGGTATTGGAGTTCTGTGCTAAAAGTGTACTGAAGCCTGCAGAAAGGCAGATCAGTACATAATGTGGGAGCGCATCCTGTGATACCACCCAGACTGGGCAACGATACTCCAGACTACCGAAACACTGCGGCTTTATAAAGAAGAGGTAGTAAATATAAGCTGGAGTCCGGCTGCCATCACACCTGCCTTAGGGCTCAGGTCAGGGTTTCCATCTCTCCGCTCTTCTCTTGATGGGAGAATATAGATAGTCTGCAAATGGAAGTCTTTCCTTTTTTTATATATTTTTTTTTTTGAACCACCATTAAAGTCAATGGGGGGGGGGGGGGGGGATGAACTTCAGATTTCCTTCTCCAAAAATGGAGCAGAAAAACGGAAACCCTCAACCGAGAGCTAACACAGGTGTGAAAGCAGCCTTATGATTCCATTATGTGGTTATAGTCTACACCATAATTAGGTAGATTTGGGAAAGCTCTGTGGTGACCACTGTGGGCTCTGATTTCAGCTCTCAAATCAGCTTTTCAAAAACAAGTTTTTATTTCACGAAACAAAGTTATATAGAGAAAAAGGTCTAAGAAAGTATTTATGACTGAGTGGGTGAGGATTGCTGCATTACAGTATTGGTGTATCACGTACACTTTATGGCACATGAGAGGTTAATGGAGGTGGCTTTTGCACAGGCTTTAGTTTTGTTGCTCCTCTCCAACACTGAAAAATATTATTTCAGTGAGACATTTCCTTCCTCTTTGATCTGGACACAAAGGTAAAATATACAGCGACATGACTAAATCCTAGAACCTTCTAATCCATCATCCTCTGGTCCATCTTATAGAAAGACCACTACGATACAGTGAAACTGGAGTAATAAAAATAAATCTAAACATTGTAGAGAATGTCTTTATGTTATCTCTGACAACAGTAATGGCCATTTAAACGTGTCTCCTGCCCTGACAGTGTATTACATAGTGGGTCCTACAGACAATACTGCATCCGCCAGAAAAAGGAGCTGAAAATCAGAAGTTTAGATACAAAGTATCAACTTATTCAAAAAGTGTCAAACTCTGCAAAAACATTACAAGTAAAGATAAAGATCAGCATTTGCATATATCTATTAATATGCAGGAAATAACATTCTGATACGGAGGATGTTCAGCTTGTGGCTTCCACTGGAGGAAAGCTGGTTTCTTGGGGTGCAGCTGCAACCCCTCAACAAATCACATTCTCTCTTTGGGAAACCATGGTGTGATTGCTAGAAAACATGCTTTACAGTACAATCCCTGAAATCAATGGCTGGCAATGCCAAGTTCAACATCCACAAACTACAGAGTCCGATGCGGCTCCTTAATACACCCTCTGCTGCTGCAGGGGAGAAGACATCCATACATATGGTACATAATGGAGCGCACAGAGGTACAGTAAGAGCCCCATGTACATCCATGAATTGCCAACTACAGCCTTGTACCAAGCTAATCTACAGTGTTTCCCCTAAAATAGGACCTACCCCGATCTTCAGTCAATGTATGGCTGTGATTGGTTTAGGGACACGGCTTCAGCCAATCAAGCAATCTCTTGCTGGAGGCGGGATATTCAAGCCCCGTTACCAGGAAGAGAATGTTCTCTTAGCACTGAGGACTACACAGAAGACTGCTGGAGAGCAGCAAGAGGGACCTGAACGACGTCTGCTAGGTGAGTATTTGGACACCCCTCGAAAATAAGACACTGCCTCTTTGGGGCAAAAAATTAATATAATACAGGGTCTTATTTTCAGGGAAACACTATGTGCTAAGGTGGAAGACATGCATACAGACAAGCCCCTCACGGAGCCCAGACTTTACTGTAACTAGTTACCCCGTAGAAGAATGCCAGCTTACAAAATCCCCATGCAGAAGGGATAGAAGCCACACAACTAACTGCACGCTTCATAGGCCTGCAGCCGATCCCATTACATCTATACCTGTATAGGAACTGAGCAGCACGTTTATATCCTCTTCCTCAGCTGGAAGAAAAAAAACCTGCATTAAACATTACCATGGCACACCCAATTGTTTATTGGGAGAGTGTCTTGTAAGGTTAGTAAGTAAATAACCTTAGACCCACGGGGCGTACCATAAAGAAATCCTACAAATAGCCTTAATACAGTTCTAGGTCTGCGAAGGAGCTGTAGACATTTCTACAAGACAGAGAAACTCTGCGCAATCCAATTCTGTAGTCTCATCTTGTTCATGAGACTTCTCAATACACTTACTTTACCAATTTTGCACTGTATCCAGATGTGGTCTCCTCTGTTCCCTGCTGCTCTCAGTTTACAGGCCTAGACGAAATTGCATCTATAGGGGGGGGGGGGGGGGGGGGGGTGCCCAGGGGCCTCACTCAGTCTGTAATGTCTGTCTGTACGGCCCCCAACCATCTGGGCACATACTTTTATGTGGCCGCTCACATGTAGTATCCAGGTCAAAAAAAAAGGGGGAAACGCTCAGAGACTGGGAAGTCCTGATCGTGAACTGTGCAGCAATGTCTAGGCCCCTCATATCAGGATACCTTTGTTTGGCACTCCAGGAAGCAGTATATGAGAGAGGGTGAGCATGGGTTAACTATGGTACGGATAGTTGCTCGAAAAAGTGAACATAAGCGTCAGTTGCTCAGTGTAAACACGGCCACCAACCAGGTGACAAGTAAACATTAGTTCACAAGTTGCTCCGTTTCAGCGCCTCTAAAAATTATTGCTGATTACTTATCGTCTGGTGTGAACAGACAAGAGATTGTCTTTCATTGACTGGCTGATAACATCTCAGAGACGTGTGTGCTTCAGGGACTGCTTTTATGCAGGATTGTTGGTCACTTGCTAAAACTAATGACTGTTGTGTGTGAAATTGATTAACTAATTTGAGTCACTATTCAGATGATCATTGTCCCATGTAAATCCTCCTCAAGAGGTGACTGTCTATACATGTTGCTCTACATTGTGGTTTATAGTGTATTCTGCAAAGAGTCACATGTAGGTATAGCCTCGTCCTCTCTGGAGTGACAACTGGGAAAAAAGTGGACCCCATTCTCCTTTACATCTAAGTAGTCCTGGAAGTAGGACCTGCACTTAAGACACTTAAGGCATATACCTTTGATGTGCCATAAATGTGGCTCAGATGGTAATAGCCCTTTAAAAAGGGGCTGTCCAAGTTGGAGCTTATTGGTAAAAGCCCTTCTGCATGATAAAGGCACAGTTGATCTAAAAAGTCTACACACCCCTGTTACAATGCCATGTTCTTGTCATGTTAAGAAATCCGCCAAAAGGGGAGTCATTTCAAATTGATTTCTACCTTGAATGTGACCCGTTCTGTACGATTCCACTGGAAAACCAACTGAAATCATTTAGAGAGGAAGAACTAAAATAATGTGGTTGCATAAGTGTGAACAACCTCTTGGGGATGTGGTTGTGTTCAGAATTAGCCAATCACATTTAAACTCCTGTTAATTGGTCCATAAAGAGCTTACAACACATCAAAGCAATTGGATTGTTGAAGTGTATCAGGAGAAGGGGACCAAAAATTTCCAAGACATTACATATACCATGGAACACAGTGAAGACGGTCATCAAGAAGGGATTAAATCTGACAGTGACATTACCAAGAACTGGACAGGTCTAAAACAATTTATCAAAAAAACCAGAAGAAAATTGGTCCGGGAGGCTTCCAAGAGATCTACAGCAACAGTACATGTTGTGTAGTGCATGTAACAACCATCTCCCGTATTTTTCACATGTCTGGGCTGTGGGGAAAGGGGCAAGACGGAAGCCTTTACTGACAAAAAAAATATATAAAAATGGCACTGAAGCCCGGCTAGGTTTTAACAAAACCTACATCCAGTCTGCCAAATGTGGGAGAACGTGGTCTGGTCTGATGAGGCAAAACGAACTTTGTCAAGAATTCCAAAAGGTATGTTTGGTGCAACGTTACTACTGTGTATCACCAAATGAACACCATACCCACAGTGAAGATGGTTGAGGCAGCATTATGCTTTGGGGCAGTTTTTCTGCTGCTGGAAATGGGGTTTAGTCAAGGTGGAAGAAGTTATGAACAATTCCAAATATCAGCCCATTTTGGCACAAAACTTTCAGGCCTGTGCTGAAAAGCTGAAGATGAACAGGAATTTCACCACGACAACCCAAAGCAGATCTCCAAATCAACAGAAGAATGGTTTCTCCATCTTAAGATCAAAGTTTGGGAATGGCCAACCAGACCCCAGGCCTGTATCCTATTGAACTGTGGGTGACCTGCAGAGGGCGCTACACACAAGATGTCCTGGCAATCTGACAGATTTGAAGTGCTTTTGCAAGGAAGAGTAGGCAAAGATAGACAAAAATCAAGAAATACCATGCTGATACACCTGCCTAAAAAGACTGAATGCCGTCATAAAGTCAAAGGGTACGTCCACATAAGTATTAGTTTTAGGATGTGCATATTTATACAACCACATTATTTTAGTTTTCTTTAAATTGAATTATGCAAATAGGTCACAATGATGGTGGAAATAAGTTGAAATTATTCATTTCAACAGGGGTGTGTAGATTTTGTATATCTGCTGTATACTCACCTCTCCCCACTCCTGCTGTGTCCTGGGCAGGTGCTCCGCACCCGTGTTGGTTTACACGATGTCACAAGCACTGCTGCCAATAACACAGCTTAGCATTCCAGTGATGACCTGTCATTGGCTGCAGTGCCCGTCACGTACCGTAAACAGGCTTGGGCAGCCTATAAACATGTGAGGGGGAGACCCAGAGCATCACCACGGGACACAAAGAGGGAGGAGAGGTGAATATGTGTGTTTGTTATGTTATTGGTAAAAGCCCTTCTGCATGCAATAAGTTACAACTCAGACAACCGCTTTAAGTTTAAATGTGGCCTTTGGGAGTGGTGCAATATCAGATTGTGGTCCTTAGACCACAAAAGTTTGACCTACAGTATCACCACCATGAGAGCTACCAATTAACAGCATAGGTCATGTGATAGTCATGTGTCATGTGAACGGTCATCATAACGCTACGTAAAAGTGTTCCAAAACAAAAACTGCTTGGTAGAATTTTTACTGTGTTTTTTTTTTTTTTTCCCCACACCACTCCCTCTCTCCCATTTCAAAATTGACACTTATCAATACTAAATGTTACAAACAATGGAAAGGGAAAATGTACTTTGCTGCTGTTGACATTTTGCTTGGCATGTACAGAAGAATAAATACAAGTGACCCAAGACACAATAGATTATCCGAGTACTCCAGACTGTTCCCACATTAAAGACATCTTGGCAAACCACCAAACTATGCAAATCCTTTCCCAAGCCAAAGCCCTGCGATCCAAATATTCTGACGTCTGTTGTCAAAGAAAAATACAGAAAAACCAAACAAAAAAAAAAAAAAAAGTATATCATGGTGAAACACCGATGCTAAAAAGAATGAAAACCCTCAAAACTTGCATGTAAGTACTGACTGTAGCTGAATGTGGCTGAAATAGTTATTTTTAGGACTCAACATCTTGCAAAGTAACATACTATATATAAACAAAGCAATACAAGTTTGGCATAGCCCTAGAGGTTTTTGGCAGTGCTATGAAACACTGATTTGGAGGGGTTGGCTGGTCTGATCTGATCTATCCTCAGAATAGGTCATCAGTCGTTTGGGAGGCTCCACCGCTCGGGCCCCTGGCAATCAGGCGATATCCGGCCTGCTGTTAACATATACAAAATTGCAATCTGACAACTCTGTACATATCGCAGCAGCCTTCATTGGTAACAGAGGCAGGACTGCCACTGAAAGATGAGTCATCAATGTTGAAAAGCCTTAAAAAAAAAATAATCTAAGATTAAATTTTAAAGGGGTTGTCCCGCGCCGAAACGGGTTTTTTTTTTTCTTTCAACCCCCCCCCCCCCCCCCCCCCGTTCGGCACGAGACAACCCCGATGCAGGGGTTAAAAAAGAACACCGGACAGCGCTTACCTGAATCCCCGCGCTCCGGTGACTTCTTACTTACCTGCTGAAGATGGCCACCGGCATCTTCTCCCTCGGTGGACCGCAGGGCTTCTGTGCGGTCCATTGCCGATTCCAGCCTCCTGATTGGCTGGAATCGGCACGTGACGGGGCGGAGCTACACGGAGCCCCATTGAGAAAAGGAGAAGACCCGGACTGCGCAAGCGCGTCTAATTTGGCCATTAAACGGCGAAAATTAGACGGCAACCATGGAGACGAGGACGCCAGCAACGGAACAGGTAAGTGAATAACTTTTGATAACTTCTGTATGGCTCATAATTAATGCACAATGTACATTACAAAGTGCATTAATATGGCCATACAGAAGTGTATAGACCCACTTGCTGCCGCGGGACAACCCCTTTAAGGCTTCATAGGGAACTTGAACTAGTAATTGTCTGATCACATGTACAATATACTGCAATATATCAGCATTGCATTATATTATACTTTTACAGAGACTATTAAAAAGGCTTATTCCGGTTAGTGAATGCAGTTACATCCACTGGATGGGTGAAAACTGATAGCTCAGAGGGGGTCTTCCCACCAATTCTGAGAATGGGAGACCTGTGTTCCTCTGACTTCGCAATTCAGGATCACTTCTCCCCATTTCCCTAATATAGCAATGGACGGACCGATGGGCGCGGTCATGTGCAACTATGGCTCCATTAATTTTAATGGGGCAGAAAGAGCTAATCACTATGATCAGTTTTCGTCAGCCTCATTGAAATGAATGGAGCGGAGTGTGCAATAGCATTGTCACTCCATTCCTTTCAATGGGACTGATAGAAATAGTCAAGCGCCTCATACCCTGCCATCTGTACTGCATCTAGCTCCTGTTCACTCTCTGTAATTAGACCAACAACAGAGGAAAAAGTCTCCAGACTGCTGTCCTCTGCTCACCCCACCAACTGTGCTAGTGACCCTCTTCCCTCACACCTCCTGCAGTCCCTTTCTCCGGTGGTTATCTCCCACCTCACCGCTATATTCAATCTTTCTCTGACCTCTGGCATTTTCCCATCCCCATTCAAACATGCTATATCACCGCTGCTAAAGAAACAGACTCTTGACTCGACTGATGCTGCCAACCAGGGGCGTAACTATAGAGAATGCAGGGGATGCGGTTGCACCCGGGCCCAGGAGCCTTAGGGGGCCCATAAGGCCTCTCTTCTCCATATAGGGAGCCTAGTACTATGAATAAAGCATTATAGTTGGGGGCCCTGTTACAGGTTTTGCATTGGGGCCCAGAAGCTTCAAGTTATGTCTCTGTGCCGCATGGTTTAGGTATGGGTACGGGTACAGAAACCGATAGCGGGGGGGCCCCCAGCTCACGTTTTGCATCAGGGCCCCTGAGTCTTTAGTTACGCCCCTGCTGCCAACCATGAACCCACCTCAAACCTGCCCTTTATCTCCAAACTACTAGAACGCCTGGTTTACTCTCACCTTATAAGCCATCTCTCAGATAACTCTTCTTGACCCTCTACAGTCTGGCTTCCATCCCCAACACACGACAGAAACCGCCCTGACTAAGGTGTCAAACGACCTCCTGACAGCCAAATCGAGGGGCGCCTACTAATCACACGGGATAACTCTTGGAGAGGATTATGTGAAGAGCAGATTAAAGAAGTAGAGCAGAGGCGGTCTTCCGAGGACCAGAGATTACATACTTGGAGGTATGTGGAGATTAGGTCAGAGATGTAAGGAGGGGACACTGTATATCACCTTCAATAATTTTGTACTGAATTATCTGGACAATGGTTAGCCAGTGAAGAAATTGGCAAGAGGGGAGAGGCAAGGGAGTAATGAGAGGAGAGATGGATTAACTGAGCAGCAGAGGTGAGAATGGATTAGAGGGGTACGAGCGTGTTAAACAAGAGGATTTCAAGAAAAATCAAAAACAGTGTAATAAAAAGAAAATGTTGAATAGAACTAAATTTCAGAGGCATAAATGAGACACCTGGGCTCCAATGCAAAAGCTATACCAGGTCTTTGTCATTTATAAAATCACTGATGTCTTATGTGGCGGAGGGGCCTTTGGACCTCCTCAAAGATGTCAGCATGAAATTCCTTTGTTTTTTAGTGTCAGTTGCCTCTTTTCAAAATGCAACATGCTCTAGGTGTGGCAATTCATGTGTGTTCCCATAGATTTATCCATAGGACTGGAAAAAAATATAAATAATGCATGTCTAAGTAAAAAAAAAAAAAAAAAAAAAAAAAGCTACAGAAAGCCACCCGATCTATATATCAGCTATTTCCTGACAAAGTACTACAAGTTGACATTTTTTAGTTCATCTACTAGTTTATTGCATCAAAAGTGTAGTATGCAATTTAGTTTAGTATTTCATTAGAGAGAATTGTCTCATGAATTATATGCCATAAAATAACCACTTGAGCGCCAACTCGTACCTTAACAGCGAGGTGTGGCAATTCTCACTATACAGTAAAAACCATGTATGACGTAATGCTAATTTTAACATTGAGTTACATAACACTAGTAGTTATTCAAGGACGGTGAAACATCGCTAGCAGAACGTCTCAAGTTCCACTATAAAGCAGGCCTCTGTGCATCACATTACGATTTTACCTATCCAATAACTATTTCACACAAGTTAAAGACTTAAGAAACTTATAAGAAAAAAGGCCACTACAGAAGAGATGCAGATGGGCAAAAATCACATAGGTCATCTGGTTAAACCCAAAAACTGCATGGAGCATGTATGAAATACTTTAAAGTAGTATGAACAAGGCAGTTACAAGTTGGATACAATTTGCTATGGTCCTAGTGTAATTGAGCGGGGCTTCCAAGTTTAAAGCGATAATCCTAGACATGGGAGCTACTTTAATCCGCGACTGTAAAAAGAAAACAGAGCAGTTCCACGTATGTTCTGGGTGTCGGCGTAAGGAGCACAGCACGATACTTGAAAGAAAGAGATAAATTAGAGTGTGCCATACCTAGTTAGAAGGAAATGTCTTTGTATCTTCTGCCGGAAGGATCCAACATACAGAAGCTGCCCACAAGTCCTTCGTGTCACATATCAGCAACCAAAAATGTGTACTCAGTGCTGCTGGGAAAAAAAAGAGGAAAAGCACATCATATAAAGAACATCTGATGCAAGAGTCTGCAGGATGTGCACCGCCGCTCACAATGGCATTCTCACTGTAAAGACCATCTAATTCCTCTCAGCTGGTTGTCATGTGGTCTTGCTGACTGATCAAATGATTTTCTTTTGACAAGCTTAGGAACACAGCTCTTTCTTCCTCCCCGGTGGAGCCTACTCCCAGCCTACGCTAAGAAGCGGCTCCCCTAACAATGCCACAAGTTCAATAGCAAATTGGACTCGCTGGATACAGGGGTTATAAAATACTCATTAGCTCCATCTTACTTTGTGAGAGAACACACTTTTTCAGCTTCTTGTATATACCTAAAAATATTAATAAGTATGTGACACAAAGTGAGAAAAATTTTAAACATTTTAAGCATAGAAAGTGGAGCTCTGACATTCCTTACAAGAAAGAGAACAAAGTACCTAATAATGAAAAAAAAAAAAAAAAAGGATAAAAATGTACGCCGAAACGTGGTCCTCTAGTGTTATATACATTACATGGCCAGAGTTATGTAACTAACTTTTTAAATAGTGGGTTGAACAAATTTAGTCACAGAATACATTTACATGAGCATGAAATTTGCGCAAACGAATTCCTTTCTTTTGAATGGAGTCTTACACATTGTTTTCAATGCGACAGGCAAACAGCGCATGCCGTGCGATACTGGGTGAGCTTTCTTGTCCCAATATCATGCTCGCCTATGTGAATGTAACCTCAGGCCTCATGCAACAGGCGTACGCAATTTTGGTTCATCAAAAATAGGTGTGGGGGTGTGTATGTATGTATGTATGTATGCATGCATTTGGTGCAGGTTTTTTTAATGTACGTGCATACTTTTTACATTCATGTTGCAGCCATATTTTTTTTTTTTTAATCATGCGTGAACAAACCCACAAGACGGCTTCATTGAGGTCACCTTTTCCCCTCACTGTCTCCTAGCAGCATGTGTAAAGAGAGCAGTGGATACACATGCAACTGTGCATTTGCTACATTTCACATGTAGCAAAGGAACAGTTCACTTTAATGGGTGATTTTAGTCTGCGATAGGGACTAAAATGGGACATTGTGATTTTTTCCCCACACATGTAAAACATGCATGTCTGAATACACCAATGGATATCAGTGGTGTTATATGCTGTTTGTAAAAAAATATGGACAGAAAATATACCCATATGCATGAATATATGTAACAGAACACCATGCACAAAGCTTTGCATCAGAACAGGCAATACTTAAAAATAAATAAATAAATTAAAAAAATTCAATTTTTACCAAAATACGTCTATACAAAAAGCCAGGTCATCAAATTTCTGGTCTGGTTAACTGCAAGCAAGAATACGTCAGCCACAAAGCAGCTCGCAGGATGGGACCACCGAGTACCAGAAACAAGATTTCCTACAACAGACTCCCACCGTAAAACCAGATACTAAGATTAGCATGGCACATCAAAAAAAGGCACAGTGTAACAAATGCTAGTCTAAATCTCCTAATAGAACAATAGATGCCAGGAGAAAATGCTCTGCAACAAACATGGTTCAGTCATATCATCATTACAACTGGCACTTTCCCCAAAACACAGTGTACCGAGTCTGAAATATGTAAGCGTACACAAGGAAGCCACCAAGGAACAGTCTCTCCAACGTGCCGACAACCAGCGATGTGGCTGTGAAGTGACAAGTAGGGGTAAAGCCGGCAGCCTAGAGCTACAAGGTGCAGTCAGATAGATGTTCCCAGGGTCAGGGCGCACTCCGGCGGTACATTCTTACCTGACAAGGCGGTCAGGGGAGAGATCTATTGTACGTGGTTATTGTTCTCTGCATGCTTTCTCAGTGAGGAAGAGATTAGGAAACAGGACTGAACAAAGCAGACAAGTGTGGGAAAAGATGACCAACGCCAAACCATTTAATGACACTAATAGTAACATTCAGAGAAGGCATTGATGACAGCAAAGCATGAATGCAGAGATTTCCCAAGACCACTTCCAAGTGGGATGAGATAAGTCACAGTGCAAGGTACCAGCATCGGGTAATGAGCCAGCAGATACAACCGCAGCCATCACTGTATCTGGCATGGTGATATGTCCTGCACAGATGTATCATATGGGCCCTGGAGTGTTACTAGCATTATTAAATCAGAATGTATACATGACTGGCACAATTGTAAGGGTGTTTATACTATAAAAATGGTGCAAAAGCTTCTAGGGTGAACGCCAATTAGAGAAACATTGCAATTTGCAATGGTGATAAACTTTCTGCATACAAATCTATATAGTTACTGTTTAAAAGACACAAATCTATATTAAACAAAACTAAGTGTACAAAAATTGGATTATACAAACAATGTGGGGTGAATCCCACTATGGAAGTAAACAAAGATAGGACACGATGGGTTACATCTGTAGTGGCTGTCAAGGCTGGGTTTATGGGGAAGTTGTTGGGAGAGAATGGTTGGCTGAACAGCTATAAAACTGAAAACCGACTAAGGATGAATGCCAGAGATCATTAGTCTCCTTTGCACTGGTTCTTATCCCAATCTGTCCCCATTCAAAATGTTTTTCTGAGAGTTTTCAAAAAGTTTCTGGGAGGAGAAGGAATAGGCTAAAGTTTAAGAAAAAAAAACCCGCAATAGTTGCCCATTGAATGGGTTCCTGGTCCATTGTAGTCGTTCAGATATACGACTGCTGAGGCCAGCGACTGGCTGCAATGGCCACATGAATGATGAGCGGCATGTGACCACTGCAAGAGTTTCTGGGCCAAGAACTGTTGAACTGGACCTGAGGGACATTTAATGTTTCAGAGCAGGGCGATAGGGACTAAAGTTAAGATGTTGACTGCTAAACTACCTCCCCCACTGCACCCATTGCTGGGTGTCTGCAATGGGAGGGAGCTAGTGTGCCAAGCTCCCACCCCCTCCCATTGCTGGCAGCCAACAAGCGGTGAAGAGGTAGTGGGAGTTTAGCACACTAGCTCCCGCCTCATCCCGTCCCTCCCCTCGCCGACAGCCGACGTGGAGGAGGCAGTCTCCCCCCGCCCGTATAGTCGCTGCACTCGACCATCACGTGATTTTTCGGCCGTGCTGTGGCCGTGACACGGCCGGATGAAAATCTCCACGCCCCGGTGAAAGATGCCTAAGGCACAAAATTGGCTGGTCACTAAGGGTTAAACTAGTTGTCTTTTGTCTTGCTTTGTTTCCAAAGAACTCTGGATGGAAAATATTTATTTAGGGCTCAATGCAAAGAAGTTGTAAAAATATATTTAACATTTTTTATGCTTAGCATTAACTAATTTTGCTAACAAGTAGTGTTAAAGTGCTACAGCAGGCCCGGCGTGCAAGTTTTGTGGTTTCCTATAAAGAAGCGTAAGCAAGACAAGAATCTGATAACTGACTGCACACGGCCCAGTACCCTCCTCTGCCTCATGTCACACTCACAGAGATCCAAGATGCTGAGATATGGGTCACAGACTAACGGGCGCTTCACAATGAGGCCACATTCACAGGCATCGACTGGGACACAGATTTCTGGGCAGATTCTGTGCCAAAATCCAGACCAAATCTAACAATCCCAAACATGCAAATGTTTGTTTTTTTTTGTTGCCAAGGGGTGGTTTCACACGGGCGATAAAATTGCGAGATGTCTGCACAATGCGAGAGTAAAAACGCAGAATTATGAAACCAATGGTTTCCTTCACGTTTGTGAGGTTTTCAAACATGCGATGTTGCATGGAAAAATAGAAATAAAAAATAAAATCCACAGCATGCCCTATCTTAGAAAGTCTTGTTGATTTCCACTCCTAAAAGAATAAAGCTCGAAAAAAAGACACAAGTGGCAGTGATGTTTTTGTGAGAAAGCAGGGCCGATGCTCAAAAACCACAAAGAAAAAAAAAAAAAGGCACGATTTTGCTGCAATTTCCTTGTAATATCTCGATCGCCTCTGTGAAACCACCCTCATTCACATGCTATGAAGTTTCCTGCATTCGTTTTTTGGCCGCATAGAAGAAAACAAAGGATTATCACTTTTACACGGACTGACTGTCGTCTAAAAGACTGCGCAAGTGCGGACTTCACCGCTAAGGTTGTTAACGCTTGTGCAGAGAGTTTAGACTGGCCAACTTCACCGCTGAATCGCCAGTTTCCCACTCAGTGCTTCACCCTCTATGTGAAGCGAGGAGCGTTTACACGGAACGACAAGCCAGAGATTCAACGATGGGTTTTACACTCCGAAAACAGCGGTAGAAAACAAAAAAAAAAACTACTGCGTTTTGCCACCGGCATGTGCAAAAGTGGCCTTAAAGGAAAAAGGGTTTTGTCTTTCACTTATTGCTTAGGAAACCCTACAAGTTGGCCTGACGCTCCCTCCAGCAGGCACAAGGAAGTCGGCTGCTACTGCCAAGTTTAAGAGCTCTTTTGCTGCAGACACTGCCACAATCAAGCACACGATTGTCCCTTTAGTGTCAGTTTCCTGTTACAATAAGGGCGGTTTGAAGTGATAAAATATGAGGCTGTAGGCGGACAGGAACATCTGATTAGTTCATTTTTAAGCAACTGACTGCAAAGCTTTGTTGTTGCAAATGAGGAAACCGAATAAGCTTATTAGTAAAGAGAAAGCCTAGCAGACAATCTGCATCACAGCAAGAGCGTGGCTGGCCTCATACTTGCTCTGCGTATGTAGAAGTAGTCACTAGAAGTGTAGATCAATTCACTCTATAAAGTCCTTCCAAGTCAGCCAAGCCACTGCCTTAGGCCGCCTGCACACGGGCGGAAATCCCGCGGCGGGATTTCCCGCGGGATTTCCACCACTGAAAGTCTGCATAGGAGTGCATTACAATACGCACTCCTATGCAGACGGCCGCGGTTTGGCCACGCAAAATCTCGCGCGGCAAACAAACCGCGACATGTCCTATTTTTGTGCGGGGCACGCGCTCACCCGGCCGCCGGCTCCGGTCTGCGCATGCGCCGGCTGCGCCGCAGCCGGCACATGAAAGAGCTAGGGCCGCCAGGCGCGGGAGAGTACGCGCTCGTCCCTGCAGGCTCTCAGGTCGGGTTCCGCGGCGAGAATTCTCGCTGCCGGACCCGACCCGCTCGTGTGCAGGCGGCCTTAAAGAAAAAAAAAGACTAATTATATAATATACCACATACACACACACACGTTTAAAGCCCATTAGCCTGGTCATTAACCCCTTAACGACCAGCTTTACGTCCTCCCGAAGTGGGCTTTATTCTCTGAGGACGTAAAAACATGCTTCCTGCAGAGAATAATGCCCCTCGGGCTCTGGACGTCACAGCTCCATGTTGTTGGTGTCCGCAGGTAGCTGACAGCATGGAGCTGTCATCCCGGGCTGTTCGGAGCCCCCCCCCCCCCCCCCCCCGGCATTGCGATCGGCGCTATGCAATGGATAGCGCGGATCGCAAAAAAGTAAATAAAAGTTAAAGATTCAGCTGCTCTGATGGATCGGATCCATCGGAGCAGCTGAAATTACTCACCGATGTCCGCCGCACGACTCCCAGCTGTCCCGATGCTCCGGCAGCGCGGGAGACTTAAAATCTCCTGGCTCCTGTAGGTAGCCGGGAGGCAGGAGATGTCAGCGGGGACTGCGGTGAGCAGTCCCCGGTACCGCGATCGCCGTTATACAACGGATAACGACGATCGCGGAAAAGTGAAAAAAAGTGTAAAAAAAGAAAAGTTTCACCTCCCCTCATGGATCGGATCCATGAGGGGAGGTGAAAATACTCACCTCAGGTCCGCCGATGTCCTCCGGCCGGTGTCGGGACCCCCCGCTGGCTTCTGCGATGTGCCGATGCAGCGCGCATGCGCAGAAGCCGGCGAGCCCGGCAAATTCACAATCTCCCTGCACCCGGCTGTCACAGATAGCCGAGTGCAGGGAGATATGACTGGGGACCGCTGTATGTGGTTTCCAGTCATATGATCATCGTTATCCATCAGATAACGGTGATCTTATAAAGTTAAAAAGTAAAAAAATAAAGTAAAGTAAAAAAAAGTTTAAAAAGTTAACGTTTCATCTCCCCTTATGAATCGTATCCGTAAGGGGGGATGAAATTACGTACCCAAGGTCCAGGATTTGTTCCCTGGTGGGATGTTGATCCGCGGATCTTACCATAGCTTCGGCGCATGCGCCCGTCAGCATGATGGCGGACGCATGCGCAAAAGTGAAAGATTGCCCAAGAAATCTAAAATCTCCCTGCTGCTGGCTACAAAAGGTAGCCAAGAGCCTGGAGATGTCACGGGGAGCCGCGGTATGCGGTTACTGGTCACGTGATCGCCGTTATCCAATGCATAATGGCGATCACGTAAAAGTTCTTTAAAAAGTGGCAGTTTATTTTCCCCTCACCGATGCGATCGGTTGGGGGAGATGAAACATCTTCTCGGAGGCTTCCGCATTTGAATCCAGATGCGATTATCCTCCATGGACCCTTCCGGCTGCTGCGCATGCGCCCACCGGCAAAATGCCGGACACATTCGCAGGAGCCGGGAAGCCCAGGAAATGTTAAATCTCCTTGCTCCCAGCGACCAACGGTTGCTGAGTGCTTGGAGCAGTGACCGGTGGCCTCGCTGAGCGGTCCCCGGTCACATGATAAAGTAGCGAACTAACATTAGGCCGGTCACACGACCGGAGAGGAATTACAGGTTCTGCATGCGCTTGATCAGCGGTAATCCACGGATCAATCGCATGCATTGGATTACACAATTCCCCCAATTAGCGGGTCGGAATTATGTAATCCACTCGCAGAAACAGAACACAGCATGCTATATTTTACCACGAATATCTGCGACCTAGAGCCCTTTGTGGGGGGGGGGGATTTTTTTTTCCGTATAAGTGGGCAATGGGGCCTGGAAGTTATTCAGTTCTGCCCTGAAATCCAGCGGGCATTCCCTCCATTATGGGCCTAGCCATGTGTCCTGTAAGTAGATTAGGGCCACAATGGGTATGTTTCTGAACAGGGGACAAACAGGGGTATCCATTTTGGGGTGAAAGTCTTCATTCCTATGTACACTGTACAAAAATAAAAAAACAGTTAAATTGACAATTGCCAAACAAATGAAAATCGTAATTTTTTCCTTTTGCTTTGCTTAGATTCATTCAAATACTTTGGGGTCAAAAAATGCAGTACACCCCTAGATGAATTTGTTAAGGGGTCTAGTTTTTAAAATGGGGTCATTTGTGGGGGTTCTCTATCGTTTTGGCCGCTCAATGGCTCTACATGTGGGCAATGGGGACTGGAATTTATTCCGTTGTACCCTGAAATCCAACAGGTGCTCCTTCCATTATAGGCCTAGCTATGTTTCCTTTAAGTAGATTAGGGCCACAATGGGTATGTTTCTGAACACGGGACAAATGGGGGTATCCATTTTGGGGCGAAAGTCTTCATTCTTATGTACACTTTCCAAAAAAAAAACAGTTTAAATTGACACAATTGCCAAAAAAATGAAAATCGTAATTTTTTCCTTCTGCTTGGCTTAGATTCATTCAAAAACTGTGAAGTCAAAAAAGTCATCATACCCCTAGATAAATTCGTTAGGGGGTCTACTTTTCAAAATGGGGTCACTTGTGGGGGTTCTCCATCGTTTTGGTCACTCAATGGCTCTACAAGTGGGCAATGGGGATTAAATCTCCTTCAAGCAAAATTTCTGTTCCGAAAGCCACCGGTTGCTCCTTTCATTTTGGGCCCCATTGTGCATACAGACGTAATACTAGGGCCACAATGGGTATGTTTCTGAGCACGGAACAAACAGGCTTATCCATTCTGGGGTGCAAATCCTAATTTTCATGTGTACTATAGAAAAAAGTCCTGTCTTTAAAATGACATATTTGCAAAAATATGAAATTTTTGTTTTTCTCTTCTAAATTGCATTGACTCCTGAAAATAAACTGTGGGGTTAAAATACTCATGACACCCCTCAGTGAATACGTTAAAGGGTGTAGTTTTTAAAATGGGGTCACTTGTGGGGGTATCTATCATTTTGACTCCTATGAGCCTTTCCAATCTTGGATTGGTGTAGGAAAACAAAGTGTTCCTCAAAATGCTGAAAAGTAATGTTACATTTGTACGTCTCCTAAATGGTTAAAAAAAAAAACGAAAGTTTTTCCAATGTGCGCCCAAAATAAAGTAAACGGATGGAAATATAAATCTTAGCAAAAATTTCTATATTATGTTTGCACATATTTGAGATATTGCAGTTGGAAATGTGAAAAAATGATGATTTTTTCAAAATTTTCCCAATTTTGGTGCTTTTAATAAATAAACACAAATTCTATCGGTCTTTTTTTTCCACCTAAATGAAGTACAACATGTGGCGATAAAACAATGTCAGAATCGCTTGGATATGCAAAACCTTTCTGGTCTTTTTCCATGCTAAAGTGACACGTGTCAGATTTGCAAAATTTGGCCTGGTCTAAGGCGTAAACAGGCTTGGTCACTAAGGGGTTAAAAAAGCATTCACTCAAATGTTGAGCAGTAACTAGCCTCTCTGAACCCAGGTTTAAAGGCTCTACAGGGGGTTTTAACCCTTTATAGACTGGTTATAAAGTACATTATTAGAATATCTTACTATAGTGCTCCAACAGCAAAAGCTTTAATCGGCATTGAGTATCAGTAGCAATTTTCTAGGTGCATTAGGATTACCAAAGCATATAAATCATGTTAAAACATTACAAATTGGACACTGGCCAGACTGAGAACGGGAAGATATATAAAGTGTCAAGACGTCTGTGGGGATGAGTTACAGATAATATCACAGGAAGATGCCATAATTGCACATTCCCTACAATAAGGCCTCCAGTGCACGTTAACGCAAGCAGCTCGGTCACAACCTGCATCAGACAGCACAAGGCCACGCGTGTCCTATCTACACGGACACCGCACAGTCACATGCTTTGGCATATCTTATTTTGTATCTGTGAGGCAGACAGTAAGTAATAGGACATACCATGAGTTAGTGGGAAAAACAAACTTGTCTATATGTAGCCTCCTAGGCCTATAATGGGGCAGTATGCTGGAGGCATAAGGGAAGTACTGCACAAAGAAATACTGCTCAAACTTAACCCTTTCCAATCCAATTTTGAATTCAGGGTTTCCTAAAAGGCTTTCTCTTTTTGCTGTTATACAACGGTGCCATCTGCTGGCTAAAGCCAGTGTGTGTGCGCCAGAGAGGCTCCGACAGCGGAGTGGCTGGTAATAGACGGTAAGAATACCCTGTCAGACGTCTTTTCACATTTGAGCTGTACAAGCTTCAATCAGAATGTAGGAAGACGTCAGACAGTGGATTGGAAAGGGTTAAATAGTAGTGAATGGGATTTTAAAAAGACACACTGGCATTAAGGCCAGCACATTTCTTGTAGCAATTTACTACATTGACTTCAATACGGCAGAAGTAGTTTTAGTGCACGATTATGCTCCCTTACACCCTTAGGTACAGCTTGAAGAGAAACATAAGAACGTAATGAGGCAGATATCAATGTCATTGAAATATATATATGCTTGAGAAAGAGGCTAGAGACATAATAGGATGTAGTCACACAGTGATGCAACTAACCACGGAAGTCCATGATAATTGCTTAGAAGTTCTCCAGAGTAAATAAAGAAGTACTACTTATTAGTATAGAAAAGACGGAAATAATCAGAGAAGTCCAGCTGTGTCTACAGGAGTACAAAGTCTGCCTGGAGAGCAAGACAAGAAATGCTACAGAACATATCATTTAGTGAAAGGTTCCTCTACTACAGAATAAGAGCTCGTTCCCATCCGCATTTGGAACCTTCACCACCAAGTTCCGCTCAGATACAAGCTGAATTACTCGTAGTTCTGTATGAAGCACCATGTCAAACTGTAAAATGCTGTCCAGAGAAAACTGAATGGACCCAATTATAATCTATGGGGTCTACTCGACGCCGTTCAGTTCCGTTATAACATGGATCTCTTCAGCCAGCGGTTGCCACTTTCCTACTCTAATGTAGCAGGAACACGGAACCCTAAATAAGATTACATATGACTGGAAATAGTCAAATAAGTGGTCCCGCTCATCAATGCAGTAACCAGGGAGAATCTCAGAGAAAAGGAATTCAGCTTTCTAAAGTCTAAATTTAAGAGAGAAACCTTCATTTATGATTATTATATGATAATTCAGTATTTCCTACCACCTCAGAACTTTTCCCCCATTTAATCTACCATCTTGCAAAGACCTCAGTTTATCTGGACTAATCAACTGGCCACAGATATGAGGGTATTCTGTACACACAGGGCCACACAGTGTCATGTAGAATCACCATACTAACCAAGAATGTGGGCTATACCAGGACTAGCCAGCGACTTGACGACCCCTCTATAGCCATGGCGTGGCATTAGATGATGACACCCTTGAGCCGAGATCCACAGGATATACAAAGGCAGTGGGGTGATCATATTTCTAGAATCACGACAAAATTAGGCATCCAGAGTGTATATATCAGCAGCTAGATGTAGACGGGGTAAGGTTATAATCACACCTGCACTGGGGGACCACTTGAATTAATGTTTGTTAGGTTCAGACAGTTTCCTGGTATAGGATTTTTAACCAATAGCAGGTGTGGATACAAAAGGAGGAGAAAAAAAAAAAAAAGGGTTTTATGTGCAATCTACATGGCCGTATTACAGCTCTGTATAACCTCTGCATTGTACGGAGTCATAAACCGCCCCTATACGAGGCTACCACTGCATGCTTCCAATTTCCTACGTGTTTTTGTAGAAGTTAGTACTATTCTGGAAGTGGCATTTTTCCTGTAAAGCAATGTCTAAGGCTTTAATTTCCCACAAGCACCTGGCAGAGCAACAGGCAGTGGCAAAGAGTCCAGGAAGCTTTGTAGTACAGTACTGCAGAAGGCGCCATGTGCTGCTGTATGGCCTTCTGCACACTCCTGTCATGCGCATAATACCTTAAAGGGTTTAACCCAGCAAAATTATTTATCAGCTCTCCAAAAGCTAGACCCCCAGTGATCATTAGAATGGCACACCCTAGGTCTTCCCCGATGACCAGAGCAGTGGTGCACATGTGTGACCACCATTCCATTCACATCTATGGGACTGACGGAGCTACACCCATGCATCGCTAGGCTCTACCCAGAGACATTCAATGGCATGTTAGTCACACATACCACTCCATTCAGTAGTGGGGACTCCCTAAATCATACATTTATCAGTTAACCTGCTGATCAGCAATAAATAATTTTGGTAGAATCATCCCTTTATACTTTGTTTTGGATCCAAGTCTAGCTAGATTTTAAAAAATTAAAATGTGAATGTAGTCCTATAAGCTGAAGGGCAGCGAGGCAGAATAGCTGCAGGACAGTCATCATAAAGGGGTTGTCTTGGACATTTGTTCTATTGATGACCAAATAGAAGGGCTCACCTATTGATTGTGAAACAACCCATAGCAGCATTTCTCTGCATTGCAGATTGCCCAGCCGGCTCACCGTCGGACATGTGGAGATTTTTTTCCCCCCCCTTTAAATCCCTGCTTTTCCCACGTCGTCGCTAGGTGATGATGTGGAATGCGCGACCTTCCTGCAATGCAAGTTGCGTTAAAGCCATGGGTCGAATAGCTTCGATTGACGTCAATGGAAGCCATCTGCATGGAATCAGTGCAAAAATAGAACATGCTACAATTTTTTTTTTCTGCAAGCAGAAATCACAAATCGCTGTCCGCTCGTGTGAACAGATGTGAATGTTCCATTTCTGCTAATGTATGCGGAATGCCGCGGATAGTCAGCGCGGGTAACGGTTGCAGATTATGCAATCC
The DNA here is from genome assembly GCF_035609145.1 of Eleutherodactylus coqui. Taxonomy (NCBI): domain Eukaryota; kingdom Metazoa; phylum Chordata; class Amphibia; order Anura; family Eleutherodactylidae; genus Eleutherodactylus; species Eleutherodactylus coqui. The sequence goes on along the minus strand of NC_089838.1, from coordinate 226,725,122 downwards.
AAATCCAGTCACGTGCGGCCAGCCTAATGCATATTGGTCACTAAACAGATAAATTCCCTTCTCTATCATAAGGACAATTTTTGATGCCACTTTTCTGCTACACTTTTGTTCCCTTTCCCAGCTCAAAATGAGACAAAATGTATCAAATGTTGCATCTTCAGATCTGTCTAGAGATGTGGTCACTTGTTTGAGATGGTTACAACTTTTTAAAAAGTCATATGTCATAACTCTAAATTCTGGCCAAACCCACTTTTCTAGATGGTTTTGAAGAGTGGAGAGCGAGGCGTCTGCTGTAAGAGCAGTAATAAATGTGCCCCTCCACAGTGCAGAGCAGCCTGAACTCTCCACATAGACCTACAGGTTATATGGCTTACACCAGCAGATGTCACAGGGAGCGTACTAATCAAAGGGAAGGCTACAGATTCTCTATCACTCCGGGATCTATGGCAACGCAGGAACCTCATACTCCGTATCAGGGAACACCCGCTATATAGTAAGAAACAAGCACTTAGCTTCCGAGCTCAGCACCAGCGTTTTGAGGCTAGTTTCACACAAGCGGTCATTAGACCACAGTTTTGCTAATGAGATGTCTGAGTGCTCAGTGCTGCTTTTTCTAGCAACAATCGCTGCCACTTGCCATTTTCTCACAAGAAAAACAATAGGACTTTCTTAAACGCATTACATCACACGAAAAGCGCAAGTTCATGTGATGCGATTAAAAAAATAAATTTAAAAAAACGCAGAAGGATAGGGCATGTCGTGATTTATTTCCCCCCTCCTCCCCCACAACATTGCAAATGTGAAGGAAACCATTGAAAATCATCAGTTTCACAATTCTGCGTTTTCGCTTGATTTTATCGCCTGTGTAAAACCAGCCTAAAGTGGAAGCACATAGCAGATCTCCAGACTATGTATGTGGAAACCTCAAGTTAAAAAAAAAAAAAAAAAAAAAAAAAAAACAGAATCCACAGTCAGATTTATTTTGCAACAGATATAAAATTAGCAAAAAGTTACATACAATGCATCTAATGAAATCTAAAAAAGATGAAAGTGTGAAAAATGATACCAACATGCCAGCATCAGCATTAAAAGATATGATCCGTACTAGTTTCACTGGAGATATAACTGCTCGTTTCCCCGAAAATAAGATCTACCCTGATTTTTCAGGATTTTCGTGGAAACTTGAAATAGAAGTTCTACCCAAAAATAAGCCCTAGCTGTATTACTTAAAGGGGTTGTCCCGCGAAAGCAAGTGGGTCTATACACTTCTGTATGGCCATATTAATGCACATTGTGCATTAATTATGAGCCATACAGAAGTTATTCACTTACCTGTTCCGTTGCTAGCGTCCTCGTCTCCATGGTGCCGTCTAATTTTCAGCGTCTAATCGCCGGATTAGACGCGCTTGCGCAGTCCGGTCTTCTTTTCCGAATGGGGCCGCTCATGCCGGAGAGTGGCTCCGTGTAGCTCCGCCCCGTCACGTGCTAATTCCAGCCAATCAGGAGGCTGGCAACGGACCGCACAGAAGCCCTGCGGTCCACCGAGGGAGAAGATCCCGGCGGCCATCTTCACCAGGTAAGTAAGAAGTCACCGGAGCGCGGGGATTCAGGTAAGCGCTGTGCGTTTTTTTTTTTTTTAAGTCCCTGCATCGGGTTTGTCTCGCGCCGAACGGGGGGGGCTGTTGAGAAAAAAAAAAAAAAACGTTTTGGCGCGGGACAACCCCTTTAAGAAATACTTGCCTAGCAGGCTCGGTCTGGATCCTCCTGCTGCTGTCCGGAGCTCCGCGGTGCATGCTGCTGTCATCGTTCACCCACAGAAGATCACTCCCTGGTTACGTGATTCGTAAATCCCACCTCCAGGAAGCAATGGCTGTGATTAGTTCGAGCGCTGCTCAGCCAGTCAATGCAGTGTTCGATGAACCAATGCAACGGCTTTTGATTGGTTCTTTGACTGCTTCTCAGCCAATCACACCCATCGCATTGTGGAGGCAGGATTTATGAATCAATGCCGTGGCTCAGTGTGTCGGAGCTCCAGAGAGCAGCAGGAGGGACCTGGGCCGAGTCTGATAAGCAAGTATACTAAGACAACCCCCAATATAAGACCTAGTGCCTCTTTTGGCGCAATAGATTAATATAAGGCAAGGTCTTATTTTTAAGGAAACCGTATATGCGTTTCCTGTGGCCAATACATTGGTTCATACTACTGCCAGGCTCCATTTCAGCCAATGTCTTATTATTTTGACAGCAGAAATAGCCTAAACTCCAGAGCTATTCTAGCGGTCTTTTATTCATAAACCCCATTTGTGTCTAAGTGCTTGTTAAAATAATTAAGTTTCACACGTGTTTACAAATGTTCTTGGGTGCGTTTTATTTTGTAACATTTTAAAGATGCAGCATTTACGGCCTTAAGGCCATGTCCACATAGGATGAATTTCCACACAGAACATTTGTACAAAAGACCCACAGCATTTACATAGATTAAAGAAAAACAAGAAAACAACAACGCTGTGCATGTGGACTTTTCAATATCATTTGCCACTAAAAATAAACCATGGTTAAAAGTGACAAATAAACACCATAAACTAATTTGTGAATCCAGTACTAAAATTAAACGAAAGAAAGGTTCAAATGTAAAAGGCTCATGCTGCATGGTATGCCAAGAAATAGAGCATGCTGCGATCTACTTCACGTGTGCATCTACATACACATCAATGAAAGTCCACTGAATCTATTCCCCACGTGTGAAGGCTGATTTAGACAGAACGAGAATCGTTCTAAAGAATCTTTTGAGTGATTCTCGTTCTGTCTAAATGCAGGGACATCATGCAGTTTTCATGCACCAGTCGCTGATCACCAAATTCTAGCTTGCTAGAATTGAGCGACCAGCTATTATCAGTCGGTTGCGCTGATAAGATTCTCTGTGCCTGGGTCCTGCTGTGAATTCACAACAGGGACACTAGCAGTCAGAGTGGAGAAGAATACAGCTGTTTGTTCATGCAAAACAGCTGTAGTGTACAGTGAGAGATAGTGGTGGTGTCCCGCTCTGCCTGCATAGCTCTCTAGTAGCTAATTTGCTACTATAAAGTATGCAAAGATGATTACTCAAGACTGTCACTGAATGTGTTGTTTGAGCGACTTTTGAGCGATTCTCTGTCAGTGTAAATGGGGTAATACTGCGGCCAAGCAATGCACGCATAATACGTGGTGAAAAAGCCTCGCAGAATGACCGTACCGAAAAACCACGAAATTTCCATGGGATAAGCGTAGCTTCAAAACCCGGGGGTTTTGGAGCGGTTTTGCTGTCAGCATTCCGCTGCAGCTTTCTCTCCCCATAGAGAGGCCTCTGCGGAAACAAGAAAAGAAATGACATGCTGCGGAATTGAATTCCGCGCCGCATGTCAGTTTTCGTGCAGCTTAGCAGACTAATCCCAAGATTAGGAACCGTGGGCGAAATTGCCATGCAGACTTTCCGCGGTAATTCCGCCCCGTGTGAACCCAGCCTTACAGATCAAGTAAAACGTACAGAAGACAATACAGACATGTCCTTAGGGATCAACACCCAATAACAATGTATAGCTAGATTTAGAATGCGTCAGGTCGGATTCCGACAGATTCTTGCAGGGGGGTGTGACCCGTGCCCCTGCAGTGACCCGCGGCTTACCTGTCTGGCATCTTCACTCCGATTTGTGGATGTTCCGGCTGGCGCACAGCCGTGCATGCGCAGTGCAGAGCCAGCGTGTTAGCGATGGCTAGGCTCGCACTAAAGTAGGACATTTGAGTGAAATCTCGCCACAGAGTTTCCGCCCGTGTGCATTCGGCCTTAGGCCATATTCAGACTTGCGCCGGAGGCTTTGTAACACATCTTTGACATGAACTTGATATAAAACCATGTAGGCTGCTCTATTTCGTCGGAGAATAACCTGAGGGGGTGTTAAGTCAGAAGCCCGATGGTCCCCATTATAAATCAGCAGGGTCCATCAGGTGCCAGATCCCATTTCTGGTACTTTATTTGCTCGGCTCCTACTATGAAGCCAAAAATACGGAAGATATTCCAGACTAGCAAAGACGATGGGGACTGGGACTTTAACCTGAATACAAGTACAATGGCGATCTCACTGGCTGTACGGGACTAAGGGCACACGGCTGGCACAGGCTTGGCATGACCACAGTATCCACTGCTGAAGACAGAAGGAACATAAGACTAACTCTCTGCTCATAATAACACCTAAGCCATTGCACCTGGCTTCCACTTGTACCCCCAAAGCAGGCACTGCCATAGTTAGGATCAGGAGGGTCCTGGACGCCAGACCCCCACACAACCAATATACTATGGAGGGAGGGCAGTGTGACCCCCATGCAGTGTCCGCTCGGTATGCTGAACGGTACAAGCGGCGGCTACCAGACAACGCATGATGTGTGAGGATGAGCGGAGCGATCACACACTGCAGAGGAGCTCCGAGGACGCGGCGGGGGGTTGTGGTGCCGTCCTGCAGAACTACCGAACTTCTCAGCACAACTATGAAGCGCTCCCCATCTGTCATCACCAGGCTGGCGGCGTGTCCACTGCGCCCCCCCGTACAGGTGCTGCCGCCGCCGCTCACCTGCAAGCCCCCCGTGCTGGTGCCGCCGGTGCTCACCTACAAGCCCCCCGCACAGGTGCTGCTGCCGCCGCTCACCTACAAGCCCCCCGTGCAGGTGCTGCTGCCGCCGCTCACCTACAAGCTCCGGTTAACACCGTCCACCTGTGGTCCGCGCTGTTGCCTTATTTGGGTCGCGTTACATTGGAGCACATCACTTCCCGAGCCGCTCCAGGTGCCGCCCTCAGAGGTCTCCGCCCCGCCCCACTAGATCCCGCGGCACGCCCAGGGTTGTGTGGAATTGCTCCGCCAGCCGAATAAGGCGGGAAAGCGAACATTCGGAGTGTGCGACGACGGGAATACTAGTCCTAAAAGTTGTACGAGACTGCTGTACGGCACCAGTGCTGGGCTAACAATACTAGTACCTGCACGGTGTACAGTATTGTACCCTCTGGGGCTGCTAGCCACACTAGGAGGGCCCCTTTAAGATAGGTAGCTGTCGGTTTTCCCTATCTATGTAGGGTTCCTGAAACCTATGGCAATCACAACTAGTACATATAACCCCTTCATTACACTGCACAATAAAGACCCCAGACCACCTGAATAGTTACAGCCCCTGACATAGACACCCCTTATGTTCCTGCAGAGGACCTCCACGGATTTCAGTCAGGACCGTCCACACAGAAAGTCCACGGCATTTACAGCAGCAAAGTGCTGGAGAGTTTAGAACTCTCATCCATATAAATCCGTACAGAAAATGACATGCGGTGCAGAATTTGCATCCACAGCCTGTCCGTTCTACCGCCGGCTACGCTGCCGAATACTCTTCTGCAGGGGGGGTGAATTCCACACTAAGATCTGCATCAAAATCCGTGTCCCAATCCACAACAAATGGTGCAGCTTTTAATGCCAATTAAGGACTCCTGTCCAGGGACGATCTTGCATTGCGTTACTGGCAACGATAATCCGGCCGCGAGTAATGCAGTGCACGCTTTCCATAGCGTTGCGGGACTCAAATCGCGGCATGCTGAGATTCTCCACGGTGAGCCTGTCAGATAGTTCTCCCCCCTGCTCCCCACCGGCGGAATATCCCTAGCGATATTCCGCCTCACCCATGGACCCCAGGGGGCCTTATCCTGGGTTCACACAGGGTGGATTTGCCGCGGTTTTGCCGCAGTTTGCCGTTGCATATCTGCACTGCGGCAAAACTGCTGCGTTTGCAGTGCAATGCAGTACAAATGTGTTTGGGCAAAAAGCTGTTCTCACAGGACGGATTTTTTCTGCACTGCCAAAGTGTGGAAATGTAGCTGCGGTGCGGTTTTCAAGTCGCAGCATGTCAATTCTTTTGACTTTTCCGCAGCGCTTTTTTGTCCACAGACCTCTATGGATACAGCAAAATCCACTGCAAAAGTAAAAAAGCGCTGCGGAAAAAACCGCTCGCGGATTTTTCCGCAAGAAAATCCGCAAGACAAAATTAACCTTTGAAGCGGTTTTGCCGCAGAAGCAGCTCTTCTGCGGCAAAACCGCAATGGAAAAAACACAGCAAAACCGCAACAAATCCGCCCTGTGTGACCCTAGCCTTACTGTCTGAAAATGCACCATCTGATAAACTGCAGGGCAGGCTTAACCACCATAGGCCCTGGTAGCATGCAGAGAGCCAGACTGCAATATTTTCACTGCATGGGGGGATGCCTACGCGGCACAATCACTGCATGAGGGGATGCCTACGCGGCACAATCACTGCATGAGCGTATGCCCACGCGGCACAATCACTGCATGAGGGCATGCCTACGCGGCACAATCACTGCATGAGGGGATGCCTACGTGGCACAGTCACTGCATGAGGGGATGCCTACGTGGCACAGTCACTGCATGAGGGGATGCCTACGTGGCACAGTCACTGCATGAGGGGATGCCTACGTGGCACAATCACTGCATGAGGGGATGCCTACGCGGCACAATCACTGCATGAGGGGATGCCTACGCGGCACAATCACTGCATGAGGGGATGCCTCACGGCACAATCACTGCATGAGGGGATGCCTACGCGGCACAATCGCTGCAGAATTTCTAAAGGCAAATTCTGCCTCAAAATAATCAAAATCGGCAGCTTTTATGTTCAGATCCGCACTCAGAATTGGCCAATGGGCAAAATCTGCATGTGAAATTCCAACACAACCACAAGTGGTTTCACGTCAGAAAGTGACTTTGAGGCCGCATGTCCACGAGTGGATTTTTGCTGCGGAATCCGCAGCAATAACCCTCCATGGCATGCTGCGGTAAAGTGATTTTTCATGTCCACGAGCAGAAACCAATTGCTCGCAGATGAAAAAAATCACAGCATGCTTCATTTCTCGCGGTTTCCGCACGAATGGCTTTCATTGAAGTCATTGACATTGCGGACGGGCTGCGGATTCCGCAGGAAAGCAAGAGCTTAAAAAAAATGTTTTAAAAACTGTACTGCGCATGAGCGCCCGCTAACTCTTCTGCAGACATCGGCAGTACAGAAAATAGAAGACCCAGACTGGTACGCAAGGTCCTCGGCCGCGGGTGGATTCCGCTGCAGGTTCCCGGATGTGGAGTCTGGCCCGCCCGTGGACATGTGGCCTGATGCAGTTTTGAGGCAGAATTCACAGTGGAAAATTCCATGGCGATTCCACCGTTTGAGCGCACCCTAAAACCTCTAAGTTCCGGAGGTTCTGATGCAGACGTGAAACCACCCTAACTTGTGGATTTTGGTGCGGAATGTGGATTAATCCCATCCGTGTGAAAACACACTAGCAGTCAGCCAGTCACTGGCCTCAGTGGTCATGTGCCGGTCGTGGCAGTAACATGCTGAGTTCACACATTGCAACATACGGTACAATGTAAGTGAGTTTTAACAAACCCTATTCATTTATGGCCGGAAGCATCCACAGTGGAGAATAGTCGTGTACATTTTCGACGCAGAATTTATTAATTGCAATGCAGTGAGGGGATTCCACGGTCAAAATCCATCTGAAGATACGCCTTAAAATCAGTGCGCAGATTTCCAGCATGATGTGTGCAGACACCCCCATCGTGATGACCAGTGCTTGGCTGAGCAGCCACATGTACAATAAAGGACACATGATCGCTGTAGCACTGGATGCCGTTTGCTATAAATGGAGAAACCTTCGATCCTGGCAATTTAACTTACATGCTGCAGTAAATAGTAATTGCAGCATGTAAGTGAATGACAGGGAAAAGCCTCCCCCTTTGGTCCATCAACACCTCGCAATGAAATCATGATGTGGCGGTGGGCTGGCAACCAGAATCTTAACCCCTTAGTGATGAAGCCTGTTTGCGCCTTAGTGACGGAGCCAAATTTTGGAAATCTGCCATGTGTCACTTTAACCCTTTCCAATCCACTGTCTGACGTCTCCCTACATTCTGATTGAAGTTTGTACAGCTCCAATATCAGAAGATGTCTGACAGAGTATTCTTACCGTCTATTGCCAGCCACTCTGCTGTTGGAGCCTCTCTGGTGCACACATACTGGCTTTAGCCAGCAGATAGCACCATTGTAGGAAACCCTGAATCTAAAATTGGATTGGAAGCAGTTAACATAGAAAAACTCACTTAATAAAGGTTTTGCATATCCAAGTGATTACCACATTTAGGTGGTAAAAATAGACCAATAGAATTTGTGTATATTAAAAGAATTTGGTAAATTTTGGAAAAAAATGTAATATTTTCAACGGTAATATCTCAAATATGTGCAAACATACTGTCCACATTTTTGCTAAGATATATATTTCCATCAGTTTACTTTATTCTGGGCGTACATTTTTTTTTTTTTTTACGTTACAATTTAGGAGACATACAAATTTAACATAACTTATCAACATTTTGATGAACACATTGTTTTACTGCACCAAGCCAAGATTGCAGAGGCTCATAGGTGTCAGAGTGATAGATACCCCTATAAATGACCCCATTTTTAAAACTACACCCCTTAATGTATTCACTGAGGAATTAATGCAATTTAGAGGAGAAAAAATAACATTTCATATTTTTGCAAATGTCATTTTAAAGACATATTTTTTTCTATCATTCACATGTAAATGAGGATTTACAACCCAAAATGGATACCCCCGTTTGTCCTGTGTTCAGAAATATACCCATTGTGATCCTCATCTTATGGCTGGATTCAGACGACCGTATATCGGCTCGGTTTTCACGCCGAGCCGATATACGTCGTCCTCATCTGCAGGGGGAAGGATGGAAGAGCCAGGAGCAGTAACTGAGCTCCCGCCCCCTCCCTGCCTCCTCTTCACCCCCTCTCCGCCCCTCTGCACTATTTGCAATGAAAGGAGGTGGGACATGGGCAAGGCTAAGTCTTGAGAATTAGCCCCACCCTGTCCCGCCTCTCCTCATTACAAATAGTGTACAGGGGCGGAGAGGAGGCAGAGAGGGGGTGGGAGCTCAGAGCACTGCTCCTGGCTCTTCCAGGCAACCCCCCTGCAGAGAGAGACGACGTATATCGGCCGGCGTGAAAACCCAGCCGATATACGTTTGTCTGAATCCAGCCTATGTCTGTATGCACAACGGGGCCCAAAACGAAATGAGCAGCAGGTGGCTTTCGGAACAGACATTATGCTTGAAGGCGATTTAGGCCCCATTGCCCACTTGTAGAGCCTTTAAGAGGCCAAAATGACAGAGAACCTCCATAAATTACCCCATTTTGAAAATTAGACCCCTTAACGAATTCATCTAGAAATGTACTGCGCATTTTAACCCTACAGTTTTTGAATGAATCTAAGCAAAGCAGAAGGAAAAAAAATACGATTTTCATTTTTTGGCAACCGTGTCATTTAAAAAAACTATTTTTTTTGTATAACACACATATGAATGAAGACTTACGCCCCAAAATGGATCCCCCCGTTAGTCCTGTGTTCAGAAACATACTTATTGTGGCCCCAATTGTATGTCTGTATGCACAACAGGGCTCAACCGAAAGGAGCAGCCGGTGGCTTTCAGAACAGACATTTTCCTTGAAGGCGTTTTAGGCACCATTGCCCACTTGTAGAGCCCTTGAGCGGCCAGAACAATGGAGAACCCCCACAAATAACCCCATTTTGAAAACTAGACCCCGTAATAAATTTATCTAGGGTGGTCTGCATATTTCGACCCCACAGCTTTTGAATGAATCTGAGTAAAGCAGAAGGAGAAATCACGACTTTCATTTTTTTGGCAATTGTGTCATTTTAAAAAATGATTTTTTTTGCACAGCATATATATGAATGAAGACTTTCACCCCAAAATGGATACTCCTATTTATTCTGTGTTCAGATATACACCCATTGTGGCCCTAATCTTATGTCTGGCTGCACAACTGGGCACAAACCAAAAGGAGCATTGAAGTTCAACAGTTTTTAACTTTTACATGATTGCCATTATCCATTGGATGATGGTAATCAAGTGACTGGAGGCCGCTCACCGCGGCCCTTGGTTACTGCTCCAGGCTCTCAGTTACCTTTAGTAGCCAGGAGCAAAGAGATTTTAAATTTCCTGGGCCCTCCTCAGCTTTGGCGCGCATGCGCAGAAGACGTCTGAAGCTCTTTTTCAGACCAGATTGTCATGGGAGATCGCGGAGGACGTGGGCGAGTAGTCTCAGCGCCCCTCATGGATGCGATCCATGAGGGTAGCTGGAACTCTAACTTTTTTTCACTTTTTATTTACTTTAATGCGATCTGTTCTATCCATTGGATAGCGCCGATCGCATGACCGGGGGTCAGATATCTTGGCCCCCATGACAGCTGCTTGTCAACTACCTCCAGGAGCCGACAGCATGGAGCTGACATGTCCTCAGCCCACATGGCTTTAATCCTCAGAGGAAGCATGTTTTAACGTCCCTTAGGATTAAAGCCCACAAAACCAGAATGTAAAAAGGCAATGGGGATGTCTCTAAGGGGTTAATCAAGACCTCTGGGCCAGCCATGGAAGCCAGGCTATTAGACCCTGCCTCTTGCTCCTATGGAGCCGATATATGCTACCATCTGAGCTGTCTCCCCCCTCCCTCATCCTCGCTGGCTCTCTGCCTCTCTCCACCCCTCAGGCTGCTTGCAATGGTAGGAAGCAGTGCTAAGCTCCCACCTGTCCAGGCAGCCAGCAATGGGAGGGGTAGGGCTTAGCTCCACCCCTCCCATTGCAAACTGCCGGAGGGGAGGAGAGAGGCAGAGAGTCAGCGATGGGGAGCCAATATACACTCATGTGAATAAGCCCTAAGGAATATAAAATAATGTGTAGTTATTGGCACAGTGGGTGGTACAAATAAATACACTGGAAGAATTATAGATATATATCCCACAAAAAAAACAAAAAAAACTTCACGCAGTTACAAAAAAAAAAAATTACGTCTGTCAGAATGTGCACTTTATGGCCAAAATTGGCCTCACACTGCAGAGGTTCATGTCTTGTTTACAATGGCTAAATATTGTTACAACTTGTTAGTTTCCAAGTGATTATTATTGCAAGAAGCAACATTTACAACACATTTGAAGAGCCATCACTAGGTAACTGACGCGGTTCGATGGGGAGATATAACTCCTCCCTAACAAATGATCACACAAATTAAAGGGGTTGTCTCGCGAAACCAAGTGGGGGTATACACTTCCGTATGGCCATATTAATGCACTTTGTAATGTACATCGTGCATTAAATATGAGCCATACAGAAGTTATTCCACTTACCTGTTCCGTTGCTAGCGTCCCCGTCTCCATGGTTCCGTCTAAAATCGCTGGCAGCTTGCTTTTTTAGACGCGCTTGCGCAGTCCGGTCTTCTCCTTTCAGCACGAGCCGCTTCAGTGTGCTCCCCGCTACAGCTCTTCTGCGCATGCGCAGACGAGCTGTCACTGCTCGGGAGCGCGCTGGAGCGGCCATTCTGTACCATCCTCTGTTAGAGGAAGGTGCAGAAACTGGAGCTGCCGTCCTGAGAAGCCGCCCAGGTGTCCAGCTGTCCCGAGAAGCCGCCCAGGTAAGTGATGGGTCGGGGGTGATGTTCACTGACAGGTGAAGGCCCCGGAGCCCAGCGCTGGGCTCCGGGGTCTTCACCTGGGCTCCGGAACCTAGCGCTGGGCTCCGGGGCCTTCACCTGGGCTCCGGAACCTAGCGCTAGGCTCCGGAACCTAGCGCTGGGCTCCGGGGCCTTCACCTGGGCTCCGGGGCCTAGCGCTGGGCTCCGGGGCCTAGCGCTGGGCTCCGGAACCTAGCGCTGGGCTCCGGGGCCTTCACCTGGGCTCCGGGGCCTAGCGCTGGGCTCGGGGCCTTCACCTGGGCTCCGGGGCCTAGCGCTGGGCTCCGGGGCCTTCACCTGGGCTGAGGGTCTAGCGCTGGGGAGCCGGGAGCGTAGCGCTGGGGAGCCGGGAGCGTAGCGCTGGGGAGCCGGGGGCTAGCGCCGGTTACCTGCTGCCTGGCGGTGGGTGACTGGTCGGCGGCTGCGGTGGGTCCGGTCGGCGGCTGCGGGGCGTCGTGTTGTCATGGAGACACAGCTGGCAGCGTCTCGGGAGCACGCACGTCGGGCTGCAGCGAGCGACGGGAAAAGAGCCGGCGGCCATCTTGGGGAAACTTTTATAAGTTGCTGAAACGCTGGAACGGTAAGTACAAACCAGCTAGAAATGTCATTTACAGGGGGGCTTAGTAATGTATACTTAATGGGGGGGACTGGGCAAAAAAAAAAATTCACTGCTTCCTCGAGACATCTCCTTTAATTCAGTATCAAATACTGGCCTATCGTAATATCACTAAATGATATGCGTGGCCCCTCTGCCACTTATACAGATACTGAATACTTTCCTGGGGAGGTGTGGCTTTGACTAGGCTTTATTCACATAAATGTCTCCACATTTGGCGTATACATCGGGTAAAGCAAGGGCTCCATTCACCTGACAGAAGCCAACAAGAGTGCATGGGGCCACAATAAGGACAGTATACACCATCATGCCTTTTTTTCTATTGTATAGGAAAGTGCAGGAGGCCACTACCAAAAAGATTGTACCAGGGATTTGGGGTCCGGGTAACTGGGAGCCCCTGAAAACTTCCCGCAACCCCTGTCCCTACATACTTTCCCCCCTACACTGGCTAGGGATGCGGGTCAGGAGCAAGACACACAGACAATACAAGAACAAACACCAAGGCGGGTCGGCAACAGATAGGAACGAGGTACAAGGGGTCAGACAAAAGGCAAAGTCAAAAGCAGGAACCATAGATGTAGCAGGAGACCAAACATAATCTGGCAACTACTGATAGGAAAAGTGAGGTTTAAATGCTGTTAGACCTCCCGCCCCAGCAGCTGATTGGGGCAGGGAGCCTGACAGAAGCAGGAGCCACTCACAGAGCGCTGGAAAAACGGCCCCAGCACTAGCCATGGCAACGGGGACGCGGTGCGGGGCGGCGCCCACTGCATCCCAAGCAACCCGGCGGTATACAGGACTATGACGGCCAGGGGAGGTCACCAACACCGGGGCTCACCTGCGCCGTAACCCCAGCTGCCCGGGTGATAGGACTGGGTGTGCGGGCACGGAGGCCCCAGGAGCCACCGCTCTTGACAGATTGTACAGCATGGTATACAGTTTTTTACATTTGGCAACATATGCTGCTCTGTGCCTATACAGCAATGTATGTCAGAGGCAGAGCCCACCCCAAGAAGTATATGTCCGAAAATCCGATGTGTACCTTTCATAAGGCGCAATTCAGTATGCACAGAGTCTAATTTACTACATGCTCTTTGACAATTTAAAGGGGTTTTCTGCCCTTTTTCAACTGATAATCTATCTTCTGGATTGGTCATCAGTAGCTGATGGATGTGGGTCCACCACTCAAGATCCTCTTCCATCAGCAGATCGTCCAACCCGCTGTCAGTGCAGCAGGCTAAAAGTTATCAGCAGCAGTCAGCACTGGAAGTGGATGCATCATTTTCACTCCCACGCCCACCAGGAGAGAAGCAGGAAGTGGAATAGTAGTGCAGCACTTCCATTAACTTCAATGAGAGTGAAACCAATGCATCCACTTCGAGTGCTGACCACTAATGACAAGATTTGGGCCCCTGCACTGGACAGTATGCCGGATGATCAGCTGATGGACGGGGATCCAAAGCGGTGGACCCATATCCATTAACTACTGATGACCAATCCTGAAGATAGATTATCAGTTGAAAAAGAGCAGAAAACCCCTTTAAGCCTAGCAGTGCTCAGTAGATGTCCCCTTTTTTGGATAATACAGCCCACACTACACCCCTTATCAAACTGGCATACTGCAGTGAAATTACGCCATTCTATATAATGGACGGGCACCCTGAGCAGTGGACCTTGTATTTTCACACCTACAAGATGTATCAATGCTGTTGTTTTAAAGTAGTAACTGCTGCCACTATGTTTTCTATAGCGGGGTTTGGCAACCCAATGATTGCTGACGGGTACTGTTTAGATGGTAGAAGCAAGTTCTCTCTAGAGTCAGCAACTCGCAGCTACTCCTGGACCTCAACATGCACATTCTAAGGGGGACAGTGAGAGAGCAACAGCACCACATCTTTGGAGGTCACATAAGAGACTGTCCATGGGTCTGGAGAGGGAGATAAGGTAGTGGGAGTAAAGGGAAGCCGCTTTGGTGGCCTGGAGGCTCTGGAAGGAGAGCTCAGGAGGGGATGCTCTAATATTTTACCCAGGTGTCATACAAACCTCCTGTCTCTGTGTCCTGAGTCAGTAGAACTGATTGGATCAGCACGTCCTGCTATGGAGCTCTATGGCTGGTGGTGTTACAGATGTTTCTGTACCTTGGCGTGCTCATCTTGGGTACCTGTGACCCTCCATTGGTTCCAGCTCCCAGAATACTAACCTTCAGGGCATGCTGGGATTTGTAGTTTTCGCAGAATCATGTGAACTTTGTAATTATGCAGTTATCAGGCTTGAAGTCACGCTCAGTCATGCATTTCCGCTGTAGGGAACGTTCCATATCGGCTATTCAAATGAATGACCATCCATGCAATGCATGAAGCATTAGCTCCATTCTGTTACATCATGGGAGGATGTCCATCTTGTATGTATCATAGGCCCCAATGGGGCATCTGGATGGGGATTGCTTTTATGAGACAACCCCTTTAAGAAGTAAGATTGATCCACAAATTTAGGTTTTGACTGCATTCGGACTTGTATTTAAATCTATATCATATGAATCCTATACACAGTAGTAATGCTTTTCAATGACATTGTGTATACCACCGTTTAAAAAGATGGCAAGACCCAGTGATTGTTATTCCTTCTTAATATCCCAAGCTGGAATGATATTTTCTCTTGCTTCACTAAGGCCCAATGTCCATGGGCAAATTTGATTTCTGGGACCTGCGCGGGAGGTCCACAAATCAAGCCGCCCATAGGGATAAGGCAAATGGAATCCTTGCGTGCAAGTGGACATGAGGCCTAACAGTGATTCTGCATCTCTGTGTTCAGTACTGTGTTACATTGTATTTATTGTGACATCATATTTTCCTCCTGTATTTACTTTAGGCTTTACTGTAACCCTTTCATGACCAAGGGTTATTAATGCTCCTGTGTCTAGGTAACAATCCATTTTGATTCAGTTCTCAGACTTTAAAGTGCCATAAAAAGGGTTAAAAGATGCAATCTGAGTTACCTCTGATCTCGGCTGTTGGAGCGAGCTCGCCTACCGAACTGCTGCATACACATCTATGTAAACATCTACATATGTCCTAACTGTATGGGGTACGTGTAGTTAGAAGGTATATAGCTGTATTTATGATGGGAAGGGGTAATAGTTTCAGGCAATATTCTGTTAAAAGAGATTGTGCCAAAGTGCACAATTCCATTGAGAATGTGAGGCTCATGCCATGTCCTGCTCTTGGCACTTCAGGCAAATGGTTGATTTTGCAGGGTGAAGCCTCAGCCAGCCTGTCATTTTTCCTGCAGCTGGAAATGTAGCATTTAGTATTGCAGTTTGGCCATTCACATGAATGTCCGTCCAGTAATCCAGAAGGTCCGCAAGGACAGGAACCACAGTTACTATATGGCTCTTCATTCTGACATGTAGAGTTTGTTCTGAGTGGTTTCTCCACTCTATTATGTTTGTATGCTGTAATAGGTCATATAATCAGCAAATGCCATCTTGGCACAACCCCTTTAATTAATTTACCATGCCAGATTTGATGCACATAGTACATTAATTTTTTTTTGTTACCTCGATTATGTGTCTAGATCTGTGATCTCCAACCTTTCTTAACTTGAGAGCCATATTCACCACCAATTGTCAGTGCCGTAGACTTTTAATGGAGCAGCAGGGCATATGGTCCATCGCCGCACTATTCAATTTCCTCCTAGTTGCAACCTGGCGTCTGGTGGGAATAGGGTCTTCTGTTCAGGTGATCAGTGGGGATCATGGAGATTGGACGTTAATCATATAGCATTCATCCCCTACCTGATGGATAAGTGATATATGCTTTTAACTGGAATATGTCTTTGGTTTTTTTATAGGGCCTCTCACTATCCAAGCCAGAATCCTACTGCACACTAATGAGGGTCAAAAACCCGGAAACAGAGGTCTGTATATGATATTCTGGCTTGATTTTCCATTCTCAACCATTGTTATAAAAACCTGTACAGTCGGACATTGATTTGCAGGAATGCTGCCATCCAGTAGATGGCGCTGCAGAGGTATTGTTCCATCTTCCTTATTTGCATATTACCCAGAGGAGCATGCATGGCCTTATTAGTCTCCTCACTCGCCTTCTAGGTGCTCTCCTTAAGGAGAGATGATACCCCTCCTGATTCACAGTGAGGCACAGATGGCTGGGGTCAGAAGTAGGATCAGGACACTAACCAGACAAGAAGCACAGCATAGATATTGGCTATCATGCCATGAGTGAGGCAGCTGACAGGGTAGATATAGCAGAGCCTAATTGAAAACGGCAAATAGGTGATGAATGTTGGAGTCCAAAACAGGAAAGGCTTAAGGCCAGCTGCACATGAGCGGGTCGGATTCCGGATGTGGGATCCCACAGAGGAATCCCACCCTGTCCCTGGTCGGTGACCCCGCATACCTATCAGTCATCTTCTTTCTTCTGTACTGCAGATGCTCTGGAAAGCTCACCATTAGACATGCACAGTACAGATTTTACTGCGCCTTCGCCTAGTGATGATGCAAAATCTGTGACCTGTCTGCAATGTTAATTGCGGATGGTCCGTGGGTTGGATGGCTTCCTTTGACTTGAAAATTGCAATTGATTTCCACCCGTGTGCAGGAAAAAGTGCTTTTTCATAGCATGCTATGGGTAGTATTTGCTGTGGAACCCAGAGGTGGACGCCCGCTCCGGATTCTGCACTGCAAATCCGGCCGTGTGCAGTTGGCCTTACTGTTTCTTGATTGGAGATGTTATATAGAAGAGAAATAGAACAGCAGAGCCATGGTACAGAGAAGTAGATTCACTGGGTTCAACTACTATAAAGTTTCCAAAGTTC
The DNA here is from genome assembly GCF_035609145.1 of Eleutherodactylus coqui. Taxonomy (NCBI): domain Eukaryota; kingdom Metazoa; phylum Chordata; class Amphibia; order Anura; family Eleutherodactylidae; genus Eleutherodactylus; species Eleutherodactylus coqui. The sequence continues at coordinate 226,708,060 of NC_089838.1, read as the reverse complement.
ATGACACTAGTTCTCTAGTTTTTTTTTGGGGGGGGGGGGTGACTCCTGAATTTTCGCTAACATTATACTATGTGGAGTTTTTTTTTTGTTTTTTTTATCTTAGACTGTATCATATATGCATAATAACAGTCCATGTGGGAACTGTATGTATAATACTAACACTGGATCAAATGAGACTGCAGAAAACCTTTCCCAAATCTGGCACCAAATGCTCCCACAGAGCTGTGTTACGCTGATGATTGTACTGTAATGCAATGAAAGGTTGTATTCTACTGCCATCTACTGGTGAAGCAGGAAATAAGAATTATGCTTTTCTCAGGATCTAATTGCAGCCAATTCAGAAATAAGAGTATCATTTCAAATTAGAAACTTTAAATGAACTGTTTCTGATTTTCCAAACCTTAAGGCCAGCTGCACACGGACATATTTGCATAGCGGAATCCAGAGCGGGCGTCCGCCTATGGATTCCGCAGCAAATACTGCCCATAGCATGCTAAGGAAAAGTGCTTTTTCTTGCACACAAGGGGAAATTAATTGCGATTTTCCGCTCGCTGAGGAAAAATAACAGCATGCTCTATTTTTAAGTAGATTCCACATGGATGGCTTCTATTGAACACAGGGATTTAAGAAAAGGAAGGAAAAAACTACAACAAAAACTACTGTGCATGTCTGACTGCTCGCCATACGAACCATCCACAGTGCAGAAAAGAAGATAAGACAGGTACGCTCAGATGCCAGCTGGGCACAGGGTCGGATTCTGTTGAGGGCTCCTGCATGCGGAATCCGACCTGGTCGTGTACAGTCGGTCTAGAAGACACACTGAAAACTGCCGGCATACCTTTAGGCCTCCTGTCCACGGGCGTTGTGAAATCCTGCGGCGAATCTCCGCCGCAGGAGCCGACAGGCGGGTCTCCGCGGTCAGCCTGTCTGACAGATAGGCTGACCGCGGAGTATCACGGCAATTCGCAGCATGCTGCGAGTTGCGGGCTGCGAGCGGAGAATCGCTATGATTCTCTGCTCGTGGACAGGGGGGAAGTGCTTTTCATAGCAATGCTGGAAAGCGTGCATTGCGTATCGCCGCGTGGAACGCAATTCAAAAACGCACATGGACAGGGAGCCTTACAGCTGCTGTTTTACTGATTCCTTTTTATTCTTTTCCTCCTAACGTCACCCTCTCTCCATCCACCCAACACCAGTGCCGTTCATTCAGCACCTTACACTAGTTTTGGATTGTTAGAAATTGGGTGCTGAAACTAACAGCACCATTTTAAAGTTACATGGTGAAGGGGGCATAGATAGCAAAAACTGCTGTGGAATGGGTGAAGTTATGCATGTGAGTTGTGTGGGGATGTGACAGGTCCTCTTCAATCATTCCTGATTGTTTTCTCTAAATAGCAGCATGAACTCCTGGCCATAGGACATAAAGTAAACTATGAGATTCCACAGCGTGAAGCCTCGTGTATGTCATCCATCATCGAGAACCGCATTGCGTACAGTATTGTGACACGTATCTCCCCATGGGGTGTTTTATCTCGGATAAGACTTCCTTCTAGAAGTGCATAGAATGGTGATGCCATTATAGAAGTCTCTTCGGTATATAACAAAGGGAGCAGGCTGCAATTTTTGAAGAGAATCTTTTTAAACCTCTGTATTTTTATACAGGGTATAGTGAAAAAGATGGATCCAGCACTATATTTCTATACTGGTGTCCTACATTGAAGTAACAGTAGCGTAACTGAATAAGGGCTCCTGCCCACAGACAGATATTTGCTGCAGAATCTGCGGTGGGCGTCTGTACTGCAGATCTGCAGCAAATAGCGCCCATAGCATGCTGATCGGTGTTTGGGTACTGGCCTGCTCTGCACTCAGGGTGTTCCTGATCGGTGTTTAGGTACCAGCCTGCTCTGTACTCAGGGTGTTCCTGATTAGTGTTTGGGTACTGGCCTGCTCTGGACTTGGGATGTTCCTGATCGGTGTTTGGGTACAGGACTGCTCTGCACTCGGGGTGTTCCTGATCGGTGTTTAGGTACTGGCCTGCTCTGTACTCAGGGTGTTCCTGATTGGTGTTTGGGTACCGGCCTGCTCTGGACTTCGGATGTTCCTGATCAGTGTTTGGGTACAGGCCTGCTCTGGACTTGGGGTGTTCCTGATCGGTGTTTAGGTACCGGCCTGCTCTGTACTCAGGGTGTTCCAGATTGGTGTTTGGGTACCGGCCTGCTCTGGACTAGGGATGTTCCTGATTGGTGTTTGGGTACAGGCCTGCTCTGGACTTGGGGTGTTCCTGATCAGTGTTTGGGTACAGGCTTGCTCTAGACTTGGGGTGTTCCTGATTGGTGTTTGGGTACCGGCCTGCTCTGGACTAGGGATGTTCCTGATTGGTGTTTGGGTACAGGCCTGCTCTGGACTTGGGGTGTTCCTGATCAGTGTTTGGGTACAGGCTTGCTCTAGACTTGGAGTGTTCCTGATCGGTGTTTAGGTACCGGCCTGCTCTGTACTCAGGGTGTTCCTGATTGGTGTTTGGGCACCGGCCTGCTCTGGACTTGGGATGTTCCTGATCGGTGTTTGGGTACAGGCCTGCTCTGGACTCGGGGTGTTCCTGATTGGTGTTTGGGTACCGGCCTGCTCTGGACTAGGGATGTTCCTGATTGGTGTTTGGGTACAGGCCTGCTCTGGACTTGGGGTGTTCCTGATCAGTGTTTGGGTACAGGCTTGCTCTAGACTTGGGGTGTTCCTGATCGGTGTTTAGGTACCGGCCTGCTCTGTACTCAGGGTGTTCCTGATTGGTGTTTGGGCACCAGCCTGCTCTGGACTTGGGATGTTCCTGATCGGTGTTTGGGTACAGGCCTGCTCTGGACTTGGGGTGTTCCTGATCAGTGTTTGGGTACAGTCCTGCTCTGGACTCGGGGTGCTCCTGATCGGTGTTTGGGTACCGGCCTGCTCTAGACTTGGGGTGTTCCTGATCGGTGTTTAGGTACCGGCCTGCTCTGTACTCAGGGTGTTCCTGATTGGTGTTTGGGCACCGGCCTGCTCTGGACTTGGGATGTTCCTGATCGGTGTTTAGGTACCGGCCTGCTCTGGACTCAGGGTGTTGCAGATTGGTGTTTGGGTACCGGCCTGCTCTGGACTAGGGATGTTCCTGATTGGTGTTTGGGTACAGGCCTGCTCTGGACTTGGGGTGTTCCTGATCAGTGTTTGGGTACAGGCTTGCTCTAGACTTGGGGTGTTCCTGGTCGGTGTTTAGGTCCCGGCCTGCTCTGTACTCAGGGTGTTCCTGATTGGTGTTTGGGCACCGGCCTGCTCTGGACTTGGGATGTTCCTGATCGGTGTTTGGGTACAGGCCTGCTCTGGACTGGGGGTGTTCCTGATCAGTGTTTGGGTACAGTCCTGCTCTGGACTCGGGGTGCTCCTGATCGGTGTTTGGGTACCGGCCTGGTCTAGACTTGGGGTGTTACTGATCGCTGTTTGGGTACAGGTCTGCTCTGGACTTGGGGTGTTCCTAATCGGTGTTTGGGTATCAGCCTGTTCTGAACTCGGGATGTTCCTGATCGGTGTTTGGGGACTGGGCTGCTCTGGACTCAGGATGTTCCTGATCAGTGTTTGGGAACTGGGCTGCTCTGGACTCGGGATGTTCCTGATCGGTGTTTGGGTACAGGCCTGCTATGGACTCGGAGTGTTCCAGTTCGGTGTTTGGGTACAGGGTTGCTTTGAGTTGAAGTGTTCGGAGTTTCTTTTCTTTGTTCTTTATTAGGTACAACCATAGTATTGTGTAATAACATTGCATTTGCAGTTTTAAGTCCTCTGTATCTACAAGATTATTTTAGTTGGTTTCTCTTACTGAAAACAATCACACTTTGAAGTAAGGAAAGCATACTTGCAGTGGTCTCCTTCTACTATGATATGGGCAGATCATGCAGGAAGTCATACACTGTCTTCTGCAGGAGATTCAGGTACCCATCTGCGTAGAGAGACCCTGGAATTAACACAGTTAATGTCGGCTCCACACACATATCATAGCAGGAGGCAGCCATAATTATTTATACTTACCTCAGAGTTTTTTTGGTTCGGCACGTGTGAGGAACCTGCTTCCATCTGAGCCTTACCACCCACCCTGCATGATCTGCGAGTAGACATCACAGAAACCATTGCATCAGTCAATCGTGATACAGAATATATATGGCAGGATCCCGACTAGAGGCTCGATTTAAGTCGAATGCCAAAGGGGTCACATTGATCACCTCTGTTGTGGAAATATTTTTGATGTTGTGCAACAAAACTGTTAGTTTGTTTCCATTGATATCAAATTTATGTATCTGAGTGTCATTAAACCTGAGTTATGAGGGTTCAAATCAGAATCATTTGTAATAACTAGAGATGAGCGACCCTACTCGATAAGGCAGTTACTCTCACTCTTCCTCCCACTCCGCCCCGCCCCCGCAGCCCACCCGAGCCTGCTCTGATCACTAAGCAGTTACTCGAGAAGAGCAATGCTTTTCTTACATTTTCTGTTAATTTTATTTCAGTTTGTCTCCACTCTGTCCTGCATCTGTCTGCTGTCAGCTCTGTCTGGTTCTGTGTATTACTCCTTCAGGGATAGTCAGGTCCGAGGTTCCAGGGCAGGGCTGCCTTCATCGAGGCGATCCCCTTGCTTACAGGTAGGGTTCTGCCATTCTCCCTGCAGCTTGGGGTCAGCTGTCTTGCTAATGTAGGGACTTGCAAGACAATGAGGAGCCTTGTAGTGGCTTGCAGGCTTAAGTGACTTGGCCAATCCACTAACCAATACCTCGTACATTCATAGAATTTCCATCTGTTATGTGTGCTGGTATGCAAGGTGAGTGTTTGGGTCCTGTTGGCAGTCCTTATCTCTGGTAAAGTTCCTGTGGGCCTGTTGCTCACTTGCCCACATGAACGTAACAGAATGCCCCTCTTTTGACACTGGGAGGCGTTGTATTATGTTATATCATACCATGTTAGTAACCTGTCCATTTTAGTAACATGTCTCTGTTACGTTATGTTGGTGATCCGTCTGGGTTACATGCAGTCTGGTATGTCCGTTTGCTCCTTTTTCATAACTTTGCTTTGCACCTTGTTCATGTCCATGTCTGCCAGTATTCGTAACAATATATAAATGTGTAATTTTGGAGGAATGAACAAAATGTACATGTTTCAGGTGGGATTGTACGTGTCATTTGGGCCCCTCCTCTGTGGTGTGTTATGTCTGTCCTTGAGTACAGTTTTTCGAGTTTCTGTGTTCCTGAGTTCTTCTGTGAACTGGACTTAACAGAGTGCATATCTATTGAGGTAGGAGTGACTAGACCTCAATGTTACCCAAGAACATGATTAAAACAAGGCTAGACAAAACAGAAAAAAGGATTGTTTAGATAACAGTAAATATTGAAGGATATAGAATGATGGAATGTATTAAGAGGGGGAAAGTTAAAAAGAAAGGGTTATATATACTGAAAGTTAGTGAATGAAGATAATAGGAAGGAGGATATAGAAATATGGAAGGTATTAAGAAAAGAAAGATATAAATGAAGGGTTATATATATTGAAGGTTAGTGAATGAAGAGTATAAGAAGGATAGTGAAGGAAAAACTGTTATACAAAGAAAAGAAAGTAAAAGATGGACATCTCAATAGTACCTAACGCAAGCTGTGCACGGCCTAAGCGTATTTATGCATAATTTGCGCTGCGATGAACGTGTGTGCATATATTGTGCGTATTTTTGTGCACGCATGCCCTGTGTATTTGTACGTGCAAAAATACACAAAAGTTTGCTCCTATTAATTTCAATAGGAAATTAAGTTTAATATGTGCTATTTTTGTGCACAATATGCATGAAAATAGGACATGGTGCATTTTTCTTTTGTGCAACCAAAATGCGCAAGCAATAAACACACCTGACCAAAGCCTTTGAAATTAATGGGTTCTATTCACTGCGTATTGCACATGAAAATTTTGCACACTTAATAAGTAGCGCAAAAGCTTTTTGATGAGTCCTTAGGTTACGTTCACAGTTGTTTACAAATCTCAGAATTTTACCCCTTTGGCTGGCTGCACAAGAGCTGGTCGGATTCCACACACAGGAGCCTGCAGTGGAATCTGACCCTGTGACCAGCCGGCATCCGTGCGTACTTGCTTTTCTTCTTGACCGGCTGTACTGCGGATGGTTGTCACAGCGAGCCATAACACATGCGCAGTACAGTTTTTCTTTTATTTTTTTTTTAATTCCCGCGTCCTTTACCACAATCTCATTGAAGGGCTGCGTGTTGTACAGCTTCCAATGACTAAAATGAAAGCAGTCTGTGCAGAAGCCGCACAGGTATAGAGCATGCTGCGATTTTTTTTTCCCTCTGCAAGCGGGAAAAAAAATTGCAATTTATATCCGCTCTTGTATAGGAAAAAGTGTTTTGCCATAGCATGCTATGGGCGGTATTTGCTGTGGAATTCGGAAGTGGATTCCTGCTCCCGATTCTGCAATGCAAATCCACCCGTGTGCAGGCGGCCTTTAAGTACCAGCCACTTTTTAGGTTTTGCTTTTATCATCCTTCTGTTCCAAGAGCTATAACTTTATTTTACCATTGACATACCTGTATGAGGGTTTTTTATTTTTACTTGTGGGATGAGTTGTATTTTTTAACGATCCAATGTAATGCACCACATAATGCAAAACATTTAAATATTTTTAAGTGGGATGAAATAAAAAAAACAAAACTTAAATGTTTTATTTTTTCAGGTGCGTTTTGCTTTTGCGGCATTCATGGTGCGTTAAGAATGGCGCTAACTTAATTTTATAGGTCAGTACTGTGATGATGATATGGTTAGGTTTATAGTTTAGGTTTATATTTTATTTAATTAATAGCCCTTTTATTTAGAAAATGCTCTTTTACCGTCATATGCTGAGCTCCATAACTTTTATATTTTTCCACTGATGGCACTGTATGAGGGCTTGTTTTTTTAAAGGGTGAGCTGTAGTTTTTTTGTTGCTACCATTTTTGGGTATACAAACTTGTTTATTGCTGGTATTGCTTTTATTTATTGAGTTAAATAATATACTTTGTTTAGGCTTCTTTTGACTCAGTTCTACCATTTTTTTTCTATTGTTTAGACTGTTCTGTAGGAAAAGGAAGGGGGTTGAATTTGAAATTTGTTTTTTTTTTCATTCAGCTTTTGCATTTTTCTAGTGCCCTTAGGAGACGTGAACTTGCAATGATTTGATCCCTTCTACAACATACAGTACTACAATACTTAGTATTGTAGTATATTGTAATTTTAACGATCACATATTAAGCCCTGCCATTTGCAGGGCTTAAAGGGGTTGTCCCGCGCCGAAACGGGTTTTTTTTTTTTTCAACCCCCCCCCCCCCCGTTCGGCGCGAGACAACCCCGATGCAGGGACCTATAGAAAAATCCGCAGAGCGCTTACCTGAATCCCCGCGCTCCGGTGACTTCTTACTTACCGGCTGAAGATGGCCGCCGGCATCTTCTCCCTCGGTGGACCGCAGGGCTTCTGTGCGGTCCATTGCCGATTCCAGCCTCCTGATTGGCTGGAATCGGCACGTGACGGGGCGGAGCTACACGGAGCTACACGGAGCCCCATAGAGATAAGAAGAAGACCCGGACTGCGCAAGCGCGGCTAATTTGGCCATTAGACGGCGAAAATTAGTCGGCTCCATGGAAACGAGGACGCTAGCAACGGAGCAGGTAAGTGAAAAACTTCTTATAACTTCTGTATGGCTCATAATTAATGCACAATGTACATTACAAAGTGCATTAATATGGCCATACAGAAGTGTATAGACCCACTTGCTGCCGCGGGACAACCCCTTTAATATAGTTGCACACATGGCAGCCCTGGGAGCCTACACTCAGACCAAGGCTACCATGGCACCCCACGATCGCATCACAGAGGGCAGATGGTGAGTTGAGACCCCACCTTCCAGATGACAGCTTACATGCCTTGATCTGGATTGATAGCACATGTAAGTTTTTAAACATTCGCAATTGGAGTTAGCTCCAATCACAATTGTTTCAAATGGTGAGCACTTGCCTGGTATGCAGCAGACTCTGTTCCCGAACCCGCTCCCGTGCCCACCCTGCACCTCTGTGACGTACATAGTGGGAAAGGCTTAAAACTTGGTTAACCTATTGGTAAACATTGTGGCAAATTTAGGATTTGCATGTGCCCTATGTGTTTAATCTGTCACAGCATCCATCACTGCCATTCACTGTCACACTTCCTAAATTACCACACTTATTCTATGGCACGGTCCGTGGGGAGCAGAGATGTAGCTTTATTGCAACTTTGATGTGTTGAGATCCTGGCCAAGTCGTTAGCAACACATACTTTTCCCTCCATAAACTTTGTGGTTGGCTTTAATAGTTTTTCTCCAAAAACACATTTTGCAGCAAAAGACGCTGCAACCAAGTGTTAGCTGTAGGTCAGTAGGGAATTATGAACTACAAACAATGGGGCACATTTACTAACACCGGTTATATTGTGCAAAGTAAAGGCTCATACCCACGGCCGGATCAAATTTCGACTGTGAAATCTCGCAGCAGAATCAGACCCAGCACCCCACAGAGACCCCATACTCACCACACCGGATCTGCCGCGAGTGTCTCAGCTGGCGCACATGACGCGTCAGCACTGAGCAATGACATGGATTCGTGCAATACTTCCGCTGTGCTCAAGTATTGCGGTACGGGCAGCTTCCATTGACTCCAATGGGAGCCATCTGTGCGATTTTATGCACAGAATAGAACATACTGCAATTCTCCCCGGCGAGCGGAAAATCGCAGTTAATTTCCCCTCGTGGGCAGGGGAGATTCGTTTACCATTGCATGTCTATGGATGGTCACTGCTGTGGAATTCGCTGGGGGGGCATCTGGCTGTGAACCCCTCAGCGATAATCTGTCCATGGGCATTAGCCCTAAGACAGCCAGTCTGAAAATTCACCAGATTCATCACAGCTGGATGGTAAATCTGTCAAATTTTAAGGCTGTTTAGTCTAAGTTTATACCACCTATTAGCTGGCTTAGTTTATGCCAAAAATGTTAGCAAAATTTAGTGCAATTTTGAGCACACCCCTCTTTCTAAAAATCAGAAAAAGTGTCTAAAAATACATAGCAAATGTGGTTCAATACACGCAAGACAGTTTTCTGGTGCAATATGCTACAGCAGCTCTTAAGACGAAAGTAGACAACATGCAGCATGTCAATCGGTAAGTGTTCACACGAGCGATGAGTTGTCATGCTGGTTTCATCGCAGCCAAAATGTGCATTTTCTCGTCCAGTGAGAGCTTGCCGGCTCTGATTAGCTGAGCCAGTCAATGAAGGGCTGTGATTGGGCATCGAGCCAGCGCCGAGAACCAATCACAGCAATCTATTGCTGGAGGCGGCGTTCTCAAACCTGGCCTACGGCAATAGACTTGTGAGTGCAGTGGGAGCCCGGATCAGCGGCTAGTTGAATTTTACCTTTTTTTTTTCCCTCTATCTAGTGTAGCTCGGACTGATTTTCAGGGTAGGGCTTATATTGCAAGCCCTCCCCCCCGAAAATCGGTGTGCGGTTAACGCTGCCAAAAACGTGGCACCAAGTGTTGCCGTGTTTTCAGTAGTGCTGAAACCGCTGCTCATTCATTTCAATGGGCGACGCAGGGCTGAAAATGCCCAAAAATAGAACATGCATCGCTGTCAAAGGCAGGGTTGAAGACGCTGTGTTTTCAGCCCTGTGTTAGCAGCCCAATTGAAATAAATGGGTATGCCGGAATAGCGTTTAAAGCAGCGCTGAAAATGCAGCGCTAAACGCTGTACAAAAACGCCTGTGTGAGTGAGGCTTAACGAGTATCGCAGACTGAATGGAGGCAGACTGGGCCAGGGATCATTCCGGCACACCTCCATTCACAGTAAGCAGGCAATCGTTCAAAAGTGAATGACTGCCTGTTTACACGCAACGATCCGTAGCTCGGTTTTCTGCATGCAGAAACTGAACAACACACGAGAAGTGAATGAGTTCTCGTTTGTCGTTCAGTCGCTTCATGCATTTCTACTGGAGGATAATTCTTCAGATTCTTGCTGGGTCGCGGGAATCCAAGCAATAAGCGGTCCGTGTAAAGGCAGCTATAAAGAAAGCCATCTGTGTGGCTGCTTGCAAACACTGAAAAACCAGCTGTTTATTTAGGAGTTTGTACATCACAATCAGTAGGAACAGGAAAGTATGTGCTGGAGTTTCCTTTCATTCCCAGAATATAAAAATATTTTCCCTTTTTCTGAAATTGAGGGATACATTGAAGAAACCTCTAGATACATTGTTACAAGTCAGCGCCGGCCATTATAAGTCTGTCTGTAAAGGCTTCATTCATTTTCTTGTTTCCCAGCATCTGCGGTGGGAACATCAGAGTCTAGTGCCTTCCTCTGGGATAGGTACTTCTCAAACATGGGCTTGTAGATGTAGACACCGCCTGCAAACCCTAGTAACATCCCCAAGAAGAGCTGGCCGTAGGTAAGCCGGCGTATCATGGTGGCCAATATTAGCGTCTCATCCAAAGGAGAAACTCGCACGTTCTGAACCTGTCAGGAATTAAGGAAAAACAGGAGTCAATAATAGGTTACAAATGAGGCACAGCGCTAGTTTAGGCAATACCAGTTCAGCCTGAGGGAGGGGACAGATTGATTACTTTTTATATTCCCCAGGATAGAACATGCTGTGATTTTTTTTTCTTACGTACGTGACACACGCAATGACTATACGCCAGTGTGAATGGATGAATGAAAATCCATTCCCTTCCATGTGCTCCATTCACCATTAAGTGTACGATATACATGAGCGTAATGTGTGGTGAAAATACGCCCAAGTCCCATTAATACTCACAATTTAGCGCTAATTTCCAGGCTGCAACCTGCACTTGAATTGTCAGCGCAGCAACTTATCGGTAAATCACTAGCGGAGCTCGTGTAATAGCCCCCGTAGGCCAGGCTCGCACGAATGATCCCG